>NW_026989826.1:0-1241679 GCF_036321535.1 Camelus dromedarius
CTAGTGTAAATATGCCTTTTATGGTGGATGAAAGTTCGGTAATCCACATGCTCACACACATTAAAGAATGTTTGTCGAACTCGTGATGCATGTAACGTGTTCGGAATACGGAATGTCATAGGTGAAGGAATCAATGTAATTACATGTCAATTTGGTAACAACTCGCTTGAGATAATTTTTCAGCGAAATAGTGCCTCATTTTGAAAACTGCCATTAGGAGAACCCTGTGAAATCTGAGAAAATGCTTCTAAGTGTCAATATGCCTTGACTGGTGAATGAAAGTCAGGTAATCCACATGTTAATAACAGTGTAGTAAATATTTTTTAAACCGTGATTCATTAACAATTTTGGAAAATGGAATTTCCCGGTAATGAAACTATGTAAATTATAATTGTATTGAGTAGAACGAGCAAGAAGGGTATTTTTCTGCGAAAATTGCATGATTATCGAATCTGAAGTTTGGAAAATACTGCAAAAAGGGTGTAAATATTTGCAGGTGTAAATGTGCCTTTATGTTGCAAGAAAGTTCGGTAATCCACATTTTCACAACATATTAAAGAATCTTTTTCTAATCCGTGATGCATGTAGCGTGTTCAGAACGTGGATTTTCACGGTGATTGAAACAATGTAAATGATTCTCTATTGGGTAGAACTCGCTCGAGAGAGTTTTTCTGCAAAAACTTTGTCATTTTGAACCTGCGTTTAGAAAACGCTGCAAAATCTGGGAAAATACTTCTAAGAATCAATATTCAATGTATTGTGATGAAAGTTCGTTAATCCACATGCTAACAAATTTGTAGTGAATATTTGTCGAATCCTTTATGCATGTAATATGTTCGAAACAGGGAATTCCACGGCCAGGGTATTTATGTAAATTACATTTCCCTTGGTTAGAAATCACTACAAGAGGTTTTTCCTGAGAAATCCGCCTGATTTTCCAAAACTGGCGTTAGGAAAAAGCAGCAAATTCAGAGTTAATGTTTCTAGTTGTAAATATGCCATGTATGGTGGATGAAAGTTCTATAATCTACATGTTCACAACTATTCGAGAAAGTTTGTTGAAACCTGATGCATGTAGCGTGTTCGGAAAATGGGATGTCACTGTGAGGAAACTCTGTAAATTCATTTCTATTGGGAAGTACTCGCTCCACGAGAATTTTTCTGACAAATCTTGCCTCCTTTTCAAAACTGGCATTAGGAAAAGCTTTCTAATGTGAGAAAATGCTTCAAAGTGTCAACATGGCTTTTATGGTGGATGAAAGTTCGGTAATCATTATGCTAAAACTCTGTAGTGAATATTTGTCGAATCCGTGATGCATGTAGCTTTTTCGGAACACGGAATTCCACGATGAGGGTTCTATGGAAATTGCATGTCTATTGGGTAGAACTCGCTCCAAGAGGATTTTTCTGTGGAAACTGCATGATTTTGAAACATTAGGAGAATACTACTAAATCACAATGAAAATTTCTATGTATAAATATGCACTGTAAGGTGGATTAAAGTTCGTTAATACACATGCTCACAACTCATTAAAGAATGTTTGTTGAATCTGTGGTGCATGTAACGTGTTCAGAACACGGAATGTCACGGTGATTGAAAGTAGGGAAATTACCTATCTTTTGGGTAGAACTGGCTCCAAGAGCATTTTTCTGCAAATCTGCATCATTTTCAAAACTGGCGTTCAAACTAAAGTGCAGAAATCTGAGAAAATTCTTCAAAGTGTCAGTAAGCCTTGTATGGTGGATGAAGTGCTGTCATCCACCTTGCTAACAACACTGTACTGAATATTTGTCGCATCGAGATGCATGTAGCATGTTCGGAACACGGAATTTGACGGTGAGCGAATCAAAGTAAATTACATATCTATTAGTTAGAACACGCTCCAAGAGATTTTGCCGTGAAATCTGCATCATTTTCGAAACTGCGTTTAGAAAACTGTGAAATCACAGAAAATACATCTAAGCATCTATTGCCTTCTATAGTGTGAAAGTCCAGTAATCCACATGCAAATATATACGTAGTGTATTTTTCTCGAAACTTTTCAGTATGTAGCATGTTCGAAACACGTAATTTCACAGCGGGAGAATCTATGTAATTTACGTATCTATTGGGTAGAACATGCTACAAAAGATTTTTCCTTTGAAAACTGCCTGATTTTCAAAACTGCTATTAGGAAATATCTGCGAACTCAGTGTTAAAGTTTCTAGGTGTCAATATGCCTTGTATGGTGGATGAAAGTTTTGTAATACACATGTACACAACTCATAAAGAATGTTTGTCAAATTCGTGATGTGTGTAGCGCGTTCGGAATATGGACTGTCACGGTGAGGCAAACTATGTAAATGACATATCTGTAGGTTAGAACATGCACCAAGAGAATTTTTCTGCGAAAACAGACTGATTTTCGTAACTGAAGTTATGAAAACCTTCGAAATTTAAGTAAAAGTTTCTAGGTGTAAATATGCATTGTATTGTGGTTGAAAAATCGGTAATCCGCACGCTCACGGTCATTAAATAATGTTTGTCGAAGCCGTGATGAATGTAACATTTTCAGAACACGGAATGTCTCGGTGAGTGAAGCTCTGAAAATAACAATTCTGCTGGAGAGAACTCGCTTGAATTGAATGTTTCTGTGAAAATTTCATGATTTTCAAAACTGGATGTTAGGAAAAACCTGCGAAATCAGAATAACTACTTCTAGGTGTAAATATGCATTGTATGTTGGATGAAAGTTCGGTAATCCACATGCTCACACTCATTAAAGAATGTTTGTCGAACTCGTGATGCATGTCACGTGTTCGGAATACGGAATGTCATAGTGAAGGAAACAATGTAAGTTACATGTCTATTGGGTAGAACTCGCTTGAAGAAAATTACTCTGCGAAAAGTGCCTCATTTTGAAAACTGCCATTAGGAGAACCCTGTGAAATCTGAGAAAATGCTTCTAAGTGTCAATATGCCTTGAATGGTGAATGAAAGTCCGGTAATCCACATGTTAATAACAGTGTAGTAATTATTTATTAAACCGACATTCATGTAGCGCTTTTGGAAAATGGAATTTCACGGTAATGAAACTATGTAAATTACAATTCTATTGAGTAGAACGAGCTAGAAGAGAATTTTTCTGCGAAAATTGCATGATTACCGAATCTGAAGTTTGGAAGAAGCTGCAAAATGGAGTAAATATTTGCAGGTGTAAATGTGATTTTATCTTGCAAGAAAGTTCGGTAATCTACATTTTCACAACGTATTAAACAATCTGTTTCTAATCCGTGATGCATGTAGCGTGTTATGAACGTGGATTTTCACGGTGATTGAAACAATGTAAATGACTCCTCTATTGGGTAGAAGTTGCTCTGAGAGAGTTTTCCTGCGAAAACTTCGTCATTTTTGAACCTGGCGTTTAGAAAACGCTGCAAAGTCTGAGAAAATACTTCTAAGAATCAATATTCAATGTAATGTGATGAAAGTTCGGTAATCCACATGCTAACAAATTTGTAGTGAATATTTGTCGAATCCTTTATGCATGTAACATGTCCAGAACACGGAATTTCATGATGACGGATTCTATGTAAATTGCATATCTATTGTGTAGAACTCGCTCCAAGAGGATTTTTCTGTGGAAACTGCATGATTTTAGAGACTGACATTAGGAGAATACTACTAAATCAGAATAAAATTTCTATGTATAATTATGCACTGTAAGATGGTTTAAAGTTCGTTAATACACATGTTCACAACTCATTAAAGAACGTTTTTTGAATCCGTGGTTCATGTAACATGTGCGGAACACGGAATTTCATGGCCAGGGAATTTATGTAAATTACTTTTCCCATGGTTAGAAATCACTCCAAGAGATTTTTCCTGAGAAATCGGCCTGTTTTTAGAAACTGGAATTACGAAAAACCTGCGAACCCAGATTACTAGTTTATCGGTGTACATCTGCCTATTATGGAGGATGAAAGTTCGTTAATCCGCATGCTAACTACTCTGTAGTGAATATTTGTCGAATCCGAGATACGTGAAGTGTGTTCGGGACACAGAATATCACGGTGAGCGAATCTATGTAAAATACATGTCTCTTGGGTAGAATTTGCTCTAAGAGTATTTTCTGAGAAATCTGCCTCATTTTTGAACCTGGCGTTTGAAAATCTCTGCAAAATCAGAGAAAATGCTTCTAAGAAGCAATATTCAATGTATTGTGATGAAAGTTCGGTAATCCACATGCAAACAACTCAGTAGTGTATTTTTCTCGAAACTTTTCTGCATGTAGCATGTTCAAAACACGTAATTTCAAAGCGGGAGAATCTATGTAATTTACATATCTATTGGGTAGAACACGCTCCAACAGTTTTTTCCTATGAAAACTGCCTGATTTTCCAAACTGCTATTAGGAAATATCTACGAACTCAGTGTTAATGTTTCCAGGTGTCAATATGCCTTGTATGGTGGATGAAAGTTCTGTAATACACATGTACACAACTCATTAATGAACGTTTGTTGAATCCGTGGTGCATGTAACGTATTCAGAACACGGAATGTCACGGTGATTGAAAGTAGGTAAATTACATATCTTTTGCGTAGAACTGGCTCCAAGAGCATTTTTCTGCCAAATCTGCCTCATTTTCAAAACTAGCATTCAATCTAACGTGTGAAATCTGAGAAAATTATTCAAAGTGTCAGTAAGCTTATTATGGTGGATGAAAGTGCTGTCATCCACTTGCTAACAACACTGTAGTGAATATTTGTCGCATCCGATATGCATGTAGCCTGTTCGGAACACGGAATTTGACAGTGAGCGAATCCATGTAAATTACATGTCTATTGTTTAGAACCCGCCCCAAGAGGTTCTTGCCGTGAAATGTGCCTCATTTTCGACACTGGCTTTTGGAAAACTCTGTGAAATCACTGAAAATGCATCTAAGCATCTATATGCCTTCTATAGTGAGAAAGTCCTGTAATCCACATGCAAACAACTATGTAGTGTATTTTTCTCGTATCTTTTCTGCATGTAGCATGTTCGAAACACGTAATTTCACAGCAGGAAAATCTATGTAATTTACATATCAATTGGGTAGAACACGCTCCAACAGTTTTTTCCTTTGAAAACTGCCTGATTTTCGAAACTGTTATTAGGAAATACCTGCGAACTCATTGTTAATGTTTCTACGTGTAAATATGCCTTGTATGGTGGATGAAAGTTTTGTAATACACATGTACACAACTCATTAAGAATGTTTGTCAAATCCGTGATGTGTGTAGCGCGTTCGGAACATGGACTGTCACGGTGAGGCAAACTATTTAAATTACATATCTATAGGTTAGAACACGCTCCAGGAGCATTTTTCTGAAAAATCTGCCTCAGTTTGGAAACTGGTGTTATGAAAACGCTGCAAAATATGAGTAAATGCTTTAAGGTGACAATATGTCTTCAATGGGTTATTAAAGATGTGTAATTCATATGCTAAAAACTCAGAAGTGAATATTTGTTGAATCCGTGGTGCATGTACCGTTTTCGGAACACGGAATGTTACGGTGACGGTATCTATTAAAATGAGAAGTCTATTGGGTAGAAGATGCACCAAGAGAATTTTTCTGCGAAAACTGACTGATTTTCGTAACTGACGTTATGAAAACCTGCGAAATCTATGTAAATATTTCTAGGTGTAAATATACATTGTATTGTGTTTGAAAAATCGGTAATCCGCATGCTCATGGTCATTAAATAATGTTTGTCGAAGCCGTGATGAATGTAACGTTTTCAGAACACGGAATGTCTTGGTGAGTGAAGCTCTGAAAATAACAATTCTGCTGGATAGAACTCGTTTGAATTGAATGTTTCTGTGAAAATTTCATGATTTTCAAAACTGGATGTTAGGAAAAACCTGTGAAATCAGAATAACTACTTCTAGGTGTAAATATGCCTTTTATGGTGGATGAAAGTTCGGTAATCCACATGCTCACACACATTAAAGAATGTTTGTCGAACTCGTGATGCATGTAACGTGTTCGGAATACGGAATGTCATAGTGAAGGAATCAATGTAATTTACATGTCAATTTGGTACAACTCGCTTGAAGATAATTTTTCTGCGAAATGTGCCTCATTTTGAAAACTGCCATTAGGAGAACCCTGTGAAATCTGAGAAAATGCTTCTAAGTGTCAATATGCCTTGACTGGTGAATGAAAGTCAGGTAATCCACATGTTAATAACAGTGTAGTAAATATTTTTTAAACCGTGATTCATTAACAATTTTGGAAAATGGAATTTCACGGTAATGAAACTATGTAAATTATAATTGTATTGAGTAGAACGAGCAAGAAGGGTATTTTTCTGCGAAAATTGCATGATTATCGAATCTGAAGTTTGGAAAATACTGCAAAAAGGGTGTAAATATTTGCAGGTGTAAATGTGCCTTTATGTTGCAAGAAAGTTCGGTAATCCACATTTTCACAACATATTAAAGAATCTTTTTCTAATCCGTGATGCATGTAGCGTGTTCAGAACGTGGATTTTCACGGTGATTGAAACAATGTAAATGATTCTCTATTGGGTAGAACTCGCTCCGAGAGAGTTTTTCTGCAAAAACTTTGTCATTTTTGAACCTGGCGTTTAGAAAACGCTGCAAAATCTGGGAAAATACTTCTAAGAATCAATATTCAATGTATTGTGATGAAAGTTCGTTAATCCACATGCTAACAAATTTGTAGTGAATATTTGTCGAATCCTTTATGCATGTAATATGTTCGAAACAGGGAATTCCACGGCCAGGGTATTTATGTAAATTACATTTCCCTTGGTTAGAAATCACTACAAGAGGTTTTTCCTGAGAAATCCGCCTGATTTTCCAAACTGGCGTTAGGAAAAAGCAGCAAATTCAGAGTTAATGTTTCTAGTTGTAAATATGCCATGTATGGTGGATGAAAGTTCTGTAATCTACATGTTCACAACTCATTCGAGAAAGTTTGTTGAAACCTTGATGCATGTAGCGTGTTCGGAAAATGGGATGTCACTGTGAGGGAAACTCTGTAAATTACATTTCTATTGGGAAGTACTCGCTCCACGAGAATTTTTCTGACAAATCTGCCTCCTTTTCAAAACTGGCATTAGGAAAAGCTTTCTAAATGTGAGAAAATGCTTCAAAGTGTCAACATGGCTTTTATGGTGGATGAAAGTTCGGTAATCATTATGCTAACAACTCTGTAGTGAATATTTGTCGAATCCGTGATGCATGTAGCTTTTTCGGAACACGGAATTCCACGATGACGGGTTCTATGGAAATTGCATGTCTATTGGGTAGAACTCGCTCCAAGAGGATTTTTCTGTGGAAACTGCATGATTTTTGAAACATTAGGAGAATACTACTAAATCACAATAAAATTTCTATGTATAAATATGCACTGTAAGGTGGATTAAAGTTCGTTAATACACATGCTCACAACTCATTAAAGAATGTTTGTTGAATCTGTGGTGCATGTAACGTGTTCAGAACACGGAATGTCACGGTGATTGAAAGTAGGGAAATTACCTATCTTTTGGGTAGAACTGGCTCCAAGAGCATTTTTCTGCCAAATCTGCATCATTTTCAAAACTGGCGTTCAAACTAAAGTGCGAAATCTGAGAAAATTCTTCAAAGTGTCAGTAAGCCTTGTATGGTGGATGAAAGTGCTGTCATCCACTTGCTAACAACACTGTACTGAATATTTGTCGCATCCGAGATGCATGTAGCATGTTCGGAACACGGAATTTGACGGTGAGCGAATCAAAGTAAATTACATATCTATTAGTTAGAACACGCTCCAAGAGATTTTGCCGTGAAATCTGCATCATTTTCGAAACTGGCGTTTAGAAAACTGTGAAATCACAGAAAATACATCTAAGCATCTATATGCCTTCTATAGTGTGAAAGTCCAGTAATCCACATGCAAATATATACGTAGTGTATTTTTCTCGAAACTTTTCAGTATGTAGCATGTTCGAAACACGTAATTTCACAGCGGGAGAATCTATGTAATTTACGTATCTATTGGGTAGAACATGCTACAAAAGATTTTTCCTTTGAAAACTGCCTGATTTTCAAAACTGCTATTAGGAAATATCTGCGAACTCAGTGTTAAAGTTTCTAGGTGTCAATATGCCTTGTATGGTGGATGAAAGTTTTGTAATACACATGTACACAACTCATAAAGAATGTTTGTCAAATTCGTGATGTGTGTAGCGCGTTCGGAATATGGACTGTCACGGTGAGGCAAACTATGTAAATGACATATCTGTAGGTTAGAACATGCACCAAGAGAATTTTTCTGCGAAAACAGACTGATTTTCGTAACTGAAGTTATGAAAACCTTCGAAATTTAAGTAAAAGTTTCTAGGTGTAAATATGCATTGTATTGTGGTTGAAAAATCGGTAATCCGCACGCTCACGGTCATTAAATAATGTTTGTCGAAGCCGTGATGAATGTAACATTTTCAGAACACGGAATGTCTCGGTGAGTGAAGCTCTGAAAATAACAATTCTGCTGGAGAGAACTCGCTTGAATTGAATGTTTCTGTGAAAATTTCATGATTTTCAAAACTGGATGTTAGGAAAAACCTGCGAAATCAGAATAACTACTTCTAGGTGTAAATATGCATTGTATGTTGGATGAAAGTTCGGTAATCCACATGCTCACACTCATTAAAGAATGTTTGTCGAACTCGTGATGCATGTCACGTGTTCGGAATACGGAATGTCATAGTGAAGGAAACAATGTAAGTTACATGTCTATTGGGTAGAACTCGCTTGAAGAAAATTACTCTGCGAAAAGTGCCTCATTTTGAAAACTGCCATTAGGAGAACCCTGTGAAATCTGAGAAAATGCTTCTAAGTGTCAATATGCCTTGAATGGTGAATGAAAGTCCGGTAATCCACATGTTAATAACAGTGTAGTAATTATTTATTAAACCGACATTCATGTAGCGCTTTTGGAAAATGGAATTTCACGGTAATGAAACTATGTAAATTACAATTCTATTGAGTAGAACGAGCTAGAAGAGAATTTTTCTGCGAAAATTGCATGATTACCGAATCTGAAGTTTGGAAGAAGCTGCAAAATGGAGTAAATATTTGCAGGTGTAAATGTGATTTTATCTTGCAAGAAAGTTCGGTAATCTACATTTTCACAACGTATTAAACAATCTGTTTCTAATCCGTGATGCATGTAGCGTGTTATGAACGTGGATTTTCACGGTGATTGAAACAATGTAAATGACTCCTCTATTGGGTAGAAGTTGCTCTGAGAGAGTTTTCCTGCGAAAACTTCGTCATTTTTGAACCTGGCGTTTAGAAAACGCTGCAAAGTCTGAGAAAATACTTCTAAGAATCAATATTCAATGTAATGTGATGAAAGTTCGGTAATCCACATGCTAACAAATTTGTAGTGAATATTTGTCGAATCCTTTATGCATGTAACATGTCCAGAACACGGAATTTCATGATGACGGATTCTATGTAAATTGCATATCTATTGTGTAGAACTCGCTCCAAGAGGATTTTTCTGTGGAAACTGCATGATTTTAGAGACTGACATTAGGAGAATACTACTAAATCAGAATAAAATTTCTATGTATAATTATGCACTGTAAGATGGTTTAAAGTTCGTTAATACACATGTTCACAACTCATTAAAGAACGTTTTTTGAATCCGTGGTTCATGTAACATGTGCGGAACACGGAATTTCATGGCCAGGGAATTTATGTAAATTACTTTTCCCATGGTTAGAAATCACTCCAAGAGATTTTTCCTGAGAAATCGGCCTGTTTTTAGAAACTGGAATTACGAAAAACCTGCGAACCCAGATTACTAGTTTATCGGTGTACATCTGCCTATTATGGAGGATGAAAGTTCGTTAATCCGCATGCTAACTACTCTGTAGTGAATATTTGTCGAATCCGAGATACGTGAAGTGTGTTCGGGACACAGAATATCACGGTGAGCGAATCTATGTAAAATACATGTCTCTTGGGTAGAATTTGCTCTAAGAGTATTTTCTGAGAAATCTGCCTCATTTTTGAACCTGGCGTTTGAAAATCTCTGCAAAATCAGAGAAAATGCTTCTAAGAAGCAATATTCAATGTATTGTGATGAAAGTTCGGTAATCCACATGCAAACAACTCAGTAGTGTATTTTTCTCGAAACTTTTCTGCATGTAGCATGTTCAAAACACGTAATTTCAAAGCGGGAGAATCTATGTAATTTACATATCTATTGGGTAGAACACGCTCCAACAGTTTTTTCCTATGAAAACTGCCTGATTTTCCAAACTGCTATTAGGAAATATCTACGAACTCAGTGTTAATGTTTCCAGGTGTCAATATGCCTTGTATGGTGGATGAAAGTTCTGTAATACACATGTACACAACTCATTAATGAACGTTTGTTGAATCCGTGGTGCATGTAACGTATTCAGAACACGGAATGTCACGGTGATTGAAAGTAGGTAAATTACATATCTTTTGCGTAGAACTGGCTCCAAGAGCATTTTTCTGCCAAATCTGCCTCATTTTCAAAACTAGCATTCAATCTAACGTGTGAAATCTGAGAAAATTATTCAAAGTGTCAGTAAGCTTATTATGGTGGATGAAAGTGCTGTCATCCACTTGCTAACAACACTGTAGTGAATATTTGTCGCATCCGATATGCATGTAGCCTGTTCGGAACACGGAATTTGACAGTGAGCGAATCCATGTAAATTACATGTCTATTGTTTAGAACCCGCCCCAAGAGGTTCTTGCCGTGAAATGTGCCTCATTTTCGACACTGGCTTTTGGAAAACTCTGTGAAATCACTGAAAATGCATCTAAGCATCTATATGCCTTCTATAGTGAGAAAGTCCTGTAATCCACATGCAAACAACTATGTAGTGTATTTTTCTCGTATCTTTTCTGCATGTAGCATGTTCGAAACACGTAATTTCACAGCAGGAAAATCTATGTAATTTACATATCAATTGGGTAGAACACGCTCCAACAGTTTTTTCCTTTGAAAACTGCCTGATTTTCGAAACTGTTATTAGGAAATACCTGCGAACTCATTGTTAATGTTTCTACGTGTAAATATGCCTTGTATGGTGGATGAAAGTTTTGTAATACACATGTACACAACTCATTAAGAATGTTTGTCAAATCCGTGATGTGTGTAGCGCGTTCGGAACATGGACTGTCACGGTGAGGCAAACTATTTAAATTACATATCTATAGGTTAGAACACGCTCCAGGAGCATTTTTCTGAAAAATCTGCCTCAGTTTGGAAACTGGTGTTATGAAAACGCTGCAAAATATGAGTAAATGCTTTAAGGTGACAATATGTCTTCAATGGGTTATTAAAGATGTGTAATTCATATGCTAAAAACTCAGAAGTGAATATTTGTTGAATCCGTGGTGCATGTACCGTTTTCGGAACACGGAATGTTACGGTGACGGTATCTATTAAAATGAGAAGTCTATTGGGTAGAAGATGCACCAAGAGAATTTTTCTGCGAAAACTGACTGATTTTCGTAACTGACGTTATGAAAACCTGCGAAATCTATGTAAATATTTCTAGGTGTAAATATACATTGTATTGTGTTTGAAAAATCGGTAATCCGCATGCTCATGGTCATTAAATAATGTTTGTCGAAGCCGTGATGAATGTAACGTTTTCAGAACACGGAATGTCTTGGTGAGTGAAGCTCTGAAAATAACAATTCTGCTGGATAGAACTCGTTTGAATTGAATGTTTCTGTGAAAATTTCATGATTTTCAAAACTGGATGTTAGGAAAAACCTGTGAAATCAGAATAACTACTTCTAGGTGTAAATATGCCTTTTATGGTGGATGAAAGTTCGGTAATCCACATGCTCACACACATTAAAGAATGTTTGTCGAACTCGTGATGCATGTAACGTGTTCGGAATACGGAATGTCATAGTGAAGGAATCAATGTAATTTACATGTCAATTTGGTACAACTCGCTTGAAGATAATTTTTCTGCGAAATGTGCCTCATTTTGAAAACTGCCATTAGGAGAACCCTGTGAAATCTGAGAAAATGCTTCTAAGTGTCAATATGCCTTGACTGGTGAATGAAAGTCAGGTAATCCACATGTTAATAACAGTGTAGTAAATATTTTTTAAACCGTGATTCATTAACAATTTTGGAAAATGGAATTTCACGGTAATGAAACTATGTAAATTATAATTGTATTGAGTAGAACGAGCAAGAAGGGTATTTTTCTGCGAAAATTGCATGATTATCGAATCTGAAGTTTGGAAAATACTGCAAAAAGGGTGTAAATATTTGCAGGTGTAAATGTGCCTTTATGTTGCAAGAAAGTTCGGTAATCCACATTTTCACAACATATTAAAGAATCTTTTTCTAATCCGTGATGCATGTAGCGTGTTCAGAACGTGGATTTTCACGGTGATTGAAACAATGTAAATGATTCTCTATTGGGTAGAACTCGCTCCGAGAGAGTTTTTCTGCAAAAACTTTGTCATTTTTGAACCTGGCGTTTAGAAAACGCTGCAAAATCTGGGAAAATACTTCTAAGAATCAATATTCAATGTATTGTGATGAAAGTTCGTTAATCCACATGCTAACAAATTTGTAGTGAATATTTGTCGAATCCTTTATGCATGTAATATGTTCGAAACAGGGAATTCCACGGCCAGGGTATTTATGTAAATTACATTTCCCTTGGTTAGAAATCACTACAAGAGGTTTTTCCTGAGAAATCCGCCTGATTTTCCAAACTGGCGTTAGGAAAAAGCAGCAAATTCAGAGTTAATGTTTCTAGTTGTAAATATGCCATGTATGGTGGATGAAAGTTCTGTAATCTACATGTTCACAACTCATTCGAGAAAGTTTGTTGAAACCTTGATGCATGTAGCGTGTTCGGAAAATGGGATGTCACTGTGAGGGAAACTCTGTAAATTACATTTCTATTGGGAAGTACTCGCTCCACGAGAATTTTTCTGACAAATCTGCCTCCTTTTCAAAACTGGCATTAGGAAAAGCTTTCTAAATGTGAGAAAATGCTTCAAAGTGTCAACATGGCTTTTATGGTGGATGAAAGTTCGGTAATCATTATGCTAACAACTCTGTAGTGAATATTTGTCGAATCCGTGATGCATGTAGCTTTTTCGGAACACGGAATTCCACGATGACGGGTTCTATGGAAATTGCATGTCTATTGGGTAGAACTCGCTCCAAGAGGATTTTTCTGTGGAAACTGCATGATTTTTGAAACATTAGGAGAATACTACTAAATCACAATAAAATTTCTATGTATAAATATGCACTGTAAGGTGGATTAAAGTTCGTTAATACACATGCTCACAACTCATTAAAGAATGTTTGTTGAATCTGTGGTGCATGTAACGTGTTCAGAACACGGAATGTCACGGTGATTGAAAGTAGGGAAATTACCTATCTTTTGGGTAGAACTGGCTCCAAGAGCATTTTTCTGCCAAATCTGCATCATTTTCAAAACTGGCGTTCAAACTAAAGTGCGAAATCTGAGAAAATTCTTCAAAGTGTCAGTAAGCCTTGTATGGTGGATGAAAGTGCTGTCATCCACTTGCTAACAACACTGTACTGAATATTTGTCGCATCCGAGATGCATGTAGCATGTTCGGAACACGGAATTTGACGGTGAGCGAATCAAAGTAAATTACATATCTATTAGTTAGAACACGCTCCAAGAGATTTTGCCGTGAAATCTGCATCATTTTCGAAACTGGCGTTTAGAAAACTGTGAAATCACAGAAAATACATCTAAGCATCTATATGCCTTCTATAGTGTGAAAGTCCAGTAATCCACATGCAAATATATACGTAGTGTATTTTTCTCGAAACTTTTCAGTATGTAGCATGTTCGAAACACGTAATTTCACAGCGGGAGAATCTATGTAATTTACGTATCTATTGGGTAGAACATGCTACAAAAGATTTTTCCTTTGAAAACTGCCTGATTTTCAAAACTGCTATTAGGAAATATCTGCGAACTCAGTGTTAAAGTTTCTAGGTGTCAATATGCCTTGTATGGTGGATGAAAGTTTTGTAATACACATGTACACAACTCATAAAGAATGTTTGTCAAATTCGTGATGTGTGTAGCGCGTTCGGAATATGGACTGTCACGGTGAGGCAAACTATGTAAATGACATATCTGTAGGTTAGAACATGCACCAAGAGAATTTTTCTGCGAAAACAGACTGATTTTCGTAACTGAAGTTATGAAAACCTTCGAAATTTAAGTAAAAGTTTCTAGGTGTAAATATGCATTGTATTGTGGTTGAAAAATCGGTAATCCGCACGCTCACGGTCATTAAATAATGTTTGTCGAAGCCGTGATGAATGTAACATTTTCAGAACACGGAATGTCTCGGTGAGTGAAGCTCTGAAAATAACAATTCTGCTGGAGAGAACTCGCTTGAATTGAATGTTTCTGTGAAAATTTCATGATTTTCAAAACTGGATGTTAGGAAAAACCTGCGAAATCAGAATAACTACTTCTAGGTGTAAATATGCATTGTATGTTGGATGAAAGTTCGGTAATCCACATGCTCACACTCATTAAAGAATGTTTGTCGAACTCGTGATGCATGTCACGTGTTCGGAATACGGAATGTCATAGTGAAGGAAACAATGTAAGTTACATGTCTATTGGGTAGAACTCGCTTGAAGAAAATTACTCTGCGAAAAGTGCCTCATTTTGAAAACTGCCATTAGGAGAACCCTGTGAAATCTGAGAAAATGCTTCTAAGTGTCAATATGCCTTGAATGGTGAATGAAAGTCCGGTAATCCACATGTTAATAACAGTGTAGTAATTATTTATTAAACCGACATTCATGTAGCGCTTTTGGAAAATGGAATTTCACGGTAATGAAACTATGTAAATTACAATTCTATTGAGTAGAACGAGCTAGAAGAGAATTTTTCTGCGAAAATTGCATGATTACCGAATCTAAAGTTTGGAAGAAGCTGCAAAATGGAGTAAATATTTGCAGGTGTAAATGTGATTTTATCTTGCAAGAAAGTTCGGTAATCTACATTTTCACAACGTATTAAACAATCTGTTTCTAATCCGTGATGCATGTAGCGTGTTATGAACGTGGATTTTCACGGTGATTGAAACAATGTAAATGACTCCTCTATTGGGTAGAAGTTGCTCTGAGAGAGTTTTCCTGCGAAAACTTCGTCATTTTTGAACCTGGCGTTTAGAAAACGCTGCAAAGTCTGAGAAAATACTTCTAAGAATCAATATTCAATGTAATGTGATGAAAGTTCGGTAATCCACATGCTAACAAATTTGTAGTGAATATTTGTCGAATCCTTTATGCATGTAACATGTCCAGAACACGGAATTTCATGATGACGGATTCTATGTAAATTGCATATCTATTGTGTAGAACTCGCTCCAAGAGGATTTTTCTGTGGAAACTGCATGATTTTAGAGACTGACATTAGGAGAATACTACTAAATCAGAATAAAATTTCTATGTATAATTATGCACTGTAAGATGGTTTAAAGTTCGTTAATACACATGTTCACAACTCATTAAAGAACGTTTTTTGAATCCGTGGTTCATGTAACATGTGCGGAACACGGAATTTCATGGCCAGGGAATTTATGTAAATTACTTTTCCCATGGTTAGAAATCACTCCAAGAGATTTTTCCTGAGAAATCGGCCTGTTTTTAGAAACTGGAATTACGAAAAACCTGCGAACCCAGATTACTAGTTTATCGGTGTACATCTGCCTATTATGGAGGATGAAAGTTCGTTAATCCGCATGCTAACTACTCTGTAGTGAATATTTGTCGAATCCGAGATACGTGAAGTGTGTTCGGGACACAGAATATCACGGTGAGCGAATCTATGTAAAATACATGTCTCTTGGGTAGAATTTGCTCTAAGAGTATTTTCTGAGAAATCTGCCTCATTTTTGAACCTGGCGTTTGAAAATCTCTGCAAAATCAGAGAAAATGCTTCTAAGAAGCAATATTCAATGTATTGTGATGAAAGTTCGGTAATCCACATGCAAACAACTCAGTAGTGTATTTTTCTCGAAACTTTTCTGCATGTAGCATGTTCAAAACACGTAATTTCAAAGCGGGAGAATCTATGTAATTTACATATCTATTGGGTAGAACACGCTCCAACAGTTTTTTCCTATGAAAACTGCCTGATTTTCCAAACTGCTATTAGGAAATATCTACGAACTCAGTGTTAATGTTTCCAGGTGTCAATATGCCTTGTATGGTGGATGAAAGTTCTGTAATACACATGTACACAACTCATTAATGAACGTTTGTTGAATCCGTGGTGCATGTAACGTATTCAGAACACGGAATGTCACGGTGATTGAAAGTAGGTAAATTACATATCTTTTGCGTAGAACTGGCTCCAAGAGCATTTTTCTGCCAAATCTGCCTCATTTTCAAAACTAGCATTCAATCTAACGTGTGAAATCTGAGAAAATTATTCAAAGTGTCAGTAAGCTTATTATGGTGGATGAAAGTGCTGTCATCCACTTGCTAACAACACTGTAGTGAATATTTGTCGCATCCGATATGCATGTAGCCTGTTCGGAACACGGAATTTGACAGTGAGCGAATCCATGTAAATTACATGTCTATTGTTTAGAACCCGCCCCAAGAGGTTCTTGCCGTGAAATGTGCCTCATTTTCGACACTGGCTTTTGGAAAACTCTGTGAAATCACTGAAAATGCATCTAAGCATCTATATGCCTTCTATAGTGAGAAAGTCCTGTAATCCACATGCAAACAACTATGTAGTGTATTTTTCTCGTATCTTTTCTGCATGTAGCATGTTCGAAACACGTAATTTCACAGCAGGAAAATCTATGTAATTTACATATCAATTGGGTAGAACACGCTCCAACAGTTTTTTCCTTTGAAAACTGCCTGATTTTCGAAACTGTTATTAGGAAATACCTGCGAACTCATTGTTAATGTTTCTACGTGTAAATATGCCTTGTATGGTGGATGAAAGTTTTGTAATACACATGTACACAACTCATTAAGAATGTTTGTCAAATCCGTGATGTGTGTAGCGCGTTCGGAACATGGACTGTCACGGTGAGGCAAACTATTTAAATTACATATCTATAGGTTAGAACACGCTCCAGGAGCATTTTTCTGAAAAATCTGCCTCAGTTTGGAAACTGGTGTTATGAAAACGCTGCAAAATATGAGTAAATGCTTTAAGGTGACAATATGTCTTCAATGGGTTATTAAAGATGTGTAATTCATATGCTAAAAACTCAGAAGTGAATATTTGTTGAATCCGTGGTGCATGTACCGTTTTCGGAACACGGAATGTTACGGTGACGGTATCTATTAAAATGAGAAGTCTATTGGGTAGAAGATGCACCAAGAGAATTTTTCTGCGAAAACTGACTGATTTTCGTAACTGACGTTATGAAAACCTGCGAAATCTATGTAAATATTTCTAGGTGTAAATATACATTGTATTGTGTTTGAAAAATCGGTAATCCGCATGCTCATGGTCATTAAATAATGTTTGTCGAAGCCGTGATGAATGTAACGTTTTCAGAACACGGAATGTCTTGGTGAGTGAAGCTCTGAAAATAACAATTCTGCTGGATAGAACTCGTTTGAATTGAATGTTTCTGTGAAAATTTCATGATTTTCAAAACTGGATGTTAGGAAAAACCTGTGAAATCAGAATAACTACTTCTAGGTGTAAATATGCCTTTTATGGTGGATGAAAGTTCGGTAATCCACATGCTCACACACATTAAAGAATGTTTGTCGAACTCGTGATGCATGTAACGTGTTCGGAATACGGAATGTTATAGTGAAGGAATCAATGTAATTTACATGTCAATTTGGTACAACTCGCTTGAAGATAATTTTTCTGCGAAATGTGCCTCATTTTGAAAACTGCCATTAGGAGAACCCTGTGAAATCTGAGAAAATGCTTCTAAGTGTCAATATGCCTTGACTGGTGAATGAAAGTCAGGTAATCCACATGTTAATAACAGTGTAGTAAATATTTTTTAAACCGTGATTCATTAACAATTTTGGAAAATGGAATTTCACGGTAATGAAACTATGTAAATTATAATTGTATTGAGTAGAACGAGCAAGAAGGGTATTTTTCTGCGAAAATTGCATGATTATCGAATCTGAAGTTTGGAAAATACTGCAAAAAGGGTGTAAATATTTGCCGGTGTAAATGTGCCTTTATGTTGCAAGAAAGTTCGGTAATCCACATTTTCACAACATATTAAAGAATCTTTTTCTAATCCGTGATGCATGTAGCGTGTTCAGAACGTGGATTTTCACGGTGATTGAAACAATGTAAATGATTCTCTATTGGGTAGAACTCGCTCCGAGAGAGTTTTTCTGCAAAAACTTTGTCATTTTTGAACCTGGCGTTTAGAAAACGCTGCAAAATCTGGGAAAATACTTCTAAGAATCAATATTCAATGTATTGTGATGAAAGTTCGTTAATCCACATGCTAACAAATTTGTAGTGAATATTTGTCGAATCCTTTATGCATGTAATATGTTCGAAACAGGGAATTCCACGGCCAGGGTATTTATGTAAATTACATTTCCCTTGGTTAGAAATCACTACAAGAGGTTTTTCCTGAGAAATCCGCCTGATTTTCCAAACTGGCGTTAGGAAAAAGCAGCAAATTCAGAGTTAATGTTTCTAGTTGTAAATATGCCATGTATGGTGGATGAAAGTTCTGTAATCTACATGTTCACAACTCATTCGAGAAAGTTTGTTGAAACCTTGATGCATGTAGCGTGTTCGGAAAATGGGATGTCACTGTGAGGGAAACTCTGTAAATTACATTTCTATTGGGAAGTACTCGCTCCACGAGAATTTTTCTGACAAATCTGCCTCCTTTTCAAAACTGGCATTAGGAAAAGCTTTCTAAATGTGAGAAAATGCTTCAAAGTGTCAACATGGCTTTTATGGTGGATGAAAGTTCGGTAATCATTATGCTAACAACTCTGTAGTGAATATTTGTCGAATCCGTGATGCATGTAGCTTTTTCGGAACACGGAATTCCACGATGACGGGTTCTATGGAAATTGCATGTCTATTGGGTAGAACTCGCTCCAAGAGGATTTTTCTGTGGAAACTGCATGATTTTTGAAACATTAGGAGAATACTACTAAATCACAATAAAATTTCTATGTATAAATATGCACTGTAAGGTGGATTAAAGTTCGTTAATACACATGCTCACAACTCATTAAAGAATGTTTGTTGAATCTGTGGTGCATGTAACGTGTTCAGAACACGGAATGTCACGGTGATTGAAAGTAGGGAAATTACCTATCTTTTGGGTAGAACTGGCTCCAAGAGCATTTTTCTGCCAAATCTGCATCATTTTCAAAACTGGCGTTCAAACTAAAGTGCGAAATCTGAGAAAATTCTTCAAAGTGTCAGTAAGCCTTGTATGGTGGATGAAAGTGCTGTCATCCACTTGCTAACAACACTGTACTGAATATTTGTCGCATCCGAGATGCATGTAGCATGTTCGGAACACGGAATTTGACGGTGAGCGAATCAAAGTAAATTACATATCTATTAGTTAGAACACGCTCCAAGAGATTTTGCCGTGAAATCTGCATCATTTTCGAAACTGGCGTTTAGAAAACTGTGAAATCACAGAAAATACATCTAAGCATCTATATGCCTTCTATAGTGTGAAAGTCCAGTAATCCACATGCAAATATATACGTAGTGTATTTTTCTCGAAACTTTTCAGTATGTAGCATGTTCGAAACACGTAATTTCACAGCGGGAGAATCTATGTAATTTACGTATCTATTGGGTAGAACATGCTACAAAAGATTTTTCCTTTGAAAACTGCCTGATTTTCAAAACTGCTATTAGGAAATATCTGCGAACTCAGTGTTAAAGTTTCTAGGTGTCAATATGCCTTGTATGGTGGATGAAAGTTTTGTAATACACATGTACACAACTCATAAAGAATGTTTGTCAAATTCGTGATGTGTGTAGCGCGTTCGGAATATGGACTGTCACGGTGAGGCAAACTATGTAAATGACATATCTGTAGGTTAGAACATGCACCAAGAGAATTTTTCTGCGAAAACAGACTGATTTTCGTAACTGAAGTTATGAAAACCTTCGAAATTTAAGTAAAAGTTTCTAGGTGTAAATATGCATTGTATTGTGGTTGAAAAATCGGTAATCCGCACGCTCACGGTCATTAAATAATGTTTGTCGAAGCCGTGATGAATGTAACATTTTCAGAACACGGAATGTCTCGGTGAGTGAAGCTCTGAAAATAACAATTCTGCTGGAGAGAACTCGCTTGAATTGAATGTTTCTGTGAAAATTTCATGATTTTCAAAACTGGATGTTAGGAAAAACCTGCGAAATCAGAATAACTACTTCTAGGTGTAAATATGCATTGTATGTTGGATGAAAGTTCGGTAATCCACATGCTCACACTCATTAAAGAATGTTTGTCGAACTCGTGATGCATGTCACGTGTTCGGAATACGGAATGTCATAGTGAAGGAAACAATGTAAGTTACATGTCTATTGGGTAGAACTCGCTTGAAGAAAATTACTCTGCGAAAAGTGCCTCATTTTGAAAACTGCCATTAGGAGAACCCTGTGAAATCTGAGAAAATGCTTCTAAGTGTCAATATGCCTTGAATGGTGAATGAAAGTCCGGTAATCCACATGTTAATAACAGTGTAGTAATTATTTATTAAACCGACATTCATGTAGCGCTTTTGGAAAATGGAATTTCACGGTAATGAAACTATGTAAATTACAATTCTATTGAGTAGAACGAGCTAGAAGAGAATTTTTCTGCGAAAATTGCATGATTACCGAATCTAAAGTTTGGAAGAAGCTGCAAAATGGAGTAAATATTTGCAGGTGTAAATGTGATTTTATCTTGCAAGAAAGTTCGGTAATCTACATTTTCACAACGTATTAAACAATCTGTTTCTAATCCGTGATGCGTGTAGCGTGTTATGAACGTGGATTTTCACGGTGATTGAAACAATGTAAATGACTCCTCTATTGGGTAGAAGTTGCTCTGAGAGAGTTTTCCTGCGAAAACTTCGTCATTTTTGAACCTGGCGTTTAGAAAACGCTGCAAAGTCTGAGAAAATACTTCTAAGAATCAATATTCAATGTAATGTGATGAAAGTTCGGTAATCCACATGCTAACAAATTTGTAGTGAATATTTGTCGAATCCTTTATGCATGTAACATGTCCAGAACACGGAATTTCATGATGACGGATTCTATGTAAATTGCATATCTATTGTGTAGAACTCGCTCCAAGAGGATTTTTCTGTGGAAACTGCATGATTTTAGAGACTGACATTAGGAGAATACTACTAAATCAGAATAAAATTTCTATGTATAATTATGCACTATAAGATGGTTTAAAGTTCGTTAATACACATGTTCACAACTCATTAAAGAACGTTTTTTGAATCCGTGGTTCATGTAACATGTGCGGAACACGGAATTTCATGGCCAGGGAATTTATGTAAATTACTTTTCCCATGGTTAGAAATCACTCCAAGAGATTTTTCCTGAGAAATCGGCCTGTTTTTAGAAACTGGAATTACGAAAAACCTGCGAACCCAGATTACTAGTTTATCGGTGTACATCTGCCTATTATGGAGGATGAAAGTTCGTTAATCCGCATGCTAACTACTCTGTAGTGAATATTTGTCGAATCCGAGATACGTGAAGTGTGTTCGGGACACAGAATATCACGGTGAGCGAATCTATGTAAAATACATGTCTCTTGGGTAGAATTTGATCTAAGAGTATTTTCTGAGAAATCTGCCTCATTTTTGAACCTGGCGTTTGAAAATCTCTGCAAAATCAGAGAAAATGCTTCTAAGAAGCAATATTCAATGTATTGTGATGAAAGTTCGGTAATCCACATGCAAACAACTCAGTAGTGTATTTTTCTCGAAACTTTTCTGCATGTAGCATGTTCAAAACACGTAATTTCAAAGCGGGAGAATCTATGTAATTTACATATCTATTGGGTAGAACACGCTCCAACAGTTTTTTCCTATGAAAACTGCCTGATTTTCCAAACTGCTATTAGGAAATATCTACGAACTCAGTGTTAATGTTTCCAGGTGTCAATATGCCTTGTATGGTGGATGAAAGTTCTGTAATACACATGTACACAACTCATTAATGAACGTTTGTTGAATCCGTGGTGCATGTAACGTATTCAGAACACGGAATGTCACGGTGATTGAAAGTAGGTAAATTACATATCTTTTGGGTAGAACTGGCTCCAAGAGCATTTTTCTGCCAAATCTGCCTCATTTTCAAAACTGGCATTCAATCTAACGTGTGAAATCTGAGAAAATTATTCAAAGTGTCAGTAAGCTTATTATGGTGGATGAAAGTGCTGTCATCCACTTGCTAACAACTCTGTAGTGAATATTTGTCGCATCCGATATGCATGTAGCGTGTTCGGAACACGGAATTTGATAGTGAGCGAATCCATGTAAATTACATGTCTATTGTTTAGAACCCGCCCCAAGAGGTTCTTGCCGTGAAATCTGCCTCATTTTCGACACTGGCTTTTGGAAAACTCTGTGAAATCACTGAAAATGCATCTAAGCATCTATATGCCTTCTATAGTGAGAAAGTCCTGTAATCCACATGCAAACAACTATGTAGTGTATATTTCTCGAATCTTTTCTGCATGTAGCATGTTCGAAACACGTAATTTCACAGCAGGAAAATCTATGTAATTTACATATCTATTGGGTAGAACACGCTCCAACAGTTTTTTCCTTTGAAAACTGCCTGATTTTCGAAACTGTTATTAGGAAATACCTGCGAACTCAGTGTTAATGTTTCTACATGTAAATATGCCTTGTATGGTGGATGAAAGTTTTGTAATACACATGTACACAACTCATTAAGTATGTTTGTCAAATCCATGATGTGTGTAGCGCGTTCGGAACATGGACTGTCACGGTGAGGCAAACTATGTAAATGACATATCTGTAGGTTAGAACACGCTCCAGGAGCATTTTTCTGGAAAATCTACCTCAGTTTGGAAACTGGTGTTATGAAAATGCTGCAAAATCTGAGTAAATGCTTTAAGGTGACAATATGTCTTCAATGGGTTATTAAAGATGTGTAATTCATATGCTAAAAACTCAGAAGTGAATATTTGTTGAATCCGTGCTGCATGTACCGTTTTCGGAACACGGAATGTTACGGTGACGGTATCTATTAAAATGAGAAGTCAATCGGGTAGAAGATGCACCAAGAGAATTTTTCTGCGAAAACTGACTGATTTTCGTAACTGACGTTATGAAAACCTGCGAAATCTATGTAAATATTTCTAGGTGTAATTATGCATTGTATTGTGTTTGAAAAATCGGTAATCCGCATGCTCATGGTCATTAAATAATGTTTGTCGAAGCCGTGATGAATGTAATATTTTCGGAACACGGAATGTCTTGGTGAGTGAAGCTCTGAAAATAACATTTCTGCTGGATAGAACTCGTTTGAATTGAATGTTTCTGTGAACATTTCATGATTTTCGAAACTGGATGTTAGGAAAAACCTGTGAAATCAGAATAACTACTTCTAGGTGTAAATATGCCTTTTATGGTGGATGAAAGTTCGGTAATCCACATGCTCACACACATTAAAGAATGTTTGTCGAACTCGTGATGCATGTAACGTGTTCGGAATACGGAATGTCATAGTGAAGGAATCAATGTAATTTACATGTCAATTTGGTACAACTCGCTTGAAGATAATTTTTCTGCGAAATGTGCCTCATTTTGAAAACTGCCATTAGGAGAACCCTGTGAAATCTGAGAAAATGCTTCTAAGTGTCAATATGCCTTGACTGGTGAATGAAAGTCCGGTAATCCACATGTTAATAACAGTGTAGTAATTATTTATTAAACCATGATTCATGTAGCGCTTTTGGGAAATGGAATTTCACGGTAATGAAACTATGTAAATTACAATTCTATTGAGTAGAACGAGCTAGAAGAGAATTTTTCTGCGAAAATTGCATGATTACCGAATCTGAAGTTTGGAAAAAGCTGCAAAATGGAGTAAATATTTGCAGGTGTAAATGTGATTTTATCTTGCAAGAAAGTTCGGTAATCTACATTTCCACAACATATTAAAGAATCTTTTTCTAATCCGTGATGCATGTAGCGTGTTGTGAACGTGGATTTTCACGGTGATTGAAATAATGTAAATGACTCCTCTATTGGGTAGAAGTTGCTCTGAGAGAGTTTTCCTGCGAAAACTTCGTCATTTTTGAACCTGGCGTTTAGAAAACCCTGCAAAGTCTGAGAAAATACTTCTAAGAATCAATATTCAATGTATTGTGATGAAAGTTCGGTAATCCACATGCTAACAAATTTGTAGTGAATATTTGTCGAATCCTTTATGCATGTAACATGTCCAGAACACGGAATTTCATGATGACGGATTCTATGTAAATTGCATATCTATTGGGTAGAACTCGCTCCAGGAGGATTTTTCTGTGGAAACTGCATGATTTTAGAGACTGACATTAGGAGAATACTACTAAATCAGAATAAAATTTCTATGTATAAATATGCACTGTAAGATGGTTTAAAGTTCGTTGATACACATGTTCACTACTCATTAAAGAACGTTTTTTGAATCCGTGGTTCATGTAACATGTTCGGAACACGGAATTTCATGGCCAGGGAATTTATGTAAATTACATTTCCCATGGTTAGAAATCACTCCAAGAGGTTTTTCCTGAGAAATCGGCCTGTTTTTAGAAACTGGAATTACGAAAAACCTTCGAACCCAGATTACTAGTTTCTCGGTGTACATCTGCCTATTATGGTGGATGAAAGTTCGGTAATCCGCATGCTAACTACTCTGTAGGGAATATTTGTCGAATCCGAGATACGTGATGTGTGTTCGGGACACAGGATATCACGGTGAGCAAATCTATGTAAAATACATGTCTCTTGGGTAGAATTTGCTCTAAGAGTATTTTCTGAGAAATCTGCCTCATTTTTGAACCTGGCGTTTGAAAATCTCTGCAAAATCAGAGAAAATGCTTCTAAGAATCAATATTCAATGTATTGTGATGAAAGTTCGGTAATCCACATGCTAACAAATTTGTAGTGAATATTTGTCGAATCCTTTATGCATGTAACTTGTTTGGAACACGGAATTTCATGATGACGGGTTCTATGGAAATTGCATGTCTATTGGGTAGAACTCGCTCCAAGAGGATTATTCTGTGGAAACTGCATGATTTTAGAGACTGACATTAGGAGAATAATACTAAATCAGAATAAAATTTCTATGTATAAATATGCACTGTAGGGTGGATTAAAGTTCGTTAATACACATGTTCACAACTCATTAATGAACGTTTGTTGAATCCGTGGTGCATGTAACGTATTCAGAACACAGAATGTCACGGTGATTGTAAGTAGGTAAATTACATATCTTTTGGGTAGAACTGGCTCCAAGAGCATTTTTCTGCCAAATCGGCCTCATTTTCAAAACTGGCGTTCAAACTAACGTGTGAATTCTGAGAAAATTATTCAACGTGTCAGTAAGCCTTTTATGGTGGATGAAAGTGCAGTAATCCACTTGCTAACAACTCTGTAGTGAATATTTGTCGCATCCAGAGATGCATGTAGGGTGTTCAGAACACGGAATTTGACGGTGAGCGAATCCATGTAAATTACATGTCTATTGGTTAGAACCCGCTCCAAGAGGTTTTTGCCGTGAAATCTGCCTCATTTTCGAAACTGGCGTTTGGAAAACACTGAGAAATCACAGAAAATGCTTCTAAGACTCTATATGCCTTCTATAGTGAGAAAGTAATGTAATCCACATGCAAACAAATATGTAGTGTATTTTTGTCGAAACTTTTCTGCATGTAGCGTGTTCAAAACACGTAATTTCACAGCCGGAGAATCTATGTAATTTGCATATCTATTGGGTAGAATACGCTCCAACAGTTTTTTCCTTTGAAAACTGCCTGATTTTCGAAACTGCTATTCGGATATAGCTTCGAAGTCAATTTCAAAATTTCTTGGTGTCAATATGCCTTGTATGGTGGATGAAAGTTTTGTAATACACATGTACACAACTCATTAAGAATGTTTGTCAAATCCGTGATGTGTGTAGCGCGTTCGGAACATGGACTGTCACGGTGAGGCAAACTATGTAAATTACAAATCTATTGGTTAGAACACGCTCCAGGATCATTTTACTGAAACATCTGCCTCAGTTTGTAAACTGTTGATATGAAAACGCTGCATAATCTGAGTAAATGCTTTAAGTTGACAATGTGTCTTCAAAGGGATATTAAAGATGTGTAATTCACATGCTAAGAACTCAGCAGTGAATATTTGTTGAATCCGTGGTGCATGTACAGTTTTCAGAACACGGAACGTTACGGTGAAGATATCTAAGAAAATGAGATGTCTATTCGATAGAACATTCACCAAGAGAATTTTTCTGCAAAAACTGCCTGATTTTCGTTACTGACATTAGGAAAACCTGCGAAATCTAAGTAAATGTTTCTAGGTGTAAATATGCCTTGTATTGTCGTTGAAAAATCGGTAATCCACATGGTCACGGTCATTAAATAATGTTTCTCAAAGCCGTGATGAATGTAACGTTTTCGGAACACGGAATGTCTCAGTGAGTGAAGCTCTGAAAATAACAATTCTGCTGGATAGAACTCGCTTGAATTGAATGTTTCTGTGAATATTTCATGATTTTCGAAACTGGATGTTAGGGAAAACCTGCGAAATCCGAATAACTACATCTAGGTGTAAATATGCCTTGTATGGTGGATGAAAGTTCGGTAATCCACATGCTCACACTCATTAAAGAATGTTTGTCGAACTCGTGATGCATGTAACGTGTTCGGAATACGGAATGTCATAGTGAAGGAAACAATGTAAGTTACATGTCTATTGGGTAGAACTCGCTTGAAGAAAATTTTTCTACGAAATGTGCCTCATTTTGGAAACTGCCATTAGGAGAACCCTGTGAATTCTGAGAAAATGCTTCTAAGTGTCAATATGCCTTGAATGGTGAATGAAAGTCCGGTAATCCACTTGTAAATAACAGTGTAGTAATTATTTTTTAAACCGTGCTTCATGAAGCGCTTTTGGAAAACAAAATTTCACGGTAATAACTATATAAATTACAATTCTATTGAGCAGAACGAGCAAGAAGAGAATTTTTCTGCGAAAATTTCATGATTACCATACCTGAAGTTTGGAAAAAGCTGCAAAAAGGGAGTAAATATTTGCAGGGTAAATGTGCCTTTATGTTGCAAGAAAGTTCTATAATCCACATTTTCACAACATATTAAAGAATCATTTTCTAATCCGTGATGCATGTAGAGTGTTCAGAACGTGGAATTTCACGGTGATTGAAACAAAGTAAATGTCTTCTCTATTGGGTGGAAGTTGCTTCCGAGGGTTTTTTTCTGCGAAAACTTCATCATTTTTCAACCTGGCGTTTAGAAAACGCTGCAAAATCTGGGAAAATACTTCTAAGAATCAATATTCAATTTATTGTAATGAAAGTTCGGTAATCCACATGCTAAGAAATTTGTAGTGAATATTTGTCGAATCCTTTATGCATGTAACATGTTCGGAAAACGGAATTTCATGATGACGGATTCCATGTAAATTGCATGTCTAGTGGTAGAACTCGCTCCAAGAAGATTTTTCTGTGGAAATTGCATGATTTTAGAGACTGACAATAGGAGAATACTACTAAATCAGAATAAAATTTCTATGTATAAATATGCACTGTAAGGTGGATTAAAGTTCGTTCATACACATGTTCACAACTCATTTAAGAACGTTTTTTGAATCCGTGGTGCATGTAACATGTTCGGAACACGGAATTTCATGGCCAAGGAATTTATGTAAATTACATTTCCCATGGTTAGAAATCACTCCAAGAGATTTTTCCTGAGGAATCGGCCTGTTTTTCGAAACTGGCATTAGGAAAAAACTGCGAACCCAGATTACTAGATTCTCGGTGTACATCTGCCTTTTATGATAGATGAAAGTTCGGTAATCCGCATTCTAACAACTCTGTAGAGAATATTTGTCGAATCCGAGATACGTGAAGTGTGTTCGGAACACAGAATATCACGGTGAGCGAATCTATGTAAAATACATTTCTCTTGGGTCGAATTTGCTCTAAGTGTTTTTTCTGAGAAATGTGCCTCATTTTAGAAACTGGCGTTTGAAAATCTCTGCAAAACAAGAGAAAATGCTTCAAAGTGTCAATATGCCATGTATTGTGATGCAAGATCTTAAAACCACATGCAAACAAATCTGTGGTGAATATTTTTAGAAAGCGTTATGCATGCAGTGTGATTGTATCATGAAAAATCCCGGCGATGGAATCTATGTAAATTACACACCTATTGGTTAGAATTCGCTCCAAAAATTTTTCCCTGAGAAAACGACTTGATTTTCCAAACTGTCATTAGGAAAAAGCTGCAAATTCAGAGTTAATGTTTCTAGTTGTAAAAATGCCATGTATGGTGGATGAATGTTCTGTAATCTACATGTTCACAACTCATTCGAGAAACGTTGTTGAAACCTTGATGCATGGAGCGTGTTCGGGAAATGGAATGTCACTGTGATGGAAAGTATGTAAATTAAAATTCTATTGGGAAATACTCGCTCCACGAGTATTTTTCTGCGAATCTGCCTCCTTTTCAAAACTGGCATTACGAAAAACATTCGAAATGTGAGAAAATGCTTCAAATTGTCAACATGGATTTTATGGTGGATGAAAGTTCGGTAATCCTTATGCTAACAAGTCTGTAGTGAATATTAGTCGAAACCATGATGCATGGAGCTTTTTCGGAACACGGAATTTCACGATGACGGGTTCTATGTAAATTGCATGTCTACTGGGTAGAACTCGCTCCAAGAGGATTTTTCTGTGGAAACTGCATGATTTTAGAGACTGACATTAGGAGAATACTACTAAATCAGAATAAAATTTCTATGTATAAATATGCACTGTAAGGTGGATTAAAGATCGTTAATACACATGTTCACAACTCATTAAAAATGTTGTTGAATCCATGGTGCATTTAACGTGTTCAGAACACGGAATGTCACGGTGATTGTAAGTAGGTAAATTACATATCTTTTGGGTAGAACTGGCTCCAAGAGCATTTTTCTGCCAAATCTGACTGATTTTCAAATCTGGCGTTCAAACTAAAGTGTGAAATCTGAGAAAATTCTTCAAAGTGTCCGTAAGGCTTGTATGGTGGATGAAAGTGCTGTAATCCACTTGCTAACAACTCTGTAGTGAATATTTGTCGCATCTGAGATGCATGTATCGTGAACGGAACACGGAATATGACGGTGAGCGAATCCATGTTAATTACATGTCTATTGGTTTGAACCCGCTCCAAGAGGTTTTTGCCGTGAAATCTGCCTCATTTTTGAACCTGGCGTTTGGAAACTCTGTGAAATCACAGAAAAAGTTTCTAAGCATGTATATGCCTTCTATAGTGAGAAAGTCCTGTAATCCACATGCAAACAAATCTGTAGTGTACTTTTGTCGAATTTTTTGGCATGTAGCGTGAAACACGTAATTTCACAGCGGGAGAATCTATGTAATTTACATATCTATTGGGTAGAACACGCTCCAACTGTTTTTTCCTTTGAAAATTGCCTGATTTTCGAAACTGCTATTAGGAAATGCCTGCGAACTCAGTGTTAATGTTTCTAGGTGTCAATATGCCTTGTATGGTGGATGAAAGTTTTGTAATACACATGTACGCAACACATTAAGAATGTTTGTCAAATCCGTGATGTGTGTAGCGCGTTCGGAACATGGACTTTCACGGTGAGGCATACTATGTAAATTACATATCTATAGGTTAGAACACGCTCCAGGAGCATTTTACAGAAAAATCTGCCTCAGTTTTTGACACTGGTGTTTTGAAAACGCTGCAAAATCTGAGTAAATGCTTTAAGGTGTCAATATGTCTTCAATGGGTTATTAAATATGTGTAATTCACATGCTAAGAACTCAGCAGTGAATAATTGTTGAATCCGTGGTGCATGTACCTTTTTCGGAACATGGAATGTTACGGTAAAGGTATCTATGAAAATGAGATGTCTATTGGATAGAACATGCACCAAGAGAATTTTTCTGCGAAAACTGCGTGACTTTCGTAACTGACTTTAGGAAAACATGCAAAATCTATGTAAATGTTTCTAGGTGTAAGTCTGCCTTGTATTGTGGTTGAAAAATCGGTAATCCACATGCTCAAGTTCATTAAATAATGTTTGTCGAAGCCGTGATGAATGTAACGTTTTCAGAAGACGGAATGTCTCGGTGAGTGAAGCTCTGAAAATAACAATTCTGCTGGAGAGAACTCGCTTGAATTGAATGTTTCTGTGAAAATTTCATGATTTTCAAAACTGGATGTTAGGAAAAACCAGCGAAATCAGAATAACTACTTCTAGGTGTAAATATGCCTTGTATGGTGGATGAAAGTGCGGTAATCCACATGCTCACACTCATTAAAGAATGTTTGTCGAACTCGTGATGCATGTAACGTGTTCGGAATACGGAATGTCATACTGAAGGAAACAATGTAAGTTACATGTCTACTGGGTAGAACTCGCTTGAAGAGAATTATTCTGCGAAATCTGCCTCATTTTGAAAACTGTCATTAGGAGAACCCTGTGAAATCTGAGAAAATGCTTCTAAGTGTCAAAATGCCTTGAATGGTGAATGAAAGTCCGGTAATCCACATGTTAATAACAGTGTAGTAATTATTTATTAAACCGTGATTCATTTAGCACTTATGGAAAATGGAATTTCAAGGAAATGAAACTATGTAAATTACAATTCTATTGAGTAGAACGAGCTAGAAGAGAGTTTTTCTGCGAAAATTGCATGATTACCAAATCTGAAGTTTGGAAAAAGCTGCAAAAATGGAGTAAATATTTGCAGGGTAAATGTGCATTATGTTGCAAGAAATTTCGGTAATCTACATTTTCACAACTTATTAAAGAATATTTTTCTAATCCATGATGCATGTAGCATGTTCTGAACGTGGATTTTCACGGTGATGGAACAATGTAAATTACATCTCTATTGGGTAGAATTTGCTCCAGAGAGTTTTTCTGCGAAAACTTCGACATTTTTGAACCTGACGTTTAGAAAACGCTGCAAAATCTGAGAAAATACTTCTAAGAATCAATATTCAATGTATTGTGATGAAAGTTCGGTAATCCACATGCTAACAAATTTGTAGTGAATATTTGTCGAATCAATTATGCATGTAACATGTTCGGAACACGGAATTTCACGATGACGGATTCTATGTAAATTGCATGTCTATTGGGTAGAACTCACTCCAAGAGGATTTTTCTGTGGAAACTGCATGATTTTAGAGACTGACATTAGGAGAATACTACTAAATCAGAATAAAATTTCTATGTATAAATATGCACTGTAAGGTGGATTAAAGTTCGTTAATACACATGTTCACAACTCATTAAAGAACGTGTTTTGAATCCGTGTTGCATGTAACATGTTCGGAACACGGAATTTCATGGCCAGGGAATTTATGTAAATTACATTTCCCATGGTTAGAAATCACTCCAAGAGATTTTTCCTGAAAAATCGGCCTGATTTTCGAAACTGGCTTTAGGAAAAACCTGCTAACCCAGATTACTAGATTCTCGGTGTACATCTGCCTTTTATGGTGGATGAAAGTTCGGTAATCCGCATGCTAACTACTCTGTAGTGAATATTTGTCAAATCAGAGATACGTGAAGTGTGTTTGGAACACAGGATATCACGGTGAGCAAATCTATGTAAAATACATGTCTCTTGGGTAGAATTTGCTCTAAGAGTTTTTTCTGAGAAATCTGCCTCATTTTTGAACCTGGCGTTTGAAAATCTCTGCAAAATCAGAGAAAATGCTTCTAAGAATCAATATTAAATGTATTGTGATGAAAGTTCGGTAATCCACATGCTAACAAATTTGTAGTGAATATTTGTCGAATCCTTTATGCATGTAACTTGTTTGGAACACGGAATTTCACGATGACGGGTTCTATGGAATTTGCATGTCTATTGGGTAGAACTCGCTCCAAGAGGATTATTCTGTGGAAACTGCATGATTTTAGAGACTGACATTAGGAGAATAATACTAAATCAGAATAAAATTTCTATGTATAAATATGCACTGTAGGGTGGATTAAAGTTCGTTAATACACATGTTCACAACTCATTAATGAACGTTTGTTGAATCCGTGGTGCATGTAACGTGTTCAGAACACGGAATGTCACGGTGATTGTAAGTAGGTAAATTACATATCTTTTGGGTAGAACTGGCTCCAAGAGCATTTTTCTGCCAAATCGGCCTCATTTTCAAAACTGGCGTTCAAAGTAAAGTTTGAATTCTGAGAAAATTAATCAAAGTGTCAGTAAGCCTTTTATGGTGGATGAAAGTGCAGTAATCCACTTGCTAACAACTCTGTAGTGAATATTTGTCGCATCCAGAGATGCATGTAGGGTGTTCAGAACACGGAATTTGACGGTGAGCGAATCCATGTAAATTACATGTCTATAGGTTAGAACCCGCTCCAAGAGGTTTTTGCCATGAAATCTGCCTCATTTTCGAAACTGGCGTTTGGAAAACACTGAGAAATCACAGAAAATGCTTCTAAGACTCTATATGCCTTCTATAGTGAGAAAGTAATGTAATCCACATGCAAACAAATATGTAGTGTATTTTTGTCGAAACTTTTCTGCATGTAGCGTGTTCAAAACACGTAATTTCACAGCCGGAGAATCTATGTAATTTGCATATCTATTGGGTAGAATACGCTCCAACAGTTTTTTCCTTTGAAAACTGCCTGATTTTCGAAACTGCTATTCGGATATAGCTTCGAAGTCAATTTCAAAGTTTCTTGGTGTCAATATGCCTTGTATGGTGGATGAAAGTTTTGTAATACACATGTACACAACTCATTAAGAATGTTTGTCAAATCCGTGATGTGTGTAGCGCGTTCGGAACATGGACTGTCACGGTGAGGCAAACTATGTAAATTACAAATCTATTGGTTAGAACACGCTCCAGGATCATTTTACTGAAACATCTGCCTCAGTTTGAAAACTGTTGATATGAAAACGCTGCATAATCTGAGTAAATGCTTTAAGTTGACAATGTGTCTTCAAAGGGATATTAAAGATGTGTAATTCACATGCTAAGAAGTCAGCAGTGAATATTTGTTGAATCCGTGGTGCATGTACAGTTTTCAGAACACGGAATATTACGGTGAAGGTATCTATGAAAATGAGATGTCTATTCGATAGAACATTCACCAAGAGAATTTTTCTGCAAAAACTGCCTGATTTTCGTTACTGACATTAGGAAAACCTGCGAAATCTAAGTAAATATTTCTAGGTGTAAATATGCCTTGTATTGTCGTTGAAAAATCGGTAATCCACATGGTCACGGTCATTAAATAATGTTTCTCAAAGCCGTGATGAATGTAACGTTTTCGGAACACGGAATGTCTCAGTGAGTGAAGCTCTGAAAATAACAATTCTGCTGGATAGAACTCGCTTGAATTGAATGTTTCTGTGAACATTTCATGATTTTCGAAACTGGATGTTAGGGAAAACCTGCGAAATCCGAATAACTACTTCTAGGTGTAAATATGCCTTGTATGGTGGATGAAAGTTCGGTAATCCACATGCTCACACTCATTAAAGAATGTTTGTCGAACTCGTGATGCATGTAACGTGTTCGGAATACGGAATGTCATAGTGAAGGAAACAATGTAAGTTACATGTCTATTGGGTAGAACTCGCTTGAAGAAAATTTTTCTACGAAATGTGCCTCATTTTGGAAACTGCCATTAGGAGAACCCTGTGAATTCTGAGAAAATGCTTCTAAGTGTCAATATGCCTTGAATGGTGAATGAAAGTCCGGTAATCCACTTGTAAATAACTGTGTAGTAATTATTTTTTAAACCGTGCTTCATGAAGCGCTTTTGGAAAATGGAATTTCACAGTAATGAAACAATGTTAATTACAATTCTATTGAGTAGAACGAGGAAGAAGAGAATTTTTCTGCGAAAATTTCATGATTACCATACCTGAAGTTTTGAAAAAGCTGCAAAAAGGGAGTAAATATTTGCAGGGTAAATGTGCCTTTATGTTGCAAGAAAGTTCGATAATCCACATTTTCACAACATATTAAAGAATCATTTTCTAATCCGTGATGCATATAGCGTGTTCAGAACGTGGAATTTCACGGTGATTGAAACAAAGTAAATGTCTTCTCTATTGGGTGGAAGTTGCTTCCGAGGGTTTTTTTCTGCGAAAACTTCATCATTTTTCAACCTGGCGTTTAGAAAACGCTGCAAAATCTGAGAAAATACTTCTAAGAATCAATATTCAATTTATTGTGATGAAAGTTCGGTAATCCACATGCTAACAAATTTGTAGTGAATATTTGTCGAATCCTTTATGCATGTAACATGTTCGGAAAACGGAATTTCATGATGACGGATTCCATGTAAATTGCATGTCTATTGGTAGAACTCGCTCCAAGAAGATTTTTCTGTGGAAATTGCATGATTTTAGAGACTGACAATAGGAGAATACTACTAAATCAGAATAAAATTTCTATGTATAAATATGCACTGTAAGGTGGATTAAAGTTCATTCATACACATGTTCACAACTCATTTAAGAACGTTTTTTGAATCCGTGGTGCATGTAACATGTTCGGAACACGGAATTTCATGGCCAAGGAATTTATGTAAATTACATTTCCCATGGTTAGAAATCACTCCAAGAGATTTTTCCTGAGGAATCGGCCTGTTTTTCGAAACTGGCATTAGGAAAAAACTGCGAACCCAGATTACTAGATTCTCGGTGTACATCTGCCTTTTATGATAGATGAAAGTTCGGTAATCCGCATTCTAACAACTCTGTAGAGAATATTTGTCGAATCCGAGATACGTGAAGTGTGTTCTGAACACAGAATATCACGGTGAGCGAATCTATGTAAAATACATTTCTCTTGGGTCGAATTTGCTCTAAGTGTTTTTTCTGAGAAATGTGCCTCATTTTAGAACCTGGCGTTTGAAAATCTCTGCAAAACAAGAGAAAATGCTTCAAAGTGTCAATATGCCATGTATTGTGATGCAAGATCTTAAAACCACATGCAAACAAATCTGTGGTGAATATTTTTAGAAAGCGTTATGCATGCAGTGTGATTGTATCATGAAAAATCCCGGCGATGGAATCTATGTAAATTACACACCTATTGGTTAGAATTCGCTCCAAAAAATTTCCCTGAGAAAACGACTTGATTTTCCAAACTGTCATTAGGAAAAAGCTGCAAATTCAGAGTTAATGTTTCTAGTTGTAAAAATGCCATGTATGGTGGATGAATGTTCTGTAATCTACATGTTCACAACTCATTCGAGAAACGTTGTTGAAACCTTGATGCATGGAGCGTGTTCGGGAAATGGAATGTCACTGTGATGGAAAGTATGTAAATTAAAATTCTATTGGGAAATACTCGCTCCACGAGTATTTTTCTGCGAATCTGCCTCCTTTTCAAAACTGGCATTACGAAAAACATTCGAAATGTGAGAAAATGCTTCAAATTGTCAACATGGATTTTATGGTGGATGAAAGTTCGGTAATCCTTATGCTAACAAGTCTGTAGTGAATATTAGTCGAAACCATGATCCATGGAGCTTTTTCGGAACACGGAATTTCACGATGACGGGATCTATGTAAATTGCATGTCTACTGGGTAGAACTCGCTCCAAGAGGATTTTTCTGTGGAAACTGCATGATTTTAGAGACTGACATTAGGAGAATACTACTAAATCAGAATAAAATTTCTATGTATAAATATGCACTGTAAGGTGGATTAAAGTTCGTTAATACACATGTTCACAACTCATTAAAAATGTTGTTGAATCCATGGTGCATTTAACGTGTTCAGAACACGGAATGTCACGGTGATTGTAAGTAGGTAAATTACATATCTTTTGGGTAGAACTGGCTCCAAGAGCATTTTTCTGCCAAATCTGACTGATTTTCAAATCTGGCGTTCAAACTAAAGTGTGAAATCTGAGAAAATTCTTCAAAGTGTCCGTAAGGCTTGTATGGTGGATGAAAGTGCTGTAATCCACTTGCTAACAACTCTGTAGTGAATATTTGTCGCATCTGAGATGCATGTATCGTGAACGGAACACGGAATATGACGGTGAGCGAATCCATGTAAATTACATGTCTATTGGTTTGAACCCGCTCCAAGAGGTTTTTGCCGTGAAATCTGCCTCATTTTTGAACCTGGCGTTTGGAAACTCTGTGAAATCACAGAAAAAGTTTCTAAGCATGTATATGCCTTCTATAGTGAGAAAGTCCTGTAATCCACATGCAAACAAATCTGTAGTGTACTTTTGTCGAATTTTTTGGCATGTAGCGTGAAACACGTAATTTCACAGCGGGAGAATCTATGTAATTTACATATCTATTGGGTAGAACACGCTCCAACAGTTTTTTCCTTTGAAAATTGCCTGATTTTCGAAACTGCTATTAGAAAATGCCTTCGAACTCAGTGTTAATGTTTCTAGGTGTCAATATGCCTTGTATGGTGGATGAAAGTTTTGTAATACACATGTACACAACACATTAAGAATGTTTGTCAAATCCGTGATGTGTGTAGCGCGTTTGGAACATGGACTTTCACGGTGAGGCAAACTATGTAAATTACATATCTATAGGTTAGAACACGCTCCAGGAGCATTTTACAGAAAAATCTGCCTCAGTTTTTGACACTGGTGTTTTGAAAACGCTGCAAAATCTGAGTAAATGCTTTAAGGTGTCAATATGTCTTCAATGGGTTATTAAATATGTGTAATTCACATGCTAAGAACTCAGCAGTGAATAATTGTTGAATCCGTGGTGCATGTACCTTTTTCGGAACATGGAATGTTACGGTAAAGGTATCTATGAAAATGAGATGTCTATTGGATAGAACATGCACCAAGAGAATTTTTCTGCGAAAACTGCGTGACTTTCGTAACTGACTTTAGGAAAACATGCAAAATCTATGTAAATGTTTCTAGGTGTAAGTCTGCCTTGTATTGTGGTTGAAAAATCGGTAATCCACATGCTCAAGTTCATTAAATAATGTTTGTCGAAGCCGTGATGAATGTAACATTTTCAGAAGACGGAATGTCTCGGTGAGTGAAGCTCTGAAAATAACATTTCTGCTGGATAGAACTCACTTGAATGTTTCTGTGAAAATTTCATGATTTTTGAAACTGGATGTAAGGAAAAATCTGTGAAATTAGAATAACTACTTCTAGGTGTAAATATGTCTTGTATGGTGGATGAAAGTCCGGTAATCCACATGTTAATAACAGTGTAGTAATTATTTTTTAAACCGTGATTCATGTAGCGCTTTTCGAAAATGGAATTTCACGGTAATAAAACTATGTAATTTAAAATTCTATTGAGTAGAATGAGCTAGAAGAGTATTTTTCTGTGAAAATTGCATGATTATCGAATCTGAATTTTGGAAAAAGTTGCAAAAAGGGAGTAAATATTTGCAGGTGGAAATGTGCCTTTATGTTGCAAGAAAGTTTAGTAATCCACATTTTCACAACATATTAAAGAATCTTTTTCTAATCCGTGATGCATGTAGCGTGTTCTGAACGTGGATTTTCACGGTGATTGAAACAATGTAAATGACTTCTCTATTGGGTAGAAATCGCTCCGAGAGAGTTTTTCGGGGAAAACTTCGTCATTTTTTAATCTGGCGTTTAGAAAACGCTGCAAAATCTGAGAAAATACTTTTAAGGATCAATATTCAATGTATTGTGATGAAAGTTCGGTAATCCACATGCTAACAAAATTGTAGCGAATATTTGTCGAATCATTTATGCATGTAACATTTTCGGAACACGGAATTTCATTGCCAGGGAATATATGTAACTTACATTTCACTTGTTTAGAAATCACTCCAAGAGATTTTTCTTGAGAAATCTGCCTGATTTTCAAAACTGGCGATAGGAAAAACCTGCGAACCCAGATTACTAGATTCTCTGTGTACATCTGCATTTATGGTGGATGAAATTTCGGTAATCCACATGCTAAGTACTCTGTAGTGAATATTTGTCGAATCCGAGATACGTGAAGTGTGTTCGGAACACAGAATATCACGGTGAGCGAATCTATGTAAAATACATGTCTGTTTGGTAGAATTTGCTCTAAGAGTTTTTTCTGAGATATCTGCCTCATTTTAGAACCTGGCATTTGAAAATCTCTGCAAAATCAGAGAAAATGCTTCTAAGAATCAATATTCATTATATTGTGTTGAAAGTTCGGTAATCCACATGCTAACAAAATTGTAGTGAATATTTGTCGAAACCTTTATGCATGTAACATGTTTTGAACACGGAATTTCACGATGACGGGTTCTATGGAAATTGCATGTCTATTGGGTAGAACTCGCTCCAAGAGGATTTTTCTGTGGAAACTGCATGATTTTAGAGACTGACATTAGGAGAATACTAATAAATCAGTATAAAATTTCTATGTATAAATATGCATTTTAATGTGGATTAAATTTCGTTAATACACATGCTCACATCTCATTAAAGAACGTTTGTTGAATTCGTGGTGCATGTAACGTGTTCAGAACACGGAATGTCACGGTTATTGAAAGTAGGGAAATTACCTATCATTTGGGTAGAAATGGCTCCAAGACCATTTTTCGGCCAAATCTGCCTCATTTTCAAAACTGGGTTTCAAACTAACGTGTGAATTCTGAGAAAATTATTCAAAGTGTCACTAAGCTTTCTATGGTGGATGAAAGTGCTGTAAACCACTTGCTAACAACTCTGTAGTGAATATATATCGCATCCGAAATGCATGAAGCGTGTTCGGAACACGGAATTTGACGGTGAGCGAATCTATGTAAATTACATGTCTATTGGTTAGAACAGGCTCCAAGAGTTTTTTGCCATGAAATCTGCCTCATTTTCGAAACTGGCGTTTGGAAAACTCTGTGAAATCACAGAAAATACATCTAAGCATCTATATGCCTTCTATAGTGAGAAAGACCTGTAATCCACATGCAAACAACTATGTAGTGTTTTTTTCTCGAAACTTTTCTGCATGAAGCATGTTCAAAACACGTAATTTCACAGTGGGAGAATCTATGTAATTTACATATCTATTTGGTAGAACACGCTCCAACATTTTTTTCCTATGATAACTGCCTGATTTTCGAAACTGCTATTAGGAAATATCTGCAAACTCAGTGTTAATATTTCTAGGTGTCAATATGCCTTGTATGGTGGATGAAAATTTTGTAATACACATGTACACAACTCATTAAGAATGTTTGTCCAATCCGTGATGTGTGTAGCTCGTTCGGAACATGGACTGTCACGGTGAGGCAAACTATGTAAATTACATATCTATTGGTTAGAAGACGCTCCAGGAGCATTTTACAGAAAAATCTGCCTCAGTTCGGAAACTGGTCTTATGAATACGCTGGAAAATCTGAGTAAATGCTTCAAGGTGACAATGTGTCTTCAATGGGTTAACAAAGATGTGTAATTAACATGCTAAGAACTCAGCAGTGAATATTTGTTGAATCCGTGGTGCATGTACCGTTTTCAGAACACGGAATATGACAGTGACGGTATCTATTAAAATGAGATGTCTATTGGTTAGAACATGCACCAAGAGAATTTTTCTGCGAAAACTGCCTGATTTTCGTAACTGATGATAGGAAAACCTGCGAAATCAAAGTAAATGTTTCTAGGGGTAAATATGCATTGTATTGTGCTTGAGAAATCAGTAATCCACATGCTCAGGGTCATTAAATAATTTTTGTCGAAGCCGGGATGAATGTAACGTTTTCGGAACACGGAATGTCTCGGTGAGTGAAGCTCTGTAAATAACAATTCTACTGGAGAGAACTAGCTTGAATTGAATGTTTCTGTGAAAATTTCATGATTTTCGAAACTGGATGTTAGGAAAATCCTGCGAAATCAGAATAACTACTTCTAGGTGTAAATACACCTTGTATGGTGGATGAAAGTTCGGTAATCCACATGCTCACACTCATTAAAGAATGTTTGTCGAACTCGTGATGCATGTAACATGTTCGGAATATGGAATGTCATAGTGAAGGAAACAATATAAGTTAAATGTCTATTGGGTAGAACTCGCTTGAAGAGTATTATTCTGCGAAATGTGCCTCATTTTGAAAACTGCCGTTAGGAGGACCCTGTGAAATCAGAGAAAGTGCTTCTAAGTGTCAATATGCCTTGACTGGTGAATGAATGTCCGGTAATCCACATGTTAATAACAATGTAGTAATTATTTATTAAACCGTGATTCATGTAGCGCTTATGGAAAATGGAATTTCACGGTAATGAATCTATGTAAATTACAATTCTATAGAGTAGAACGAGCTAGAAGAGAATTTTTCTGCGAAAATTGCATGATTAACGAATCTGAAGTTTGGAAAAAGCTACAAAAAGGGATTAAATATTTGCAGTGGTAAATGTGCCTTTATGTTGCAAGAAAATTCAGTAATCCACATTTTCACAACATATTTAGGATCTTTTTCTAATCCGAGATGCATGTAGCGTGTTCTGAACGTGCATTTTCACGGTGATTGAAACAATGTAAATGACTTCTCTATTGGGTAGAAGTTCCTCCGAGAGAGTTTTTCTGCAAAAACTTCGTCATTTTTGAACCTGGCGTTTAGAAAACGCTGCAAAATCTGAGAAAATACTTCTAACAATCAATATTCAATGTATTGTGATGAAAGTTCGGTATTCCACATGCTAACAAATTTGTAGTGTATAATTGTCGAATCATTTATGCATGTAACATGTTCGGAACACGGAATTTCTCGATGACGGGTTCTATTTAAATTGCATGTCTATTGGGTAGAACTCGATCCAAGAGGATTTTTCTGTGGAAACTGCATGATTTTAGACACTGACATTAGGAGAATACTACTAAATCAGAATAAAACTTCTATGTATAAATATGCACTGTAAGGTGGTTGAAAGATCTTTAATACACATGTTCACAACTCATTAAAGAACGTTTTTTGAATCCGTGGTGCATGAAACATGTTCAGAACACGGAATTTCATGGCCAGGGAATTTATGTAAATTACATTTCCCATGGTTAGAAAACACTCCAAGAGATTTTTCCTGAGAAATCGGCCTGTTTTTCGAAACTGGCATTAGGAAAAACCTGCGAACCCAGATTACTAGATTCGCGGTGTACTTCTGCCATTTATGGAGGATGAAAGTTCGGTAATCCGCATGCTAACTACTCTGTAGTGAATATTTGTCGAATCCGAGATACATGAAGTATATTCGGAACACAGAATATCACGGTGAGCGAATCTATGTAAAATACATGTCTCTTGGGTAGTATTTGCTCTAAGAGTTTTTTCTGAGAAATCTGCCTCATTTTTGAACTTGGCGTTTGAAAATCTCTGCAAAATCAGAGAAAATGCTTGTAAGAATCAATATTCAATGTATTGTGATGAAAGTTCAGTAATCCACATGCTAACAAATTTGTAGTGAATATTTGTCGAATCATTTATGCATGTAACATGTTCGGAACACGGAATTTCATGATGACGGATTCTATGTAAATTGCATGTCTATGGGGTAAAACTCGCTCCAAGAGGATTTTTCTGTGGAAACTGCATGATTATAGAGACTGACATTAGGAGAATACTACTAAATCAGAATAAAATTTCTATGTATAAATATGCACTGTAATTTGGAATAAAGTTCGTTAATACACATGTTCACAACTCATTAAAGAACGTTTTTGGAATCCGTGGTGCATGTAACATGTTCCGAACACGGAATTTCATGGCCAGGGAATTTCTTTAAATTACATTTCCCATGGTTAGAAATCACTTCAAGAGATTTTTCCTGAGAAATCGGCCTGTTTTACGAAATTGGCATTAGGAAAAACCTGCGAACCCAGATTACTAGATTCTCGCTGTACCTCTGCCTTTTATGGTGGATGAAAGTTCGGTAATCCGCATGCTAACTACTGTGTAGTGAATATTTGTCGAATCCTAGATACATGAAGTATGTTCGGAACACAGAATATCACGGTGAGCGAATCTATGTAAAATACATGTCTCTTGGGTAGAATTTACTCTAAGAGTTTTTTCTGAGAAATCTGGCTCATTTTTGAACCTGGCGTTTGAAAATCTCTGCAAAATCAGAGAAAATGCTTCTAAGAATCAATATTCAATGTATTGTGATGAAAGTTCGGTAATCCACATGCTGACAAATTTGTAGTGAATATTTGTCGAATCCTTTATGCATGTAATTTGTTTGGAACACGGAATTTCACGATGACGGGTTCTATGGAAATTGCATGTCTATTGGGTAGAACTCGCTCCAAGAGGATTATTCTGTGGAAACTGCATGATTTTAGAGACTGACATTAGGAGAATACTACTAAATCAGAATAAAATTTCTATGTATATATATGCACTGTAAGGTGGATTAAAGTTCGTTAATACACATGCTCACAACTCGTTAAAGAACGTTTGTTGAATCCGTGGTGCATGTAACGTGTTCAGAACACGGAATGTCATGGTGATTGATAGTAGGGAAATTAACTATCATTTGGGTAGAACTGGCTCCAAGACCATTTTTCTGCCAAATCTGCCACATTTTAAAAATTGGGGTTCAATCTAAACTGTGAAATCTGAGAAAATTATTCAAAGTGTCAGTAAGCCTTGTATGGTGGATGAAAGTGCTGTAAACCACTTGCTAACAACTCTGTAGTGAATATTTGTCGCATCCGAGATGCATGAAGATTGTTCGGAACACGGAATTTGACGGTGAGCGAATCCATGTAAATTACATGTCTATTGGTTAGAACAGGCTCCAAGAGTTTTTTGCCATGAAATCTGCCTCATTTTCGAAACTGACGTTTGGAAAACACTGTGAAATCACAGAAAATGCATCTAAGCATCTATATGCCTTCTATAGTGAGAAAGTCCATTAATCGACATGCAAACAACTATGTACTGTATTTTTCTCGAAACTTTTCTGCATGTAGCATGTTCGAAACATGTAATTTCACATTGGGAGAATCTAGGTTATTTACATATCTATTGGGTAGAACACGCTCCAACAGTTTTTTCCTATGAAAACTGCCTGATTTTAGAAACTGCTATTAGGAAATATCTGCAAACTCAGTGTTAATGTTTCTAGGTGTCCATATGCCTTGTATGGTGGATGAAAATTTTGTAATACACATGTACACAACTCATTAAGAATGTTTGTCCAATCCGTGATATGTGTAGCTCGTTTAGAACGTGGACCGTCACGGTGAGGCAAACTATGTAAATTACATATCTATAGGTTAGAACACGCTCCAGGAGCATTTAACTGAAAAATCTGCCTCAGTTGGGAACTGGTGTTATGAAAACGCTGCAAAATATGAGTAAATGCTTCAAGGTGACAATGTGTCTTCAATGGGTTATTAAAGATGTGTAATTCACATGCTAAGAACTCAGCAGTGAATATTTGTTGAATCCGTGGTGCATGTACCGTTTTCGGAACACGGAATGTGATGGTGACGGTATCTATTAAAATGAGATTTCTATTGGTTAGAACATGCACCAAGAGAATTTTTCTGCGAAAACTGCCTGATTTTCGTAACTGACGATATGAAACCCTGCGAAATCTAAGTAAATGTTTCTAGGGATAAATATACATTGTATTCTGGTTGAAAAATCGGTAATCCACATGCTCATGGTCATTAAATAAAGTTTGTCGAAGCCGTGATGAATGTCACGTTTTCGAAAAATGGAATGTCTCGGTGAGTGAAGCTCTGGAAATAACAATTCTACTGGATAGAACTCGCTTGAATTGAATGTTTCTGTGAACATTTCATGATTTTGGAAACTGGATGTAAGGAAAATCCTGCGAAATCAGAATAACTACTTCTAGGTGTAAATATGCCTTGTATGGTGGATGAAAGTTCGGTAATCCACATGCTCACACTCATTAAAGAATGTTTGTCGAGCTCGTGATGCATGTAACAATTTCGGAATACGGAATGTCATAGTGAAGGAAACAATGTAAGTAATATGTCTATTGGGTAGAACTCGCTTGAAGAGAATTATTCTGCGAAATGTGCCTCATTTTGAAAACTGCCGTTAGGAGAACCCTGTGAAATCTGAGAAAATGCTTCTAAGTGTCAATATGCCTTGAATGGTGAATGAAAGTCCGGTAATCCACATGTTAATAACAGTGTAGTAATTATTTATTAAACCGTGATTCATGTAGCACTTATGGAAAATGGAATTTCATGGTAATTAATCTATGTAAATTACAATTCTATAGAGTAGAACGAGCTAGAAGAGAATTTTTCTGTGAAAATTGCATGATTACCGAATCTGAAGTTTGGAAAAAGCTGCAAAATGGGAGTAAATATTTCCAGGGGTAAATGTGTCTTTTTGTTGCAAGAAAGTTCGGTAATCCAAATTTAAACAATATATTAAAGAATCTTTTTCTAATCCATGATGCATGTAGCGTGTTCTGAACGTGGATTTTCACGGTGATTGAAACAATGTAAATGACTTCTCTATTGGGTAGAAGTTGCTCTGAGAGAGTTTTTCTGCGAAAACGTCGTCATTTTTGAACCTGGCGTTTAGAAAACGCTGCAAAATCTGAGAAAATACTTCTAAGATTCAATATTCAATGTATTGTGATGAAAGTTCGGTAATCCACATGCTAACAAATTTGTAGTGAATATTTGTCGAATCCTTTATGCATGTAACATGTTGGGAACACGGAATTTCATGATGACGGAATCTATGTAAATTGCATGTCTATTGGGTAGAACTCGCTCCAAGAGGATTTTTCTGTGGAAACTGCATGATTTTAGAGACTGACATTAGGAGAATACTACTAAATCAGAATAAAATTTCTATATATAAATATGCACTGTAATTTGGAATAAAGTTCGTTAATACACATGTTCACAACTCATTAAAGAACGTTTTTGGAATCCGTGGTGCATGTAACATGTTCCGAACACGGAATTTCATGGCCAGGGAATTTCTTTAAATTACATTTCCCATGGTTAGAAATCACTTCAAGAGATTTTTCCTGAGAAATCGGCCTGTTTTACGAAACTGGCATTAGGAAAAACCTGCGAACCCAGATTACTAGATTCTCGGTGTACATCTGCCTTTTATGGTGGATGAAAGTTCGGTAATCCGCATGCTAACTACTGTGTAGTGAATATTTGTCAAATCCGAGATAAGTGAAATATGTTCGGAACACAGAATATCACGGTGAGCGTATCTATGTAAAATACATGTCTCTTGGGTAGAATTTGCTCTAAGAGTTTTTTCTGAGAAATCTGCCTCATTTTTGAACCTGGCGTTTGAAAATCTATGCAAAATCAGAGAAAATGCTTCCAGGAAACAATATTCAATGTATTGTGATGAAAGTTCGGTAATCCACATGCTAACAAATTTGTAGTGAATATTTGTCGAATCCTTTATGCATGTAACATGTTCGGAACACGGAATTTCATGATGACGGATTCTATGTAAATTGCATGTCTATGGGGGTAGAACTCGCTCCAAGAGGATTTTTCTGTGGAAACTGCATGATTTTAGAGACTGACATTAGGAGAATACTACTAAATCAGAATAAAATTTCTATGTATAAATATGCACTGTAATTTGGAATAAAGTTCGTTAATACACATGTTCACAACTCATTAAAGAACGTTTTTTGAATCCGTGGTGCATGTAACGTGTTCAGAACACGGAATGTCACGGTGATTGAAAGTAGGGAATTTACCTATCATTTGGGTAGAACTGGCTCCAAGACCATTTTTCTGCCAAATCTGCCTCATTTTCAAAACTGGGGTACAAACTAACTTGTGAAATCTGAGAAAATTATTCAAAGTGTCAGTAAGCCTTCTACGGTGGATGAAAGTGCTTTAAACCACTTGCTAACAACTCTGTAGTGAATATTTATCGCATCCGAGATGCATGAAGCGTGTTCGGAACACGGAATTTGACGGTGAGCGAATCCATGTAAATTACATTTCTATTGGTTAGAACAGGCTCCAAGAGTTTTTTGCCATGAAATCGGCCTCATTTTCGAAACAGGCATTTGGGAAACTCTGTGAAATCACAGAAAATACATCTAAGCATCTATATGCCTTCTATAGTGAGAAAGTCCTGTAATCCACATGCAAACAACTATGAAGTGTATTTTTCTCGAAACATTTCTGCATGTAGCATGTTCGAAACACGTAATTTCACAGAGGGAGAATCTAGGTAATTTACATATCTATTGGGTAGAACACGCTCCAACAGTTTTTTCCTATGAAAACTGCCTGATTTTAGAAACTGCTATTAGGAAATATCTGCAAACTCAGTGTTAATGTTTCTAGGTGTCCATATGCCTTGTATGGTGGATGAAAATTTTGTAATACACATGTACACAACTCATTAAGAATGTTTGTCCAATCCGTGATGTGTGTAGCGCGTTCAGAACGTGGACCGTCACGGTGAGGCAAACTATGTAAATTACATATCTATAGGTTAGAACACGCGCCAGGAGCATTTTACTGAAAAATCTGCCTCAGTTTGGAAACTGGTGTTATGAAAAAGCTGCAAAATCTGAGTAAATGCTTCAAGGTGACAATGTGTCTTCAATGGGTTATTAAAGATGTGTAATTCACATGCTAATAACTCAGCAGTGAATATTTGTTGAATCGTTGGTGCATGTACCGTTTTCGGAACACGGAATGTGATGGTGACGGTATCTATTAAAATGAGATGTCTATTGGTTAGAACATGCACCAAAAGAATTTTTCTGCGAAAACTGCCTGATTTTCGTAAATGACGATAGGAAAACCTGCGAAATCTAAGTAAATGTTTCTAGGGGTAAATATGCATTGTATTGTGGTTGAAAAATCTGTAATCCACATGCTCACGGTCATTAAATACTATTTGTCGAAGCCGTGATGAATGAAACGTTTTTGGAAAATGGAATGTCTCGGTGAGTGAAGCTCTGGAAATAACAATTCTATTGGATAGAACCCGCTTGAATTGAATGTTTCTGTGAAAATTTAATGATTTTCGAAACTGGATGTTAGGAAAATCCTGCGAAATCAGAATAACTTCTTCTAGGGGTAAATATGCCTTGTATGGTGGATGAAAGTTCGGTAATCCACATGCTCACACTCATTAAAGAATGTTTGTCGAACTCGAGCTGCATGTAACTTGTTCGGAATACGGAATGTCATAGTTAAGGAAACAATATAAGTTACATGTCTATTGGGGAGAACTCGCTTGAAGAGGATAATTCTGCGAAATGTGCCTCATTTTGGAAACTGCCGTTAGGAGAACCCATTGAAATCTGAGAAAATGCTTCTAAGTGTCAATATGCCTTGAATGGTGAATGAAAGTCCGGTAATCCACATGTTAATAACAGTGTAGTAATTAATTTTTAAACCGTGATTCATGTAGCGCTTATGGAAAATGGAATTTCACGGTAATGAATCTATGTAAATTACAATTCTATAGAGTAGAACGAGCTAGAAGAGAATTTTTCTGCGAAAATTGCATGATTACCGAATCTGAAGTTTGGAAAAAGCTGCAAAAAGGGAGTAAATATTTGCAGGGGTTAATGTGCCTTTATGTTGCAAGAAAGTTCGGTAATCCAAATTTTCACAACATATTAAAGAATCTTTTTCTAATCCGTGATGCATGTAGCGTGTTCTGAACGTGGATTTTCACGGTGATTGAAACAATCTAAATGACTTCTCTATTGGGTAGAAGTTGCTCCGAGAGATTTTTTCTGCCAAAACTTCGTCATTTTTGAAACTGGCATTTAGAAAACGCTGCAAAATCTGAGAAATACTTCTAACAATCAATATTCAATGTATTGTGATGAAAGTTCGGTAATCCACATGCTAACAAATTTGTAGTGAATATTTGTCGAATCCTTTATGCATGTAACATGTTGGGAACACGGAATTTCATGATGACGGATTATATGCAAATTGCATGTCTATTGGGTAAAACTCGCTCCAAGAGGATTTTCCTGTGGAAACTGCATGATTTTAGAGACTGACATTAGAAGAATACTAGTAAATCAGAATAAAATTCCTATGTATATATATGCAGTGTAAGGTGGATTAAAGTTTATTAATACACATGTTCACAACTCATTAAAGAACGTTTTTTGAATCCGTGGTGCATGTAACATGTTCAGAACACGGAATTTCATGGTCAGGGAATTTATGTAAATTACATTTCCCATGGTTAGAAATCACTCCAAGAGTTTGTTCCTGAGAAATCGGCCTGTTTTTCGAAACTGTCTTTAGGAAAAACCTGCAAACCCAGATTACTCGATTCTCCGTGTACATGTGCCTTTTATGGTGGATGAAAGTTCGGTAATCCGCATGCTAACTACTCTGTAGTGAATATTTGTCGAATCCGAGATACGTGAAGCGTGTTCGGAACACAGGATATCACGGTGAGCGAATCTATGTAAAATACATGTCTCTTGGGTAGAATTTGCTCTAAGAGTTTTTTCTGAGAAATCTGCCTCATTTTTGAACCTGGCATTTGAAAATCTCTGCAAAATCAGAGAAAATGCTTCTAAGAATCAATATTCAATGTATTGTGATGAAAGTTCGGTAATCCACATGCTGACAAATTTGTAGTGAATATTTGTCGAAACCATTATTCATGTAACATGTTTGGAACACGGAATTTCACGATGACGGATTGTATGGGAATTGCATGTCTACTGGGTAGAACTCGCTCCAAGAGGATTTTACTGTGGAAACTGCATGATTTTAGAGATTGACATTAGGAGAATACTACTAAATCTGAATAAAATTTCTATGTATATATATGCACTGTAAGGTGGATTAAAGTTCGTTAATACACATGCTCACAACTCGTTAAAGAACGTTTTTTGAATCCGTGGTGCATGTAACGTGTTCAGAACACGGAATGTCATGGTGATTGATAGTAGGGAAATTAACTATCATTTCGGTAGAACTGGCTCCAAGACCATTTTTCTGCCAAATCTGCCACATTTTAAAAATTGGGGTTCAAACTAAACTGTGAAATCTGAGAAAATTATTCAAAGTGTCAGTAAGCCTTGTATGGTGGATGAAAGTGCTGTAAACCACTTGCTAACAACTCTGTAGTGAATATTTGTCGCATCCGAGATGCATGAAGCGTGTTCGGAACACGGAATTTCACGGTGAGCGAATCCATGTAAATTACATGTCTATTGGTTAGAACAGGCTCCAAGAGTTTTTTGCCATGAAATCTGCCTCATTTTCGAAACTGACGTTTGGAAAACACTGTGAAATCACAGAAAATGCATCTAAGCATCTATATGCCTTCTATAGTGAGAAAGTCCATTAATCGACATGCAAACAACTATGTAGTGTATTTTTCTCGAAACTTTTCTGCATGTAGCATGTTCGAAACACGTAATTTCACATTGGGAGAATCTAGGTTATTTACATATCTATTGGGTAGAACACGCTCCAACAGTTTTTTCCTATGAAAACTGCCTGATTTTAGAAACTGGTATTAGGAAATATCTGCAAACTCAGTGTTAATGTTTCTAGGTGTCCATATGCCTTGTATGGTGGATGAAAATTTTGTAATACACATGTACACAACTCATTAAGAATGTTTGTCCAATCCGTGATATGTGTAGCTCGTTTAGAACGTGGACCGTCACGGTGAGGCAAACTATGTAAATTACATATCTATAGGTTAGAACACACTCCAGGAGCATTTAACTGAAAAATCTGCCTCAGTTGGGAACTGGTGTTATGAAAACGCTGCAAAATATGAGTAAATGCTTCAAGGTGACAATGTGTCTTCAATGGGTTATTAAAGATGTGTAATTCACATGCTAAGAACTCAGCAGTGAATATTTGTTGAATCCGTGGTGCATGTACCGTTTTCGGAACACGGAATGTGATGGTGACGGTATCTATTAAAATGAGATTTCTATTGGTTAGAACATGCACCAAGAGAATTTTTCTGCGAAAACTGCCTGATTTTCGTAACTGACGATATGAAACCCTGCGAAATCTAAGTAAATGTTTCTAGGGATAAATATACATTGTATTCTGGTTGAAAAATCGGTAATCCACATGCTCATGGTCATTAAATAATGTTTGTCGAAGCCGTGATGAATGTCACGTTTTCGGAAAATGGAATGTCTCGGTGAGTGAAGCTCTGGAAATAACAATTCTACTGGATAGAACTCGCTTGAATTGAATGTTTCTGTGAACATTTCATGATTTTGGAAACTGGATGTAAGGAAAATCCTGCGAAATCAGAATAACTACTTCTAGGTGTAAATATGCCTTGTATGGTGGATGAAAGTTCGGTAATCCACATGCTCACACTCATTAAAGAATGTTTGTCGAGCTCGTGATGCATGTAACATGTTCGGAATACGGAATGTCATAGTGAAGGAAACAATGTAAGTTATATGTCTATTGGGTAGAACTCGCTTGAAGAGAATTATTCTGCGAAATGTGCCTCATTTTGAAAACTGCCGTTAGGAGAACCCTGTGAAATCTGAGAAAATGCTTCTAAGTGTCAATATGCCTTGAATGGTGAATGAAAGTCCGGTAATCCACATGTTAATAACAGTGTAGTAATTATTTATTAAACCGTGATTCATGTAGCACTTATGGAAAATGGAATTTCATGGTAATTAATCTATGTAAATTACAATTCTATAGAGTAGAACGAGCTAGAAGAGAATTTTTCTGTGAAAATTGCATGATTACCGAATCGGAAGTTTGGAAAAAGCTGCAAAATGGGAGTAAATATTTGCAGGGGTAAATGTGCCTTTTTGTTGCAAGAAAGTTCGGTAATCCAAATTTAAACAATATATTAAAGAATCTTTTTCTAATCCATGATGCATGTAGCGTGTTCTGAATGTGGATTTTCACGGTGATTGAAACAATGTAAATGACTTCTCTATTGGGTAGAAGTTGCTCTGAGAGAGTTTTTCTGCGAAAACGTCGTCATTTTTGAACCTGGCGTTTAGAAAACGCTGCAAAATCTGAGAAAATACTTCTAAGAATCAATATTCAATGTATTGTGATGAAAGTTCGGTAATCCACATGCTAACAAATTTGTAGTGAATATTTGTCGAATCCTTTATGCATGTAACATGTTGGGAACACGGAATTTCATGATGACGGAATCTATGTAAATTGCATGTCTATTGGGTAGAACTCGCTCCAAGAGGATTTTTCTGTGGAAACTGCATGATTTTAGAGACTGACATTAGGAGAATACTACTAAATCAGAATAAAATTTCTATATATAAATATGCACTGTAATTTGGAATAAAGTTCGTTAATACACATGTTCACAACTCATTAAAGAACGTTTTTGGAATCCGTGGTGCATGTAACATGTTCCGAACACGGAATTTCATGGCCAGGGAATTTCTTTAAATTACATTTCCCATGGTTAGAAATCACTTCAAGAGATTTTTCCTGAGAAATCGGCCTGTTTTACGAAACTGGCATTAGGAAAAACCTGCGAACCCAGATTACTAGATTCTCGGTGTACATCTGCCTTTTATGGTGGATGAAAGTTCGGTAATCCGCATGCTAACTACTGTGTAGTGAATATTTGTCGAATCCGAGATAAGTGAAATATGTTCGGAACACAGAATATCACGGTGAGCGTATCTATGTAAAATACATGTCTCTTGGGTAGAATTTGCTCTAAGAGTTTTTTCTGAGAAATCTGCCTCATTTTTGAACCTGGCGTTTGAAAATCTCTGCAAAATCAGAGAAAATGCTTCCAGGAATCAATATTCAATGTATTGTGATGAAAGTTCGGTAATCCACATGCTAACAAATTTGTAGTGAATATTTGTCTATTCCTTTATGCATGTAACATGTTCGGAACACGGAATTTCATGATGACGGATTCTATGTAAATTGCATGTCTATGGGTTAGAACTCGCTCCAAGAGGATTTTTCTGTGGAAACTGCATGATTTTAGAGACTGACATTAGGAGAATACTACTAAATCAGAATAAAATTTCTATGTATAAATATGCACTGTAATTTGGAATAAAGTTCGTTAATACACATGTTCACAACTCATTAAAGAACGTTTTTTGAATCCGTGGTGCATGTAACGTGTTCAGAACACGGAATGTCACGGTGATTGAAAGTAGGGAATTTACCTATCATTTGGGTAGAACTGGCTCCAAGACCATTTTTCTGCCAAATCTGCCTCATTTTCAAAACTGGGGTACAAACTAACTTGTGAAATCTGAGAAAATTATTCAAAGTGTCAGTAAGCCTTCTACGGTGGATGAAAGTGCTTTAAACCACTTGCTAACAACTCTGTAGTGAATATTTATCGCATCCGAGATGCATGAAGCGTGTTCGGAACACGGAATTTGACGGTGAGCGAATCCATGTAAATTACATTTCTATTGGTTAGAACAGGCTCCAAGAGTTTTTTGCCATGAAATCGGCCTCATTTTCGAAACAGGCATTTGGGAAACTCTGTGAAATCACAGAAAATACATCTAAGCATCTATATGCCTTCTATAGTGAGAAAGTCCTGTAATCCACATGCAAACAACTATGAAGTGTATTTTTCTCGAAACATTTCTGCATGTAGCATGTTCGAAACACGTAATTTCACAGAGGGAGAATCTAGGTAATTTACATATCTATTGGGTAGAACACGCTCCAACAGTTTTTTCCTATGAAAACTGCCTGATTTTAGAAACTGCTATTAGGAAATATCTGCAAACTCAGTGTTAATGTTTCTAGGTGTCCATATGCCTTGTATGGTGGATGAAAATTTTGTAATACACATGTACACAACTCATTAAGAATGTTTGTCCAATCCGTGATGTGTGTAGCGCGTTCAGAACGTGGACCGTCACGGTGAGGCAAACTATGTAAATTACATATCTATAGGTTAGAACACGCGCCAGGAGCATTTTACTGAAAAATCTGCCTCAGTTTGGAAACTGGTGTTATGAAAAAGCTGCAAAATCTGAGTAAATGCTTCAAGGTGACAATGTGTCTTCAATGGGTTATTAAAGATGTGTAATTCACATGCTAATAACTCAGCAGTGAATATTTGTTGAATCGTTGGTGCATGTACCATTTTCGGAACACGGAATGTGATGGTGACGGTATCTATTAAAATGAGATGTCTATTGGTTAGAACATGCACCAAAAGATTTTTTCTGCGAAAACTGCCTGATTTTCGTAAATGACGATAGGAAAACCTGCGAAATCTAAGTAAATGTTTCTAGGGGTAAATATGCATTGTATTGTGGTTGAAAAATCTGTAATCCACATGCTCACGGTCATTAAATAATATTTGTCGAAGCCGTGATGAATGAAACGTTTTCGGAAAATGGAATGTCTCGGTGAGTGAAGCTCTGGAAATAACAATTCTATTGGATAGAACCCGCTTGAATTGAATGTTTCTGTGAAAATTTAATGATTTTCGAAACTGGATGTTAGGAAAATCCTGCGAAATCAGAATAACTTCTTCTAGGGGTAAATATGCCTTGTATGGTGGATGAAAGTTCGGTAATCCACATGCTCACACTCATTAAAGAATGTTTGTCGAGCTCGTGATGCATGTAACTTGTTCGGAATACGGAATGTCATAGTTAAGGAAACAATATAAGTTACATGTCTATTGGGGAGAACTCGCTTGAAGAGGATAATTCTGCGAAATGTGCCTCATTTTGGAAACTGCCGTTAGGAGAACCCATTGAAATCTGAGAAAATGCTTCTATGTGTCAATATGCCATGACTAGTGAATGAAAGTCCTGTAATCCACATGTTAATAATAGTGTAGTAATTTTTTTAAACCGTGATTCATGTAGCGCTTTTCAAAAATGGATTTTCACGGTAATGAAACTATGTAAATTACAATTCTATTGAGTAGAACGATCTAGAAGAGAATTTTTCTGCGAAAATTGCATGATTATCGAATCTGAAGTTTGGAAAAAGCTGCAAAAAGGGAGTAAATATTTGCAGGTGTAAGTGTGCCATTATGTTGCAAGAAAGTTCAGTAATCCACATTTTCACAACATATTAAAGAATCTTTTTCTAATCCGTGATGCATGTACCGTGTTCAGAACGTGGAATTTCACGGTGATTGAAACAATGTAAATGACTTCTCTATTGGGTAGAACTAGCTCCGAGAGGGTTTTTCTGCGAAAACTTTGTCATTTTTGAACCTGGCGTTTAGAAAACGCTGCAAAATCTGAGAAAATACTTCTAAGAATCAATATTCAATGTATTGTGATGAAAGTTCTGTAATCCACATGCTAACAAATTAGTAGTGAATATTTCTCGAATTATTTATGCATGTAACATGTTCGGAACACGGAATTTCACGGCCAGGGAATTTATGTAAATTACATTTCCCTTGGTTAGAAATCACTCCAAGAGATTTTTCCTGAGAAATCTGCCTGATTTTCGAAAGTGGTTTAGGAAAAAACCTGTGAACACAGATTACTAGATTCTCGGTGTACATCTGCCTTTTTTGGTGGATGAAAGTTCAGTAATCCGCATGCTAACTACTCTGTAGTGAATATTTGTCGAATCCGAGATACGTGAAGCGTGTTCGGAACACAGGATATCACGGTGAGCGAATCTATGTAAAATACATGTCTCTTGGGTAGAATTTGCTCTAAGAGTTTTTTCTGAGAAATCTGCATCATTTTTGAACCTGGCGTTTGAAAATCTCTGCAAAATCAGAGAAAATGCTTCAAAGTGTAAATATGCCTTGTATTGTGACGCAAGATCGTAAAACCACATGCAAACAAATCTGTGGTGAATATTTTTAGAAAGCGTTATGCATACAGTGTGATCGTATCATGGAAAATCCCGGCGATGGATTCTATGTAAATTACACACCTATTGGTTAGAATTCGCTCCAAAAATTTTTCCCTGTGAAAACGGCCTGATTTTCCACACTGGCATTAGGAAAAAGCTGCAAATTCAGAGTTAAAGTTTCTAGTTGTAAATATGCCATATATGGTGGATGAAATTTCTGTAATCTACATGTTCACAAGTCATTCGTGAAAGTTTGTTGAAACCTTGATGCATGTAGCGTGTTCGGAAAATGGAATGTCACTGTGAGGGAAACTATGTAAATTACATTTCTATTGGAAAGTACTCGCTCCACGAGAATTTTTCTGCCAAATCTGCCTCATTTTCAAAACTGGCGTTCAAACTAACGTTTGAAATCTGAGAAAATTCTTCAAAGTGTCAGTAAGCCTTGTATGGTGGACGAAAGTGCTGTAATCCACTTGCTAACAACTCTGTAGTGAATGTTTGTCGCATCCGAGATGCATGTAGCGTGTTCAGAACAAGGAATTTGACGGTGAGTGAATCCATGTAAATTACATGTCTATTGGTTAGAACCCGCTCCAAGAGTTTTTTGCCGCGAAATCTGCCTCATTTTATAAACTGGCATTTTGAAAGCTCTGTGAAATCAGAGGAAAAGCTTCTAAGCATCTATATGCCTACTACTGTGATGAAAGTCCTGTAATCCACATGCAAACAACTCTGTAGTGTACTTTTGTCGAATCTTTTCTGCATGTAGCATGTTCGAAACATGTAATTTCACAGCGGGAGAATCTATGTAATTTACATATCTATTGGGTAGAACACGCTCCAACAGTTTTTTCCTTTGAAAACTGCCTGATTTTCGAAACTGGTATTAGGAAATATCTGCGAACTCAGTGTTAATGTTTCTAGGTGTCAATATGCCATGTATGGTGGAAAGTTTTGTAATACACATGTACACAACTCATTAAGAATGTTTGTCAAATCTGTGATGTGTGTAGCTCGTTCAGAACATGGACTGTCACGGTGAGGCAAACTATGTAAATTACATATCTATTGGTTAGAACACGCTCCAGGAGCATTTTACTGGAAAATGTGCCTCAGTTTGGAAACTGGTGTAATGAAACCCTGCAAAATCTGAGTAAATGCTTTAAGGTGACAATATGCCTTCAATGGGTTATTAAAGATGTGTAATTCACATGCTAAGAACTCAGCAGTGAATATTTGTTGAATCCGTGGTGCATGGTCCATTTTCGGAACACGGAATGTTACGGTGAAGGTATCTATGAAAATGAGATGTCTATTGGATACAACATGCACCAAGAGAATTTTTCTGCGAAAACTGCCTGATTTTCGTAACTGACGTTAGGAAAACCTGCGAAATCTAAGTAAATGTTTCTAGGTCTAAATATGCCTTGTATTGTGGTCGAAAAATCGGTAATCCACATGCTCACGGTCATTAAATAATGTTTGTCGAAGCCGTGATGAATGAAACGTTTTCGGAACCCGGAATGTCTCGGTGAGTGAAGCTCTGAAAATAACAATTCTGCTGGATAGAACTCGCTTGAATTGAATATTTCTGTGAAAATTTCATGATTTTCTAAACTGGATGTAAGGAAAAACCTGCGAAATCAGAATAACTACTTCTAGGTGTAATATGCCTTGTATGGTGGATGAAAGTTTGTTAATCCACATGCTCACACTCAATAAAGAATGTTTGTCGAACTCGTGATGCATGTAACGTGTTTGGAATACGAAATGTCATAGTGAAGAAAACAATATAAGTTACATGTCTATTGGGTAGAACTCACTTGAAGAGAATTTTTCTGCGAAATGTGCCTCATTTTGTAAACTTCCAATAGGAGAACCCTGTGAAATCTGGGAAAATGCTTCTAAGTGTCAATATGCCTTGACTGGTGAATGAAAGTCCGGTAATCCACATGATAATAATATTGTAGTAATATTTTTAAACCGTGATTCAGGTAGCGCTTTTTAAAAATGGAATTTCACGGTAATGAAACTATGTAAATTACAATTCTATTGAGTAGTACGATCTAGAAGAGAATTTTTCTGCGAAAATTGCATGATTATCGAATCTGAAGTTTGGAAAAAGCTGCAAAAAGGGAGTGAATATTTGCAGGTGTAAGTGTGCCATTATGTTGCAAGAAAGTTCAGTAATCCACATTTTCACAACATATTAAAGAATCTTTTTCTAATCCGTGATGCATGTAGCGTGTTCAGAACGTGGAATTTCACGGTGATTGAAACAATGTAAATGACTTCTCTATTGGGTAGAACTCGCTCCAACTGTTTTTTCCTTTGAAAACTGCCTGATTTTCGAAACTGGTATTAGGAAATATCTGCGAACTCAGTGTTAATGTTTCTAGGTGTCAATATGCCATGTATGGTGGATGAAAGTTTTGTAATACACATGTACACAACTCATTAAGAATGTTTGTCAAATCTGTGATGTGTGTAGCTCGTTCGGAACATGGACTGTCACGGTGAGGCAAACTATGTAAATTACATATCTATTGGTTAGAACACGCTCCAGGAGCATTTTACTGGAAAATGTGCCTCAGTTTGTAAACTGGTGTAATGAAAACACTGCAAAATCTGAGTAAAAGCTTTAAGGTAACAATATGTCTTCAATGGGTTATTAAAGATGTGTAATTCACATGCTGAGAACTCAGCAGTGAATATTTGTTGAATCCGAGGTGCATGGTCCATTTTCGGAACACGGAATGTTACGGTGAAGCTATCTATGAAAATGAGATGTCTATTGGATACAACATGCACCAAGAGAATTTTTCTGTGAAAACTGCCTGATTTTCGTAACTGACGTTAGGAAAACCTGCGAAATCTAAGTAAATGTTTCTAGGTCTAAATATGCCTTGTATTGTGGTTGAAAAATCGGTAATCCACATAATCACGGTCATTAAATAATGTTTGTCGAAGCCGTGATGAATGTAACGTTTTCTGAACACGGAATGTCTCGGTGAGTGAAGCTCTGTATATAACAATTCTGCTGGATGGAACTCGCTTGAATTGAATGTTTCTGTGAAAATTTCATGATTTTCTAAACTGGATGTAAGGAAAAACCTGCGAAATCAGAATAACTACATCTAGGTGTAAATATGCCTTGTATGGTGGATGAAAGTTCGGTAATCCACATGCTCACACTCAATAAAGAATGTTTGTCGAACTCGTGATGCATGTAACGAGTTTGGAATACGGAATGTCATAGTGAAATAAACAATGTGAGTTACATGTCTATTGGGTAGAACTCGCTTGAAGAGAATTTTTCTGCGAAATGTGCCTCATTTTCAAAAGTGCCTTTAGGAGAACCCTGTGAAATCTGAGAAAATGCTTCTAAGTGTCAATATGCCTTGAATGGTGAATGAAAGTCCGGTAATCCACATGTTAATAACAGTGTAGTAATTTTTTTAAACCGTGATTCATGTAGCGCTTTTGAGAAATGGAATTTCACGGTAATGAAACTATGTAAATTACAATTCTATTGAGTAGAACGATCTAGAAGGGAATTTTTCTGCGAAAATTGCATGATTATCGAATCTGAAGTTTGGAAAAAGCTGCAAAAAGGGAGTAAATATTTGCAGGTGTAAGTGTGCCATTATGTTGCAAGAAAGTTCAGTAATCCACATTTTCACAACATATTAAAGAATCTTTTTCTAATCCGTGATGCATGTACCGTGTTCAGAACTTGGAAATTCACGGTGATTGAAACAATGTAAATGACTCCTCTATTGGGTAGAACTCGCTCCGAGAGAGTTTTTCTGCGAAATCTTTGTCATTTTTGAACCTGGCGTTTAGAAAATGCTGCAAAATCTGGGAAAGTACTTCTAAGAATCAATATTCAATCTATTGTGATGAATGTTCGGTAATCCACATGCTAACAAATTACTAGTGAATATTTGTCGAATCCTTTATGCATGTAACAAGTTCGGAACACGGAATTTCACGGCCAGGGAATTTATTTAAATTACATTTCCCTTGGTTAGAAATCACTCCAAGAGATTTTTCCTGAGAAATCGGCCTGATTTTTGAAAGTGGCGTTAGGAAAACCTGCGAACACAGATTACTAGATTCTCGGGGTACATCTGCCTTTTATGGTAGATGAAAGATCGGTAATCCGCATGCTAACTACTGTGTAGTGAATATTTGTCGAATCCGTGATGCATGTAGCTTTTTCGGAACACGGAATTCCACGATGACGGGTTCTATGTAAATTGCATGTCTATTGGGTAGAAATCGCTCCAAGAGGATTTTTCTGTGGAAACTGCATGATTTTAGAGACTGACATTAGGAGAATATTACTAAATCAGAATAAAATTTCTATGTATAAATATGCACTGTAAGTTGGATTAAAGTTCGTTAATACACATGTTCACAACTCATTAAAGAAGGTTTGTTGAATCCGTGGTGCATGTAACGTGTTCAGAACACGGAATGTCACGGTGATTGAAAGTAGGGAAATTACCTATCTTTTGGTTAGAAATGGCTCCAAGAGCATTTTTCTGCCAAATCTGCCTCATTTTCTAATCTGGCGTTCAAACTAACGTGAGAAATCTGAGAAAATTCTTCAAAGTGTCAGTAAGCCTTGTATGGTGGACGAAAGAGCTGTAATCCACTTGGTAACAACTCTGTAGTGAATGTTTTTCGCATCCGAGATGCATGTAGCGTGTTCGGAACACGGAATTTGACGGTGAGCGAATCCATGTAAATTACATGTCTATTGGTTAGAACCCGCTCCAAGAGGTTTTTGCCGTGAAATCTGCCTCATTTTCGAAACTGGCATTTTGAAAGCTTTGTGAAATCAGAGAAAAAGCTTCTAAGCATCTATATGCTGACTACTGTGATGAAAGTCCTGTAATCCACATGCAAACAACTCTGTAGTGTATTTTTGTCGAAACTTTTCTGCATGTAGCATGTTCGAAACATGTAATTTCACAGCGGCAGAATCTATGTAATTTACATATCTATTGGGTAGAACACGCTCCAAAAGTTTTTTCCTTTGAAAACTGCCTGATTTTCGAAACTGGTATTAGGAAATATCTGCGAACTCAGTGTTAATGTTTCTAGGTGTCAATATGCCATGTATGGTGGATGAAAGTTTTGTAATACACATGTACACAACTCATTAAGAATGTTTGTCAAATCTGTGATGTGTGTAGCTCGTTCAGAACATGGACTGTCACGGTGAGGCAAACTATGTAAATTACATATCTATTGGTTAGAACACGCTCCAGGAGCATTTTACTGGAAAATGTGCCTCAGTTTGGAAACTGGTGTAATGAAAACCCTGCAAAATCTGAGTAAATGCTTTAAGGTGACAATATGCCTTCAATGGGTTATTAAAGATGTGTAATTCACATGCTAAGAACTCAGCAGTGAATATTTGTTGAATCCGTGGTGCATGGTCCATTTTCGGAACACGGAATATTACGGTGAAGGTATCTATGAAAATGAGATGTCTATTGGATACAACATGCACCAAGAGAATTTTTCTGCGAAAACTGCCTGATTTTCGTAACTGACGTTAGGAAAACCTGTGAAATCTAAGTAAATGTTTCTAGGTCTAAATATGCCTTGTATTGTGGTCGAAAAATCGGTAATCCACATGCTCACGGTCATTAAATAATGTTTGTCGAAGCCGTGATGAATATAACGTTTTCGGAACACGGAATGTCTCGGTGAGTGAAGCTCTGAAAATAACAATTCTGCTGCATAGAACTCGCTTGAAGTGAATGTTTCTGTGAAAATTTCATGATTTTCAAAACTGGATGTAAAGAAAAACCTGCGAAATCAGAATAACTACTTCTAGGTGTAAATATGCCTTGTATGGTGGATGAAAGTTTGTTAATCCACATGCTCACACTCAATAAAGAATGTTTGTCGAACTCGTGATGCATGTAACGTGTTTGGAATACGGAATGTCATAGTGAAGGAAACAATTTAAGTTACATATCTATTGGGTAGAACTCAATTGAAGAGAATTTTACTGCGAAATGTGCCTCATTTTCAAAAGTGCCTTTAGGAGAACCCTGTGAAATCTGAGAAAATGCTTCTAAGTGTCAATATGCCTTGACTGGTGAATGAAAGTCCGGTAATCCACATGTTAATAACAGTGTAGTAATTTTTTTAAACCGTGATTCATGTAGCGCTTTTGAAAAATGGAATTTCACGGAAATGAAACTCTGTAAATTACAATTCTATTGAGTAGAACTATCTAGAGGAGAATTTTTCTTCAAAAATTGCATGATATCGAATCTGAAGTTTGGGAAAAGCTGCAAAAAGGGACTAAATATTTGCAGGTGTAAGTGTGCCATTATGTTGCAAGAAAGTTCAGTAATCCACATTTTCACAACATATTAAAGAATATTTTTCTAATCCGTGATGCATGTAGCGTGTTCAGAACGTGGATATCACGGTGATTGAAACAATGTTAATGACTTCTCTATTGGGTAGAACTAGCTCCGAGAGAGTTTATCTGCGAAAACATTGTCATTTTTGAACCTGGCGTTTAGAAAACGCTGCAAAATCTGAGAAAATACTTCTAAAAATCAATATTCAATGTATTGTGATGAAAATTCGATAATCAACATGCTAACAAATTAGTAGTGAATATTTGTCGAATCCTTTATGCATGTAACATGTTCGGAACACGGAATTTCACGGCCAGGGAATTTATGTAAATAACATTTCCCTTGGTTAGAAATCACTCCAAGAGGTTTTTCCTGAGGTATCGGCCTGATTTTCGAAAGTGGCGTTAGGAAAAACCTGCGAACCCAGATTACTAGATTCTCGGTGTACATCTGCCTTTTATGGTGGATGAAAGCTCGGTAATCCGCATGCTAACTACTCTGTAGTGAATATTTGTCGAATCCGAGATACGTGAAGCGTGTTCGGAACACAGGATATCACGGTGAGCGAATCTATGTAAAATACATGTCCCTTGGGTAGAATTTGCTCTAAGAGTTTTTTCTGAGATATCTGCCTCATTTTTGAACCTGGCATTTGAAAATCTCTGCAAAATCAGAGAAAATGCTTCAAAGTGTCAATATGCCTTGTATTGTGATGCAAGATCGTAAAACCACATGCAAACAAATCTGTGGTGAATATTTTTAGAGAGCGTTATGCATGCAGTGTGATCTTATCATGGAAAATCCCGGCGATGGATTCTATGTAAATTACACACCTATTGGTTAGAATTCGCTCCAAAAATTTTTCCCTGAGAAAACGGCCTGATTTTCCCTACTGGCATTAGGAAAAACTGCAAATTGAGTTAAAGTTTCTAGTTGTAAATATGCCATATATGGTGGATGAAAGTTCTGTAATCTACATGTTCACAAGTCATTCGTGAAAGTTTGTTGAAACCTTGATGCATGTAGCGTGTTTGGAAAATGGAATGTCACTGTGAGGGAAACTATGTAAATTACATTTTTATTGGGAAGTACTCGCTCCACGAGGATTTTTCTGACAAATCTGCCTCATTTTCAAAACTGGAATTAGGAAAAATTTCGAAATGTGAGAAAATGCTTCAAATTGTCAACATGGCTTTTATGGTGGATGAAAGTTCGCTAATCCTTACGCTAACAACTCTGTAGTGAATATTTGTCGAATCCGTGATGCATGTAGCTTTTTCGGAACACGGAATTCCACGATGACGGGTTCTATGTAAATTGCCTGTCTATTGGGTAGAACTCGCTCCAAGAGGATCTTTTGTGGAAACTACATGATTTTAGAGACTGACATTAGGAGAATACTACTAAATCAGAATAAAATTTCTATGTATAAATATGCACTGTAAGGTGGATTAAAGTTCGTTAATACACATGTTCACAACTCATTAAAGAAGGTTTGTTGAATCCGTGGTGCATGTAACGTGTTCAGAACGCGGAATGTCACGGTGATTGAAAGTAGGGAAATTACCTATCTTTTGGGTAGAACTGGCTCCAAGAGCATTTTTCTGCCAAATCTTCCTCATTTCAAAACTGGCGTTCAAACTAATGTGTGAAATCAGGGAAAATTCTTCAAAGTGTCAGTAAGCCTTGTATGGTGGACGAAAGTGCTGTAATCCACTTGCTAACAACTCTGTAGTGAATGTTTGTCGCATCCGAGATGCATGTAACGTGTTCGGAACACGGAATTTGACGGTGAGCGAATCCATGTAAATTACATGTCTATTGGTTAGAACCCGCTCCAAGAGGTTTTTGCCGTGAAATCTGCCTCATTTTCGAAACTGGCATTTTGAAAGCTCTGTGAAATCAGAGAAAAACTTCTAAGCATCTATATGCCGACTACTGTGATGAAAGTCCTGTAATCCACATGCAAACAACTCTGTAGTGTATTTTTGTCGAAACTTTTCTGCATGTAGCATGTTCGAAACATGTAATTTCACAGCGGGAGAATCTATGTAATTTACATATCTATTGGGTAGAACACGCTCCAACACTTTTTTCCTTTGAAAACTGCCTGATTATCGAAACTGGTATAAGGAAATATCTGCGAACTCAGTGTTAATGTTTCTAGGTGTCAATATGCCATGTATGGTGGATGAAATTTTTGTAATGCACATGTACACAACTCATTAAGAATGTTTGTCAAATCTGTGATGTGTGTAGCTCGTTCGGAACATGGACTGTCACGGTGAGGCAAACTATGTAAATTACATATCTATTGGTTAGAACACGCTCCAGGAGCATTTTACTGGAAAATGTGCCTCAGTTTGGAAACTGGTGTAATGAAAACCCTGCAAAATCTGAGTAAATGCTTTAAGGTGACAATATGTCTTCAATGGGTTATTAAAGATGTGTAATTCACATGCTAAGAACTCAGCAGTGAATATTTGTTGAATCCGTGGTGCATGGTTCATTTTCGGAACACGGAATGTTACGGTGAAGGTATCTATGAAAATGAGATGTCTATTGGGTACAACATGCACCAAGAGAATTTTTCTGCGAAAACTGCCTGATTTTCGTAACTGACGTTAGGAAAGCCTGCGAAATCTAAGTAAATGTTTCTAGGGGTAAATATGCCTTGTATTGTGGTTGAAAAATCGGTAATCCACATGCTCACGGTCATTAAATAATGTTTGTCGAAGCTTTGATGAATGTAACGTTTTCGGAACACGGAATGTCTCGGTGAGTGAAGCTCTGAAAATAACAATTCTGTTGGATAGAACTCGCTTGAATTGAATGTTTCTGTGAAAATTTCATGATTTTCTTAATTGGATTTAAGGAAAATCCTGCGAAATCAGAATAACTACTTCTAGGTGTAAATATGCCTTGTATGGTGGATGAAAGTTGGGTAATTCACATGCTCACACTCAATTAAGAATGTTTGTCGAACTCATGTTGCATGTAACGTGTTTGGAATACGGAATGTCATAGTGAATGAAACAATGTGAGTTACATGTCTATTGGGTAGAACTCGCTTGAACAGAATTTTTCTGCGAAATGTGCCTCATTTTCACAAGTGCATTTAGGAGAACCCTGTGAAATCTGAGAAAATGCTTCTAAGTGACAATATGCCTTGACTGGTGAATGAAAGTCCGGTAATCCACATGTTAATAACAGTGTAGTTATTTTTTTAAACCGTGATTCATATAGCGCTTTTAAAAAATGGAATTTCACGGTAATGAATCTATGTAAATTACAATTCTATTGAGTAGAATGATCTAGAAGAGAATTTTCTGCGAAAATTGCATGATTATCCAATCTGAAGTTTGGAAAAAGCTGCAAAAAGGGAGTAAATATTTGCAGGTGTAAGTGTGCCATTATTTTGCAAGAAAGTTCAGTAATCCACATTTTCACAACATATTAAAGAATCTTTTTCTAATCCGTGATGCATGTAGCGTGTTCAGAACGTGGAATTTCACGGTGATTGAAACAATGTTAATGACTTCTCTATTGGGTAGATCTCGCTCCGAGAGAGTTTTTCGGCAAAAACTTTGTCATTTTTGAACCTGTCGTTTAGAAAATGCTGTAAAATCTGAGAAAATACTTCTAAGAATCAATATTCAATATATTGTGATGAAAGTTCGGTAATCCACATGCCAACAAATTAGTAGTGAATATTTGTCGAATCATTTATGCATGTAACATGTTCGGAACACGGAATTTCACGGCCAGGGAATTTATGTAAATTACATTTCCCTTGGTTAGAAATCACCCCAAGAGATTTTTCCTGAGAAATCGGCCTGATTTTCGAAAGTGGCGTTAGGAAAAACCTGCGAACCCAGATTACTAGATTCTCGGTGTACATCTGCCTTTTATGGTGGATGAAAGTTCGGTAATCCGCATGCTAACTACTCTGTAGTGAATATTTGTCGAATCCGAGATACGTGAAGCGTGTTCGGAACACAGGATATCACGGTGAGCGAATCTATGTAAAATACATGTCTCTTGGGTAGAATTTGCTCTAAGAGTTTTTTCTGAGAAATCTGCCTCATTTTTGAACCTGGCGTTTGAAAATCTCTGCAAAATCAGAGAAAATGCTTCAAAGTGTCAATATGCCTTGTATTGTGATGCAAGATCGTAAAACCACATGCAAACTAATCTGTGGTGAATATTTTTAGAAAGCGTTATGCATGCAGTATGATCGTATCATGGAAAATCCCGGCGATGGATTCTATGTAAATTACACACCTATTGGTTAGAAATTGCTCCAAAAATTTTTCCCTGAGAAAACGGCCTTATTTTCCATACTGGCATTAGGAAAAAGCTGCAAATTCAGAGTTAAAGTTTCTAGTTGTAAATATGCCATATATGGTGGATGAAAGTTCTGTAATCTACATGTTCACAAGTCATTCGTGAAAGTTTGTTGAAAACTTGATGCATGTAGCGTGTTCGGAAAATGGAATGTCACTGTGGGGGAAACTATGTAAATTACATTTCTATTCTGAAGTACTCGCTCCACGAGAATTTTTCTGACAAATCTGCCTCCTTTTCAAAACTGGAATTAGGAAAAACTTTCAAAATGTGAGAAAATGCTTCAAATTGTCAACATGGCTTACATGGTGGATGAAAGTTCGGTAATCCTTATGCTAACAACTCTGTAGTGAATATTTTTCAAATCCGTGATGCATGTAGATTTTTCGGAACACGGAATTCCACGATGACGGGTTCTATGTAAATTGCATGTCTATTGGGTAGAACTCGCTCCAAGAGGATCTTTCTGTGGAAACTGCATGATTTTAGAGACTGACATTAGGAGAATACTACTAAATCAGAATAAAATTTCTATGTATAAATATGCACTGTAAGGTGGATTAAAGTTCGTTAATACATGTTCACAACTCATTAAAGAAGGTTTGTTGAATCCGTGGTGCATGTAACGTGTTCAGAACACGGAATGTCACGGTGATTGAAAGTAGGGAAATTACCTATCTTTTGGGTAGAACTGGCTCCAAGAGCATTTTTCTGCCAAATCTGCCTCATTTTCAAAACTGGCGTTCAAACTAACGTGTGAAATCTGAGAAAAATCTTCAAAGTGTCAGTAAGCCTTGTATGGTGGAGGAAAGTGCTGTAATCCACTTGCTAACAACTCTGTAGTGAATGATTGTCGCATCCGAGATGCATGTAGCGTGTTCGGAACACGGAATTTGACGGTGAGCGAATCCATGTAAATTACATGTCTATTGGTTAGAACCCGCTCCAAGAGGATTTTGCCGCGAACTCTGCCTCATTTTCGAAACTGGCATTTTGAAAGCTCTGTGAAATCAGAGAAAAAGCTTCTAAGCATCGATATGCCTACTACTGTGATGAAAGTCCTGTAATCCACATGCAAACATCTCTGTAGTGTATTTTTGTCGAATCTTTTCTGCATGTAGCATGTTCGAAACATGTAAATTCACAGAGGGAGAATCTATGTAATTTACATATCTATTGGGTAGAACACGCTCCAACAGTTTTTTCCTTTGAAAACTGCCTGATTTTCGAAACTGGTATAAGGAATTATCTGCAAACTCAGTGTTAATGTTTCTAGGTGTCAATATGCCATGTATGGTGGATGAAAATTTTGTAATACACATGTACACAACTCATTAAGAATGTTTGTCAAATCTGTGATGTGTGTAGCTCGTTCGGAACATGGACTTTCACGGTGAGGCAAACTATGTAAATTACATATCTATTGGTTAGAACACGCTCCAGGAGCATTTTACTGAAAAATGTGCCTCAGTTTGGAAACTGGTGTAATGAAAACCCTGCAAAATCTGAGTAAATGCTTTAAGGTGACAATATGTCTTCAATGGGTTATTAAAGATGTGTAATTCACATGCTAAGAACTCAGCAGTGAATATTAGTTGAATCCGAGGTGCATGGTCCATTTTCGGAACACCGAATGTTACGGTGAAGGTATCTATGAAAATGAGATGTCTATTGGATACAACATGCACCAAGAGAATTTTTCTGCGAAAACTGCCTGATTTTCGTAACTGATGATAGGAAAACCTGCGAAATCAAAGTAAATGTTTCTAGGGGTAAATATGCATTGTATTGTGCTTGAGAAATCAGTAATCCACATGCTCAGGGTCATTAAAAAATTTTTGTCGAAGCCGTGATGAATGTAACGTTTTCGGAACACGGAATGTCTCGGTGAGTGAAGCTCTGTAAATAACAATTCTACTGGAGAGAACTCACTTGAATTGAATGTTTCTGTGAAAATTTCATGATTTTCGAATCTGGATGTTAGGAAAATCCTGCGAAATCAGAATAACTACTTCTAGGTGTAAATACACCTTGTATGGTGGATGAAAGTTCGGTAATCCACATGCTCACACTCATTAAAGAATGTTTGTCGAACTCGTGATGCATGTAACATGTTCGGAATATGGAATGTCATAGTGAAGGAAACAATATAAGTTAAATGTCTATTGGGTAGAACTCGCTTGAAGAGTATTATTCTGCGAAATGTGCCTCATTTTGAAAACTGCCGTTAGGAGGACCCTGTGAAATCAGAGAAAGTGCTTCTAAGTGTCAATATGCCTTGACTGGTGAATGAATGTCCGGTAATCCACATGTTAATAACAATGTAGTATTTATTAAACCGTGATTCATGTAGCGCTTATGGAAAATGGAATTTCACGGTAATGAATCTATGTAAATTACAATTCTATAGAGTAGAACGAGCTAGAAGAGAATTTTTCTGCGAAAATTGCATGATTAACGAATCTGAAGTTTGGAAAAAGCTACAAAAAGGGATTAAATATTTGCAGTGGTAAATGTGCCTTTATGTTGCAAGAAAATTCAGTAATCCACATTTTCACAACATATTAAAGCATCTTTTTCTAACCCGAGATGCATGTAGCGTGTTCTGAACGTGTATTTTCACGGTGATTGAAACAATGTAAATGACTTCTCTATTGGGTAGAAGTTCCTCCGAGAGAGTTTTTCTGCAAAAACTTCGTCATTTTTGAACCTGGCGTTTAGAAAACGCTGCAAAATCTGAGAAAATACTTCTAACAATCAATATTCAATGTATTGTGATGAAAGTTCGGTATTCCACATGCTAACAAATTTGTAGTGTATAATTGTCGAATCATTTATGCATGTAACATGTTCGGAACACGGAATTTCTCGATGACGGGTTCTATTTAAATTGCATGTCTATTGGGTAGAACTCGATCCAAGAGGATTTTTCTGTGGAAACTGCATGATTATAGACACTGACATTAGGAGAATACTACTAAATCAGAATAAAATTTCTATGTATAAATATGCACTGTAATTTGGAATAAAGTTCGTTAATACACATGTTCACAACTCATTAAAGAACGTTTTTGGAATCCGTGGTGCATGTAACATGTTCCGAACACGGAATTTCATGGCCAGGGAATTTCTTTAAATTACATTTCCCATGGTTAGAAATCACTTCAAGAGATTTTTCCTGAGAAATCGGCCTGTTTTACGAAATTGGCATTAGGAAACACCTGCGAACCCAGATTACTAGATTCTCGCTGTACCTCTGCCTTTTATGGTGGATGAAAGTTCGGTAATCCGCATGCTAACTACTGTGTAGTGAATATTTGTCGAATCCTAGATACATGAAGTATGTTCGGAACACAGAATATCACGGTGAGCGAATCTATGTAAAATACATGTCTCTTGGGTAGAATTTACTCTAAGAGTTTTTTCTGAGAAATCTGGCTCATTTTTGAACCTGGCGTTTGAAAATCTCTGCAAAATCAGAGAAAATGCTTCTAAGAATCAATATTCAATGTATTGTGATGAAAGTTCGGTAATCCACATGCTGACAAATTTGTAGTGAATATTTGTCGAATCCGAGATACATGAAGTATGTTCGGAACACAGAATATCACGGTGAGCGAATCTATGTAAAATACATGTCTCTTGGGTAGAATTTGCTCTAAGAGTTTTTTCTGAGAAATCTGCCTCATTTTTGAACCTGGCGTTTGAAAATCTCTGCAAAATCAGAGAAAATGCTTGTAAGAATCAATATTCAAAGTATTGTGATGAAAGTTCAGTAATCCACATGCTAACAAATTTGTAGTGAATATTTGTCGAATCCTTTATGCATGTAACATGTTCGGAACACGGAATTTCATGATGACAGATTCTATGTAAATTGCATGTCTATGGGGTAAAACTCGCTCCAAGAGGATTTTTCTGTGGAAACTGCATGATTATAGACACTGACATTAGGAGAATACTACTAAATCAGAATAAAATTTCTATGTATAAATATGCACTGTAATTTGGAATAAAGTTCGTTAATACACATGTTCACAACTCATTATAGAACGTTTTTGGAATCCGTGGTGCATGTAACATGTTCCGAACACGGAATTTCATGGCCAGGGAATTTCTTTAAATTACATTTCCCATGGTTAGAAATCACTTCAAGAGATTTTTCCTGAGAAATCGGCCTGTTTTACGAAATTGGCATTAGGAAACACCTGCGAACCCAGATTACTAGATTCTCGCTGTACCTCTGCCTTTTATGGTGGATGAAAGTTCGGTAATCCGCATGCTAACTACTGTGTAGTGAATATTTGTCGAATCCTAGATACATGAAGTATGTTCGGAACACAGAATATCACGGTGAGCGAATCTATGTAAAATACATGTCTCTTGGGTAGAATTTACTCTAAGAGTTTTTTCTGAGAAATCTGGCTCATTTTTGAACCTGGCGTTTGAAAATCTCTGCAAAATCAGAGAAAATGCTTCTAAGAATCAATATTCAATGTATTGTGATGAAAGTTCGGTAATCCACATGCTGACAAATTTGTAGTGAATATTTGTCGAATCCTTTATGCATGTAATTTGTTTGGAACACGGAATTTCACGATGACGGGTTCTATGGAAATTGCATGTCTATTGGGTAGAACTCGCTCCAAGAGGATTATTCTGTGGAAACTGCATGATTTTAGAGACTGACATTAGGAGAATACTACTAAATCAGAATAAAATTTCTATGTATATATATGCACTGTAAGGTGGATTAAATTTCGTTAATACACATGCTCACAACTCGTTAAAGAACGTTTGTTGAATCCGTGGTGCATGTAACGTGTTCAGAACACGGAATGTCATGGTGATTGATAGTAGGGAAATTAACTATCATTTGGGTAGAACTGGCTCCAAGACCATTTTTCTGCCAAATCTGCCACATTTTAAAAATTGGGGTTCAGTCTAAACTGTGAAATCTGAGAAAATTATTCAAAGTGTCAGTAAGCCATGTATGGTGGATGAAAGTGCTGTAAACCACTTGCTAACAACTCTGTAGTGAAAATTTGTCGCATCCGAGATGCATGAAGATTGTTCGGAACACGGAATTTGACGGTGAGCGAATCCATGTAAATTACATGTCTATTGGTTAGAACAGGCTCCAAGAGTTTTTTGCCATGAAATCTGCCTCATTTTCGAAACTGACGTTTGGAAAACACTGTGAAATCACAGAAAATGCATCTAAGCATCTATATGCCTTCTATAGTGAGAAAGTCCATTAATCGACATGCAAACAACTATCTAGTGTATTTTTCTCGAAACTTTTCTGCATGTAGCATGTTCGAAACACGTAATTTCACATTGGGAGAATCTAGGTTATTTACATATCTATTGGGTAGAACACGCTCCAACAGTTTTTTCCTATGAAAACTGCCTGATTTTAGAAACTGCTATTAGGAAATATCTGCAAACTCAGTGTTAATGTTTCTAGGTGTCCATATGCCTTGTATGGTGGATGAAAATTTTGTAATACACATGTACACAACTCATTAAGAATGTTTGTCCAATCCGTGATATGTGTAGCTCGTTTAGAACGTGGACCGTCACGGTGAGGCAAACTATGTAAATTACATATCTATAGGTTAGAACACGCTCCAGGAGCATTTAACTGAAAAATCTGCCTCAGTTGGGAAGTGGTGTTATGAAAACGCTGCAAAATATGAGTAAATGCTTCAAGGTGACAATGTGTCTTCAATGGGTTATTAAAGATGTGTAATTCACATGCTAAGAACTCAGCAGTGAATATTTGTTGAATCCGTGGTGCATGTACCGTTTTCGGAACACGGAATGTGACGGTGACGGTATCTATTAAAATGAGATTTCTATTGGTTAGAACATGCACCAAGAGAATTTTTCTGCGAAAACTGCCTGATTTTCGTAACTGACGATATGAAACCCTGCGAAATCTAAGTAAATGTTTCTAGGGATAAATATACATTGTATTCTGGTTGAAAAATCGGTAATCCACATGCTCACGGTCATTAAATAATGTTTGTCGAAGCCGTGATGAATGTCACGTTTTCGGAAAATGGAATGTCTCGGTGAGTGAAGCTCTGGAAATAACAATTCTACTGGATAGAACTCGCTTGAATTGAATGTTTCTGTGAACATTTCATGATTTTGGAAACTGGATGTAAGGAAAATCCTGCGAAATCAGAATAACTACTTCTAGGTGTAAATATGCCTTGTATGGTGGATGAAAGTTCGGTAATCCACATGCTCACACTCATTAAAGAATGTTTGTCGAGCTCGTGATGCATGTAACATGTTCGGAATACGGAATGTCATAGTGAAGGAAACAATGTAAGTTATATGTCTATTGGGTAGAACTCGCTTGAAGAGAATTATTCTGCGAAATGTGCCTCATTTTGAAAACTGCCGTTAGGAGAACCCTGTGAAATCTGAGAAAATGCTTCTAAGTGTCAATATGCCTTGAATGGTGAATGAAAGTCCGGTAATCCACATGTTAATAACAGTGTAGTAATTATTTATTAAACCGTGATTCATGTAGCACTTATGGAAAATGGAATTTCATGGTAATTAATCTATGTAAATTACAATTCTATAGAGTAGAACGAGCTAGAAGAGAATTTTTCTGTGAAAATTGCATGATTACCGAATCTGAAGTTTGGAAAAAGCTGCAAAATGGGAGTAAATATTTGCAGGGGTAAATGTGCCTTTTTGTTGCAAGAAAGTTCGGTAATCCAAATTTAAACAATATATTAAAGAATCTTTTTCTAATCCATGATGCATGTAGCGTGTTCTGAACGTGGATTTTCACGGTGATTGAAACAATGTAAATGACTTCTCTATTGGGTAGAAGTTGCTCTGAGAGAGTTTTTCTGCGAAAACGTCGTCATTTTTGAACCTGGCGTTTAGAAAACGCTGCAAAATCTGAGAAAATACTTCTAAGAATCAATATTCAATGTATTGTGATGAAAGTTCGGTAATCCACATGCTAACAAATTTGTAGTGAATATTTGTCGAATCCTTTATGCATGTAACATGTTGGGAACACGGAATTTCATGATGACGGAATCTATGTAAATTGCATGTCTATTGGGTAGAACTCGCTCCAAGAGGATTTTTCTGTGGAAACTGCATGATTTTAGAGACTGACATTAGGAGAATACTACTAAATCAGAATAAAATTTCTATATATAAATATGCACTGTAATTTGGAATAAAGTTCGTTAATACACATGTTCACAACTCATTAAAGAACGTTTTTGGAATCCGTGGTGCATGTAACATGTTCCGAACACGGAATTTCATGGCCAGGGAATTTCTTTAAATTACATTTCCCATGGTTAGAAATCACTTCAAGAGATTTTTCCTGAGAAATCGGCCTGTTTTACAAAACTGGCATTAGGAAAAACCTGCGAACCCAGATTACTAGATTCTCGGTGTACATCTGCCTTTTATGGTGGATGAAAGTTCGGTAATCCGCATGCTAACTACTCTGTAGTGAATATTTGTCGAATCCGAGATACGTGAAGCGTGTTCGGAACACAGGATATCACGGTGAGCGAATCTATGTAAAATACATGTCTCTTGGGTAGAATTTGCTCTAAGAGTTTTTTCTGAGAAATCTGCCTCATTTTTGAACCTGGCGTTTGAAAATCTCTGCAAAATCAGAGAAAATGCTTCAAAGTGTCAATATGCCTTGTATTGTGATGCAAGATCGTAAAACCACATGCAAACTAATCTGTGGTGAATATTTTTAGAAAGCGTTATGCATGCAGTGTGATCGTATCATGGAAAATCCCGGCGATGGATTCTATGTAAATTACACACCTATTGGTTAGAAATTGCTCCAAAAATTTTTCCCTGAGAAAACGGCCTGATTTTCCATACTGGCATTAGGAAAAAGCTGCAAATTCAGAGTTAAAGTTTCTAGTTGTAAATATGCCATATATGGTGGATGAAAGTTCTGTAATCTACATGTTCACAAGTCATTCGTGAAAGTTTGTTGAAAACTTGATGCATGTAGCGTGTTCGGAAAATGGAATGTCACTGTGGGGGAAACTATGTAAATTACATTTCTATTCTGAAGTACTCGCTCCACGAGAATTTTTCTGACAAATCTGCCTCCTTTTCAAAACTGGAATTAGGAAAAACTTTCAAAATGTGAGAAAATGCTTCAAATTGTCAACATGGCTTACATGGTGGATGAAAGTTCGGTAATCCTTATGCCAACAACTCTGTAGTGAATATTTTTCAAATCCGTGATGCATGTAGATTTTTCGGAACATGGAATTCCACGATGACGGGTTCTATGTAAATTGCATGTCTATTGGGTAGAACTCGCTCCAAGAGGATCTTTCTGTGGAAACTGCATGATTTTAGAGACTGACATTAGGAGAATACTACTAAATCAGAATAAAATTTCTATGTATAAATATGCACAGTAAGGTGGATTAAAGTTCGTTAATACACATGTTCACAACTCATTAAAGAAGGTTTGTTGAATCCGTGGTGCATGTAACGTGTTCAGAACATGGAATGTCACGGTGATTGAAAGTAGGGAAATTACCTATCTTTTGGGTAGAACTGGCTCCAAGAGCATTTTTCTGCCAAATCTGCCTCATTTTCAAAACTGGCGTTCAAACTAACGTGTGAAATCTGAGAAAAATCTTCAAAGTGTCAGTAAGCCTTGTATGGTGGAGGAAAGTGCTGTAATCCACTTGCTAACAACTCTGTAGTGAATGATTGTCGCATCCGAGATGCATGTAGCGTGTTCGGAACACGGAATTTGACGGTGAGCGAATCCATGTAAATTACATGTCTATTGGTTAGAACCCGCTCCAAGAGGATTTTGCCGCGAACTCTGCCTCATTTTCGAAACTGGCATTTTGAAAGCTCTGTGAAATCAGAGAAAAAGCTTCTAAGCATCGATATGCCTACTACTGTGATGAAAGTCCTGTAATCCACATGCAAACATCTCTGTAGTGTATTTTTGTCGAATCTTTTCTGCATGTAGCATGTTCGAAACATGTAAATTCACAGAGGGAGAATCTATGTAATTTACATATCTATTGGGTAGAACACGCTCCAACAGTTTTTTCCTTTGAAAACTGCCTGATTTTCGAAACTGGTATAAGGAAATATCTGCAAACTCAGTGTTAATGTTTCTAGGTGTCAATATGCCATGTATGGTGGATGAAAGTTTTGTAATACACATGTACACAACTCATTAAGAATGTTTGTCAAATCTGTGATGTGTGTAGCTCGTTCGGAACATGGACTTTCACGGTGAGGCAAACTATGTAAATTACATATCTATTGGTTAGAACACGCTCCAGGAGCATTTTACTGGAAAATGTGCCTCAGTTTGGAAACTGGTGTAATGAAAACCCTGCAAAATCTGAGTAAATGCTTCAAGGTGACAATATGTCTTCAATGGGTTATTAAAGATGTGTAATTCACATGCTAAGAACTCAGCAGTGAATATTTGTTGAATCCGAGGTGCATGGTCCATTTTCGGAACACCGAATGTTACGGTGAAGGTATCTATGAAAATGAGATGTCTATTGGATACAACATGCACCAAGAGAATTTTTCTGCGAAAACTGCCTGATTTTCGTAACTGATGATAGGAAAACCTGCGAAATCAAAGTAAATGTTTCTAGGGGTAAATATGCATTGTATTGTGCTTGAGAAATCAGTAATCCACATGCTCAGGGTCATTAAAAAATTTTTGTCGAAGCCGTGATGAATGTAACGTTTTCGGAACACGGAATGTCTCGGTGAGTGAAGCTCTGTAAATAACAATTCTACTGGAGAGAACTCACTTGAATTGAATGTTTCTGTGAAAATTTCATGATTTTCGAATCTGGATGTTAGGAAAATCCTGCGAAATCAGAATAACTACTTCTAGGTGTAAATACACCTTGTATGGTGGATGAAAGTTCGGTAATCCACATGCTCACACTCATTAAAGAATGTTTGTCGAACTCGTGATGCATGTAACATGTTCGGAATATGGAATGTCATAGTGAAGGAAACAATATAAGTTAAATGTCTATTGGGTAGAACTCGCTTGAAGAGTATTATTCTGCGAAATGTGCCTCATTTTGAAAACTGCCGTTAGGAGGACCCTGTGAAATCAGAGAAAGTGCTTCTAAGTGTCAATATGCCTTGACTGGTGAATGAATGTCCGGTAATCCACATGTTAATAACAATGTAGTATTTATTAAACCGTGATTCATGTAGCGCTTATGGAAAATGGAATTTCACGGTAATGAATCTATGTAAATTACAATTCTATAGAGTAGAACGAGCTAGAAGAGAATTTTTCTGCGAAAATTGCATGATTAACGAATCTGAAGTTTGGAAAAAGCTACAAAAAGGGATTAAATATTTGCAGTGGTAAATGTGCCTTTATGTTGCAAGAAAATTCAGTAATCCACATTTTCACAACATATTAAAGCATCTTTTTCTAACCCGAGATGCATGTAGCGTGTTCTGAACGTGTATTTTCACGGTGATTGAAACAATGTAAATGACTTCTCTATTGGGTAGAAGTTCCTCCGAGAGAGTTTTTCTGCAAAAACTTCGTCATTTTTGAACCTGGCGTTTAGAAAACGCTGCAAAATCTGAGAAAATACTTCTAACAATCAATATTCAATGTATTGTGATGAAAGTTCGGTATTCCACATGCTAACAAATTTGTAGTGTATAATTGTCGAATCATTTATGCATGTAACATGTTCGGAACACGGAATTTCTCGATGACGGGTTCTATTTAAATTGCATGTCTATTGGGTAGAACTCGATCCAAGAGGATTTTTCTGTGGAAACTGCATGATTATAGACACTGACATTAGGAGAATACTACTAAATCAGAATAAAATTTCTATGTATAAATATGCACTGTAATTTGGAATAAAGTTCGTTAATACACATGTTCACAACTCATTAAAGAACGTTTTTGGAATCCGTGGTGCATGTAACATGTTCCGAACACGGAATTTCATGGCCAGGGAATTTCTTTAAATTACATTTCCCATGGTTAGAAATCACTTCAAGAGATTTTTCCTGAGAAATCGGCCTGTTTTACGAAATTGGCATTAGGAAACACCTGCGAACCCAGATTACTAGATTCTCGCTGTACCTCTGCCTTTTATGGTGGATGAAAGTTCGGTAATCCGCATGCTAACTACTGTGTAGTGAATATTTGTCGAATCCTAGATACATGAAGTATGTTCGGAACACAGAATATCACGGTGAGCGAATCTATGTAAAATACATGTCTCTTGGGTAGAATTTACTCTAAGAGTTTTTTCTGAGAAATCTGGCTCATTTTTGAACCTGGCGTTTGAAAATCTCTGCAAAATCAGAGAAAATGCTTCTAAGAATCAATATTCAATGTATTGTGATGAAAGTTCGGTAATCCACATGCTGACAAATTTGTAGTGAATATTTGTCGAATCCGAGATACATGAAGTATGTTCGGAACACAGAATATCACGGTGAGCGAATCTATGTAAAATACATGTCTCTTGGGTAGAATTTGCTCTAAGAGTTTTTTCTGAGAAATCTGCCTCATTTTTGAACCTGGCGTTTGAAAATCTCTGCAAAATCAGAGAAAATGCTTGTAAGAATCAATATTCAAAGTATTGTGATGAAAGTTCAGTAATCCACATGCTAACAAATTTGTAGTGAATATTTGTCGAATCCTTTATGCATGTAACATGTTCGGAACACGGAATTTCATGATGACAGATTCTATGTAAATTGCATGTCTATGGGGTAAAACTCGCTCCAAGAGGATTTTTCTGTGGAAACTGCATGATTATAGACACTGACATTAGGAGAATACTACTAAATCAGAATAAAATTTCTATGTATAAATATGCACAGTAAGGTGGATTAAAGTTCGTTAATACACATGTTCACAACTCATTAAAGAAGGTTTGTTGAATCCGTGGTGCATGTAACGTGTTCAGAACATGGAATGTCACGGTGATTGAAAGTAGGGAAATTACCTATCTTTTGGGTAGAACTGGCTCCAAGAGCATTTTTCTGCCAAATCTGCCTCATTTTCAAAACTGGCGTTCAAACTAACGTGTGAAATCTGAGAAAAATCTTCAAAGTGTCAGTAAGCCTTGTATGGTGGAGGAAAGTGCTGTAATCCACTTGCTAACAACTCTGTAGTGAATGATTGTCGCATCCGAGATGCATGTAGCGTGTTCGGAACACGGAATTTGACGGTGAGCGAATCCATGTAAATTACATGTCTATTGGTTAGAACCCGCTCCAAGAGGATTTTGCCGCGAACTCTGCCTCATTTTCGAAACTGGCATTTTGAAAGCTCTGTGAAATCAGAGAAAAAGCTTCTAAGCATCGATATGCCTACTACTGTGATGAAAGTCCTGTAATCCACATGCAAACATCTCTGTAGTGTATTTTTGTCGAATCTTTTCTGCATGTAGCATGTTCGAAACATGTAAATTCACAGAGGGAGAATCTATGTAATTTACATATCTATTGGGTAGAACACGCTCCAACAGTTTTTTCCTTTGAAAACTGCCTGATTTTCGAAACTGGTATAAGGAAATATCTGCAAACTCAGTGTTAATGTTTCTAGGTGTCAATATGCCATGTATGGTGGATGAAAGTTTTGTAATACACATGTACACAACTCATTAAGAATGTTTGTCAAATCTGTGATGTGTGTAGCTCGTTCGGAACATGGACTTTCACGGTGAGGCAAACTATGTAAATTACATATCTATTGGTTAGAACACGCTCCAGGAGCATTTTACTGGAAAATGTGCCTCAGTTTGGAAACTGGTGTAATGAAAACCCTGCAAAATCTGAGTAAATGCTTCAAGGTGACAATATGTCTTCAATGGGTTATTAAAGATGTGTAATTCACATGCTAAGAACTCAGCAGTGAATATTTGTTGAATCCGAGGTGCATGGTCCATTTTCGGAACACCGAATGTTACGGTGAAGGTATCTATGAAAATGAGATGTCTATTGGATACAACATGCACCAAGAGAATTTTTCTGCGAAAACTGCCTGATTTTCGTAACTGATGATAGGAAAACCTGCGAAATCAAAGTAAATGTTTCTAGGGGTAAATATGCATTGTATTGTGCTTGAGAAATCAGTAATCCACATGCTCAGGGTCATTAAAAAATTTTTGTCGAAGCCGTGATGAATGTAACGTTTTCGGAACACGGAATGTCTCGGTGAGTGAAGCTCTGTAAATAACAATTCTACTGGAGAGAACTCACTTGAATTGAATGTTTCTGTGAAAATTTCATGATTTTCGAATCTGGATGTTAGGAAAATCCTGCGAAATCAGAATAACTACTTCTAGGTGTAAATACACCTTGTATGGTGGATGAAAGTTCGGTAATCCACATGCTCACACTCATTAAAGAATGTTTGTCGAACTCGTGATGCATGTAACATGTTCGGAATATGGAATGTCATAGTGAAGGAAACAATATAAGTTAAATGTCTATTGGGTAGAACTCGCTTGAAGAGTATTATTCTGCGAAATGTGCCTCATTTTGAAAACTGCCGTTAGGAGGACCCTGTGAAATCAGAGAAAGTGCTTCTAAGTGTCAATATGCCTTGACTGGTGAATGAATGTCCGGTAATCCACATGTTAATAACAATGTAGTATTTATTAAACCGTGATTCATGTAGCGCTTATGGAAAATGGAATTTCACGGTAATGAATCTATGTAAATTACAATTCTATAGAGTAGAACGAGCTAGAAGAGAATTTTTCTGCGAAAATTGCATGATTAACGAATCTGAAGTTTGGAAAAAGCTACAAAAAGGGATTAAATATTTGCAGTGGTAAATGTGCCTTTATGTTGCAAGAAAATTCAGTAATCCACATTTTCACAACATATTAAAGCATCTTTTTCTAACCCGAGATGCATGTAGCGTGTTCTGAACGTGTATTTTCACGGTGATTGAAACAATGTAAATGACTTCTCTATTGGGTAGAAGTTCCTCCGAGAGAGTTTTTCTGCAAAAACTTCGTCATTTTTGAACCTGGCGTTTAGAAAACGCTGCAAAATCTGAGAAAATACTTCTAACAATCAATATTCAATGTATTGTGATGAAAGTTCGGTATTCCACATGCTAACAAATTTGTAGTGTATAATTGTCGAATCATTTATGCATGTAACATGTTCGGAACACGGAATTTCTCGATGACGGGTTCTATTTAAATTGCATGTCTATTGGGTAGAACTCGATCCAAGAGGATTTTTCTGTGGAAACTGCATGATTATAGACACTGACATTAGGAGAATACTACTAAATCAGAATAAAATTTCTATGTATAAATATGCACTGTAATTTGGAATAAAGTTCGTTAATACACATGTTCACAACTCATTAAAGAACGTTTTTGGAATCCGTGGTGCATGTAACATGTTCCGAACACGGAATTTCATGGCCAGGGAATTTCTTTAAATTACATTTCCCATGGTTAGAAATCACTTCAAGAGATTTTTCCTGAGAAATCGGCCTGTTTTACGAAATTGGCATTAGGAAACACCTGCGAACCCAGATTACTAGATTCTCGCTGTACCTCTGCCTTTTATGGTGGATGAAAGTTCGGTAATCCGCATGCTAACTACTGTGTAGTGAATATTTGTCGAATCCTAGATACATGAAGTATGTTCGGAACACAGAATATCACGGTGAGCGAATCTATGTAAAATACATGTCTCTTGGGTAGAATTTACTCTAAGAGTTTTTTCTGAGAAATCTGGCTCATTTTTGAACCTGGCGTTTGAAAATCTCTGCAAAATCAGAGAAAATGCTTCTAAGAATCAATATTCAATGTATTGTGATGAAAGTTCGGTAATCCACATGCTGACAAATTTGTAGTGAATATTTGTCGAATCCGAGATACATGAAGTATGTTCGGAACACAGAATATCACGGTGAGCGAATCTATGTAAAATACATGTCTCTTGGGTAGAATTTGCTCTAAGAGTTTTTTCTGAGAAATCTGCCTCATTTTTGAACCTGGCGTTTGAAAATCTCTGCAAAATCAGAGAAAATGCTTGTAAGAATCAATATTCAAAGTATTGTGATGAAAGTTCAGTAATCCACATGCTAACAAATTGTAGTGAATATTTGTCGAATCCTTTATGCATGTAACATGTTCGGAACACGGAATTTCATGATGACAGATTCTATGTAAATTGCATGTCTATGGGGTAAAACTCGCTCCAAGAGGATTTTTCTGTGGAAACTGCATGATTATAGACACTGACATTAGGAGAATACTACTAAATCAGAATAAAATTTCTATGTATAATTATGCACTGTAATTTGGAATAAAGTTCGTTAATACACATGTTCACAACTCATTAAAGAACGTTTTTGGAATCCGTGGTGCATGTAACATGTTCCGAACACGGAATTTCATGGCCAGGGAATTTCTTTAAATTACATTTCCCATGGTTAGAAATCACTTCAAGAGATTTTTCCTGAGAAATCGGCCTGTTTTACGAAATTGGCATTAGGAAACACCTGCGAACCCAGATTACTAGATTCTCGCTGTACCTCTGCCTTTTATGGTGGATGAAAGTTCGGTAATCCGCATGCTAACTACTGTGTAGTGAATATTTGTCGAATCCTAGATACATGAAGTATGTTCGGAACACAGAATATCACGGTGAGCGAATCTATGTAAAATACATGTCTCTTGGGTAGAATTTACTCTAAGAGTTTTTTCTGAGAAATCTGGCTCATTTTTGAACCTGGCGTTTGAAAATATCTGCAAAATCAGAGAAAATGCTTCTAAGAATCAATATTCAATGTATTGTGATGAAAGTTCGGTAATCCACATGCTGACAAATTTGTAGTGAATATTTGTCGAATCCTTTATGCATGTAATTTGTTTGGAACACGGAATTTCACGATGACGGGTTCTATGGAAATTGCATGTCTATTGGGTAGAACTCGCTCCAAGAGGATTATTCTGTGGAAACTGCATGATTTTAGAGACTGACATTAGGAGAATACTACTAAATCAGAATAAAATTTCTATGTATATATATGCACTGTAAGGTGGATTAAATTTCGTTAATACACATGCTCACAACTCGTTAAAGAACGTTTGTTGAATCCGTGGTGCATGTAACGTGTTCAGAACACGGAATGTCATGGTGATTGATAGTAGGGAAATTAACTATCATTTGGGTAGAACTGGCTCCAAGACCATTTTTCTGCCAAATCTGCCACATTTTAAAAATTGGGGTTCAGTCTAAACTGTGAAATCTGAGAAAATTATTCAAAGTGTCAGTAAGCCATGTATGGTGGATGAAAGTGCTGTAAACCACTTGCTAACAACTCTGTAGTGAATATTTGTCGCATCCGAGATGCATGAAGATTGTTCGGAACACGGAATTTGACGGTGAGCGAATCCATGTAAATTACATGTCTATTGGTTAGAACAGGCTCCAAGAGTTTTTTGCCATGAAATCTGCCTCATTTTCGAAACTGACGTTTGGAAAACACTGTGAAATCACAGAAAATGCATCTAAGCATCTATATGCCTTCTATAGTGAGAAAGTCCATTAATCGACATGCAAACAACTATCTAGTGTATTTTTCTCGAAACTTTTCTGCATGTAGCATGTTCGAAACACGTAATTTCACATTGGGAGAATCTAGGTTATTTACATATCTATTGGGTAGAACACGCTCCAACAGTTTTTTCCTATGAAAACTGCCTGATTTTAGAAACTGCTATTAGGAAATATCTGCAAACTCAGTGTTAATGTTTCTAGGTGTCCATATGCCTTGTATGGTGGATGAAAATTTTGTAATACACATGTACACAACTCATTAAGAATGTTTGTCCAATCCGTGATATGTGTAGCTCGTTTAGAACGTGGACCGTCACGGTGAGGCAAACTATGTAAATTACATATCTATAGGTTAGAACACGCTCCAGGAGCATTTAACTGAAAAATCTGCCTCAGTTGGGAACTGGTGTTATGAAAACGCTGCAAAATATGAGTAAATGCTTCAAGGTGACAATGTGTCTTCAATGGGTTATTAAAGATGTGTAATTCACATGCTAAGAACTCAGCAGTGAATATTTGTTGAATCCGTGGTGCATGTACCGTTTTCGGAACACGGAATGTGACGGTGACGGTATCTATTAAAATGAGATTTCTATTGGTTAGAACATGCACCAAGAGAATTTTTCTGCGAAAACTGCCTGATTTTCGTAACTGACGATATGAAACCCTGCGAAATCTAAGTAAATGTTTCTAGGGATAAATATACATTGTATTCTGGTTGAAAAATCGGTAATCCACATGCTCACGGTCATTAAATAATGTTTGTCGAAGCCGTGATGAATGTCACGTTTTCGGAAAATGGAATGTCTCGGTGAGTGAAGCTCTGGAAATAACAATTCTACTGGATAGAACTCGCTTGAATTGAATGTTTCTGTGAACATTTCATGATTTTGGAAACTGGATGTAAGGAAAATCCTGCGAAATCAGAATAACTACTTCTAGGTGTAAATATGCCTTGTATGGTGGATGAAAGTTCGGTAATCCACATGCTCACACTCATTAAAGAATGTTTGTCGAGCTCGTGATGCATGTAACATGTTCGGAATACGGAATGTCATAGTGAAGGAAACAATGTAAGTTATATGTCTATTGGGTAGAACTCGCTTGAAGAGAATTATTCTGCGAAATGTGCCTCATTTTGAAAACTGCCGTTAGGAGAACCCTGTGAAATCTGAGAAAATGCTTCTAAGTGTCAATATGCCTTGAATGGTGAATGAAAGTCCGGTAATCCACATGTTAATAACAGTGTAGTAATTATTTATTAAACCGTGATTCATGTAGCACTTATGGAAAATGGAATTTCATGGTAATTAATCTATGTAAATTACAATTCTATAGAGTAGAACGAGCTAGAAGAGAATTTTTCTGTGAAAATTGCATGATTACCGAATCTGAAGTTTGGAAAAAGCTGCAAAATGGGAGTAAATATTTGCAGGGGTAAATGTGCCTTTTTGTTGCAAGAAAGTTCGGTAATCCAAATTTAAACAATATATTAAAGAATCTCTTTCTAATCCATGATGCATGTAGCGTGTTCTGAACGTGGATTTTCACGGTGATTGAAACAATGTAAATGACTTCTCTATTGGGTAGAAGTTGCTCTGAGAGAGTTTTTCTGCGAGAACGTCGTCATTTTTGAACCTGGCGTTTAGAAAACGCTGCAAAATCTGAGAAAATACTTCTAAGAATCAATATTCAATGTATTGTGATGAAAGTTCGGTAATCCACATGCTAACAAATTTGTAGTGAATATTTGTCGAATCCTTTATGCATGTAACATGTTGGGAACACGGAATTTCATGATGACGGAATCTATGTAAATTGCATGTCTATGGGGTAAAACTCGCTCCAAGAGGATTTTTCTGTGGAAACTGCATGATTTTAGAGACTGACATTAGGAGAATACTACTAAATCAGAATAAAATTTCTATATATAAATATGCACTGTAATTTGGAATAAAGTTCGTTAATACACATGTTCACAACTCATTAAAGAACGTTTTTGGAATCCGTGGTGCATGTAACATGTTCCGAACACGGAATTTCATGGCCAGGGAATTTCTTTAAATTACATTTCCCATGGTTAGAAATCACTTCAAGAGATTTTTCCTGAGAAATCGGCCTGTTTTACGAAACTGGCATTAGGAAAAACCTGCGAACCCAGATTACTAGATTCTCGGTGTACATCTGCCTTTTATGGTGGATGAAGTTCGGTAATCCGCATGCTAACTACTGTGTAGTGAATATTTGTCGAATCCGAGATAAGTGAAATATGTTCGGAACACAGAATATCACGGTGAGCGTATCTATGTAAAATACATGTCTCTTGGGTAGAATTTGCTCTAAGAGTTTTTTCTGAGAAATCTGCCTCATTTTTGAACCTGGCGTTTGAAAATCTCTGCAAAATCAGAGAAAATGCTTCCAGGAATCAATATTCAATGTATTGTGATGAAAGTTCGGTAATCCACATGCTAACAAATTTGTAGTGAATATTTGTCGAATCCTTTATGCATGTAACATGTTCGGAACACGGAATTTCATGATGACGGATTCTATGTAAATTGCATGTCTATGGGGTAGAACTCGCTCCAAGAGGATTTTTCTGTGGAAACTGCATGATTTTAGAGACTGACATTAGGAGAATACTACTAAATCAGAATAAAATTTCTATGTATAAATATGCACTGTAATTTGGAATAAAGTTCGTTAATACACATGTTCACAACTCATTAAAGAACGTTTTTTGAATCCGTGGTGCATGTAACGTGTTCAGAACACGGAATGTCACGGTGATTGAAAGTAGGGAATTTACCTATCATTTGGGTAGAACTGGCTCCAAGACAATTTTTCTGCCAAATCTGCCTCATTTTCAAAACTGGGGTACAAACTAATTTGTGAAATCTGAGAAAATTATTCAAAGTGTCAGTAAGCCTTCTACGGTGGATGAAAGTGCTTTAAACCACTTGCTAACAACTCTGTAGTGAATATTTATCGCATCCGAGATGCATGAAGCGTGTTCGGAACACGGAATTTGACGGTGAGCGAATCCATGTAAATTACATTTCTATTGGTTAGAACAGGCTCCAAGAGTTTTTTTCCATGAAATCGGCCTCATTTTCGAAACAGGCATTTGGGAAACTCTGTGAAATCACAGAAAATACATCTAAGCATCTATATGCCTTCTATAGTGAGAAAGTCCTGTAATCCACATGCAAACAACTATGTAGTGTATTTTTCTCGAAACATTTCTGCATGTAGCATGTTCGAAACACGTAATTTCACAGAGTGAGAATCTAGGTAATTTACATATCTATTGGGTAGAACACGCTCCAACAGTTTTTTCCTATGAAAACTGCCTGATTTTCGAAACTGCTATTAGGAAATATCTGCAAACTCAGTGTTAATGTTTCTAGGTGTCCATATGCCTTGTATGGTGGATGAAAATTTTGTAATACACATGTACACAACTCATTAAGAATGTTTGTCCAATCCGAGATGTGTGTAGCGCGTTCAGAACGTGGACCGTCACGGTGAGGCAAACTATGTAAATTACATATCTATAGGTTAGAAAACGCGCCAGGAGCATTTTACTGAAAAATCTGCCTCAGTTTGGAAACTGGTATTATGAAAAAGCTGCAAAATCTGAGTAAATGCTTCAAGGTGACAATGTGTCTTCAATGGGTTATTAAAGATGTGTAATTCACATGCTAATAACTCAGCAGTGAATATTTGTTGAATCGTTGGTGCATGTACCGTTTTCGGAACACGGAATGTGATGGTGACGGTATCTATTAAAATGAGATGTCTATTGGTTAGAACATGCACCAAAAGAATTTTTCTGCGAAAACTGCCTGATTTTCGTAAATGACGATATGAAAACCTGCGAAAACTAAGTAAATGTTTCTAGGGGTAAATATGCATTGTATTGTGGTTGAAAAATCTGTAATCCACATGCTCACGGTCATTAAATAATATTTGTCGAAGCCGTGATGAATGAAACGTTTTGGGAAAATGGAATGTCTCGGTGAGTGAAGCTCTGGAAATAACAATTCTATTGGATAGAACCCGCTTGAATTGAATGTTTCTGTGAAAATTTAATGATTTTCGAAACTGGATGTTAGGAAAATCCTGCGAAATCAGAATAACTTCTTCTAGGGGTAAATATGCCTTGTATGGTGGATGAAAGTTCGGTAATCCACATGCTCACACTCATTAAAGAATGTTTGTCGAACTCGTGATGCATGTAACTTGTTCGGAATACGGAATGTCATAGTGAAGGAAACAATATAAGTTACAGGTCTATTGGGGAGAACTCGCTTGAAGAGGATAATTCTGCGAAATATGCCTCATTTTGGAAACTGCCATTAGGAGAACCCATTGAAATCTGAGAAAATGCTTCTAAGTGTCAATATGCCTTGAATGGTGAATGAAAGTCCGGTAATCCACATGTTAATAACAGTGTAGTAATTAATTTTTAAACCGTGATTCATGTAGCGCTTATGGAAAATGGAATTTCACGGTAATGAATCTATGTAAATTACAATTCTATAGAGTAGAACGAGCTAGAAGAGAATTTTTCTGCGAAAATTGCATGATTACCGAATCTGAAGTTTGGAAAAAGCTGCAAAAAGGGAGTAAATATTTGCAGGGTTTAATGTGCCTTTATGTTGCAAGAAAGTTCGGTAATCCAAATTTTCACAACATATTAAAGAATCTTTTTCTAATCCGTGATGCATGTAGCGTGTTCTGAACGTGGATTTTCACGGTGATTGAAACAATCTAAATGACTTCTCTATTGGGTAGAAGTTGCTCCGAGAGATTTTTTCTGCCAAAACTTCGTCATTTTTGAAACTGGCATTTAGAAAACGCTGCAAAATCTGAGAAATACTTCTAACAATCAATATTCAATATATTGTGATGAAAGTTCGGTAATCCACATGCTAACAAATTTGTAGTGAATATTTGTCGAATCCTTTATGCATGTAACATGTTGGGAACACGGAATTTCATGATGACGGATTATATGCAAATTGCATGTCTATTGGGTAAAACTCGCTCCAAGAGGATTTTCCTGTGGAAACTGCATGATTTTAGAGACTGACATTAGAAGAATACTAGTAAATCAGAATAAAATTTCTATGTATATATATGCACTGTAAGGTGGATTAAAGTTCATTAATACACATGTTCACAACTCATTAAAGAACGTTTTTTGAATCCGTGGTGCATGTAACATGTTCAGAACACGGAATTTCATGGCCAGGGAATTTATGTAAATTACATTTCCCATGGTTAGAAATCACTCCAAGAGTTTGTTCCTGAGAAATCGGCCTGTTTTTCGAAACTGTCTTTAGGAAAAACCTGCAAACCCAGATTACTCGATTCTCCGTGTACATGTGCCTTTTATGGTGGATGAAAGTTCGGTAATCCGCATGCTAACTACTCTGTAGTGAATATTTGTCGAATCCGAGATACATGAAGCGTGTTCGGAACACAGGATATCACGGTGAGCGAATCTATGTAAAATACATGTCTCTTTTGTAGAATTTGCTCTAAGAGTTTTTTCTGAGAAATCTGCCTCATTTTTGAACCTGGCATTGGAAAATCTCTGCAAAATCAGAGAAAATGCTTCTAAGAATCAATATTCAATGTATTGTGATGAAAGTTCGGTAATCCACATGCTGACAAATTTGTAGTGAATATTTGTCGAAACCTTTATTCATGTAACATGTTTGGAACACGGAATTTCACGATGACGGATTGTATGGGAATTGCATGTCTACTGGGTAGAACTCGCTCCAAGAGGATTTTACTGTGGAAACTGCATGATTTTAGAGATTGACATTAGGAGAATACTAGTAAATCTGAATAAAATTTCTATGTATAAATATGCACTTTAATTTGGATTAAATTTTGTTAATACACATGCTCACATCTCATTAAAGAACGTTTGTTGAATTCGTGGTGCATGTAACGTGTTCAGAACACGGAATGTCACGTAGATTGAAAGTAGGGAAATTACCTATCATTTGGGTAGAAATGGCTCCAAGACCATTTTTCTGCCAAATCTGCCTCATTTTCAAAACGGGGTTTCAAACTAACGTGTGAAATCTGTGAAAATTATTCAAAGTGTCACAAAGAATTCTATGGTGGATGAAAGTGCTGTGAACCACTTGCTAACAACTCTGTAGTGAATATTTATCGCATCCAAGATGCATGAAGCGTGTTCGGAACACGGAATTTGACGGTGAGCGAATCCATGTAAATTACATGTCTATTGGTTAGAACAGGCTCCAAGAGATTTTTGCCATGACATCTGCCTCATTTTCGAAACAGGCATTTGGAAAACTCTGTGAAATCACAGAAAATACATCTAAGCATCTATATTCCTTCTATAGTGAGAAAGACGTGTAATCCACATGCAAACAACTATGTAGTGTATATTTCTCGGAACTTTTCTGCATGTAGCATGTTCGAAACACGTAATTTCACAGTGGGTGAATCTATGTAATTTACATATCTATTGGGTAGAACACGCTCCTACAGTTTTTTCCTATGAAAACTGCCTGATTTTCGAAAGTGCTATTAGGAAATATCTGCAAACTCATTGTTAATGTTTCTAGGTGTCCATATGCCTTGTATGGTGGATGAAAATTTTGTAATACACATTTACACAACTCATTAAGAATGTTTGTCCAATCCGTGATGTGTGTAGCGTGTTCAGAACATGGACTGTCACGGTGAGGCAAACTATGTAAATTACATATCTATAGGTTAGAACACGCTCCAGGAGCATTTTACTGAAAAATCTGCCTCAGTTTGGAAACTGGTCTTATGAAAACGTTGCAAAATCTGAGTAAATGCTTCAAGGTGACAATGTGTCTTCAATGGGTTATTAAAGATGTGTAATTCACATGCTAAGAACTCAGCAGTGAATATTTGTTGAATCCGTGGTGCATGTACCGTTTTCAGAACACGGAATGTGACGGTGACGGTATCTATTAAAATGAGATGTCTATTGGTTAGAACATGCACCAAAAGGATTTTTCTGCGAAAACTGCCTGATTTTCGTAACTGACGATAGGAAAACCTGCGAAATCTAAGTAAAGGTTTCTACGGGTAAATATGCCTTGTATTGTGCTTGAAAAATTGGTAATCCACATGCTCACGGTCATTAAATTATGTTTGTCGAAGCCGTGATGAATGAAACGTTTTTGGAACACGGAATGTCTCGGTGAGTGAAGCTATGGAAATAACAATTCTACTGGATAGAACTCGCTTGAATTGAATGTTTCTGTGAAAATTTCATGATTTTTGAAACAGGATGTTAGGAAAAACCTGCGAAATCAGAATAACTACTTCTAGGTGTAAATATGCCTTGTATGGTGGATGAAAGTTCGGTAATCCACATGCTCACACTCATTAAAGAATGTTTGTCGAACTCGTGATGCATGTAACGTGTTCGGAATATGGAATGTCATAGTGAAGGAAACAATGTAAGTTACATGTCTATTGGGTAGAACTCGCTTGAAGAGAATTATTCTGCGAAATGTGACTCATTTTAAAAACTGCCATTAGGAGAACCCTGTGAAATCTGAGAAAATGCTTCTAAGTGTCAATATGCCTTGACTGGTGAATGAAAGTCCGGTAATCCACATGTTAATAACAGTGTAGTAATTATTTATTAAACCGTGATTCATGTAGCGCTTTTGAAAAATGGAATTTCACGGTAATGAAACTATATAAGTTACAATTCTATTGAGTAGAACGAGCTAGAAGAGAATTTTTCTGCGAAAATTGCATGATTACCGAATCTGAAGTTTGGAAAAAGCTGCAAAATGGAAGTAAATATTTGCAGGGGTAAATGTGCCTTTATGTTGCAAGAAAGTTCAGTAATCCACATTTTCACAACATATTAAAGAATCTTTTTCTAATCCGTGATACATGTAGCGTGTTCTGAACGTGGATATTCACGGTGATTGAAACAATGTAAATGACTTCTCTATTGGGTAGAAGTTGCTCCGAGAGTGTTTTTCTGCGAAAACTTCGTCATTTTTCAACCTGGCGTTTTGAAAACGCTGCAAAATCTGAGAAAATACTTCGAAGAATCAATATTCAATGTATTGTGATGAAAGTTCGTTAATCCACATGCTAACAAATTTGTAGTGAATATTTCTGTAATCCTTTATGCATGTAACATGTTCGGAACACGGAATTTCTCGATGACGGGTTCTATGTAAATTGCATGTCTATTGGGTAAAACTCGCCCCAAGAGGATTTTTGTATGGAAATTGCATGATTTTAGAGACTGACATAAGGAGAATACAACTAAATCAGAATAAAATTTCTATGTATAAATATTCACTGTAAGGTGGATTAAAGTTCGTTAATACACATGTTCACAACTCATTAAAGCACGTTTTTTGAATCCGTGGTGCATGTAATATGGTAGGAACACGGAATTTCATGGCCAGGGAATTTATGTAAATTACATTTCCCATGGTTAGAAATCACTCCAAGTGATTTTTCCTGAGAAATCGGCCTGTTTTTTAAAACTGGCATTAGGAAAAACCTGCAAACCCAGATTACTAGATTCTCGGTGTACATCTGCCTTTTATGGTGGATGAATGTTCGGTAATCCGCATGCTAACTACTCTGTAGTGAATATTTGTCGAATCCGAGATACGTGAATTGTGTTCGGAACACAGAATATCACGGTGAGCGAATCTATGTAAAATACATGTCTGTTTGGTAGAATTTGCTCTAAGAGTTTTTTCTGAGATATCTGCCTCATTTTTGAACCTGGCATTTGAAAATCTCTGAAAAATCATAGAAAATGCTTCTAAGAATCAATATTCAATGTATTGTGATGAAAGTTCGGTAATCCTCATGCTAACAAATTTGTATTGAATATTTGTCGAATCCTTTATGCATGTAACATGTTTGGAACACGGAAATTCACGATGACGGGTTCTATGTAAATTGCATATCTACTGGGTAAAACTCGCTCCAAGAGGATTTTACTGTGGAAACTGCATGATTTTAGAGATTGACATTAGGAGAATACTAGTAAATCAGAATAAAATTTCTATGTATAAATATGCACTATAATATGGATTAAAGTTCGTTAATACACATGCTCACATCTCATTAAAGAACGTTTTTTGAATTCGTGGTGCATGTAACGTGTTCAGAACACGGAATGTAACGGTGATTGAAAGTAGGGAAATTACCTATCATTTGGGTAGAACTGGCTCCAAGACCATTTTTCGGCCAAATCTGCCTCATTTTCAAACCTGGCGTTCAAAGTAACATGTGAAATCTGAGAAAATTCTTCAAAGTGTCAGTAAGCCTTGTATGGTGGAATAAAGAGCTTTAATCCACTTGCTAACAACTCTGTAGTGAATATTTGTCGCATCCGAGATGCATGAAGCGTGTTCGTAACACGGAATTTGACGGTGAGCGAATCCATGTAAATTATATTTCTATTGGTTAGAACAGGCTCCAAGAGTTTTTTGCCGTGAAATCTGACTCATTTTCGAAACTGGCGTTTGGAAATCTCTGTGAAATCACAGAAAATACATCTAAGCACCTATATGCCTTCTATAGTGAGAAAGTCCTGTAATCCACATGCAAACAACTATGTAGTGTATTTTTCTCGAAACATTTCTGCATGTAGCATGTTCGAAACACGTAATTTCACAGCGGGAGAATCTATGGAATTTACATATCTATTGGGTAGAATACGCTCCAACACTTTTTTCCTATGAAAACTGTCTGATTTTCGAAACTGCTATTAGGAAATATCTGCGAAATAAGTGTTAATGTTTCTAGGTGTTAATATGCCTAGTATGGTGGATGAAAGTTTTGTAATACACATGTACACAACTCATTAAGAATGTTTGTCAAATCCGTGATGTGTGTAGTGCGGTCGGAACATGGACTGTCACGGTGAGGCAAACTATGTAAATTACATATCTATAGGTTAGAACACGCTCCAGGGGAATTTTACTGAAATATCTGCCTCAGTTTGAATACTGGAGTTATGAAAACGCTGCAAAATTTGAGTAAATGCTTTAAGGTAAAAATGTGTCTTCATTGGGTTATTAAAGATGTGTAATTCACATGCTAAGAACTCAGCAGTGAATATTTGTTGAATCCGTGGTGCATGGTCCATTTTCAGAACACGGAATATTACATTGAAAGTATATATGAAAATGAGATGTCTATTGGATAGAACATGCACCAAGAGAATTTTTCTTCGAAAACTGCCTGATTTACGTAACTGACGTTAGGAAAACCTGCGAAATTTAAGTAAATGTTTCTAGGTGTAAATATGCCTTGTATTGTGGTTGAAAAATCGGTAATCCACATGCTCACGGTCATTAAATAATGTTTGTCGAAGCCGTGATGAATGTAACGTTTTCGGAACACGGAATGTCTCGGTGAGTGAAGCTCTGAAAATAACAATTCTGCTGGATAGAACTCGCTTGAATTGAATGTTTCTGTGAAAATTTCATGATTTTCTAAACTGGATGTAAGGAAAAACCTGCGAAATCAGAATAACTACTTCTAGGTGTAAATATGCCTTGTATGGTGGATGAAAGTTTGTTAATCCACATGCTCACACTCAATAAAGAATGTTTGTAGAACTCGTGATGCATGTAACGTGTTTGGAATACGGAATGTCACAGTGAAGGAAACAATATAAGTTACATGTGTATTGGGTAGAACTCACTTGAAGAGAATTTTTCTGCAAAATGTGCCTCATTTTGAAAACTGCCATTAGGAGAACCCTGTGAAATCTGAGAAAATGCTTCTATGTGTCAATATGCCATGACTGGTGAATGAAAGTCCTGTAATCCACATGTTAATAATAGTGTAGTAATTTTTTTAAACCGTGATTCATGTAGCGCTTTTGAAAAATGGATTTTCACGGTAATGAAACTATGTAAATTACAATTCTATTGAGTAGAACGATCTAGAAGAGAATTTTTCTGCGAAAATTGCATGATTATCGAATCTGAAGTTTGGAAAAAGCTGCAAAAAGGGAGTAAATATTTGCAGGTGTAAGTGTGCCATTATGTTGCAAGAAAGTTCAGTAATCCACATTTTCACAACATATTAAAGAATCTTTTTCTAATCCGTGATGCATGTACCGTGTTCAGAACGTGGAATTTCACGGTGATTGAAACAATGTAAATGACTTCTCTATTGGTTAGAACTAGCTCCGAGAGTGTTTTTCTGCGAAAACTTTGTCATTTTTGAACCTGGCGTTTAGAAAACGCTGCAAAATCTGAGAAAATACTTCTAAGAATCAATATTCAATGTATTGTGATGAAAGTTCGGTAATCCACATGCTAACAAATTAGTAGTGAATATTTCTCGAATCATTTATGCATGTAACATGTTCGGAACACGGAATTTCACGGCCAGGGAATTTATGTAATTTACATTTCCCTTGGTTAGAAATCACTCCAAAAGATTTTTCCTGAGAAATCTGCCTGATTTTCGAAAGTGGTTTAGGAAAAAACCTGTGAACACAGATTACTAGATTCTCAGTGTACATCTGCCTTTTTTGGTGGATGAAAGTTCAGTAATCCGCATGCTAACTACTCTGTAGTGAATATTTGTCGAATCCGAGATACGTGAAGCGTGTTCGGAACACAGGATATCACGGTGAGCGAATCTATGTAAAATACATGTCTCTTGGGTAGAATTTGCTCTAAGAGTTTTTTCTGAGAAATCTGCCTCATTTTTGAACCTGGAGGTTGAAAATCTCTGCAAAATCAGGGAAAATGCTTCAAAGTGTAAATATGCCTTGTATTGTGATGCAAGATCGTAAAACCACATGCAAACAAATCTGTGGTGAATATTTTTAGAAAGCTCTATACATGCAGTGTGATCGTATCATGGAAAATGCTGGCGATGGATTCTATGTAAATTACACACCTATTGGTTAGAATTCGCTCCAAAAATTTTTCCCTGAGAAAACGGCCTGATTTTCCATACTGGCATTAGGAAAAAGCTGCAAATTCAGAGTTAAACTTTCTAGTTGTAAATATGCCATATATGGTGGATGAAAGTTCTGTAATCTACATGTTCACAAGTCATTCGTAAAAGTTTGTTGAAACCTTGATGCATGTAGCGTGTTCGGAAAATGGAATGTCACTGTGAGGGAAACTATGTAAATTACATTTCTATTGGGAAGTACTCGCTCCACGAGAATTTTTCTGACAAATCTGCCTCCTTTTCAAAACTGGAATTAGGAAACACTTTCGAAATGTGAGAAAATGCTTCAAATTGACAACATGGCTTTTATGGTGGATGAAAGTTCGGTAATCCTTATGCTAACAACTCTGTAGTGAATATTTGTCGAATCCGTGATGCATGTAGCTTTTTTGGAACACGGAATTCCACGATGACGGGTTCTATGGAAATTGCATGTCTATTGGGTAGAACTCGCTCCAAGAGGATCTTTCTGTGGAAACTGCATGATTTTAGAGACTGACATTAGGAGAATACTACTAAATCAGAATAAAATTTCTATGTATAAAAATGCACTGTAAGGTGGATTAAAGTTCGTTAATACACATGTTCACAACTCATTAAAGAAGGTTTGTTGAATCCGTGGTGCATGTAACGTGTTCAGAACACGGAATGTCACGGTGATTGAAAGTAGGGAAATTACCTATCTTTTGGGTAGAACTGGCTCCAAGCGCATTTTTAGGCCAAATCTGCCTCATTTTCAAAACTGGCGTTCAAACCAAAGTGTGAAATCTGAGAAAATTCTTCAAAGTGTCAGTAAGCCTTGTATGGTGGACGAAAGTGCTGTAATCCATTTGCTAACAACTCTGTAGTGAATGTTTTTCGCATCCGAGATGCATGTAGCGTGTTCAGAACACGGAATTTGACGGTGAGTGAATCCATGTAAATTTCATGTCTATTGGTTAGAACCCGCTCCAAGAGGTTTTTGCCGCGATCTCTGCCTCATTTTCGAAACTGGCATTTTGAAAGCTCTGTGAAATCAGAGAAAAAGCTTCTAAGCATCTATATGCCTACTACTGTGATGAAAGTCCTGTAATACACATGCAAACAACTCTGTAGTGTATTTTTGTCGAATCTTTTCTGCATGTAGCATGTTCGAAACATGTAAATTCACAGCGGGAGAATCTATGTAATTTACATATCTATTGGGTAGAACACGCTCCAACAGTTTTTTCCTTTGAAAACTGCCTGATTTTCGAAACTGGTATTAGGAAATATCTGCGAACTCAGTGTTAATGTTTCTAGGTGTCAATATGCCATGTATGGTGGATGAAAGTTTTGTAATACACATGTACACAACTCATTAAGAATGTTTGTCAAATCTGTGATGTGTGTAGCTCGTTCAGAACATGGACTGTCACGGTGAGGCAAACTAAGTAAATTACATATCTATTGGTTAGAACACGCTCCAGGAGAATTTTACTGGAAAATGTGCCTCAGTTTGGAAACTGGTGTAATGAAAACCCTGCAAAATCTGAGTAAATGCTTTAAGGTGACAATATGCCTTGAATAGGTTATTAAAGATGTGTAATTCACATGCTAAGAACTCAGCAGTGAATATTTGTTGAATCCGTGGTGCATGGTCCATTTTCGGAACACGGAATGTTACGGTGAAGGTATCTATGAAAATGAGATGTCTATTGGATACAACATGCACCAAGAGAATTTTTCTGCGAAAACTGCCTGATTTTCGTAACTGACGTTAGGAAAACCTGCGAAATCTAAGTAAATGTTTCTAGGTCTAAATATGCCTTGTATAGTGGTCGAAAAATCGGTAATCCACATGCTCACGGTCATTAAATAATGTTTGTCAAAGCCGTGATGAATGTAACGTTTTCGGAACCCGGAATGTCTCGGTGAGTGAAGCTCTGAAAATAACAATTCTGCTGGATAGAACTCGCTTGAATTGAATATTTCTGTGAAAATTTCATGATTTTCTAAACTGGATGTAAGGAAAAACCTGCGAAATCAGAATAACTACTTCTAGGTGTAAATATGCCTTGTATGGTGGATGAAAGTTCGGTAATCCACATGCTCACACTCAATAAAGAATGTTTGTCGAACTCGTGATGCATGTAACGTGTTTGGAATATGGAATGTCATAGTGAAAGAAACAATATAAGTTACATGTCTATTGGGTAGAACTCGCTTGAAGAGAATTTTTCTGTGAAATGTACCTCATTTTGTAAACTTCCATTAGGAGAACCCTGTGAAATCTGAGAAAATGCTTCTAAGTGTCAAAATGCCTTGACTGGTGAATGAAAGTCCGGTAATCCACATGATAATAAAATTGTAGTAATTTTTTTATACCGTGATTCATGTAGCGCTTTTGAATAATGGAGTATCACGGTAATGAAACTATGTAAATTACAATTCTATTGAGTAGAACGATCTAGAAGAGAATTTTTCTGTGAAAATTGCATGATTATCGAATCTGAAGTTTGGAAAAAGCTGCAAAATGGAGTAAATATTTGCAGGTGTAAGTGTGCCATTATGTTGCAAGAAAGTTCAGTAATCCACATTTTCACAACATATTAAAGAATCTTTTTCTAATCCGTGATGCATGTAGCGTGTTCAGAACGTGGAATTTCACGGTGATTGAAACAATGTTAATGACTTCTCTATTGGGTAGAACTAGCTCCAAGAGAGTTTTTCTGCGAAAACATTGTCATTTTTGAACCTGGCGTTTAGAAAACGCTGCAAAATCTGAGAAAATACTTCTAAGAATCAATATTCAATGTATTGTGATGAAAATTCGATAATCAACATGCTAACAAATTAGTAGTGAATATTTGTCGAATCATTTATGCATGTAACATGTTCGGAACACGGAATTTCACGGCCAGGGAATTTATGTAAATTACTTTTCCCTTGGTTAGAAATCACTCCAAGAGTTTTTTCCTGAGATATCGGCCTGATTTTCGAAAGTGGCGTTAGGAAAAACCTGCGAACCCAGATTACTAGATTCTCGGTGTACATCTGCCTTTTATGGTGGATGAAAGTTCGGTAATCCGCATGCTAACTACTCTGTAGTGAATATTTGTCGAATCCGAGATACGTGAAGCGTGTTCCGAACACAGGATATCACGGTGAGCGAATCTATGTAAAATACATGTCTCTTGGGTAGGATTTGCTCTAGGAGTTTTTTCTGAGAAATCTGCATCATTTTTGAACCTGGCGTTTGAAAATCTCTGCAAAATCAGGGAAAATGCTCCAAAGTGTAAATATGCCTTGTATTGTGATGCAAGATCGTAAAACCACATGCAAACAAATCTGTGGTGAATATTTTTAGAAAGCTCTATACATGCAGTGTGATCGTATCATGGAAAATGCTGGCGATGGATTCTATGTAAATTACACACCTATTGGTTAGAATTCGCTCCAAAAATTTTTCCCTGAGAAAACGGCCTGATTTTCCATACTGGCATTAGGAAAAACTGCAAATTGAGTTAAAGTTTCTAGTTGTAAATATGCCATATATGGTGGATGAAAGTTCTGTAATCTACATGTTCACAAGTCATTCGTGAAAGTTTGTTGAAACCTTGATGCATGTAGCGTGTTCGGAAAATGGAATGTCACTGTGAGGGAAACTATGTAAATTACATTTTTATTGGGAAGTACTCGCTCCACGAGGATTTTTCTGACAAATCTGCCTCATTTTCAAAACTGGAATTAGGAAAAACTTTCGAAATGTGAGAAAATGCTTCAAATTGTCAACATGGCTTTTATGGTGGATGAAAGTTCGCTAATCCTTATGCTAACAACTCTGTAGTGAATATTTGTCGAATCCGTGATGCATGCAGCTTTTTCGGAACACGGAATTCCACGATGACGGGTTCTATGTAAATTGCATGTCTATTGGGTAGAACTCGCTCCAAGAGGATCTTTTGTGGAAACTGCATGATTTTAGAGACTGACATTAGGAGAATACTACTAAATCAGAATAAAATTTCTATGTATAAATATGCACTGTAAGGTGGATTAAAGTTCGTTAATACACATGTTCACAACTCATTAAAGAAGGTTTGTTGAATCCGTGGTGCATGTAACGTGTTCAGAACACGGAATGTCACGGTGATTGAAAGTAGGGAAATTACCTATCTTTTGGGTAGAACTGGCTCCAAGAGCATTTTTCTGCCAAATCTTCCTCATTTCAAAACTGGCGTTCAAACTAATGTGTGAAATCAGGGAAAATTCTTCAAAGTGTCAGTAAGCCTTGTATGGTGGACGAAAGTGCTGTAATCCACTTGCTAACAACTCTGTAGTGAATGTTTGTCGCATCCGAGATGCATGTAACGTGTTCGAAACACGGAATTTGACGGTGAGCGAATCCATGTAAATTACATGTCTATTGGTTAGAAACCGCTCCAAGAGTTTTTTGCGGTGAAATCTGCCTCATTGTCGAAACTGGCATTTTGAAAGCTCTGTGAAATCAGAGAAAAAGCTTCTAAGCATCTATATGCCGACTACTGTGATGAAAGTCCTGTAATCCACATGCAAACAACTCTGTAGTGTATTTTTGTCGAAACTTTTCTGCATGTAGCATGTTCGAAACATGTAATTTCACAGCGGGAGAATCTATGTAATTTACATATCTATTGGGTAGAACACGCTCCAACAGTTTTTTCCTTTGAAAACTGCCTGATTTTCGAAACTGGTATTAGGAAATATCTGCGAACTCAGTGTTAATGTTTCTAGGTGTCAATATGCCATGTATGGTGGTTGAAAGTTCTGTAATGCTCATGTACACAACTCATTAAGAATGTTTGTCAAATCTGTGATGTGTGTAGCTCGTTCGGAACATGGACTGTCACGGTGAGGCAAACTATGTAAATTACATATCTATTGGTTAGAACACGCTCCAGGAGCATTTTACTGGAAAATGTGCCTCAGTTTGGAAACTGGTGTAATGAAAACCCTGCAAAATCTGAGTAAATGCTTTAAGGTGACAATATGTCTTCAATGGGTTATTAAAGATGTGTAATTCACATGCTAAGAACTCAGCAGTGAATATTTGTTGAATCCGTGGTGCATGGTCCATTTTCGGAACACGGAATGTTACGGTGAAGGTATCTATGAAAATGAGATGTCTATTGGATACAACATGCACCAAGAGAATTTTTCTGCGAAAACTGCCTGATTTTCGTAACTGACGTTAGGAAAGCCTGCGAAATCTAAGTAAATGTTTCTAGGGGTAAATATGCCTTGTATTGTGGTTGAAAAATCGGTAATCCACATGCTCACGGTCATTAAATAATGTTTGTCGAAGCCTTGATGAATGTAACGTTTTCGGAACACGGAATGTCTCGGTGAGTGAAGCTCTGAAAATAACAATTCTGTTGGATAGAACTCGCTTGAATTGAATGTTTCTGTGAAAATTTCATGATTTTCTTAACTGGATGTAAGGAAAATCCTGCGAAATAAGAATAACTACTTCTAGGTTTAAATATGCCTTGTATGGTGGATGAAAGTTCGGTAATTCACATGCTCACACTCAATTAAGAATGTTTGTCGAACTCATGTTGCATGTAACGTGTTTGGAATACGGAATGTCATAGTGAATGAAACAATGTGAGTTACATGTCTATTGGGTAGAACTCGCTTGAACAGAATTTTTCTGCGAAATGTGCCTCATTTTCACAAGTGCCTTTAGGAGAACCCTGTGAAATCTGAGAAAATGCTTCTAAGTGACAATATGCCTTGACTGGTGAATGAAAGTCCGGTAATCCACATGTTAATAACAGTGTAGTTATTTTTTTAAACCGTGATTCATATAGCGCTTTTAAAAAATGGAATTTCACGGTAATGAATCTATGTAAATTACAATTCTATTGAGTAGAATGATCTAGAAGAGAATTTTCTGCGAAAATTGCATGATTATCGAATCTGAAGTTTGGAAAAAGCTGCAAAAAGGGAGTAAATATTTGCAGGTGTAAGTGTGCCATTATTTTGCAAGAAATTTCAGTAATCCACATTTTCACAACATATTAAAGAATCTTTTTCTAATCCGTGATGCATGTAGCGTGTTCAGAACGTGGAATTTCACGGTGATTGAAACAAAGTTAATGACTTCTCTATTGGGTAGATCTCGCTCCGAGAGAGTTTTTCGGCAAAAACTTTGTCATTTTTGAACCTGTCGTTTAAAAAATGCTGTAAAATCTGAGAAAATACTTCTAAGAATCAATATTCAATATATTGTGATGAAAGTTCGGTAATCCACATGCCAACAAATTAGTAGTGAATATTTGTCGAATCCTTTATGCATGTAACATGTTCGGAACACGGAATTTCACGGCCAGGGAATTTATGTAAATTACATTTCCCTTGGTTAGAAATCACCCCAAGAGATTTTTCCTGAGAAATCGGTCTGATTTTCGAAAGTGGCGTTAGGAAAAACCTGCGAACCCAGATTACTAGATTCTCGGTGTACATCTGCCTTTTATGGTGGATGAAATTTCGGTAATCCGCATGCTAACTACTCTGTAGTGAATATTTGTCGAATCCGAGATACGTGAAGCGTGTTCGGAACACAGGATATCACGGTGAGCGAATCTATGTAAAATACATGTCTCTTGGGTAGAATTTGCTCTAAGAGTTTTTTCTGAGAAATCTGCCTCATTTTTGAACCTGGCGTTTGAAAATCTCTGCAAAATCAGAGAAAATGCTTCAAAGTGTCAATATGCCTTGTATTGTGATGCAAGATCGTAAAACCACATGCAAACAAATCTGTGGTGATTATTTTTAGAAAGCGTTATGCATGCAGTGTGATCGTATCATGGAAAATCCCGGCGATGGATTCTATGTAAATTACACACCTATTGGTTAGAAATCGCTCCAAAAATTTTTCCCTGAGAAAACGGCCTGATTTTCCATACTGGCATTAGGAAAAAGCTGCAAATTCAGAGTTAAAGTTTCTAGTTGTAAATATGCCATATATGGTGGATGAAAGTTCTGTAATCTACATGTTCACAAGTCATTCGTGAAAGTTTGTTGAAACCTTGATGCATGTAGCATGTTCGGAAAATGGAATGTCACTGTGGGGGAAACTATGTAAATTACATTTCTATTCTGAAGTACTCGCTCCACGAGAATTTTTCTGACAAATCTGCCTCCTTTTCAAAACTGGAATTAGGAAAAACTTTCAAAATGTGAGAAAATGCTTCAAATTGTCAACATGGATTTCATGGTGGATGAAAGTTCGGTAATCCTTATGCTAACAACTCTGTAGTGAATATTTGTCGACTCCGTGATGCATGTAGCTTTTTCGGAACACGGAATTCCACGATGACGGGTTCTATGTAAATTGCATGTCTATTGGGTAGAACTCGCTCCAAGAGGATCTTTCTGTGGAAACTGCATGATTTTAGAGACTGACATTAGGAGAATACTACTAAATCAGAATAAAATTTCTATGTATAAATATGCACTGTAAGGTGGATTAAAGTTCGTTAATACAAATGTTCACAACTCATTAAAGAAGGTTTGTTGAATCCGTGGTGCATGTAACGTGTTCAGAACACGGAATGTCACGGTGATTGAAAGTAGGGAAATTACCTATCTTTTGGGTAGAACTGGCTCCAAGAGCATTTTTCTGCCAAATCTGCCTCATTTCAAAACTGGCGTTCAAACTAATGTGTGAAATCAGGGAAAATTCTTCAAAGTGTCAGTAAGCCATGTATGGTGGACGAAAGTGCTGTAATCCACTTGCTAACAACTCTGTAGTGAATGATTGTCGCATCCGAGATGCATGTAGCGTGTTCAGAACACAGAATTTGACGGTGAGCGAATCCATGTAAATTACATGTCTATTGGTTAGAACCCGCTCCAAGAGGTTTTTGCCGCGAACTCTGCCTCATTTTCGAAACTGGCATTTTGAAAGCTCTGTGAAATCAGAGAAAAAGCTTCTAAGCATCGATATGCCTACTACTGTGATGAAAGTCCTGTAATCCACATGCAAACAACTCTGTAGTGTATTTTTGTCGAATCTTTTCTGCATGTAGCATGTTCGAAACATGTAATTTCACAGTGGGAGAATCTATGTAATTTACATATCTATTGGGTAGAACACGCTCCAACAGTTTTTTCCTTTGAAAACTGCCTGATTTTCGAAACTGGTATTAGGAAATATCTGCGAACTCAGTGTTAATGTTTCTAGGTGTCAATATGCCATGTATGGTGGATGAAAGTTTTGTAATACACATGTACACAACTCATTAAGTATGTTTGTCAAATCTGTGATGTGTGTAGCTCGTTCGGAACATGGACTGTCACGGTGAGGCAAACTATGTAAATTACATATCTATTGGTTAGAACACGCTCCAGGAGCATTTTACTGGAAAATGTGCCTCAGTTTGGAAACTGGTGTAATGAAAACCCTGCAAAATCTGAGTAAATGCTTTAAGGTGACAATATGTCTTCAATGGGTTATTAAAGATGTGTAATTCACATGCTATGAACTCAGCAGTGAATATTTGTTGAATCCGTGGTGCATGGTCCATTTTCGGAACACGGAATGTTACGGTGAAGGTATCTATGAAAATGAGATGTCTATTGGATACAACATGCACCAAGAGAATTTTTCTGCGAAAACTGCCTGATTTTCGTAACTGACGTTAGGAAAACCTGCGAAATCTAAGTAAATGTTTCTAGGTGTAAATATGCCTTGTATTGTGGTTGAAAAATCGGTAATCCACATGCTCACGTTCATTAAATAATGTTTGTCGAAGCCGTGATGAATGTAAAGTTCTCGGAACATGGAATGTCTCGGTGAGTGAAGCTCTGAAAATAACAATTCTGCTGGATAGAACTCGCTTGAATTGAATGTTTCTGTGAAAATTTCATGATTTTCTAAACTGGATGTAAGGAAAAACCTGCGAAATCAGAATAACTACTTCTAGGTGTAAATATGCCTTGTATGGTGGATGAAAGTTCGGTAATCCACATGCTCACACTCAATAAAGAATGTTTGTCGAACTCGTGTTGCATGTAATGTGTTTGGAATACGGAATGTCATAGTGAAGGAAACAATGTGAGTTACATGTCTATTGGGTAGAACTCGCTTGAAGAGAATTTTTCTGCGAAATGTGCCTCATTTTCAAAAGTGCCTTTAGGAGAACCCTGTGAAATCTGAGAAAATGCTTCTAAGTGTCAATATGCCTTGACTGGTGAATGAAAGTCCGGTAATCCACATGTTAATAACAGTGTAGTAATTTTTTTAAACCGTGATTCATGTAGCGCTTTTGAGAAATGGATTTTCACGGTAATGAAACTATGTAAATTACAATTCTATTGAGTAGAACGATCTAGAAGAGAATTTTTCTGCGAAAATTGCATGATTATCGAATCTGAAGTTTGGAAATAGCTGCAAAAAGAGAGTAAATATTTGCAGGTGTAAGTGTGCCATTATGTTGCAAGAAAGTTCAGTAATCCACATTTTCACAACATATTAAAGATACTTTTTCTAATCCGTGATGCATGTAGAGTGTTCAGATCGTGGAATTTCACGGTGATTGAAACAATGTAAATGACTTCTCTATTGGGTAGAACTCGCTCCGAGAGTGTTTTCTGCAAAAACTTTGTCATTTTTGAACCTGGCGTTTAGAAAACGCTGCAAAATCTGAGAAAATACTTCTAAGAATCAATATTCAATATATTGTGATGAAAGTTCGCTAATCCACATGCCAACAAATTAGTAGTGAATATTTGTCGAATCCTTTATGCATGTAACATGTTCGGAACACGGAATTTCACGGCCAGGGAATTTATGTAAATTACTTTTCCCTTGGTTAGAAATCACTCCAAGAGTTTTTTCCTGAGATATCGGCCTGATTTTCGAAAGTGGCTTTAGGAAAAACCTGCGAACCCAGATTACTAGATTCTCGGTGTACATCTGCCTTTTATGGTGGATGAAAGTTCGGTAATCCGCATGCTAACTACTCTGTAGTGAATATTTGTCGAATCCGAGATACGTGAAGCGTGTTCGGAACACAGGATATCACGGTGAGCGAATCTATGTAAAATACATGTCTCTTGGGTAGAATTTGCTCTAAGAGTTTTTTCTGAGAAATCTGCCTCATTTTTGAACCTGGCATTTGAAAATCTCTGCAAAATCAGAGAAAATGCTTCAAAGTGTCAATATGCCTTGTATTGTGATGCAAGATCGTAAAACCACATGCAAACAAATCTGTGGTGATTATTTTTAGAAAGCGTTATGCATGCAGTGTGATCGTATCATGGAAAATCCTGGCGATGGATTCTATGTAAATTACACACCTATTGGTTAGAATTCGCTCCAAAAATTTTTCCCTGAGAAAACGGCCTGATTTTCCATACTAGCATTAGGAAAAAGCTGAAAATTCAGAGTTAAAGTTTCTAGTTGTAAATATGCCATATATGGTGGATGAAAGTTCTGTAATCTACATGTACACAAGTCATTCGTGAAAGTTTGTTGAAACCTTGATGCATGTAGCGTGTTCGGAAAATGGAATGTCACTATGAGGGAAACTATGTAAATTACATTTCTATTGGGAAGTACTCGCTCCACGAGGATTTTTCTGACAAATCTGCCTCCTTTTCAAAACTGGAATTAGGAAAAACTTTCAAAATGTGAGAAAATGTTCAAATTGTCAACATGGCTTTTATGGTGGATGAAAGTTCGGTAATCCTTATGCTAACAACTCTGTAGTGAATATTTGTCGAATCCGTGATGCATGTAGCTTTTTCAGAACACGGAATTCCACGATGACGAGTTCTATGTAAATTGCATGTCTATTGGGTAGAACTCGCTCCAAGAAGATCTTTCTGTGGAAACTGCATGATTTTAGAGACTGACATTAGGAGAATACTACTAAATCAGAATAAAATTTCTATGTATAAATATGCACTGTAAGGTGGATTAAAGTTCGTTAATACACATGTTCACAACTCATTAAAGAAGGTTTGTTGAATCCGTGGTGCATGTAACGTGTTCAGAACACGGAATGTCACGGTGATTGAAAGTAGGGAAATTACCTATCTTTTGGGTAGAACTGGCTCCAAGCGCATTTTTAGGCCAAATCTGCCTCATTTTCAAAACTGGCGTTCAAACCAAAGTGTGAAATCTGAGAAAATTCTTCAAAGTGTCAGTAAGCCTTGTATGGTGGACGAAAGTGCTGTAATCCACTTGCTAACAACTCTGTAGTGAATGTTTGTCACATCCGAGATGCATGTAGCGTGTTCGGAACACGGAATTTGACGGTGAGCGAATCCATGTAAATTACATGTCTATTGGTTAGAACCCGCTCCAAGAGGTTTTTGCCATGAAATCTGCCTCATTTTCAAAACTGGCATTTTGAAAACTCTGTGAAATCACAGAAAAAGCTTCTAAGCATCTATATGCCTACTACTGTGATGAAAGTCCTGTAATCCACATGCAAACAAGTATGTAGTGTATTTTTGTTGAATCTTTTCTACATGTAGCATGTTTGAAACATGTAAATTCACAGCGGGAGAATCTATGTAATTTACATATCTATTGGGTAGAACACGCTCCAAAAGTTTTTTCCTTTGAAAACTGCCTGATTTTCGAAACTGGTATTAGGAAATATCTGCGAACTCAGTGTTAATGTTTCTAGGTGTCAATATGCCATGTATGGTGGATGAAAGTTTTGTAATACACATGTACATACTCATTAAGAATGTTTGTCAAATCTGTGATGTGTGTAGCTCGTTCGGAACATGGACTGTCACGGTGAGGCAAACTATGTAAATTACATATCTATTGGTTAGAACATGCTCCAGGAGCATTTTACTGGAAAATGTGCCTCAGTTTGGAAACTGGTGTAATGAAAACCCTGCAAAATCTGAGTAAATGCTTTAAGATGACAATATGTCTTCAATGGGTTATTAAAGATGTGTAATTCACATGCTAAGAACTCAGCAGTGAATATTTGTTGAATCCGTGGTGCATGGTCCATTTTCGGAACACGGAATGTTACGGTGAAGGTATCTATGAAAATGAGATGTCTATTGGATAGAACATGCACCAAGAGAATTTTTCTGCGTAAACTGCCTGATTTTCGTAACTGACGTTAGGAAAACCTGCGAAATCTAAGTAAATGTTTCTAGGTGTAAATATGCCTTGTATTGTGGTTGAAAAATCGGTAATCCACATGCTCACGGTCATTAAATAATGTTTGTCGAACCCGTGATGAATGTAACGTTTTCGGAACACGGAATGTCTCGGTGAGTGAAGCTCTGAAAATAACAATTCTGCTGGATAGAACTCGCTTGAATTGAATGTTTCTGTGAAAATTTCATGATTTTCTAAACTGGATGTAAGGAAAAACCTGCGAAATCAGAATAACTACTTCTAGGTGTAAATATGCCTTGTATGGTGGATGAAAGCTCGGTAATCCACATGCTCACACTCAATAAAGAATGTTTGTCGAACTCGTGTTGCATGTAATGTGTTTGGAATACGGAATGTCATAGTGAAGGAAACAATGTGAGTTACATGTCTATTCGGTAGAACTCGCTTGAAGAGTATTTTTCTGCGAAATGTGCCTCATTTTCAAAAGTGCCTTTAGGAGAACCCTGTGAAATCTGAGAAAATGCTTCTAAGTGTCAATATGCCTTGACTGGTGAATGAAAGTCCGGTAATCCACATGTTAATAACAGTGTAGTAAATTTTTTAAACCGTGATTCATGTAGCGCTTTTGAAAAATGGAATTTCACGGTAATGAAACTATGTAAATTACAATTCTATTGAGTAGAACGATCTAGAAGAGAATTTTTCTGCGAAAATTGCATGATTATCGAATCTGAAGTTTGGAAATATCTGCAAAAAGAGAGTAAATATTTGCAGGTGTAAGTGTGCCATTATGTTGCAAGAAAGTTCAGTAATCCACATTTTCACAACATATTAAAGAATCTATTTCTCATCCGTGATGCATGTAGAGTGTTCAGATCGTGGAATTTCACGGTGATTGAAACAATGTAAATGACTTCTCTATTGGGTAGAACTCGCTCCGAGAGAGTTTTTCTGCGAAAACTTTGTCATTTTTGAACCTGGCGTTTAGAAAACGCTGCAAAATCTGAGAAAATACTTCTAAGAATCAATATTCAATGTATTGTGATGAAAGTTCGGTAATCCACATGCCAACAAATTAGTACTGAATATTTGTCGAATCCTTTATGCATGTAACATGTTCGGAACACGGAATTTCACTGCCTCGGAATTTATGTAAATTACTTTTCCCTTGGTTAGAAATCACTCCAAGAGATTTTTCCTGAGATATCGGCCTGATTTTCGAATGTGGCATTAGGAAAAACCTGCGAACCCAGATTACTAGATTCTCGGTGTACATCTGCCTATTATGGTGGATGAAAGTTCGGTAATCCGCATGCTAACTACTCTGTAGTGAATATTTGTCGAATCCGAGATACGTGAAGCGTGTTCGGAACACAGGATATCACGGTGAGCGAATCTATGTAAAATACATGTCTCTTGGGTAGAATTTGCTCTAAGAGTTTTTTCTGAGAAATCTGCCTCATTTTTGAACCTGGCGTTTGAAAATCTCTGCAAAATCAGAGAAAATGCTTCAAAGTGTCAATATGCCTTGTATTGTGATGCAAGATCGTAAAACCACATGCAAACAAATCTGTGGTGATTATTTTTAGAAAGCGTTATGCATGCAGTGTGATCGTATCATGGAAAATCCCGGCGATGGATTCTATGTAAATTACACACGTATTGGTTAGAATTCGCTCCAAAAATTTTTCCCTGAGAAAACGGCCTGATTTTCCATACTGGCATTAGGAAAAAGCTGCAAATTCAGAGTTAAAGTTTCTAGTTGTAAATATGCCATATATGGTGGATGAAAGTTCTGTAATCTACATGTTCACAAGTCATTCGTGAAAGTTTGTTGAAACCTTGATGCATGTAGCGTGTTCGGAAAATGGAATGTCACTGTGGGGGAAACTATGTAAATTACATTTTTATTGGGAAGTACTCGCTCCACGAGAATTTTTCTGACAAATCTGCCTCCTTTTCAAAACTGGAATTAGGAAAAACTTTCGAAATGTGAGAAAATGCTTCAAATTGTCAACATGGCTTTCATGGTGGATGAAAGTTCGGTAATCCTTATGCTAACAACTCTGTAGTGAATATTTGTCGACTCCGTGATGCATGTAGCTTTTTCGGAACACGGAATTCCACGATGACGGGTTCTATGTAAATTGCATGTCTATTGGGTAGAACTCGCTCCAAGAGGATCTTTCTGTGGAAACTGCATGATTTTAGAGACTGACATTAGGAGAATACTACTAAATCAGAATAAAATTTCTATGTATAAATATGCACTGTAAGGTGGATTAAAGTTCGTTAATACACATGTTCACAACTCATTAAAGAAGGTTTGTTGAATCCGTGGTGCATGTAACGTGTTCAGAACATGGAATGTCACGGTGATTGAAAGTAGGGAAATTACCTATCTTTTGGTTAGAACTGGCTCCAAGAGTATTTTTCTGCCAAATCTGCCTCATTTTCAAAACTGGCGTTCAAACTAACATGTGAAATCTGAGAAAATTCTTCAATGTGTCAGTAAGCCATGTATGGTGGACGAAAGTGCTGTAATCCACTTGCTAACAACTCTGTAGTGAAGGATTGTCGCATCCGAGATGCATGTAGCGTGTTCAGAACACAGAATTTGACGGTGAGCGAATCCATGTAAATTACATGTCTATTGGTTAGAACCCGCTCCAAGAGGTTTTTGCCGCGAACTCTGCCTCATTTTCGAAACTGGCATTTTGAAAGCTCTGTGAAATCAGAGAAAAAGCTTCTAAGCATCGATATGCCTACTACTGTGATGAAAGTCCTGTAATCCACATGCAAACAACTCTGTAGTGTATATTTGTCGAATCTTTTCTGCATGTAGCATGTTCGAAACATGTAATTTCACAGCGGGAGAATCTATGTAATTTACATATCTATTGGGTAGAACACGCTCCAACAGTTTTTTCCTTTGAAAACTGCCTGATTTTCGAAACTGGTATTAGGAAATATCTGCGAACTCAGTGTTAATGTTTCTAGGTGTCAATATGCCATGTATGGTGGATGAAAGTTTTGTAATACACATGTACACAACTCATTAAGTATGTTTGTCAAATCTGTGATGTGTGTAGCTCGTTCGGAACATGGACTGTCACGGTGAGGCAAACTATGTAAATTACATATCTATTGGTTAGAACACGCTCCAGGAGCATTTTACTGGAAAATGTGCCTCAGTTTGGAAACTGGTGTAATGAAAACCCTGCAAAATCTGAGTAAATGCTTTAAGGTGACAATATGTCTTCAATGGGTTATTAAAGATGTGTAATTCACATGCTAAGAACTCAGCAGTGAATATTTGTTGAATCCGTGGTGCATGGTCCATTTTCGGAACACGGAATGTTACGGTGAAGGTATCTATGAAAATGAGATGTCTATTGGATACAACATGCACCAAGAGAATTTTTCTGCGAAAACTGCCTGATTTTCGTAACTGACGTTAGGAAAACCTGCGAAATCTAAGTAAATGTTTCTAGGTGTAAATATGCCTTGTATTGTGGTTGAAAAATCGGTAATCCACATGCTCACGGTCATTAAATAATGTTTGTCGAAGCCGTGATGAATGTAAAGTTCTCGGAACACGGAATGTCTCGGTGAGTGAAGCTCTGAAAATAACAATTCTGCTGGATAGAACTCGCTTGAATTGAATGTTTCTGTGAAAATTTCATGATTTTCTAAACTGGATGTAAGGAAAAACCTGCGAAATCAGAATAACTACTTCTAGGTGTAAATATGCCTTGTATGGTGGATGAAAGTTCGGTAATCCACATGCTCACACTCAATAAAGAATGTTTGTCGAACTCGTGTTGCATGTAATGTGTTTGGAATACGGAATGTCATAGTGAAGGAAACAATGTGAGTTACATGTGTATTGGGTAGAACTCGCTTGAAGAGTATTTTTCTGCGAAATGTGCCTCATTTTCAAAAGTGCCTTTAGGAGAACCCTGTGAAATCTGAGAAAATGCTTCTAAGTGTCAATATGCCTTGACTGGTGAATGAAAGTCCGGTAATCCACATGTTAATAACAGTGTAGTAATTTTTTTAAACCGTGATTCATGTAGCGCTTTTGAGAAATGGAATTTCACGGTAATCAAACTATGTAAATTACAATTCTATTGAGTAGAACGATCTAGAAGAGAATTTTTCTGCGAAAATTGCATGATTATCGAATCTGAAGTTTGGAAATAGCTGCAAAAAGAGAGTAAATATTTGCAGGTGTAAGTGTGCCATTATGTTGCAAGAAAGTTCAGTAATCCACATTTTCACAACATATTAAAGAATCTTTTTCTAATCCGTGATGCATGTAGAGTGTTCAGATCGTGGAATTTCACGGTGATTGAAACAATGTAAATGACTTCTCTATTGGGTAGAACTCGCTCCGAGAGAGTTTTTCTGCAAAAACTTTGTCATTTTTGAACCTGGCGTTTAGAAAACGCTGCAAAATCTTAGAAAATATTTCTAAGAATCAATATTCAATGTATTGTGATGAAAGTTCGATAATCCACATGCCAACAAATTAGTAGTGAATATTTGTCGAATCCTTTATGCATGTAACATGTTCGGAACACGGAATTTCACGGCCAGGGAATTTATGTAAATTACTTTTCCCTTGGTTAGAAATCACTCCAAGAGTTTTTTCCTGAGATAGCGGCCTGATTTTCGAAAGTGGCGTTAGGAAAAACCTGCGAGCCCAGATTACTAGATTCTCGGTGTACATCTGCCTTTTATGGTGGATGAAAGTTCGGTAATCCGCATGCTAACTACTCTGTAGTGAATATTTGTCGAATCCGAGATACGTGAAACGTGTTCAGAACACAGGATATCACGGTGAGCGAATCTATGTAAAATACATGTCTCTTGGGTAGAATTTGCTCTAAGAGTTTTTTCTGAGAAATCTGCCTCATTTTTGAACCTGGCATTTGAAAATCTCTGCAAAATCAGAGAAAATGCTTCAAAGTGTCAATATGCCTTGTATTGTGATGCAAGATCGTAAAACCACATGCAAACAAATCTGTGGTGATTATTTTTAGAAAGCGTTATGCATGCAGTGTGATCGTATCATGGAAAATCCCGGCGATGGATTCTATGTAAATTACACACCTATTGGTTAGAATTCGCTCCAAAAATTTTTCCCTGAGAAAACGGCCTGATTTTCCATACTGGCATTAGGAAAAAGCTGCAAATTCAGAGTTAAAGTTTCTAGTTGTAAATATGCCATATATGGTGGATGAAAGTTCTGTAATCTACATGTTCACAAGTCATTCGTGAAAGTTTGTTGAAACCTTGATGCATGTAGCGTGTTCGGAAAATGGAATGTCACTGTGGGGGAAACTATGTAAATTACATTTTTATTGGGAAGTACTCGCTCCACGAGAATTTTTCTGACAAATCTGCCTCCTTTTCAAAACTGGAATTAGGAAAAACTTTCGAAATGTGAGAAAATGCTTCAAATTGTCAACATGGCTTTCATGGTGGATGAAAGTTCGGTAATCCTTATGCTAACAACTCTGTAGTGAATATTTGTCGACTCCGTGATGCATGTAGCTTTTTCGGAACACGGAATTCCACGATGACGGGTTCTATGTAAATTGCATGTCTATTGGGTAGAACTCGCTCCAAGAGGATCTTTCTGTGGAAACTGCATGATTTTAGAGACTGACATTAGGAGAATACTACTAAATCAGAATAAAATTTCTATGTATAAATATGCACTGTAAGGTGGATTAAAGTTCGTTAATACACATGTTCACAACTCATTAAAGAAGGTTTGTTGAATCCGTGGTGCATGTAACGTGTTCAGAACATGGAATGTCACGGTGATTGAAAGTAGGGAAATTACCTATCTTTTGGTTAGAACTGGCTCCAAGAGTATTTTTCTGCCAAATCTGCCTCATTTTCAAAACTGGCGTTCAAACTAACATGTGAAATCTGAGAAAATTCTTCAATGTGTCAGTAAGCCATGTATGGTGGACGAAAGTGCTGTAATCCACTTGCTAACAACTCTGTAGTGAAGGATTGTCGCATCCGAGATGCATGTAGCGTGTTCAGAACACAGAATTTGACGGTGAGCGAATCCATGTAAATTACATGTCTATTGGTTAGAACCCGCTCCAAGAGGTTTTTGCCGCGAACTCTGCCTCATTTTCGAAACTGGCATTTTGAAAGCTCTGTGAAATCAGAGAAAAAGCTTCTAAGCATCGATATGCCTACTACTGTGATGAAAGTCCTGTAATCCACATGCAAACAACTCTGTAGTGTATTTTTGTCGAATCTTTTCTGCATGTAGCATGTTCGAAACATGTAATTTCACAGCGGGAGAATCTATGTAATTTACATATCTATTGGGTAGAACACGCTTCAACAGTTTTTTCCTTTGAAAACTGCCTGATTTTCGAAACTGGTATTAGGAAATATCTGCGAACTCAGTGTTAATGTTTCTAGGTGTCAATATGCCATGTATGGTGGATGAAAGTTTTGTAATACACATGTACACAACTCATTAAGTATGTTTGTCAAATCTGTGATGTGTGTAGCTCGTTCGGAACATGGACTGTCACGGTGAGGCAAACTATGTAAATTACATATCTATTGGTTAGAACACGCTCCAGGAGCATTTTACTGGAAAATGTGCCTCAGTTTGGAAACTGGTGTAATGAAAACCCTGCAAAATCTGAGTAAATGCTTTAAGGTGACAATATGTCTTCAATGGGTTATTAAAGATGTGTAATTCACATGCTAAGAACTCAGCAGTGAATATTTGTTGAATCCGTGGTGCATGGTCCATTTTCGGAACACGGAATGTTACGGTGAAGGTATCTATGAAAATGAGATGTCTATTGGATACAACATGCACCAAGAGAATTTTTCTGCGAAAACTGCCTGATTTTCGTAACTGACGTTAGGAAAACCTGCGAAATCTAAGTAAATGTTTCTAGGTGTAAATATGCCTTGTATTGTGGTTGAAAAATCGGTAATCCACATGCTCACGGTCATTAAATAATGTTTGTCGAAGCCGTGATGAATGTAAAGTTCTCGGAACACGGAATGTCTCGGTGAGTGAAGCTCTGAAAATAACAATTCTGCTGGATAGAACTCGCTTGAATTGAATGTTTCTGTGAAAATTTCATGATTTTCTAAACTGGATGTAAGGAAAAACCTGCGAAATCAGAATAACTACTTCTAGGTGTAAATATGCCTTGTATGGTGGATGAAAGTTCGGTAATCCACATGCTCACACTCAATAAAGAATGTTTGTCGAACTCGTGTTGCATGTAATGTGTTTGGAATACGGAATGTCATAGTGAAGGAAACAATGTGAGTTACATGTCTATTGGGTAGAACTCGCTTGAAGAGAATTTTTCTGCGAAATGTGCCTCATTTTCAAAAGTGCCTTTAGGAGAACCCTGTGAAATCTGAGAAAATGCTTCTAAGTGTCAATATGCCTTGACTGGTGAATGAAAGTCCGGTAATCCACATGTTAATAACAGTGTAGTAATTTTTTTAAACCGTGATTCATGTAGCGCTTTTGAGAAATGGAATTTCACGGTAATGAAACTATGTAAATTACAATTCTATTGAGTAGAACGATCTAGAAGAGAATTTTTCTGCGAAAATTGCATGATTATCGAATCTGAAGTTTGGAAATAGCTGCAAAAAGAGAGTAAATATTTGCAGGTGTAAGTGTGCCATTATGTTGCAAGAAAGTTCAGTAATCCACATTTTCACAACATATTAAAGAATCTTTTTCTAATCCGTGATGCATGTAGAGTGTTCAGATCGTGGAATTTCACGGTGATTGAAACAATGTAAATGACTTCTCTATTGGGTAGAACTCGCTCCGAGAGAGTTTTTCTGCAAAAACTTTGTCATTTTTGAACCTGGCGTTTAGAAAACGCTGCAAAATCTGAGAAAATACTTCTAAGAATCAATATTCAATGTATTGTGATGAAAGTTCGATAATCCACATGCCAACAAATTAGTAGTGAATATTTGTCGAATCCTTTATGCATGTAACATGTTCGGAACACGGAATTTCACGGCCAGGGAATTTATGTAAATTACTTTTCCCTTGGTTAGAAATCACTCCAAGAGTTTTTTCCTGAGATATCGGCCTGATTTTCGAAAGTGGCGTTAGGAAAAACCTGCGAACCCAGATTACTAGATTCTCGGTGTACATCTGCCTTTTATGGTGGATGAAAGTTCGGTAATCCGCATGCTAACTACTCTGTAGTGAATATTTGTCGAATCCGAGATACGTGAAGCGTGTTCGGAACACAGGATATCACGGTGAGCGAATCTATGTAAAATACATGTCTCTTGGGTAGAATTTGCTCTAAGAGTTTTTTCTGAGAAATCTGCCTCATTTTTGAACCTGGCGTTTGAAAATCTCTGCAAAATCAGAGAAAATGCTTCAAAGTGTCAATATGACTTGTATTGTGATGCAAGATCGTAAAACCACATGCAAACAAATATGTGGTGATTATTTTTAGAAAGCGTTATGCATGCAGTGTGATCGTATCATGGAAAATCCTGGCGATGGATTCTATGTAAATTACACACCTATTGGTTAGAATTCGCTCCAAAAATTTTTCCCTGAGAAAACGGCCTGATTTTCCATACTAGCATTAGGAAAAAGCTGAAAATTCAGAGTTAAAGTTTCTAGTTGTAAATATGCCATATATGGTGGATGAAAGTTCTGTAATCTACATGTACACAAGTCATTCGTGAAAGTTTGTTGAAACCTTGATGCATGTAGCGTGTTCGGAAAATGGAATGTCACTGTGAGGGAAACTATGTAAATTACATTTCTATTGGGAAGTACTCGCTCCACGAGGATTTTTCTGACAAATCTGCCTCCTTTTCAAAACTGGAATTAGGAAAAACTTTCAAAATGTGAGAAAATGTTCAAATTGTCAACATGGCTTTTATTGTGGATGAAAGTTCGGTAATCCTTATGCTAACAACTCTGTAGTGAATATTTGTCGAATCCGTGATGCATGTAGCTTTTTCAGAACACGGAATTCCACGATGACGAGTTCTATGTAAATTGCATGTCTATTGGGTAGAACTCGCTCCAAGAAGATCTTTCTGTGGAAACTGCATGATTTTAGAGACTGACATTAGGAGAATACTACTAAATCAGAATAAAATTTCTATGTATAAATATGCACTGTAAGGTGGATTAAAGTTCGTTAATACACATGTTCACAACTCATTAAAGAAGGTTTGTTGAATCCGTGGTGCATGTAACGTGTTCAGAACACGGAATGTCACGGTGATTGAAAGTAGGGAAATTACCTATCTTTTGGGTAGAACTGGCTCCAAGAGCATTTTTCTGCCAAATCTGCCTCATTTTCAAAACTGGCGTTCAAACTAACGTGTGAAATCTGAGAAAATTCTTCAAAGTGTCAGTAAGCCTTGTATGGTGGACGAAAGTGCTGTAATCCACTTGCTAACAACTCTGTAGTGAATGTTTGTCGCATCCGAGATGCATGTAGCGTGTTCGGAACACGGAATTTGACGGTGAGCGAATCCATGTAAATTACATATCTATTGGTTAGAACCCGCTCCAAGAGGTTTTTGCCATGAAATCTGCCTCATTTTCGAAACTGGCATTTTGAAAGCTCTGTGAAATCACAGAAAAAGCTTCTAAGCATCGATATGCCTACTACTGTGATGAAAGTCCTGTAATCCACATGCAAACAACTCTGTAGTGTATATTTGTCGAAACTTTTCTGCATGTAGCATGTTCGAAACATGTAATTTCACAGCGGGAGAATCTATGTAATTTACATATCTATTGGGTAGAACACGCTCCAAAAGTTTTTTCCTTTGAAAACTGCCTGATTTTCGAAACTGGTATTAGGAAATATCTGCGAACTCAGTGTTAATGTTTCTAGGTGTCAATATGCCATGTATGGTGGATGAAAGTTTTGTAATACACATGTACATACTCATTAAGAATGTTTGTCAAATCTGTGATGTGTGTAGCTCGTTCGGAACATGGACTGTCACGGTGAGGCAAACTATGTAAATTACATATCTATTGGTTAGAACATGCTCCAGGAGCATTTTACTGGAAAATGTGCCTCAGTTTGGAAACTGGTGTAATGAAAACCCTGCAAAATCTGAGTAAATGCTTTAAGATGACAATATGTCTTCAATGGGTTATTAAAGATGTGTAATTCACATGCTAAGAACTCAGCAGTGAATATTTGTTGAATCCGTGGTGCATGGTCCATTTTCGGAACACGGAATGTTACGGTGAAGGTATCTATGAAAATGAGATGTCTATTGGATAGAACATGCACCAAGAGAATTTTTCTGCGTAAACTGCCTGATTTTCGTAACTGACGTTAGGAAAACCTGCGAAATCTAAGTAAATGTTTCTAGGTGTAAATATGCCTTGTATTGTGGTTGAAAAATCGGTAATCCACATGCTCACGGTCATTAAATAATGTTTGTCGAACCCGTGATGAATGTAACGTTTTCGGAACACGGAATGTCTCGGTGAGTGAAGCTCTGAAAATAACAATTCTGCTGGATAGAACTCGCTTGAATTGAATGTTTCTGTGAAAATTTCATGATTTTCTAAACTGGATGTAAGGAAAAACCTGCGAAATCAGAATAACTACTTCTAGGTGTAAATATGCCTTGTATGGTGGATGAAAGCTCGGTAATCCACATGCTCACACTCAATAAAGAATGTTTGTCGAACTCGTGTTGCATGTAATGTGTTTGGAATACGGAATGTCATAGTGAAGGAAACAATGTGAGTTACATGTCTATTCGGTAGAACTCGCTTGAAGAGTATTTTTCTGCGAAATGTGCCTCATTTTCAAAAGTGCCTTTAGGAGAACCCTGTGAAATCTGAGAAAATGCTTCTAAGTGTCAATATGCCTTGACTGGTGAATGAAAGTCCGGTAATCCACATGTTAATAACAGTGTAGTAAATTTTTTAAACCGTGATTCATGTAGCGCTTTTGAAAAATGGAATTTCACGGTAATGAAACTATGTAAATTACAATTCTATTGAGTAGAACGATCTAGAAGAGAATTTTTCTGCGAAAATTGCATGATTATCGAATCTGAAGTTTGGAAATAGCTGCAAAAAGAGAGTAAATATTTGCAGGTGTAAGTGTGCCATTATGTTGCAAGAAAGTTCAGTAATCCACATTTTCACAACATATTAAAGAATCTATTTCTCATCCGTGATGCATGTAGAGTGTTCAGATCGTGGAATTTCACGGTGATTGAAACAATGTAAATGACCTCTCTATTGGGTAGAACTCGCTCCGAGAGAGTTTTTCTGCGAAAACTTTGTCATTTTTGAACCTGGCGTTTAGAAAACGCTGCAAAATCTGAGAAAATACTTCTAAGAATCAATATTCAATGTATTGTGATGAAAGTTCGGTAATCCACATGCCAACAAATTAGTACTGAATATTTGTCGAATCCTTTATGCATGTAACATGTTCGGAACACGGAATTTCACTGCCTGGGAATTTATGTAAATTACTTTTCCCTTGGTTAGAAATCACTCCAAGAGATTTTTCCTGAGATATCGGCCTGATTTTCGAATGTGGCATTAGGAAAAACCTGCGAACCCAGATTACTAGATTCTCGGTGTACATCTGCCTATTATGGTGGATGAAAGTTCGGTAATCCGCATGCTAACTACTCTGTAGTGAATATTTGTCGAATCCGAGATACGTGAAGCGTGTTCGGAACACAGGATATCACGGTGAGCGAATCTATGTAAAATACATGTCTCTTGGGTAGAATTTGCTCTAAGAGTTTTTTCTGAGAAATCTGCCTCATTTTTGAACCTGGCGTTTGAAAATCTCTGCAAAATCAGAGAAAATGCTTCAAAGTGTCAATATGCCTTGTATTGTGATGCAAGATCGTAAAACCACATGCAAACAAATCTGTGGTGATTATTTTTAGAAAGCGTTATGCATGCAGTGTGATCGTATCATGGAAAATCCCGGCGATGGATTCTATGTAAATTACACACCTATTGGTTAGAATTCGCTCCAAAAATTTTTCCCTGAGAAAACGGCCTGATTTTCCATACTGGCATTAGGAAAAAGCTGCAAATTCAGAGTTAAAGTTTCTAGTTGTAAATATGCCATATATGGTGGATGAAAGTTCTGTAATCTACATGTTCACAAGTCATTCGTGAAAGTTTGTTGAAACCTTGATGCATGTAGCGTGTTCGGAAAATGGAATGTCACTGTGGGGGAAACTATGTAAATTACATTTTTATTGGGAAGTACTCGCTCCACGAGAATTTTTCTGACAAATCTGCCTCCTTTTCAAAACTGGAATTAGGAAAAACTTTCGAAATGTGAGAAAATGCTTCAAATTGTCAACATGGCTTTCATGGTGGATGAAAGTTCGGTAATCCTTATGCTAACAACTCTGTAGTGAATATTTGTCGACTCCGTGATGCATGTAGCTTTTTCGGAACACGGAATTCCACGATGACGGGTTCTATGTAAATTGCATGTCTATTGGGTAGAACTCGCTCCAAGAGGATCTTTCTGTGGAAACTGCATGATTTTAGAGACTGACATTAGGAGAATACTACTAAATCAGAATAAAATTTCTATGTATAAATATGCACTGTAAGGTGGATTAAAGTTCGTTAATACACATGTTCACAACTCATTAAAGAAGGTTTGTTGAATCCGTGGTGCATGTAACGTGTTCAGAACATGGAATGTCACGGTGATTGAAAGTAGGGAAATTACCTATCTTTTGGTTAGAACTGGCTCCAAGAGTATTTTTCTGCCAAATCTGCCTCATTTTCAAAACTGGCGTTCAAACTAACATGTGAAATCTGAGAAAATTCTTCAATGTGTCAGTAAGCCATGTATGGTGGACGAAAGTGCTGTAATCCACTTGCTAACAACTCTGTAGTGAAGGATTGTCGCATCCGAGATGCATGTAGCGTGTTCAGAACACAGAATTTGACGGTGAGCGAATCCATGTAAATTACATTTCTATTGGTTAGAACCCGCTCCAAGAGGTTTTTGCCGCGAACTCTGCCTCATTTTCGAAACTGGCATTTTGAAAGCTCTGTGAAATCAGAGAAAAAGCTTCTAAGCATCGATATGCCTACTACTGTGATGAAAGTCCTGTAATCCACATGCAAACAACTCTGTAGTGTATTTTTGTCGAATCTTTTCTGCATGTAGCATGTTCGAAACATGTAATTTCACAGCGGGAGAATCTATGTAATTTACATATCTATTGGGTAGAACACGCTTCAACAGTTTTTTCCTTTGAAAACTGCCTGATTTTCGAAACTGGTATTAGGAAATATCTGCGAACTCAGTGTTAATGTTTCTAGGTGTCAATATGCCATGTATGGTGGATGAAAGTTTTGTAATACACATGTACACAACTCATTAAGTATGTTTGTCAAATCTGTGATGTGTGTAGCTCGTTCGGAACATGGACTGTCACGGTGAGGCAAACTATGTAAATTACATATCTATTGGTTAGAACACGCTCCAGGAGCATTTTACTGGAAAATGTGCCTCAGTTTGGAAACTGGTGTAATGAAAACCCTGCAAAATCTGAGTAAATGCTTTAAGGTGACAATATGTCTTCAATGGGTTATTAAAGATGTGTAATTCACATGCTAAGAACTCAGCAGTGAATATTTGTTGAATCCGTGGTGCATGGTCCATTTTCGGAACACGGAATGTTACGGTGAAGGTATCTATGAAAATGAGATGTCTATTGGATACAACATGCACCAAGAGAATTTTTCTGCGAAAACTGCCTGATTTTCGTAACTGACGTTAGGAAAACCTGCGAAATCTAAGTAAATGTTTCTAGGTGTAAATATGCCTTGTATTGTGGTTGAAAAATCGGTAATCCACATGCTCACGGTCATTAAATAATGTTTGTCGAAGCCGTGATGAATGTAAAGTTCTCGGAACACGGAATGTCTCGGTGAGTGAAGCTCTGAAAATAACAATTCTGCTGGATAGAACTCGCTTGAATTGAATGTTTCTGTGAAAATTTCATGATTTTCTAAACTGGATGTAAGGAAAAACCTGCGAAATCAGAATAACTACTTCTAGGTGTAAATATGCCTTGTATGGTGGATGAAAGTTCGGTAATCCACATGCTCACACTCAATAAAGAATGTTTGTCGAACTCGTGTTGCATGTAATGTGTTTGGAATACGGAATGTCATAGTGAAGGAAACAATGTGAGTTACATGTCTATTGGGTAGAACTCGCTTGAAGAGAATTTTTCTGCGAAATGTGCCTCATTTTCAAAAGTGCCTTTAGGAGAACCCTGTGAAATCTGAGAAAATGCTTCTAAGTGTCAATATGCCTTGACTGGTGAATGAAAGTCCGGTAATCCACATGTTAATAACAGTGTAGTAATTTTTTTAAACCGTGATTCATGTAGCGCTTTTGAGAAATGGAATTTCACGGTAATGAAACTATGTAAATTACAATTCTATTGAGTAGAACGATCTAGAAGAGAATTTTTCTGCGAAAATTGCATGATTATCGAATCTGAAGTTTGGAAATAGCTGCAAAAAGAGAGTAAATATTTGCAGGTGTAAGTGTGCCATTATGTTGCAAGAAAGTTCAGTAATCCACATTTTCACAACATATTAAAGAATCTTTTTCTAATCCGTGATGCATGTAGAGTGTTCAGATCGTGGAATTTCACGGTGATTGAAACAATGTAAATGACTTCTCTATTGGGTAGAACTCGCTCCGAGAGAGTTTTTCTGCAAAAACTTTGTCATTTTTGAACCTGGCGTTTAGAAAACGCTGCAAAATCTGAGAAAATACTTCTAAGAATCAATATTCAATGTATTGTGATGAAAGTTCGATAATCCACATGCCAACAAATTAGTAGTGAATATTTGTCGAATCCTTTATGCATGTAACATGTTCGGAACACGGAATTTCACGGCCAGGGAATTTATGTAAATTACTTTTCCCTTGGTTAGAAATCACTCCAAGAGTTTTTTCCTGAGATATCGGCCTGATTTTCGAAAGTGGCGTTAGGAAAAACCTGCGAACCCAGATTACTAGATTCTCGGTGTACATCTGCCTTTTATGGTGGATGAAAGTTCGGTAATCCGCATGCTAACTACTCTGTAGTGAATATTTGTCGAATCCGAGATACGTGAAGCGTGTTCGGAACACAGGATATCACGGTGAGTGAATCTATGTAAAATACATGTCTCTTGGGTAGAATTTGCTCTAAGAGTTTTTTCTGAGAAATCTGCCTCATTTTTGAACCTGGCGTTTGAAAATCTCTGCAAAATCAGAGAAAATGCTTCAAAGTGTCAATATGCCTTGTATTGTGATGCAAGATCGTAAAACCACATGCAAACAAATCTGTGGTGATTATTTTTAGAAAGCGTTATGCATGCAGTGTGATCGTATCATGGAAAATCCTGGCGATGGATTCTATGTAAATTACACACCTATTGGTTAGAATTCGCTCCAAAAATTTTTCCCTGAGAAAACGGCCTGATTTTCCATACTAGCATTAGGAAAAAGCTGAAAATTCAGAGTTAAAGTTTCTAGTTGTAAATATGCCATATATGGTGGATGAAAGTTCTGTAATCTACATGTACACAAGTCATTCGTGAAAGTTTGTTGAAACCTTGATGCATGTAGCGTGTTCGGAAAATGGAATGTCACTGTGAGGGAAACTATGTAAATTACATTTCTATTGGGAAGTACTCGCTCCACGAGGATTTTTCTGACAAATCTGCCTCCTTTTCAAAACTGGAATTAGGAAAAACTTTCAAAATGTGAGAAAATGTTCAAATTGTCAACATGGCTTTTATTGTGGATGAAAGTTCGGTAATCCTTATGCTAACAACTCTGTAGTGAATATTTGTCGAATCCGTGATGCATGTAGCTTTTTCAGAACACGGAATTCCACGATGACGAGTTCTATGTAAATTGCATGTCTATTGGGTAGAACTCGCTCCAAGAAGATCTTTCTGTGGAAACTGCATGATTTTAGAGACTGACATTAGGAGAATACTACTAAATCAGAATAAAATTTCTATGTATAAATATGCACTGTAAGGTGGATTAAAGTTCGTTAATACACATGTTCTCAACTCATTAAAGAAGGTTTGTTGAATCCGTGGTGCATGTAACGTGTTCAGAACACGGAATGTCACGGTGATTGAAAGTAGGGAAATTACCTATCTTTTGGGTAGAACTGGCTCCAAGAGCATTTTTCTGCCAAATCTGCCTCATTTTCAAAACTGGCGTTCAAACTAACGTGTGAAATCTGAGAAAATTCTTCAAAGTGTCAGTAAGCCTTGTATGGTGGACGAAAGTGCTGTAATCCACTTGCTAACAACTCTGTAGTGAATGTTTGTCGCATCCGAGATGCATGTAGCGTGTTCGGAACACGGAATTTGACGGTGAGCGAATCCATGTAAATTACATATCTATTGGTTAGAACCCGCTCCAAGAGGTTTTTGCCATGAAATCTGCCTCATTTTCGAAACTGGCATTTTGAAAGCTCTGTGAAATCACAGAAAAACTTCTAAGCATCGATATGCCTACTACTGTGATGAAAGTCCTGTAATCCACATGCAAACAACTCTGTAGTGTATATTTGTCGAAACTTTTCTGCATGTAGCATGTTCGAAACATGTAATTTCACAGCGGGAGAATCTATGTAATTTACATATCTATTGGGTAGAACACGCTCCAACAGTTTTTTCCTTTGAAAACTGCCTGATTTTCGAAACTGGTATTAGGAAATATCTGCGAACTCAGTGTTAATGTTTCTAGGTGTCAATATGCCATGTATGGTGGATGAAAGTTTTGTAATACACATGTACACAACTCATTAAGTATGTTTGTCAAATCTGTGATGTGTGTAGCTCGTTCGGAACATGGACTGTCACGGTGAGGCAAACTATGTAAATTACATATCTATTGGTTAGAACACGCTCCAGGAGCATTTTACTGGAAAATGTGCCTCAGTTTGGAAACTGGTGTAATGAAAACCCTGCAAAATCTGAGTAAATGCTTTAAGGTGACAATATGTCTTCAATGGGTTATTAAAGATGTGTAATTCACATGCTAAGAACTCAGCAGTGAATATTTGTTGAATCCGTGGTGCATGGTCCATTTTCGGAACACGGAATGTTACGGTGAAGGTATCTATGAAAATGAGATGTCTATTGGATACAACATGCACCAAGAGAATTTTTCTGCGAAAACTGCCTGATTTTCGTAACTGACGTTAGGAAAACCTGCGAAATCTAAGTAAATGTTTCTAGGTGTAAATATGCCTTGTATTGTGGTTGAAAAATCGGTAATCCACATGCTCACGGTCATTAAATAATGTTTGTCGAAGCCGTGATGAATGTAAAGTTCTCGGAACATGGAATGTCTCGGTGAGTGAAGCTCTGAAAATAACAATTCTGCTGGATAGAACTCGCTTGAATTGAATGTTTCTGTGAAAATTTCATGATTTTCTAAACTGGATGTAAGGAAAAACCTGCGAAATCAGAATAACTACTTCTAGGTGTAAATATGCCTTGTATGGTGGATGAAAGTTTGTTAATACACATGCTCACACTCAATAAAGAATGTTTGTCGAACTCGTGTTGCATGTAATGTGTTTGGAATACGGAATGTCATAGTGAAGGAAACAATGTGAGTTACATGTGTATTGGGTAGAACTCGCTTGAAGAGTATTTTTCTGCGAAATGTGCCTCATTTTCAAAAGTGCCTTTAGGAGAACCCTGTGAAATCTGAGAAAATGCTTCTAAGTGTCAATATGCCTTGACTGGTGAATGAAAGTCCGGTAATCCACATGTTAATAACAGTGTAGTAATTTTTTTAAACCGTGATTCATGTAGCGCTTTTGAGAAATGGAATTTCACGGTAATGAAACTATGTAAATTACAATTCTATTGAGTAGAACGATCTAGAAGAGAATTTTTCTGCGAAAATTGCATGATTATCGAATCTGAAGTTTGGAAAAAGCTGCAAAAAGGGAGTAAATATTTGCAGGTGTAAGTGTGCCATTATGTTGCAAGAAAGTTCAGTAATCCACATTTTCACAACATATTAAAGAATCTTTTTCTAATCCGTGATGCATGTACAGTGTTCAGAACGTGGAATTTCATGGTGATTGAAACAATGTAACTGACTTCTCTATTGGGTAGATCTCGCTCTGAGAGAGTTTTTCGGCAAAAACTTTGTCATTTTTGAACCTGTCGTTTAGAAAATGCTGTAAAATCTGAGAAAATACTTCTAAGAATCAATATTCAATATATTGTGATGAAAGTTCGGTAATCCACATGCCAACAAATTAGTAGTGAATATTTGTCGAATCCTTTATGCATGTAACATGTTCGGAACACGGAATTTCACGGCCAGGGAATTTATGTAAATTACTTTTCCCTTGGTTAGAAATCACTCCAAGAGATTTTTCCTGAGATATCGGCCTGATTTTCGAAAGTGGCGTTAGGAAAAACCTGCGAACCCAGATTACTAGATTCTCGGTGTACATCTGCCTTTTATGGTGGATGAAAGTTCGGTAATCCGCATGCTAACTACTCTGTAGTGAATATTTGTCGAATCCGAGATACGTGAAGCGTGTTCGGAACACAGGATATCACGGTGAGCGAATCTATGTAAAATACATGTCTCTTGGGTAGAATTTGCTCTAAGAGTTTTTTCTGAGAAATCTGCCTCATTTTTGAACCTGGCGTTTGAAAATCTCTGCAAAATCAGAGAAAATGCTTCAAAGTGTCAATATGCCTTGTATTGTGATGCAAGATCGTAAAACCACATGCAAATTAATCTGTGGTGAATATTTTTAGAAAGCGTTATGCATGCAGTGTGATCGTATCATGGAAAATCCCGGCGATGGATTCTATGTAAATTACACACCTATTGGTTAGAAATCGCTCCAAAAATTTTTCCCTGAGAAAACGGCCTGATTTTCCATACTGGCATTAGGAAAAAGCTGCAAATTCAGAGTTAAAGTTTCTAGTTGTAAATATGCCATATATGGTGGATGAAAGTTCTGTAATCTACATGTTCACAAGACATCCGTGAAAGTTTGTTGAAACCTTGATGCATGTAGCGTGTTCGGAAAATGGAATGTCACTGTGGAGGAAACTATGTAAATTACATTTCTATTCTGAAGTACTCGCAACACGAGAATTTTTCTGACAAATCTGCCTCCTTTTCAAAACTGGAATTAGGAAAAACTTTCAAAATGTGAGAAAATGCTTCAAATTGTCAACATGGCTTACATGGTGGATGAAAGTTCGGTAATCCTTATGCTAACAACTCTGTAGTGAATATTTGTCAAATCCGTGATGCATGTAGCTTTTCCGGAACACGGAATTCCACGATGACGGGTTCTATGTAAATTGCATGTCTATTGGGTAGAACTCGCTCCAAGTGGATCTTTCTGTGGAAACTGCATGATTTTTGAGACTGACATTAGGAGAATACTACTAAATCAGAATAAAATTTCTATGTATAAATATGCACTGTAAGGTGGATTAAAGTTCGTTAATACATGTTCACAACTCATTAAAGAAGGTTTGTTGAATCCGTGGTGCATGTAACGTGTTCAGAACACGGAATGTCACGGTGATTGAAAGTAGGGAAATTACCTATCTTTTGGGTAGAACTGGCTCCAAGAGCATTTTTCTGCCAAATCTGCCTCATTTTCAAAACTGGCGTTCAAACTAACGTGTGAAATCTGAGAAAATTCTTCAAAGTGTCAGTAAGCCTTGTATGGTGGACGAAAGTGCTGTAATCCACTTGCTAACAACTCTGTAGTGAATGATTGCCGCATCCGAGATGCATGTAGCGTGTTCGGAACACGGAATTTGACGGTGAGCGAATCCATGTAAATTACATGTCTATTGGTTAGAACCCGCTCCAAGAGGTTTTTGCCGCGAACTCTGCCTCATTTTCGAAACTGGCATTTTGAAAGCTCTGTGAAATCAGAGAAAAAGCTTCTAAGCATCGATATGCCTACTACTGTGATGAAAGTCCTGTAATCCACATGCAAACATCTCTGTAGTGTATTTTTGTCGAATCTTTTCTGCATGTAGCATGTTCGAAACATGTAAATTCACAGCGGGAGAATCTATGTAATTTACATATCTATTGGGTAGAACACGCTCCAACAGTTTTTTCCTTTGAAAACTGCCTGATTTTCGAAACTGGTATAAGGAAATATCTGCGAACTCAGTGTTAATGTTTCTAGGTGTCAATATGCCATGTATGGTGGATGAAAGTTTTGTAATACACATGTACACAACTCATTAAGAATGTTTGTCAAATCTGTGATGTGTGTAGCTCGTTCGGAACATGGACTGTCACGGTGAGGCAAACTATGTAAATTACATATCTATTGGTTAGAACACGCTCCAGGAGCATTTTACTGAAACATCTGCCTCAGTTTGGAAACTGGTGTAATGAAAACCCTGCAAAATCTGAGTAAATGCTTTAAGGTGACAATATGTCTTCAATGGGTTATTAAAGATGTGTAATTCACATGCTAAGAACTCAGCAGTGAATATTTGTTGAATCCGAGGTGCATGGTCCATTTTCGGAACACCGAATGTTACGGTGAAGGTATCTATGAAAATTAGATGTCTATTGGATACAACATGCACCAAGAGAATTTTTCTGCGAAAACTGCCTGATTTTCGTAACTGACGTTAGGAAAACCTGCGAAATCTAAGTAAATGTTTCTAGGTGTAAATATGCCTTGTATTGTGGTTGAAAAAACGGTAATCCACATGCTCACGGTCATTAAATAATGTTTGTCGAAGCCGTGATGAATGTAAAGTTCTCGGAACATGGAATGTCTCGGTGAGTGAAGCTCTGAAAATAACAATTCTGCTGGATAGAACTCGCTTGAATTGAATGTTTCTGTGAAAATTTCATGATTTTCTAAACTGGATGTAAGGAAAAACCTGCGAAATCAGAATAACTACTTCTAGGTGTAAATATGCCTTGTATGGTGGATGAAAGTTTGTTAATCCACATGCTCACACTCAATAAAGAATGTTTGTCGAACTCGTGTTGCATGTAATGTGTTTGGAATACGGAATGTCATAGTGAAGGAAACAATGTGAGTTACATGTGTATTGGGTAGAACTCGCTTGAAGAGTATTTTTCTGCGAAATGTGCCTCATTTTCAAAAGTGCCTTTAGGAGAACCCTGTGAAATCTGAGAAAATGCTTCTAAGTGTCAATATGCCTTGACTGGTGAATGAAAGTCCGGTAATCCACATGTTAATAACAGTGTAGTAATTTTTTTAAACCGTGATTCATGTAGCGCTTTTGAGAAATGGAATTTCACGGTAATGAAACTATGTAAATTACAATTCTATTGAGTAGAACGATCTAGAAGAGAATTTTTCTGCGAAAATTGCATGATTATCGAATCTGAAGTTTGGAAATAGCTGCAAAAAGAGAGTAAATATTTGCAGGTGTAAGTGTGCCATTATGTTGCAAGAAAGTTCAGTAATCCACATTTTCACAACATATTAAAGAATCTATTTCTAATCCGTGATGCATGTAGAGTGTTCAGAACGTGGAATTTCACGGTGATTGAAACAATGTAAATGACTTCTCTATTGGGTAGAACTCGCTCCGAGAGAGTTTTTCTGCAAAAACTTTGTCATTTTTGAACCTGTCGTTTAGAAAACGCTGCAAAATCTGAGAAAATACTTCTAAGAATCAATATTCAATGTATTGTGATGAAAGTTCGGTAATCCACATGCCAACAAATTAGTACTGAATATTTGTCGAATCCTTTATGCATGTAACATGTTCGGAACACGGAATTTCACTGCCTGGGAATTTATGTAAATTACTTTTCCCTTGGTTAGAAATCACTCCAACAGATTTTTCCTGAGATATCGGCCTGATTTTCGAATGTGGCATTAGGAAAAACCTGCGAACCCAGATTACTAGATTCTCGGTGTACATCTGCCTTTTATGGTGGATGAAAGTTCGGTAATCCGCATGCTAACTACTCTGTAGTGAATATTTGTCGAATCCGAGATACGTGAAGCGTGTTCGGAACACAGGATATCACGGTGAGCGAATCTATGTAAAATACATGTCTCTTGGGTAGAATTTGCTCTAAGAGTTTTTTCTGAGAAATCTGCCTCATTTTTGAACCTGGCGTTTGAAAATCTCTGCAAAATCAGAGAAAATGCTTCAAAGTGTCAATATGCCTTGTATTGTGATGCAAGATCGTAAAACCACATGCAAAATAATCTGTGGTGAATATTTTTAGAAAGCGTTATGCATGCAGTGTGATCGTATCATGGAAAATCCCGGCGATGGATTCTATGTAAATTACACACCTATTGGTTAGAATTCGCTCCAAAAATTTTTCCCTGAGAAAACGGCCTGATTTTCGAAACTGGAATTAGGAAAAAGCTGCAAATTCAGAGTTAAAGTTTCTAGTTGTAAATATGCCATATATGGTGGATGAAAGTTCTGTAATCTACATGATCACAAGTCATTCGTGAAAGTTTGTTGAAATCTTCATGCATGTAGCGTGTTCGGAAAATGGAATGTCACTGTGAGGGAAACTATGTAAATTACATTTCTATTGGGAAGTACTCGCTCCACGAGAACTTTTCTGACAAATCTGCCTCCTTTTCAAAACTGGAATTAGGAAAAACTTTCAAAATGTGAGAAAATGATCAAATTGTCAACATGGCTTTTATGGTGGATGAAAGTTCGGTAATCCTTATGCTAACAACTCTGTAGTGAATATTTGTCGAATCCGTGATGCATGTAGCTTTTTCAGAACACGGAATTCCACGATGACGAGTTCTATGTAAATTGCATGTCTATTGGGTAGAACTCGCTCCAAGAAGATCTTTCTGTGGAAACTGCATGATTTTAGAGACTGACATTAGGAGAATACTACTAAATCAGAATAAAATTTCTATGTATAAATATGCACTGTAAGGTGGATTAAAGTTCGTTAATACACATGTTCACAACTCATTAAAGAAGGTTTGTTGAATCCGTGGTGCATGTAACGTGTTCAGAACACGGAATGTCACGGTGATTGAAAGTAGGGAAATTACCTATCTTTTGGGTAGAACTGGCTCCAAGAGCCTTTTTCTGCCAAATCTGCCTCATTTTCAAAACTGGCGTTTAAACTAACGTGTGAAATCTGAGAAAATTCTTCAAAGTGTCAGTAAGCCTTTTATGGTGGACGAAAGTGCTGTAATCCACTTGCTAACAACTCTGTAGTGAATGTTTGTCACATCCGAGATGCATGTAGCGTGTTCGGAACACAGAATTTGACGGTGAGCGAATCCATGTAAATTACATGTCTATTGGTTAGAACCCGCTCCAAGAGGTTTTTGCCGCGAACTCTGCCTCATTTTCGAAACTGGCATTTTGAAAGCTCTGTGAAATCAGAGAAAAAGCTTCTAAGCTTCTATATGCCTACTACTGTGATGAAAGTCCTGTAATCCACATGCAAACAATTCTGTAGTGTATTTTTGTCGAATATTTTCTGCATGTAGCATGTTCGAAACATGTAAATTCACAGCGGGAGAATCTATGTAATTTACATATCTATTGGGTAGAACACGCTCCAACAGATTTTCCTTTGAAAACTGCCTGATTTTCGAAACTGGTATTAGGAAATATCTGCGAACTCAGTGTTAATGTTTCTAGGTGTCAATATGCCATGTATGGTGGTTGAAAGTTCTGTAATACACATGTACACAACTCATTAAGAATGTTTGTCAAATCTGTGATGTGTGTAGCTCGTTCGGAACATGGACTGTCACGGTGAGGCAAACTATGTAAATTACATATCTATTGGTTAGAACACGCTCCAGGAGCATTTTACTGGAAAATGTGCCTCAGTTTGGAAACTGGTGTAATGAAAACCCTGCAAAATCTGAGTAAATGCTTTAAGGTGACAATATGTCTTCAATGGGTTATTAAAGATGTGTAATTCACATGCTAAGAACTCAGCAGTGAATATTTGTTGAATCCGTGGTGCATGGTCCATTTTTGGAACACGGAATGTTACGGTGAAGGTATCTATGAAAATGAGATGTCTATTGGATACAACATGCACCAAGAGAATTTTTCTGCGAAAACTGCCTGATTTTCGTAACTGACGTTAGGAAAACCTGCGAAATCTAAGTAAATGTTTCTAGGGGTAAATATGCCTTGTATTGTGGTTGAAAAATCGGTAATCCACATGCTCACGGTCATTAAATAATGTTTGTCGAAGCCGTGATGAATGTAAAGTTCTCGGAACACGGAATGTCTCGGTGAGTGAAGCTCTGAAAATAACAATTCTGCTGGATAGAACTCGCTTGAATTGAATGTTTCTGTGAAAATTTCATGATTTTCTAAACTGGATGTAAGGAAAAACCTGCAAAATCAGAATAACTACTTCTAGGTGTAAATATGCCTTGTATGGTGGATGAAAGTTTGTTAATCCACATGCTCACACTCAATAAAGAATGTTTGTCGAACTCGTGTTGCATGTAATGTGTTTGGAATACGGAATGTCATAGTGAAGGAAACAATGTGAGTTACATGTGTATTGGGTAGAACTCGCTTGAAGAGTATTTTTCTGCGAAATGTGCCTCATTTTCAAAAGTGCCTTTAGGAGAACCCTGTGAAATCTGAGAAAATGCTTCTAAGTGTCAATATGCCTTGACTGGTGAATGAAAGTCCGGTAATCCACATGTTAATAACAGTGTAGTAATTTTTTTAAACCGTGATTCATGTAGCGCTTTTGAGAAATGGAATTTCACGGTAATGAAACTATGTAAATTACAATTCTATTGAGTAGAACGATCTAGAAGAGAATTTTTCTGCGAAAATTGCATGATTATCGAATCTGAAGTTTGGAAAAAGCTGCAAAAAGGGAGTAAATATTTGCAGGTGTAAGTGTGCCATTATGTTGCAAGAAAGTTCAGTAATCCACATTTTCACAACATATTAAAGAATCTTTTTCTAATCCGTGATGCATGTAGAGTGTTCAGAATGTGGAATTTCATGGTGATTGAAACAATGTAACTGACTTCTCTATTGGGTAGATCTCGCTCCGAGAGTGTTTTTCGGCAAAAACTTTGTCATTTTTGAACCTGTCGTTTAGAAAATGCTGTAAAATCTGAGAAAATACTTCTAAGAATCAATATTCAATATATTGTGATGAAAGTTCGGTAATCCACATGCCAACAAATTAGTAGTGAATATTTGTCGAATCCTTTATGCATGTAACATGTTCGGAACACGGAATTTCACGGCCAGGGAATTTATGTAAATTACATTTCCCTTGGTTAGAAATCACCCCAAGAGATTTTTCCTGAGAAATCGGCCTGATTTTCGAAAGTGGCGTTAGGAAAAACCTGCGAACCCAGATTACTAGATTCTCGGTGTACATCTGCCTTTTATGGTGGATGAAAGTTCGGTAATCCGCATGCTAACTACTCTGTAGTGAATATTTGTCGAATCCGAGATACGTGAAGCGTGTTCGGAACACAGGATATCACGGTGAGCGAATCTATGTAAAATACATGTCTCTTGGGTAGAATTTGCTCTAAGAGTTTTTTCTGAGAAATCTGCCTCATTTTTGAACCTGGCGGTTGAAAATCTCTGCAAAATCAGAGAAAATGCTTCAAAGTGTCAATATGCCTTGTATTGTGATGCAAGATCGTAAAACCACATGCAAACAAATCTGTGGTGAATATTTTTAGAAAGCGTTATGCATGCAGTGTTATCGTATCATGGAAAATCCCGGCCATGGATTCTATGTAAATTACACAACTATTGGTTAGAAATCGCTCCAAAAATTTTTCCCTGAGAAAACGGCCTGATTTTCCATACTGGCATTAGGAAAAAGCTGCAAATTCAGAGTTAAAGTTTCTAGTTGTAAATATGCCATATATGGTGGATGAAAGTTCTGTAATCTACATGTTCACAAGACATCCGTGAAAGTTTGTTGAAACCTTGATGCATGTAGCGTGTTCGGAAAATGGAATGTCACTGTGGAGGAAACTATGTAAATTACATTTCTATTCTGAAGTACTCACTCCACGAGAATTTTTCTGACAAATCTGCCTCCTTTTCAAAACTGGAATTAGGAAAAACTTTCAAAATGTGAGAAAATGCTTCAAATTGTCAACATGGCTTTTATGGTGGATGAAAGTTCGGTAATCCTTATGCTAACAACTCTGTAGTGAATATTTGTCAAATCCGTGATGCATGTAGCTTTTTCGGAACACGGAATTCCACGATGACGGGTTCTATGTAAATTGCATGTCTATTGGGTAGAACTCGCTCCAAGAGGATCTTTCTGTGGAAACTGCATGATTTTAGAGACTGACATTAGGAGAATACTACTAAATCAGAATAAAATTTCTATGTATAAATATGCACTGTAAGGTGGATTAAAGTTCGTTAATACATGTTCACAACTCATTAAAGAAGGTTTGTTGAATCCGTGGTGCATGTAACGTGTTCAGAACACGGAATGTCACGGTGATTGAAAGTAGGGAAATTACCTATCTTTTGGGTAGAACTGGCTCCAAGAGCATTTTTCTGCCAAATCTGCCTCATTTTCAAAACTGGCGTTCAAACTAACGTGTGAAATCTGAGAAAATTCTTCAAAGTGTCAGTAAGCCTTGTATAGTGGACGAAAGTGCTGTAATCCACTTGCTAACAACTCTGTAGTGAATGATTGCCGCATCCGAGATGCATGTAGCGTGTTCGGAACACGGAATTTGACGGTGAGCGAATCCATGTAAATTACATGTCTATTGGTTAGAACCCGCTCCAAGAGGTTTTTGCCGCGAACTCTGCCTCATTTTCGAAACTGGCATTTTGAAAGCTCTGTGAAATCAGAGAAAAAGCTTCTAAGCATCGATATGCCTACTACTGTGATGAAAGTCCTGTAATCCACATGCAAACATCTCTGTAGTGTATTTTTGTCGAATATTTTCTGCATGTAGCATGTTCGAAACATGTAAATTCACAGCGGGAGAATCTATGTAATTTACATATCTATTGGGTAGAACACGCTCCAACAGTTTTTTCCTTTGAAAACTGCCTGATTTTCGAAACTGGTATAAGGAAATATCTGCGAACTCAGTGTTAATGTTTCTAGGTGTCAATATGCCATGTATGGTGGATGAAAGTTTTGTAATACACATGTACACAACTCATTAAGAATGTTTGTCAAATCTGTGATGTGTGTAGCTCGTTCGGAACATGGACTGTCACGGTGAGGCAAACTATGTAAATTACATATCTATTGGTTAGAACACGCTCCAGGAGCATTTTACTGGAAAATGTGCCTCAGTTTGGAAACTGGTGTAATGAAAACCCTGCAAAATCTGAGTAAATGCTTTAAGGTGACATTATGTCTTCAATGGGTTATTAAAGATGTGTAATTCACATGCTAAGAACTCAGCAGTGAATATTTGTTGAATCCGAGGTGCATGGTCCATTTTCGGAACACCGAATGTTACGGTGAAGGTATCTATGAAAATTAGATGTCTATTGGATACAACATGCACCAAGAGAATTTTTCTGCGAAAACTGCCTGATTTTCGTAACTGACGTTAGGAAAACCTGCGAAATCTAAGTAAATGTTTCTAGGTGTAAATATGCCTTGTATTGTGGTTGAAAAAACGGTAATCCACATGCTCACGGTCATTAAATAATGTTTGTCGAAGCCGTGATGAATGTAAAGTTCTCGGAACATGGAATGTCTCGGTGAGTGAAGCTCTGAAAATAACAATTCTGCTGGATAGAACTCGCTTGAATTGAATGTTTCTGTGAAAATTTCATGATTTTCTAAACTGGATGTAAGGAAAAACCTGCGAAATCAGAATAACTACTTCTAGGTGTAAATATGCCTTGTATGGTGGATGAAAGTTCGGTAATCCACATGCTCACACTCAATAAAGAATGTTTGTCGAACTCGTGTTGCATGTAATGTGTTTGGAATACGGAATGTCATAGTGAAGGAAACAATGTGAGTTACATGTGTATTGGGTAGAACTCGCTTGAAGAGTATTTTTCTGCGAAATGTGCCTCATTTTCAAAAGTGCCTTTAGGAGAACCCTGTGAAATCTGAGAAAATGCTTCTAAGTGTCAATATGCCTTGACTGGTGAATGAAAGTCCGGTAATCCACATGTTAATAACAGTGTAGTAATTTTTTTAAACCGTGATTCATGTAGCGCTTTTGAGAAATGGAATTTCACGGTAATGAAACTATGTAAATTACAATTCTATTGAGTAGAACGATCTAGAAGAGAATTTTTCTGCGAAAATTGCATGATTATCGAATCTGAAGTTTGGAAATAGCTGCAAAAAGAGAGTAAATATTTGCAGGTGTAAGTGTGCCATTATGTTGCAAGAAAGTTCAGTAATCCACATTTTCACAACATATTAAAGAATCTATTTCTAATCCGTGATGCATGTAGAGTGTTCAGAACGTGGAATTTCACGGTGATTGAAACAATGTAACTGACTTCTCTATTGGGTAGAACTCGCTCCGAGAGAGTTTTTCTGCAAAAACTTTGTCATTTTTGAACCTGGCGTTTAGAAAACGCTGCAAAATCTGAGAAAATACTTCTAAGAATCAATATCCAATGTATTGTGATGAAAGTTCGGTAATCCACATGCCAACAAATTAGTACTGAATATTTGTCGAATCCTTTATGCATGTAACATGTTCGGAACACGGAATTTCACTGCCAGGGAATTTATGTAAATTACTTTTCCCTTGGTTAGAAATAACTCCAAGAGATTTTTCCTGAGATATCGGCCTGATTTTCGAATGTGGCATTAGGAAAAACCTGCGAACCCAGATTACTAGATTCTCGGTGTACATCTGCCTTTTATGGTGGATGAAAGTTCGGTAATCCGCATGCTAACTACTCTGTAGTGAATATTTGTCGAATCCGAGATACGTGAAGCGTGTTCGGAACACAGGATATCACGGTGAGCGAATCTATGTAAAATACATGTCTCTTGGGTAGAATTTGCTCTAAGAGTTTTTTCTGAGAAATCTGCCTCATTTTTGAACCTGGCGTTTGAAAATCTCTGCAAAATCAGAGAAAATGCTTCAAAGTGTCAATATGCCTTGTATTGTGATGCAAGATCGTAAAACCACATGCAAAATAATCTGTGGTGAATATTTTTAGAAAGCGTTATGCATGCAGTGTGATCGTATCATGGAAAATCCCGGCGATGGATTCTATGTAAATTACACACCTATTGGTTAGAATTCGCTCCAAAAATTTTTCCCTGAGAAAACGGCCTGATTTTCGAAACTGGAATTAGGAAAAAGCTGCAAATTCAGAGTTAAAGTTTCTAGTTGTAAATATGCCATATATGGTGGATGAAAGTTCTGTAATCTACATGATCACAAGTCATTCGTGAAAGTTTGTTGAAATCTCCATGCATGTAGCGTGTTCGGAAAATGGAATGTCACTGTGAGGGAAACTATGTAAATTACATTTCTATTGGGAAGTACTCGCTCCACGAGAACTTTTCTGACAAATCTGCCTCCTTTTCAAAACTGGAATTAGGAAAAACTTTCAAAATGTGAGAAAATGTTCAAATTGTCAACATGGCTTTTATGGTGGATGAAAGTTCGGTAATCCTTATGCTAACAACTCTGTAGTGAATATTTGTCGAATCCGTGATGCATGTAGCTTTTTCAGAACACGGAATTCCACGATGACGGGTTCTATGTAAATTGCATGTCTATTGGGTAGAACTCGCTCCAAGAAGATCTTTCTGTGGAAACTGCATGATTTTAGAGACTGACATTAGGAGAATACTACTAAATCAGAATAAAATTTCTATGTATAAATATGCACTGTAAGGTGGATTAAAGTTCGTTAATACACATGTTCACAACTCATTAAAGAAGGTTTGTTGAATCCGTGGTGCATGTAACGTGTTCAGAACACGGAATGTCACGGTGATTGAAAGTAGGGAAATTACCTATCTTTTGGGTAGAACTGGCTCCAAGAGCCTTTTTCGGCCAAATCTGCCTCATTTTCAAAACTGGCGTTCAAACTAACTTGTGAAATCTGAGAAAATTCTTCAAAGTGTCACTAAGCCTTGTATGGTGGACGAAAGTGCTGTAATCCACTTGCTAACAACTCTGTAGTGAATGTTTGTCGCATCCGAGATGCATGTAGCGTGTTCGGAACACAGAATTTGACGGTGAGCGAATCCATGTAAATTACATGTCTATTGGTTAGAACCCGCTCCAAGAGGTTTTTGCCGCGAACTCTGCCTCATTTTCGAAACTGGCATTTTGAAAGCTCTGTGAAATCAGAGAAAAAGCTTCTAAGCATCGATAAGCCTACTACTGTGATGAAAGTCCTGTAATCCACATGCAAACAATTCTGTAGTGTATTTTTGTCGAATATTTTCTGCATGTAGCATGTTCGAAACATGTAAATTCACAGCGGGAGAATCTATGTAATTTACATATCTATTGGGTAGAACACGCTCCAACAGTTTTTTCCTTTGAAAACTGCCTGATTTTCGAAACTGGTATAAGGAAATATCTGCGAACTCAGTGTTAATGTTTCTAGGTGTCAATATGCCATGTATGGTGGATGAAAGTTTTGTAATACACATGTACACAACTCATTAAGAATGTTTGTCAAATCTGTGATGTGTGTAGCTCGTTCGGAACATGGACTGTCACGGTGAGGCAAACTATGTAAATTACATATCTATTGGTTAGAACACGCTCCAGGAGCATTTTACTGGAAAATGTGCCTCAGTTTGGAAACTGGTGTAATGAAAACCCTGCAAAATCTGAGTAAATGCTTTAAGGTGACATTATGTCTTCAATGGGTTATTAAAGATGTGTAATTCACATGCTAAGAACTCAGCAGTGAATATTTGTTGAATCCGAGGTGCATGGTCCATTTTCGGAACACCGAATGTTACGGTGAAGGTATCTATGAAAATTAGATGTCTATTGGATACAACATGCACCAAGAGAATTTTTCTGCGAAAACTGCCTGATTTTCGTAACTGACGTTAGGAAAACCTGCGAAATCTAAGTAAATGTTTCTAGGTGTAAATATGCCTTGTATTGTGGTTGAAAAAACGGTAATCCACATGCTCACGTTCATTAAATAATGTTTGTCGAAGCCGTGATGAATGTAAAGTTCTCGGAACATGGAATGTCTCGGTGAGTGAAGCTCTGAAAATAACAATTCTGCTGGATAGAACTCGCTTGAATTGAATGTTTCTGTGAAAATTTCATGATTTTCTAAACTGGATGTAAGGAAAAACCTGCGAAATCAGAATAACTACTTCTAGGTGTAAATATGCCTTGTATGGTGGATGAAAGTTTGTTAATCCACATGCTCACACTCAATAAAGAATGTTTGTCGAACTCGTGTTGCATGTAATGTGTTTGGAATACGGAATGTCATAGTGAAGGAAACAATGTGAGTTACATGTGTATTGGGTAGAACTCGCTTGAAGAGTATTTTTCTGCGAAATGTGCCTCATTTTCAAAAGTGCCTTTAGGAGAACCCTGTGAAATCTGAGAAAATGCTTCTAAGTGTCAATATGCCTTGACTGGTGAATGAAAGTCCGGTAATCCACATGTTAATAACAGTGTAGTAATTTTTTTAAACCGTGATTCATGTAGCGCTTTTGAGAAATGGAATTTCACGGTAATGAAACTATGTAAATTACAATTCTATTGAGTAGAACGATCTAGAAGAGAATTTTTCTGCGAAAATTGCATGATTATCGAATCTGAAGTTTGGAAATAGCTGCAAAAAGAGAGTAAATATTTGCAGGTGTAAGTGTGCCATTATGTTGCAAGAAAGTTCAGTAATCCACATTTTCACAACATATTAAAGAATCTATTTCTAATCCGTGATGCATGTAGAGTGTTCAGAACGTGGAATTTCACGGTGATTGAAACAATGTAAATGACTTCTCTATTGGGTAGAACTCACTCCGAGAGAGTTTTTCTGCAAAAACTTTGTCATTTTTGAACCTGGCGTTTAGAAAACGCTGCAAAATCTGAGAAAATACTTCTAAGAATCAATATCCAATGTATTGTGATGAAAGTTCGGTAATCCACATGCCAACAAATTAGTACTGAATATTTGTCGAATCCTTTATGCATGTAACATGTTCGGAACACGGAATTTCACTGCCAGGGAATTTATGTAAATTACTTTTCCCTTGGTTAGAAATCACTCCAAGAGATTTTTCCTGAGATATCGGCCTGATTTTCGAATGTGGCATTAGGAAAAACCTGCGAACCCAGATTACTAGATTCTCGGTGTACATCTGCCTTTTATGGTGGATGAAAGTTCGGTAATCCGCATGCTAAATACTCTGTAGTGAATATTTGTCGAATCCGAGATACGTGAAGCGTGTTCGGAACACAGGATATCACGGTGAGCGAATCTATGTAAAATACATGTCTCTTGGGTAGAATTTGCTCTAAGAGTTTTTTCTGAGAAATCTGCCTCATTTTTGAACCTGGCGTTTGAAAATCTCTGCAAAATCAGAGAAAATGCTTCAAAGTGTCAATATGCCTTGTATTGTGATGCAAGATCGTAAAACCACATGCAAAATAATCTGTGGTGAATATTTTTAGAAAGCGTTATGCATGCAGTGTGATCGTATCATGGAAAATCCCGGCGATGGATTCTATGTAAATTACACACCTATTGGTTAGAATTCACTCCAAAAATTTTTCCCTGAGAAAACGGCCTGATTTTCGAAACTGGAATTAGGAAAAAGCTGCAAATTCAGAGTTCAAGTTTCTAGTTGAAAATATGCCATATATGGTGGATGAAAGTTCTGTAATCTACATGATCACAAGTCATTCGTGAAAGTTTGTTGAAATCTTCATGCATGTAGCGTGTTCGGAAAATGGAATGTCACTGTGAGGGAAACTATGTAAATTACATTTCTATTGGGAAGTACTCGCTCCACGAGAACTTTTCTGACAAATCTGCCTCCTTTTCAAAACTGGAATTAGGAAAAACTTTCAAAATGTGAGAAAATGTTCAAATTGTCAACATGGCTTTTATGGTGGATGAAAGTTCGGTAATCCTTATGCTAACAACTCTGTAGTGAATATTTGTCGAATCCGTGATGCATGTAGCTTTTTCAGAACACGGAATTCCACGATGACGGGTTCTATGTAAATTGCATGTCTATTGGGTAGAACTCGCTCCAAGAAGATCTTTCTGTGGAAACTGCATGATTTTAGAGACTGACATTAGGAGAATACTACTAAATCAGAATAAAATTTCTATGTATAAATATGCACTGTAAGGTGGATTAAAGTTCGTTAATACACATGTTCACAACTCATTAAAGAAGGTTTGTTGAATCCGTGGTGCATGTAACGTGTTCAGAACACGGAATGTCACGGTGATTGAAAGTAGGGAAATTACCTATCTTTTGGGTAGAACTGGCTCCAAGAGCCTTTTTCTGCCAAATCTGCCTCATTTTCAAAACTGGCGTTTAAACTAACGTGTGAAATCTGAGAAAATTCTTCAAAGTGTCAGTAAGCCTTTTATGGTGGACGAAAGTGCTGTAATCCACTTGCTAACAACTCTGTAGTGAATGTTTGTCGCATCCGAGATGCATGTAGCGTGTTCGGAACACAGAATTTGACTGTGAGCGAATCCATGTAAATTACATGTCTATTGGTTAGAACCCGCTCCAAGAGGTTTTTGCCGCGAACTCTGCCTCATTTTCGAAACTGGCATTTTGAAAGCTCTGTGAAATCAGAGAAAAAGCTTCTAAGCATCGATAAGCCTACTACTGTGATGAAAGTCCTGTAATCCACATGCAAACAATTCTGTAGTGTATTTTTGTCGAATATTTTCTGCATGTAGCATGTTCGAAACATGTAAATTCACAGCGGGAGAATCTATGTAATTTACATATCTATTGGGTAGAACACGCTCCAACAGTTTTTTCCTTTGAAAACTGCCTGATTTTCGAAACTGGTATTAGGAAATATCTGCGAACTCAGTGTTAATGTTTCTAGGTGTCAATATGCCATGTATGGTGGTTGAAAGTTCTGTAATACACATGTACACAACTCATTAAGAATGTTTGTCAAATCTGTGATGTGTGTAGCTCGTTCGGAACATGGACTGTCACGGTGAGGCAAACTATGTAAATTACATATCTATTGGTTAGAACACGCTCCAGGAGCATTTTACTGGAAAATGTGCCTCAGTTTGGAAACTGGTGTAATGAAAACCCTGCAAAATCTGAGTAAATGCTTTAAGGTGACAATATGTCTTCAATGGGTTATTAAAGATGTGTAATTCACATGCTAAGAACTCAGCAGTGAATATTTGTTGAATCCGTGGTGCATGGTCCATTTTTGGAACACGGAATGTTACGGTGAAGGTATCTATGAAAATGAGATGTCTATTGGATACAACATGCACCAAGAGAATTTTTCTGCGAAAACTGCCTGATTTTCGTAACTGACGTTAGGAAAACCTGCGAAATCTAAGTAAATGTTTCTAGGGGTAAATATGCCTTGTATTGTGGTTGAAAAATCGGTAATCCACATGCTCACGGTCATTAAATAATGTTTGTCGAAGCCGTGATGAATGTAAAGTTCTCGGAACACGGAATGTCTCGGTGAGTGAAGCTCTGAAAATAAAAATTCTGCTGGATAGAACTCGCATGAATTGAATGTTTCTGTGAAAATTTCATGATTTTCTAAACTGGATGTAAGGAAAAACCTGCGAAATCAGAATAACTACTTCTAGGTGTAAATATGCCTTGTATGGTGGATGAAAGTTTGTTAATCCACATGCTTACACTCAATAAAGAATGTTTGTCGAACTCGTGTTGCATGTAATGTGTTTGGAATACGGAATGTCATAGTGAAGGAAACAATGTGAGTTACATGTCTATTGGGTAGAACTCGCTTGAAGAGTATTTTTCTGCGAAATGTGCCTCATTTTCAAAAGTGCCTTTAGGAGAACCCTGTGAAATCTGAGAAAATGCTTCTAAGTGTCAATATGCCTTGACTGGTGAATGAAAGTCCGGTAATCCACATGTTAATAACAGTGTAGTAATTTTTTTAAACCGTGATTCATGTAGCGCTTTTGAGAAATGGAATTTCACGGTAATGAAACTATGTAAATTACAATTCTATTGAGTAGAACGATCTAGAAGAGAATTTTTCTGCGAAAATTGCATGATTATCGAATCTGAAGTTTGGAAATAGCTGCAAAAAGAGAGTAAATATTTGCAGGTGTAAGTGTGCCATTATGTTGCAAGAAAGTTCAGTAATCCACATTTTCACAACATATTAAAGAATCTATTTCTAATCCGTGATGCATGTAGAGTGTTCAGAACGTGGAATTTCACGGTGATTGAAACAATGTAAATGACTTCTCTATTGGGTAGAACTCGCTCCGAGAGAGTTTTTCTGCAAAAACTTTGTCATTTTTGAACCTGGCGTTTAGAAAACGCTGCAAAATCTGAGAAAATACTTCTAAGAATCAATATCCAATGTATTGTGATGAAAGTTCGGTAATCCACATGCCAACAAATTAGTACTGAATATTTGTCGAATCCTTTATGCATGTAACATGTTCGGAACACGGAATTTCACTGCCAGGGAATTTATGTAAATTACTTTTCCCTTGGTTAGAAATCACTCCAAGAGATTTTTCCTGAGATATCGGCCTGATTTTCGAATGTGGCATTAGGAAAAACCTGCGAACCCAGATTACTAGATTCTCGGTGTACATCTGCCTTTTATGGTGGATGAAAGTTCGGTAATCCGCATGCTAACTACTCTGTAGTGAATATTTGTCGAATCCGAGATACGTGAAGCGTGTTCGGAACACAGGATATCACGGTGAGCGAATCTATGTAAAATACATGTCTCTTGGGTAGAATTTGCTCTAAGAGTTTTTTCTGAGAAATCTGCCTCATTTTTGAACCTGGCGTTTGAAAATCTCTGCAAAATCAGAGAAAATGCTTCAAAGTGTCAATATGCCTTGTATTGTGATGCAAGATCGTAAAACCACATGCAAAATAATCTGTGGTGAATATTTTTAGAAAGCGTTATGCATGCAGTGTGATCGTATCATGGAAAATCCCGGCGATGGATTCTATGTAAATTACACACCTATTGGTTAGAATTCACTCCAAAAATTTTTCCCTGAGAAAACGGCCTGATTTTCGAAACTGGAATTAGGAAAAAGCTGCAAATTCAGAGTTAAAGTTTCTAGTTGTAAATATGCCATATATGGTGGATGAAAGTTCTGTAATCTACATGATCACAAGTCATTCGTGAAAGTTTGTTGAAATCTTCATGCATGTAGCGTGTTCGGAAAATGGAATGTCACTGTGAGGGAAACTATGTAAATTACATTTCTATTGGGAAGTACTCGCTCCACGAGAACTTTTCTGACAAATCTGCCTCCTTTTCAAAACTGGAATTAGGAAAAACTTTCAAAATGTGAGAAAATGTTCAAATTGTCAACATGGCTTTTATGGTGGATGAAAGTTCGGTAATCCTTATGCTAACAACTCTGTAGTGAATATTTGTCGAATCCGTGATGCATGTAGCTTTTTCAGAACACGGAATTCCACGATGACGGGTTCTATGTAAATTGCATGTCTATTGGGTAGAACTCGCTCCAAGAAGATCTTTCTGTGGAAACTGCATGATTTTAGAGACTGACATTAGGAGAATACTACTAAATCAGAATAAAATTTCTATGTATAAATATGCACTGTAAGGTGGATTAAAGTTCGTTAATACACATGTTCACAACTCATTAAAGAAGGTTTGTTGAATCCGTGGTGCATGTAACGTGTTCAGAACACGGAATGTCACGGTGATTGAAAGTAGGGAAATTACCTATCTTTTGGGTAGAACTGGCTCCAAGAGCCTTTTTCTGCCAAATCTGCCTCATTTTCAAAACTGGCGTTTAAACTAACGTGTGAAATCTGAGAAAATTCTTCAAAGTGTCAGTAAGCCTTTTATGGTGGACGAAAGTGCTGTAATCCACTTGCTAACAACTCTGTAGTGAATGTTTGTCGCATCCGAGATGCATGTAGCGTGTTCGGAACACAGAATTTGACTGTGAGCGAATCCATGTAAATTACATGTCTATTGGTTAGAACCCGCTCCAAGAGGTTTTTGCCGCGAACTCTGCCTCATTTTCGAAACTGGCATTTTGAAAGCTCTGTGAAATCAGAGAAAAAGCTTCTAAGCTTCTATATGCCTACTACTGTGATGAAAGTCCTGTAATCCACATGCAAACAATTCTGTAGTGTATTTTTGTCGAATATTTTCTGCATGTAGCATGTTCGAAACATGTAAATTCACAGCGGGAGAATCTATGTAATTTACATATCTATTGGGTAGAACACGCTCCAACAGTTTTTTCCTTTGAAAACTGCCTGATTTTCGAAACTGGTATTAGGAAATATCTGCGAACTCAGTGTTAATGTTTCTAGGTGTCAATATGCCATGTATGGTGGTTGAAAGTTCTGTAATACACATGTACACAACTCATTAAGAATGTTTGTCAAATCTGTGATGTGTGTAGCTCGTTCGGAACATGGACTGTCACGGTGAGGCAAACTATGTAAATTACATATCTATTGGTTAGAACACGCTCCAGGAGCATTTTACTGGAAAATGTGCCTCAGTTTGGAAACTGGTGTAATGAAAACCCTGCAAAATCTGAGTAAATGCTTTAAGGTGACAATATGTCTTCAATGGGTTATTAAAGATGTGTAATTCACATGCTAAGAACTCAGCAGTGAATATTTGTTGAATCCGTGGTGCATGGTCCATTTTTGGAACACGGAATGTTACGGTGAAGGTATCTATGAAAATGAGATGTCTATTGGATACAACATGCACCAAGAGAATTTTTCTGCGAAAACTGCCTGATTTTCATAACTGACGTTAGGAAAACCTGCGAAATCTAAGTAAATGTTTCTAGGGGTAAATATGCCTTGTATTGTGGTTGAAAAATCGGTAATCCACATGCTCACGGTCATTAAATAATGTTTGTCGAAGCCGTGATGAATGTAAAGTTCTCGGAACACGGAATGTCTCGGTGAGTGAAGCTCTGAAAATAACAATTCTGCTGGATAGAACTCGCATGAATTGAATGTTTCTGTGAAAATTTCATGATTTTCTAAACTGGATGTAAGGAAAAACCTGCGAAATCAGAATAACTACTTCTAGGTGTAAATATGCCTTGTATGGTGGATGAAAGTTTGTTAATCCACATGCTCACACTCAATAAAGAATGTTTGTCGAACTCGTGTTGCATGTAATGTGTTTGGAATACGGAATGTCATAGTGAAGGAAACAATGTGAGTTACATGTCTATTGGGTAGAACTCGCTTGAAGAGTATTTTTCTGCGAAATGTGCCTCATTTTCAAAAGTGCCTTTAGGAGAACCCTGTGAAATCTGAGAAAATGCTTCTAAGTGTCAATATGCCTTGACTGGTGAATGAAAGTCCGGTAATCCACATGTTAATAACAGTGTAGTAATTTTTTTAAACCGTGATTCATGTAGCGCTTTTGAGAAATGGAATTTCACGGTAATGAAACTATGTAAATTACAATTCTATTGAGTAGAACGATCTAGAAGAGAATTTTTCTGCGAAAATTGCATGATTATCGAATCTGAAGTTTGGAAAAAGCTGCAAAAAGGGAGTAAATATTTGCAGGTGTAAGTGTGCCATTATGTTGCAAGAAAGTTCAGTAATCCACATTTTCACAACATATTAAAGAATCTATTTCTAATCCGTGATGCATGTAGAGTGTTCAGAACGTGGAATTTCATGGTGATTGAAACAATGTAACTGACTTCTCTATTGGGTAGATCTCGCTCCGAGAGAGTTTTTCGGCAAAAACTTTGTCATTTTTGAACCTGTCGTTTAGAAAATGCTGTAAAATCTGAGAAAATACTTCTAAGAATCAATATTCAATATATTGTGATGAAAGTTCGGTAATCCACATGCCAACAAATTAGTAGTGAATATTTGTCGAATCCTTTATGCATGTAACATGTTCGGAACACGGAATTTCACGGCCAGGGAGTTTATGTAAATTACATTTCCCTTGGTTAGAAATCACCCCAAGAGATTTTTCCTGAGAAATCGGCCTGATTTTCGAAAGTGGCGTTAGGAAAAACCTGCGTACCCAGATTACTAGATTCTCGGTGTACATCTGCCTTTTATGGTGGATGAAAGTTCGGTAATCCGCATGCTAACTACTCTGTAGTGAATATTTGTCGAATCCGAGATACGTGAAGCGTGTTCGGAACACAGGATATCACGGTGAGCCAATCTATGTAAAATACATGTCTCTTGGGTAGAATTTGCTCTAAGAGTTTTTTCTGAGAAATCTGCCTCATTTTTGAACCTGGCGGTTGAAAATCTCTGCAAAATCAGAGAAAATGCTTCAAAGTGTCAATATGCCTTGTATTGTGATGCAAGATCGTAAAACCACATGCAAACAAATCTGTGGTGATTATTTTTAGAAAGCGTTATGCATGCAGTGTGATCGTATCATGGAAAATCCTGGCGATGGATTCTATGTAAATTACACACCTATTGGTTAGAATTCGCTCCAAAAATTTTTCCCTGAGAAAACGGCCTGATTTTCCATACTAGCATTAGGAAAAAGCTGAAAATTCAGAGTTAAAGTTTCTAGTTGTAAATATGCCATATATGGTGGATGAAAGTTCTGTAATCTACATGTACACAAGTCATTCGTGAAAGTTTGTTGAAACCTTGATGCATGTAGCGTGTTCGGAAAATGGAATGTCACTGTGAGGGAAACTATGTAAATTACATTTCTATTGGGAAGTACTCGCTCCACGAGGATTTTTCTGACAAATCTGCCTCCTTTTCAAAACTGGAATTAGGAAAAACTTTCAAAATGTGAGAAAATGTTCAAATTGTCAACATGGCTTTTATGGTGGATGAAAGTTCGGTAATCCTTATGCTAACAACTCTGTAGTGAATATTTGTCGAATCCGTGATGCATGTAGCTTTTTCAGAACACGGAATTCCACGATGACGAGTTCTATGTAAATTGCATGTCTATTGGGTAGAAATCGCTCCAAGAAAATCTTTCTGTGGAAACTGCATGATTTTAGATACTGACATTAGGAGAATACTACTAAATCAGAATAAAATTTCTATGTATAAATATGCACTGTAAGGTGGATTAAAGTTCGTTAATACATGTTCACAACTCATTAAAGAAGGTTTGTTGAATCCGTGGTGCATGTAACGTGTTCAGAACACGGAATGTCACGGTGATTGAAAGTAGGGAAATTACCTATCTTTTGGGTAGAACTGGCTACAAGAGCATTTTTCTGCCAAATCTGCCTCATTTTCAAAACTGGCGTTCAAACTAACGTGTGAAATCTGAGAAAATTCTTCAAAGTGTCAGTAAGCCTTATATGGTGGAAGAAAGTGCTGTAATCCACTTGCTAACAACTCTGTAGTGAATGTTTGTCGCATCCGAGATGCATGTAGCGTGTTCGGAACACGGAATTTGACGGTGAGCGAATCCATGTAAATTACATGTCTATCGGTTAGAACCCGCTCCAAGAGGTTTTTGCCATGAAATCTGCCTCATTTTCGAAACTGGCATTTTGAAAGCTCTGTGAAATCACAGAAAAAGCTTCTAAGCATCTATATGCCTACTACTGTGATGAAAGTCCTGTAATCCACATGCAAACAAGTATGTAGTGTATTTTTGTCGAATCTTTTCTGCATGTAGCATGTTTGAAACATGTAAATTCACAGCGGGAGAATCTATGTAATTTACATATCTATTGGGTAGAACACGCTCCAACAGTTTTTTCCTTTGAAAACTGCCTGATTTTCGAAACTGGTATTAGGAAATATCTGCGAACTCAGTGTTAATGTTTCTAGGTGTCAATATGCCATGTATGGTGGATGAAAGTTTTGTAATACACATGTACATACTCATTAAGAATGTTTGTCAAATCTGTGATGTGTGTAGCTCGTTCGGAACATGGAATGTCACGGTGAGGCAAACTATGTAAATTACATATCTATTGGTTAGAACATCCTCCAGGAGCATTTTACTGGAAAATGTGCCTCAGTTTGGAAACTGGTGTAATGAAAACCCTGCAAAATCTGAGTAAATGCTTTAAGATGACAATATGTCTTCAATGGGTTATTAAAGATGTGTAATTCACATGCTAAGAACTCAGCAGTGAATATTTGTTGAATCCGTGGTGCATGGTCCATTTTCGGAACACGGAATGTTACGGTGAAGGTATCTATGAAAATGAGATGTCTATTGGATAAAACATGCACCAAGAGAATTTTTCTGCGAAAACTGCCTGATTTTCGTAACTGACGTTAGGAAAACCTGCGAAATCTAAGTAAATGTTTCTAGGTGTAAATATGCCTTGTATTGTGGTTGAAAAAACGGTAATCCACATGCTCACGGTCATTAAATAATGTTTGTCGAAGCCGTGATGAATGTAACGTTTTCGGAACACGGAATGTCTCGGTGAGTGAAGCTCTGAAAATAACAATTCTGCTGGATAGAACTCGCTTGAATTGAATGTTTCTGTGAAAATTTCATGATTTTCTAAACTGGATGTAAGGAAAAACCTGCGAAATCAGAATAACTACTTCTAGGTGTAAATATGCCTTGTATGGTGGATGAAAGCTCGGTAATCCACATGCTCACACTCAATAAAGAATGTTTGTCGAACTCGTGTTGCATGTAATGTGTTTGGAATACGGAATGTCATAGTGAAGGAAACAATGTGAGTTACATGTCTATTGGGTAGAACTCGCTTGAAGAGTATTTTTCTGCGAAATGTGCCTCATTTTCAAAAGTGCCTTTAGGAGAACCCTGTGAAATCTGAGAAAATGCTTCTAAGTGTCAATATGCCTTGACTGGTGAATGAAAGTCCGGTAATCCACATGTTAATAACAGTGTAGTAATTTTTTTAAACCGTGATTCATGTAGCGCTTTTGAGAAATGGAATTTCACGGTAATGAAACTATGTAAATTACAATTCTATTGAGTAGAACGATCTAGAAGAGAATTTTTCTGCGAAAATTGCATGATTATCGAATCTGAAGTTTGGAAATAGCTGCAAAAAGAGAGTAAATATTTGCAGGTGTAAGTGTGCCATTATGTTGCAAGAAAGTTCAGTAATCCACATTTTCACAACATATTAAAGAATCTATTTCTAATCCGTGATGCATGTAGAGTGTTCAGAACGTGGAATTTCACGGTGATTGAAACAATGTAAATGACTTCTCTATTGGGTAGAACTCGCTCCGAGAGTGTTTTTCTGCAAAAACTTTGTCATTTTTGAACCTGTCGTTTAGAAAACGCTGCAAAATTTGAGAAAATACTTCTAAGAATCAATATTCAATGTATTGTGATGAAAGTTCGGTAATCCACATGCCAACAAATTAGTACTGAATATTTGTCGAATCCTTTATGCATGTAACATGTTCGGAACACGGAATTTCACTGCCAGGGAATTTATGTAAATTACTTTTCCCTTGGTTAGAAATCACTCCAAGAGATTTTTCCTGAGATATCGGCCTGATTTTCGAATGTGGCATTAGGAAAAACCTGCGAACCCAGATTACTAGATTCTCGGTGTACATCTGCCTTTTATGGTGGATGAAAGTTCGGTAATCCGCATGCTAACTACTCTGTAGTGAATATTTGTCGAATCCGAGATACGTGAAGCGTGTTCGGAACACAGGATATCACGGTGAGCGAATCTATGTAAAATACATGTCTCTTGGGTAGAATTTGCTCTAAGAGTTTTTTCTGAGAAATCTGCCTCATTTTTGAACCTGGCGTTTGAAAATCTCTGCAAAATCAGAGAAAATGCTTCAAAGTGTCAATATGCCTTGTATTGTGATGCAAGATCGTAAAACCACATGCAAAATAATCTGTGGTGAATATTTTTAGAAAGCGTTATGCATGCAGTGTGATCGTATCATGGAAAATCCCGGCGATGGATTCTATGTAAATTACACACCTATTGGTTAGAATTCGCTCCAAAAATTTTTCCCTGAGAAAACGGCCTGATTTTCGAAACTGGAATTAGGAAAAAGCTGCAAATTCAGAGTTAAAGTTTCTAGTTGTAAATATGCCATATATGGTGGATGAAAGTTCTGTAATCTACATGATCACAAGTCATTCGTGAAAGTTTGTTGAAATCTTCATGCATGTAGCGTGTTCGGAAAATGGAATGTCACTGTGAGGGAAACTATGTAAATTACATTTCTATTGGGAAGTACTCGCTCCACGAGAACTTTTCTGACAAATCTGCCTCCTTTTCAAAACTGGAATTAGGAAAAACTTTCAAAATGTTAGAAAATGTTCAAATTGTCAACATGGCTTTTATGGTGGATGAAAGCTCGGTAATCCTTATGCTAACAACTCTGTAGTGAATATTTGTCGAATCCGTGATGCATGTAGCTTTTTCGGAACACGGAATTCCACGATGACGGGTTCTATGGAAATTGCATGTCTATTGGGTAGAACTCGCTCCAAGAAGATCTTTCTGTGGAAACTGCATGATTTTAGAGACTGACATTAGGAGAATACTACTAAATCAGAATAAAATTTCTATGTATAAATATGCACTGTAAGGTGGATTAAAGTTCGTTAATACACATGTTCACAACTCATTAAAGAAGGTTTGTTGAATCCGTGGTGCATGTAACGTGTTCAGAACACGGAATGTCACGGTGATTGAAAGTAGGGAAATTACCTATCTTTTGGGTAGAACTGGCTCCAAGAGCCTTTTTCGGCCAAATCTGCCTCATTTTCAAAACTGGCGTTTAAACTAACGTGTGAAATCTGAGAAAATTCTTCAAAGTGTCAGTAAGCCTTTTATGGTGGACGAAAGTGCTGTAATCCACTTGCTAACAACTCTGTAGTGAATGTTTGTCGCATCCGAGATGCATGTAGCGTGTTCGGAACACAGAATTTGACGGTGAGCGAATCCATGTAAATTACATGTCTATTGGTTAGAACCCGCTCCAAGAGGTTTTGGCCGCGAACTCTGCCTCATTTTCGAAACTGGCATTTTGAAAGCTCTGTGAAATCAGAGAAAAAGCTTCTAAGCTTCTATATGCCTACTACTGTGATGAAAGTACTGTAATCCACATGCAAACAATTCTGTAGTGTATTTTTGTCGAATATTTTCTGCATGTAGCATGTTCGAAACATGTAATTTCACAGCGGGAGAATCTATGTAATTTACATATCTATTGGGTAGAACACGCTCCAACAGTTTTTTCCTTTGAAAACTGCCTGATTTTCGAAACTGGTATTAGGAAATATCTGCGAACTCAGTGTTAATGTTTCTAGGTGTCAATATGCCATGTATGGTGGTTGAAAGTTCTGTAATACACATGTACACAACTCATTAAGAATGTTTGTCAAATCTGTGATGTGTGTAGCTCGTTCGGAACATGGACTGTCACGGTGAGGCAAACTATGTAAATTACATATCTATTGGTTAGAACAGGCTCCAGGAGCATTTTACTGGAAAATGTGCCTCAGTTTGGAAACTGGTGTAATGAAAACCCTGCAAAATCTGAGTAAATGCTTTAAGGTGACAATATGTCTTCAATGGGTTATTAAAGATGTGTAATTCACATGCTAAGAACTCAGCAGTGAATATTTGTTGAATCCGTGGTGCATGGTCCATTTTCGGAACACGGAATGTTACGGTGAAGGTATCTATGAAAATGAGATGTCTATTGGATACAACATGCACCAAGAGAATTTTTCTGCGAAAACTGCCTGATTTTCGTAACTGACGTTAGGAAAACCTGCGAAATCTAAGTAAATGTTTCTAGTGGTAAATATGCCTTGTATTGTGGTTGAAAAATCGGTAATCCACATGCTCACGGTCATTAAATAATGTTTGTCGAAGCCGTGATGAATGTAAAGTTCTCGGAACACGGAATGTCTCGGTGAGTGAAGCTCTGAAAATAACAATTCTGCTGGATAGAACTCGCATGAATTGAATGTTTCTGTGAAAATTTCATGATTTTCTAAACTGGATGTAAGGAAAAACCTGCGAAATCAGAATAACTACTTCTAGGTGTAAATATGCCTTGTATGGTGGATGAAAGTTCGGTAATCCACATGCTCACACTCAATAAAGAATGATTGTCGAACTCGTGTTGCATGTAACGTGTTTGGAATACGGAATGTCATAGTGAAGGAAACAATGAGAGTTACATGTCTATTGGGTAGAACTCGCTTGAAGAGAATTTCTCTGCGAAATGTGCCTCATTTTCAAAAGTGCCTTTAGGAGAACCCTGTGAAATCTGAGAAAATGCTTCTAAGTGTCAATATGCCTTGACTGGTGAATGAAAGTCCGGTAATCCACATGTTAATAACAGTGTAGTAATTTTTTTAAACCGTGATTCATGTAGCGCTTTTGAGAAATGGAATTTCACGGTAATGAAACTATGTAAATTACAATTCTATTGAGTAGAACGATCTAGAAGAGAATTTTTCTGCGAAAATTGCATGATTATCGAATCTGAAGTTTGGAAATAGCTGCAAAAAGAGAGTAAATATTTGCAGGCGTAAGTGTGCCATTATGTTGCAAGAAAGTTCAGTAATCCACATTTTCACAACATATTAAAGAATCTATTTCTAATCCGTGATGCATGTAGAGTGTTAAGAACGTGGAATTTCACGGTGATTGAAACAATGTAAATGACTTCTCTATTGGGTAGAACTCGCTCCGAGAGGGTTTTTCTGCAAAAACTTTGTCATTTTTGAACCTGGCGTTTAGAAAACGCTGCAAAATCTGAGAAAATACTTCTAAGAATCAATATTCAATGTATTGTGATGAAAGTTCGGTAATCCACATGCCAACAAATTAGTACTGAATATTTGTCGAATCCTTTATGCATGTAACATGTTCGGAACACGGAATTTCACTGCCAGGGAATTTATGTAAATTACTTTTCCCTTGGTTAGAAATCACTCCAAGAGATTTTTCCTGAGATATCGGCCTGATTTTCGAATGTGGCATTAGGAAAAACCTGCGAACCCAGATTACTAGATTCTCGGTGTACATCTGCCTTTTATGGTGGATGAAAGTTCGGTAATCCGCATGCTAACTACTCTGTAGTGAATATTTGTCGAATCCGAGATACGTGAAGCGTGTTCGGAACACAGGATATCACGGTGAGCGAATCTATGTAAAATACATGTCTCTTGGGTAGAATTTGCTCTAAGAGTTTTTTCTGAGAAATCTGCCTCATTTTTGAACCTGGCGTTTGAAAATCTCTGCAAAATCAGAGAAAATGCTTCAAAGTGTCAATATGCCTTGTATTGTGATGCAAGATCGTAAAACCACATGCAAAATAATCTGTGGTGAATATTTTTAGAAAGCGATATGCATGCAGTGTGATCGTATCATGGAAAATCCCGGCGATGGATTCTATGTAAATTACACACCCATTGGTTAGAATTCGCTCCAAAAATTTTTCCCTGAGAGAACGGCCTGATTTTCAATACTGGCATTAGGAAAAAGCTGCAAATTCAGAGTTAAAGTTTCTAGTTGTAAATATGCCATATATGGTGGATGAAAGTTCTGTAATCTACATGTTCACAAGTCATTCGTGAAAGTTTGTTGAAACCTTGATGCATGTAGCGTGTTCGGAAAATGGAATGTCACTGTGAGGGAAACTATGTAAATTACATTTCTATTGGGAAGTACTCGCTCCACGAGAACTTTTCTGACAAATCTGCCTCCTTTTCAAAACTGGAATTAGGAAAAACTTTCGAAATGTGAGAAAATGTTCAAATTGTCAACATGGCTTTTATTGTGGATGAAAGTTCGGTAATCCTTATGCTAACAACTCTGTAGTGAATATTTGTCGAATCCGTGATGCATGTAGCTTTTTCGGAAGACGGAATTCCACGATGACGGGTTCTATGTAAATTGCATGTCTATTGGGTAGAACTCGCTCCAAGAGGATCTTTCTGTGGAAACTGCATGATTTTAGAAACTGACATTAGGAGAATACTACTAAATCAGAATAAAATTTCTATGTATAAATATGCACTGTAAGGTGGATTAAAGTTCGTTAATACACATGTTCACAACTCATTAAAGAAGGTTTGTTGAATCCGTGGTGCATGTAACGTGTTCAGAACACGGAATGTCACGGTGATTGAAAGTAGGGAAATTACCTATCTTTTGGGTAAAAATGGCTCCAAGAGCCTTTTTCTGCCAAATCTGCCTCATTTTCAAAACTGGCGTTTAAACTAACTTGTGAAATCTGAGAAAATTCTTCAAAGTGTCAGTAAGCCTTTTATGGTGGACGAAAGTGCTGTAATCCACTTGCTAACAACTCTGAAGTGAATGTTTGTCGCATCCGAGATGCATATAGCGTGTTCGGAACACAGAATTTGACGGTGAGCGAATCCATGTAAATTACATGTCTATTGGTTAGAACCCGCTCCAAGAGGTTTTTGCCGCGAACTCTGCCTCATTTTCGAAACTGGCATTTTGAAAGCTCTGTGAAATCAGAGAAAAAGCTTCTAAGCATCTATATGCCTACTACTGTGATGAAAGTCCTGTAATCCACATGCAAACAATTCTGTAGTGTATTTTTGTCGAATATTTTCTGCATGTAGCATGTTCGAAACATGTAAATTCACAGCGGGAGAATCTATGTAATTTACATATCTATTGGGTAGAACACGCTCCAACAGTTTTTTCCTTTGAAAACTGCCTGATTTTCGAAACTGGTATTAGGAAATATCTGCGAACTCAGTGTTAATGTTTCTAGGTGTCAATATGCCATGTATGGTGGTTGAAAGTTCTGTAATACACATGTACACAACTCATTAAGAATGTTTGTCAAATCTGTGATGTGTGTAGCTCGTTCGGAACATGGACTGTCACGGTGAGGCAAACTATGTAAATTACATATCTATTGGTTAGAACACGCTCCAGGAGCATTTTACTGGAAAATGTGCCTCAGTTTGGAAACTGGTGTAATGAAAACCCTGCAAAATCTGAGTAAATGCTTTAAGGTGACAATATGTCTTCAATGGGTTATTAAAGATGTGTAATTCACATGCTAAGAACTCAGCAGTGAATATTTGTTGAATCCGTGGTGCATGGTCCATTTTCGGAACACGGAATGTTACGGTGAAGGTATCTATGAAAATGAGATGTCTATTGGATACAACATGCACCAAGAGAATTTTTCTGCGAAAACTGCCTGATTTTCGTAACTGACGTTAGGAAAACCTGCGAAATCTAAGTAAATGTTTCTAGGTGTAAATATGCCTTGTATTGTGGTTGAAAAATCGGTAATCCACATGCTCACGGTCATTAAATAATGTTTGTCGAAGCCGTGATGAATGTAAAGTTCTCGGAACACGGAATGTCTCGGTGAGTGAAGCTCTGAAAATAACAATTCTGCTGGATAGAACTCGCTTGAATTGAATGTTTCTGTGAAAATTTCATGATTTTCTAAACTGGATGTAAGGAAAAACCTGCGAAATCAGAATAACTACTTCTAGGTGTAAATATGCCTTGTTTGGTGGATGAAAGTTCGGTAATCCACATGCTCACACTCAATAAAGAATGTTTGTCGAACACGTGTTGCATGTAATGTGTTTGGAATACGGAATGTCATAGTGAAGGAAACAATTTGAGTTACATGTCTATTGGGTAGAACTCGCTTGAAGAGAATTTCTCTGCGAAATGTGCCTCATTTTCAAAAGTGCCTTTAGGAGAACCCTGTGAAATCTGAGAAAATGCTTCTAAGTGTCAATATGCCTTGACTGGTGAATGAAAGTCCGGTAATCCACATGTTAATAACAGTGTAGTAATTTTTTTAAACCGTGATTCATGTAGCGCTTTTGAAAAATGGAATTTCACGGTAATGAAACTATGTAAATTACAATTCTATTGAGTAGAACGATCTAGAAGAGAATTTTTCTGCGAAAATTGCATGATTATCGAATCTGAAGTTTGGAAAAAGCTGCAAAAAGGGAGTAAATATTTGCAGGCGTAAGTGTGCCATTATGTTGCAAGAAAGTTCAGTAATCCACATTTTCACAACATATTAAAGAATCTTTTTCTAATCCGTGATGCATGTAGAGTGTTCAGAACGTGGAATTTCACGGTGATTGAAACAATGTAAATGACTTCTCTATTGGGTAGAACTCGCTCCGAGAGAGTTTTTCTGCAAAAACTTTGTCATTTTTCAACCTGGCGTTTAGAAAACGCTGCAAAATCTGAGAAAATACTTCTAAGAATCAGTATTCAATGTATTGTGATGAAAGTTCGGTAATCCACATGCCAACAAATTAGTACTGAATATTTGTCGAATCCTTTATGCATGTAACATGTTCGGAACACGGAATTTCACTGCCAGGGAATTTATGTAAATTACTTTTCCCTTGGTTAGAAATCACTCCAAGAGATTTTTCCTGAGATATTGGCCTGATTTTCGAATGTGGCGTTAGGAAAAACCTGCGAACCCAGATTACTAGATTCTCGGTGTACATCTGCCTTTTATGGTGGATGAAAGTTCGGTAATCCGCATGCTAAATACTCTGTAGTGAATATTTGTCGAATCCGAGATACGTGAAGCGTGTTCGGAACACAGGATATCACGGTGAGCGAATCTATGTAAAATACATGTCTCTTGGGTAGAATTTGCTCTAAGAGTTTTTTCTGAGAAATCTGCCTCATTTTTGAACCTGGCGTTTGAAAATCTCTGCAAAATCAGAGAAAATGCTTCAAAGTGTCAATATGCCTTGTATTGTGATGCAAGATCGTAAAACCACATGCAAAATAATCTGTGGTGAATATTTTTAGAAAGCGTTATGCATGCAGTGTGATCGTATCATGGAAAATCCTGGCGATGGATTCTATGTAATTTACACACCTATTGGTTAGAATTCGCTCCAAAAATTTTTCCCTGAGAAAACGGCCTGATTTTCCATACTGGCATTAGGAAAAAGCTGCAAATTCAGAGTTAAAGTTTCTAGTTGTAAATATGCCATATATGGTGGATGAAAGTTCTGTAATCTACATGATCACAAGTCATTCGTGAAAGTTTGTTGAAATCTTCATGCATGTAGCGTGTTCGGAAAATGGAATGTCACTGTGAGGGAAACTATGTAAATTAAATTTCTATTGGGAAGTACTCGCTCCACGAGATCTTTTCTGACAAATCTGCCTCCTTTTCAAAACTGGAATTAGGAAAAACTTTCAAAATGTGAGAAAATGTTCAAATTGTCAACATGGCTTTTATGGTGGATGAAAGTTCGGTAATCCTTATGCTAACAACTCTGTAGTGAATATTTGTCGAATCCGTGATGCATGTAGCTTTTTCAGAACACGGAATTCCACGATGACGGGTTCTATGTAAATTGCATGTCTATTGGGTAGAACTCGCTCCAAGAAGATCTTTCTGTGGAAACTGCATGATTTTAGAGACTGACATTAGGAGAATACTACTAAATCAGAATAAAATTTCTATGTATAAATATGCACTGTAAGGTGGATTAAAGTTCGTTAATACACATGTTCACAACTCATTAAAGAAGGTTTGTTGAATCCGTGGTGCATGTAACGTGTTCAGAACACGGAATGTCACGGTGATTGAAAGTAGGGAAATTACCTATCTTTTGGGTAGAACTGGCTCCAAGAGCATTTTTCTGCCAAATCTGCCTCATTTTCAAAACTGGCGTTTAAACTAACGTGTGAAATCTGAGAAAATTCTTCAAAGTGTCAGTAAGCCTTTTATGGTGGACGAAAGTGCTGTAATCCACTTGCTAACAACTCTGTAGTGAATGTTTGTCGCATCCGAGATGCATGTAGCGTGTTCGGAACACAGAATTTGACGGTGAGCGAATCCATGTAAATTACATGTCTATTGGTTAGAACCCGCTCCAAGAGGTTTTTGCCGCGAACTCTGCCTCATTTTCGAAACTGGCATTTTGAAAGCTCTGTGAAATCAGAGAAAAAGCTTCTAAGCATCTATATGCCTACTACTGTGATGAAAGTCCTGTAATCCACATGCAAACAATTCTGTAGTGTATTTTTGTCGAATAATTTCTGCATGTAGCATGTTCGAAACATGTAAATTCACAGCGGGAGAATCTATGTAATTTACATATCTATTGGGTAGAACACGCTCCAACAGTTTTTTCCTTTGAAAACTGCCTGATTTTCGAAACTGGTATTAGGAAATATCTGCGAACTCAGTGTTAATGTTTCTAGGTGTCAATATGCCATGTATGGTGGTTGAAAGTTCTGTAATACACATGTACACAACTCATTAAGAATGTTTGTCAAATCTGTGATGTGTGTAGCTCGTTCGGAACATGGACTGTCACGGTGAGGCAAACTATGTAAATTACATATCTATTGGTTAGAACACGCTCCAGGAGCATTTTACTGGAAAATGTGCCTCAGTTTGGAAACTGGTGTAATGGAAACCCTGCAAAATCTGAGTAAATGCTTTAAGGTGACAATATGTCTTCAATGGGTTATTAAAGATGTGTAATTCACATGCTAAGAACTCAGCAGTGAATATTTGTTGAATCCGTGGTGCATGGTCCATTTTTGGAACACGGAATGTTACGGTGAAGGTATCTATGAAAATGAGATGTCTATTGGATACAACATGCACCAAGAGAATTTTTCTGCGAAAACTGCCTGATTTTCGTAACTGACGTTAGGAAAACCTGCGAAATCTAAGTAAATGTTTCTAGGTGTAAATATGCCTTGTATTGTGGTTGAAAAATCGGTAATCCGCATGCTCACGGTCATTAAATAATGTTTGTTGAAGCCGTGATGAATGTAAAGTTCTCGGAACACGGAATGTCTCGGTGAGTGAAGCTCTGAAAATAACAATTCTGCTGGATAGAACTCGCTTGAATTGAATGTTTCTGTGAAAATTTCATGATTTTCTAAACTGGATGTAAGGAAAAACCTGCGAAATCAGAATAACTACTTCTAGGTGTAAATATGCCTTGTTTGGTGGATGAAAGTTCGGTAATCCACATGCTCACACTCAATAAAGAATGTTTGTCGAACACGTGTTGCATGTAATGTGTTTGGAATACGGAATGTCATAGTGAAGGAAACAATTTGAGTTACATGTCTATTGGGTAGAACTCGCTTGAAGAGAATTTCTCTGCGAAATGTGCCTCATTTTCAAAAGTGCCTTTAGGAGAACCCTGTGAAATCTGAGAAAATGCTTCTAAGTGTCAATATGCCTTGACTGGTGAATGAAAGTCCGGTAATCCACATGTTAATAACAGTGTAGTAATTTTTTTAAACCGTGATTCATGTAGCGCTTTTGAAAAATGGAATTTCACGGTAATGAAACTATGTAAATTACAATTCTATTGAGTAGAACGATCTAGAAGAGAATTTTTCTGCGAAAATTGCATGATTATCGAATCTGAAGTTTGGAAAAAGCTGCAAAAAGGGAGTAAATATTTGCAGGTGTAAGTGTGCCATTATGTTGCAAGAAAGTTCAGTAATCCACATTTTCACAACATATTAAAGAATCTTTTTCTAATCCGTGATGCATGTAGAGTGTTCAGAACGTGGAATTTCACGGTGATTGAAACAATGTAAATGACTTCTCTATTGAGTAGAACTCGCTCCGAGAGAGTTTTTCTGCAAAAACTTTGTCATTTTTCAACCTGGCGTTTAGAAAACGCTGCAAAATCTGAGAAAATACTTCTAAGAATCAATATTCAATGTATTGTGATGAAAGTTCGATAATCCACATGCCAACAAATTAGTAGTGAATATTTGTCGAATCCTTTATGCATGTAACATGTTCGGAACACGGAATTTAACGGCCAGGGAATTTATGTAAATTACTTTTCCCTTGGTTAGAAATCACTCCAAGAGTTTTTTCCTGAGATATCGGCCTGATATTCGAAAGTGGGGTTAGGAAAAACCTGCGAACCCAGATTACTAGATTCTCGGTGTACATCTGCCTTTTATGGTGGATGAAAGTTCGGTAATCCGCATGCTAAGTACTCTGTAGTGAATATTTGTCGAATCCGAGATACGTGAAGCGTGTTCGGAACACAGGATATCACGGTGAGCGAATCTATGTAAAATACATGTCTCTTGGGTAGAATTTGCTCTAAGAGTTTTTTCTGAGAAATCTGCCTCATTTTTGAACCTGGCGTTTGGAAATCTCTGCAAAATCAGAGAAAATGCTTCAAAGTGTCAATATGCCTTGTATTGTGATGCAAGATCGTAAAACCACATGCAAACAAATCTGTGGTGATTATTTTTAGAAAGCGTTATGCATGCAGTGTGATCGTATCATGGAAAATCCCGGCGATGGATTCTATGTAAATTACACACCTATTTGTTAGAATTCGCTCCAAAAATTTTTCCCTGAGAAAACGGCCTGATTTTCCATACTGGCATTAGGAAAAAGCTGAAAATTCAGAGTTAAAGTTTCTAGTTGTAAATATGCCATATATGGTGGATGAAAGTTCTGTAATCTACATGTACACAAGTCATTCGTGAAAGTTTGTTGAAACCTTGATGCATGTAGCGTGTTCGGAAAATGGAATGTCACTGTGAGGGAAACTATGTAAATTACATTTCTATTGGGAAGTACTCGCTCCACGAGAATTTTTCTGACAAATCTGCCTCCTTTTCAAAACTGGAATTAGGAAAAACTTTCAAAATGTGAGAAAATGTTCAAATTGTCAACATGGATTTTATGGTGGATGAAATTTCGGTAATCCTTATGCTAACAACTCTGTAGTGAATATTTGTCGAATCCGTGATGCATGTAGCTTTTTCAGAACACGGAATTCCACGATGACGAGTTCTATGTAAATTGCATGTCTATTGGGTAGAACTCGCTCCAAGAGGATTTTTCTGTGGAAACTGCATGATTTTAGAGACTGACATTAGGAGAATACTACTAAATCAGAATAAAATTTCTATGTATAAATATGCACTGTAAGGTGGATTAAAGTTCGTTAATACACATGTTCACAACTCATTAAAGAAGGTTTGTTGAATCCGTGGTGCATGTAACGTGTTCAGAACACGGAATGTCACGGTGATTGAAAGTAGGGAAATTACCTATCTTTTGGGTAGAACTGGCTCCAAGAGCCTTTTTCGGCCAAATCTGCCTCATTTTCAAAACTGGCGTTCAAACTAACTTGTGAAATCTGAGAAAATTCTTCAAAGTGTCACTAAGCCTTGTATGGTGGACGAAAGTGCTGTAATCCACTTGCTAACAACTCTGTAGTGAATGTTTGTCGCATCCGAGATGCATGTAGCGTGTTCGGAACACAGAATTTGACGGTGAGCGAATCCATGTAAATTACATGTCTATTGGTTAGAACCCGCTCCAAGAGGTTTTTGCCGCGAACTCTGCCTCATTTTCGAAACTGGCATTTTGAAAGCTCTGTGAAATCACAGAAAAAGCTTCTAAGCATCTATATGCCTACTAATGTGATGAAAGTCCTGTAATCCACATGCAAACACCTCTGTAGTGTATTTTTGTCGAATCTTTTCTGCATGTAGCATGTTCGAATCATGTAAATTCAGAGCGGGAGAATCTATGTAATTTACATATCTATTGGGTAGAACACGCTCCATCATTTTTTTCCTTTGAAAACTGCCTGATTTTCGAAACTGGTATTAGGAAATATCTGCAAACTCAGTGTTAATATTTCTAGGTGTCAATATGCCAGGTATGGTGGATGAAAGTTTTGTAATACACATGTACACAACTCATTAAGAATGTTTGTCAAATCTGTGATGTGTGTAGCTCGTTCGGAACATGGACTGTCACGGTGAGGCAAACTATGTAAATTACATATCTATTGGTTAGAACACGCTCCAGGAGCATTTTACTGGAAAATGTGCCTCAGTTTGGAAACTGGTGTAATGAAAACCCTGCAAAATATGAGTAAAAGATTTAAGGTGACAATATGTCTTCAATGGGTTAATAAAGATGTGTAATTCACATGCTGAGAACTCAGCAGTGAATATTTGTTGAATCCGTGGTGCATGGTCCATTTTCGGAACACGGAATGTTACGGTGAAGGTATCTATGAAAATGAGATGTCTATTGGATACAACATGCACCAAGAGAATTTTTCTGCGAAAACTGCCTTATTTTCGTAACAGACGTTAGGAAAACTTGTGAAATCTAAGTAAATGTTTCTAGGTCTAAATATGCCTTGAATTGTGGTTCAAAAATCGGTAATCCACATGCTCACGTTCATTCAATAATGTTTGTCGAAGCCGTGATGAATGTAACGTTTTCGGAACACGGAATGTCTCGGTGAGTGAAGCTCTGAAAATAACAATTCTGCTGGATAGAATTCGCTTGAATTGAATGTTTCTGTGAAAATTTCATGATTTTCTAAACTGGAAGTAAGGAAAAACATGCGAAATCAGAATAACTACTTCTAGGTGTAAATATGCCTTGTATGGTGGATGAAAGTTTGGTAATCCACATGCTCACACTCAATAAAGAATGTTTGTCGAACTCGTGTTGCATGTAACGTGTTTGGAATACGGAATGTCATAGTGAAGGAAACAATGTGAGTTACATGTCTATTGGGTAGAACTCGCTTGAAGAGAATTTTTCTGCGAAATGTGCCTCATTTTCAAAAGTGCCTTTAGGAGAACCCTGTGAAATCTGAGAAAATGCTTCTAAGTCTCAATATGCCTTGACTGGTGAATGAAAGTCCGGTAATCCACATGTTAATAACAGTGTAGTAATTTTTTTAAACCGTGATTCATGTAGCGCTTTTGAAAAATGGAATTTCACGGTAATGAAACTATGTAAATTACAATTCTATTGAGTAGAACGATCTAGAAGAGAATTTTTCTGCGAAAATTGCATGATTATCGAATCTGAAGTTTGGAAAAAGCTGCAAAAAGGGAGTAAATATTTGCAGGTGTAAGTGTGCCATTAAGATGCAAGAAAGTTCAGTAATCCACATTTTCACAACATATTAAAGAATCTTTTTCTAATCCGTGATGCATGTAGTGTGTTCAGAACGTGGAATTTCACGGTGATTGAAACAATGTAAATGACTTCTCTATTGGGTAGAACTCGCTCCGAGAGAGTTTTTCTGTGAAAACTTTGTCATTTTTGAACCTGGCGCTTAGAAAACGCTGCAAAATCTGAGAAAATACTTCTAAGAATCAATATTCAATGTATTTTGATGAAATTTCCTTAATCCACATGCCAACAAATTAGTAGTGAATATTTGTCGAATCCTTTATGCATGTAACTTGTTCGGAACACGGAATTTCACTGCCAGGTAATTTATGTAAATTACATTTCCCTTGGTTAGAAATCACCCCAAGAGATTTTTCCTGAGAAATCGGCCTGATTTTCGAAAGTGGCGTTAGGAAAAACCTGCAAACACAGATTACTAGATTCTCGGTGTACATCTGCCTTTTATGGTGGATGAAAGTTCGGTAATCCGCATGCTAACTACTCTGTAGTGAATATTTGTCGAATCCGAGATACGTGAAGCGTGTTCGGAACACAGGATATCACGGTGAGCGAATCTATGTAAAATACATGTCTCTTGGGTAGAATTTGCTCTAAGAGTTTTTTCTGAGAAATCTGCCTCATTTTTGAACCTGGCATTTGAAAATCTCTGCAAAATCAGAGAAAATGCTTCAAAGTGTCAATATGCCTTGTATTGTGATGCAAGATCGTAAAACCACATGCAAACAAATCTGTGGTGAATATTTTTAGAAAGCGTTATGCATGCAGTGTGATCGTATCATGGAAAATCCCGGCCATGGATTCTATGTAAATTACACACCTATTGGTTAGAATTCGCTCCAAAAATTTTTCCCTGAGAAAACGGCCTGATTTTCCATACTGGCATTAGGAAAAAGCTGCAAATTCAGAGTTAAAGTTTCTAGTTGTAAATATGCCATATATGGTGGATGAAAGTTCTGTAATCTACATGTTCACAAGTCATTCGTGAAAGTTTGTTGAAACCTTGATGCATGTAGCGTGTTCGGAAAATGGAATGTCACTGTGAGGGAAACTATGTAAATTAAATTTCTATTGGGAAGTACTCGCTCCACGAGAATTTTTCTGACAAATCTGCCTCCTTTTCAAAACTGGAATTAGGAAAAACTTTCGAAATGTGAGAAAATGCTTCAAATTGTCAACATGGCTTTTATGGTGGATGAAAGTTCGGTAATCCTTATGCTAACAACTCTGTAGTGAATATTTGTCGAATCCGTGATGCATGTAGCTTTTTCGGAAGACGGAATTCCACGATGACGGGTTCTATGTAAATTGCATGTCTATTGGGTAGAACTCGCTCCAAGAGGATCTTTCTGTGGAAACTGCATGATTTTAGAGACTGACATTAGGAGAATAATACTAAATCAGAATAAAATTTCTATGTATAAATATGCACTGTAAGGTGGATTAAAGTTCATTAATACACATGTTCACAACTCATTAAAGAAGGTTTGTTGAATCCGTGGTGCATGTAACGTGTTCAGAACACGGAATGTCACGGTGACTGAAAGTAGGGAAATTACCTATCTTTTGGGTAGAACTGGCTCCAAGAGCATTTTTCTGCCAAATCTGCCTCATTTTCAAAACTGGCGTTCAAACTAACGTGTGAAATCTGAGAAAATTTTTCAAAGTGTCAGTAAGCCTTGTATGGTGGACGAAAGTGCTGTAATCCACTTGCTAACAACTCTGTAGTGAATGTTTGTCGCATCTGAGATGCATGTAGCGTGTTCGGAACACGGAATTTGACGGTGAGCGAATCCATGTAAATTACATGTCTATTGGTTAGAACCCGCTCCAAGAGGTTTTTTCCGCGAAATCTGCCTCATTTTCGAAACTGGCATTTTGAAAGCTCTGTGAAATCAGAGAAAAAGCTTCTAAGCATCTATATGCCTACTACTGTGATGAAAGTCCTGTAATCCACATGCAAACAACTCTGTAGTGTATTTTTGTCGAATATTTTCTGCATGTAGCATGTTCGAAACATGTAAATTCACAGAGGGAGAATCTATGTAATTTCCATATCTATTGGGTAGAACACGCTCCAACAGTTTTTTCCTTTGAAAACTGCCTGATTTTGGAAACTGGTATTAGGAAATATCTGCGAACTCAGTGTTAATGTTTCTAGGTGTCAATATGCCATGTATGGTGGATGAAAGTTTTGTAATACACATGTACACAACTCATTAAGAATGTTTGTCAAATCTGTGATGTGTGTAGCTCGTTCGGAACATGGACTGTCACGGTGAGGCAAACTATGTAAATTACATATCTATTGGTTAGAACACGCTCCAGGAGCATTTTACTGGAAAATGTGCCTCAGTTTGGAAACTGGTGTAATGAAAACCCTGCAAAATCTGAGTAAATGCTTTAAGGTGACAATATGTCTTCAATGGGTTATTAAAGATGTGTAATTCACATGCTAAGAACTCAGCAGTGAATATTTGTTGAATCCGTGGTGCATGGTCCATTTTCGGAACACGGAATGTTACGGTGAAGGTATCTATGAAAATGAGATGTCTATTGGATACAACATGCACCAAGAGAATTTTTCTGCGAAAACTGCCTGATTTTCGTAACTGACGTTAGGAAAACCTGCGAAAACTAAGTAAATGTTTCTAGGTGTAAATATGCCTTGTATTGTGGTTGAAAAATCGGTAATCCACATGCTCACGGTCATTAAATAATTTTTGTCGAAGCCGAGATGAATGTAACGTTATCGAAAAACGGAATGTCTCGGTGAGTGAAGCTCTGAAAATAACAGTTCTGCTGGATAAAACTAGCTTGAATTGAATTTTTCTGTGAAAACTTCATGATTTTCTAAACTGGATGTAAGGAAATACCTGTGAAATCAGAATAACTACTTCTAGGTGTAAATATGCCTTGTATGGTGGATGAAAGTTCGGTAATCCACATGCTCACACTCAATAAAGAATGTTTGTCGAACTCGTGATGCATGTAACGTGTTTGGAATACGGAATGTCATAGTGAAGGAAACAATATGAGTTACATGTCTAATGGGTAGAACTAACTTGAAGAGAATTTTTCTGCGAAATGTGCCTCATTTTCAAAAGTGCCTTTAGGAGAACCCTGTGAAATCTGAGAAAATGCTTCTAAGTGTCAATATGCCTTGACTGGTGAATGAAAGTCCGGTAATCCACATGTTAATAACAGTTTAGTAATTTTTTTAAACGGTGATTCATGTAGCGATTTTGAAAAATGGATTTGCACGGTAATGAAACTATGTAAATTACAATTCTATTGAGTAGAACGATCTAGAAGAGAATTTTTCTGCGAAAATTGCATGATTATCGAATCTGAAGTTTGGAAAAAGCTGCAAAAAGGGAGTAAATATTTGCAGGTGTAAGTGTGCCATTATGTTGCAAGAAAGTTCAGTAATCCACATTTTCACAACATATTAAAGAATCTTTTTCTAATCCGTGATGCATGTAGCGTGTTCAGAACATGGAATTTCACGGTGATTGAAACAATGAAAATGACTTCTCTATTGGGTAGAACTCGCTCTGAGAGTGTTTTTCTGTGAAAACTTTGCCATTTTTGAACCTGGCGTTTAGAAAACGCTGCAAAATCTGAGAAAATACTTCTAAGAATCAATATTCAATGTATTGTGATGAAAGTTCGGTAATCCACATGCTAACAAATTAGTAGTGAATATTTTTGTAATCATTTATGCATGTAACATGTTCGGAACACGGAATTTCACGGCCAGGGAATTTATGTAAATTACATTTCCCTTGGTTAGAAATCACTCCAAGAGATTTTTCCTGAGAAATCGGCCTGATTTTCGAAAGTGGCTTTAGGAAAAACCTGCGAACCCAGATTACTAGATTCTCGGTGTACATCTGCCTTTTATGGTGGATGAAAGTTCGGTAATCCGCATGCTAACTACTCTGTAGTGAATATTTGTCGAATCCGAGATACGTGAAGCGTGTTCGGAACACAGGATATCACGGTGAGCGAATCTATGTAAAATACATGTCTCTTGGGTAGAATTTGCTCTAAGAGTTTTTTCTGAGAAATCTGCCTCATTTTTGAACCTGGCATTTGAAAATCTCTGCAAAATCAGAGAAAATGCTTCAAAGTGTCAATATGCCTTGTATTGTGATGCAAGATCGTAAAACCACATGCAAACAAATCTGTGGTGAATATTTTTAGAAAGCGTTATGCATGCAGTGTTATCGTATCATGGAAAATCCCGGCCATGGATTCTATGTAAATTACACACCTATTGGTTAGAATTCGCTCCAAAAATTTTTCCCTGAGAAAACGGCCTGATTTTCCATACTGGCATTAGGAAAAAGCTGCAAATTCAGAGTTAAAGTTTCTAGTTGTAAATATGCCATATATGGTGGATGAAAGTTCTGTAATCTACATGTTCACAAGTCATTCGTGAAAGTTTGTTGAAACCTTGATGCATGTAGCGTGTTCGGAAAATGGAATGTCACTGTGAGGGAAACTATGTAAATTAAATTTCTATTGGGAAGTACTCGCTCCACGAGAATTTTTCTGACAAATCTGCCTCCTTTTCAAAACTGGAATTAGGAAAAACTTTCGAAATGTGAGAAAATGCTTCAAATTGTCAACATGGCTTTTATGGTGGATGAAAGTTCGGTAATCCTTATGCTAACAACTCTGTAGTGAATATTTGTCGAATCCGTGATGCATGTAGCTTTTTCGGAAGACGGAATTCCACGATGACGGGTTCTATGTAAATTGCATGTCTATTGGGTAGAACTCGCTCCAAGAGGATCTTTCTGTGGAAACTGCATGATTTTAGAGACTGACATTAGGAGAATAATACTAAATCAAAATAAAATTTCTATGTATAAATATGCACTGTAAGGTGGATTAAAGTTCATTAATACACATGTTCACAACTCATTAAAGAAGGTTTGTTGAATCCGTGGTGCATGTAACGTGTTCAGAACACGGAATGTCACGGTGACTGAAAGTAGGGAAATTACCTATCTTTTGGGTAGAACTGGCTCCAAGAGCATTTTTCTGCCAAATCTGCCTCATTTTCAAAACTGGCGTTCAAACTAACGTGTGAAATCTGAGAAAATTTTTCAAAGTGTCACTAAGCCTTGTATGGTGGACGAAAGTGCTGTAATCCACTTGCTAACAACTCTGTAGTGAATGTTTGTCGCATCCGAGATGCATGTAGCGTGTTCGGAACACGGAATTTGACGGTGAGCGAATCCATGTAAATTACATGTCTATTGGTTAGAACCCGCTCCAAGAGGATTTTTCCGCGAAATCTGCCTCATTTTCGAAACTGGCATTTTGAAAGCTCTGTGAAATCAGAGAAAAATCTTCTAAGCATCTATATGCCTACTACTGTGATGAAAGTCCTGTAATCCACATGCAAACAACTCTTTAGTGTATTTTTTCGAATCTTTTGTGCATGTAGCATGTTCGAAACATGTAATTTCACAGCGGGAGAATCTATGTAATTTACATATCTATTGGGTAGAACACGCTCCAACAGTTTTTTCCTTTGAAAACTGCCTGATTTTCGAAACTGGTATTAGGAAATATCTGCGAACTCAGTGTTAATGTTTCTAGGTGTCAATATGCCATGTATGGTGGATGAAAGTTTTGTAATACACATGTACACAACTCATTAAGTATGTTTGTCAAATCTGTGATGTGTGTAGCTCGTTCGGAACATGGACTGTCACGGTGAGGCAAACTATGTAAATTACATATCTATTGGTTAGAACACGCTCCAGGAGCATTTTACTGGAAAATGTGCCTCAGTTTGGAAACTGGTGTAATGAAAACCCTGGAAAATCTGAGTAAAAGATTTAAGGTGACAATATGTCTTCAATGGGTTATTAAAGATGTGTAATTCACATGCTGAGAACTCAGCAGTGAATATTTGTTGAATCCGTGGTGCATGGTCCATTTTCGGAACACGGAATATTACGGTGAAGGTATCTATGAAAATGAGATGTCTATTGGATACAACATGCACCAAGAGAATTTTTCTGTAAAAACTGCCTGATTTTCGTAACTGACGTTAGGAAATCCTGCAAAAACTAAGTAAATGTTTCTAAGTCTAAATATGCCTTGAATTGTGGTTCAAAAATCGGTAATCCACATGCTGACGGTCATTAAATAATGTTTGTCGAAGCCGTGATGAATGTAACGTTTTCGGAACACGGAATGTCTCGGTGAGTGAAGCTCTGAAAATAACAATTCTGCTGGATAGAATTCGCTTGAATTGAATGTTTCTGTGAAACTTTCATGATTTTCTAAACTGGATGTAAGGAAAAACATGCGAAATCAGAATAACTACTTCTAGGTGTAAATATGCCTTGTATGGTGGATGAAAGTTCGGTAATCCACATGCTCACACTCAATAAAGAATGTTTGTCGAACTCGTGTTGCATGTAACATGTTTGGAATACGGAATGTCATAGTGAAGGAAACAATGTGAGTTACATGTCTATTGGGTAGAACTCGCTTGAAGAGAATTTTTCTGCGAAATGTGCCTCATTTTCAAAAGTGCCTTTAGGAGAACCCTGTGAAATCTGAGAAAATGCTTCTAAGTCTCAATATGCCTTGACTGGTGAATGAAAGTCCGGTAATCCACATGTTAATAACAGTGTAGTAATTTTTTTAAACCGTGATTCATGTAGCGCTTTTGAAAAATGGAATTTCACGGTAATGAAACTATGTAAATTACAATTCTATTGAGTAGAACGATCTAGAAGAGAATTTTTCTGCGAAAATTGCATGATTATCGAATCTGAAGTTTGGAAAAAGCTGCAAAAAGGGAGTAAATATTTGCAGGTGTAAGTGTGCCATTAAGATGCAAGAAAGTTCAGTAATCCACATTTTCACAACATATTAAAGAATCTTTTTCTAATCCGTGATGCATGTAGCGTGTTCAGAACGTGGAATTTCACGGTGATTGAAACAATGTAAATGACTTCTCTATTGGGTAGAACTCGCTCCGAGAGAGTTTTTCTGCGAAAACTTTGTCATTTTTGAACCTGGCGCTTAGAAAACGCTGCAAAATCTGAGAAAATACTTCTAAGAATCAATATTCAATGTATTTTGATGAAAGTTCCTTAATCCACATGCCAACAAATTAGTAGTGAATATTTGTCGAATCCTTTATGCATGTAACATGTTCGGAACACGGAATTTCACTGCCAGGGAATTTATGTAAATTACATTTCCCTTGGTTAGAAATCACCCCAAGAGATTTTTCCTGAGAAATCGGCCTGATTTTCGAAAGTGGCGTCAGGAAAATCCTGCGAACACAGATTACTAGTTTCTCGGTGTACATCTGCCTTTTATGGTGGATGAAAGTTCGGTAATCCGCATGCTAACTACTCTGTAGTGAATATTTGTTGAATTCGAGATACGTGAAGCGTGTTCGGAACACAGGATATCACGGTGAGCGAATCTATGTAAAATACATGTCTCTTGGGTAGAATTTGCTGTAAGAGTTTTTTCTGAGAAATCTGCCTCATTTTTGAACCTGGCGGTTGAAAATCTCTGCAAAATCAGAGAAAATGCTTCAAAGTGTCAATATGCCTTGTATTGTGATGCAAGATCGTAAAACCACATGCAAACAAATCTGTGGTGAATATTTTTAGAAAGCGTTATGCATGCAGTGTGATCGTATCATGGAAAATCCCGGCCATGGATTCTATGTAAATTACACACCTATTGGTTAGAATTCGCTCCAAAAATTTTTCCCTGAGAAAACGGCCTGATTTTCCATACTGGCATTAGGAAAAAGCTGCAAATTCAGAGTTAAAGTTTCTAGTTGTAAATATGCCATATATGGTGGATGAAAGTTCTGTAATCTACATGTTCACAAGTCATTCGTGAAAGTTTGTTGAAACCTTGATGCATGTAGCGTGTTCGGAAAATGGAATGTCACTGTGAGGGAAACTATGTAAATTAAATTTCTATTGGGAAGTACTCGCTCCACGAGAATTTTTCTGACAAATCTGCCTCCTTTTCAAAACTGGAATTAGGAAAAACTTTCGAAATGTGAGAAAATGCTTCAAATTGTCAACATGGCTTTTATGGTGGATGAAAGTTCGGTAATCCTTATGCTAACAACTCTGTAGTGAATATTTGTCGAATCCGTGATGCATGTAGCTTTTTCGGAACACGGAATTCCACGATGACGGGTTCTATGTAAATTGCATGTCTATTGGGTAGAACTCGCTCCAAGAGGATCTTTCTGTGGAAACTGCATGATTTTAGAGACTGACATTAGGAGAATAATACTAAATCAGAATAAAATTTCTATGTATAAATATGCACTGTAAGGTGGATTAAAGTTCATTAATACACATGTTCACAACTCATTAAAGAAGGTTTGTTGAATCCGTGGTGCATGTAACGTGTTCAGAACACGGAATGTCACGGTGACTGAAAGTAGGGAAATTACCTATCTTTTGGGTAGAACTGGCTCCAAGAGCATTTTTCTGCCAAATCTGCCTCATTTTCAAAACTGGCGTTCAAACTAACGTGTGAAATCTGAGAAAATTTTTCAAAGTGTCAGTAAGCCTTGTATGGTGGACGAAAGTGCTGTAATCCACTTGCTAACAACTCTGTAGTGAATGTTTGTCGCATCCGAGATGCATGTAGCGTGTTCGGAACACGGAATTTGACGGTGAGCGAATCCATGTAAATTACATGTCTATTGGTTAGAACCCGCTCCAAGAGGTTTTTTCCGCGAAATCTGCCTCATTTTCGAAACTGGCATTTTGAAAGCTCTGTGAAATCAGAGAAAAAGCTTCTAAGCATCTATATGCCTACTACTGTGATGAAAGTCCTGTAATCCACATGCAAACAACTCTGTAGTGTATTTTTGTCGAATATTTTCTGCATGTAGCATGTTCGAAACATGTAAATTCACAGAGGGAGATTCTATGTAATTTACATTTCTATTGGGTAGAACACGCTCCAACAGTTTTTTCCTTTGAAAACTGCCTGATTTTGGAAACTGGTATTAGGAAATATCTGCGAACTCAGTGTTAATGTTTCTAGGTGTCAATATGCCATGTATGGTGGATGAAAGTTTTGTAATACACATGTACACAACTCATTAAGAATGTTTGTCAAATCTGTGATGTGTGTAGCTCGTTCGGAACATGGACTGTCACGGTGAGGCAAACTATGTAAATTACATATCTATTGGTTAGAACACGCTCCAGGAGCATTTTACTGGAAAATGTGCCTCAGTTTGGAAACTGGTGTAATGAAAACCCTGCAAAATCTGAGTAAATGCTTTAAGGTGACAATATGTCTTCAATGGGTTATTAAAGATGTGTAATTCACATGCTAAGAACTCAGCAGTGAATATTTGTTGAATCCGTGGTGCATGGTCCATTTTCGGAACACGGAATGTTACGGTGAAGGTATCTATGAAAATGAGATGTCTATTGGATACAACATGCACCAAGAGAATTTTTCTGCGAAAACTGCCTGATTTTCGTAACTGACGTTAGGAAAACCTGCGAAAACTAAGTAAATGTTTCTAGGTGTAAATATGCCTTGTATTGTGGTTGAAAAATCGGTAATCCACATGCTCACGGTCATTAAATAATTTTTGTCGAAGCCGTGATGAATGTAACGTTATCGAAAAACGGAATGTCTCGGTGAGTGAAGCTCTGAAAATAACAGTTCTGCTGGATAAAACTAGCTTGAATTGAATTTTTCTGTGAAAACTTCATGATTTTCTAAACTGGATGTAAGGAAATACCTGTGAAATCAGAATAACTACTTCTAGGTGTAAATATGCCTTGTATGGTGGATGAAAGTTCGGTAATCCACATGCTCACACTCAATAAAGAATGTTTGTCGAACTCGTGATGCATGTAACGTGTTTGGAATACGGAATGTCATAGTGAAGGAAACAATGTGAGTTACATGTCTAATGGGTAGAACTAACTTGAAGAGAATTTTTCTGCGAAATGTGCCTCATTTTCAAAAGTGCCTTTAGGAGAACCCTGTGAAATCTGAGAAAATGCTTCTAAGTGTCAATATGCCTTGACTGGTGAATGAAAGTCCGGTAATCCACATGTTAATAAAAGTTTAGTAATTTTTTTAAACGGTGATTCATGTAGCGATTTTGAAAAATGGATTTGCACGGTAATGAAAATATGTAAATTACAATTCTATTGAGTAGAACGATCTAGAAGAGAATTTTTCTGCAAAAATTGCATGATTATCGAATCTGAAGTTTGGAAAAAGCTGCAAAAAGGGAGTAAATATTTGCAGGTGTAAGTGTGCCATTATGTTGCAAGAAAGTTCAGTAATCCACATTTTCACAACATATTAAAGAATCTTTTTCTAATCCGTGATGCATGTAGCGTGTTCAGAACGTGGAATTTCACGGTGATTGAAACAATGTAAATGACTTCTCTATTGGGTAGAACTCGCTCTGAGAGTGTTTTTCTGTGAAAACTTTGCCATTTTTGAACCTGGCGTTTAGAAAACGCTGCAAAATCTGAGAAAATACTTCTAAGAATCAATATTCAATGTATTGTGATGAAAGTTCGGTAATCCACATGCTAACAAATTAGTAGTGAATATTTGTGGAATCATTTATGCATGTAACATGTTCGGAACACGGAATTTCACGGCCAGGGAATTTATGTAAATTACATTTCCCTTGGTTAGAAATCACTCCAAGAGATTTTTCCTGAGAAATCGGCCTGATTTTCGAAAGTGGCTTTAGGAAAAACCTGCGAACCAAGATTACTAGATTCTCGGTGTACATCTGCCTTTTATGGTGGATGAAAGTTCGGTAATCCGCATGCTAACTACTCTGTAGTAAATATTTGTCGAATCCGAGATACGTGAAGCGTGTTCGGAACACACGATATCACGTTGAACGAACCTATGTAAAATACATGTCTCTTGGGTAGAATTTGCTCTAAGAGATTTTTCTGAGAAATCTGCTTCATTTTTGAACCTGGCGTTTGAAAATCTCTGCAAAATCAGAGAAAATGCTTCAAAGTGTCAATATGCCTTGTATTGTGATGCAAGATCGTTAAAACACATGCAAACAAATCTGTGGTGAATATTTTTAGAAAGCGTTATGCATGCAGTGTGATCGTATCATGGAAAATCCCGGCGATGGATTCTATGTAAATTACACACCTATTGGTTAGAATTCGCTCCAAAAATTTTTCCCTGAGAAAACGGCCTGATTTTCCATACTGGCATTAGGAAAAAGCTGCAAATTCAGAGTTCAAGTTTCTAGTTGAAAATATGCCATCTATGGTGGATGAAAGTTCTGTAATATACATGTTCACAAGTCATTCGTGAAAGTTTGTTGAAACCTTGATGCATGTAGCGTGTTCGGAAAATGGAATGTCACTGTGAGGGAAACTATGTAAATTAAATTTCTATTGGGAAGTACTCGCTCCACGAGGATTTTTCTGACAAATCTGCCTCCTTTTCAAAACTGGAATTAGGAAAAACTTTCGAAATGTGAGAAAATGCTTCAAATTGTCAACATGGCTTTTATGGTGGATGAAAGTTCGGTAATCCTTATGCTAACAACTCTGTAGTGAATATTTGTCGAATCCGTGATGCATGTAGCTTTTTCGGAACACGGAATTCCACGATGACGGGTTCTATGTAAATTGCATGTCTATTGGGTAGAACTCGCTCCAAGAGGATCTTTCTGTGGAAACTGCATGATTTTAGAGACTGACATTAGGAGAATACTACTAAATCAGAATAAAATTTCTATGTATAAATATGCACTGTAAGTTGTATTAAAGTTCGTTAATACACATGTTCACAACTCATTAAAGAAGGTTTGTTGAATCCGTGGTGCATGTAAAGTGTTCAGAACACGGAATGTCACGGTGATTGAAAGTAGGGAAATTACCTATCTTTTGGGTAGAACTGGCTCCAAGAGCATTTTTCTGCCAAATCTGCCTCATTTTCAAAACTGGCGTTCAAACTAAAGTGTGAAATCTGAGAAAATCATTCAAAGTGACAGTAAGCCTTGTATGGTGGAGGAAAGTGCTGTAATCCACTTGCTAACAACTCTGTAGTGAATGTTTGTCGCATCCGAGAGCATGTAGCGTGTTCGGAACACGGAATTTGACAGTGAGCGAATCCATGTAAATTACATGTCTATTGGTTAGAACCCGCTCCAAGAGGATTTTTCCGCGAAATCTGCCTCATTTTCGAAACTGGCATTTTGAAAGCTCTGTGAAATCAGAGAAAAATCTTCTAAGCATCTATATGCCTACTACTGTGATGAAAGTCCTGTAATCCACATGCAAACAACTCTTTAGTGTATTTTTTCGAATCTTTTGTGCATGTAGCATGTTCGAAACATGTAATTTCACAGCGGGAGAATCTATGTAATTTACATATCTATTGGGTAGAACACGCTCCAACAGTTTTTTCCTTTGAAAACTGCCTGATTTTCGAAACTGGTATTAGGAAATATCTGCGAACTCAGTGTTAATGTTTCTAGGTGTCAATATGCCATGTATGGTGGATGAAAGTTTTGTAATACACATGTACACAACTCATTAAGTATGTTTGTCAAATCTGTGATGTGTGTAGCTCGTTCGGAACATGGACTGTCACGGTGAGGCAAACTATGTAAATTACATATCTATTGGTTAGAACACGCTCCAGGAGCATTTTACTGGAAAATGTGCCTCAGTTTGGAAACTGGTGTAATGAAAACCCTGGAAAATCTGAGTAAAAGATTTAAGGTGACAATATGTCTTCAATGGGTTATTAAAGATGTGTAATTCACATGCTGAGAACTCAGCAGTGAATATTTGTTGAATCCGTGGTGCATGGTCCATTTTCGGAACACGGAATATTACGGTGAAGGTATCTATGAAAATGAGATGTCTATTGGATACAACATGCACCAAGAGAATTTTTCTGTAAAAACTGCCTGATTTTCGTAACTGACGTTAGGAAATCCTGCAAAAACTAAGTAAATGTTTCTAAGTCTAAATATGCCTTGAATTGTGGTTCAAAAATCGGTAATCCACATGCTGACGGTCATTAAATAATGTTTGTCGAAGCCGTGATGAATGTAACGTTTTCGGAACACGGAATGTCTCGGTGAGTGAAGCTCTGAAAATAACAATTCTGCTGGATAGAATTCGCTTGAATTGAATGTTTCTGTGAAACTTTCATGATTTTCTAAACTGGATGTAAGGAAAAACATGCGAAATCAGAATAACTACTTCTAGGTGTAAATATGCCTTGTATGGTGGATGAAAGTTCGGTAATCCACATGCTCACACTCAATAAAGAATGTTTGTCGAACTCGTGTTGCATGTAACATGTTTGGAATACGGAATGTCATAGTGAAGGAAACAATGTGAGTTACATGTCTATTGGGTAGAACTCGCTTGAAGAGAATTTTTCTGCGAAATGTGCCTCATTTTCAAAAGTGCCTTTAGGAGAACCCTGTGAAATCTGAGAAAATGCTTCTAAGTCTCAATATGCCTTGACTGGTGAATGAAAGTCCGGTAATCCACATGTTAATAACAGTGTAGTAATTTTTTTAAACCGTGATTCATGTAGCGCTTTTGAAAAATGGAATTTCACGGTAATGAAACTATGTAAATTACAATTCTATTGAGTAGAACGATCTAGAAGAGAATTTTTCTGCGAAAATTGCATGATTATCGAATCTGAAGTTTGGAAAAAGCTGCAAAAAGGGAGTAAATATTTGCAGGTGTAAGTGTGCCATTAAGATGCAAGAAAGTTCAGTAATCCACATTTTCACAACATATTAAAGAATCTTTTTCTAATCCGTGATGCATGTAGCGTGTTCAGAACGTGGAATTTCACGGTGATTGAAACAATGTAAATGACTTCTCTATTGGGTAGAACTCGCTCCGAGAGAGTTTTTCTGCGAAAACTTTGTCATTTTTGAACCTGGCGCTTAGAAAACGCTGCAAAATCTGAGAAAATACTTCTAAGAATCAATATTCAATGTATTTTGATGAAAGTTCCTTAATCCACATGCCAACAAATTAGTAGTGAATATTTGTCGAATCCTTTATGCATGTAACATGTTCGGAACACGGAATTTCACTGCCAGGGAATTTATGTAAATTACATTTCCCTTGGTTAGAAATCACCCCAAGAGATTTTTCCTGAGAAATCGGCCTGATTTTCGAAAGTGGCGTTAGGAAAATCCTGCGAACACAGATTACTAGTTTCTCGGTGTACATCTGCCTTTTATGGTGGATGAAAGTTCGGTAATCCGCATGCTAACTACTCTGTAGTGAATATTTGTTGAATTCGAGATACGTGAAGCGTGTTCGGAACACAGGATATCACGGTGAGCGAATCTATGTAAAATACATGTCTCTTGGGTAGAATTTGCTGTAAGAGTTTTTTCTGAGAAATCTGCCTCATTTTTGAACCTGGCGGTTGAAAATCTCTGCAAAATCAGAGAAAATGCTTCAAAGTGTCAATATGCCTTGTATTGTGATGCAAGATCGTAAAACCACATGCAAACAAATCTGTGGTGAATATTTTTAGAAAGCGTTATGCATGCAGTGTTATCGTATCATGGAAAATCCCGGCCATGGATTCTATGTAAATTACACACCTATTGGTTAGAATTCGCTCCAAAAATTTTTCCCTGAGAAAACGGCCTGATTTTCCATACTGGCATTAGGAAAAAGCTGCAAATTCAGAGTTAAAGTTTCTAGTTGTAAATATGCCATATATGGTGGATGAAAGTTCTGTAATCTACATGTTCACAAGTCATTCGTGAAAGTTTGTTGAAACCTTGATGCATGTAGCGTGTTCGGAAAATGGAATGTCACTGTGAGGGAAACTATGTAAATTAAATTTCTATTGGGAAGTACTCGCTCCACGAGAATTTTTCTGACAAATCTGCCTCCTTTTCAAAACTGGAATTAGGAAAAACTTTCGAAATGTGAGAAAATGCTTCAAATTGTCAACATGGCTTTTATGGTGGATGAAAGTTCGGTAATCCTTATGCTAACAACTCTGTAGTGAATATTTGTCGAATCCGTGATGCATGTAGCTTTTTCGGAAGACGGAATTCCACGATGACGGGTTCTATGTAAATTGCATGTCTATTGGGTAGAACTCGCTCCAAGAGGATCTTTCTGTGGAAACTGCATGATTTTAGAGACTGACATTAGGAGAATAATACTAAATCAGAATAAAATTTCTATGTATAAATATGCACTGTAAGGTGGATTAAAGTTCATTAATACACATGTTCACAACTCATTAAAGAAGGTTTGTTGAATCCGTGGTGCATGTAACGTGTTCAGAACACGGAATGTCACGGTGACTGAAAGTAGGGAAATTACCTATCTTTTGGGTAGAACTGGCTCCAAGAGCATTTTTCTGCCAAATCTGCCTCATTTTCAAAACTGGCGTTCAAACTAACGTGTGAAATCTGAGAAAATTTTTCAAAGTGTCAGTAAGCCTTGTATGGTGGACGAAAGTGCTGTAATCCACTTGCTAACAACTCTGTAGTGAATGTTTGTCGCATCCGAGATGCATGTAGCGTGTTCGGAACACGGAATTTGACGGTGAGCGAATCCATGTAAATTACATGTCTATTGGTTAGAACCCGCTCCAAGAGGTTTTTTCCGCGAAATCTGCCTCATTTTCGAAACTGGCATTTTGAAAGCTCTGTGAAATCAGAGAAAAACTTCTAAGCATCTATATGCCTACTACTGTGATGAAAGTCCTGTAATCCACATGCAAACAACTCTGTAGTGTATTTTTGTCGAATATTTTCTGCATGTAGCATGTTCGAAACATGGAATTTCACAGCGGGAGAATCTATGTAATTTCCATATCTATTGGGTAGAACACGCTCCAACAGTTTTTTCCTTTGAAAACTGCCTGATTTTGGAAACTGGTATTAGGAAATATCTGCGAACTCAGTGTTAATGTTTCTAGGTGTCAATATGCCATGTATGGTGGATGAAAGTTTTGTAATACACATGTACACAACTCATTAAGAATGTTTGTCAAATCTGTGATGTGTGTAGCTCGTTCGGAACATGGACTGTCACGGTGAGGCAAACTATGTAAATTACATATCTATTGGTTAGAACACGCTCCAGGAGCATTTTACTGGAAAATGTGCCTCAGTTTGGAAACTGGTGTAATGAAAACCCTGCAAAATCTGAGTAAATGCTTTAAGGTGACAATATGTCTTCAATTGGTTATTAAAGATGTGTAATTCACATGCTAAGAACTCAGCAGTGAATATTTGTTGAATCCGTGGTGCATGGTCCATTTTCGGAACACGGAATGTTACGGTGAAGGTATCTATGAAAATGAGATGTCTATTGGATACAACATGCACCAAGAGAATTTTTCTGCGAAAACTGCCTGATTTTCGTAACTGACGTTAGGAAAACCTGCGAAAACTAAGTAAATGTTTCTAGGTGTAAATATGCCTTGTATTGTGGTTGAAAAATCGGTAATCCACATGCTCACGGTCATTAAATAATTTTTGTCGAAGCCGTGATGAATGTAACGTTATCGAAAAACGGAATGTCTCGGTGAGTGAAGCTCTGAAAATAACAGTTCTGCTGGATAAAACTAGCTTGAATTGAATTTTTCTGTGAAAACTTCATGATTTTCTAAACTGGATGTAAGGAAATACCTGTGAAATCAGAATAACTACTTCTAGGTGTAAATATGCCTTGTATGGTGGATGAAAGTTCGGTAATCCACATGCTCACACTCAATAAAGAATGTTTGTCGAACTCGTGATGCATGTAACGTGTTTGGAATACGGAATGTCATAGTGAAGGAAACAATGTGAGTTACATGTCTAATGGGTAGAACTAACTTGAAGAGAATTTTTCTGCGAAATGTGCCTCATTTTCAAAAGTGCCTTTAGGAGAACCCTGTGAAATCTGAGAAAATGCTTCTAAGTGTCAATATGCCTTGACTGGTGAATGAAAGTCCGGTAATCCACATGTTAATAACAGTTTAGTAATTTTTTAAACGGTGATTCATGTAGCGATTTTGAAAAATGGATTTGCACGGTAATGAAACTATGTAAATTACAATTCTATTGAGTAGAACGATCTAGAAGAGAATTTTTCTGCGAAAATTGCATGATTATCGAATCTGAAGTTTGGAAAAAGCTGCAAAAAGGGAGTAAATATTTGCAGGTGTAAGTGTGCCATTATGTTGCAAGAAAGTTCAGTAATCCACATTTTCACAACATATTAAAGAATCTTTTTCTAATCCGTGATGCATGTAGCGTGTTCAGAACGTGGAATTTCACGGTGATTGAAACAATGTAAATGACTTCTCTATTGGGTAGAACTCGCTCTGAGAGTGTTTTTCTGTGAAAACTTTGCCATTTTTGAACCTGGCGTTTAGAAAACGCTGCAAAATCTGAGAAAATACTTCTAAGAATCAATATTCAATGTATTGTGATGAAAGTTTGGTAATCCACATGCTAACAAATTAGTAGTGAATATTTGTGGAATTATTTATGCATGTAACATGTTCGGAACATGGAATTTCACGGCCAGGGAATTTATGTAAATTACATTTCCCTTGGTTAGAAATCACTCCAAGAGATTTTTCCTGAGAAATCGGCCTGATTTTCGAAAGTGGCTTTAGGAAAAACCTGCGAACCCAGATTACTAGATTCTCGGTGTACATCTGCCTTTTATGGTGGATGAAAGTTCGGTAATCCGCATGCTAACTACTCTGTAGTGAATATTTGTCGAATCCGAGATACGTGAAGCGTGTTCGGAACACACGATATCACGTTGAACGAACCTATGTAAAATACATGTCTCTTGGGTAGAATTTGCTCTAAGAGATTTTTCTGAGAAATCTGCTTCATTTTTGAACCTGGCGTTTGAAAATCTCTGCAAAATCAGAGAAAATGCTTCAAAGTGTCAATATGCCTTTTATTGTGATGCAAGATCGTTAAACCACATGCAAACAAATCTGTGGTGAATATTTTTAGAAAGCGTTATGCATGCAGTGTGATCGTATCATGGAAAATCCCGGCGATGGATTCTATGTAAATTACACACCTATTGGTTAGAATTCGCTCCAAAAATTTTTCCCTGAGAAAACGGCCTGATTTTCCATACTGGCATTAGGAAAAAGCTGCAAATTCAGAGTTCAAGTTTCTAGTTGAAAATATGCCATATATGGTGGATGAAAGTTCTGTAATCTACATGTTCACAAGTCATTCGTGAAAGTTTGTTGAAACCTTGATGCATGTAGCGTGTTCGGAAAATGGAATGTCACTGTGAGGGAAACTATGTAAATTAAATTTCTATTGGGAAGTACTCGCTCCACGAGGATTTTTCTGACAAATCTGCCTCCTTTTCAAAACTGGAATTAGGAAAAACTTTCGAAATGTGAGAAAATGCTTCAAATTGTCAACATGGCTTTTATGGTGGATGAAAGTTCGGTAATCCTTATGCTAACAACTCTGTAGTGAATATTTGTCGAATCCGTGATGCATGTAGCTTTTTTGGAACACGGAATTCCACGATGACGGGTTCTATGTAAATTGCATGTCTATTGGGTAGAACTCGCTCCAAGAGGATCTTTCTGTGGAAACTGCATGATTTTAGAGACTGACATTAGGAGAATACTACTAAATCAGAATAAAATTTCTATGTATAAATATGCACTGTAAGTTGTATTAAAGTTCGTTAATACACATGTTCACAACTCATTAAAGAAGGTTTGTTGAATCCGTGGTGCATGTAAAGTGTTCAGAACACGGAATGTCACGGTGATTGAAAGTAGGGAAATTACCTATCTTTTGGGTAGAACTGGCTCCAAGAGCATTTTTCTGCCAAATCTGCCTCATTTTCAAAACTGGCGTTCAAACTAAAGTGTGAAATCTGAGAAAATCATTCAAAGTGACAGTAAGCCTTGTATGGTGGAGGAAAGTGCTGTAATCCACTTGCTAACAACTCTGTAGTGAATGTTTGTCGCATCCGAGAGCATGTAGCGTGTTCGGAACACGGAATTTGACAGTGAGCGAATCCATGTAAATTATATGTCTATTGGTTAGAACCCGCTCCAAGAGGTTTTTGCCGCGAACTCTGCCTCATTTTCGAAACTGGCATTTTGAAAGCTCTGTGAAATCAGAGAAAAAGCTTCTAAGCATCTATATGCCTACTACTGTGATGAAAGTCCTGTAATCCACATGCAAACAAGTCTGTAGTGTATTTTTGTCGAATCTTTTCTGCATGTAGCATGTTCGAAACATGTAATTTCACAGCGGGAGAATCTATGTAATTTACATATCTATTGGGTAGAACACGCTCCAACATTTTTTTCCTTTGAAAACTGCCTGATTTTCGAAACTGGTATTAGGAAATATCTGCAAACTCAGTGTTAATATTTCTAGGTGTCAATATGCCAGGTATGGTGGATGAAAGTTTTGTAATACACATGTACACAACTCATTAAGAATGTTTGTCAAATCTGTGATGTGTGTAGCTCGTTCGGAACATGGACTGTCACGGTGAGGCAAACTATGTAAATTACATATCTATTGGTTAGAACACGCTCCAGGAGCATTTTACTGGAAAATGTGCCTCAGTTTGGAAACTGTGTAATGAAAACCCTGCAAAATATGAGTAAAAGATTTAAGGTGACAATATGTCTTCAATGGGTTAATAAAGATGTGTAATTCACATGCTGAGAACTCAGCAGTGAATATTTGTTGAATCCGTGGTGCATGGTCCATTTTCGGAACACGGAATGTTACGGTGAAGGTATCTATGAAAATGAGATGTCTATTGGATACAACATGCACCAAGAGAATTTTTCTGCGAAAACTGCCTGATTTTCGTAACAGACGTTAGGAAAACTTGTGAAATCTAAGTAAATGTTTCTAGGTCTAAATATGCCTTGAATTGTGTTTGAAAAATCGGTAATCCACATGCTCACGTTCATTCAATAATGTTTGTCAAAGCCGTGATGAATGTAACGTTTTCGGAACACGGAATGTCTCGGTGAGTGAAGCTCTGAAAATAACAATTCTGCTGGATAGAATTCGCTTGAATTGAATGTTTCTGTGAAAATTTCATGATTTTCTAAACTAGAAGTAAGGAAAAACATGCGAAATCAGAATAACTACTTCTAGGTGTAAATATGCCTTGTATGGTGGATGAAAGTTCAGTAATCCACATGCTCACACTCAATAAAGAATGTTTGTCGAACTCGTGTTGCATGTAACGTGTTTGGAATACGGAATGTCATAGTGAAGGAAACAATGTGAGTTACATGTCTATTGGGTAGAACTCGCTTGAAGAGAATTTTTCTGCGAAATGTGCCTCATTTTCAAAAGTGCCTTTAGGAGAACCCTGTGAAATCTGAGAAAATGCTTCTAAGTCTCAATACGCCTTGACTGGTGAATGAAAGTCCGGTAATCCACATGTTAATAACAGTGTAGTAATTTTTTTAAACCGTGATTCATGTAGCGCTTTTGAAAAATGGAATTTCACGGTAATGAAACTATGTAAATTACAATTCTATTGAGTAGAACGATCTAGAAGAGAATTTTTCTGCGAAAATTGCATGATTATCGAATCTGAAGTTTGGAAAAAGCTGCAAAAAGGGAGTAAATATTTGCAGGTGTAAGTGTGCCATTAAGATGCAAGAAAGTTCAGTAATCCACATTTTCACAACATATTAAAGAATCTTTTTCTAATCCGTGATGCATGTAGTGTGTTCAGAACGTGGAATTTCACGGTGATTGAAACAATGTAAATGACTTCTCTATTGGGTAGAACTCGCTCCGAGAGAGTTTTTCTGTGAAAACTTTGTCATTTTTGAACCTGGCGCTTAGAAAACGCTGCAAAATCTGAGAAAATACTTCTAAGAATCAATATTCAATGTATTTTGATGAAAGTTCCTTAATCCACATGCCAACAAATTAGTAGTGAATATTTGTCGAATCCTTTATGCATGTAACTTGTTCGGAACACGGAATTTCACTGCCAGGTAATTTATGTAAATTACATTTCCCTTGGTTAGAAATCACTACAAGAGATTTTTCCTGAAAAATCGGCCTGATTTTCGAAAGTGGCGTTAGGAAAAACCTGCGAACACAGATTACTAGATTCTCGGTGTACATCTGCCTTTTATGGTGGATGAAAGTTCGGTAATCCGCATGCTAACTACTCTGTAGTGAATATTTGTCGAATCCGAGATACGTGAAGCGTGTTCGGAACACAGGATATCACGGTGAGCGAATCTATGTAAAATACATGTCTCTTGGGTAGAAATTGCTCTAAGAGTTTTTTCTGAGTAATCTGCCTCATTTTTGAACCTGGCGGTTGAAAATCTCTGCAAAATCAGAGAAAATGCTTCAAAGTGTCAATATGCCTTGTATTGTGATGCAAGATCGTAAAACCACATGCAAACAAATCTGTGGTGAATATTTTTAGAAAGCGTTATGCATGCAGTGTGATCGTATCATGGAAAATCCCGGCCATGGATTCTATGTAAATTACACACCTATTGGTTAGAATTCGCTCCAAAAATTTTTCCCTGAGAAAACGGCCTGATTTTCCATACTGGCATTAGGAAAAAGCTGCAAATTCAGAGTTAAAGTTTCTAGTTGTAAATATGCCATATATGGTGGATGAAAGTTCTGTAATCTACATGTTCACAAGTCATTCGTGAAAGTTTGTTGAAACCTTGATGCACGTAGCGTGTTCGGAAAATGGAATGTCACTGTGAGGGAAACTATGTAAATTAAATTTCTATTGGGAAGTACTCGCTCCACGAGAATTTTTCTGACAAATCTGCCTCCTTTTCAAAACTGGAATTAGGAAAAACTTTCGAAATGTGAGAAAATGCTTCAAATTGTCAACATGGCTTTTATGGTGGATGAAAGTTCGGTAATCCTTATGCTAACAACTCTGTAGTGAATATTTGTCGAATCCGTGATGCATGTAGCTTTTTCGGAAGATGGAATTCCACGATGACGGGTTCTATGTAAATTGCATGTCTATTGGGTAGAACTCGCTCCAAGAGGATCTTTCTGTGGAAACTGCATGATTTTAGAGACTGACATTAGGAGAATAATACTAAATCAGAATAAAATTTCTATGTATAAATATGCACTGTAAGGTGGATTAAAGTTCATTAATACACATGTTCACAACTCATTAAAGAAGGTTTGTTGAATCCGTGGTGCATGTAACGTGTTCAGAACACGGAATGTCACGGTGACTGAAAGTAGGGAAATTACCTATCTTTTGGGTAGAACTGGCTCCAAGAGCATTTTTCTGCCAAATCTGCCTCATTTTCAAAACTGGCGTTCAAACTAACGTGTGAAATCTGAGAAAATTTTTCAAAGTGTCAGTAAGCCTTGTATGGTGGACGAAAGTGCTGTAATCCACTTGCTAACAACTCTGTAGTGAATGTTTGTCGCATCCGAGATGCATGTAGCGTGTTCGGAACACGGAATTTGACGGTGAGCGAATCCATGTAAATTACATGTCTATTGGTTAGAACCCGCTCCAAGAGGTTTTTTCCGCGAAATCTGCCTCATTTTCGAAACTGGCATTTTGAAAGCTCTGTGAAATCAGAGAAAAACTTCTAAGCATCTATATGCCTACTACTGTGATGAAAGTCCTGTAATCCACATGCAAACAACTCTGTAGTGTATTTTTGTCGAATATTTTCTGCATGTAGCATGTTCGAAACATGTAAATTCACAGAGGGAGAATCTATGTAATTCCATATCTATTGGGTAGAACACGCTCCAACAGTTTTTTCCTTTGAAAACTGCCTGATTTTGGAAACTGGTATTAGGAAATATCTGCGAACTCAGTGTTAATGTTTCTAGGTGTCAATATGCCATGTATGGTGGATGAAAGTTTTGTAATACACATGTACACAACTCATTAAGAATGTTTGTCAAATCTGTGATGTGTGTAGCTCGTTCGGAACATGGACTGTCACGGTGAGGCAAACTATGTAAATTACATATCTATTGGTTAGAACAGGCTCCAGGAGCATTTTACTGGAAAATGTGCCTCAGTTTGGAAACTGGTGTAATGAAAACCCTGCAAAATCTGAGTAAATGCTTTAAGGTGACAATATGTCTTCAATGGGTTATTAAAGATGTGTAATTCACATGCTAAGAACTCAGCAGTGAATATTTGTTGAATCCGTGGTGCATGGTCCATTTTCGGAACACGGAATGTTACGGTGAAGGTATCTATGAAAATGAGATGTCTATTGGATACAACATGCACCAAGAGAATTTTTCTGCGAAAACTGCCTGATTTTCGTAACTGACGTTAGGAAAACCTGCGAAAACTAAGTAAATGTTTCTAGGTGTAAATATGCCTTGTATTGTGGTTGAAAAATCGGTAATCCACATGCTCACGGTCATTAAATAATTTTTGTCGAAGCCGTGATGAATGTAACGTTATCGAAAAACGGAATGTCTCGGTGAGTGAAGCTCTGAAAATAACAGTTCTGCTGGATAAAACTAGCTTGAATTGAATTTTTCTGTGAAAACTTCATGATTTTCTAAACTGGATGTAAGGAAATACCTGTGAAATCAGAATAACTACTTCTAGGTGTAAATATGCCTTGTATGGTGGATGAAAGTTCGGTAATCCACATGCTCACACTCAATAAAGAATGTTTGTCGAACTCGTGATGCATGTAACGTGTTTGGAATACGGAATGTCATAGTGAAGGAAACAATGTGAGTTACATGTCTAATGGGTAGAACTAACTTGAAGAGAATTTTTCTGCGAAATGTGCCTCATTTTCAAAAGTGCCTTTAGGAGAACCCTGTGAAATCTGAGAAAATGCTTCTAAGTGTCAATATGCCTTGACTGGTGAATGAAAGTCCGGTAATCCACATGTTAATAACAGTTTAGTAATTTTTTAAACGGTGATTCATGTAGCGATTTTGAAAAATGGATTTGCACGGTAATGAAACTATGTAAATTACAATTCTATTGAGTAGAACGATCTAGAAGAGAATTTTTCTGCGAAAATTGCATGATTATCGAATCTGAAGTTTGGAAAAAGCTGCAAAAAGGGAGTAAATATTTGCAGGTGTAAGTGTGCCATTATGTTGCAAGAAAGTTCAGTAATCCACATTTTCACAACATATTAAAGAATCTTTTTCTAATCCGTGATGCATGTAGCGTGTTCAGAACGTGGAATTTCACGGTGATTGAAACAATGTAAATGACTTCTCTATTGGGTAGAACTCGCTCTGAGAGTGTTTTTCTGTGAAAACTTTGCCATTTTTGAACCTGGCGTTTAGAAAACGCTGCAAAATCTGAGAAAATACTTCTAAGAATCAATATTCAATGTATTGTGATGAAAGTTTGGTAATCCACATGCTAACAAATTAGTAGTGAATATTTGTGGAATTATTTATGCATGTAACATGTTCGGAACATGGAATTTCACGGCCAGGGAATTTATGTAAATTACATTTCCCTTGGTTAGAAATCACTCCAAGAGATTTTTCCTGAGAAATCGGCCTGATTTTCGAAAGTGGCTTTAGGAAAAACCTGCGAACCCAGATTACTAGATTCTCGGTGTACATCTGCCTTTTATGGTGGATGAAAGTTCGGTAATCCGCATGCTAACTACTCTGTAGTGAATATTTGTCGAATCCGAGATACGTGAAGCGTGTTCGGAACACACGATATCACGTTGAACGAACCTATGTAAAATACATGTCTCTTGGGTAGAATTTGCTCTAAGAGATTTTTCTGAGAAATCTGCTTCATTTTTGAACCTGGCGTTTGAAAATCTCTGCAAAATCAGAGAAAATGCTTCAAAGTGTCAATATGCCTTTTATTGTGATGCAAGATCGTTAAACCACATGCAAACAAATCTGTGGTGAATATTTTTAGAAAGCGTTATGCATGCAGTGTGATCGTATCATGGAAAATCCCGGCGATGGATTCTATGTAAATTACACACCTATTGGTTAGAATTCGCTCCAAAAATTTTTCCCTGAGAAAACGGCCTGATTTTCCATACTGGCATTAGGAAAAAGCTGCAAATTCAGAGTTCAAGTTTCTAGTTGAAAATATGCCATATATGGTGGATGAAAGTTCTGTAATCTACATGTTCACAAGTCATTCGTGAAAGTTTGTTGAAACCTTGATGCATGTAGCGTGTTCGGAAAATGGAATGTCACTGTGAGGGAAACTATGTAAATTAAATTTCTATTGGGAAGTACTCGCTCCACGAGGATTTTTCTGACAAATCTGCCTCCTTTTCAAAACTGGAATTAGGAAAAACTTTCGAAATGTGAGAAAATGCTTCAAATTGTCAACATGGCTTTTATGGTGGATGAAAGTTCGGTAATCCTTATGCTAACAACTCTGTAGTGAATATTTGTCGAATCCGTGATGCATGTAGCTTTTTTGGAACACGGAATTCCACGATGACGGGTTCTATGTAAATTGCATGTCTATTGGGTAGAACTCGCTCCAAGAGGATCTTTCTGTGGAAACTGCATGATTTTAGAGACTGACATTAGGAGAATACTACTAAATCAGAATAAAATTTCTATGTATAAATATGCACTGTAAGTTGTATTAAAGTTCGTTAATACACATGTTCACAACTCATTAAAGAAGGTTTGTTGAATCCGTGGTGCATGTAAAGTGTTCAGAACACGGAATGTCACGGTGATTGAAAGTAGGGAAATTACCTATCTTTTGGGTAGAACTGGCTCCAAGAGCATTTTTCTGCCAAATCTGCCTCATTTTCAAAACTGGCGTTCAAACTAAAGTGTGAAATCTGAGAAAATCATTCAAAGTGACAGTAAGCCTTGTATGGTGGAGGAAAGTGCTGTAATCCACTTGCTAACAACTCTGTAGTGAATGTTTGTCGCATCCGAGAGCATGTAGCGTGTTCGGAACACGGAATTTGACAGTGAGCGAATCCATGTAAATTATATGTCTATTGGTTAGAACCCGCTCCAAGAGGTTTTTGCCGCGAACTCTGCCTCATTTTCGAAACTGGCATTTTGAAAGCTCTGTGAAATCAGAGAAAAAGCTTCTAAGCATCTATATGCCTACTACTGTGATGAAAGTCCTGTAATCCACATGCAAACAAGTCTGTAGTGTATTTTTGTCGAATCTTTTCTGCATGTAGCATGTTCGAAACATGTAATTTCACAGCGGGAGAATCTATGTAATTTACATATCTATTGGGTAGAACACGCTCCAACATTTTTTTCCTTTGAAAACTGCCTGATTTTCGAAACTGGTATTAGGAAATATCTGCAAACTCAGTGTTAATATTTCTAGGTGTCAATATGCCAGGTATGGTGGATGAAAGTTTTGTAATACACATGTACACAACTCATTAAGAATGTTTGTCAAATCTGTGATGTGTGTAGCTCGTTCGGAACATGGACTGTCACGGTGAGGCAAACTATGTAAATTACATATCTATTGGTTAGAACACGCTCCAGGAGCATTTTACTGGAAAATGTGCCTCAGTTTGGAAACTGTGTAATGAAAACCCTGCAAAATATGAGTAAAAGATTTAAGGTGACAATATGTCTTCAATGGGTTAATAAAGATGTGTAATTCACATGCTGAGAACTCAGCAGTGAATATTTGTTGAATCCGTGGTGCATGGTCCATTTTCGGAACACGGAATGTTACGGTGAAGGTATCTATGAAAATGAGATGTCTATTGGATACAACATGCACCAAGAGAATTTTTCTGCGAAAACTGCCTGATTTTCGTAACAGACGTTAGGAAAACTTGTGAAATCTAAGTAAATGTTTCTAGGTCTAAATATGCCTTGAATTGTGTTTGAAAAATCGGTAATCCACATGCTCACGTTCATTCAATAATGTTTGTCAAAGCCGTGATGAATGTAACGTTTTCGGAACACGGAATGTCTCGGTGAGTGAAGCTCTGAAAATAACAATTCTGCTGGATAGAATTCGCTTGAATTGAATGTTTCTGTGAAAATTTCATGATTTTCTAAACTAGAAGTAAGGAAAAACATGCGAAATCAGAATAACTACTTCTAGGTGTAAATATGCCTTGTATGGTGGATGAAAGTTCAGTAATCCACATGCTCACACTCAATAAAGAATGTTTGTCGAACTCGTGTTGCATGTAACGTGTTTGGAATACGGAATGTCATAGTGAAGGAAACAATGTGAGTTACATGTCTATTGGGTAGAACTCGCTTGAAGAGAATTTTTCTGCGAAATGTGCCTCATTTTCAAAAGTGCCTTTAGGAGAACCCTGTGAAATCTGAGAAAATGCTTCTAAGTCTCAATACGCCTTGACTGGTGAATGAAAGTCCGGTAATCCACATGTTAATAACAGTGTAGTAATTTTTTTAAACCGTGATTCATGTAGCGCTTTTGAAAAATGGAATTTCACGGTAATGAAACTATGTAAATTACAATTCTATTGAGTAGAACGATCTAGAAGAGAATTTTTCTGCGAAAATTGCATGATTATCGAATCTGAAGTTTGGAAAAAGCTGCAAAAAGGGAGTAAATATTTGCAGGTGTAAGTGTGCCATTAAGATGCAAGAAAGTTCAGTAATCCACATTTTCACAACATATTAAAGAATCTTTATCTAATCCGTGATGCATGTAGTGTGTTCAGAACGTGGAATTTCACGGTGATTGAAACAATGTAAATGACTTCTCTATTGGGTAGAACTCGCTCCGAGAGAGTTTTTCTGTGAAAACTTTGTCATTTTTGAACCTGGCGCTTAGAAAACGCTGCAAAATCTGAGAAAATACTTCTAAGAATCAATATTCAATGTATTTTGATGAAAGTTCCTTAATCCACATGCCAACAAATTAGTAGTGAATATTTGTCGAATCCTTTATGCATGTAACTTGTTCGGAACACGGAATTTCACTGCCAGGTAATTTATGTAAATTACATTTCCCTTGGTTAGAAATCACTACAAGAGATTTTTCCTGAAAAATCGGCCTGATTTTCGAAAGTGGCGTTAGGAAAAACCTGCGAACACAGATTACTAGATTCTCGGTGTACATCTGCCTTTTATGGTGGATGAAAGTTCGGTAATCCGCATGCTAACTACTCTGTAGTGAATATTTGTCGAATCCGAGATACGTGAAGCGTGTTCGGAACACAGGATATCACGGTGAGCGAATCTATGTAAAATACATGTCTCTTGGGTAGAAATTGCTCTAAGAGTTTTTTCTGAGTAATCTGCCTCATTTTTGAACCTGGCGGTTGAAAATCTCTGCAAAATCAGAGAAAATGCTTCAAAGTGTCAATATGCCTTGTATTGTGATGCAAGATCGTAAAACCACATGCAAACAAATCTGTGGTGAATATTTTTAGAAAGCGTTATGCATGCAGTGTGATCGTATCATGGAAAATCCCGGCCATGGATTCTATGTAAATTACACACCTATTGGTTAGAATTCGCTCCAAAAATTTTTCCCTGAGAAAACGGCCTGATTTTCCATACTGGCATTAGGAAAAAGCTGCAAATTCAGAGTTAAAGTTTCTAGTTGTAAATATGCCATATATGGTGGATGAAAGTTCTGTAATCTACATGTTCACAAGTCATTCGTGAAAGTTTGTTGAAACCTTGATGCACGTAGCGTGTTCGGAAAATGGAATGTCACTGTGAGGGAAACTATGTAAATTAAATTTCTATTGGGAAGTACTCGCTCCACGAGAATTTTTCTGACAAATCTGCCTCCTTTTCAAAACTGGAATTAGGAAAAACTTTCGAAATGTGAGAAAATGCTTCAAATTGTCAACATGGCTTTTATGGTGGATGAAAGTTCGGTAATCCTTATGCTAACAACTCTGTAGTGAATATTTGTCGAATCCGTGATGCATGTAGCTTTTTCGGAAGATGGAATTCCACGATGACGGGTTCTATGTAAATTGCATGTCTATTGGGTAGAACTCGCTCCAAGAGGATCTTTCTGTGGAAACTGCATGATTTTAGAGACTGACATTAGGAGAATAATACTAAATCAGAATAAAATTTCTATGTATAAATATGCACTGTAAGGTGGATTAAAGTTCATTAATACACATGTTCACAACTCATTAAAGAAGGTTTGTTGAATCCGTGGTGCATGTAACGTGTTCAGAACACGGAATGTCACGGTGACTGAAAGTAGGGAAATTACCTATCTTTTGGGTAGAACTGGCTCCAAGAGCATTTTTCTGCCAAATCTGCCTCATTTTCAAAACTGGCGTTCAAACTAACGTGTGAAATCTGAGAAAATTTTTCAAAGTGTCAGTAAGCCTTGTATGGTGGACGAAAGTGCTGTAATCCACTTGCTAACAACTCTGTAGTGAATGTTTGTCGCATCCGAGATGCATGTAGCGTGTTCGGAACACGGAATTTGACGGTGAGCGAATCCATGTAAATTACATGTCTATTGGTTAGAACCCGCTCCAAGAGGTTTTTTCCGCGAAATCTGCCTCATTTTCGAAACTGGCATTTTGAAAGCTCTGTGAAATCAGAGAAAAACTTCTAAGCATCTATATGCCTACTACTGTGATGAAAGTCCTGTAATCCACATGCAAACAACTCTGTAGTGTATTTTTGTCGAATATTTTCTGCATGTAGCATGTTCGAAACATGTAAATTCACAGAGGGAGAATCTATGTAATTCCATATCTATTGGGTAGAACACGCTCCAAAAGTTTTTTCCTTTGAAAACTGCCTGATTTTGGAAACTGGTATTAGGAAATATCTGCGAACTCAGTGTTAATGTTTCTAGGTGTCAATATGCCATGTATGGTGGATGAAAGTTTTGTAATACACATGTACACAACTCATTAAGAATGTTTGTCAAATCTGTGATGTGTGTAGCTCGTTCGGAACATGGACTGTCACGGTGAGGCAAACTATGTAAATTACATATCTATTGGTTAGAACACGCTCCAGGAGCATTTTACTGGAAAATGTGCCTCAGTTTGGAAACTGGTGTAATGAAAACCCTGCAAAATCTGAGTAAATGCTTTAAGGTGACAATATGTCTTCAATGGGTTATTAAAGATGTGTAATTCACATGCTAAGAACTCAGCAGTGAATATTTGTTGAATCCGTGGTGCATGGTCCATTTTCGGAACACGGAATGTTACGGTGAAGGTATCTATGAAAATGAGATGTCTATTGGATACAACATGCACCAAGAGAATTTTTCTGCGAAAACTGCCTGATTTTCGTAACTGACGTTAGGAAAACCTGCGAAAACTAAGTAAATGTTTCTAGGTGTAAATATGCCTTGTATTGTGGTTGAAAAATCGGTAATCCACATGCTCACGGTCATTAAATAATTTTTGTCGAAGCCGTGATGAATGTAACGTTATCGAAAAACGGAATGTCTCGGTGAGTGAAGCTCTGAAAATAACAGTTCTGCTGGATAAAACTAGCTTGAATTGAATTTTTCTGTGAAAACTTCATGATTTTCTAAACTGGATGTAAGGAAATACCTGTGAAATCAGAATAACTACTTCTAGGTGTAAATATGCCTTGTATGGTGGATGAAAGTTCGGTAATCCACATGCTCACACTCAATAAAGAATGTTTGTCGAACTCGTGATGCATGTAACGTGTTTGGAATACGGAATGTCATAGTGAAGGAAACAATGTGAGTTACATGTCTAATGGGTAGAACTAACTTGAAGAGAATTTTTCTGCGAAATGTGCCTCATTTTCAAAAGTGCCTTTAGGAGAACCCTGTGAAATCTGAGAAAATGCTTCTAAGTGTCAATATGCCTTGACTGGTGAATGAAAGTCCGGTAATCCACATGTTAATAACAGTTTAGTAATTTTTTTAAACGGTGATTCATGTAGCGATTTTGAAAAATGGATTTGCACGGTAATGAAACTATGTAAATTACAATTCTATTGAGTAGAACGATCTAGAAGAGAATTTTTCTGCGAAAATTGCATGATTATCGAATCTGAAGTTTGGAAAAAGCTGCAAAAAGGGAGTAAATATTTGCAGGTGTAAGTGTGCCATTATGTTGCAAGAAAGTTCAGTAATCCACATTTTCACAACATATTAAAGAATCTTTATCTAATCCGTGATGCATGTAGCGTGTTCAGAACGTGGAATTTCACGGTGATTGAAACAATGTAAATGACTTCTCTATTGGGTAGAACTCGCTCTGAGAGTGTTTTTCTGTGAAAACTTTGCCATTTTTGAACCTGGCGTTTAGAAAACGCTGCAAAATCTGAGAAAATACTTCTAAGAATCAATATTCAATGTATTGTGATGAAAGTTCGGTAATCCACATGCTAACAAATTAGTAGTGAATATTTGTGGAATCATTTATGCATGTAACATGTTCGGAACACGGAATTTCACGGCCAGGGAATTTATGTAAATTACATTTCCCTTGGTTAGAAATCACTCCAAGAGATTTTTCCTGAGAAATCGGCCTGATTTTCGAAAGTGGCTTTAGGAAAAACCTGCGAACCCAGATTACTAGATTCTCGGTGTACATCTGCCTTTTATGGTGGATGAAAGTTCGGTAATCCGCATGCTAACTACTCTGTAGTGAATATTTGTCGAATCCGAGATACGTGAAGCGTGATCGGAACACACGATATCACGTTGAACGAACCTATGTAAAATACATGTCTCTTGGGTAGAATTTGCTCTAAGAGATTTTTCTGAGAAATCTGCTTCATTTTTGAACCTGGCGTTTGAAAATCTCTGCAAAATCAGAGAAAATGCTTCAAAGTGTCAATATGCCTTTTATTGTGATGCAAGATCGTTAAACCACATGCAAACAAATCTGTGGTGAATATTTTTAGAAAGCGTTATGCATGCAGTGTGATCGTATCATGGAAAATCCCGGCGATGGATTCTATGTAAATTACACACCTATTGGTTAGAATTCGCTCCAAAAATTTTTCCCTGAGAAAACGGCCTGATTTTCCATACTGGCATTAGGAAAAAGCTGCAAATTCAGAGTTCAAGTTTCTAGTTGAAAATATGCCATATATGGTGGATGAAAGTTCTGTAATCTACATGTTCACAAGTCATTCGTGAAAGTTTGTTGAAACCTTGATGCATGTAGCGTGTTCGGAAAATGGAATGTCACTGTGAGGGAAACTATGTAAATTAAATTTCTATTGGGAAGTACTCGCTCCACGAGGATTTTTCTGACAAATCTGCCTCCTTTTCAAAACTGGAATTAGGAAAAACTTTCGAAATGTGAGAAAATGCTTCAAATTGTCAACATGGCTTTTATGGTGGATGAAAGTTCGGTAATCCTTATGCTAACAACTCTGTAGTGAATATTTGTCGAATCCGTGATGCATGTAGCTTTTTTGGAACACGGAATTCCACGATGACGGGTTCTATGTAAATTGCATGTCTATTGGGTAGAACTCGCTCCAAGAGGATCTTTCTGTGGAAACTGCATGATTTTAGAGACTGACATTAGGAGAATACTACTAAATCAGAATAAAATTTCTATGTATAAATATGCACTGTAAGTTGTATTAAAGTTCGTTAATACACATGTTCACAACTCATTAAAGAAGGTTTGTTGAATCCGTGGTGCATGTAAAGTGTTCAGAACACGGAATGTCACGGTGATTGAAAGTAGGGAAATTACCTATCTTTTGGGTAGAACTGGCTCCAAGAGCATTTTTCTGCCAAATCTGCCTCATTTTCAAAACTGGCGTTCAAACTAAAGTGTGAAATCTGAGAAAATCATTCAAAGTGACAGTAAGCCTTGTATGGTGGAGGAAAGTGCTGTAATCCACTTGCTAACAACTCTGTAGTGAATGTTTGTCGCATCCGAGAGCATGTAGCGTGTTCGGAACACGGAATTTGACAGTGAGCGAATCCATGTAAATTACATGTCTATTGGTTAGAACCCGCTCCAAGAGGATTTTTCCGCGAAATCTGCCTCATTTTCGAAACTGGCATTTTGAAAGCTCTGTGAAATCAGAGAAAAATCTTCTAAGCATCTATATGCCTACTACTGTGATGAAAGTCCTGTAATCCACATGCAAACATCTCTTTAGTGTATTTTTTCGAATCTTTTGTGCATGTAGCATGTTCGAAACATGTAATTTCACAGCGGGAGAATCTATGTAATTTACATATCTATTGGGTAGAAAACGCTCCAACAGTTTTTTCCTTTGAAAACTGCCTGATTTTCGAAACTGGTATTAGGAAATATCTGCGAACTCAGTGTTAATGTTTCTAGGTGTCAATATGCCATGTATGGTGGATGAAAGTTTTGTAATACACATGTACACAACTCATTAAGTATGTTTGTCAAATCTGTGATGTGTGTAGCTCGTTCGGAACATGGACTGTCACGGTGAGGCAAACTATGTAAATTACATATCTATTGGTTAGAACACGCTCCAGGAGCATTTTACTGGAAAATGTGCCTCAGTTTGGAAACTGGTGTAATGAAAACCCTGGAAAATCTGAGTAAAAGATTTAAGGTGACAATATGTCTTCAATGGGTTATTAAAGATGTGTAATTCACATGCTGAGAACTCAGCAGTGAATATTTGTTGAATCCGTGGTGCATGGTCCATTTTCGGAACACGGAATATTACGGTGAAGGTATCTATGAAAATGAGATGTCTATTGGATACAACATGCACCAAGAGAATTTTTCTGTAAAAACTGCCTGATTTTCGTAACTGACGTTAGGAAATCCTGCAAAAACTAAGTAAATGTTTCTAAGTCTAAATATGCCTTGAATTGTGGTTCAAAAATCGGTAATCCACATGCTGACGGTCATTAAATAATGTTTGTCGAAGCCGTGATGAATGTAACGTTTTCGGAACACGGAATGTCTCGGTGAGTGAAGCTCTGAAAATAACAATTCTGCTGGATAGAATTCGCTTGAATTGAATGTTTCTGTGAAACTTTCATGATTTTCTAAACTGGATGTAAGGAAAAACATGCGAAATCAGAATAACTACTTCTAGGTGTAAATATGCCTTGTATGGTGGATGAAAGTTCGGTAATCCACATGCTCACACTCAATAAAGAATGTTTGTCGAACTCGTGTTGCATGTAACATGTTTGGAATACGGAATGTCATAGTGAAGGAAACAATGTGAGTTACATGTCTATTGGGTAGAACTCGCTTGAAGAGAATTTTTCTGCGAAATGTGCCTCATTTTCAAAAGTGCCTTTAGGAGAACCCTGTGAAATCTGAGAAAATGCTTCTAAGTCTCAATATGCCTTGACTGGTGAATGAAAGTCCGGTAATCCACATGTTAATAACAGTGTAGTAATTTTTTTAAACCGTGATTCATGTAGCGCTTTTGAAAAATGGAATTTCACGGTAATGAAACTATGTAAATTACAATTCTATTGAGTAGAACGATCTAGAAGAGAATTTTTCTGCGAAAATTGCATGATTATCGAATCTGAAGTTTGGAAAAAGCTGCAAAAAGGGAGTAAATATTTGCAGGTGTAAGTGTGCCATTAAGATGCAAGAAAGTTCAGTAATCCACATTTTCACAACATATTAAAGAATCTTTTTCTAATCCGTGATGCATGTAGCGTGTTCAGAACGTGGAATTTCACGGTGATTGAAACAATGTAAATGACTTCTCTATTGGGTAGAACTCGCTCCGAGAGAGTTTTTCTGCGAAAACTTTGTCATTTTTGAACCTGGCGCTTAGAAAACGCTGCAAAATCTGAGAAAATACTTCTAAGAATCAATATTCAATGTATTTTGATGAAAGTTCCTTAATCCACATGCCAACAAATTAGTAGTGAATATTTGTCGAATCCTTTATGCATGTAACATGTTCGGAACACGGAATTTCACTGCCAGGGAATTTATGTAAATTACATTTCCCTTGGTTAGAAATCACCCCAAGAGATTTTTCCTGAGAAATCGGCCTGATTTTCGAAAGTGGCGTTAGGAAAATCCTGCGAACACAGATCACTAGTTTCTCGGTGTACATCTGCCTTTTATGGTGGATGAAAGTTCGGTAATCCGCATGCTAACTACTCTGTAGTGAATATTTGTTGAATTCGAGATACGTGAAGCGTGTTCGGAACACAGGATATCACGGTGAGCGAATCTATGTAAAATACATGTCTCTTGCGTAGAATTTGCTGTAAGAATTTTTTCTGAGAAATCTGCCTCATTTTTGAACCTGGCGGTTGAAAATCTCTGCAAAATCAGAGAAAATGCTTCAAAGTGTCAATATGCCTTGTATTGTGATGCAAGATCGTAAAACCACATGCAAACAAATCTGTGGTGAATATTTTTAGAAAGCGTTATGCATGCAGTGTTATCGTATCATGGAAAATCCCGGCCATGGATTCTATGTAAATTACACACCTATTGGTTAGAATTCGCTCCAAAAATTTTTCCCTGAGAAAACGGCCTGATTTTCCATACTGGCATTAGGAAAAAGCTGCAAATTCAGAGTTAAAGTTTCTAGTTGTAAATATGCCATATATGGTGGATGAAAGTTCTGTAATCTACATGTTCACAAGTCATTCGTGAAAGTTTGTTGAAACCTTGATGCATGTAGCGTGTTCGGAAAATGGAATGTCACTGTGAGGGAAACTATGTAAATTAAATTTCTATTGGGAAGTACTCGCTCCACGAGGATTTTTCTGACAAATCTGCCTCCTTTTCAAAACTGGAATTAGGAAAAACTTTCGAAATGTGAGAAAATGCTTCAAATTGTCAACATGGCTTTTATGGTGGATGAAAGTTCGGTAATCCTTATGCTAACAACTCTGTAGTGAATATTTGTCGAATCCGTGATGCATGTAGCTTTTTTGGAACACGGAATTCCACGATGACGGGTTCTATGTAAATTGCATGTCTATTGGGTAGAACTCGCTCCAAGAGGATCTTTCTGTGGAAACTGCATGATTTTAGAGACTGACATTAGGAGAATACTACTAAATCAGAATAAAATTTCTATGTATAAATATGCACTGTAAGTTGTATTAAAGTTCGTTAATACACATGTTCACAACTCATTAAAGAAGGTTTGTTGAATCCGTGGTGCATGTAAAGTGTTCAGAACACGGAATGTCACGGTGATTGAAAGTAGGGAAATTACCTATCTTTTGGGTAGAACTGGCTCCAAGAGCATTTTTCTGCCAAATCTGCCTCATTTTCAAAACTGGCGTTCAAACTAAAGTGTGAAATCTGAGAAAATCATTCAAAGTGACAGTAAGCCTTGTATGGTGGAGGAAAGTGCTGTAATCCACTTGCTAACAACTCTGTAGTGAATGTTTGTCGCATCCGAGAGCATGTAGCGTGTTCGGAACACGGAATTTGACAGTGAGCGAATCCATGTAAATTACATGTCTATTGGTTAGAACCCGCTCCAAGAGGATTTTTCCGCGAAATCTGCCTCATTTTCGAAACTGGCATTTTGAAAGCTCTGTGAAATCAGAGAAAAATCTTCTAAGCATCTATATGCCTACTACTGTGATGAAAGTCCTGTAATCCACATGCAAACATCTCTTTAGTGTATTTTTTCGAATCTTTTGTGCATGTAGCATGTTCGAAACATGTAATTTCACAGCGGGAGAATCTATGTAATTTACATATCTATTGGGTAGAAAACGCTCCAACAGTTTTTTCCTTTGAAAACTGCCTGATTTTCGAAACTGGTATTAGGAAATATCTGCGAACTCAGTGTTAATGTTTCTAGGTGTCAATATGCCATGTATGGTGGATGAAAGTTTTGTAATACACATGTACACAACTCATTAAGTATGTTTGTCAAATCTGTGATGTGTGTAGCTCGTTCGGAACATGGACTGTCACGGTGAGGCAAACTATGTAAATTACATATCTATTGGTTAGAACACGCTCCAGGAGCATTTTACTGGAAAATGTGCCTCAGTTTGGAAACTGGTGTAATGAAAACCCTGGAAAATCTGAGTAAAAGATTTAAGGTGACAATATGTCTTCAATGGGTTATTAAAGATGTGTAATTCACATGCTGAGAACTCAGCAGTGAATATTTGTTGAATCCGTGGTGCATGGTCCATTTTCGGAACACGGAATATTACGGTGAAGGTATCTATGAAAATGAGATGTCTATTGGATACAACATGCACCAAGAGAATTTTTCTGTAAAAACTGCCTGATTTTCGTAACTGACGTTAGGAAATCCTGCAAAAACTAAGTAAATGTTTCTAAGTCTAAATATGCCTTGAATTGTGGTTCAAAAATCGGTAATCCACATGCTGACGGTCATTAAATAATGTTTGTCGAAGCCGTGATGAATGTAACGTTTTCGGAACACGGAATGTCTCGGTGAGTGAAGCTCTGAAAATAACAATTCTGCTGGATAGAATTCGCTTGAATTGAATGTTTCTGTGAAACTTTCATGATTTTCTAAACTGGATGTAAGGAAAAACATGCGAAATCAGAATAACTACTTCTAGGTGTAAATATGCCTTGTATGGTGGATGAAAGTTCGGTAATCCACATGCTCACACTCAATAAAGAATGTTTGTCGAACTCGTGTTGCATGTAACATGTTTGGAATACGGAATGTCATAGTGAAGGAAACAATGTGAGTTACATGTCTATTGGGTAGAACTCGCTTGAAGAGAATTTTTCTGCGAAATGTGCCTCATTTTCAAAAGTGCCTTTAGGAGAACCCTGTGAAATCTGAGAAAATGCTTCTAAGTCTCAATATGCCTTGACTGGTGAATGAAAGTCCGGTAATCCACATGTTAATAACAGTGTAGTAATTTTTTTAAACCGTGATTCATGTAGCGCTTTTGAAAAATGGAATTTCACGGTAATGAAACTATGTAAATTACAATTCTATTGAGTAGAACGATCTAGAAGAGAATTTTTCTGCGAAAATTGCATGATTATCGAATCTGAAGTTTGGAAAAAGCTGCAAAAAGGGAGTAAATATTTGCAGGTGTAAGTGTGCCATTAAGATGCAAGAAAGTTCAGTAATCCACATTTTCACAACATATTAAAGAATCTTTTTCTAATCCGTGATGCATGTAGCGTGTTCAGAACGTGGAATTTCACGGTGATTGAAACAATGTAAATGACTTCTCTATTGGGTAGAACTCGCTCCGAGAGAGTTTTTCTGCGAAAACTTTGTCATTTTTGAACCTGGCGCTTAGAAAACGCTGCAAAATCTGAGAAAATACTTCTAAGAATCAATATTCAATGTATTTTGATGAAAGTTCCTTAATCCACATGCCAACAAATTAGTAGTGAATATTTGTCGAATCCTTTATGCATGTAACATGTTCGGAACACGGAATTTCACTGCCAGGGAATTTATGTAAATTACATTTCCCTTGGTTAGAAATCACCCCAAGAGATTTTTCCTGAGAAATCGGCCTGATTTTCGAAAGTGGCGTTAGGAAAATCCTGCGAACACAGATTACTAGTTTCTCGGTGTACATCTGCCTTTTATGGTGGATGAAAGTTCGGTAATCCGCATGCTAACTACTCTGTAGTGAATATTTGTTGAATTCGAGATACGTGAAGCGTGTTCGGAACACAGGATATCACGGTGAGCGAATCTATGTAAAATACATGTCTCTTGCGTAGAATTTGCTGTAAGAGTTTTTTCTGAGAAATCTGCCTCATTTTTGAACCTGGCGGTTGAAAATCTCTGCAAAATCAGAGAAAATGCTTCAAAGTGTCAATATGCCTTGTATTGTGATGCAAGATCGTAAAACCACATGCAAACAAATCTGTGGTGAATATTTTTAGAAAGCGTTATGCATGCAGTGTTATCGTATCATGGAAAATCCCGGCCATGGATTCTATGTAAATTACACACCTATTGGTTAGAATTCGCTCCAAAAATTTTTCCCTGAGAAAACGGCCTGATTTTCCATACTGGCATTAGGAAAAAGCTGCAAATTCAGAGTTAAAGTTTCTAGTTGTAAATATGCCATATATGGTGGATGAAAGTTCTGTAATCTACATGTTCACAAGTCATTCGTGAAAGTTTGTTGAAACCTTGATGCATGTAGCGTGTTCGGAAAATGGAATGTCACTGTGAGGGAAACTATGTAAATTAAATTTCTATTGGGAAGTACTCGCTCCACGAGAATTTTTCTGACAAATCTGCCTCCTTTTCAAAACTGGAATTAGGAAAAACTTTCGAAATGTGAGAAAATGCTTCAAATTGTCAACATGGCTTTTATGGTGGATGAAAGTTCGGTAATCCTTATGCTAACAACTCTGTAGTGAATATTTGTCGAATCCGTGATGCATGTAGCTTTTTCGGAAGACGGAATTCCACGATGACGGGTTCTATGTAAATTGCATGTCTATTGGGTAGAACTCGCTCCAAGAGGATCTTTCTGTGGAAACTGCATGATTTTAGAGACTGACATTAGGAGAATAATACTAAATCAGAATAAAATTTCTATGTATAAATATGCACTGTAAGGTGGATTAAAGTTCATTAATACACATGTTCACAACTCATTAAAGAAGGTTTGTTGAATCCGTGGTGCATGTAACGTGTTCAGAACACGGAATGTCACGGTGACTGAAAGTAGGGAAATTACCTATCTTTTGGGTAGAACTGGCTCCAAGAGCATTTTTCTGCCAAATCTGCCTCATTTTCAAAACTGGCGTTCAAACTAACGTGTGAAATCTGAGAAAATTTTTCAAAGTGTCACTAAGCCTTGTATGGTGGACGAAAGTGCTGTAATCCACTTGCTAACAACTCTGTAGTGAATGTTTGTCGCATCCGAGATGCATGTAGCGTGTTCGGAACACGGAATTTGACGGTGAGCGAATCCATGTAAATTACATGTCTATTGGTTAGAACCCGCTCCAAGAGGTTTTTTCCGCGAAATCTGCCTCATTTTCGAAACTGGCATTTTGAAAGCTCTGTGAAATCAGAGAAAAACTTCTAAGCATCTATATGCCTACTACTGTGATGAAAGTCCTGTAATCCACATGCAAACAACTCTGTAGTGTATTTTTGTCGAATATTTTCTGCATGTAGCATGTTCGAAACATGTAATTTCACAGCGGGAGAATCTATGTAATTTCCATATCTATTGGGTAGAACACGCTCCAACAGTTTTTTCCTTTGAAAACTGCCTGATTTTGGAAACTGGTATTAGGAAATATCTGCGAACTCAGTGTTAATGTTTCTAGGTGTCAATATGCCATGTATGGTGGATGAAAGTTTTGTAATACACATGTACACAACTCATTAAGAATGTTTGTCAAATCTGTGATGTGTGTAGCTCGTTCGGAACATGGACTGTCACGGTGAGGCAAACTATGTAAATTACATATCTATTGGTTAGAACACGCTCCAGGAGCATTTTACTGGAAAATGTGCCTCAGTTTGGAAACTGGTGTAATGAAAACCCTGCAAAATCTGAGTAAATGCTTTAAGGTGACAATATGTCTTCAATGGGTTATTAAAGATGTGTAATTCACATGCTAAGAACTCAGCAGTGAATATTTGTTGAATCCGTGGTGCATGGTCCATTTTCGGAACACGGAATGTTACGGTGAAGGTATCTATGAAAATGAGATGTCTATTGGATACAACATGCACCAAGAGAATTTTTCTGCGAAAACTGCCTGATTTTCGTAACTGACGTTAGGAAAACCTGCGAAAACTAAGTAAATGTTTCTAGGTGTAAATATGCCTTGTATTGTGGTTGAAAAATCGGTAATCCACATGCTCACGGTCATTAAATAATTTTTGTCGAAGCCGTGATGAATGTAACGTTATCGAAAAACGGAATGTCTCGGTGAGTGAAGCTCTGAAAATAACAGTTCTGCTGGATAAAACTAGCTTGAATTGAATTTTTCTGTGAAAACTTCATGATTTTCTAAACTGGATGTAAGGAAATACCTGTGAAATCAGAATAACTACTTCTAGGTGTAAATATGCCTTGTATGGTGGATGAAAGTTCGGTAATCCACATGCTCACACTCAATAAAGAATGTTTGTCGAACTCGTGATGCATGTAACGTGTTTGGAATACGGAATGTCATAGTGAAGGAAACAATGTGAGTTACATGTCTAATGGGTAGAACTAACTTGAAGAGAATTTTTCTGCGAAATGTGCCTCATTTTCAAAAGTGCCTTTAGGAGAACCCTGTGAAATCTGAGAAAATGCTTCTAAGTGTCAATATGCCTTGACTGGTGAATGAAAGTCCGGTAATCCACATGTTAATAACAGTTTAGTAATTTTTTTAAACGGTGATTCATGTAGCGATTTTGAAAAATGGATTTGCACGGTAATGAAACTATGTAAATTACAATTCTATTGAGTAGAACGATCTAGAAGAGAATTTTTCTGCGAAAATTGCATGATTATCGAATCTGAAGTTTGGAAAAAGCTGCAAAAAGGGAGTAAATATTTGCAGGTGTAAGTGTGCCATTATGTTGCAAGAAAGTTCAGTAATCCACATTTTCACAACATATTAAAGAATCTTTTTCTAATCCGTGATGCATGTAGCGTGTTCAGAACGTGGAATTTCACGGTGATTGAAACAATGTAAATGACTTCTCTATTGGGTAGAACTCGCTCTGAGAGTGTTTTTCTGTGAAAACTTTGCCATTTTTGAACCTGGCGTTTAGAAAACGCTGCAAAATCTGAGAAAATACTTCTAAGAATCAATATTCAATGTATTGTGATGAAAGTTCGGTAATCCACATGCTAACAAATTAGTAGTGAATATTTGTGGAATTATTTATGCATGTAACATGTTCGGAACACGGAATTTCACGGCCAGGGAATTTATGTAAATTACATTTCCCTTGGTTAGAAATCACTCCAAGAGATTTTTCCTGAGAAATCGGCCTGATTTTCGAAAGTGGCTTTAGGAAAAACCTGCGAACCCAGATTACTAGATTCTCGGTGTACATCTGCCTTTTATGGTGGATGAAAGTTCGGTAATCCGCATGCTAACTACTCTGTAGTGAATATTTGTCGAATCCGAGATACGTGAAGCGTGTTCGGAACACACGATATCACGTTGAACGAACCTATGTAAAATACATGTCTCTTGGGTAGAATTTGCTCTAAGAGATTTTTCTGAGAAATCTGCTTCATTTTTGAACCTGGCGTTTGAAAATCTCTGCAAAATCAGAGAAAATGCTTCAAAGTGTCAGTATGCCTTTTATTGTGATGCAAGATCGTTAAACCACATGCAAACAAATCTGTGGTGAATATTTTTAGAAAGCGTTATGCATGCAGTGTGATCGTATCATGGAAAATCCCGGCGATGGATTCTATGTAAATTACACACCTATTGGTTAGAATTCGCTCCAAAAATTTTTCCCTGAGAAAACGGCCTGATTTTCCATACTGGCATTAGGAAAAAGCTGCAAATTCAGAGTTCAAGTTTCTAGTTGAAAATATGCCATATATGGTGGATGAAAGTTCTGTAATCTACATGTTCACAAGTCATTCGTGAAAGTTTGTTGAAACCTTGATGCATGTAGCGTGTTCGGAAAATGGAATGTCACTGTGAGGGAAACTATGTAAATTAAATTTCTATTGGGAAGTACTCGCTCCACGAGGATTTTTCTGACAAATCTGCCTCCTTTTCAAAACTGGAATTAGGAAAAACTTTCGAAATGTGAGAAAATGCTTCAAATTGTCAACATGGCTTTTATGGTGGATGAAAGTTCGGTAATCCTTATGCTAACAACTCTGTAGTGAATATTTGTCGAATCCGTGATGCATGTAGCTTTTTTGGAACACGGAATTCCACGATGACGGGTTCTATGTAAATTGCATGTCTATTGGGTAGAACTCGCTCCAAGAGGATCTTTCTGTGGAAACTGCATGATTTTAGAGACTGACATTAGGAGAATACTACTAAATCAGAATAAAATTTCTATGTATAAATATGCACTGTAAGTTGTATTAAAGTTCGTTAATACACATGTTCACAACTCATTAAAGAAGGTTTGTTGAATCCGTGGTGCATGTAAAGTGTTCAGAACACGGAATGTCACGGTGATTGAAAGTAGGGAAATTACCTATCTTTTGGGTAGAACTGGCTCCAAGAGCATTTTTCTGCCAAATCTGCCTCATTTTCAAAACTGGCGTTCAAACTAAAGTGTGAAATCTGAGAAAATCATTCAAAGTGACAGTAAGCCTTGTATGGTGGAGGAAAGTGCTGTAATCCACTTGCTAACAACTCTGTAGTGAATGTTTGTCGCATCCGAGAGCATGTAGCGTGTTCGGAACACGGAATTTGAAAGTGAGCGAATCCATGTAAATTATATGTCTATTGGTTAGAACCCGCTCCAAGAGGTTTTTGCCGCGAACTCTGCCTCATTTTCGAAACTGGCATTTTGAAAGCTCTGTGAAATCAGAGAAAAAGCTTCTAAGCATCTATATGCCTACTACTGTGATGAAAGTCCTGTAATCCACATGCAAACAAGTCTGTAGTGTATTTTTGTCGAATCTTTTCTGCATGTAGCATGTTCGAAACATGTAATTTCACAGCGGGAGAATCTATGTAATTTACATATCTATTGGGTAGAACACGCTCCAACATTTTTTTCCTTTGAAAACTGCCTGATTTTCGAAACTGGTATTAGGAAATATCTGCAAACTCAGTGTTAATATTTCTAGGTGTCAATATGCCAGGTATGGTGGATGAAAGTTTTGTAATACACATGTACACAACTCATTAAGAATGTTTGTCAAATCTGTGATGTGTGTAGCTCGTTCGGAACATGGACTGTCACGGTGAGGCAAACTATGTAAATTACATATCTATTGGTTAGAACACGCTCCAGGAGCATTTTACTGGAAAATGTGCCTCAGTTTGGAAACTGTGTAATGAAAACCCTGCAAAATATGAGTAAAAGATTTAAGGTGACAATATGTCTTCAATGGGTTAATAAAGATGTGTAATTCACATGCTGAGAACTCAGCAGTGAATATTTGTTGAATCCATGGTGCATGGTCCATTTTCGGAACACGGAATGTTACGGTGAAGGTATCTATGAAAATGAGATGTCTATTGGATACAACATGCACCAAGAGAATTTTTCTGCGAAAACTGCCTGATTTTCGTAACAGACGTTAGGAAAACTTGTGAAATCTAAGTAAATGTTTCTAGGTCTAAATATGCCTTGAATTGTGTTTGAAAAATCGGTAATCCACATGCTCACGTTCATTCAATAATGTTTGTCAAAGCCGTGATGAATGTAACGTTTTCGGAACACGGAATGTCTCGGTGAGTGAAGCTCTGAAAATAACAATTCTGCTGGATAGAATTCGCTTGAATTGAATGTTTCTGTGAAAATTTCATGATTTTCTAAACTAGAAGTAAGGAAAAACATGCGAAATCAGAATAACTACTTCTAGGTGTAAATATGCCTTGTATGGTGGATGAAAGTTCAGTAATCCACATGCTCACACTCAATAAAGAATGTTTGTCGAACTCGTGTTGCATGTAACGTGTTTGGAATACGGAATGTCATAGTGAAGGAAACAATGTGAGTTACATGTCTATTGGGTAGAACTCGCTTGAAGAGAATTTTTCTGCGAAATGTGCCTCATTTTCAAAAGTGCCTTTAGGAGAACCCTGTGAAATCTGAGAAAATGCTTCTAAGTCTCAATATGCCTTGACTGGTGAATGAAAGTCCGGTAATCCACATGTTAATAACAGTGTAGTAATTTTTTTAAACCGTGATTCATGTAGCGCTTTTGAAAAATGGAATTTCACGGTAATGAAACTATGTAAATTACAATTCTATTGAGTAGAACGATCTAGAAGAGAATTTTTCTGCGAAAATTGCATGATTATCGAATCTGAAGTTTGGAAAAAGCTGCAAAAAGGGAGTAAATATTTGCAGGTGTAAGTGTGCCATTAAGATGCAAGAAAGTTCAGTAATCCACATTTTCACAACATATTAAAGAATCTTTTTCTAATCCGTGATGCATGTAGTGTGTTCAGAACGTGGAATTTCACGGTGATTGAAACAATGTAAATGACTTCTCTATTGGGTAGAACTCGCTCCGAGAGAGTTTTTCTGTGAAAACTTTGTCATTTTTGAACCTGGCGCTTAGAAAACGCTGCAAAATCTGAGAAAATACTTCTAAGAATCAATATTCAATGTATTTTGATGAAAGTTCCTTAATCCACATGCCAACAAATTAGTAGTGAATATTTGTCGAATCCTTTATGCATGTAACTTGTTCGGAACACGGAATTTCACTGCCAGGTAATTTATGTAAATTACATTTCCCTTGGTTAGAAATCACCCCAAGAGATTTTTCCTGAGAAATCGGCCTGATTTTCGAAAGTGGCGTTAGGAAAAACCTGCGAACACAGATTACTAGATTCTCGGTGTACATCTGCCTTTTATGGTGGATGAAAGTTCGGTAATCCGCATGCTAACTACTCTGTAGTGAATATTTGTCGAATCCGAGATACGTGAAGCGTGTTCGGAACACAGGATATCACGGTGAGCGAATCTATGTAAAATACATGTCTCTTGGGTAGAATTTGCTCTAAGAGTTTTTTCTGAGTAATCTGCCTCATTTTTGAACCTGGCGGTTGAAAATCTCTGCAAAATCAGAGAAAATGCTTCAAAGTGTCAATATGCCTTGTATTGTGATGCAAGATCGTAAAACCACATGCAAACAAATCTGTGGTGAATATTTTTAGAAAGCGTTATGCATGCAGTGTGATCGTATCATGGAAAATCCCGGCGATGGATTCTATGTAAATTACACACCTATTGGTTAGAATTCGCTCCAAAAATTTTTCCCTGAGAAAACGGCCTGATTTTCCATACTGGCATTAGGAAAAAGCTGCAAATTCAGAGTTCAAGTTTCTAGTTGTAAATATGCCATATATGGTGGATGAAAGTTCTGTAATCTACATGTTCACAAGTCATTCGTGAAAGTTTGTTGAAACCTTGATGCATGTAGCGTGTTCGGAAAATGGAATGTCACTGTGAGGGAAACTATGTAAATTAAATTTCTATTGGGAAGTACTCGCTCCACGAGGATTTTTCTGACAAATCTGCCTCCTTTTCAAAACTGGAATTAGGAAAAACTTTCGAAATGTGAGAAAATGCTTCAAATTGTCAACATGGCTTTTATGGTGGATGAAAGTTCGGTAATCCTTATGCTAACAACTCTGTAGTGAATATTTGTCGAATCCGTGATGCATGTAGCTTTTTCGGAACACGGAATTCCACGATGACGGGTTCTATGTAAATTGCATGTCTATTGGGTAGAACTCGCTCCAAGAGGATCTTTCTGTGGAAACTGCATGATTTTAGAGACTGACATTAGGAGAATAATACTAAATCAGAATAAAATTTCTATGTATAAATATGCACTGTAAGGTGGATTAAAGTTCATTAATACACATGTTCACAACTCATTAAAGAAGGTTTGTTGAATCCGTGGTGCATGTAACGTGTTCAGAACACGGAATGTCACGGTGACTGAAAGTAGGGAAATTACCTATCTTTTGGGTAGAACTGGCTCCAAGAGCATTTTTCTGCCAAATCTGCCTCATTTTCAAAACTGGCGTTCAAACTAACGTGTGAAATCTGAGAAAATTTTTCAAAGTGTCACTAAGCCTTGTATGGTGGACGAAAGTGCTGTAATCCACTTGCTAACAACTCTGTAGTGAATGTTTGTCGCATCCGAGATGCATGTAGCGTGTTCGGAACACGGAATTCGACGGTGAGCGAATCCATGTAAATTACATGTCTATTGGTTAGAACCCGCTCCAAGAGGTTTTTTCCGCGAAATCTGCCTCATTTTCGAAACTGGCATTTTGAAAGCTCTGTGAAATCAGAGAAAAATCTTCTAAGCATCTATATGCCTACTACTGTGATGAAAGTCCTGTAATCCACATGCAAACAACTCTTTAGTGTATTTTTTCGAATCTTTTGTGCATGTAGCATGTTCGAAACATGTAATTTCACAGCGGGAGAATCTATGTAATTTACATATCTATTGGGTAGAACACGCTCCAACAGTTTTTTCCTTTGAAAACTGCCTGATTTTCGAAACTGGTATTAGGAAATATCTGCGAACTCAGTGTTAATGTTTCTAGGTGTCAATATGCCATGTATGGTGGATGAAAGTTTTGTAATACACATGTACACAACTCATTAAGTATGTTTGTCAAATCTGTGATGTGTGTAGCTCGTTCGGAACATGGACTGTCACGGTGAGGCAAACTATGTAAATTACATATCTATTGGTTAGAACACGCTTCAGGAGCATTTTACTGGAAAATGTGCCTCAGTTTGGAAACTGGTGTAATGAAAACCCTGGAAAATCTGAGTAAAAGATTTAAGGTGACAATATGTCTTCAATGGGTTATTAAAGATGTGTAATTCACATGCTGAGAACTCAGCAGTGAATATTTGTTGAATCCGTGGTGCATGGTCCATTTTCGGAACACGGAATGTTACGGTGAAGGTATCTATGAAAATGAGATGTCTATTGGATACAACATGCACCAAGAGAATTTTTCTGTAAAAACTGCCTGATTTTCGTAACTGACGTTAGGAAAACCTGCGAAAACTAAGTAAATGTTTCTAAGTCTAAATATGCCTTGAATTGTGGTTCAAAAATCGGTAATCCACATGCTGACGGTCATTAAATAATGTTTGTCGAAGCCGTGATTAATGTAACGTTTTCGGAACACGGAATGTCTCGGTGAGTGAAGCTCTGAAAATCACAATTCTGCTGGATAGAATTCGCTTGAATTGAATGTTTCTGTGAAACTTTCATGATTTTCTAAACTGGATGTAAGGAAAAACATGCGAAATCAGAATAACTACTTCTAGGTGTAAATATGCCTTGTATGGTGGATGAAAGTTCGGTAATCCACATGCTCACACTCAATAAAGAATGTTTGTCGAACTCGTGTTGCATGTAACATGTTTGGAATACGGAATGTCATAGTGAAGGAAACAATGTGAGTTACATGTCTATTGGGTAGAACTCGCTTGAAGAGAATTTTTCTGCGAAATGTGCCTCATTTTCAAAAGTGCCTTTAGGAGAACCCTGTGAAATCTGAGAAAATGCTTCTAAGTCTCAATATGCCTTGACTGGTGAATGAAAGTCCGGTAATCCACATGTTAATAACAGTGTAGTAATTTTTTTAAACCGTGATTCATGTAGCGCTTTTGAAAAATGGAATTTCACGGTAATGAAACTATGTAAATTACAATTCTATTGAGTAGAACGATCTAGAAGAGAATTTTTCTGCGAAAATTGCATGATTATCGAATCTGAAGTTTGGAAAAAGCTGCAAAAAGGGAGTAAATATTTGCAGGTGTAAGTGTGCCATTAAGATGCAAGAAAGTTCAGTAATCCACATTTTCACAACATATTAAAGAATCTTTTTCTAATCCGTGATGCATGTAGTGTGTTCAGAACGTGGAATTTCACGGTGATTGAAACAATGTAAATGACTTCTCTATTGGGTAGAACTCGCTCCGAGAGAGTTTTTCTGTGAAAACTTTGTCATTTTTGAACCTGGCGCTTAGAAAACGCTGCAAAATCTGAGAAAATACTTCTAAGAATCAATATTCAATGTATTTTGATGAAAGTTCCTTAATCCACATGCCAACAAATTAGTAGTGAATATTTGTCGAATCCTTTATGCATGTAACTTGTTCGGAACACGGAATTTCACTGCCAGGTAATTTATGTAAATTACATTTCCCTTGGTTAGAAATCACCCCAAGAGATTTTTCCTGAGAAATCGGCCTGATTTTCGAAAGTGGCGTTAGGAAAAACCTGCGAACACAGATTACTAGATTCTCGGTGTACATCTGCCTTTTATGGTGGATGAAAGTTCGGTAATCCGCATGCTAACTACTCTGTAGTGAATATTTGTCGAATCCGAGATACGTGAAGCGTGTTCGGAACACAGGATATCACGGTGAGCGAATCTATGTAAAATACATGTCTCTTGGGTAGAATTTGCTCTAAGAGTTTTTTCTGAGTAATCTGCCTCATTTTTGAACCTGGCGGTTGAAAATCTCTGCAAAATCAGAGAAAATGCTTCAAAGTGTCAATATGCCTTGTATTGTGATGCAAGATCGTAAAACCACATGCAAACAAATCTGTGGTGAATATTTTTAGAAAGCGTTATGCATGCAGTGTGATCGTATCATGGAAAATCCCGGCGATGGATTCTATGTAAATTACACACCTATTGGTTAGAATTCGCTCCAAAAATTTTTCCCTGAGAAAACGGCCTGATTTTCCATACTGGCATTAGGAAAAAGCTGCAAATTCAGAGTTAAAGTTTCTAGTTGTAAATATGCCATATATGGTGGATGAAAGTTCTGTAATCTACATGTTCACAAGTCATTCGTGAAAGTTTGTTGAAACCTTGATGCATGTAGCGTGTTCGGAAAATGGAATGTCACTGTGAGGGAAACTATGTAAATTAAATTTCTATTGGGAAGTACTCGCTCCACGAGAATTTTTCTGACAAATCTGCCTCCTTTTCAAAACTGGAATTAGGAAAAACTTTCGAAATGTGAGAAAATGCTTCAAATTGTCAACATGGCTTTTATGGTGGATGAAAGTTCGGTAATCCTTATGCTAACAACTCTGTAGTGAATATTTGTCGAATCCGTGATGCATGTAGCTTTTTCGGAACACGGAATTCCACGATGACGGGTTCTATGTAAATTGCATGTCTATTGGGTAGAACTCGCTCCAAGAGGATCTTTCTGTGGAAACTGCATGATTTTAGAGACTGACATTAGGAGAATAATACTAAATCAGAATAAAATTTCTATGTATAAATATGCACTGTAAGGTGGATTAAAGTTCATTAATACACATGTTCACAACTCATTAAAGAAGGTTTGTTGAATCCGTGGTGCATGTAACGTGTTCAGAACACGGAATGTCACGGTGACTGAAAGTAGGGAAATTACCTATCTTTTGGGTAGAACTGGCTCCAAGAGCATTTTTCTGCCAAATCTGCCTCATTTTCAAAACTGGCATTCAAACTAACGTGTGAAATCTGAGAAAATTTTTCAAAGTGTCACTAAGCCTTGTATGGTGGACGAAAGTGCTGTAATCCACTTGCTAACAACTCTGTAGTGAATGTTTGTCGCATCCGAGATGCATGTAGCGTGTTCGGAACACGGAATTTGACGGTGAGCGAATCCATGTAAATTACATGTCTATTGGTTAGAACCCGCTCCAAGAGGTTTTTTCCGCGAAATCTGCCTCATTTTCGAAACTGGCATTTTGAAAGCTCTGTGAAATCAGAGAAAAATCTTCTAAGCATCTATATGCCTACTACTGTGATGAAAGTCCTGTAATCCACATGCAAACAACTCTTTAGTGTATTTTTTCGAATCTTTTGTGCATGTAGCATGTTCGAAACATGTAATTTCACAGCGGGAGAATCTATGTAATTTACATATCTATTGGGTAGAACACGCTCCAACAGTTTTTTCCTTTGAAAACTGCCTGATTTTCGAAACTGGTATTAGGAAATATCTGCGAACTCAGTGTTAATGTTTCTAGGTGTCAATATGCCATGTATGGTGGATGAAAGTTTTGTAATACACATGTACACAACTCATTAAGTATGTTTGTCAAATCTGTGATGTGTGTAGCTCGTTCGGAACATGGACTGTCACGGTGAGGCAAACTATGTAAATTACATATCTATTGGTTAGAACACGCTTCAGGAGCATTTTACTGGAAAATGTGCCTCAGTTTGGAAACTGGTGTAATGAAAACCCTGGAAAATCTGAGTAAAAGATTTAAGGTGACAATATGTCTTCAATGGGTTATTAAAGATGTGTAATTCACATGCTGAGAACTCAGCAGTGAATATTTGTTGAATCCGTGGTGCATGGTCCATTTTCGGAACACGGAATGTTACGGTGAAGGTATCTATGAAAATGAGATGTCTATTGGATACAACATGCACCAAGAGAATTTTTCTGTAAAAACTGCCTGATTTTCGTAACTGACGTTAGGAAAACCTGCGAAAACTAAGTAAATGTTTCTAAGTCTAAATATGCCTTGAATTGTGGTTCAAAAATCGGTAATCCACATGCTCACGGTCATTAAATAATGTTTGTCGAAGCCGTGATTAATGTAACGTTTTCGGAACACGGAATGTCTCGGTGAGTGAAGCTCTGAAAATCACAATTCTGCTGGATAGAATTCGCTTGAATTGAATGTTTCTGTGAAACTTTCATGATTTTCTAAACTGGATGTAAGGAAAAACATGCGAAATCAGAATAACTACTTCTAGGTGTAAATATGCCTTGTATGGTGGATGAAAGTTCGGTAATCCACATGCTCACACTCAATAAAGAATGTTTGTCGAACTCGTGTTGCATGTAACATGTTTGGAATACGGAATGTCATAGTGAAGGAAACAATGTGAGTTACATGTCTATTGGGTAGAACTCGCTTGAAGAGAATTTTTCTGCGAAATGTGCCTCATTTTCAAAAGTGCCTTTAGGAGAACCCTGTGAAATCTGAGAAAATGCTTCTAAGTCTCAATATGCCTTGACTGGTGAATGAAAGTCCGGTAATCCACATGTTAATAACAGTGTAGTAATTTTTTTAAACCGTGATTCATGTAGCGCTTTTGAAAAATGGAATTTCACGGTAATGAAACTATGTAAATTACAATTCTATTGAGTAGAACGATCTAGAAGAGAATTTTTCTGCGAAAATTGCATGATTATCGAATCTGAAGTTTGGAAAAAGCTGCAAAAAGGGAGTAAATATTTGCAGGTGTAAGTGTGCCATTAAGATGCAAGAAAGTTCAGTAATCCACATTTTCACAACATATTAAAGAATCTTTTTCTAATCCGTGATGCATGTAGCGTGTTCAGAACGTGGAATTTCACGGTGATTGAAACAATGTAAATGACTTCTCTATTGGGTAGAACTCGCTCTGAGAGTGTTTTTCTGTGAAAACTTTGCCATTTTTGAACCTGGCGTTTAGAAAACGCTGCAAAATCTGAGAAAATACTTCTAAGAATCAATATTCAATGTATTGTGATGAAAGTTCGGTAATCCACATGCTAACAAATTAGTAGTGAATATTTGTGGAATTATTTATGCATGTAACATGTTCGGAACACGGAATTTCACGGCCAGGGAATTTATGTAAATTACATTTCCCTTGGTTAGAAATCACTCCAAGAGATTTTTCCTGAGAAATCGGCCTGATTTTCGAAAGTGGCTTTAGGAAAAACCTGCGAACCCAGATTACTAGATTCTCGGTGTACATCTGCCTTTTATGGTGGATGAAAGTTCGGTAATCCGCATGCTAACTACTCTGTAGTGAATATTTGTCGAATCCGAGATACGTGAAGCGTGTTCGGAACACACGATATCACGTTGAACGAACCTATGTAAAATACATGTCTCTTGGGTAGAATTTGCTCTAAGAGATTTTTCTGAGAAATCTGCTTCATTTTTGAACCTGGCGTTTGAAAATCTCTGCAAAATCAGAGAAAATGCTTCAAAGTGTCAGTATGCCTTTTATTGTGATGCAAGATCGTTAAACCACATGCAAACAAATCTGTGGTGAATATTTTTAGAAAGCGTTATGCATGCAGTGTGATCGTATCATGGAAAATCCCGGCCATGGATTCTATGTAAATTACACACCTATTGGTTAGAATTCGCTCCAAAAATTTTTCCCTGAGAAAACGGCCTGATTTTCCATACTGGCATTAGGAAAAAGCTGCAAATTCAGAGTTCAAGTTTCTAGTTGAAAATATGCCATATATGGTGGATGAAAGTTCTGTAATCTACATGTTCACAAGTCATTCGTGAAAGTTTGTTGAAACCTTGATGCATGTAGCGTGTTCGGAAAATGGAATGTCACTGTGAGGGAAACTATGTAAATTAAATTTCTATTGGGAAGTACTCGCTCCACGAGGATTTTTCTGACAAATCTGCCTCCTTTTCAAAACTGGAATTAGGAAAAACTTTCGAAATGTGAGAAAATGCTTCAAATTGTCAACATGGCTTTTATGGTGGATGAAAGTTCGGTAATCCTTATGCTAACAACTCTGTAGTGAATATTTGTCGAATCCGTGATGCATGTAGCTTTTTTGGAACACGGAATTCCACGATGACGGGTTCTATGTAAATTGCATGTCTATTGGGTAGAACTCGCTCCAAGAGGATCTTTCTGTGGAAACTGCATGATTTTAGAGACTGACATTAGGAGAATACTACTAAATCAGAATAAAATTTCTATGTATAAATATGCACTGTAAGTTGTATTAAAGTTCGTTAATACACATGTTCACAACTCATTAAAGAAGGTTTGTTGAATCCGTGGTGCATGTAAAGTGTTCAGAACACGGAATGTCACGGTGATTGAAAGTAGGGAAATTACCTATCTTTTGGGTAGAACTGGCTCCAAGAGCATTTTTCTGCCAAATCTGCCTCATTTTCAAAACTGGCGTTCAAACTAAAGTGTGAAATCTGAGAAAATCATTCAAAGTGACAGTAAGCCTTGTATGGTGGAGGAAAGTGCTGTAATCCACTTGCTAACAACTCTGTAGTGAATGTTTGTCGCATCCGAGAGCATGTAGCGTGTTCGGAACACGGAATTTGAAAGTGAGCGAATCCATGTAAATTATATGTCTATTGGTTAGAACCCGCTCCAAGAGGTTTTTGCCGCGAACTCTGCCTCATTTTCGAAACTGGCATTTTGAAAGCTCTGTGAAATCAGAGAAAAAGCTTCTAAGCATCTATATGCCTACTACTGTGATGAAAGTCCTGTAATCCACATGCAAACAAGTCTGTAGTGTATTTTTGTCGAATCTTTTCTGCATGTAGCATGTTCGAAACATGTAATTTCACAGCGGGAGAATCTATGTAATTTACATATCTATTGGGTAGAACACGCTCCAACATTTTTTTCCTTTGAAAACTGCCTGATTTTCGAAACTGGTATTAGGAAATATCTGCAAACTCAGTGTTAATATTTCTAGGTGTCAATATGCCAGGTATGGTGGATGAAAGTTTTGTAATACACATGTACACAACTCATTAAGAATGTTTGTCAAATCTGTGATGTGTGTAGCTCGTTCGGAACATGGACTGTCACGGTGAGGCAAACTATGTAAATTACATATCTATTGGTTAGAACACGCTCCAGGAGCATTTTACTGGAAAATGTGCCTCAGTTTGGAAACTGTGTAATGAAAACCCTGCAAAATATGAGTAAAAGATTTAAGGTGACAATATGTCTTCAATGGGTTAATAAAGATGTGTAATTCACATGCTGAGAACTCAGCAGTGAATATTTGTTGAATCCATGGTGCATGGTCCATTTTCGGAACACGGAATGTTACGGTGAAGGTATCTATGAAAATGAGATGTCTATTGGATACAACATGCACCAAGAGAATTTTTCTGCGAAAACTGCCTGATTTTCGTAACAGACGTTAGGAAAACTTGTGAAATCTAAGTAAATGTTTCTAGGTCTAAATATGCCTTGAATTGTGTTTGAAAAATCGGTAATCCACATGCTCACGTTCATTCAATAATGTTTGTCAAAGCCGTGATGAATGTAACGTTTTCGGAACACGGAATGTCTCGGTGAGTGAAGCTCTGAAAATAACAATTCTGCTGGATAGAATTCGCTTGAATTGAATGTTTCTGTGAAAATTTCATGATTTTCTAAACTAGAAGTAAGGAAAAACATGCGAAATCAGAATAACTACTTCTAGGTGTAAATATGCCTTGTATGGTGGATGAAAGTTCAGTAATCCACATGCTCACACTCAATAAAGAATGTTTGTCGAACTCGTGTTGCATGTAACGTGTTTGGAATACGGAATGTCATAGTGAAGGAAACAATGTGAGTTACATGTCTATTGGGTAGAACTCGCTTGAAGAGAATTTTTCTGCGAAATGTGCCTCATTTTCAAAAGTGCCTTTAGGAGAACCCTGTGAAATCTGAGAAAATGCTTCTAAGTCTCAATATGCCTTGACTGGTGAATGAAAGTCCGGTAATCCACATGTTAATAACAGTGTAGTAATTTTTTTAAACCGTGATTCATGTAGCGCTTTTGAAAAATGGAATTTCACGGTAATGAAACTATGTAAATTACAATTCTATTGAGTAGAACGATCTAGAAGAGAATTTTTCTGCGAAAATTGCATGATTATCGAATCTGAAGTTTGGAAAAAGCTGCAAAAAGGGAGTAAATATTTGCAGGTGTAAGTGTGCCATTAAGATGCAAGAAAGTTCAGTAATCCACATTTTCACAACATATTAAAGAATCTTTTTCTAATCCGTGATGCATGTAGTGTGTTCAGAACGTGGAATTTCACGGTGATTGAAACAATGTAAATGACTTCTCTATTGGGTAGAACTCGCTCCGAGAGAGTTTTTCTGTGAAAACTTTGTCATTTTTGAACCTGGCGCTTAGAAAACGCTGCAAAATCTGAGAAAATACTTCTAAGAATCAATATTCAATGTATTTTGATGAAAGTTCCTTAATCCACATGCCAACAAATTAGTAGTGAATATTTGTCGAATCCTTTATGCATGTAACTTGTTCGGAACACGGAATTTCACTGCCAGGTAATTTATGTAAATTACATTTCCCTTGGTTAGAAATCACCCCAAGAGATTTTTCCTGAGAAATCGGCCTGATTTTCGAAAGTGGCGTTAGGAAAAACCTGCGAACACAGATTACTAGATTCTCGGTGTACATCTGCCTTTTATGGTGGATGAAAGTTCGGTAATCCGCATGCTAACTACTCTGTAGTGAATATTTGTCGAATCCGAGATACGTGAAGCGTGTTCGGAACACAGGATATCACGGTGAGCGAATCTATGTAAAATACATGTCTCTTGGGTAGAATTTGCTCTAAGAGTTTTTTCTGAGTAATCTGCCTCATTTTTGAACCTGGCGGTTGAAAATCTCTGCAAAATCAGAGAAAATGCTTCAAAGTGTCAATATGCCTTGTATTGTGATGCAAGATCGTAAAACCACATGCAAACAAATCTGTGGTGAATATTTTTAGAAAGCGTTATGCATGCAGTGTGATCGTATCATGGAAAATCCCGGCGATGGATTCTATGTAAATTACACACCTATTGGTTAGAATTCGCTCCAAAAATTTTTCCCTGAGAAAACGGCCTGATTTTCCATACTGGCATTAGGAAAAAGCTGCAAATTCAGAGTTCAAGTTTCTAGTTGTAAATATGCCATATATGGTGGATGAAAGTTCTGTAATCTACATGTTCACAAGTCATTCGTGAAAGTTTGTTGAAACCTTGATGCATGTAGCGTGTTCGGAAAATGGAATGTCACTGTGAGGGAAACTATGTAAATTAAATTTCTATTGGGAAGTACTCGCTCCACGAGGATTTTTCTGACAAATCTGCCTCCTTTTCAAAACTGGAATTAGGAAAAACTTTCGAAATGTGAGAAAATGCTTCAAATTGTCAACATGGCTTTTATGGTGGATGAAAGTTCGGTAATCCTTATGCTAACAACTCTGTAGTGAATATTTGTCGAATCCGTGATGCATGTAGCTTTTTCGGAACACGGAATTCCACGATGACGGGTTCTATGTAAATTGCATGTCTATTGGGTAGAACTCGCTCCAAGAGGATCTTTCTGTGGAAACTGCATGATTTTAGAGACTGACATTAGGAGAATAATACTAAATCAGAATAAAATTTCTATGTATAAATATGCACTGTAAGGTGGATTAAAGTTCATTAATACACATGTTCACAACTCATTAAAGAAGGTTTGTTGAATCCGTGGTGCATGTAACGTGTTCAGAACACGGAATGTCACGGTGACTGAAAGTAGGGAAATTACCTATCTTTTGGGTAGAACTGGCTCCAAGAGCATTTTTCTGCCAAATCTGCCTCATTTTCAAAACTGGCGTTCAAACTAACGTGTGAAATCTGAGAAAATTTTTCAAAGTGTCACTAAGCCTTGTATGGTGGACGAAAGTGCTGTAATCCACTTGCTAACAACTCTGTAGTGAATGTTTGTCGCATCCGAGATGCATGTAGCGTGTTCGGAACACGGAATTCGACGGTGAGCGAATCCATGTAAATTACATGTCTATTGGTTAGAACCCGCTCCAAGAGGTTTTTTCCGCGAAATCTGCCTCATTTTCGAAACTGGCATTTTGAAAGCTCTGTGAAATCAGAGAAAAATCTTCTAAGCATCTATATGCCTACTACTGTGATGAAAGTCCTGTAATCCACATGCAAACAACTCTTTAGTGTATTTTTTCGAATCTTTTGTGCATGTAGCATGTTCGAAACATGTAATTTCACAGCGGGAGAATCTATGTAATTTACATATCTATTGGGTAGAACACGCTCCAACAGTTTTTTCCTTTGAAAACTGCCTGATTTTCGAAACTGGTATTAGGAAATATCTGCGAACTCAGTGTTAATGTTTCTAGGTGTCAATATGCCATGTATGGTGGATGAAAGTTTTGTAATACACATGTACACAACTCATTAAGTATGTTTGTCAAATCTGTGATGTGTGTAGCTCGTTCGGAACATGGACTGTCACGGTGAGGCAAACTATGTAAATTACATATCTATTGGTTAGAACACGCTTCAGGAGCATTTTACTGGAAAATGTGCCTCAGTTTGGAAACTGGTGTAATGAAAACCCTGGAAAATCTGAGTAAAAGATTTAAGGTGACAATATGTCTTCAATGGGTTATTAAAGATGTGTAATTCACATGCTGAGAACTCAGCAGTGAATATTTGTTGAATCCGTGGTGCATGGTCCATTTTCGGAACACGGAATGTTACGGTGAAGGTATCTATGAAAATGAGATGTCTATTGGATACAACATGCACCAAGAGAATTTTTCTGTAAAAACTGCCTGATTTTCGTAACTGACGTTAGGAAAACCTGCGAAAACTAAGTAAATGTTTCTAAGTCTAAATATGCCTTGAATTGTGGTTCAAAAATCGGTAATCCACATGCTGACGGTCATTAAATAATGTTTGTCGAAGCCGTGATTAATGTAACGTTTTCGGAACACGGAATGTCTCGGTGAGTGAAGCTCTGAAAATCACAATTCTGCTGGATAGAATTCGCTTGAATTGAATGTTTCTGTGAAACTTTCATGATTTTCTAAACTGGATGTAAGGAAAAACATGCGAAATCAGAATAACTACTTCTAGGTGTAAATATGCCTTGTATGGTGGATGAAAGTTCGGTAATCCACATGCTCACACTCAATAAAGAATGTTTGTCGAACTCGTGTTGCATGTAACATGTTTGGAATACGGAATGTCATAGTGAAGGAAACAATGTGAGTTACATGTCTATTGGGTAGAACTCGCTTGAAGAGAATTTTTCTGCGAAATGTGCCTCATTTTCAAAAGTGCCTTTAGGAGAACCCTGTGAAATCTGAGAAAATGCTTCTAAGTCTCAATATGCCTTGACTGGTGAATGAAAGTCCGGTAATCCACATGTTAATAACAGTGTAGTAATTTTTTTAAACCGTGATTCATGTAGCGCTTTTGAAAAATGGAATTTCACGGTAATGAAACTATGTAAATTACAATTCTATTGAGTAGAACGATCTAGAAGAGAATTTTTCTGCGAAAATTGCATGATTATCGAATCTGAAGTTTGGAAAAAGCTGCAAAAAGGGAGTAAATATTTGCAGGTGTAAGTGTGCCATTAAGATGCAAGAAAGTTCAGTAATCCACATTTTCACAACATATTAAAGAATCTTTTTCTAATCCGTGATGCATGTAGTGTGTTCAGAACGTGGAATTTCACGGTGATTGAAACAATGTAAATGACTTCTCTATTGGGTAGAACTCGCTCCGAGAGAGTTTTTCTGTGAAAACTTTGTCATTTTTGAACCTGGCGCTTAGAAAACGCTGCAAAATCTGAGAAAATACTTCTAAGAATCAATATTCAATGTATTTTGATGAAAGTTCCTTAATCCACATGCCAACAAATTAGTAGTGAATATTTGTCGAATCCTTTATGCATGTAACTTGTTCGGAACACGGAATTTCACTGCCAGGTAATTTATGTAAATTACATTTCCCTTGGTTAGAAATCACCCCAAGAGATTTTTCCTGAGAAATCGGCCTGATTTTCGAAAGTGGCGTTAGGAAAAACCTGCGAACACAGATTACTAGATTCTCGGTGTACATCTGCCTTTTATGGTGGATGAAAGTTCGGTAATCCGCATGCTAACTACTCTGTAGTGAATATTTGTCGAATCCGAGATACGTGAAGCGTGTTCGGAACACAGGATATCACGGTGAGCGAATCTATGTAAAATACATGTCTCTTGGGTAGAATTTGCTCTAAGAGTTTTTTCTGAGTAATCTGCCTCATTTTTGAACCTGGCGGTTGAAAATCTCTGCAAAATCAGAGAAAATGCTTCAAAGTGTCAATATGCCTTGTATTGTGATGCAAGATCGTAAAACCACATGCAAACAAATCTGTGGTGAATATTTTTAGAAAGCGTTATGCATGCAGTGTGATCGTATCATGGAAAATCCCGGCGATGGATTCTATGTAAATTACACACCTATTGGTTAGAATTCGCTCCAAAAATTTTTCCCTGAGAAAACGGCCTGATTTTCCATACTGGCATTAGGAAAAAGCTGCAAATTCAGAGTTAAAGTTTCTAGTTGTAAATATGCCATATATGGTGGATGAAAGTTCTGTAATCTACATGTTCACAAGTCATTCGTGAAAGTTTGTTGAAACCTTGATGCATGTAGCGTGTTCGGAAAATGGAATGTCACTGTGAGGGAAACTATGTAAATTAAATTTCTATTGGGAAGTACTCGCTCCACGAGAATTTTTCTGACAAATCTGCCTCCTTTTCAAAACTGGAATTAGGAAAAACTTTCGAAATGTGAGAAAATGCTTCAAATTGTCAACATGGCTTTTATGGTGGATGAAAGTTCGGTAATCCTTATGCTAACAACTCTGTAGTGAATATTTGTCGAATCCGTGATGCATGTAGCTTTTTCGGAACACGGAATTCCACGATGACGGGTTCTATGTAAATTGCATGTCTATTGGGTAGAACTCGCTCCAAGAGGATCTTTCTGTGGAAACTGCATGATTTTAGAGACTGACATTAGGAGAATAATACTAAATCAGAATAAAATTTCTATGTATAAATATGCACTGTAAGGTGGATTAAAGTTCATTAATACACATGTTCACAACTCATTAAAGAAGGTTTGTTGAATCCGTGGTGCATGTAACGTGTTCAGAACACGGAATGTCACGGTGACTGAAAGTAGGGAAATTACCTATCTTTTGGGTAGAACTGGCTCCAAGAGCATTTTTCTGCCAAATCTGCCTCATTTTCAAAACTGGCATTCAAACTAACGTGTGAAATCTGAGAAAATTTTTCAAAGTGTCACTAAGCCTTGTATGGTGGACGAAAGTGCTGTAATCCACTTGCTAACAACTCTGTAGTGAATGTTTGTCGCATCCGAGATGCATGTAGCGTGTTCGGAACACGGAATTTGACGGTGAGCGAATCCATGTAAATTACATGTCTATTGGTTAGAACCCGCTCCAAGAGGTTTTTTCCGCGAAATCTGCCTCATTTTCGAAACTGGCATTTTGAAAGCTCTGTGAAATCAGAGAAAAATCTTCTAAGCATCTATATGCCTACTACTGTGATGAAAGTCCTGTAATCCACATGCAAACAACTCTTTAGTGTATTTTTTCGAATCTTTTGTGCATGTAGCATGTTCGAAACATGTAATTTCACAGCGGGAGAATCTATGTAATTTACATATCTATTGGGTAGAACACGCTCCAACAGTTTTTTCCTTTGAAAACTGCCTGATTTTCGAAACTGGTATTAGGAAATATCTGCGAACTCAGTGTTAATGTTTCTAGGTGTCAATATGCCATGTATGGTGGATGAAAGTTTTGTAATACACATGTACACAACTCATTAAGTATGTTTGTCAAATCTGTGATGTGTGTAGCTCGTTCGGAACATGGACTGTCACGGTGAGGCAAACTATGTAAATTACATATCTATTGGTTAGAACACGCTTCAGGAGCATTTTACTGGAAAATGTGCCTCAGTTTGGAAACTGGTGTAATGAAAACCCTGGAAAATCTGAGTAAAAGATTTAAGGTGACAATATGTCTTCAATGGGTTATTAAAGATGTGTAATTCACATGCTGAGAACTCAGCAGTGAATATTTGTTGAATCCGTGGTGCATGGTCCATTTTCGGAACACGGAATGTTACGGTGAAGGTATCTATGAAAATGAGATGTCTATTGGATACAACATGCACCAAGAGAATTTTTCTGTAAAAACTGCCTGATTTTCGTAACTGACGTTAGGAAAACCTGCGAAAACTAAGTAAATGTTTCTAAGTCTAAATATGCCTTGAATTGTGGTTCAAAAATCGGTAATCCACATGCTCACGGTCATTAAATAATGTTTGTCGAAGCCGTGATTAATGTAACGTTTTCGGAACACGGAATGTCTCGGTGAGTGAAGCTCTGAAAATCACAATTCTGCTGGATAGAATTCGCTTGAATTGAATGTTTCTGTGAAACTTTCATGATTTTCTAAACTGGATGTAAGGAAAAACATGCGAAATCAGAATAACTACTTCTAGGTGTAAATATGCCTTGTATGGTGGATGAAAGTTCGGTAATCCACATGCTCACACTCAATAAAGAATGTTTGTCGAACTCGTGTTGCATGTAACATGTTTGGAATACGGAATGTCATAGTGAAGGAAACAATGTGAGTTACATGTCTATTGGGTAGAACTCGCTTGAAGAGAATTTTTCTGCGAAATGTGCCTCATTTTCAAAAGTGCCTTTAGGAGAACCCTGTGAAATCTGAGAAAATGCTTCTAAGTCTCAATATGCCTTGACTGGTGAATGAAAGTCCGGTAATCCACATGTTAATAACAGTGTAGTAATTTTTTTAAACCGTGATTCATGTAGCGCTTTTGAAAAATGGAATTTCACGGTAATGAAACTATGTAAATTACAATTCTATTGAGTAGAACGATCTAGAAGAGAATTTTTCTGCGAAAATTGCATGATTATCGAATCTGAAGTTTGGAAAAAGCTGCAAAAAGGGAGTAAATATTTGCAGGTGTAAGTGTGCCATTAAGATGCAAGAAAGTTCAGTAATCCACATTTTCACAACATATTAAAGAATCTTTTTCTAATCCGTGATGCATGTAGCGTGTTCAGAACGTGGAATTTCACGGTGATTGAAACAATGTAAATCACTTCTCTATTGGGTAGAACTCGCTCCGAGAGAGTTTTTCTGCGAAAACTTTGTCATTTTTGAACCTGGCGCTTAGAAAACGCTGCAAAATCTGAGAAAATACTTCTAAGAATCAATATTCAATGTATTTTGATGAAAGTTCCTTAATCCACATGCCAACAAATTAGTAGTGAATATTTGTCGAATCCTTTATGCATGTAACATGTTCGGAACACGGAATTTCACTGCCAGGGAATTTATGTAAATTACATTTCCCTTGGTTAGAAATCACCCCAAGAGATTTTTCCTGAGAAATCGGCCTGATTTTCGAAAGTGGCGTTAGGAAAATCCTGCGAACACAGATTACTAGTTTCTCGGTGTACATCTGCCTTTTATGGTGGATGAAAGTTCGGTAATCCGCATGCTAACTACTCTGTAGTGAATATTTGTTGAATTCGAGATACGTGAAGCGTGTTCGGAACACAGGATATCACGGTGAGCGAATCTATGTAAAATACATGTCTCTTGGGTAGAATTTGCTCTAAGAGTTTTTTCTGAGAAATCTGCCTCATTTTTGAACCTGGCGGTTGAAAATCTCTGCAAAATCAGAGAAAATGCTTCAAAGTGTCAATATGCCTTGTATTGTGATGCAAGATCGTAAAACCACATGCAAACAAATCTGTGGTGAATATTTTTAGAAAGCGTTATGCATGCAGTGTTATCGTATCATGGAAAATCCCGGCCATGGATTCTATGTAAATTACACACCTATTGGTTAGAATTCGCTCCAAAAATTTTTCCCTGAGAAAACGGCCTGATTTTCCATACTGGCATTAGGAAAAAGCTGCAAATTCAGAGTTAAAGTTTCTAGTTGTAAATATGCCATATATGGTGGATGAAAGTTCTGTAATCTACATGTTCACAAGTCATTCGTGAAAGTTTGTTGAAACCTTGATGCATGTAGCGTGTTCGGAAAATGGAATGTCACTGTGAGGGAAACTATGTAAATTAAATTTCTATTGGGAAGTACTCGCTCCACGAGAATTTTTCTGACAAATCTGCCTCCTTTTCAAAACTGGAATTAGGAAAAACTTTCGAAATGTGAGAAAATGCTTCAAATTGTCAACATGGCTTTTATGGTGGATGAAAGTTCGGTAATCCTTATGCTAACAACTCTGTAGTGAATATTTGTCGAATCCGTGATGCATGTAGCTTTTTCGGAAGACGGAATTCCACGATGACGGGTTCTATGTAAATTGCATGTCTATTGGGTAGAACTCGCTCCAAGAGGATCTTTCTGTGGAAACTGCATGATTTTAGAGACTGACATTAGGAGAATAATACTAAATCAGAATAAAATTTCTATGTATAAATATGCACTGTAAGGTGGATTAAAGTTCATTAATACACATGTTCACAACTCATTAAAGAAGGTTTGTTGAATCCGTGGTGCATGTAACGTGTTCAGAACACGGAATGTCACGGTGACTGAAAGTAGGGAAATTACCTATCTTTTGGGTAGAACTGGCTCCAAGAGCATTTTTCTGCCAAATCTGCCTCATTTTCAAAACTGGCGTTCAAACTAACGTGTGAAATCTGAGAAAATTTTTCAAAGTGTCAGTAAGCCTTGTATGGTGGACGAAAGTGCTGTAATCCACTTGCTAACAACTCTGTAGTGAATGTTTGTCGCATCCGAGATGCATGTAGCGTGTTCGGAACACGGAATTTGACGGTGAGCGAATCCATGTAAATTACATGTCTATTGGTTAGAACCCGCTCCAAGAGGTTTTTTCCGCGAAATCTGCCTCATTTTCGAAACTGGCATTTTGAAAGCTCTGTGAAATCAGAGAAAAACTTCTAAGCATCTATATGCCTACTACTGTGATGAAAGTCCTGTAATCCACATGCAAACAACTCTGTAGTGTATTTTTGTCGAATATTTTCTGCATGTAGCATGTTCGAAACATGTAATTTCACAGCGGGAGAATCTATGTAATTTCCATATCTATTGGGTAGAACACGCTCCAACAGTTTTTTCCTTTGAAAACTGCCTGATTTTGGAAACTGGTATTAGGAAATATCTGCGAACTCAGTGTTAATGTTTCTAGGTGTCAATATGCCATGTATGGTGGATGAAAGTTTTGTAATACACATGTACACAACTCATTAAGAATGTTTGTCAAATCTGTGATGTGTGTAGCTCGTTCGGAACATGGACTGTCACGGTGAGGCAAACTATGTAAATTACATATCTATTGGTTAGAACACGCTCCAGGAGCATTTTACTGGAAAATGTGCCTCAGTTTGGAAACTGGTGTAATGAAAACCCTGCAAAATCTGAGTAAATGCTTTAAGGTGACAATATGTCTTCAATGGGTTATTAAAGATGTGTAATTCACATGCTAAGAACTCAGCAGTGAATATTTGTTGAATCCGTGGTGCATGGTCCATTTTCGGAACACGGAATGTTACGGTGAAGGTATCTATGAAAATGAGATGTCTATTGGATACAACATGCACCAAGAGAATTTTTCTGCGAAAACTGCCTGATTTTCGTAACTGACGTTAGGAAAACCTGCGAAAACTAAGTAAATGTTTCTAGGTGTAAATATGCCTTGTATTGTGGTTGAAAAATCGGTAATCCACATGCTCACGGTCATTAAATAATTTTTGTCGAAGCCGTGATGAATGTAACGTTATCGAAAAACGGAATGTCTCGGTGAGTGAAGCTCTGAAAATAACAGTTCTGCTGGATAAAACTAGCTTGAATTGAATTTTTCTGTGAAAACTTCATGATTTTCTAAACTGGATGTAAGGAAATACCTGTGAAATCAGAATAACTACTTCTAGGTGTAAATATGCCTTGTATGGTGGATGAAAGTTCGGTAATCCACATGCTCACACTCAATAAAGAATGTTTGTCGAACTCGTGATGCATGTAACGTGTTTGGAATACGGAATGTCATAGTGAAGGAAACAATGTGAGTTACATGTCTAATGGGTAGAACTAACTTGAAGAGAATTTTTCTGCGAAATGTGCCTCATTTTCAAAAGTGCCTTTAGGAGAACCCTGTGAAATCTGAGAAAATGCTTCTAAGTGTCAATATGCCTTGACTGGTGAATGAAAGTCCGGTAATCCACATGTTAATAACAGTTTAGTAATTTTTTTAAACGGTGATTCATGTAGCGATTTTGAAAAATGGATTTGCACGGTAATGAAACTATGTAAATTACAATTCTATTGAGTAGAACGATCTAGAAGAGAATTTTTCTGCGAAAATTGCATGATTATCGAATCTGAAGTTTGGAAAAAGCTGCAAAAAGGGAGTAAATATTTGCAGGTGTAAGTGTGCCATTATGTTGCAAGAAAGTTCAGTAATCCACATTTTCACAACATATTAAAGAATCTTTTTCTAATCCGTGATGCATGTAGCGTGTTCAGAACGTGGAATTTCACGGTGATTGAAACAATGTAAATGACTTCTCTATTGGGTAGAACTCGCTCTGAGAGTGTTTTTCTGTGAAAACTTTGCCATTTTTGAACCTGGCGTTTAGAAAACGCTGCAAAATCTGAGAAAATACTTCTAAGAATCAATATTCAATGTATTGTGATGAAAGTTCGGTAATCCACATGCTAACAAATTAGTAGTGAATATTTGTGGAATTATTTATGCATGTAACATGTTCGGAACACGGAATTTCACGGCCAGGGAATTTATGTAAATTACATTTCCCTTGGTTAGAAATCACTCCAAGAGATTTTTCCTGAGAAATCGGCCTGATTTTCGAAAGTGGCTTTAGGAAAAACCTGCGAACCCAGATTACTAGATTCTCGGTGTACATCTGCCTTTTATGGTGGATGAAAGTTCGGTAATCCGCATGCTAACTACTCTGTAGTGAATATTTGTCGAATCCGAGATACGTGAAGCGTGTTCGGAACACACGATATCACGTTGAACGAACCTATGTAAAATACATGTCTCTTGGGTAGAATTTGCTCTAAGAGATTTTTCTGAGAAATCTTCTTCATTTTTGAACCTGGCGTTTGAAAATCTCTGCAAAATCAGAGAAAATGCTTCAAAGTGTCAATATGCCTTTTATTGTGATGCAAGATCGTTAAACCACATGCAAACAAATCTGTGGTGAATATTTTTAGAAAGCGTTATGCATGCAGTGTGATCGTATCATGGAAAATCCCGGCGATGGATTCTATGTAAATTACACACCTATTGGTTAGAATTCGCTCCAAAAATTTTTCCCTGAGAAAACGGCCTGATTTTCCATACTGGCATTAGGAAAAAGCTGCAAATTCAGAGTTCAAGTTTCTAGTTGAAAATATGCCATATATGGTGGATGAAAGTTCTGTAATCTACATGTTCACAAGTCATTCGTGAAAGTTTGTTGAAACCTTGATGCATGTAGCGTGTTCGGAAAATGGAATGTCACTGTGAGGGAAACTATGTAAATTAAATTTCTATTGGGAAGTACTCGCTCCACGAGGATTTTTCTGACAAATCTGCCTCCTTTTCAAAACTGGAATTAGGAAAAACTTTCGAAATGTGAGAAAATGCTTCAAATTGTCAACATGGCTTTTATGGTGGATGAAAGTTCGGTAATCCTTATGCTAACAACTCTGTAGTGAATATTTGTCGAATCCGTGATGCATGTAGCTTTTTTGGAACACGGAATTCCACGATGACGGGTTCTATGTAAATTGCATGTCTATTGGGTAGAACTCGCTCCAAGAGGATCTTTCTGTGGAAACTGCATGATTTTAGAGACTGACATTAGGAGAATACTACTAAATCAGAATAAAATTTCTATGTATAAATATGCACTGTAAGTTGTATTAAAGTTCGTTAATACACATGTTCACAACTCATTAAAGAAGGTTTGTTGAATCCGTGGTGCATGTAAAGTGTTCAGAACACGGAATGTCACGGTGATTGAAAGTAGGGAAATTACCTATCTTTTGGGTAGAACTGGCTCCAAGAGCATTTTTCTGCCAAATCTGCCTCATTTTCAAAACTGGCGTTCAAACTAAAGTGTGAAATCTGAGAAAATCATTCAAAGTGACAGTAAGCCTTGTATGGTGGAGGAAAGTGCTGTAATCCACTTGCTAACAACTCTGTAGTGAATGTTTGTCGCATCCGAGAGCATGTAGCGTGTTCGGAACACGGAATTTGACAGTGAGCGAATCCATGTAAATTATATGTCTATTGGTTAGAACCCGCTCCAAGAGGTTTTTGCCGCGAACTCTGCCTCATTTTCGAAACTGGCATTTTGAAAGCTCTGTGAAATCAGAGAAAAAGCTTCTAAGCATCTATATGCCTACTACTGTGATGAAAGTCCTGTAATCCACATGCAAACAAGTCTGTAGTGTATTTTTGTCGAATCTTTTCTGCATGTAGCATGTTCGAAACATGTAATTTCACAGCGGGAGAATCTATGTAATTTACATATCTATTGGGTAGAACACGCTCCAACATTTTTTTCCTTTGAAAACTGCCTGATTTTCGAAACTGGTATTAGGAAATATCTGCAAACTCAGTGTTAATATTTCTAGGTGTCAATATGCCAGGTATGGTGGATGAAAGTTTTGTAATACACATGTACACAACTCATTAAGAATGTTTGTCAAATCTGTGATGTGTGTAGCTCGTTCGGAACATGGACTGTCACGGTGAGGCAAACTATGTAAATTACATATCTATTGGTTAGAACACGCTCCAGGAGCATTTTACTGGAAAATGTGCCTCAGTTTGGAAACTGTGTAATGAAAACCCTGCAAAATATGAGTAAAAGATTTAAGGTGACAATATGTCTTCAATGGGTTAATAAAGATGTGTAATTCACATGCTGAGAACTCAGCAGTGAATATTTGTTGAATCCGTGGTGCATGGTCCATTTTCAGAACACGGAATGTTACGGTGAAGGTATCTATGAAAATGAGATGTCTATTGGATACAACATGCACCAAGAGAATTTTTCTGCGAAAACTGCCTGATTTTCGTAACAGACGTTAGGAAAACTTGTGAAATCTAAGTAAATGTTTCTAGGTCTAAATATGCCTTGAATTGTGTTTGAAAAATCGGTAATCCACATGCTCACGTTCATTCAATAATGTTTGTCAAAGCCGTGATGAATGTAACGTTTTCGGAACACGGAATGTCTCGGTGAGTGAAGCTCTGAAAATAACAATTCTGCTGGATAGAATTCGCTTGAATTGAATGTTTCTGTGAAAATTTCATGATTTTCTAAACTAGAAGTAAGGAAAAACATGCGAAATCAGAATAACTACTTCTAGGTGTAAATATGCCTTGTATGGTGGATGAAAGTTCAGTAATCCACATGCTCACACTCAATAAAGAATGTTTGTCGAACTCGTGTTGCATGTAACGTGTTTGGAATACGGAATGTCATAGTGAAGGAAACAATGTGAGTTACATGTCTATTGGGTAGAACTCGCTTGAAGAGAATTTTTCTGCGAAATGTGCCTCATTTTCAAAAGTGCCTTTAGGAGAACCCTGTGAAATCTGAAAAAATGCTTCTAAGTCTCAATATGCCTTGACTGGTGAATGAAAGTCCGGTAATCCACATGTTAATAACAGTGTAGTAATTTTTTTAAACCGTGATTCATGTAGCGCTTTTGAAAAATGGAATTTCACGGTAATGAAACTATGTAAATTACAATTCTATTGAGTAGAACGATCTAGAAGAGAATTTTTCTGCGAAAATTGCATGATTATCGAATCTGAAGTTTGGAAAAAGCTGCAAAAAGGGAGTAAATATTTGCAGGTGTAAGTGTGCCATTAAGATGCAAGAAAGTTCAGTAATCCACATTTTCACAACATATTAAAGAATCTTTTTCTAATCCGTGATGCATGTAGTGTGTTCAGAACGTGGAATTTCACGGTGATTGAAACAATGTAAATGACTTCTCTATTGGGTAGAACTCGCTCCGAGAGAGTTTTTCTGTGAAAACTTTGTCATTTTTGAACCTGGCGCTTAGAAAACGCTGCAAAATCTCAGAAAATACTTCTAAGAATCAATATTCAATGTATTTTGATGAAAGTTCCTTAATCCACATGCCAACAAATTAGTAGTGAATATTTGTCGAATCCTTTATGCATGTAACTTGTTCGGAACACGGAATTTCACTGCCAGGTAATTTATGTAAATTACATTTCCCTTGGTTAGAAATCACCCCAAGAGATTTTTCCTGAGAAATCGGCCTGATTTTCGAAAGTGGCGTTAGGAAAAACCTGCGAACACAGATTACTAGATTCTCGGTGTACATCTGCCTTTTATGGTGGATGAAAGTTCGGTAATCCGCATGCTAACTACTCTGTAGTGAATATTTGTCGAATCCGAGATACGTGAAGCGTGTTCGGAACACAGGATATCACGGTGAGCGAATCTATGTAAAATACATGTCTCTTGGGTAGAATTTGCTCTAAGAGTTTTTTCTGAGTAATCTGCCTCATTTTTGAACCTGGCGGTTGAAAATCTCTGCAAAATCAGAGAAAATGCTTCAAAGTGTCAATATGCCTTGTATTGTGATGCAAGATCGTAAAACCACATGCAAACAAATCTGTGGTGAATATTTTTAGAAAGCGTTATGCATGCAGTGTGATCGTATCATGGAAAATCCCGGCGATGGATTCTATGTAAATTACACACCTATTGGTTAGAATTCGCTCCAAAAATTTTTCCCTGAGAAAACGGCCTGATTTTCCATACTGGCATTAGGAAAAAGCTGCAAATTCAGAGTTAAAGTTTCTAGTTGTAAATATGCCATATATGGTGGATGAAAGTTCTGTAATCTACATGTTCACAAGTCATTCGTGAAAGTTTGTTGAAACCTTGATGCATGTAGCGTGTTCGGAAAATGGAATGTCACTGTGAGGGAAACTATGTAAATTAAATTTCTATTGGGAAGTACTCGCTCCACGAGAATTTTTCTGACAAATCTGCCTCCTTTTCAAAACTGGAATTAGGAAAAACTTTCGAAATGTGAGAAAATGCTTCAAATTGTCAACATGGCTTTTATGGTGGATGAAAGTTCGGTAATCCTTATGCTAACAACTCTGTAGTGAATATTTGTCGAATCCGTGATGCATGTAGCTTTTTCGGAAGACGGAATTCCACGATGACGGGTTCTATGTAAATTGCATGTCTATTGGGTAGAACTCGCTCCAAGAGGATCTTTCTGTGGAAACTGCATGATTTTAGAGACTGACATTAGGAGAATAATACTAAATCAGAATAAAATTTCTATGTATAAATATGCACTGTAAGGTGGATTAAAGTTCATTAATACACATGTTCACAACTCATTAAAGAAGGTTTGTTGAATCCGTGGTGCATGTAACGTGTTCAGAACACGGAATGTCACGGTGACTGAAAGTAGGGAAATTACCTATCTTTTGGGTAGAACTGGCTCCAAGAGCATTTTTCTGCCAAATCTGCCTCATTTTCAAAACTGGCATTCAAACTAACGTGTGAAATCTGAGAAAATTTTTCAAAGTGTCACTAAGCCTTGTATGGTGGACGAAAGTGCTGTAATCCACTTGCTAACAACTCTGTAGTGAATGTTTGTCGCATCCGAGATGCATGTAGCGTGTTCGGAACACGGAATTTGACGGTGAGCGAATCCATGTAAATTACATGTCTATTGGTTAGAACCCGCTCCAAGAGGTTTTTTCCGCGAAATCTGCCTCATTTTCGAAACTGGCATTTTGAAAGCTCTGTGAAATCAGAGAAAAATCTTCTAAGCATCTATATGCCTACTACTGTGATGAAAGTCCTGTAATCCACATGCAAACAACTCTTTAGTGTATTTTTTCGAATCTTTTGTGCATGTAGCATGTTCGAAACATGTAATTTCACAGCGGGAGAATCTATGTAATTTACATATCTATTGGGTAGAACACGCTCCAACAGTTTTTTCCTTTGAAAACTGCCTGATTTTCGAAACTGGTATTAGGAAATATCTGCGAACTCAGTGTTAATGTTTCTAGGTGTCAATATGCCATGTATGGTGGATGAAAGTTTTGTAATACACATGTACACAACTCATTAAGTATGTTTGTCAAATCTGTGATGTGTGTAGCTCGTTCGGAACATGGACTGTCACGGTGAGGCAAACTATGTAAATTACATATCTATTGGTTAGAACACGCTTCAGGAGCATTTTACTGGAAAATGTGCCTCAGTTTGGAAACTGGTGTAATGAAAACCCTGGAAAATCTGAGTAAAAGATTTAAGGTGACAATATGTCTTCAATGGGTTATTAAAGATGTGTAATTCACATGCTGAGAACTCAGCAGTGAATATTTGTTGAATCCGTGGTGCATGGTCCATTTTCGGAACACGGAATGTTACGGTGAAGGTATCTATGAAAATGAGATGTCTATTGGATACAACATGCACCAAGAGAATTTTTCTGTAAAAACTGCCTGATTTTCGTAACTGACGTTAGGAAAACCTGCGAAAACTAAGTAAATGTTTCTAAGTCTAAATATGCCTTGAATTGTGGTTCAAAAATCGGTAATCCACATGCTGACGGTCATTAAATAATGTTTGTCGAAGCCGTGATTAATGTAACGTTTTCGGAACACGGAATGTCTCGGTGAGTGAAGCTCTGAAAATCACAATTCTGCTGGATAGAATTCGCTTGAATTGAATGTTTCTGTGAAACTTTCATGATTTTCTAAACTGGATGTAAGGAAAAACATGCGAAATCAGAATAACTACTTCTAGGTGTAAATATGCCTTGTATGGTGGATGAAAGTTCGGTAATCCACATGCTCACACTCAATAAAGAATGTTTGTCGAACTCGTGTTGCATGTAACATGTTTGGAATACGGAATGTCATAGTGAAGGAAACAATGTGAGTTACATGTCTATTGGGTAGAACTCGCTTGAAGAGAATTTTTCTGCGAAATGTGCCTCATTTTCAAAAGTGCCTTTAGGAGAACCCTGTGAAATCTGAGAAAATGCTTCTAAGTCTCAATATGCCTTGACTGGTGAATGAAAGTCCGGTAATCCACATGTTAATAACAGTGTAGTAATTTTTTTAAACCGTGATTCATGTAGCGCTTTTGAAAAATGGAATTTCACGGTAATGAAACTATGTAAATTACAATTCTATTGAGTAGAACGATCTAGAAGAGAATTTTTCTGCGAAAATTGCATGATTATCGAATCTGAAGTTTGGAAAAAGCTGCAAAAAGGGAGTAAATATTTGCAGGTGTAAGTGTGCCATTAAGATGCAAGAAAGTTCAGTAATCCACATTTTCACAACATATTAAAGAATCTTTTTCTAATCCGTGATGCATGTAGCGTGTTCAGAACGTGGAATTTCACGGTGATTGAAACAATATAAATCACTTCTCTATTGGGTAGAACTCGCTCCGAGAGAGTTTTTCTGCGAAAACTTTGTCATTTTTGAACCTGGCGCTTAGAAAACGCTGCAAAATCTGAGAAAATACTTCTAAGAATCAATATTCAATGTATTTTGATGAAAGTTCCTTAATCCACATGCCAACAAATTAGTAGTGAATATTTGTCGAATCCTTTATGCATGTAACATGTTCGGAACACGGAATTTCACTGCCAGGGAATTTATGTAAATTACATTTCCCTTGGTTAGAAATCACCCCAAGAGATTTTTCCTGAGAAATCGGCCTGATTTTCGAAAGTGGCGTTAGGAAAAACCTGCAAACACAGATTACTAGTTTCTCGGTGTACATCTGCCTTTTATGGTGGATGAAAGTTCGGTAATCCGCATGCTAACTACTCTGTAGTGAATATTTGTCGAATCCGAGATACGTGAAGCGTGTTCGGAACACAGGATATCACGGTGAGCGAATCTATGTAAAATACATGTCTCGGGTAGAATTTGCTCTAAGAGTTTTTTCTGAGAAATCTGCCTCATTTTTGAACCTGGCGGTTGAAAATCTCTGCAAAATCAGAGAAAATGCTTCAAAGTGTCAATATGCCTTGTATTGTGATGCAAGATCGTAAAACCACATGCAAACAAATCTGTGGTGAATATTTTTAGAAAGCGTTATGCATGCAGTGTGATCGTATCATGGAAAATCCCGGCCATGGATTCTATGTAAATTACACACCTATTGGTTAGAATTCGCTCCAAAAATTTTTCCCTGAGAAAACGGCCTGATTTTCCATACTGGCATTAGGAAAAAGCTGCAAATTCAGAGTTAAAGTTTCTAGTTGTAAATATGCCATATATGGTGGATGAAAGTTCTGTAATCTACATGTTCACAAGTCATTCGTGAAAGTTTGTTGAAACCTTGATGCATGTAGCGTGTTCGGAAAATGGAATGTCACTGTGAGGGAAACTATGTAAATTAAATTTCTATTGGGAAGTACTCGCTCCACGAGAATTTTTCTGACAAATCTGCCTCCTTTTCAAAACTGGAATTAGGAAAAACTTTCGAAATGTGAGAAAATGCTTCAAATTGTCAACATGGCTTTTATGGTGGATGAAAGTTCGGTAATCCTTATGCTAACAACTCTGTAGTGAATATTTGTCGAATCCGTGATGCATGTAGCTTTTTCGGAAGACGGAATTCCACGATGACGGGTTCTATGTAAATTGCATGTCTATTGGGTAGAACTCGCTCCAAGAGGATCTTTCTGTGGAAACTGCATGATTTTAGAGACTGACATTAGGAGAATAATACTAAATCAGAATAAAATTTCTATGTATAAATATGCACTGTAAGGTGGATTAAAGTTCATTAATACACATGTTCACAACTCATTAAAGAAGGTTTGTTGAATCCGTGGTGCATGTAACGTGTTCAGAACACGGAATGTCACGGTGACTGAAAGTAGGGAAATTACCTATCTTTTGGGTAGAACTGGCTCCAAGAGCATTTTTCTGCCAAATCTGCCTCATTATCAAAACTGGCGTTCAAACTAACGTGTGAAATCTGAGAAAATTCTTCAAAGTGTCAGTAAGCCTTGTATGGTGGACGAAAGTGCTGTAATCCACTTGCTAACAACTCTGTAGTGAATGTTTGTCGCATCCGAGATGCATGTAGCGTGTTCGGAACACGGAATTTGACGGTGAGTGAATCCATGTAAATTATATGTCTATTGGTTAGTACCCGCTCCAAGAGGTTTTTTCCGCGAACTCTGCCTCATTTTCGAAACTGGCATTTTGAAAGCTCTGTGAAATCAGAGAAAAAGCTTCTAAGCATCTATATGCCTACTACTGTGATGAAAGTCCTGTAATCCACATGCAAACAACTCTGTAGTGTATTTTTGTCGAATCTTTTCTGCATGTAGCATGTTCGAAACATGTAATTTCACAGCGGGAGAATCTATGTAATTTATATATCTATTGGGTAGAACACACTCCAACATTTTTTTCCTTTGAAAACTGCCTGATTTTCGAAACTGGTATTAGGAAATATCTGCAAACTCAGTGTTAATATTTCTAGGTGTCAATATGCCAGGTATGGTGGATGAAAGTTTTGTAATACACATGTACACAACTCATTAAGAATGTTTGTCAAATCTGTGATGTGTGTAGCTCGTTCGGAACATGGACTGTCACGGTGAGGCAAACTATGTAAATTACATATCTATTGGTTAGAACACGCTCCAGGAGCATTTTACTGGAAAATGTGCCTCAGTTTGGAAACTGGTGTAATGAAAACCCTGCAAAATATGAGTAAAAGATTTAAGGTGACAATATGTCTTCAATGGGTTAATAAAGATGTGTAATTCACATGCTGAGAACTCAACAGTGAATATTTGTTGAATCCGTGGTGCATGGTCCATTTTCGGAACACGGAATGTTACGGTGAAGGTATCTATGAAAATGAGATGTCTATTGGATACAACATCCACCAAGAGAATTTTTCTGTGAAAACTGCCTGATTTTCGTAACTGACTTTAGGAAAACCTGCGAAAAATAAGTAAATGTTTCTAAGTCTAAATATGCCTTGAATTGTGGTTCAAAAATCGGTAATCCACATGCTGACGGTCATTAAATAATGTTTGTCGAAGCCGTGATGAATGTAACGTTTTCGGAACACGGAATGTCTCGGTGAGTGAAGCTCTGAAAATAACAATTCTGCTGGATAGAATTCGCTTGAATTGAATGTTTCTGTGAAAATTTCATGATTTTCTAAACTGGATGTAAGGAAAAACATGCGAAATCAGAATAACTACTTCTAGGTGTAAATATGCCTTGTATGGTGGATGAAATTTTGGTAATCCGCATGCTAACTACTCTGTAGTGAATATTTGTCGAATCCGAGATACGTGAAGCGTGTTCGGAACACAGGATATCACGGTGAGCGAATCTATGTAAAATACATGTCTCTTGGGTAGAATTTGCTCTAAGAGTTTTTTCTGAGAAATCTGCCTCATTTTTGAACCTGGCGGTTGAAAATCTCTGCAAAATCAGAGAAAATGCTTCAAAGTGTCAATATGCCTTGTATTGTGATGCAAGATCGTAAAACCACATGCAAACAAATCTGTGGTGAATATTTTTAGAAAGCGTTATGCATGCAGTGTGATCGTATCATGGAAAATCCCGGCCATGGATTCTATGTAAATTACACACCTATTGGTTAGAATTCGCTCCAAAAATTTTTCCCTGAGAAAATGGCCTGATTTTCCATACTGGCATTAGGAAAAAGCTGCAAATTCAGAGTTAAAGTTTCTAGTTGTAAATATGCCATATATGGTGGATGAAAGTTCTGTAATCTACATGTTCACAAGTCATTCGTGAAAGTTTGTTGAAACCTTGATGCATGTAGCGTGTTCGGAAAATGGAATGTCACTGTGAGGGAAACTATGTAAATTAAATTTCTATTGGGAAGTACTCGCTCCACGAGAATTTTTCTGACAAATCTGCCTCCTTTTCAAAACTGGAATTAGGAAAAACTTTCGAAATGTGAGAAAATGCTTCAAATTGTCAACATGGCTTTTATGGTGGATGAAAGTTCGGTAATCCTTATGCTAACAACTCTGTAGTGAATATTTGTCGAATCCGTGATGCATGTAGCTTTTTCGGAAGACGGAATTCCACGATGACGGGTTCTATGTAAATTGCATGTCTATTGGGTAGAACTCGCTCCAAGAGGATCTTTCTGTGGAAACTGCATGATTTAAGAGACTGACATTAGGAGAATAATACTAAATCAGAATAAAATTTCTATGTATAAATATGCACTGTAAGGTGGATTAAAGTTCATTAATACACATGTTCACAACTCATTAAAGAAGGTTTGTTGAATCCGTGGTGCATGTAACGTGTTCAGAACACGGAATGTCACGGTGACTGAAAGTAGGGAAATTACCTATCTTTTGGGTAGAACTGGCTCCAAGAGCATTTTTCTGCCAAATCTGCCTCATTATCAAAACTGGCGTTCAAACTAACGTGTGAAATCTGAGAAAATTCTTCAAAGTGTCAGTAAGCCTTGTATGGTGGACGAAAGTGCTGTAATCCACTTGCTAACAACTCTGTAGTGAATGTTTGTCGCATCCGAGATGCATGTAGCGTGTTCGGAACACGGAATTTGACGGTGAGCGAATCCATGTAAATTATATGTCTATTGGTTAGTACCCGCTCCAAGAGGTTTTTGCCGCGAACTCTGCCTCATTTTCGAAACTGGCATTTTGAAAGCTCTGTGAAATCAGAGAAAAAGCTTCTAAGCATCTATATGCCTACTACTGTGATGAAAGTCCTGTAATCCACATGCAAACAACTCTGTAGTGTATTTTTGCCGAATCTTTTCTGCATGTAGCATGTTCGAAACATGTAATTTCACAGCGGGAGAATCTATGTAATTTACATATCTATTGGGTAGAACACACTCCAACATTTTTTTCCTTTGAAAACTGCCTGATTTTCGAAACTGGTATTAGGAAATATCTGCAAACTCAGTGTTAATATTTCTAGGTGTCAATATGCCAGGTATGGTGGATGAAAGTTTTGTAATACACATGTACACAACTCATTAAGAATGTTTGTCAAATCTGTGATGTGTGTAGCTCGTTCGGAACATGGACTGTCACGGTGAGGCAAACTATGTAAATTACATATCTATTGGTTAGAACACGCTCCAGGAGCATTTTACTGGAAAATGTGCCTCAGTTTGGAAACTGGTGTAATGAAAACCCTGCAAAATATGAGTAAAAGATTTAAGGTGACAATATGTCTTCAATGGGTTAATAAAGATGTGTAATTCACATGCTGAGAACTCAACAGTGAATATTTGTTGAATCCGTGGTGCATGGTCCATTTTCGGAACACGGAATGTTACGGTGAAGGTATCTATGAAAATGAGATGTCTATTGGATACAACATGCACCAAGAGAATTTTTCTGCGAAAACTGCCTGATTTTCGTAACTGACGTTAGGAAAACTTGTGAAATCTAAGTAAATGTTTCTAGGTCTAAATATGCCTTGAATTGTGGTTGAAAAATCGGTAATCCACATGCTCACGTTCATTCAATAATGTTTGTCGAAGCCGTGATGAATGTAACGTTTTCGGAACACGGAATGTCTCGGTGAGTGAAGCTCTGAAAATAACAATTCTGCTGGATAGAATTCGCTTGAATTGAATGTTTCTGTGAAAATTTCATGATTTTCTAAACTGGAAGTAAGGAAAAACATGCGAAATCAGAATAACTACTTCTAGGTGTAAATATGCCTTGTATGGTGGATGAAAGTTCGGTAATCCACATGCTCACACTCAATAAAGAATGTTTGTCGAACTCGTGTTGCATGTAACGTGTTTGGAATACGGAATGTCATAGTGAAGGAAACAATGTGAGTTACATGTCTATTGGGTAGAACTCGCTTGAAGAGAATTTTTCTGCGAAATGTGCCTCATTTTCAAAAGTGCCTTTAGGAGAACCCTGTGAAATCTGAGAAAATGCTTCTAAGTCTCAATATGCCTTGACTGGTGAATGAAAGTCCGGTAATCCACATGTTAATAACAGTGTAGTAATTTTTTTAAACCGTGATTCATGTAGCGCTTTTGAAAAATGGAATTTCACGGTAATGAAACTATGTAAATTACAATTCTATTGAGTAGAACGATCTAGAAGAGAATTTTTCTGCGAAAATTGCATGATTATCGAATCTGAAGTTTGGAAAAAGCTGCAAAAAGGGAGTAAATATTTGCAGGTGTAAGTGTGCCATTAAGATGCAAGAAAGTTCAGTAATCCACATTTTCACAACATATTAAAGAATCTTTTTCTAATCCGTGATGCATGTAGTGTGTTCAGAACGTGGAATTTCACGGTGATTGAAACAATGTAAATGACTTCTCTATTGGGTAGAACTCGCTCCGAGAGAGTTTTTCTGTGAAAACTTTGTCATTTTTGAACCTGGCGCTTAGAAAACGCTGCAAAATCTGAGAAAATACTTCTAAGAATCAATATTCAATGTATTTTGATGAAAGTTCCTTAATCCACATGCCAACAAATTAGTAGTGAATATTTGTCGAATCCTTTATGCATGTAACTTGTTCGGAACACGGAATTTCACTGCCAGGTAATTTATGTAAATTACATTTCCCTTGGTTAGAAATCACTACAAGAGATTTTTCCTGAGAAATCGGCCTGATTTTCGAAAGTGGCGTTAGGAAAAACCTGCGAACACAGATTACTAGATTCTCGGTGTACATCTGCCTTTTATGGTGGATGAAAGTTCGGTAATCCGCATGCTAACTACTCTGTAGTGAATATTTGTCGAATCCGAGATACGTGAAGCGTGTTCGGAACACAGGATATCACGGTGAGCGAATCTATGTAAAATACATGTCTCTTGGGTAGAATTTGCTCTAAGAGTTTTTTCTGAGAAATCTGCCTCATTTTTGAACCTGGCGGTTGAAAATCTCTGCAAAATCAGAGAAAATGCTTCAAAGTGTCAATATGCCTTGTATTGTGATGCAAGATCGTAAAACCACATGCAAACAAATCTGTGGTGAATATTTTTAGAAAGCGTTATGCATGCAGTGTGATCGTATCATGGAAAATCCCGGCCATGGATTCTATGTAAATTACACACCTATTGGTTAGAATTCGCTCCAAAAATTTTTCCCTGAGAAAACGGCCTGATTTTCCATACTGGCATTAGGAAAAAGCTGCAAATTCAGAGTTAAAGTTTCTAGTTGTAAATATGCCATATATGGTGGATGAAAGTTCTGTAATCTACATGTTCACAAGTCATTCGTGAAAGTTTGTTGAAACCTTGATGCATGTAGCGTGTTCGGAAAATGGAATGTCACTGTGAGGGAAACTATGTAAATTAAATTTCTATTGGGAAGTACTCGCTCCACGAGAATTTTTCTGACAAATCTGCCTCCTTTTCAAAACTGGAATTAGGAAAAACTTTCGAAATGTGAGAAAATGCTTCAAATTGTCAACATGGCTTTTATGGTGGATGAAAGTTCGGTAATCCTTATGCTAACAACTCTGTAGTGAATATTTGTCGAATCCGTGATGCATGTAGCTTTTTCGGAAGACGGAATTCCACGATGACGGGTTCTATGTAAATTGCATGTCTATTGGGTAGAACTCGCTCCAAGAGGATCTTTCTGTGGAAACTGCATGATTTAAGAGACTGACATTAGGAGAATAATACTAAATCAGAATAAAATTTCTATGTATAAATATGCACTGTAAGGTGGATTAAAGTTCATTAATACACATGTTCACAACTCATTAAAGAAGGTTTGTTGAATCCGTGGTGCATGTAACGTGTTCAGAACACGGAATGTCACGGTGACTGAAAGAAGGGAAATTACCTATCTTTTGGGTAGAACTGGCTCCAAGAGCATTTTTCTGCCAAATCTGCCTCATTATCAAAACTGGCGTTCAAACTAACGTGTGAAATCTGAGAAAATTTTTCAAAGTGTCACTAAGCCTTGTATGGTGGACGAAAGTGCTGTAATCCACTTGCTAACAACTCTGTAGTGAATGTTTGTCGCATCCGAGATGCATGTAGCGTGTTCGGAACACGGAATTTGACGGTGAGCGAATCCATGTAAATTACATGTCTATTGGTTAGAACCCGCTCCAAGAGGTTTTTTCCGCGAAATCTGCCTCATTTTCGAAACTGGCATTTTGAAAGCTCTGTGAAATCAGAGAAAAATCTTCTAAGCATCTATATGCCTACTACTGTGATGAAAGTCCTGTAATCCACATGCAAACAACTCTGTAGTGTATTTTTTCGAATCTTTTGTGCATGTAGCATGTTCAAAACATGTAATTTCACAGCGGGAGAATCTATGTAATTTACATATCTATTGGGTAGAACACGCTCCAACAGTTTTTTCCTTTGAAAACTGCCTGATTTTCGAAACTGGTATTAGGAAATATCTACGAACTCAGTGTTAATGTTTCTAGGTGTCAATATGCCATGTATGGTGGATGAAAGTTTTGTAATACACATGTACACAACTCATTAAGTATGTTTGTCAAATCTGTGATGTGTGTAGCTCGTTCGGAACAAGGACTGTCACGGTGAGGCAAACTATGTAAATTACATATCTATTGGTTAGAACACGCTTCAGGAGCATTTTACTGGAAAATGTGCCTCAGTTTGGAAACTGGTGTAATGAAAACCCTGGAAAATCTGAGTAAAAGATTTAAGGTGACAATATGTCTTCAATGGGTTATTAAAGATGTGTAATTCACATGCTGAGAACTCAGCAGTGAATATTTGTTGAATCCGTGGTGCATGGTCCATTTTCGGAACACGGAATGTTACGGTGAAGGTATCTATGAAAATGAGATGTCTATTGGATACAACATGCACCAAGAGAATTTTTCTGTAAAAACTGCCTGATTTTCGTAACTGACGTTAGGAAAACCTGCGAAAACTTAGTAAATGTTTCTAAGTCTAAATATGCCTTGAATTGTGGTTCAAAAATCGGTAATCCACATGCTGACGGTCATTAAATAATGTTTGTCGAAGCCGTGATGAATGTAACGTTTTCGGAACACGGAATGTCTCGGTGAGTGAAGCTCTGAAAATCACAATTCTGCTGGATAGAATTCGCTTGAATTGAATGTTTCTGTGAAACTTTCATGATTTTCTAAACTGGATGTAAGGAAAAACATGCGAAATCAGAATAACTACTTCTAGGTGTAAATATGCCTTGTATGGTGGATGAAAGTTCGGTAATCCACATGCTCACACTCAATAAAGAATGTTTGTCGAACTCGTGTTGCATGTAACATGTTTGGAATACGGAATGTCATAGTGAAGGAAACAATGTGAGTTACATGTCTATTGGGTAGAACTCGCTTGAAGAGAATTTTTCTGCGAAATGTGCCTCATTTTCAAAAGTGCCTTTAGGAGAACCCTGTGAAATCTGAGAAAATGCTTCTAAGTCTCAATATGCCTTGACTGGTGAATGAAAGTCCGGTAATCCACATGTTAATAACAGTGTAGTAATTTTTTTAAACCGTGATTCATGTAGCGCTTTTGAAAAATGGAATTTCACGGTAATGAAACTATGTAAATTACAATTCTATTGAGTAGAACGATCTAGAAGAGAATTTTTCTGCGAAAATTGCATGATTATCGAATCTGAAGTTTGGAAAAAGCTGCAAAAAGGGAGTAAATATTTGCAGGTGTAAGTGTGCCATTAAGATGCAAGAAAGTTCAGTAATCCACATTTTCACAACATATTAAAGAATCTTTTTCTAATCCGTGATGCATGTAGCGTGTTCAGAACGTGGAATTTCACGGTGATTGAAACAATATAAATCACTTCTCTATTGGGTAGAACTCGCTCCGAGAGAGTTTTTCTGCGAAAACTTTGTCATTTTTGAACCTGGCGCTTAGAAAACGCTGCAAAATCTGAGAAAATACTTCTAAGAATCAATATTCAATGTATTTTGATGAAAGTTCCTTAATCCACATGCCAACAAATTAGTAGTGAATATTTGTCGAATCCTTTATGCATGTAACATGTTCGGAACACGGAATTTCACTGCCAGGGAATTTATGTAAATTACATTTCCCTTGGTTAGAAATCACCCCAAGAGATTTTTCCTGAGAAATCGGCCTGATTTTCGAAAGTGGCGTTAGGAAAAACCTGCAAACACAGATTACTAGTTTCTCGGTGTACATCTGCCTTTTATGGTGGATGAAAGTTCGGTAATCCGCATGCTAACTACTCTGTAGTGAATATTTGTCGAATCCGAGATACGTGAAGCGTGTTCGGAACACGGAATTTGACGGTGAGCGAATCCATGTAAATTACATGTCTATTGGTTAGAACCCGCTCCAAGAGGTTTTTTCCGCGAAATCTGCCTCATTTTCGAAACTGGCATTTTGAAAGCTCTGTGAAATCAGAGAAAAACTTCTAAGCATCTATATGCCTACTACTGTGATGAAAGTCCTGTAATCCACATGCAAACAACTCTTTAGTGTATTTTTTCGAATCTTTTGTGCATGTAGCATGTTCGAAACATGTAATTTCACAGCGGGAGAATCTATGTAATTTACATATCTATTGGGTAGAACACGCTCCAACAGTTTTTTCCTTTGAAAACTGCCTGATTTTCGAAGCTGGTATTAGGAAATATCTGCGAACTCAGTGTTAATGTTTCTAGGTGTCAATATGCCATGTATGGTGGATGAAAGTTTTGTAATACACATGTACACAACTCATTAAGAATGTTTGTCAAATCTGTGATGTGTGTAGCTCGTTCGGAACATGGACTGTCACGGTGAGGCAAACTATGTAAATTACATATCTATTGGTTAGAACACGCTCCAGGAGCATTTTACTGGAAAATGTGCCTCAGTTTGGAAACTGGTGTAATGAAAACCCTGGAAAATCTGAGTAAAAGATTTAAGGTGACAATATGTCTTCAATGGGTTATTAAAGATGTGTAATTCACATGCTGAGAACTCAGCAGGGAATATTTGTTGAATCCGTGGTGCATGGTCCATTTTCGGAACACGGAATGTTACGGTGAAGGTATCTATGAAAATGAGATGTCTATTGGATACAACATCCACCAAGAGAATTTTTCTGTGAAAACTGCCTGATTTTCGTAACTGACGTTAGGAAAACCTGCGAAAACTAAGTAAATGTTTCTAAGTCTAAATATGCCTTGAATTGTGGTTCAAAAATCGGTAATCCACATGCTGACGGTCATTAAATAATGTTTGTCGAAGCCGTGATGAATGTAACGTTTTCGGAACACGGAATGTCTCGGTGAGTGAAGCTCTGAAAATCACAATTCTGCTGGATAGAATTCGCTTGAATTGAATGTTTCTGTGAAACTTTCATGATTTTCTAAACTGGATGTAAGGAAAAACATGCGAAATCAGAATAACTACTTCTAGGTGTAAATATGCCTTGTATGGTGGATGAAATTTCAGTAATCCGCATGCTAACTACTCTGTAGTGAATATTTGTCGAATCCGAGATACGTGAAGCGTGTTCGGAACACAGGATATCACGGTGAGCGAATCTATGTAAAATACATGTCTCTTGGGTAGAATTTGCTCTAAGAGTTTTTTCTGAGAAATCTGCCTCATTTTTGAACCTGGCGGTTGAAAATCTCTGCAAAATCAGAGAAAATGCTTCAAAGTGTCAATATGCCTTGTATTGTGATGCAAGATCGTAAAACCACATGCAAACAAATCTGTGGTGAATATTTTTAGAAAGCGTTATGCATGCAGTGTGATCGTATCATGGAAAATCCCGGCCATGGATTCTATGTAAATTACACACCTATTGGTTAGAATTCGCTCCAAAAATTTTTCCCTGAGAAAACGGCCTGATTTTCCATACTGGCATTAGGAAAAAGCTGCAAATTCAGAGTTAAAGTTTCTAGTTGTAAATATGCCATATATGGTGGATGAAAGTTCTGTAATCTACATGTTCACAAGTCATTCGTGAAAGTTTGTTGAAACCTTGATGCATGTAGCGTGTTCGAAAAATGGAATGTCACTGTGAGGGAAACTATGTAAATTAAATTTCTATTGGGAAGTACTCGCTGCACGAGAATTTTTCTGACAAATCTGCCTCCTTTTCAAAACTGGAATTAGGAAAAACTTTCGAAATGTGAGAAAATGCTTCAAATTGTCAACATGGCTTTTATGGTGGATGAAAGTTCGGTAATCCTTATGCTAACAACTCTGTAGTGAATATTTGTCGAATCCGTGATGCATGTAGCTTTTTCGGAACACGGAATTCCACGATGACGGGTTCTATGTAAATTGCATGTCTATTGGGTAGAACTCGCACCAAGAGGATCTTTCTGTGGAAACTGCATGATTTTAGAGACTGACATTAGGAGAATAATACTAAATCAGAATAAAATTTCTATGTATAAATATGCACTGTAAGATGGATTAAAGTTCATTAATACACATGTTCACAACTCATTAAAGAAGGTTTGTTGAATCCGTGGTGCATGTAACGTGTTCAGAACACGGAATGTCACGGTGACTGAAAGTAAGGAAATTACCTATCTTTTGGGTAGAACTGGCTCCAAGAGCATTTTTCTGCCAAATCTGCCTCATTATCAAAACTGGCGTTCAAACTAACGTGTGAAATCTGAGAAAATTCTTCAAAGTGTCAGTAAGCCTTGTATGGTGGACGAAAGTGCTGTAATCCACTTGCTAACAACTCTGTAGTGAATGTTTGTCGCATCCGAGATGCATGTAGCGTGTTCGGAACACGGAATTTGACGGTGAGCGAATCCATGTAAATTACATGTCTATTGGTTAGAACCCGCTCCAAGAGGTTTTTTCCGCGAAATCTGCCTCATTTTCGAAACTGGCATTTTGAAAGCTCTGTGAAATCAGAGAAAAAGCTTCTAAGCATCTATATGCCTACTACTGTGATGAAAGTCCTGTAATCCACATGCAAACAACTCTTTAGTGTATTTTTTCGAATCTTTTGTGCATGTAGCATGTTCGAAACATGTAATTTCACAGCGGGAGAATCTATGTAATTTACATATCTATTGGGTAGAACACGCTCCAACAGTTTTTTCCTTTGAAAACTGCCTGATTTTCGAAACTGGTATTAGGAAATATCTGCGAACTCAGTGTTAATGTTTCTAGGTGTCAATATGCCATGTATGGTGGATGAAAGTTTTGTAATACACATGTACACAACTCATTAATTATGTTTGTCAAATCTGTGATGTGTGTAGCTCGTTCGGAACATGGACTGTCACGGTGAGGCAAACTATGTAAATTACATATCTATTGGTTAGAACACGCTTCAGGAGCATTTTACTGGAAAATGTGCCTCAGTTTGGAAACTGGTGTAATGAAAACCCTGGAAAATCTGAGTAAAAGATTTAAGGTGACAATATGTCTTCAATGGGTTATTAAAGATGTGTAATTCACATGCTGAGAACTCAGCAGTGAATATTTGTGGAATCCGTGGTGCATGGTCAATTTTCGGAACACGGAATGTTACGGTGAAGGTATCTATGAAAATGAGATGTCTATTGGATACAACATGCACCAAGAGAATTTTTCTGCGAAAACTGCCTGATTTTCGTAACTGACGTTAGGAAAACCTGCGAAAACTAAGTAAATGTTTCTAAGTCTAAATATGCCTTGAATTGTGGTTGAAAAATCGGTAATCCACATGCTGACGGTCATTAAATAATGTTTGTCGAAGCCGTGATGAATGTAACGTTTTCGGAACACGGAATGTCTCGGTGAGTGAAGCTCTGAAAATAACAATTCTGCTGGATAGAATTCGCTTGAATTGAATGTTTCTGTGAAAATTTCATGATTTTCTAAACTGGATGTAAGGAAAAACATGCGAAATCAGAATAACTACTTCTAGGTGTAAATATGCCTTGTATGGTGGATGAAATTTCGGTAATCCGCATGCTAACTACTCTGTAGTGAATATTTGTCGAATCCGAGATACGTGAAGCGTGTTCGGAACACAGGATATCACGGTGAGCGAATCTATGTAAAATACATGTCTCTTGGGTAGAATTTGCTCTAAGAGTTTTTTCTGAGAAATCTGCCTCATTTTTGAACCTGGCGGTTGAAAATCTCTGCAAAATCAGAGAAAATGCTTCAAAGTGTCAATATGCCTTGTATTGTGATGCAAGATCGTAAAACCACATGCAAACAAATCTGTGGTGAATATTTTTAGAAAGCGTTTTGCATGCAGTGTGATCGTATCATGGAAAATCCCGGCCATGGATTCTATGTAAATTACACACCTATTGGTTAGAATTCGCTCCAAAAATTTTTCCCTGAGAAAACGGCCTGATTTTCCATACTGGCATTAGGAAAAAGCTGCAAATTCAGAGTTAAAGTTTCTAGTTGTAAATATGCCATATATGGTGGATGAAAGTTCTGTAATCTACATGTTCACAAGTCATTCGTGAAAGTTTGTTGAAACCTTGATGCATGTAGCGTGTTCGGAAAATGGAATGTCACTGTGAGGGAAACTATGTAAATTAAATTTCTATTGGGAAGTACTCGCTCCACGAGAATTTTTCTGACAAATCTGCCTCCTTTTCAAAACTGGAATTAGGAAAAACTTTCGAAATGTGAGAAAATGCTTCAAATTGTCAACATGGCTTTTATGGTGGATGAAAGTTCGGTAATCCTTATGCTAACAACTCTGTAGTGAATATTTGTCGAATCCGTGATGCATGTAGCTTTTTCGGAACACGGAATTCCACGATGACGGGTTCTATGTAAATTGCATGTCTATTGGGTAGAACTCGCTCCAAGAGGATCTTTCTGTGGAAACTGCATGATTTTAGAGACTGACATTAGGAGAATAATACTAAATCAGAATAAAATTTCTATGTATAAATATGCACTGTAAGGTGGATTAAAGTTCATTAATACACATGTTCACAACTCATTAAAGAAGGTTTGTTGAATCCGTGGTGCATGTAACGTGTTCAGAACACGGAATGTCACGGTGACTGAAAGTAGGGAAATTACCTATCTTTTGGGTAGAACTGGCTCCAAGAGCATTTTTCTGCCAAATCTGCCTCATTATCAAAACTGGCGTTCAAACTAACGTGTGAAATCTGAGAAAATTCTTCAAAGTGTCAGTAAGCCTTGTATGGTGGACGAAAGTGCTGTAATCCACTTGCTAACAACTCTGTAGTGAATGTTTGTCGCATCCGAGATGCATGTAGCGTGTTCGGAACACGGAATTTGACGGTGAGCGAATCCATGTAAATTATATGTCTATTGGTTAGAACCCGCTCCAAGAGGTTTTTGCCGCGAACTCTGCCTCATTTTCGAAACTGGCATTTTGAAAGCTCTGTGAAATCAGAGAAAAAGCTTCTAAGCATCTATATGCCTACTACTGTGATGAAAGTCCTGTAATCCACATGCAAACAACTCTGTAGTGTATTTTTGTCGAAACATTTCTGCATGTAGCATGTTCGAAACATGTAATTTCACAGCGGGAGAATCTATGTAATTTACATATCTATTGGGTAGAACACGCTCCAACAGTTTTTTCCTTTGAAAACTGCCTGATTTTCGAAACTGGTATTAGGAAATATCTGCAAACTCAGTGTTAATATTTCTAGGTGTCAATATGCCAGGTATGGTGGATGAAAGTTTTGTAATACACATGTACACAACTCATTAAGAATGTTTGTCAAATCTGTGATGTGTGTAGCTCGTTCGGAACATGGACTGTCACGGTGAGGCAAACTATGTAAATTACATATCTATTGGTTAGAACACGCTCCAGGAGCATTTTACTGGAAAATGTGCCTCAGTTTGGAAACTGGTGTAATGAAAACCCTGCAAAATATGAGTAAAATATTTAAGGTGACAATATGTCTTCAATGGGTTAATAAATATGTGTAATTCACATGCTGAGAACTCAGCAGTGAATATTTGTTGAATCCGTGGTGCATGGTCCATTTTCGGAACACGGAATGTTACGGTGAAGGTATCTATGAAAATGAGATGTCTATTGGATACAACATGCACCAAGAGAATTTTTCTGCGAAAACTGCCTGATTTTCGTAACTGACGTTAGGAAAACTTGTGAAATCTAAGTAAATGTTTCTAGGTCTAAATATGCCTTGAATTGTGGTTGAAAAATCGGTAATCCACATGCTCACGTTCATTCAATAATGTTTGTCGAAGCCGTGATGAATGTAATGTTTTCGGAACACGGAATGTCTCGGTGAGTGAAGCTCTGAAAATAACAATTCTGCTGGATAGAATTCGCTTGAATTGAATGTTTCTGTGAAAATTTCATGATTTTCTAAACTGGAAGTAAGGAAAAACATGCGAAATCAGAATAACAACTTCTAGGTGTAAATATGCCTTGTATGGTGGATGAAATTTCGGTAATCCGCATGCTAACTACTCTGTAGTGAATATTTGTCGAATCCGAGATACGTGAAGCGTGTTCGGAACACAGGATATCACGGTGAGCGAATCTATGTAAAATACATGTCTCTTGGGTAGAATTTGCTCTAAGAGTTTTTTCTGAGAAATCTGCCTCATTTTTGAACCTGGCGGTTGAAAATCTCTGCAAAATCAGAGAAAATGCTTCAAAGTGTCAATATGCCTTGTATTGTGATGCAAGATCGTAAAACCACATGCAAACAAATCTGTGGTGAATATTTTTAGAAAGCGTTATGCATGCAGTGTTATCGTATCATGGAAAATCCCGGCCATGGATTCTATGTAAATTACACACCTATTGGTTAGAATTCGCTCCAAAAATTTTTCCCTGAGAAAACGGCCTGATTTTCCATACTGGCATTAGGAAAAAGCTGCAAATTCAGAGTTCAAGTTTCTAGTTGAAAATATGCCATATATGGTGGATGAAAGTTCTGTAATCTACATGTTCACAAGTCATTCGTGAAAGTTTGTTGAAACCTTGATGCATGTAGCGTGTTCGGAAAATGGAATGTCACTGTGAGGGAAACTATGTAAATTAAATTTCTATTGGGAAGTACTCGCTCCTCGAGGATTTTTCTGACAAATCTGCCTCCTTTTCAAAACTGGAATTAGGAAAAACTTTCGAAATGTGAGAAAATGCTTCAAATTGTCAACATGGCTTTTATGGTGGATGAAAGTTCGGTAATCCTTATGCTAACAACTCTGTAGTGAATATTTGTCGAATCCGTGATGCATGTAGCTTTTTTGGAACACGGAATTCCACGATGACGGGTTCTATGTAAATTGCATGTCTATTGGGTAGAACTCGCTCCAAGAGGATCTTTCTGTGGAAACTGCATGATTTTAGAGACTGACATTAGGAGAATACTACTAAATCAGAATAAAATTTCTATGTATAAATATGCACTGTAAGTTGTATTAAAGTTCGTTAATACACATGTTCACAACTCATTAAAGAAGGTTTGTTGAATCCGTGGTGCATGTAAAGTGTTCAGAACACGGAATGTCACGGTGATTGAAAGTAGGGAAATTACCTATCTTTTGGGTAGAACTGGCTCCAAGAGCATTTTTCTGCCAAATCTGCCTCATTTTCAAAACTGGCGTTCAAACTAAAGTGTGAAATCTGAGAAAATCATTCAAAGTGACAGTAAGCCTTGTATGGTGGAGGAAAGTGCTGTAATCCACTTGCTAACAACTCTGTAGTGAATGTTTGTCGCATCCGAGAGCATGTAGCGTGTTCGGAACACGGAATTTGACAGTGAGCGAATCCATGTAAATTATATGTCTATTGGTTAGAACCCGCTCCAAGAGGTTTTTGCCGTGAACTCTGCCTCATTTTCGAAACTGGCATTTTGAAAGCTCTGTGAAATCAGAGAAAAAGCTTCTAAGCATCTATATGCCTACTACTGTGATGAAAGTCCTGTAATCCACATGCAAACAAGTCTGTAGTGTATTTTTGTCGAATCTTTTCTGCATGTAGCATGTTCGAAACATGTAATTTCACAGCGGGAGAATCTATGTAATTTACATATCTATTGGGTAGAACACGCTCCAACATTTTTTTCCTTTGAAAACTGCCTGATTTTCGAAACTGGTATTAGGAAATATCTGCAAACTCAGTGTTAATATTTCTAGGTGTCAATATGCCAGGTATGGTGGATGAAAGTTTTGTAATACACATGTACACAACTCATTAAGAATGTTTGTCAAATCTGTGATGTGTGTAGCTCGTTCGGAACATGGACTGTCACGGTGAGGCAAACTATGTAAATTACATATCTATTGGTTAGAACACGCTCCAGGAGCATTTTACTGGAAAATGTGCCTCAGTTTGGAAACTGTGTAATGAAAACCCTGCAAAATATGAGTAAAAGATTTAAGGTGACAATATGTCTTCAATGGGTTAATAAAGATGTGTAATTCACATGCTGAGAACTCAGCAGTGAATATTTGTTGAATCCATGGTGCATGGTCCATTTTCGGAACACGGAATGTTACGGTGAAGGTATCTATGAAAATGAGATGTCTATTGGATACAACATGCACCAAGAGAATTTTTCTGCGAAAACTGCCTGATTTTCGTAACAGACGTTAGGAAAACTTGTGAAATCTAAGTAAATGTTTCTAGGTCTAAATATGCCTTGAATTGTGTTTGAAAAATCGGTAATCCACATGCTCACGTTCATTCAATAATGTTTGTCAAAGCCGTGATGAATGTAACGTTTTCGGAACACGGAATGTCTCGGTGAGTGAAGCTCTGAAAATAACAATTCTGCTGGATAGAATTCGCTTGAATTGAATGTTTCTGTGAAAATTTCATGATTTTCTAAACTAGAAGTAAGGAAAAACATGCGAAATCAGAATAACTACTTCTAGGTGTAAATATGCCTTGTATGGTGGATGAAAGTTCAGTAATCCACATGCTCACACTCAATAAAGAATGTTTGTCGAACTCGTGTTGCATGTAACGTGTTTGGAATACGGAATGTCATAGTGAAGGAAACAATGTGAGTTACATGTCTATTGGGTAGAACTCGCTTGAAGAGAATTTTTCTGCGAAATGTGCCTCATTTTCAAAAGTGCCTTTAGGAGAACCCTGTGAAATCTGAGAAAATGCTTCTAAGTCTCAATATGCCTTGACTGGTGAATGAAAGTCCGGTAATCCACATGTTAATAACAGTGTAGTAATTTTTTTAAACCGTGATTCATGTAGCGCTTTTGAAAAATGGAATTTCACGGTAATGAAACTATGTAAATTACAATTCTATTGAGTAGAACGATCTAGAAGAGAATTTTTCTGCGAAAATTGCATGATTATCGAATCTGAAGTTTGGAAAAAGCTGCAAAAAGGGAGTAAATATTTGCAGGTGTAAGTGTGCCATTAAGATGCAAGAAAGTTCAGTAATCCACATTTTCACAACATATTAAAGAATCTTTTTCTAATCCGTGATGCATGTAGTGTGTTCAGAACGTGGAATTTCACGGTGATTGAAACAATGTAAATGACTTCTCTATTGGGTAGAACTCGCTCCGAGAGAGTTTTTCTGTGAAAACTTTGTCATTTTTGAACCTGGCGCTTAGAAAACGCTGCAAAATCTGAGAAAATACTTCTAAGAATCAATATTCAATGTATTTTGATGAAAGTTCCTTAATCCACATGCCAACAAATTAGTAGTGAATATTTGTCGAATCCTTTATGCATGTAACTTGTTCGGAACACGGAATTTCACTGCCAGGTAATTTATGTAAATTACATTTCCCTTGGTTAGAAATCACTACAAGAGATTTTTCCTGAGAAATCGGCCTGATTTTCGAAAGTGGCGTTAGGAAAAACCTGCGAACACAGATTACTAGATTCTCGGTGTACATCTGCCTTTTATGGTGGATGAAAGTTCGGTAATCCGCATGCTAACTACTCTGTAGTGAATATTTGTCGAATCCGAGATACGTGAAGCGTGTTCGGAACACAGGATATCACGGTGAGCGAATCTATGTAAAATACATGTCTCTTGGGTAGAAATTGCTCTAAGAGTTTTTTCTGAGTAATCTGCCTCATTTTTGAACCTGGCGGTTGAAAATCTCTGCAAAATCAGAGAAAATGCTTCAAAGTGTCAATATGCCTTGTATTGTGATGCAAGATCGTAAAACCACATGCAAACAAATCTGTGGTGAATATTTTTAGAAAGCGTTATGCATGCAGTGTGATCGTATCATGGAAAATCCCGGCCATGGATTCTATGTAAATTACACACCTATTGGTTAGAATTCGCTCCAAAAATTTTTCCCTGAGAAAACGGCCTGATTTTCCATACTGGCATTAGGAAAAAGCTGCAAATTCAGAGTTAAAGTTTCTAGTTGTAAATATGCCATATATGGTGGATGAAAGTTCTGTAATCTACATGTTCACAAGTCATTCGTGAAAGTTTGTTGAAACCTTGATGCATGTAGCGTGTTCGGAAAATGGAATGTCACTGTGAGGGAAACTATGTAAATTAAATTTCTATTGGGAAGTACTCGCTCCACGAGAATTTTTCTGACAAATCTGCCTCCTTTTCAAAACTGGAATTAGGAAAAACTTTCGAAATGTGAGAAAATGCTTCAAATTGTCAACATGGCTTTTATGGTGGATGAAAGTTCGGTAATCCTTATGCTAACAACTCTGTAGTGAATATTTGTCGAATCCGTGATGCATGTAGCTTTTTCGGAAGACGGAATTCCACGATGACGGGTTCTATGTAAATTGCATGTCTATTGGGTAGAACTCGCTCCAAGAGGATCTTTCTGTGGAAACTGCATGATTTTAGAGACTGACATTAGGAGAATAATACTAAATCAGAATAAAATTTCTATGTATAAATATGCACTGTAAGGTGGATTAAAGTTCATTAATACACATGTTCACAACTCATTAAAGAAGGTTTGTTGAATCCGTGGTGCATGTAACGTGTTCAGAACACGGAATGTCACGGTGACTGAAAGTAGGGAAATTACCTATCTTTTGGGTAGAACTGGCTCCAAGAGCATTTTTCTGCCAAATCTGCCTCATTTTCAAAACTGGCGTTCAAACTAACGTGTGAAATCTGAGAAAATTTTTCAAAGTGTCACTAAGCCTTGTATGGTGGACGAAAGTGCTGTAATCCACTTGCTAACAACTCTGTAGTGAATGTTTGTCGCATCCGAGATGCATGTAGCGTGTTCGGAACACGGAATTTGACGGTGAGCGAATCCATGTAAATTACATGTCTATTGGTTAGAACCCGCTCCAAGAGGTTTTTTCCGCGAAATCTGCCTCATTTTCGAAACTGGCATTTTGAAAGCTCTGTGAAATCAGAGAAAAATCTTCTAAGCATCTATATGCCTACTACTGTGATGAAAGTCCTGTAATCCACATGCAAACAACTCTGTAGTGTATTTTTTCGAATCTTTTGTGCATGTAGCATGTTCGAAACATGTAATTTCACAGCGGGAGAATCTATGTAATTTACATATCTATTGGGTAGAACACGCTCCAACAGTTTTTTCCTTTGAAAACTGCCTGATTTTCGAAACTGGTATTAGGAAATATCTGCGAACTCAGTGTTAATGTTTCTAGGTGTCAATATGCCATGTATGGTGGATGAAAGTTTTGTAATACACATGTACACAACTCATTAAGTATGTTTGTCAAATCTGTGATGTGTGTAGCTCGTTCGGAACATGGACTGTCACGGTGAGGCAAACTATGTAAATTACATATCTATTGGTTAGAACACGCTTCAGGAGCATTTTACTGGAAAATGTGCCTCAGTTTGGAAACTGGTGTAATGAAAACCCTGGAAAATCTGAGTAAAAGATTTAAGGTGACAATATGTCTTCAATGGGTTATTAAAGATGTGTAATTCACATGCTGAGAACTCAGCAGTGAATATTTGTTGAATCCGTGGTGCATGGTCCATTTTCGGAACACGGAATGTTACGGTGAAGGTATCTATGAAAATGAGATGTCTATTGGATAGAACATGCACCAAGAGAATTTTTCTGCGAAAACTGCCTGATTTTCGTAACTGACGTTATGAAAACCTGCGAAATCTAAGTAAATGTATCTAGGTGTAAATATGCCTTGTATTGTGCTTGAAAAATCGTTAATTCGCATGCTCACGGTCATTAAATAATATTTGTCGAAGCCGAGATGAATGTAACGTTTTCGGAACACGGAATGTCTCGGTGAGTGAAGCTCTGAAAATAACAATTCTGCTGGAGAGAACTCGCTTGAATTGAATGTTTCTGTGAAAATTTCATGATTTTCAAAACTGGATGTTAGGAAAAACCTCGAAATCAGAAAAACTACATCTAGGTGTAAATATGCCTTGTATGGTGGATGAAAGTTCGGTTATCCACATGCTCACACTCATTAAAGAATGTTTGTCGAACTCGTGATGCATGTAACGTGTACAGATTACGGAATGTCATAGTGAAGGTAACAATATAAGTTACATGTCTATTGGGTACAACTCGCTTGAAGAGAATTTTTCTGCGAAATGTGCCTCATTTTGAAAACTGCCATTAGGAGAACCCTGTATAATCTGAGAAAATGCTTCTAAGTTTCAATATGCCTTGACTGATGAAAGAAAGTCCGGTATTCCACATGTTAATAACAGTGCAGTAATTATTTTTTAAACTGTGATACATGTAGCACTTTTGGAAAATGGAATTCATGATAATGAAACTATGTAAATTATAATTCTATTCAGTAGAACGAGCAAGAAGAGAATTTATCTGCGAAAATTGCATGATTATCAAATCTGAAGTTTGGAAAAGCTGCAAAAAGGGAGTAAATATTTGCAGGTGTAAATGTGCCTTTATGTTGCAAGAAAGTTCGGTAATCCACATTTTCACAACATATTAAAGAATCTTTGTCTACTACGTGATGCATGTAGCGTGTTCAGAACGTGGAATTTCACGGTGATTGAAACAATATAAATGACTCCTCTATTGGGTAGAATTCGCTCCGAGAGTGTTTTTCTGCAAAAACTTCGACATTTTTGAACCTGGGGTTTGAAAACGCTGCAAAATCTGAGAAAATACATCTAAGAATCAATATTCAATGTATTGTGATGAAAGTTCGGCAATCCACATGCCAACAAATTTGTAGTCAATATTTCTCAAATATTTATGCATGTAACATGTTCGGATCACGGAATTTCATGATGACGGGTTCTATGGAAATTGCATGTCTATTGGGTAGAACTCGCTCCAAGAGGATTTTTCTGTGGAAACTGCATGATTTTAGAGACTGACATTAGGAGAATACTACTAAATCAGAATAAAATTTCTATGTATAAATATGCACTGTAAGGTGGATTAAAGTTCGTTAATACACATGCTCACAACTCATTAAAGAATGATTTTTGAATCCGTGGTGCATGTAACGTGTTCAGAACACGGAATGTCACGGTGATTGAAAGTAGGGAAATTACCTATCTTTTGTGTAGAACTGGCTCCAACAGCATTTTTCTGCCAAACTTGCATCATTTTCAAAACTGGCTTTCAAACTAACGTGTGAAATCTCAGAACAAAATTCAAAGTGTCAGTATACCTTGTATGGTCGATGAAAGTGCTGTAATCAACTTGCTAACAACACTGTAGTGAATATTTGTCGCAACCGAGTTGCATGAAACTTGTTCGGAACACGGAATTTGACGGTGAGCGAATCCATGTAAATTACATATCTATTGGTTAGAACAAGCTAAAAGAGTTTTTGCCGTGAAATCTGCCTCATTTTTGAACTAGCGTTTGGAAAACTCTGTGAAATCACAGAAAATACATCTAAGCATCTATATGCCTTCTATAGAGATAAAGTCCTGTAATCCACATGCAAACAACTTTGTAGTGTATATTTCTCAAAACTTTTCTGCATGTAGCATGTTCAAAATACGTAATTTCACAGCAGGAGAATCTATGTAATTTCCATATCTATTGGGTAGAACACGCTCCAACAGTTTTTTCCTATGAAAACTGCCTGATTTTCGAAACTGCAATTAGGAAATATCTGCGAACTCAGTGTCAATGTTTCTAGGTGTCAATATGCCTTGTATGGTGTATGAAAGTTTTGTAATACACATGTACACAACTCATTAAGAATGTTTGTCAAATCCGTGATGTGTGTAGCGCGTTCGGAACATGGACTGTCACGGTGAGGCAAACTATGTAAATTACATATCTATAGGTTAGAACACGCTCCAGGAGCATTTTACTGAAACATCTGCCTCAGTTTGGAAACTGGTGTTATGAAAACGCAGCAAAATCTGAGTAAATGCTTTAAGGTGACAATGTGTCTTCAATGGGTTATTAAAGATGTGTAATTCACATGCTAAGAACTCAGCAGTGAATATTTGTTGAATCCGTGGTGCATGTAGCGTTTTCGGAACACGGAATGTTACGGTGAAGGTATCTATGAAAATGAGATGTCTATTGGATAGAATAAGCACCAAGAGTATTTTTCTGCGAAAACTGACTGATTTTAGTAACTGACGTTAGGAAAACTTGCAAAATCTAAGTAAATGTTTCTAGGGGTAAATATGCATTGTATTGTGGTTGAAAAATCGGTAATCCGCATGCTCACGGTCATTAAATAATGTTTGTCGAAGCCGTGATGAATGTAACTTTTTCAGAACACGGAATGTCTCGGTGAGTGAAGCTCTTAAAATAACAATTCTGCTGGATAGAACTCGCTTGAATTGAATGTTTCTGTGAAAATTTCATGATTTTCGAAACTGGATGTTAGGAAAATCTGCGAAATCAGAATAACTACTTCTAGGTGTAAATATGCCTTGTATGGTGGATGAAAGTTCGGTAATCCACATGCTCACACTCATTAAAGAATGTTTGTCGAACTCGTGATGCATGTAACGTGTTCGGAATATGGAATGTCATAGTGAGGGAAACAATGTAAGTTACATGTCTATTGGGTAGAACTCCCTTGAAGAGAATTTTTCTGCGAAATGTGCCTCATTTTGAAAACTGCCATTAGGAGAACCCTGTGAAATCTGAGAAAATGCTTCTAAGTGTCAATATGCCTAGACTGGTGAATGTAAGGCCAGTAATCCACATGTTAATCACAGTGTAGTAATTATTTATTAAACCGTGATTCATGTTGCGCTTTTGGAAAATGGAATTTCACAGTAATGAAACTATGTAAATTACAATTCTATTGAGTAGAACGAGCTAGAAGAGAATTATTCTGCGAAAATTGCATGATTATCGAATATGAAGTTTGGAAAAAACTGCAAAAAGGGAGTAAATATTTGCAGGTGTAAATGTGCCTTTATGTTGCAAGAAAGTTCGGTAATCCACATTTTCACAACATATTAAAGAATCTTTATCTAATCCGTGATCCATGCAGCATGTTCTGAATGTGGATTTTCACGGTGGTTGAAACAATGTAAATGACTACTCTATTGGGTAGAAGTTGCTCCGAGAGAGTTTTTCTGCGAAAACTTTGGCATTTTTGAACCTGGCGTTTAGAAAACGCTGCAAAGTCTGAGAAAATACTTCTAAGAATCAATATTCAATGTATTGTGATGAAAGTTCGGTACTCCACAAGCTAACAAATTTGCAGTGAATATTTGTCGAATCCTTTATGCATGTAACATGTTTGGAACACGGAATTTCACGATGACGGGTTCTATGGTAATTGCATATCTATTGGGTAGAACTCACTCCAAGAGGATTTTTCTGTGGAAACTGCATGATTTTAGAGACTGACATTAGGAAAATACAACTAAATCAGAATAAAATTTCTATGTATAAATATGCACTGTAAGTTGGATTAAAGTTCGTTAATACACATGTTCAAAACTCATTAAAGAACGATTTTTAAATCCGTGGTGCATGTAACATGTTCGGAACACGGAATTTCATGGCCAGGGAATTTATGTAAATTACATTTCCCATGGTTAGAAATCACTCCAAGAGATTTTTCCTGAGAAATCGGCCTGTTTTTCGAAACTGGCATTAGGAAAATCTGCGAACCCAGATTACTAGATTCTCGGTGTACATCTGCCTTTTATGGTTTATGAAAGTTCAGTAATCCGCATGCTAAATTCTCTGTAGTGAATATTTGTCGAATCGGAGATAAGTGAAGTGTGTTTGGAACACAGAATATCACGGTGAGCGAATCTATGTAAAATAAATGTTTCTTGGGTAGAATTTGCTCTAAGAGTTTTTTCTGAGAAATCTGCCTCATTTTTGAACCTGGCGTTTGAAAATCTCTGCAAAATCAGAGAAAATGCTTCTAAGAATTAATATTCAATGTATTGTGATGAAAGTTCGGTAATCCACTTGCTAACAAATTTGTAGTGAATATTTGTCGAATCCTATATGCATGTAACATGTTTGGAACACGGAATTTCACGATGACGGGTTCTATGGAAATTGCATGTCTATTGGGTAGAACTCGCTCCAAGAGGATTTTTCTGTGGAAACTGCATGATTTGAGAGACTGAGCTTAGGAGAATACTACTAAATCAGAATAAAATTTCTATGTATAAATATGCACTGTAAGGTGGATTAAAGTTCGTTAATACACATGTTCACAACTCATTAAAGAACGTTTTTTGAATCCTTTTTGCATGTAACATGTTCAGAACACGGAATGTCAAGGTGATTGAAAGTAGGGAAATTACATATCTTTTGGGTAGAACTGGCTCCAAGAGCATTTTTCTGCCAAATCTGCCTCATTTTCAAAACTGGCGTTCAAACTAACGTATGAAATCTGAGAAAATTATTCAAAGTGTCAGTAAGCCTTCTATGGTGGATGAAAGTGCTGTAATCCACTTGCTAACAACTCTGTAGTGAATATTTGTCGCATCCGAGATGCATGTAGCGTGTTCGGAACACGGAATTTGACGGTGAGCGAATCCATGTAAATTACATGTCTATTGGTTAGAACATGCTCCAAGAGGTTTTTGCCCTGAAATCTGCCTCATTTTCGAAACTGGCGTTTGGAAAACTCTGTGAAATCACAGAAAATGCTTCTAAGCATCTATAAGCCTTCTATAGTGGAAAGTCCTGTAATCCACATGCAAACAAATATGTAGTGTATTTTTATCGAAACTTTTCTGCATGTAGCGTGTTCAAAACACGTAATTTCACAGCGGGAGAATCTATGTAATTAACATATCTATTGGGTAGAATACGCTCCAAGAGTTTTTTCCTTTGAAAACTGCCTGATTTTCGAAACTGCTATTTGGAAATATCTGCGAACTCAGTTTTAAAGTTTCTTGGTGTCAATATGCCTTGTATGGTGGATGAAAGTTTTGTAATACACATGTACACAACTAATTAAGAATGTTTGTCAAATCCGTGATGTGTGTAGCACGTTCGGAACATGGACTGTCACGGTGAGGCAAACTATGTAAATTACATATCTATTGGTTAGAACACGCTCCAGGAGCATTTTACTGAAACATCTGCCTCAGTTTCAAAACTGTTGAAATGAAAACTCTGCAAAATCTGAGTAAATGCTTTAAGGTGACAATGTGTCTTCAATGGGATATTAAAGATGTGTAATTCACATGCTAAGAACTCAGCAGTGAATATTTATTGAATCCGTGGTGCATGTACCGTTTTCAGAACACGGAATGTTACGGTGAAGGTATCTATGAAAATGAGATGTCTATTCGATAGAACATGCACCAAGAGAATTTTTCTGCAAAAACTGCCTGATTTTGGTAACTGATATTACGAAAACCTGCGAAATCTAAGTAAATGTTTTTAGGTGTAAATATGCCTTGTATGGTGGTTGAAAAATCGGTAATCCACATGCTCACGGTCATTAAATAATCTTTGTCGAACCCGTGATGAATATAACGTTTTCGGAACACGGAATGTCTCGGTGAGTGAAGCTCTGAAAATAACAATTCTACTGGATAGAACTCGCTTGAATTGAATGTTTCTGTGAACATTTCATGATTTTCGAACCTGGATGTTAGGAAAAACCTGCGAAATCAGAATAACTACTTCTGGGTGTAAATATGCCTTGTATGGTGGATGAAAGTTCGGTAATCCACATGCTCACACTCATTAAAGAATGTTTTTCAAACTCGCGATGCATGTAACGTGTTCAGAATACGGAATGTCATAGTGAAGGAAACAATGTAAGGTACATGTCTATTGGGTAGAACTCGCTTGAAGAGAATTTTTCTGCGAAATGTGCCTCATTTTGAAAACTGCCATTAGGAGAACCCTGTGAAATCTGAGAAAATGCTTCTAAGTGTCAATATGCCTTGAATGGTGAATGAAAGTCCGGTAATCCACATGTTTATAACTGTGTAGTAATTATTTTTTAAACCGTGATTCATGTTGCGCTTTTGGAAAATGGAATTTCACAGTAATGGAACTATGTAAATTACAATTCTATTGAGTAGAACGAGCTAGAAGAGAATTTTTCTGCGAAAATTGCATGATTACTGAATCTGAAGTTTGGAAAAAGCTGCAAAAAGGGAGTAAATATTTGCAGGGGTAAATGTGCTGTTATGTTGCAAGAAAGTACGATAATCCACATTTTCACAACATATTAAAGAATCTTTTTCTAATCCGTGATGCATGTACCGTGTTCTGAATGTGGATTTTCACGGTGATTGAAACAATGTAAATGACTTCTCTATTGGGTAGAAGTTGCTCCGAGAGAGTTTTTCTGCGAAAACTTCGTCATTTTTGAACCTGGCGTTTAGAAAACGCTGCAAAATCTGAGAAAATACTTCTAAAAACCAATATTCAATGTATTGTGATGAAAGTTCGGTAATCCACATGCTAACAAATTTGTAGTGAATATTTGTCGAATGCTTTATGCATGTAACATGTTTGGAACACGGAATTTCACGATGACGGGTTCTATGGAAATTGCATGTCTATTGGGTAGAACTCGCTCCAAGAGGATTTTTCTGTGGAAACTGCATGATTTTAGAGACTGACATTAGGAGAATTCTACTAAATCAGAATAAAATTTCTATGTATAAATATGCACTGTAAGGTGGATTAAAGTTCGTTAATACACATGCTCACAACTCATTAAAGAACGTTTTTTGAATCCTTGGTGCATGTAACATGTTCAGAACACGGAATGTCACGGAGATTGAAAGTAGGTAAATTACCTATCTTTTGGGTAGAACTGGCTCCAAGAGCATTTTTCTGCCAAATCTGCCTCATTTTCAAAACTGGCGTTCAAACTAACGTGTGAAATCTGAGAAAATTATTCAAAGTGTCAGTAAGCCTTCTATGGTGGATGAAAGTGCTGTAATCCACTTGCTAACAACTCTGTAGTGAATATTTGTCGCATCCGAGATGCATGTAGCGTGTTCGGTACACGGAATTTGACGGTGAGCGAATCCATGTAAATTACATGTCTATTGGTTAGAACACGCTCCAAGAGTTTTTGCCGTGAAATCTGCCTCATTTTCGAAACTGGCGTTTGGAAAACTCTGTGAAATCACAGAAAATGCTTCTAAGCATCTATAAGGCTTCTATAGTGAGAAAGTCCTGTAATCCACATGCAAACAAATCTGTAGTGTATTTTTGTCGAAACTTTTCTGCATGTAGTGTGTTCAAAACACGTAATTTCACAGCGGGAGAATCTATGTAATTTACATATCTATTGGGTAGAATAGGCTCCAAAAGATTTTCCTTTGAAAACTGCCTGATTTTCGAAACTGCTATTCGGAAATAACTGCGAACTCACTTTTAAAGTTTCTTGGTGTCAATATGCCTTGTATGGTGAAAGAAAGTTTTGAAATACACATGTACAAAACTCATTAAGAATGTTTGCCAAATCCGTGATGTGTGTAGCGCGTTCGGAACATGGACTGTCACGGTGAGGCAAACTATGTAAATTACATACCTATTGGTTAGAACACGCTCCAGGAGAATTTTACTGAAACATCTGCCTCTGTTTGAAAACTGTTGATATGAAAACGCTGGCAAATCTGAGTAAATGCTTTAAGGTGACAATGTGTCTTCAATGGGATATTAAAGATGTGTAATTCACATGCTAAGAACTCAGCAGTGAATATTTGTTGAATCCGTGGTGCATGTACCGTTTTCAGAACACGGAATGTTGCGGTGAAGGTATCTATGAAAATGAGATGTCTATTCGATAGAACATGCACCAAGAGAATTTTTCTGCAAAAACTGCCTGATTTTCATAACTGACGTTAGGAAAACCTGCGAAATCTAAGTAAATGTTTCTAGGTGTAAATATGCCTTGTATTGTGGTTGAAAAATCGGTAATCCACATGCTCACGGTCATTAAATAATGATTGTCGAATCCGTGATGAATGTAACGTTTTCGGAACACGGAATGTCTCGGTGAGTGAAGCTCTGAAAATAACAATTCTACTGGATAGAACTCGCTTGAATTGAATGTTTCTGTGAACATTTCATGATTTTCGAACCTGGATATTAGAAAAAATCTGCGAAATCAGAATAACTACTTCTAGGTGTAAATATGCCTTGTATGGTGGATGAAAGTTCGGTAATCCACATGCTCACACTCATTAAAGAATGTTTTTCAAACTCGTGATGCATGTAACGTGTTCGGAATACGGAATGTCATAGTGAAGGAAACAATATAAGTTACATGTCTATTGGGTAGAACTCGCTTGAAGTGAATTTTTCTGCAAATTGTGCCTCATTTTGAAAACTGCCATTAGGAGAACCCTGTGAAATCTGAGAAAATGCTTCTAAGTGTCAATATGCCTTGAATGGTGAATGAAAGTCCGGTAATCCACTTGTTAATAACAGTGTAGTAATTATTTTTTAAACCGTGATTCATGTTGCGCTTTTGGGAAATGGAATTTCACAGTAATGGAACTATGTAAATTACAATTCTATTGAGTAGAACGAGCTAGAAGAGAATTTTTCTGTGAAAATTGCATGATTACCGAATCTGAAGTTTGGAAAAAGCTGCAAAAAGGGAGTAAATATTTGCAGGGGTAAATGTGCCTTTATGTTGCAAGAAAGTTCGATAATCCACATTTTCACAATATATTAAAGAATCTTTTTCTAATCCGTGATGCATGTAGCGTGTTCTGAATGTGGATTTTTACGGTGATTGAAAGAATGTAAATGACTTCTCTATTGGGTAGAAGTTGCTCTGAGAGAGTTTTTCTGCGAAAACTTTGTCATTTTTGAACCTGGCGTTTAGAAAACGCTGCAAAATCTGAGAAAATACTTCTAAGAAACAATATTCAATGTATTGTGATGAAAGTTCGGTATTCCACATGCTAACAAATTTGTAGTGAATATTTGTCGAATCCTTTATGCATGTAACATGTTTGGAACACGGAATTTCATGATGACGGGTTCTATGGAAATTGCATGTCTATTGGGTAGAACTCGCTCCAAGAGGATTTTTCTGTGGAAACTGCATGATTTTAGAGACTGACATTAGGAGAATACTACTAAATCAGAATAAAAGTTCGATGTATAAATATGCACTGTAAGGTGGATTAAAGTTCGATAATACACATGTTCACAACTCATTTAAGAACGTTTTTGAATCCGTGGTGCATGTAAAATGTTCGGAACACGGAATTTCATGGCCAGGGAATTTATGTAAATTACATTTACCATGGTTAGAAATCACTCCTAGAGATTTTTCCTGAGGAATCGGCCTGTTTTTCGAAACTGGCATTAGGAAAAACCTGTGAACCCAGATTACTAGATTCTCGGTGTACATCTGCCTTTTATGGTGGATGAAAGTTCGGTAATCCTCATGCTAACTACTCTGTAGTGAATATTTGTCGAATCCGAGATAAGTGAAGTGTGTTCGGAACACAGAATATCATGGTGAGCGAATCTATGTAAAATAAATGTTTCTTGGGTAGAATTTGCTCTAAGAGTTTTTTCTGAGAAATCTGCCTCATTTATGAACCTGGCGTTTGAAAATCTCTGCAAAATCAGAGAAAATGCTTCTAAGAATCAATATTCAATGTATTGTGATGAAAGTTCGGTAATCCACATGCTAACAAATTTGTAGTGAATATTTGTCGAATCCTTTATGCATGTAACATGTTTGGAACACGGAAATTCACGATGACGGGTTCTATGGAAATTGCATGTCTATTGGGTAGAACACGCTCCAAGAGGATTTTTCTGTGGAAACTGCATGATTTTAGAGACTGACATTAGGAGAATACTACTAAATCAGAATAAAATTTCTATGTATAAATATTCACTGTAATGTGTATTAAAGTTCGTTAATACACATGTTCACAACTCATTAAAGAACGTTTTTTGAATCCGTGGTGCATGAAACATGTTCAGAACACGGAATGTCACGGTGATTTAAAGTAGGTAAATTACCTATCTTTTGGGTAGAACTGGCTCCAAGAGCATTTTTCTGCCAAATCTGCCTCATTTTCAAAACTGGCGTTCAAACTAACGTGTGAAATCTGAGAAAATTATTCAAAGTGTTAGTAAGTCTCCTATGGTGGATGAAAGTGCTGTAATCCACTTGCTAACAACTCTGTAGTGAATATTTGTCGCATTCGGGATGCATGTAGCGTGTTCGGAACACGGAATTTGATGGTGAGCGAATCCATGTAAATTACATGTCTATTGGTTAGAACCCGCTCCAAGAGGTTTTTGCCGTGAAATCTGCCTCATTTTCGAAACTGGCGTTTGGAAAACTCTGTGAAATCACAGAAAATGCTTCTAAGCATCTATAAGCCTTCTATAGTGAGAAAGTCCTGTAATCCACATGCAAACAAATCTGTAGTGTATTTTTGTCGAAACTTTTCTGCATGTAGCGTGTTCAAAACACGTAATTTCACTGCGGGAGAATCTATGTAATATACATATCTATTGGGTAGAATACGCTCCAACAGTTTTTTCCTTTGAAAACTGCCTGATTTTCAAAACTGCTATTCGGAAATAAATGCGAACACAGTTTTAAAGTTTCTTGGTGTCAATATGCCTTGTATGGTGGATGAAAGTTTTGCAATACACATGTATAAAACTCATTAAGAATGTTTGTCAAATCCGTGATGTGTGTAGCGCGTTCGGAACATGGACTGTCACGGTGAGGCAAACTATGTAAATTACATATCTATTGGTTAGAACACGCTCCAGGAGCATTTTACTGAAACATCTGCCTCAGTTTGAAAACTGTTGATATGAAAACGCTGCAAAATCTGAGTAAATGCTTTAAGGTGACAATGTGTCTTCAATGGGATATTAAAGATGTGTAATTCACATGCTAAGAACTCAGCAGTGAATATTTGTTGAATCCGTGGTGCATGTACCGTTTTCAGAACACGGAATGTTACGGTGAAGGTATCTATGAAAATGAGATGTCTATTCGATAGAACATGCACCAAGAGAATTTTTCTGCAAAAACTGCCTGATTTTGGTAACTGATATTAGGAAAACCTGCGAAATCAAAGTAAATGTTTCTATGTGTAAATATGCCTTGTATTGTGGTTGAAAAATCGGTAATCCACATGCTCACGGTCATTAAATAATGTTTGTCGAACCCGTGATGAATGTAACGTTTTCGGAACACGGAATGTCTCGGTGAGTGAAGCTCTGAAAATAACAATTCTACTGGATAGAACTCGCTTGAATTGAATGTTTCTGTGAATATTTCATGATTTTCGAAACTGGATGTTAGGAAAAAATTGCGAAATAAGAATAACTACTTCTAGGTGTAAATATTCCTTGTATGGTGGATGAAAGTTCGGTAATCCACATGCTCACACTCATTAAAGAATGTTTGTCGAACTCGTGATGCATGTAACGTGTTCGGAATACGGAATGTCATAGTGAAGGAAACAATATAAGTTACATGTCTATTGGGTAGAACTCGCTTGAAGTGAATTTTTCTGCAAATTGTGCCTCATTTTGAAAACTGCCATTAGGAGAACCCTGTGAAATCTGAGAAAATGCTTCTAAGTGTCAATATGCCTTGAATGGTGAATGAAAGTCCAGTAATCCACTTGTTAATAACAGTGTAGTAATTATTTTTTAAACCGTGATTCATGTTGCGCTTTTGGAAAATGGAATTTCACAGTAATGGAACTATGTAAATTACAATTCTATTGAGTAGAACGAGCTAGAAGAGAATTTTTCTGTGAAAATTGCATGATTACCGAATCTGAAGTTTGGAAAAAGCTGCAAAAAGGGAGTAAATATTTGCAGGGGTAAATGTGCCTTTATGTTGCAAGAAAGTTCGATAATCCACATTTTCACAATATATTAAAGAATCTTTTTCTAATCCGTGATGCATGTAGCGTGTTCTGAATGTGGATTTTTACGGTGATTGAAAGAATGTAAATGACTTCTCTATTGGGTAGAAGTTGCTCTGAGAGAGTTTTTCTGCGAAAACTTTGTCATTTTTGAACCTGGCGTTTAGAAAACGCTGCAAAATCTGAGAAAATACTTCTAAGAATCAATATTCAATGTATTGTGATGAAACTTCGTTAATCCACATGCTAACAAATTTGTAGTGAATATTTGTCGAATCCTTTATGCATGTAACATGTTTGGAACACGGAATTTCATGATGACGGGTTCTATGGAAATTGCATGTCTATTGGGTAGAACTCGCTCCAAGAGGATTTTTCTGTGGAAACTGCATGATTTTAGAGACTGACATTAGGAGAATACTACTAAATCAGAATAAAAGTTCGATGTATAAATATGCACTGTAAGGTGGATTAAAGTTCGATAATACACATGTTCACAACTCATTTAAGAACGTTTTTGAATCCGTGGTGCATGTAAAATGTTCGGAACACGGAATTTCATGGCCAGGGAATTTATGTAAATTACATTTACCATGGTTAGAAATCACTCCTAGAGATTTTTCCTGAGGAATCGGCCTGTTTTTCGAAACTGGCATTAGGAAAAACCTGTGAACCCAGATTACTAGATTCTCGGTGTACATCTGCCTTTTATGGTGGATGAAAGTTCGGTAATCCTCATGCTAACTACTCTGTAGTGAATATTTGTCGAATCCGAGATAAGTGAAGTGTGTTCGGAACACAGAATATCATGGTGAGCGAATCTATGTAAAATAAATGTTTCTTGGGTAGAATTTGCTCTAAGAGTTTTTTCTGAGAAATCTGCCTCATTTATGAACCTGGCGTTTGAAAATCTCTGCAAAATCAGAGAAAATGCTTCTAAGAATCAATATTCAATGTATTGTGATGAAAGTTCGGTAATCCACATGCTAACAAATTTGTAGTGAATATTTGTCGAATCCTTTATGCATGTAACATGTTTGGAACACGGAAATTCACGATGACGGGTTCTATGGAAATTGCATGTCTATTGGGTAGAACACGCTCCAAGAGGATTTTTCTGTGGAAACTGCATGATTTTAGAGACTGACATTAGGAGAATACTACTAAATCAGAATAAAATTTCTATGTATAAATATTCACTGTAATGTGTATTAAAGTTCGTTAATACACATGTTCACAACTCATTAAAGAACGTTTTTTGAATCCGTGGTGCATGAAACATGTTCAGAACACGGAATGTCACGGTGATTTAAAGTAGGTAAATTACCTATCTTTTGGGTAGAACTGGCTCCAAGAGCATTTTTCTGCCAAATCTGCCTCATTTTCAAAACTGGCGTTCAAACTAACGTGTGAAATCTGAGAAAATTATTCAAAGTGTTAGTAAGTCTCCTATGGTGGATGAAAGTGCTGTAATCCACTTGCTAACAACTCTGTAGTGAATATTTGTCGCATTCGGGATGCATGTAGCGTGTTCGGAACACGGAATTTGATGGTGAGCGAATCCATGTAAATTACATGTCTATTGGTTAGAACCCGCTCCAAGAGGTTTTTGCCGTGAAATCTGCCTCATTTTCGAAACTGGCGTTTGGAAAACTCTGTGAAATCACAGAAAATGCTTCTAAGCATCTATAAGCCTTCTATAGTGAGAAAGTCCTGTAATCCACATGCAAACAAATCTGTAGTGTATTTTTGTCGAAACTTTTCTGCATGTAGCGTGTTCAAAACACGTAATTTCACTGCGGGAGAATCTATGTAATATACATATCTATTGGGTAGAATACGCTCCAACAGTTTTTTCCTTTGAAAACTGCCTGATTTTCAAAACTGCTATTCGGAAATAAATGCGAACACAGTTTTAAAGTTTCTTGGTGTCAATATGCCTTGTATGGTGGATGAAAGTTTTGCAATACACATGTATAAAACTCATTAAGAATGTTTGTCAAATCCGTGATGTGTGTAGCGCGTTCGGAACATGGACTGTCACGGTGAGGCAAACTATGTAAATTACATATCTATTGGTTAGAACACGCTCCAGGAGCATTTTACTGAAACATCTGCCTCAGTTTGAAAACTGTTGATATGAAAACGCTGCAAAATCTGAGTAAATGCTTTAAGGTGACAATGTGTCTTCAATGGGATATTAAAGATGTGTAATTCACATGCTAAGAACTCAGCAGTGAATATTTGTTGAATCCGTGGTGCATGTACCGTTTTCAGAACACGGAATGTTACGGTGAAGGTATCTATGAAAATGAGATGTCTATTCGATAGAACATGCACCAAGAGAATTTTTCTGCAAAAACTGCCTGATTTTGGTAACTGATATTAGGAAAACCTGCGAAATCAAAGTAAATGTTTCTATGTGTAAATATGCCTTGTATTGTGGTTGAAAAATCGGTAATCCACATGCTCACGGTCATTAAATAATGTTTGTCGAACCCGTGATGAATGTAACGTTTTCGGAACACGGAATGTCTCGGTGAGTGAAGCTCTGAAAATAACAATTCTACTGGATAGAACTCGCTTGAATTGAATGTTTCTGTGAATATTTCATGATTTTCGAAACTGGATGTTAGGAAAAAATTGCGAAATAAGAATAACTACTTCTAGGTGTAAATATTCCTTGTATGGTGGATGAAAGTTCGGTAATCCACATGCTCACACTCATTAAAGAATGTTTGTCGAACTCGTGATGCATGTAACGTGTTCGGAATACGGAATGTCATAGTGAAGGAAACAATATAAGTTACATGTCTATTGGGTAGAACTCGCTTGAAGTGAATTTTTCTGCAAATTGTGCCTCATTTTGAAAACTGCCATTAGGAGAACCCTGTGAAATCTGAGAAAATGCTTCTAAGTGTCAATATGCCTTGAATGGTGAATGAAAGTCCAGTAATCCACTTGTTAATAACAGTGTAGTAATTATTTTTTAAACCGTGATTCATGTTGCGCTTTTGGAAAATGGAATTTCACAGTAATGGAACTATGTAAATTACAATTCTATTGAGTAGAACGAGCTAGAAGAGAATTTTTCTGTGAAAATTGCATGATTACCGAATCTGAAGTTTGGAAAAAGCTGCAAAAAGGGAGTAAATATTTGCAGGGGTAAATGTGCCTTTATGTTGCAAGAAAGTTCGATAATCCACATTTTCACAATATATTAAAGAATCTTTTTCTAATCCGTGATGCATGTAGCGTGTTCTGAATGTGGATTTTTACGGTGATTGAAAGAATGTAAATGACTTCTCTATTGGGTAGAAGTTGCTCTGAGAGAGTTTTTCTGCGAAAACTTTGTCATTTTTGAACCTGGCGTTTAGAAAACGCTGCAAAATCTGAGAAAATACTTCTAAGAAACAATATTCAATGTATTGTGATGAAAGTTCGGTATTCCACATGCTAACAAATTTGTAGTGAATATTTGTCGAATCCTTTATGCATGTAACATGTTTGGAACACGGAATTTCATGATGACGGGTTCTATGGAAATTGCATGTCTATTGGGTAGAACTCGCTCCAAGAGGATTTTTCTGTGGAAACTGCATGATTTTAGAGACTGACATTAGGAGAATACTACTAAATCAGAATAAAAGTTCGATGTATAAATATGCACTGTAAGGTGGATTAAAGTTCGATAATACACATGTTCACAACTCATTTAAGAACGTTTTTGAATCCGTGGTGCATGTAAAATGTTCGGAACACGGAATTTCATGGCCAGGGAATTTATGTAAATTACATTTACCATGGTTAGAAATCACTCCTAGAGATTTTTCCTGAGGAATCGGCCTGTTTTTCGAAACTGGCATTAGGAAAAACCTGTGAACCCAGATTACTAGATTCTCGGTGTACATCTGCCTTTTATGGTGGATGAAAGTTCGGTAATCCTCATGCTAACTACTCTGTAGTGAATATTTGTCGAATCCGAGATAAGTGAAGTGTGTTCGGAACACAGAATATCATGGTGAGCGAATCTATGTAAAATAAATGTTTCTTGGGTAGAATTTGCTCTAAGAGTTTTTTCTGAGAAATCTGCCTCATTTATGAACCTGGCGTTTGAAAATCTCTGCAAAATCAGAGAAAATGCTTCTAAGAATCAATATTCAATGTATTGTGATGAAAGTTCGGTAATCCACATGCTAACAAATTTGTAGTGAATATTTGTCGAATCCTTTATGCATGTAACATGTTTGGAACACGGAAATTCACGATGACGGGTTCTATGGAAATTGCATGTCTATTGGGTAGAACACGCTCCAAGAGGATTTTTCTGTGGAAACTGCATGATTTTAGAGACTGACATTAGGAGAATACTACTAAATCAGAATAAAATTTCTATGTATAAATATTCACTGTAATGTGTATTAAAGTTCGTTAATACACATGTTCACAACTCATTAAAGAACGTTTTTTGAATCCGTGGTGCATGAAACATGTTCAGAACACGGAATGTCACGGTGATTTAAAGTAGGTAAATTACCTATCTTTTGGGTAGAACTGGCTCCAAGAGCATTTTTCTGCCAAATCTGCCTCATTTTCAAAACTGGCGTTCAAACTAACGTGTGAAATCTGAGAAAATTATTCAAAGTGTTAGTAAGTCTCCTATGGTGGATGAAAGTGCTGTAATCCACTTGCTAACAACTCTGTAGTGAATATTTGTCGCATTCGGGATGCATGTAGCGTGTTCGGAACACGGAATTTGATGGTGAGCGAATCCATGTAAATTACATGTCTATTGGTTAGAACCCGCTCCAAGAGGTTTTTGCCGTGAAATCTGCCTCATTTTCGAAACTGGCGTTTGGAAAACTCTGTGAAATCACAGAAAATGCTTCTAAGCATCTATAAGCCTTCTATAGTGAGAAAGTCCTGTAATCCACATGCAAACAAATCTGTAGTGTATTTTTGTCGAAACTTTTCTGCATGTAGCGTGTTCAAAACACGTAATTTCACTGCGGGAGAATCTATGTAATATACATATCTATTGGGTAGAATACGCTCCAACAGTTTTTTCCTTTGAAAACTGCCTGATTTTCAAAACTGCTATTCGGAAATAAATGCGAACACAGTTTTAAAGTTTCTTGGTGTCAATATGCCTTGTATGGTGGATGAAAGTTTTGCAATACACATGTATAAAACTCATTAAGAATGTTTGTCAAATCCGTGATGTGTGTAGCGCGTTCGGAACATGGACTGTCACGGTGAGGCAAACTATGTAAATTACATATCTATTGGTTAGAACACGCTCCAGGAGCATTTTACTGAAACATCTGCCTCAGTTTGAAAACTGTTGATATGAAAACGCTGCAAAATCTGAGTAAATGCTTTAAGGTGACAATGTGTCTTCAATGGGATATTAAAGATGTGTAATTCACATGCTAAGAACTCAGCAGTGAATATTTGTTGAATCCGTGGTGCATGTACCGTTTTCAGAACACGGAATGTTACGGTGAAGGTATCTATGAAAATGAGATGTCTATTCGATAGAACATGCACCAAGAGAATTTTTCTGCAAAAACTGCCTGATTTTGGTAACTGATATTAGGAAAACCTGCGAAATCAAAGTAAATGTTTCTATGTGTAAATATGCCTTGTATTGTGGTTGAAAAATCGGTAATCCACATGCTCACGGTCATTAAATAATGTTTGTCGAACCCGTGATGAATGTAACGTTTTCGGAACACGGAATGTCTCGGTGAGTGAAGCTCTGAAAATAACAATTCTACTGGATAGAACTCGCTTGAATTGAATGTTTCTGTGAATATTTCATGATTTTCGAAACTGGATGTTAGGAAAAAATTGCGAAATAAGAATAACTACTTCTAGGTGTAAATATTCCTTGTATGGTGGATGAAAGTTCGGTAATCCACATGCTCACACTCATTAAAGAATGTTTGTCGAACTCGTGATGCATGTAACGTGTTCGGAATACGGAATGTCATAGTGAAGGAAACAATATAAGTTACATGTCTATTGGGTAGAACTCGCTTGAAGTGAATTTTTCTGCAAATTGTGCCTCATTTTGAAAACTGCCATTAGGAGAACCCTGTGAAATCTGAGAAAATGCTTCTAAGTGTCAATATGCCTTGAATGGTGAATGAAAGTCCAGTAATCCACTTGTTAATAACAGTGTAGTAATTATTTTTTAAACCGTGATTCATGTTGCGCTTTTGGAAAATGGAATTTCACAGTAATGGAACTATGTAAATTACAATTCTATTGAGTAGAACGAGCTAGAAGAGAATTTTTCTGTGAAAATTGCATGATTACCGAATCTGAAGTTTGGAAAAAGCTGCAAAAAGGGAGTAAATATTTGCAGGGGTAAATGTGCCTTTATGTTGCAAGAAAGTTCGATAATCCACATTTTCACAATATATTAAAGAATCTTTTTCTAATCCGTGATGCATGTAGCGTGTTCTGAATGTGGATTTTTACGGTGATTGAAAGAATGTAAATGACTTCTCTATTGGGTAGAAGTTGCTCTGAGAGAGTTTTTCTGCGAAAACTTTGTCATTTTTGAACCTGGCGTTTAGAAAACGCTGCAAAATCTGAGAAAATACTTCTAAGAATCAATATTCAATGTATTGTGATGAAACTTCGTTAATCCACATGCTAACAAATTTGTAGTGAATATTTGTCGAATCCTTTATGCATGTAACATGTTTGGAACACGGAATTTCATGATGACGGGTTCTATGGAAATTGCATGTCTATTGGGTAGAACTCGCTCCAAGAGGATTTTTCTGTGGAAACTGCATGATTTTAGAGACTGACATTAGGAGAATACTACTAAATCAGAATAAAAGTTCGATGTATAAATATGCACTGTAAGGTGGATTAAAGTTCGATAATACACATGTTCACAACTCATTTAAGAACGTTTTTGAATCCGTGGTGCATGTAAAATGTTCGGAACACGGAATTTCATGGCCAGGGAATTTATGTAAATTACATTTACCATGGTTAGAAATCACTCCTAGAGATTTTTCCTGAGGAATCGGCCTGTTTTTCGAAACTGGCATTAGGAAAAACCTGTGAACCCAGATTACTAGATTCTCGGTGTACATCTGCCTTTTATGGTGGATGAAAGTTCGGTAATCCTCATGCTAACTACTCTGTAGTGAATATTTGTCGAATCCGAGATAAGTGAAGTGTGTTCGGAACACAGAATATCATGGTGAGCGAATCTATGTAAAATAAATGTTTCTTGGGTAGAATTTGCTCTGAGAGTTTTTTCTGAGAAATCTGCCTCATTTATGAACCTGGCGTTTGAAAATCTCTGCAAAATCAGAGAAAATGCTTCTAAGAATCAATATTCAATGTATTGTGATGAAAGTTCGGTAATCCACATGCTAACAAATTTGTAGTGAATATTTGTCGAATCCTTTATGCATGTAACATGTTTGGAACACGGAAATTCACGATGACGGGTTCTATGGAAATTGCATGTCTATTGGGTAGAACACGCTCCAAGAGGATTTTTCTGTGGAAACTGCATGATTTTAGAGACTGACATTAGGAGAATACTACTAAATCAGAATAAAATTTCTATGTATAAATATTCACTGTAAGGTGGATTAAAGTTCGTTAATACACATGTTCACAACTCATTAAAGAACGTTTTTTGAATCCGTGGTGCATGAAACATGTTCAGAACACGGAATGTCACGGTGATTTAAAGTAGGTAAATTACCTATCTTTTGGTTAGAACTGGCTCCAAGAGCATTTTTCTGCCAAATCTGCCTCATTTTCAAAACTGGCGTTCAAACTAACGTGTGAAATCTGAGAAAATTATTCAAAGTGTCAGTAAGCCTTCTATGGTGGATGAAAGTGCTGTAATCCACTTGCTAACAACTCTGTAGTGAATATTTGTCGCATCCGAGATGCATGTAGCGTGTTCGGAACACGGAATTTGACGGTGAGCGAATCCATGTAAATTACATGTCTATTGGTTAGAACACACTCCAAGAGGTTTTTGCCATGAAATCTGCCTCATTTTCGAAACTGGCGTTTGGAAAACTCTGTGAAATCACAGAAAATGCTTCTAAGCATCTATAAGCCTTCTATAGTGAGAAAGTCCTGTAATCCACATGCAAACAAATCTGTAGTGTATTTTTATCGAAACTTTTCTGCATGTAGCGTGTTCAAAACACGTAATTTCACAGCGGGAGAATCTATGTAATTTGCATATCTATTGGGTAGAATACGCTCCAACAGTTTTTTCCTTTGAAAACTGCCTGATTTTCGAAACTGCTATTCGGAAATAACTGCGAACTCAGTTTTAAAGTTTCTTGGTGTCAATATGCCTTGTATGGTGGATGAAAGTTTTGTAATACACATGTACACAACTCATTAAGAATGTTTGTCAAATCCGTGATGTGTGTAGCACGTTTGGAACATGGACTGTCACGGTGAGGCAAACTATGTAAATTACATATCTATTGGTTAGAACACGCTCCAGGAGCATTTTACTGAAACATCTGCCTCAGTTTGAAAACTGTTGATATGAAAACGCTGCAAAATCTGAGTAAATGCTTTAAGGTGACAATGTGTCTTCAATGGGATATTAAAGATGTGTAATTCACATGCTAAGAACTCAGCAGTGAATATTTGTTGAATCCGTGGTGCATGTACCGTTTTCAGAACACGGAATGTTACGGTGAAGGTATCTATGAAAATGAGATGTCTATTCGATAGAACATGCACCAGGAGAATTTTTCTGCAAAACTGCCTGATTTTGGTAACTGATATTAGGAAAACCTGCGAAATCTAAGTAAATGTTTCTAGGTGTAAATATGCCTTGTATTGTGGTTGAAAAATCGGTAATCCACATGCTCATGGTCATTAAATAATCTTTGTCGAACCCGTGATGAATATAACGTTTTCGGAAAACGGAATGTCTCGGTGAGAGAAGCTCTGAAAATAACAATTCTACTGGATAGAACTCGCTTGAATTGAATGTTTCTGTGAACATTTCATGATTTTCGAAACTGGAGGTTAGGAAAAACCTGTGAAATCAGAATAACTACTTCTAGGTGTAAATATGCCTTGTATGGTGGATGAAAGTTCGGTAATCCACATGCTCACACTCATTAAAGAATGTTTGTCGAACTCGTGATGCATGTAACGTGTTCGGAATACGGAATGTCATAGTGAAGGAAACAATGTAATTTACATGTCTATTGGGTAGAACTCGCTTGAAGAGAATTTTTCTGCGAAATGTGCCTCATTTTGAAAACTGCCATTAGGAGAACCCTGTGAAATCTGAGAAAATGCTTCTAAGTGTCAATATGCCTTGAATGGTGAATGAAAGTCCGGTAATCCACTTGTTAATAACAGTGTAGTAATTATTTTTTAAACCGTGATTCATGTTGCGCTTTTGGAAAATGGAATTTCACAGTAATGAAACTATGTAAATTACAATTCTATTGAGTAGAACGAGCTAGAAGAGAATTTTTCTGTGAAAATTGCATGATTACCGAATCTGAAGTTTGGAAAAAGCTGCAAAAAGGGAGTAAATATTTGCAGGGGTAAATGTGCCTTTATGTTGCAAGAAAGTTCGATAATCCACATTTTCACAACATATTAAAGAATCTTTTTCTAATCCGTGATGCATGTAGCGTGTTCTGAATGTCGATTTTCACGGTGATTGAAACAATGTAAATGACTTCTCTATTGGGTAGAAGTTGCTCCGAGTTTTTCTGCGAAAACTTCATCATTTTTGAACCTGGCGTTTAGAAAACGCTGCAAAATCTGAGAAAATACTTCTAAGAATCAATATTCAATGTATTGTGATGAAAGTTCGGTAATCCACTTGCTAACATATTTGTAGTGAATATTTGTCGAATCATTTATGCATGTAACATGTTTGGAACACGGAATTTCACGATGACGGGTTCTATGGAAATTGCATGTCTATTGGGTAGAACTCGCTCCAAGAGGATTTTTCTGTTTAAACTGCATGATTTTAGAGACTGACATTAGGAGAATACTACTACATCAGAATAAAATTTCTATGTATAAATATGCACTGTAAGGTGGATTAAAGTTCGTTAATACACATGTTCACAACTCATTAAAGAACGTTTTTTGAATTCGTGGTGCATGTTACATGTTCGGAACACGGAATTTCATGGCCAGGGTATTTATGTATATTATATTTCCCATGGTTAGAAATCACTCCAAGAGATTTTTCCTGAGAAATCGGCCTGTTTTTCGAAACTGGCATTAGGAAAATCCTGCGAACCCAGATTACTAGATTCTCGGTGTACTTCTGCCTTTTATGGTGGATGAAAGTTCGGTAATCCGCATGCTAACTACTCTGTAGTGAATATTTGTTGAATCCGAGATACGTGAAGTGTGTTCGAAACACAGAATATCACGGTGAGCGAATCTATGCAAAATACATGTCTCTTGGTTAGAATTTGCACTAAGAGTTTTTTCTGAGAAATCTGCCTCATTTTTGAACGTGGCATTTGAAAATCTCTGCAAAATCAGAGAAAATGCTTCTAAGAATCAATATTCAATTTATTGTGATGAAACTTCGGTAATCCACATGCTAACAAATTTGTAGTGAATATTTGTCGAATCCTTTATGCATGTAACATGTTTGGAACACGGAATTTCACGATGACGGGTTCTATGAAAATTGCATGTCTATTGGGTAGAACTCGCTCCAAGAGGATTTTTCTGTGGAAACTGCATGATTTTAGAGACTGACATTAGGAGAATACTACTAAATCAGAATAAAATTTCTATGTATAAATATGCACTGTAAGGTGGATTAAAGTTCGTTAATACACATGTTCACAACTCATTAAAGAACGTTTTTTGAATCCGTGGTGCATGTAACATGTTCAGAACACGGAATGTCACGGAGATTGAAAGTAGGTAAATTACATATCTTTTGGGTAGAACTGGCTCCAAGAGCATTTTTCTGCCAAATCTGCCTCATTTTCAAAACTGGCGTTCAAACTAACGTGTGAAATCTGAGAAAATTATTCAAAGTGTCAGTAAGCCTTCTATGGTGGATGAAAGTGCTGTAATCCACTTGCTAACAACTCTGTAGTGAATATTTGTCGCATCCGAGATGCATGTAGCGTGTTCGGAACACGGAATTTGACGGTGAGCGAATCCATGTAAATTACATGTCTATTGGTTAGAACACACTCCAAGAGGTTTTTGCCATGAAATCTGCCTCATTTTCGAAACTGGCGTTTGGAAAACTCTGTGAAATCACAGAAAATGCTTCTAAGCATCTATAAGCCTTCTATAGTGAGAAAGTCCTGTAATCCACATGCAAACAAATCTGTAGTGTATTTTTATCGAAACTTTTCTGCATGTAGCGTGTTCAAAACACGTAATTTCACAGCGGGAGAATCTATGTAATTTGCATATCTATTGGGTAGAATACGCTCCAACAGTTTTTTCCTTTGAAAACTGCCTGATTTTCGAAACTGCTATTCGGAAATAACTGCGAACTCAGTTTTAAAGTTTCTTGGTGTCAATATGCCTTGTATGGTGGATGAAAGTTTTGTAATACACATGTACACAACTCATTAAGAATGTTTGTCAAATCCGTGATGTGTGTAGCACGTTCGGAACATGGACTGTCACGGTGAGGCAAACTATGTAAATTACATATCTATTGGTTAGAACACGCTCCAGGAGCATTTTACTGAAACATCTGCCTCAGTTTGAAAACTGTTGATATGAAAACGCTGCAAAATCTGAGTAAATGCTTTAAGGTGACAATGTGTCTTCAATGGGATATTAAAGATGTGTAATTCACATGCTAAGAACTCAGCAGTGAATATTTGTTGAATCCGTGGTGCATGTACCGTTTTCAGAACACGGAATGTTACGGTGAAGGTATCTATGAAAATGAGATGTCTATTCGATAGAACATGCACCAGGAGAATTTTTCTGCAAAACTGCCTGATTTTGGTAACTGATATTAGGAAAACCTGCGAAATCTAAGTAAATGTTTCTAGGTGTAAATATGCCTTGTATTGTGGTTGAAAAATCGGTAATCCACATGCTCACGGTCATTAAATAATCTTTGTCGAACCCGTGATGAATATAACGTTTTCGGAAAACGGAATGTCTCGGTGAGAGAAGCTCTGAAAATAACAATTCTACTGGATAGAACTCGCTTGAATTGAATGTTTCTGTGAACATTTCATGATTTTCGAAACTGGAGGTTAGGAAAAACCTGCGAAATCAGAATAACTACTTCTAGGTGTAAATATGCCTTATATGGTGGATGAAAGTTCGGTAATCCACATGCTCACACTCATTAAAGAATGTTTGTCGAACTCGTGATGCATGTAACGTGTTCGGAATACGGAATGTCATAGTGAAGGAAACAATGTAATTTACATGTCTATTGGGTAGAACTCGCTTGAAGAGAATTTTTCTGCGAAATGTGCCTCATTTTGAAAACTGCCATTAGGAGAACCCTGTGAAATCTGAGAAAATGCTTCTAAGTGTCAATATGCCTTGAATGGTGAATGAAAGTCCGGTAATCCACTTGTTAATAACATTGTAGTAATTATTTTTTAAACCGTGATTCATGTTGCGCTTTTGGAAAATGGAATTTCACAGTAATGAAACTATGTAAATTACAATTCTATTGAGTAGAACGAGCTAGAAGAGAATTATTCTGCGAAAATTGCATGATTACCGAATCTGAAGTTTGGAAAAAGCTGCAAAAAGGGAGTAAATATTTGCAGGGGTAAATGTGCCTTTATGTTGCAAGAAAGTTCGATAATCCACATTTTCACAACATATTAAAGACTCTTTTTCTAATCCGTGATGCATGTAGCGTGTTCTGAATGTCGATTTTCACGGTGATTGAAACAATGTAAATGACTTCTCTATTGGGTAGAAGTTGCTCCGAGAGAGTTTTTCTGCGAAAACTTCGTCATTTTTAAACCTGGCGTTTAGGAAACGCTGCAAAATCTGAGAAAATACTTCTAAGAATCAATATTCAATGTATTGTGATGAAAGTTCGGTAATCCACATGCTAACAAATTTGTAGTGAATATTTGTCGAAACATTTATGCATGTAACATGTTTGGAACACAGAATTTCACGATGACGGGTTCTATGGAAATTGCATGTCTATTGGGTAGAACTCGCTCCAAGAGGATTTTTCTGTGGAAACTGCATGATTTTAGAGACTGACGTTAGGAGAATACTACTACATCAGAATAAAATTTCTATGTATAAATATGCACTGTAAGGTGGATTAAAGTTCGTTAATACACATGTTCACAACTCATTAAAGAACGTTTTTTGAATTCGTGGTGCATGTTACATGTTCGGAACACGGAATTTCATGGCCAGGGTATTTATGTATATTATATTTCCCATGGTTAGAAATCACTCCAAGAGATTTTTCCTGAGAAATCGGCCTGTTTTTCGAAACTGGCATTAGGAAAATCCTGCGAACCCAGATTACTAGATTCTCGGTGTACTTCTGCCTTTTATGGTGGATGAAAGTTCGGTAATCCGCATGCTAACTACTCTGTAGTGAATATTTGTTGAATCCGAGATACGTGAAGTTTGTTCGAAACACAGAATATCACGGTGAGCGAATCTATGCAAAATACATGTCTCTTGGTTAGAATTTGCACTAAGAGTTTTTTCTGAGAAATCTGCCTCATTTTTGAACGTGGCATTTGAAAATCTCTGCAAAATCAGAGAAAATGCTTCTAAAAATCAATATTCAATTTATTGTGATGAAACTTCGGTAATCCACATGCTAACAAATTTGTAGTGAATATTTGTCGAATCCTTTATGCATGTAACATGTTTGGAACACGGAATTTCACGATGACGGGTTCTATGAAAATTGCATGTCTATTGGGTAGAACTCGCTCCAAGAGGATTTTTCTGTGGAAACTGCATGATTTTAGAGACTGACATTAGGAGAATACTACTAAATCAGAATAAAATTTCTATGTATAAATATGCACTGTAAGGTGGATTAAAGTTCGTTAATACACATGTTCACAACTCATTAAAGAACGTTTTTTGAATCCGTGGTGCATGTAACATGTTCAGAACACGGAATGTCACGGAGATTGAAAGTAGGTAAATTACATATCTTTTGGGTAGAACTGGCTCCAAGAGCATTTTTCTGCCAAATCTGCCTCATTTTCAAAACTGGCGTTCAAACTAACGTGTGAAATCTGAGAAAATTATTCAAAGTGTCAGTAAGCCTTCTATGGTGGATGAAAGTGCTGTAATCCACTTGCTAACAACTCTGTAGTGAATATTTGTCGCATCCGAGATGCATGTAGTGTGTTCGGAACACGGAATTTGACGGTGAGCGAATCCATGTAAATTACATGTCTATTGGTTAGAACACACTCCAAGAGGTTTTTGCCATGAAATCTGCCTCATTTTCGAAACTGGCGTTTGGAAAATTCTGTGAAATCACAGAAAATGCTTCTAAGCATCTATAAGCCTTCTATAGTGAGAAAGTCCTGTAATCCACATGCAAACAAATCTGTAGTGTATTTTTATCGAAACTTTTCTGCATGTAGCGTGTTCAAAACACGTAATTTCACAGCGGGAGAATCTATGTAATTTGCATATCTATTGGGTAGAATACGCTCCAACAGTTTTTTTCCTTTGAAAACTGCCTGATTTTCGAAACTGCTATTCGGAAATAACTGCGAACTCAGTTTTAAAGTTTCTTGGTGTCAATATGCCTTGTATGGTGGATGAAAGTTTTGTAATACACATGTACACAACTCATTAAGAATGTTTGTCAAATCCGTGATGTGTGTAGCACGTTCGGAACATGGACTGTCACGGTGAGGCAAACTATGTAAATTACATATCTATTGGTTAGAACACGCTCCAGGAGCATTTTACTGAAACATCTGCCTCAGTTTGAAAACTGTTGATATGAAAACGCTGCAAAATCTGAGTAAATGCTTTAAGGTGACAATGTGTCTTCAATGGGATATTAAAGACGTGTAATTCACATGCTAAGAACTCAGCAGTGAATATTTGATGAATCCGTGGTGCATGTACCGTTTTCAGAACACGGAATGTTACGGTGAAGGTATCTATGAAAATGAGATGTCTATTCGATAGAACATGCACCAGGAGAATTTTTCTGCAAAACTGCCTGATTTTGGTAACTGATATTAGGAAAACCTGCGAAATCTAAGTAAATGTTTCTAGGTGTAAATATGCCTTGTATTGTGGTTGAAAAATCGGTAATCCACATGCTCACGGTCATTAAATAATCTTTGTCGAACCCGTGATGAATATAACGTTTTCGGAAAACGGAATGTCTCGGTGAGAGAAGCTCTGAAAATAACAATTCTACTGGATAGAACTCGCTTGAATTGAATGTTTCTGTGAACATTTCATGATTTTCGAAACTGGAGGTTAGGAAAAACCTGCGAAATCAGAATAACTACTTCTAGGTGTAAATATGCCTTGTATGGTGGATGAAAGTTCAGTAATCCACATGCTCACACTCATTAAAGAATGTTTGTCGAACTCGTGATGCATGTAACGTGTTCGGAATACGGAATGTCATAGTGAAGGAAACAATGTAATTTACATGTCTATTGGGTAGAACTCGCTTGAAGAGAATTTTTCTGCGAAATGTGCCTCATTTTGAAAACTGCCATTAGGAGAACCCTGTGAAATCTGACAAAATGCTTCTAAGTGTCAATATGCCTTGAATGGTGAATGAAAGTCCGGTAATCCACTTGTTAATAACAGTGTAGTAATTATTTTTTAAACCGTGATTAATGATGCGCTTTTGGAAAATGGAATTTCACAATAATGAAACTATGTAAATTACAATTCTATTGAGTAGAACGAGCTAGAAGAGAATTTTTCTGCGAAAATTGCATGATTACCGAATCTGAAGTTTGGAAAAAGCTGCAAAAAGGGAGTAAATATTTGCAGGGGTAAATGTGCCTTTATGTTGCAAGAAAGTTCGATAATCCACATTTTCACAACATATTAAAGACTTTTTCTAATCCGTGATGCATGTAGCGTGTTCTGAATGTCGATTTTCACGGTGATTGAAACAATGTAAATGACTTCTCTATTGGGTAGAAGTTGCTCCGAGAGAGTTATTCTGCGAAAACTTCGTCATTTTTGAACCTGGCGTTTAGAAAACGCTGCAAAATCTGAGAAAATACTTCTAAGAATCAATATTCAATGTATTGTGATGAAAGTTCGGTAATCCACATGCTAACAAATTTGTAGTGAATATTTGTCGAATCATTTATGCATGTAACATGTTTGGAACACGGAATTTCACGATGACGGGTTCTATGGAAATTGCATGTCTATTGGGTAGAACTCGCTCCAAGAGGATTTTTCTGTGGAAACTGCATGATTTTAGAGACTGACATTAGGAGAATACTACTACATCAGAATAAAATTTCTATGTATAAATATGCACTGTAAGGTGGATTAAAGTTCGTTAATACACATGTTCACAACTCATTAAAGAACGTTTTTTGAATTCGTGGTGCATGTTACATGTTCGGAACACGGAATTTCATGGCCAGGGAATTTATGTATATTATATTTCCCATAGTTAGAAATCACTCCAAGAGATTTTTCCTGAGAAATCGGCCTGTTTTTCGAAACTGGCATTAGGAAAATCCTGCGAACCCAGATTACTAGATTCTCGGTGTACTTCTGCCTTTTATGGTGGATGAAAGTTCGGTAATCCGCATGCTAACTACTCTGTAGTGAATATTTGTTGAATCCGAGATACGTGAAGTGTGTTCGAAACACAGAATATCACGGTGAGCGAATCTATGCAAAATACATGTCTCTTGGTTAGAATTTGCACTAAGAGTTTTTTCTGAGAAACCTGCCTCATTTTTGAACGTGGCATTTGAAAATCTCTGCAAAATCAGAGAAAATGCTTCTAAGAATCAATATTCAATGTATTGTGATGAAACTTCGTTAATCCACATGCTAACAAATTTGTAGTGAATATTTGTCGAATCCTTTATGCATGTAACATGTTTGGAACACGGAATTTCACGATGACGGGTTCTATGAAAATTGCATGTCTATTGGGTAGAACTCGCTCCAACAGGATTTTTCTGTGGAAACTGCATGATTTTAGAGACTGACATTAGGAGAATTCTACTAAATCAGAATAAAATTTCTATGTATAAATATGCACTGTAAGGTGGATTAAAGTTCGTTAATACACATGTTCACAACTCATTAAAGAACGTTTTTTGAATCGGTGGTGCAAGTAACATGTTCAGAACACGGAATGTCACGGAGATTGAAAGTAGGTAAATTACCTGTCTTTTGGGTAGAACTGGCTCCAAGAGCATTTTTCTGCCAAATCTGCCTCATTTTCAAAACTGGCGTTCAAACTAACGTGTGAAATCTGAGAAAATTATTCAAAGTGTCAGTAAGCCTTCTATGGTGGATGAAAGTGCTGTAATCCACTTGCTAACAACTCTGTAGTGAATATTTGTCGCATCCGAGATGCATGTAGCGTGTTCGGAACACGGAATTTGACGGTGAGCGAATCCATGTAAATTACATGTCTATTGGTTAGAACACACTCCAAGAGGTTTTTGCCATGAAATCTGCCTCATTTTCGAAACTGGCGTTTGGAAAACTCTGTGAAATCACAGAAAATGCTTCTAAGCATCTATAAGCCTTCTATAGTGAGAAAGTCCTGTAATCCACATGCAAACAAATCTGTAGTGTATTTTTATCGAAACTTTTCTGCATGTAGCGTGTTCAAAACACGTAATTTCACAGCGGGAGAATCTATGTAATTTGCATATCTATTGGGTAGAATACGCTCCAACAGTTTTTTCCTTTGAAAACTGCCTGATTTTCGAAACTGCTATTCGGAAATAACTGCGAACTCAGTTTTAAAGTTTCTTGGTGTCAATATGCCTTGTATGGTGGATGAAAGTTTTGTAATACACATGTACACAACTCATTAAGAATGTTTGTCAAATCCGTGATGTGTGTAGCACGTTTGGAACATGGACTGTCACGGTGAGGCAAACTATGTAAATTACATATCTATTGGTTAGAACACGCTCCAGGAGCATTTTACTGAAACATCTGCCTCAGTTTGAAAACTGTTGATATGAAAACGCTGCAAAATCTGAGTAAATGCTTTAAGGTGACAATGTGTCTTCAATGGGATATTAAAGATGTGTAATTCACATGCTAAGAACTCAGCAGTGAATATTTGTTGAATCCGTGGTGCATGTACCGTTTTCAGAACACGGAATGTTACGGTGAAGGTATCTATGAAAATGAGATGTCTATTCGATAGAACATGCACCAGGAGAATTTTTCTGCAAAACTGCCTGATTTTGGTAACTGATATTAGGAAAACCTGCGAAATCTAAGTAAATGTTTCTAGGTGTAAATATGCCTTGTATTGTGGTTGAAAAATCGGTAATCCACATGCTCACGGTCATTAAATAATCTTTGTCGAACCCGTGATGAATATAACGTTTTCGGAAAACGGAATGTCTCGGTGAGAGAAGCTCTGAAAATAACAATTCTACTGGATAGAACTCGCTTGAATTGAATGTTTCTGTGAACATTTCATGATTTTCGAAACTGGAGGTTAGGAAAAACCTGCGAAATCAGAATAACTACTTCTAGGTGTAAATATGCCTTGTATGGTGGATGAAAGTTCGGTAATCCACATGCTCACACTCATTAAAGAATGTTTGTCGAACTCGTGATGCATGTAACGTGTTCGGAATACGGAATGTCATAGTGAAGGAAACAATGTAATTTACATGTCTATTGGGTAGAACTCGCTTGAAGAGAATTTTTCTGCGAAATGTGCCTCATTTTGAAAACTGCCATTAGGAGAACCCTGTGAAATCTGACAAAATGCTTCTAAGTGTCAATATGCCTTGAATGGTGAATGAAAGTCCGGTAATCCACTTGTTAATAACAGTGTAGTAATTATTTTTTAAACCGTGATTCATGTTGCGCTTTTGGAAAATGGAATTTCACAGTAATGAAACTATGTAAATTACAATTCTATTGAGTAGAACGAGCTAGAAGAGAATTTTTCTGCGAAAATTGCATGATTACCGAATCTGAAGTTTGGAAAAAGCTGCAAAAAGGGAGTAAATATTTGCAGGGGTAAATGTGCCTTTATGTTGCAAGAAAGTTCGATAATCCACATTTTCACAACATATTAAAGACTCTTTTTCTAATCCGTGATGCATGTAGCGTGTTCTGAATGTCGATTTTCACGGTGATTGAAACAATGTAAATGACTTCTCTATTGGGTAGAAGTTGCTCCGAGAGAGTTTTTCTGCGAAAACTTCGTCATTTTTGAACCTGGCGTTTAGAAAACGCTGCAAAATCTGAGAAAATACTTCTAAGAATCAATATTCAATGTATTGTGATGAAAGTTCGGTAATCCACATGCTAACAAATTTGTAGTGAATATTTCTCGAATCATTTATGCATGTAACATGTTTGGAACACGGAATTTCACGATGACGGGTTCTATGGAAATTGCATGTCTATTGGGTAGAACTCGCTCCAAGAGGATTTTTCTGTGGAAACTGCATGATTTTAGAGACTGACATTAGGAGAATACTACTACATCAGAATAAAATTTCTATGTATAAATATGCACTGTAAGGTGGATTAAAGTTCGTTAATACACATGTTCACAACTCATTAAAGAACGTTTTTTGAATTCGTGGTGCATGTTACATGTTCGGAACACGGAATTTCATGGCCAGGGTATTTATGTATATTATATTTCCCATGGTTAGAAATCACTCCAAGAGATTTTTCCTGAGAAATCGGCCTGTTTTTCGAAACTGGCATTAGGAAAATCCTGCGAACCCAGATTACTAGATTCTCGGTGTACTTCTGCCTTTTATGGTGGATGAAAGTTCGGTAATCCGCATGCTAACTACTCTGTAGTGAATATTTGTTGAATCCGAGATACGTGAAGTGTGTTCGAAACACAGAATATCACGGTGAGCGAATCTATGCAAAATACATGTCTCTTGGTTAGAATTTGCACTAAGAGTTTTTTCTGAGAAATCTGCCTCATTTTTGAACCTGGCATTTGAAAATCTCTGCAAAATCAGAGAAAATGCTTCTAAGAATCAATATTCAATGTATTGTGATGAAACATCTGTAATCCACATGCTAACAAATTTGTAGTGAATATTTGTCGAATCCTTTATGCATGTAACATGTTTGGAACACGGAATTTCACGATGACGGGTTCTATGAAAATTGCATGTCTATTGGGTAGAACTCGCTCCAAGAGGATTTTTCCGTGGAAACTGCATGATTTTAGAGACTGACATTAGGAGAATACTACTAAATCAGAATAAAATTTCTATGTATAAATATGCACTGTAAGGTGGATTAAAGTTCGTTAATACACATGTTCACAACTCATTAAAGAACGTGTTTTGAATCCGTGGTGCATGTAACATGTTCAGAACACGGAATGTCACGGAGATTGAAAGTAGGTAAATTACCTATCTTTTGGGTAGAACTGGCTCCAAGAGCATTTTTCTGCCAAATCTGCCTCATTTTCAAAACTGGCGTTCAAACTAACGTGTGAAATCTGAGAAAATTATTCAAAGTGTCAGTAAGCCTTCTATGGTGGATGAAAGTGCTGTAATCCACTTGCTAACAACTCTGTAGTGAATATTTGTCGCATCCGAGATGCATGTAGCGTGTTCGGAACACGGAATTTGACGGTGAGCGAATCCATGTAAATTACATGTCTATTGGTTAGAACACACTCCAAGAGGTTTTTGCCATGAAATCTGCCTCATTTTCGAAACTGGCGTTTGGAAAACTCTGTGAAATCACAGAAAATGCTTCTAAGCATCTATAAGCCTTCTATAGTGAGAAAGTCCTGTAATCCACATGCAAACAAATCTGTAGTGTATTTTTATCGAAACTTTTCTGCATGTAGCGTGTTCAAAACACGTAATTTCACAGCGGGAGAATCTATGTAATTTGCATATCTATTGGGTAGAATACGCTCCAACAGTTTTTTCCTTTGAAAACTGCCTGATTTTCGAAACTGCTATTCGGAAATAACTGCGAACTCAGTTTTAAAGTTTCTTGGTGTCAATATGCCTTGTATGGTGGATGAAAGTTTTGTAATACACATGTACACAACTCATTAAGAATGTTTGTCAAATCCGTGATGTGTGTAGCACGTTTGGAACATGGACTGTCACGGTGAGGCAAACTATGTAAATTACATATCTATTGGTTAGAACACGCTCCAGGAGCATTTTACTGAAACATCTGCCTCAGTTTGAAAACTGTTGATATGAAAACGCTGCAAAATCTGAGTAAATGCTTTAAGGTGACAATGTGTCTTCAATGGGATATTAAAGATGTGTAATTCACATGCTAAGAACTCAGCAGTGAATATTTGTTGAATCCGTGGTGCATGTACCGTTTTCAGAACACGGAATGTTACGGTGAAGGTATCTATGAAAATGAGATGTCTATTCGATAGAACATGCACCAGGAGAATTTTTCTGCAAAACTGCCTGATTTTGGTAACTGATATTAGGAAAACCTGCGAAATCTAAGTAAATGTTTCTAGGTGTAAATATGCCTTGTATTGTGGTTGAAAAATCGGTAATCCACATGCTCACGGTCATTAAATAATCTTTGTCGAACCCGTGATGAATATAACGTTTTCGGAAAACGGAATGTCTCGGTGAGAGAAGCTCTGAAAATAACAATTCTACTGGATAGAACTCGCTTGAATTGAATGTTTCTGTGAACATTTCATGATTTTCGAAACTGGAGGTTAGGAAAAACCTGCGAAATCAGAATAACTACTTCTAGGTGTAAATATGCCTTGTATGGTGGATGAAAGTTCGGTAATCCACATGCTCACACTCATTAAAGAATGTTTGTCGAACTCGTGATGCATGTAACGTGTTCGGAATACGGAATGTCATAGTGAAGGAAACAATGTACTTTACATGTCTATTGGGTAGAACTCGCTTGAAGAGAATTTTTCTGCGAAATGTGCCTCATTTTGAAAACTGCCATTAGGAGAACCCTGTGAAATCTGACAAAATGCTTCTAAGTGTCAATATGCCTTGAATGGTGAATGAAAGTCCGGTAATCCACTTGTTAATAACAGTGTAGTAATTATTTTTTAAACCGTGATTCATGTTGCGCTTTTGGAAAATGGAATTTCACAGTAATGAAACTATGTAAATTACAATTCTATTGAGTAGAACGAGCTAGAAGAGAATTTTTCTGCGAAAATTGCATGATTACCGAATCTGAAGTTTGGAAAAAGCTGCAAAAAGGGAGTAAATATTTGCAGGGGTAAATGTGCCTTTATGTTGCAAGAAAGTTCGATAATCCACATTTTCACAACATATTAAAGACTCTTTTTCTAATCCGTGATGCATGTAGCGTGTTCTGAATGTCGATTTTCACGGTGATTGAAACAATGTAAATGACTTCTCTATTGGGTAGAAGTTGCTCCGAGAGAGTTTTTCTGCGAAAACTTCGTCATTTTTGAACCTGGCGTTTAGAAAACGCTGCAAAATCTGAGAAAATACTTCTAAGAATCAATATTCAATGTATTGTGATGAAAGTTCGGTAATCCACATGCTAACAAATTTGTAGTGAATATTTCTCGAATCATTTATGCATGTAACATGTTTGGAACACGGAATTTCACGATGACGGGTTCTATGGAAATTGCATGTCTATTGGGTAGAACTCGCTCCAAGAGGATTTTTCTGTGGAAACTGCATGATTTTAGAGACTGACATTAGGAGAATACTACTACATCAGAATAAAATTTCTATGTATAAATATGCACTGTAAGGTGGATTAAAGTTCGTTAATACACATGTTCACAACTCATTAAAGAACGTTTTTTGAATTCGTGGTGCATGTTACATGTTCGGAACACGGAATTTCATGGCCAGGGTATTTATGTATATTATATTTCCCATGGTTAGAAATCACTCCAAGAGATTTTTCCTGAGAAATCGGCCTGTTTTTCGAAACTGGCATTAGGAAAATCCTGCGAACCCAGATTACTAGATTCTCGGTGTACTTCTGCCTTTTATGGTGGATGAAAGTTCGGTAATCCGCATGCTAACTACTGTGTAGTGAATATTTGTTGAATCCGAGATACGTGAAGTGTGTTCGAAACACAGAATATCACGGTGAGCGAATCTATGCAAAATACATGTCTCTTGGTTAGAATTTGCACTAAGAGTTTTTTCTGAGAAATCTGCCTCATTTTTGAACCTGGCATTTGAAAATCTCTGCAAAATCAGAGAAAATGCTTCTAAGAATCAATATTCAATGTATTGTGATGAAACTTCGGTAATCCACATGCTAACAAATTTGTAGTGAATATTTGTCGAATCCTTTATGCATGTAACATGTTTGGAACACGGAATTTCACGATGACGGGTTCTATGAAAATTGCATGTCTATTGGGTAGAACTCGCTCCAAGAGGATTTTTCTGTGGAAACTGCATGATTTTAGAGACTGACATTAGGAGAATACTACTAAATCAGAATAAAATTTCTATGTATAAATATGCACTGTAAGGTGGATTAAAGTTCGTTAATACACATGTTCACAACTCATTAAAGAACGTGTTTTGAATCCGTGGTGCATGTAACATGTTCAGAACACGGAATGTCACGGAGATTGAAAGTAGGTAAATTACCTATCTTTTGGGTAGAACTGGCTCCAAGAGCATTTTTCTGCCAAATCTGCCTCATTTTCAAAACTGGCGTTCAAACTAACGTGTGAAATCTGAGAAAATTATTCAAAGTGTCAGTAAGCCTTCTATGGTGGATGAAAGTGCTGTAATCCACTTGCTAACAACTCTGTAGTGAATATTTGTCGCATCCGAGATGCATGTAGCGTGTTCGGAACACGGAATTTGACGGTGAGCGAATCCATGTAAATTACATGTCTATTGGTTAGAACACACTCCAAGAGGTTTTTGCCATGAAATCTGCCTCATTTTTGAAACTGGCGTTTGGAAAACTCTGTGAAATCACAGAAAATGCTTCTAAGCATCTATAAGCCTTCTATAGTTAGAAAGTCCTGTAATCCACATGCAAACAAATCTGTAGTGTATTTTTATCGAAACTTTTCTGCATGTAGCGTGTTCAAAACACGTAATTTCACAGCGGGAGAATCTATGTAATTTGCATATCTATTGGGTAGAATACGCTCCAACAGTTTTTTCCTTTGAAAACTGCCTGATTTTCGAAACTGCTATTCGGAAATAACTGCGAACTCAGTTTTAAAGTTTCTTGGTGTCAATATGCCTTGTATGGTGGATGAAAGTTTTGTAATACACATGTACACAACTCATTAAGAATGTTTGTCAAATCCGTGATGTGTGTAGCACGTTTGGAACATGGACTGTCACGGTGAGGCAAACTATGTAAATTACATATCTATTGGTTAGAACACGCTCCAGGAGCATTTTACTGAAACATCTGCCTCAGTTTGAAAACTGTTGATATGAAAACGCTGCAAAATCTGAGTAAATGCTTTAAGGTGACAATGTGTCTTCAATGGGATATTAAAGATGTGTAATTCACATGCTAAGAACTCAGCAGTGAATATTTGTTGAATCCGTGGTGCATGTACCGTTTTCAGAACACGGAATGTTACGGTGAAGGTATCTATGAAAATGAGATGTCTATTCGATAGAACATGCACCAGGAGAATTTTTCTGCAAAACTGCCTGATTTTGGTAACTGATATTAGGAAAACCTGCGAAATCTAAGTAAATGTTTCTAGGTGTAAATATGCCTTGTATTGTGGTTGAAAAATCGGTAATCCACATGCTCACGGTCATTAAATAATCTTTGTCGAACCCGTGATGAATATAACGTTTTCGGAAAACGGAATGTCTCGGTGAGAGAAGCTCTGAAAATAACAATTCTACTGGATAGAACTCGCTTGAATTGAATGTTTCTGTGAACATTTCATGATTTTCGAAACTGGAGGTTAGGAAAAACCTGCGAAATCAGAATAACTACTTCTAGGTGTAAATATGCCTTGTATGGTGGATGAAAGTTCGGTAATCCACATGCTCACACTCATTAAAGAATGTTTGTCGAACTCGTGATGCATGTAACGTGTTCGGAATACGGAATGTCATAGTGAAGGAAACAATGTACTTTACATGTCTATTGGGTAGAACTCGCTTGAAGAGAATTTTTCTGCGAAATGTGCCTCATTTTGAAAACTGCCATTAGGAGAACCCTGTGAAATCTGACAAAATGCTTCTAAGTGTCAATATGCCTTGAATGGTGAATGAAAGTCCGGTAATCCACTTGTTAATAACAGTGTAGTAATTATTTTTTAAACCGTGATTCATGTTGCGCTTTTGGAAAATGGAATTTCACAGTAATGAAACTATGTAAATTACAATTCTATTGAGTAGAACGAGCTAGAAGAGAATTTTTCTGCGAAAATTGCATGATTACCGAATCTGAAGTTTGGAAAAAGCTGCAAAAAGGGAGTAAATATTTGCAGGGGTAAATGTGCCTTTATGTTGCAAGAAAGTTCGATAATCCACATTTTCACAACATATTAAAGACTCTTTTTCTAATCCGTGATGCATGTAGCGTGTTCTGAATGTCGATTTTCACGGTGATTGAAACAATGTAAATGACTTCTCTATTGGGTAGAAGTTGCTCCGAGAGAGTTTTTCTGCGAAAACTTCGTCATTTTTGAACCTGGCGTTTAGAAAACGCTGCAAAATCTGAGAAAATACTTCTAAGAATCAATATTCAATGTATTGTGATGAAAGTTCGGTAATCCACATGCTAACAAATTTGTAGTGAATATTTCTCGAATCATTTATGCATGTAACATGTTTGGAACACGGAATTTCACGATGACGGGTTCTATGGAAATTGCATGTCTATTGGGTAGAACTCGCTCCAAGAGGATTTTTCTGTGGAAACTGCATGATTTTAGAGACTGACATTAGGAGAATACTACTACATCAGAATAAAATTTCTATGTATAAATATGCACTGTAAGGTGGATTAAAGTTCGTTAATACACATGTTCACAACTCATTAAAGAACGTTTTTTGAATTCGTGGTGCATGTTACATGTTCGGAACACGGAATTTCATGGCCAGGGTATTTATGTATATTATATTTCCCATGGTTAGAAATCACTCCAAGAGATTTTTCCTGAGAAATCGGCCTGTTTTTCGAAACTGGCATTAGGAAAATCCTGCGAACCCAGATTACTAGATTCTCGGTGTACTTCTGCCTTTTATGGTGGATGAAAGTTCGGTAATCCGCATGCTAACTACTGTGTAGTGAATATTTGTTGAATCCGAGATACGTGAAGTGTGTTCGAAACACAGAATATCACGGTGAGCGAATCTATGCAAAATACATGTCTCTTGGTTAGAATTTGCACTAAGAGTTTTTTCTGAGAAATCTGCCTCATTTTTGAACCTGGCATTTGAAAATCTCTGCAAAATCAGAGAAAATGCTTCTAAGAATCAATATTCAATGTATTGTGATGAAACATCTGTAATCCACATGCTAACAAATTTGTAGTGAATATTTGTCGAATCCTTTATGCATGTAACATGTTTGGAACACGGAATTTCACGATGACGGGTTCTATGAAAATTGCATGTCTATTGGGTAGAACTCGCTCCAAGAGGATTTTTCCGTGGAAACTGCATGATTTTATAGACTGACATTAGGAGAATACTACTAAATCAGAATAAAATTTCTATGTATAAATATGCACTGTAAGGTGGATTAAAGTTCGTTAATACACATGTTCACAACTCATTAAAGAACGTGTTTTGAATCCGTGGTGCATGTAACATGTTCAGAACACGGAATGTCACGGAGATTGAAAGTAGGTAAATTACCTATCTTTTGGGTAGAACTGGCTCCAAGAGCATTTTTCTGCCAAATCTGCCTCATTTTCAAAACTGGCGTTCAAACTAACGTGTGAAATCTGAGAAAATTATTCAAAGTGTCAGTAAGCCTTCTATGGTGGATGAAAGTGCTGTAATCCACTTGCTAACAACTCTGTAGTGAATATTTGTCGCATCCGAGATGCATGTAGCGTGTTCGGAACACGGAATTTGACGGTGAGCGAATCCATGTAAATTACATGTCTATTGGTTAGAACACACTCCAAGAGGTTTTTGCCATGAAATCTGCCTCATTTTCGAAACTGGCGTTTGGAAAACTCTGTGAAATCACAGAAAATGCTTCTAAGCATCTATAAGCCTTCTATAGTGAGAAAGTCCTGTAATCCACATGCAAACAAATCTGTAGTGTATTTTTATCGAAACTTTTCTGCATGTAGCGTGTTCAAAACACGTAATTTCACAGCGGGAGAATCTATGTAATTTGCATATCTATTGGGTAGAATACGCTCCAACAGTTTTTTCCTTTGAAAACTGCCTGATTTTCGAAACTGCTATTTGGAAATAACTGCGAACTCAGTTTTAAAGTTTCTTGGTGTCAATATGCCTTGTATGGTGGATGAAAGTTTTGTAATACACATGTACACAACTCATTAAGAATGTTTGTCAAATCCGTGATGTGTGTAGCACGTTCGGAACATGGACTGTCACGGTGAGGCAAACTATGTAAATTACATATCTATTGGTTAGAACACGCTCCAGGAGCATTTTACTGAAACATCTGCCTCAGTTTGAAAACTGTTGATATGAAAACGCTGCAAAATCTGAGTAAATGCTTTAAGGTGACAATGTGTCTTCAATGGGATATTAAAGATGTGTAATTCACATGCTAAGAACTCAGCAGTGAATATTTGTTGAATCCGTGGTGCATGTACCGTTTTCAGAACACGGAATGTTACGGTGAAGGTATCTATGAAAATGAGATGTCTATTCGATAGAACATGCACCAGGAGAATTTTTCTGCAAAACTGCCTGATTTTGGTAACTGATATTAGGAAAACCTGCGAAATCTAAGTAAATGTTTCTAGGTGTAAATATGCCTTGTATTGTGGTTGAAAAATCGGTAATCCACATGCTCACGGTCATTAAATAATCTTTGTCGAAGCCGTGATGAATATAACGTTTTCGGAAAACGGAATGTCTCGGTGAGAGAAGCTCTGAAAATAACAATTCTACTGGATAGAACTCGCTTGAATTGAATGTTTCTGTGAACATTTCATGATTTTCGAAACTGGAGGTTAGGAAAAACCTGCGAAATCAGAATAACTACTTCTAGGTGTAAATATGCCTTGTATGGTGGATGAAAGTTCGGTAATCCACATGCTCACACTCATTAAAGAATGTTTGTCGAACTCGTGATGCATGTAACGTGTTCGGAATACGGAATGTCATAGTGAAGGAAACAATGTAATTTACATGTCTATTGGGTAGAACTCGCTTGAAGAGAATTTTTCTGCGAAATGTGCCTCATTTTGAAAACTGCCATTAGGAGAACCCTGTGAAATCTGAGAAAATGCTTCTAAGTGTCAATATGCCTTGAATGGTGAATGAAAGTCCGGTAATCCACTTGTTAATAACAGTGTAGTAATTATTTTTTAAACCGTGATTCATGTTGCGCTTTTGGAAAATGGAATTTCACAGTAATGAAACTATGTAAATTACAATTCTATTGAGTAGAACGAGCTAGAAGAGAATTTTTCTGCGAAAATTGCATGATTACCGAATCTGAAGTTTGGAAAAAGCTGCAAAAAGGGAGTAAATATTTGCAGGGGTAAATGTGCCTTTATGTTGCAAGAAAGTTCGATAATCCACATTTTCACAACATATTAAAGACTCTTTTTCTAATCCGTGATGCATGTAGCGTGTTCTGAATGTCGATTTTCACGGTGATTGAAACAATGTAAATGACTTCTCTATTGGGTAGAAGTTGCTCCGAGAGAGTTTTTCTGTGAAAACTTCGTCATTTTTGAACCTGGCGTTTAGAAAACCCTGCAAAATCTGAGAAAATACTTCTAAGAATCAATATTCAATGTATTGTGATGAAAGTTCGGTAATCCACATGCTAATAAATTTGTAGTGAATATTTGTCGAATCATTTATGCATGTAACATGTTTGGAACACGGAATTTCCCGATGACGGGTTCTATGGAAATTGCATATCTATTGGGTAGAACTCGCTCCAAGAGGATTTTTCTGTTTAAACTGCATGATTTTAGAGACTGACATTAGGAGAATACTACTACATCAGAATAAAATTTCTATGTATAAATATGCACTGTAAGGTGGATTAAAGTTCATTAATACACATGTTCACAACTCATTAAAGAACGTTTTTTGAATTCGTGGTGCATGTTACATGTTCAGAACACGGAATTTCATGGCCAGGGAATTTATGTATATTATATTTCCCATGGTTAGAAATCACTCCAAGAGATTTTTCCTGAGAAATCGGCCTGTTTTTCGAAACTGGCATTAGGAAAATCCTGCGAACCCAGATTACTAGATTCTCGGTGTACTTCTGCCTTTTATGGTGGATGAAAGTTCGGTAATCCGCATGCTAACTACTCTGTAGTGAATATTTGTTGAATCCGAGATACGTGAAGTGTGTTCGAAACACAGAATATCACGGTGAGCGAATCTATGCAAAATACATGTCTCTTGGTTAGAATTTGCACTAAGAGTTTTTTCTGAGATATCTGCCTCATTTTTGAACCTGGCATTTGAAAATCTCTGCAAAATCAGAGAAAATGCTTCTAAGAATCAATATTCAATGTATTGTGATGAAACTTCGGTAATCCACATGCTAACAAATTTGTAGTGAATATTTGTCGAATCCTTTATGCATGTAACATGTTTGGAACACGGAATTTCACGATGACGGGTTCTATGAAAATTGCATGTCTATTGGGTAGAACTCGCTCCAACAGGATTTTTCTGTGGAAACTGCATGATTTTAGAGACTGACATTAGGAGAATTCTACTAAATCAGAATAAAATTTCTATGTATAAATATGCACTGTAAGGTGGATTAAAGTTCGTTAATACACATGTTCACAACTCATTAAAGAACGTTTTTTGAATCCGTGGTGCATGTAACATGTTCAGAACACGGAATGTCACGGAGATTGAAAGTAGGTAAATTACATATCTTTTGGGTAGAACTGGCTCCAAGAGCATTTTTCTGCCAAATCTGCCTCATTTTCAAAACTGGCGTTCAAACTAACGTGTGAAATCTGAGAAAATTATTCAAAGTGTCAGTAAGTCTCCTATGGTGGATGAAAGTGCTGTAATCCACTTGCTAACAACTCTGTAGTGAATATTTGTCGCATCCGAGATGCATGTAGCGTGTTCGGAACACGGAATTTGACGGTGAGCGAATCCATGTAAATTACATGTCTATTGGTTAGAACACACTCCAAGAGATTTTTGCCATGAAATCTGCCTCATTTTCGAAACTGGCGTTTGGAAAACTCTGTGAAATCACAGAAAATGCTTCTAAGCATCTATAAGCCTTCTATAGTGAGAAAGTCCTGTAATCCACATGCAAACAAATCTGTAGTGTATTTTTATCGAAACTTTTCTGCATGTAGCGTGTTCAAAACACGTAATTTCACAGCGGGAGAATCTATGTAATTTGCATATCTATTGGGTAGAATACGCTCCAACAGTTTTTTCCTTTGAAAACTGCCTGATTTTCGAAACTGCTATTCGGAAATAACTGCGAACTCAGTTTTAAAGTTTCTTGGTGTCAATATGCCTTGTATGGTGGATGAAAGTTTTGTAATACACATGTACACAACTCATTAAGAATGTTTGTCAAATCCGTGATGTGTGTAGCACGTTCGGAACATGGACTGTCACGGTGAGGCAAACTATGTAAATTACATATCTATTGGTTAGAACACGCTCCAGGAGAATTTTACTGAAACATCTGCCTCAGTTTGAAAACTGTTGATATGAAAACGCTGCAAAATCTGAGTAAATGCTTTAAGGTGACAATGTGTCTTCAATGGGATATTAAAGATGTGTAATTCACATGCTAAGAACTCAGCAGTGAATATTTGTTGAATCCGTGGTGCATGTACCGTTTTCAGAACACGGAATGTTACGGTGAAGGTATCTATGAAAATGAGATGTCTATTCGATAGAACATGCACCAGGAGAATTTTTCTGCAAAACTGCCTGATTTTGGTAACTGATATTAGGAAAACCTGCGAAATCTAAGTAAATGTTTCTAGGTGTAAATATGCCTTGTATTGTGGTTGAAAAATCGGTAATCCACATGCTCACGGTCATTAAATAATCTTTGTCGAACCCGTGATGAATATAACGTTTTCGGAAAACGGAATGTCTCGGTGAGAGAAGCTCTGAAAATAACAATTCTACTGGATAGAACTCGCTTGAATTGAATGTTTCTGTGAACATTTCATGATTTTCGAAACTGGAGGTTAGGAAAAACCTGCGAAATCAGAATAACTACTTCTAGGTGTAAATATGCCTTGTATGGTGGATGAAAGTTCGGTAATCCACATGCTCACACTCATTAAAGAATGTTTGTCGAACTCGTGATGCATGTAACGTGTTCGGAATACGGAATGTCATAGTGAAGGAAACAATGTAATTTACATGTCTATTGGGTAGAACTCGCTTGAAGAGAATTTTTCTGCGAAATGTGCCTCATTTTGAAAACTGCCATTAGGAGAACCCTGTGAAATCTGAGAAAATGCTTCTAAGTGTCAATATGCCTTGAATGGTGAATGAAAGTCCGGTAATCCACTTGTTAATAACAGTGTAGTAATTATTTTTTAAACCGTGATTCATGTTGCGCTTTTGGAAAATGGAATTTCACAGTAATGAAACTATGTAAATTACAATTCTATTGAGTAGAACGAGCTAGAAGAGAATTTTTCTGCGAAAATTGCATGATTACCGAATCTGAAGTTTGGAAAAAGCTGCAAAAAGGGAGTAAATATTTGCAGGGGTAAATGTGCCTTTATGTTGCAAGAAAGTTCGATAATCCACAATTTCACAACATATTAAAGAATATTTTTCTAATCCGTGATGCATGTAGCGTGTTCTGAATGTCGATTTTCACGGTGATTGAAACAATGTAAATGACTTCTCTATTGGGTAGAACTCGCTCCGAGAGAGTTTTTCTGCGAAAACTTCGTCATTTTTGAACCTGGCGTTTAGAAAACGCTGCAAAATCTGAGAAAATACTTCTAAGAATCAATATTCAATGTATTGTGATGAAAGTTCGGTAATCCACATGCTAATAAATTTGTAGTGAATATTTGTCGAATCATTTATGCATGTAACATGTTTGGAACACGGAATTTCACGATGACGGGTTCTATGAAAATTGCATGTCTATTGGGTAGAACTCGCTCCAACAGGATTTTTCTGTGGAAACTGCATGATTTTAGAGACTGACATTAGGAGAATTCTACTAAATCAGAATAAAATTTCTATGTATAAATATGCACTGTAAGGTGGATTAAAGTTCGTTAATACACATGTTCACAACTCATTAAAGAACGTTTTTTGAATCCGTGGTGCATGTAACATGTTCAGAACACGGAATGTCACGGAGATTGAAAGTAGGTAACTTACATATCTTTTGGGTAGAACTGGCTCCAAGAGCATTTTTCTGCCAAATCTGCCTCATTTTCAAAACTGGCATTCAAACTAACGTGTGAAATCTGAGAAAATTATTCAAAGTGTCAGTAAGTCTCCTATGGTGGATGAAAGTGCTGTAATCCACTTGCTAACAACTCTGTAGTGAATATTTGTCGCATCCGAGATGCATGTAGCGTGTTCGGAACACGGAATTTGACGGTGAGCGAATCCATGTAAATTACATGTCTATTGGTTAGAACACACTCCAAGAGTTTTTTGCCATGAAATCTGCCTCATTTTCGAAACTGGCGTTTGGAAAACTCTGTGAAATCACAGAAAATGCTTCTAAGCATCTATAAGCCTTCTATAGTGAGAAAGTCCTGTAATCCACATGCAAACAAATCTGTAGTGTATTTTTATCGAAACTTTTCTGCATGTAGCGTGTTCAAAACACGTAATTTCACAGCGGGAGAATCTATGTAATTTGCATATCTATTGGGTAGAATACGCTCCAACAGTTTTTTCCTTTGAAAACTGCCTGATTTTCGAAACTGCTATTCGGAAATAACTGCGAACTCAGTTTTAAAGTTTCTTGGTGTCAATATGCCTTGTATGGTGGATGAAAGTTTTGTAATACACATGTACACAACTCATTAAGAATGTTTGTCAAATCCGTGATGTGTGTAGCACGTTCGGAACATGGACTGTCACGGTGAGGCAAACTATGTAAATTACATATCTATTGGTTAGAACACGCTCCAGGAGCATTTTACTGAAACATCTGCCTCAGTTTGAAAACTGTTGATATGAAAACGCTGCAAAATCTGAGTAAATGCTTTAAGGTGACAATGTGTCTTCAATGGGATATTAAAGATGTGTAATTCACATGCTAAGAACTCAGCAGTGAATATTTGTTGAATCCGTGGTGCATGTACCGTTTTCAGAACACGGAATGTTACGGTGAAGGTATCTATGAAAATGAGATGTCTATTCGATAGAACATGCACCAGGAGAATTTTTCTGCAAAACTGCCTGATTTTGGTAACTGATATTAGGAAAACCTGCGAAATCTAAGTAAATGTTTCTAGGTGTAAATATGCCTTGTATTGTGGTTGAAAAATCGGTAATCCACATGCTCACGGTCATTAAATAATCTTTGTCGAAGCCGTGATGAATATAACGTTTTCGGAAAACGGAATGTCTCGGTGAGAGAAGCTCTGAAAATAACAATTCTACTGGATAGAACTCGCTTGAATTGAATGTTTCTGTGAACATTTCATGATTTTCGAAACTGGAGGTTAGGAAAAACCTGCGAAATCAGAATAACTACTTCTAGGTGTAAATATGCCTTGTATGGTGGATGAAAGTTCGGTAATCCACATGCTCACACTCATTAAAGAATGTTTGTCGAACTCGTGATGCATGTAACGTGTTCGGAATACGGAATGTCATAGTGAAGGAAACAATGTAATTTACATGTCTATTGGGTAGAACTCGCTTGAAGAGAATTTTTCTGCGAAATGTGCCTCATTTTGAAAACTGCCATTAGGAGAACCCTGTGAAATCTGAGAAAATGCTTCTAAGTGTCAATATGCCTTGAATGGTGAATGAAAGTCCGGTAATCCACATGTTTATAACTGTGTAGTAATTATTTATTAAACCGTGATTCATGTAGCGCTTATGGAAAATGGAATTTCACGGTAATGAATCTATGTAAATTACAATTCTATTGAGTAGAACGAGCTAGAAGAGGATTTTTCTGCGAAAATTGCATGATTACCGAATCTGAAGTTTGGAAAAAGCTGCAAAAATGAGTAAATATTTGCAGGGGTAATTGTGCCTTTTTGTTGCAAGAAAGTTCGATAATCCACATTTTCACAACATATTAAAGAATCTTTTTCTAATCCGTGATGCATGTAGCGTGTTCTGAACGTGGATTTTCACGGTGATTGAAACAATGTAAATGACTTCTCTATTGGGTAGAAGTTGCTCCGAGAGAGTTTTTCTGTGAAAACTTCGTCATTTTTGAACCTGGCGTTTAGAAAACCCTGCAAAATCTGAGAAAATACTTCTAAGAATCAATATTCAATGTATTGTGATGAAACTTCGGTAATCCACATGCTAATAAATTTGTAGTGAATATTTGTCGAATCATTTATGCATGTAACATGTTTGGAACACGGAAATTCACGATGACGGGTTCTATGGAAATTGCATGTCTATTGGGTAGAACTAGCTCCAAGAGGATTTTTCTGTGGAAACTGCATGATTTTAGAGACTGACATTAGGAGACTACTACTACATCAGAATAAAATTTCTATGTATAAATATGCACTGTAAGGTGCGTTAAAGTTCATTAATACACATGTTCACAACTCATTAAAGAACGTTTTTTGAATTCGTGGTGCATGTTACATGTTCGGAACACGGAATTTCATGGCCAGGGAATTTATGTATATTATATTTCCCATGGTTAGAAATCCCTCCAAGAGATTTTTCCTGAGAAATCGGCCTGTTTTTCGAAACTGGCATTAGGAAAATCCTGCGAACCCAGATTACTAGATTCTCGGTGTACTTCTGCCTTTTATGGTGGATGAAAGTTCGGTAATCCGCATGCTAACTACTCTGTAGTGAATATTTGTTGAATCCGAGATACGTGAAGTGTGTTCGAAACACAGAATATCACGGTGAGCGAATCTATGCAAAATACATGTCTCTTGGTTAGAATTTGCACTAAAAGTTTTTTCTGAGAAACCTGCCTCATTTTTGAACCTGGCATTTGAAAATCTCTGCAAAATCAGAGAAAATGCTTCTAAGAATCAATATTCAATGTATTGTGATGAAACTTCGGTAATCCACATGCTAACAAATTTGTAGTGAATATTTGTCGAATCCTTTATGCATGTAACATGTTTGGAACACGGAATTTCACGATGACGGGTTCTATGAAAATTGCATGTCTATTGGGTAGAACTCGCTCCAAGAGGATTTTTCTGTGGAAACTGCATGATTTTAGAGACTGACATTAGGAGAATTCTACTAAATCAGAATAAAATTTCTATGTATAAATATGCACTGTAAGGTGGATTAAAGTTCGTTAATACACATGTTCACAACTCATTAAAGAACGTTTTTTGAATCCGTGGTGCATGTAACATGTTCAGAACACGGAATGTCACGGAGATTGAAAGTAGGTTAATTACATATCTTTTGGGTAGAACTGGCTCCAAGAGCATTTTTCTGCCAAATCTGCCTCATTTTCAAAACTGGCGTTCAAACTAACGTGTGAAATCTGAGAAAATTATTCAAAGTGTCAGTAAGTCTCCTATGGTGGGTGAAAGTGCTGTAATCCACTTGCTAACAACTCTGTAGTGAATATTTGTCGCATCCGAGATGCATGTAGCGTGTTCGGAACACGGAATTTGACGGTGAGCGAATCCATGTAAATTACATGTCTATTGGTTAGAACACACTCCAAGAGATTTTTGCCATGAAATCTGCCTCATTTTCGAAACTGGCGTTTGGAAAACTCTGTGAAATCACAGAAAATGCTTCTAAGCATCTATAAGCCTTCTATAGTGAGAAAGTCCTGTAATCCACATGCAAACAAATCTGTAGTGTATTTTTATCGAAACTTTTCTGCATGTAGCGTGTTCAAAACACGTAATTTCACAGCGGGAGAATCTATGTAATTTGCATATCTATTGGGTAGAATACGCTCCAACAGTTTTTTCCTTTGAAAACTGCCTGATTTTCGAAACTGCTATTCGGAAATAACTGCGAACTCAGTTTTAAAGTTTCTTGGTGTCAATATGCCTTGTATGGTGGATGAAAGTTTTGTAATACACATGTACACAACTCATTAAGAATGTTTGTCAAATCCGTGATGTGTGTAGCACGTTCGGAACATGGACTGTCACGGTGAGGCAAACTATGTAAATTACATATCTATTGGTTAGAACACGCTCCAGGAGCATTTTACTGAAACATCTGCCTCAGTTTGGAAACTGTTGATATGAAAACGCTGCAAAATCTGAGTAAATGCTTTAAGGTGACAATGTGTCTTCAATGGGATATTAAAGATGTGTAATTCACATGCTAAGAACTCAGCAGTGAATATTTGTTGAATCCGTGGTGCATGTACCGTTTTCAGAACACGGAATGTTACGGTGAAGGTATCTATGAAAATGAGATGTCTATTCGATAGAACATGCACCAGGAGAATTTTTCTGCAAAACTGCCTGATTTTGGTAACTGATATTAGGAAAACCTGCGAAATCTAAGTAAATGTTTCTAGGTGTAAATATGCCTTGTATTGTGGTTGAAAAATCGGTAATCCACATGCTCACGGTCATTAAATAATCTTTGTCGAAGCCGTGATGAATATAACGTTTTCGGAAAACGGAATGTCTCGGTGAGAGAAGCTCTGAAAATAACAATTCTACTGGATAGAACTCGCTTGAATTGAATGTTTCTGTGAACATTTCATGATTTTCGAAACTGGAGGTTAGGAAAAACCTGCGAAATCAGAATAACTACTTCTAGGTGTAAATATGCCTTGTATGGTGGATGAAAGTTCGGTAATCCACATGCTCACACTCATTAAAGAATGTTTGTCGAACTCGTGATGCATGTAACGTGTTCGGAATACGGAATGTCATAGTGAAGGAAACAATGTAATTTACATGTCTATTGGGTAGAACTCGCTTGAAGAGAATTTTTCTGCGAAATGTGCCTCATTTTGAAAACTGCCATTAGGAGAACCCTGTGAAATCTGAGAAAATGCTTCTAAGTGTCAATATGCCTTGAATGGTGAATGAAAGTCCGGTAATCCACATGTTTATAACTGTGTAGTAATTATTTATTAAACCGTGATTCATGTAGCGCTTATGGAAAATGGAATTTCACGGTAATGAATCTATGTAAATTACAATTCTATTGAGTAGAACGAGCTAGAAGAGGATTTTTCTGCGAAAATTGCATGATTACCGAATCTGAAGTTTGGAAAAAGCTGCAAAAATGAGTAAATATTTGCAGGGGTAATTGTCCCTTTTTTTTGCAAGAAAGTTCGATAATCCACATTTTCACAACATATTAAAGAATCTTTTTCTAATCCGTGATGCATGTAGCGTGTTCTGAACGTGGATTTTCACGGTGATTGAAACAATGTAAATGACTTCTCTATTGGGTAGAAGTTGCTCCGAGAGAGTTTTTCTGTGAAAACTTCGTCATTTTTGAACCTGGCGTTTAGAAAACCCTGCAAAATCTGAGAAAATACTTCTAAGAATCAATATTCAATGTATTGTGATGAAACTTCGGTAATCCACATGCTAATAAATTTGTAGTGAATATTTGTCGAATCATTTATGCATGTAACATGTTTGGAACACGGAAATTCACGATGACGGGTTCTATGGAAATTGCATGTCTATTGGGTAGAACTAGCTCCAAGAGGATTTTTCTGTGGAAACTGCATGATTTTAGAGACTGACATTAGGAGACTACTACTACATCAGAATAAAATTTCTATGTATAAATATGCACTGTAAGGTGCGTTAAAGTTCATTAATACACATGTTCACAACTCATTAAAGAACGTTTTTTGAATTCGTGGTGCATGTTACATGTTCGGAACACGGAATTTCATGGCCAGGGAATTTATGTATATTATATTTCCCATGGTTAGAAATCCCTCCAAGAGATTTTTCCTGAGAAATCGGCCTGTTTTTCGAAACTGGCATTAGGAAAATCCTGCGAACCCAGATTACTAGATTCTCGGTGTACTTCTGCCTTTTATGGTGGATGAAAGTTCGGTAATCCGCATGCTAACTACTCTGTAGTGAATATTTGTTGAATCCGAGATACGTGAAGTGTGTTCGAAACACAGAATATCACGGTGAGCGAATCTATGCAAAATACATGTCTCTTGGTTAGAATTTGCACTAAAAGTTTTTTCTGAGAAACCTGCCTCATTTTTGAACCTGGCATTTGAAAATCTCTGCAAAATCAGAGAAAATGCTTCTAAGAATCAATATTCAATGTATTGTGATGAAACTTCGGTAATCCACATGCTAACAAATTTGTAGTGAATATTTGTCGAATCCTTTATGCATGTAACATGTTTGGAACACGGAATTTCACGATGACGGGTTCTATGAAAATTGCATGTCTATTGGGTAGAACTCGCTCCAAGAGGATTTTTCTGTGGAAACTGCATGATTTTAGAGACTGACATTAGGAGAATTCTACTAAATCAGAATAAAATTTCTATGTATAAATATGCACTGTAAGGTGGATTAAAGTTCGTTAATACACATGTTCACAACTCATTAAAGAACGTTTTTTGAATCCGTGGTGCATGTAACATGTTCAGAACACGGAATGTCACGGAGATTGAAAGTAGGTTAATTACATATCTTTTGGGTAGAACTGGCTCCAAGAGCATTTTTCTGCCAAATCTGCCTCATTTTCAAAACTGGCGTTCAAACTAACGTGTGAAATCTGAGAAAATTATTCAAAGTGTCAGTAAGTCTCCTATGGTGGATGAAAGTGCTGTAATCCACTTGCTAACAACTCTGTAGTGAATATTTGTCGCATCCGAGATGCATGTAGCGTGTTCGGAACACGGAATTTGACGGTGAGCGAATCCATGTAAATTACATGTCTATTGGTTAGAACACACTCCAAGAGTTTTTTGCCATGAAATCTGCCTCATTTTCGAAACTGGCGTTTGGAAAACTCTGTGAAATCACAGAAAATGCTTCTAAGCATCTATAAGCCTTCTATAGTGAGAAAGTCCTGTAATCCACATGCAAACAAATCTGTAGTGTATTTTTATCGAAACTTTTCTGCATGTAGCGTGTTCAAAACACGTAATTTCACAGCGGGAGAATCTATGTAATTTGCATATCTATTGGGTAGAATACGCTCCAACAGTTTTTTCCTTTGAAAACTGCCTGATTTTCGAAACTGCTATTCGGAAATAACTGCGAACTCAGTTTTAAAGTTTCTTGGTGTCAATATGCCTTGTATGGTGGATGAAAGTTTTGTAATACACATGTACACAACTCATTAAGAATGTTTGTCAAATCCGTGATGTGTGTAGCACGTTCGGAACATGGACTGTCACGGTGAGGCAAACTAAGTAAATTACATATCTATTGGTTAGAACACGCTCCAGGAGCATTTTACTGAAACATCTGCCTCAGTTTGAAAACTGTTGATATGAAAACGCTGCAAAATCTGAGTAAATGCTTTAAGGTGACAATGTGTCTTCAATGGGATATTAAAGATGTGTAATTCACATGCTAAGAACTCAGCAGTGAATATTTGTTGAATCCGTGGTGCATGTACCGTTTTCAGAACACGGAATGTTACGGTGAAGGTATCTATGAAAATGAGATGTCTATTCGATAGAACATGCACCAGGAGAATTTTTCTGCAAAACTGCCTGATTTTGGTAACTGATATTAGAAAAACCTGCGAAATCTAAGTAAATGTTTCTAGGTGTAAATATGCCTTGTATTGTGGTTGAAAAATCGGTAATCCACATGCTCACGGTCATTAAATAATCTTTGTCGAAGCCGTGATGAATATAACGTTTTCGGAAAACGGAATGTCTCGGTGAGAGAAGCTCTGAAAATAACAATTCTACTGGATAGAACTCGCTTGAATTGAATGTTTCTGTGAACATTTCATGATTTTCGAAACTGGAGGTTAGGAAAAACCTGCGAAATCAGAATAACTACTTCTAGGTGTAAATATGCCTTGTATGGTGGATGAAAGTTCGGTAATCCACATGCTCACACTCATTAAAGAATGTTTGTCGAACTCGTGATGCATGTAACGTGTTCGGAATACGGAATGTCATAGTGAAGGAAACAATGTAATTTACATGTCTATTGGGTAGAACTCGCTTGAAGAGAATTTTTCTGCGAAATGTGCCTCATTTTGAAAACTGCCATTAGGAGAACCCTGTGAAATCTGAGAAAATGCTTCTAAGTGTCAATATGCCTTGAATGGTGAATGAAAGTCCGGTAATCCACATGTTTATAACTGTGTAGTAATTATTTATTAAACCGTGATTCATGTAGCGCTTATGGAAAATGGAATTTCACGGTAATGAATCTATGTAAATTACAATTCTATTGAGTAGAACGAGCTAGAAGAGGATTTTTCTGCGAAAATTGCATGATTACCGAATCTGAAGTTTGGAAAAAGCTGCAAAAATGAGTAAATATTTGCAGGGGTAATTGTGCCTTTTTGTTGCAAGAAAGTTCGATAATCCACATTTTCACAACATATTAAAGAATCTTTTTCTAATCCGTGATGCATGTAGCGTGTTCTGAACGTGGATTTTCACGGTGATTGAAACAATGTAAATGACTTCTCTATTGGGTAGAAGTTGCTCCGAGAGAGTTTTTCTGTGAAAACTTCGTCATTTTTGAACCTGGCGTTTAGAAAACCCTGCAAAATCTGAGAAAATACTTCTAAGAATCAATATTCAATGTATTGTGATGAAACTTCGGTAATCCACATGCTAATAAATTTGTAGTGAATATTTGTCGAATCATTTATGCATGTAACATGTTTGGAACACGGAAATTCACGATGACGGGTTCTATGGAAATTGCATGTCTATTGGGTAGAACTCGCTCCAAGAGGATTTTTCTGTGGAAACTGCATGATTTTAGAGACTGACATTAGGAGAATACTACTACATCAGAATAAAATTTCTATGTATAAATATGCACTGTAAGGTGCATTAAAGTTCATTAATACACATGTTCACAACTCATTAAAGAACGTTTTTTGAATTCGTGGTGCATGTTACATGTTCGGAACACGGAATTTCATGGCCAGGGAATTTATGTATATTATATTTCCCATGGTTAGAAATCCCTCCAAGAGATTTTTCCTGAGAAATCGGCCTGTTTTTCGAAACTGGCATTAGGAAAATCCTGCGAACCCAGATTACTAGATTCTCGGTGTACTTCTGCCTTTTATGGTGGATGAAAGTTCGGTAATCCGCATGCTAACTACTCTGTAGTGAATATTTGTTGAATCCGAGATACGTGAAGTGTGTTCGAAACACAGAATATCACGGTGAGCGAATCTATGCAAAATACATGTCTCTTGGTTAGAATTTGCACTAAAAGTTTTTTCTGAGAAACCTGCCTCATTTTTGAACCTGGCATTTGAAAATCTCTGCAAAATCAGAGAAAATGCTTCTAAGAATCAATATTCAATGTATTGTGATGAAACTTCGGTAATCCACATGCTAACAAATTTGTAGTGAATATTTGTCGAATCCTTTATGCATGTAACATGTTTGGAACACGGAATTTCACGATGACGGGTTCTATGAAAATTGCATGTCTATTGGGTAGAACTCGCTCCAAGAGGATTTTTCTGTGGAAACTGCATGATTTTAGAGACTGACATTAGGAGAATTCTACTAAATCAGAATAAAATTTCTATGTATAAATATGCACTGTAAGGTGGATTAAAGTTCGTTAATACACATGTTCACAACTCATTAAAGAACGTTTTTTGAATCCGTGGTGCATGTAACATGTTCAGAACACGGAATGTCACGGAGATTGAAAGTAGGTTAATTACATATCTTTTGGGTAGAACTGGCTCCAAGAGCATTTTTCTGCCAAATCTGCCTCATTTTCAAAACTGGCGTTCAAACTAACGTGTGAAATCTGAGAAAATTATTCAAAGTGTCAGTAAGTCTCCTATGGTGGATGAAAGTGCTGTAATCCACTTGCTAACAACTCTGTAGTGAATATTTGTCGCATCCGAGATGCATGTAGCGTGTTCGGAACACGGAATTTGACGGTGAGCGAATCCATGTAAATTACATGTCTATTGGTTAGAACACACTCCAAGAGTTTTTTGCCATGAAATCTGCCTCATTTTCGAAACTGGCGTTTGGAAAACTCTGTGAAATCACAGAAAATGCTTCTAAGCATCTATAAGCCTTCTATAGTGAGAAAGTCCTGTAATCCACATGCAAACAAATCTGTAGTGTATTTTTATCGAAACTTTTCTGCATGTAGCGTGTTCAAAACACGTAATTTCACAGCGGGAGAATCTATGTAATTTGCATATCTATTGGGTAGAATACGCTCCAACAGTTTTTTCCTTTGAAAACTGCCTGATTTTCGAAACTGCTATTCGGAAATAACTGCGAACTCAGTTTTAAAGTTTCTTGGTGTCAATATGCCTTGTATGGTGGATGAAAGTTTTGTAATACACATGTACACAACTCATTAAGAATGTTTGTCAAATCCGTGATGTGTGTAGCACGTTCGGAACATGGACTGTCACGGTGAGGCAAACTATGTAAATTACATATCTATTGGTTAGAACACGCTCCAGGAGCATTTTACTGAAACATCTGCCTCAGTTTGAAAACTGTTGATATGAAAACGCTGCAAAATCTGAGTAAATGCTTTAAGGTGACAATGTGTCTTCAATGGGATATTAAAGATGTGTAATTCACATGCTAAGAACTCAGCAGTGAATATTTGTTGAATCCGTGGTGCATGTACCGTTTTCAGAACACGGAATGTTACGGTGAAGGTATCTATGAAAATGAGATGTCTATTCGATAGAACATGCACCAGGAGAATTTTTCTGCAAAACTGCCTGATTTTGGTAACTGATATTAGGAAAACCTGCGAAATCTAAGTAAATGTTTCTAGGTGTAAATATGCCTTGTATTGTGGTTGAAAAATCGGTAATCCACATGCTCACGGTCATTAAATAATCTTTGTCGAAGCCGTGATGAATATAACGTTTTCGGAAAACGGAATGTCTCGGTGAGAGAAGCTCTGAAAATAACAATTCTACTGGATAGAACTCGCTTGAATTGAATGTTTCTGTGAACATTTCATGATTTTCGAAACTGGAGGTTAGGAAAAACCTGCGAAATCAGAATAACTACTTCTAGGTGTAAATATGCCTTGTATGGTGGATGAAAGTTCGGTAATCCACATGCTCACACTCATTAAAGAATGTTTGTCGAACTCGTGATGCATGTAACGTGTTCGGAATACGGAATGTCATAGTGAAGGAAACAATGTAATTTACATGTCTATTGGGTAGAACTCGCTTGAAGAGAATTTTTCTGCGAAATGTGCCTCATTTTGAAAACTGCCATTAGGAGAACCCTGTGAAATCTGAGAAAATGCTTCTAAGTGTCAATATGCCTTGAATGGTGAATGAAAGTCCGGTAATCCACATGTTTATAACTGTGTAGTAATTATTTATTAAACCGTGATTCATGTAGCGCTTATGGAAAATGGAATTTCACGGTAATGAATCTATGTAAATTACAATTCTATTGAGTAGAACGAGCTAGAAGAGGATTTTTCTGCGAAAATTGCATGATTACCGAATCTGAAGTTTGGAAAAAGCTGCAAAAATGAGTAAATATTTGCAGGGGTAATTGTGCCTTTTTGTTGCAAGAAAGTTCGATAATCCACATTTTCACAACATATTAAAGAATCTTTTTCTAATCCGTGATGCATGTAGCGTGTTCTGAACGTGGATTTTCACGGTGATTGAAACAATGTAAATGACTTCTCTATTGGGTAGAAGTTGCTCCGAGAGAGTTTTTCTGTGAAAACTTCGTCATTTTTGAACCTGGCGTTTAGAAAACCCTGCAAAATCTGAGAAAATACTTCTAAGAATCAATATTCAATGTATTGTGATGAAACTTCGGTAATCCACATGCTAATAAATTTGTAGTGAATATTTGTCGAATCATTTATGCATGTAACATGTTTGGAACACGGAAATTCACGATGACGGGTTCTATGGAAATTGCATGTCTATTGGGTAGAACTCGCTCCAAGAGGATTTTTCTGTGGAAACTGCATGATTTTAGAGACTGACATTAGGAGAATACTACTACATCAGAATAAAATTTCTATGTATAAATATGCACTGTAAGGTGCATTAAAGTTCATTAATACACATGTTCACAACTCATTAAAGAACGTTTTTTGAATTCGTGGTGCATGTTACATGTTCGGAACACGGAATTTCATGGCCAGGGAATTTATGTATATTATATTTCCCATGGTTAGAAATCCCTCCAAGAGATTTTTCCTGAGAAATCGGCCTGTTTTTCGAAACTGGCATTAGGAAAATCCTGCGAACCCAGATTACTAGATTCTCGGTGTACTTCTGCCTTTTATGGTGGATGAAAGTTCGGTAATCCGCATGCTAACTACTCTGTAGTGAATATTTGTTGAATCCGAGATACGTGAAGTGTGTTCGAAACACAGAATATCACGGTGAGCGAATCTATGCAAAATACATGTCTCTTGGTTAGAATTTGCACTAAAAGTTTTTTCTGAGAAACCTGCCTCATTTTTGAACCTGGCATTTGAAAATCTCTGCAAAATCAGAGAAAATGCTTCTAAGAATCAATATTCAATGTATTGTGATGAAACTTCGGTAATCCACATGCTAACAAATTTGTAGTGAATATTTGTCGAATCCTTTATGCATGTAACATGTTTGGAACACGGAATTTCACGATGACGGGTTCTATGAAAATTGCATGTCTATTGGGTAGAACTCGCTCCAAGAGGATTTTTCTGTGGAAACTGCATGATTTTAGAGACTGACATTAGGAGAATTCTACTAAATCAGAATAAAATTTCTATGTATAAATATGCACTGTAAGGTGGATTAAAGTTCGTTAATACACATGTTCACAACTCATTAAAGAACGTTTTTTGAATCCGTGGTGCATGTAACATGTTCAGAACACGGAATGTCACGGAGATTGAAAGTAGGTTAATTACATATCTTTTGGGTAGAACTGGCTCCAAGAGCATTTTTCTGCCAAATCTGCCTCATTTTCAAAACTGGCGTTCAAACTAACGTGTGAAATCTGAGAAAATTATTCAAAGTGTCAGTAAGCCTTCTATGGTGGATGAAAGTGCTGTAATCCACTTGCTAACAACTCTGTAGTGAATATTTGTCGCATCCGAGATGCATGTAGCGTGTTCGGAACACGGAATTTGACGGTGAGCGAATCCATGTAAATTACATGTCTATTGGTTAGAACACACTAAAAGAGGTTTTTGCCATGAAATCTGCCTCATTTTCGAAACTGGCGTTTGGAAAATTCTGTGAAATCACAGAAAATGCTTCTAAGCATCTATAAGCCTTCTATATGAGAAAGTCCTGTAATCCACATGCAAACAAATCTGTAGTGTATTTTTATCGAAACTTTTCTGCATGTAGCGTGTTCAAAACACGTAATTTCACAGCGGGAGAATCTATGTAATTTGCATATCTATTGGGTGGAATACGCTCCAACAGTTTTTTCCTTTGAAAACTGCCTGATTTTCGAAACTGCTATTCGGAAATAACTGCGAACTCAGTTTTAAAGTTTCTTGGTGTCAATATGCCTTGAATGGTGGATGAAAGTTTTGTAATACACATGTACACAACTCATTAAGAATGTTTGTCAAATCCGTGATGTGTGTAGCACGTTCGGAACATGGACTGTCACGGTGAGGCAAACTATGTAAATTACATATCTATTGGTTAGAACACGCTCCAGGAGCATTTTACTGAAACATCTGCCTCAGTTTGGAAACTGGTGTTATGAAAAAGCTGCATATTCTGAGTAAATGCTTTAAGGTGACAATGTGTCTTCAATGGGATATTAAAGATGTGTAATTCATATGCTAAGAACTCAGCAGTGAATATTTGTTGAATCCGTGATGCATGTACCGTTTTCAGAACACGGAATGTTACGGTGAAGGTATCTATGAAAATGAGATGTCTATTCGATAGAACATGCACCAAGAGAATTTTTCTGCAAAAACTGCCTGATTTTGTTAACTGATATTAGGAAAACCTGCGAAATCTAATTAATTGTTTCTAGGTGTAAATATGCCTTGTATTGTGGTTGAAAAATCGGTAATCCACATGCTCACGGTCATTAAATAATGTTTGTCGAACCCGTGATGAATGTAACGTTTTCGGAACACGGAATGTCTCGGTGAGTGAAGCTCTGAAAATAACAATTCTACTGGATAGAACTCGCTTGAATTGAATGTTTCTGTGAACATTTCATGATTTTCGAAACTGGATGTTAGGAAAAACCTGCGAAATCAGAATAACTACTTCTAGGTGTAAATATGCCTTGTATGGTGGATGAAAGTTCGGTAAACCACATGCTCACACTCATTAAAGAATGTTTGTCGAACTCGTGATGCATGTAACGTGTTCGGAATACGGAATGTCATAGTGAAGGAAACAATGTAATTTACATGTCTATTGGGTAGAATTCGCTTGAAGAGATTTTTTCTGCGAAATGTGCCTCATTTTGAAAACTGCCATTAGGAGAACCCTGTGAAATCTGAGAAAATGCTTCTAAGTGTCAATATGCCTTGAATGGTGAATGAAAGTCCGGTAATCCACTTGTTAATAACAGTGTAGTAATTATTTTTTAAACCGTGATTCATGTTGCGCTTTTGGAAAATGGAATTTCACAGTAATGAAACTATGTAAATTACAATTCTATTGAGTAGAACGAGCTAGAAGAGAATTTTTCTGCGAAATTTGCATGATTACCGAGTCTGAAGTTTGGAAAATGCTTGAAAAAGGGAGTAAATATTTGCAGGGGTAAATGTGCCTTTATGTTGCAAGAAAGATCGGTAATCCACATTTTGACAACATATTAAAGAATCTTTTTCTAATCCGTGATGCATGTAGCGTGTTCTGAACGTGGATTTTCACGGTGATTGAAACAATGTAAATGACTTCTCTATTGGGTAGAAGTTGCTCCGAGAGAGTTTTTCTGCGAAAACTTCGTCATTTTTGAACCTGGCGTTTAGAAAACGCTGCAAAGTCTGAGAAAATACTTCTAAGAATCAATATTCAATGTATTGTGATGAAAGTTCGGTATTCCACATGCTAACAAATTTGTAGTGAAAATTTTTCGAATCCTTTATGCATGTAACATGTTCGGAACACGGAATTTCATGGCCAGGTAATTTATGTAAATTACATTTCCCATGGTTAGAAATCACTCCAAGAGTTTTTTCCTGAGAAATCGGCCTGTTTTTCGAAACTCGCATTAGGAATAACCTGCGAACCCAGATTACTAGTTTCTCGGTGTACATCTGCCTTTTATGGTGGATGAAAGTTCAGTAATCCGCATGCTAACTACTCTGTAGTGAATATTTGTCGAATCCGAGATACGTGAAATGTTTTCGGAACACAGAATATCACGGTGAGCGAATCTATGTAAAATACATGTCTCTTGGGTAGAATTTGTTCTAAGAGTTTTTTCTGAGAAATCTGCCTCATTTTTTAACCCGGCGTTTAGAAAACGCTGCAAAATCTGAGAAAATACTTCTAAGAATCAATATTCAATGCATTGGGATGAAAGTTCGGTATTCCACGTGCTAACAAATTTGTAGTGAATATTTGTCGAATCCATTATGCTTGTAACATGTTCGGAACACGGAATTTCTCGATGAAGGGTTCTATGTAAATTGCATGTCTATTGGGTAGAACTCGCTCCAAGAGGATTTTTCTGTGGAAACTGCATGATTTTAGAGACTGACATTAGGAGAATACTACTAAATTAGAATAAAATTTCTATGTATATATATGCACGGTAAGGTGGATTAAAGTTCGTTAATACACATGTTCACAACTCATTAATGAACGTTTGTTGAATCCATGGTGCATGTAACGTATTCAGAACATGGAATGTCACGGTGATTGAAAGTAGGTAAATTACATATCTTTTGGGTAGAACTGGCTCCAAGAGCATTTTTCTGCCAAATCTGCTTCATTTTCAAAACTGGCATTCAATCTAACGTGTGAAATCTGAGAAAATTATTCAAAGTGTCAGTAAGCCTTGTATGGTGGATGAAAGTGCTGTCATCCACTTGCTAACAACTCTGTAGTGAATATTTGTCGCATCCGATATGCATGTAGCGTGTTCGGAACACGGATTTTGACAGTGAGCGAATCCATGTAAATTACATGTCTATTGTTTAGAACCCGCCCCAAGAGGTTCTTGCCGTGAAATGTGCCTCATTTTCGAAACTGGCGTTTGGAAAACTCTGTGAAATCACTGAAAATGCATCTAAGCATCTATATGCCTTCTATAGTGAGAAAGTCCTGTAATCCACATGCAAACAACTATGTAGTGTATTTTTCTTGAATTTTTTCTGCATGTAGCATGTTCGAAACACGTAATTTCACAGCAGGAAAATCTATGTAATTTACATATCTATTGGGTAGAACATGCTCCAACAGTTTTTTCCTTTGAAAACTGCCTGATTTTCGAAACTGTTATTAGGAAATACCTGCGAACTCAGTGTTAATGTTTCTAGGTGTAAATATGCCTTGTATGGTGGATGAAAGTTTTCTAATACACATGTACACAACTCATTAAGAATGTTTGTCAAATCCGTGATGTGTGTAGCGCGTTCGGAACATGGACTGTCACGGTGAGGCAAACTATGTAAATTACATATCTATAGGTTAGAACACGCTCCAGGAGCATTTTTCTGAAAAATCTGCCTCAGTTTGCAAACTGGTGTTATGAAAACGCTGCAAAATCTGAGTAAATGCTTTAAGGTGACAATATGTCTTCAATGGGTTATTAAAGATGTGTAATTCATATGCTAATAACTCAGAAGTGAATATTTGTTGAATCCGTGGTGCATGTACCGTTTTCGGAACACGGAATGTTACGGTGACGGTATCTATTAAAATGAGAAGTCTATTGGGTAGAAGATGCACCAAGAGAATTTTTCTGCGAAAACTGACTGATTTTCTTAACTGACGTTATGAAAACCTGCGAAATCTATGTAAATATTTCTAGGTGTAAATATGCCTTGTATTGTGGTTGAAAAATCGGTAATCCACATGCTCACGGTCATTAAATAATCTTTGTCGAACCCGTGATGAATATAACGTTTTCGGAAAACGGAATGTCTCGGTGAGAGAAGCTCTGAAAATAACAATTCTACTGGATAGAACTCGCTTGAATTGAATGTTTCTGTGAACATTTCATGATTTTCGAAACTGGAGGTTAGGAAAAACCTGCGAAATCAGAATAACTACTTCTAGGTGTAAATATGCCTTGTATGGTGGATGAAAGTTCGGTAATCCACATGCTCACACTCATTAAAGAATGTTTGTCGAACTCGTGATGCATGTAACGTGTTCGGAATACGGAATGTCATAGTGAAGGAAACAATGTAATTTACATGTCTATTGGGTAGAACTCGCTTGAAGAGAATTTTTCTGCGAAATGTGCCTCATTTTGAAAACTGCCATTAGGAGAACCCTGTGAAATCTGAGAAAATGCTTCTAAGTGTCAATATGCCTTGAATGGTGAATGAAAGTCCGGTAATCCACATGTTTATAACTGTGTAGTAATTATTTATTAAACCGTGATTCATGTAGCGCTTATGGAAAATGGAATTTCACGGTAATGAATCTATGTAAATTACAATTCTATTGAGTAGAACGAGCTAGAAGAGGATTTTTCTGCGAAAATTGCATGATTACCGAATCTGAAGTTTGGAAAAAGCTGCAAAAATGAGTAAATATTTGCAGGGGTAATTGTGCCTTTTTGTTGCAAGAAAGTTCGATAATCCACATTTTCACAACATATTAAAGAATCTTTTTCTAATCCGTGATGCATGTAGCGTGTTCTGAACGTGGATTTTCACGGTGATTGAAACAATGTAAATGACTTCTCTATTGGGTAGAAGTTGCTCCGAGAGAGTTTTTCTGTGAAAACTTCGTCATTTTTGAACCTGGCGTTTAGAAAACCCTGCAAAATCTGAGAAAATACTTCTAAGAATCAATATTCAATGTATTGTGATGAAACTTCGGTAATCCACATGCTAATAAATTTGTAGTTAATATTTGTCGAATCATTTATGCATGTAACATGTTTGGAACACGGAAATTCACGATGACGGGTTCTATGGAAATTGCATGTCTATTGGGTAGAACTCGCTCCAAGAGGATTTTTCTGTGGAAACTGCATGATTTTAGAGACTGACATTAGGAGAATACTACTACATCAGAATAAAATTTCTATGTATAAATATGCACTGTAAGGTGCGTTAAAGTTCATTAATACACATGTTCACAACTCATTAAAGAACGTTTTTTGAATTCGTGGTGCATGTTACATGTTCGGAACACGGAATTTCATGGCCAGGGAATTTATGTATATTATATTTCCCATGGTTAGAAATCCCTCCAAGAGATTTTTCCTGAGAAATCGGCCTGTTTTTCGAAACTGGCATTAGGAAAATCCTGCGAACCCAGATTACTAGATTCTCGGTGTACTTCTGCCTTTTATGGTGGATGAAAGTTCGGTAATCCGCATGCTAACTACTCTGTAGTGAATATTTGTTGAATCCGAGATACGTGAAGTGTGTTCGAAACACAGAATATCACGGTGAGCGAATCTATGCAAAATACATGTCTCTTGGTTAGAATTTGCACTAAAAGTTTTTTCTGAGAAACCTGCCTCATTTTTGAACCTGGCATTTGAAAATCTCTGCAAAATCAGAGAAAATGCTTCTAAGAATCAATATTCAATGTATTGTGATGAAACTTCGGTAATCCACATGCTAACAAATTTGTAGTGAATATTTGTCGAATCCTTTATGCATGTAACATGTTTGGAACACGGAATTTCACGATGACGGGTTCTATGAAAATTGCATGTCTATTGGGTAGAACTCGCTCCAAGAGGATTTTTCTGTGGAAACTGCATGATTTTAGAGACTGACATTAGGAGAATTCTACTAAATCAGAATAAAATTTCTATGTATAAATATGCACTGTAAGGTGGATTAAAGTTCGTTAATACACATGTTCACAACTCATTAAAGAACGTTTTTTGAATCCGTGGTGCATGTAACATGTTCAGAACACGGAATGTCACGGAGATTGAAAGTAGGTTAATTACATATCTTTTGGGTAGAACTGGCTCCAAGAGCATTTTTCTGCCAAATCTGCCTCATTTTCAAAACTGGCGTTCAAACTAACGTGTGAAATCTGAGAAAATTATTCAAAGTGTCAGTAAGCCTTCTATGGTGGATGAAAGTGCTGTAATCCACTTGCTAACAACTCTGTAGTGAATATTTGTCGCATCCGAGATGCATGTAGCGTGTTCGGAACACGGAATTTGACGGTGAGCGAATCCATGTAAATTACATGTCTATTGGTTAGAACACACTCCAAGAGTTTTTTGCCATGAAATCTGCCTCATTTTCGAAACTGGCGTTTGGAAAACTCTGTGAAATCACAGAAAATGCTTCTAAGCATCTATAAGCCTTCTATAGTGAGAAAGTCCTGTAATCCACATGCAAACAAATCTGTAGTGTATTTTTATCGAAACTTTTCTGCATGTAGCGTGTTCAAAACACGTAATTTCACAGCGGGAGAATCTATGTAATTTGCATATCTATTGGGTAGAATACGCTCCAACAGTTTTTTCCTTTGAAAACTGCCTGATTTTCGAAACTGCTATTCGGAAATAACTGCGAACTCAGTTTTAAAGTTTCTTGGTGTCAATATGCCTTGTATGGTGGATGAAAGTTTTGTAATACACATGTACACAACTCATTAAGAATGTTTGTCAAATCCGTGATGTGTGTAGCACGTTCGGAACATGGACTGTCACGGTGAGGCAAACTATGTAAATTACATATCTATTGGTTAGAACACGCTCCAGGAGCATTTTACTGAAACATCTGCCTCAGTTTGAAAACTGTTGATATGAAAACGCTGCAAAATCTGAGTAAATGCTTTAAGGTGACAATGTGTCTTCAATGGGATATTAAAGATGTGTAATTCACATGCTAAGAACTCAGCAGTGAATATTTGTTGAATCCGTGGTGCATGTACCGTTTTCAGAACACGGAATGTTACGGTGAAGGTATCTATGAAAATGAGATGTCTATTCGATAGAACATGCACCAGGAGAATTTTTCTGCAAAACTGCCTGATTTTGGTAACTGATATTAGGAAAACCTGCGAAATCTAAGTAAATGTTTCTAGGTGTAAATATGCCTTGTATTGTGGTTGAAAAATCGGTAATCCACATGCTCACGGTCATTAAATAATCTTTGTCGAAGCCGTGATGAATATAACGTTTTCGGAAAACGGAATGTCTCGGTGAGAGAAGCTCTGAAAATAACAATTCTACTGGATAGAACTCGCTTGAATTGAATGTTTCTGTGAACATTTCATGATTTTCGAAACTGGAGGTTAGGAAAAACCTGCGAAATCAGAATAACTACTTCTAGGTGTAAATATGCCTTGTATGGTGGATGAAAGTTCGGTAATCCACATGCTCACACTCATTAAAGAATGTTTGTCGAACTCGTGATGCATGTAACGTGTTCGGAATACGGAATGTCATAGTGAAGGAAACAATGTAATTTACATGTCTATTGGGTAGAACTCGCTTGAAGAGAATTTTTCTGCGAAATGTGCCTCATTTTGAAAACTGCCATTAGGAGAACCCTGTGAAATCTGAGAAAATGCTTCTAAGTGTCAATATGCCTTGAATGGTGAATGAAAGTCCGGTAATCCACATGTTTATAACTGTGTAGTAATTATTTATTAAACCGTGATTCATGTAGCGCTTATGGAAAATGGAATTTCACGGTAATGAATCTATGTAAATTACAATTCTATTGAGTAGAACGAGCTAGAAGAGGATTTTTCTGCGAAAATTGCATGATTACCGAATCTGAAGTTTGGAAAAAGCTGCAAAAATGAGTAAATATTTGCAGGGGTAATTGTGCCTTTTTGTTGCAAGAAAGTTCGATAATCCACATTTTCACAACATATTAAAGAATCTTTTTCTAATCCGTGATGCATGTAGCGTGTTCTGAACGTGGATTTTCACGGTGATTGAAACAATGTAAATGACTTCTCTATTGGGTAGAAGTTGCTCCGAGAGAGTTTTTCTGTGAAAACTTCGTCATTTTTGAACCTGGCGTTTAGAAAACCCTGCAAAATCTGAGAAAATACTTCTAAGAATCAATATTCAATGTATTGTGATGAAACTTCGGTAATCCACATGCTAATAAATTTGTAGTTAATATTTGTCGAATCATTTATGCATGTAACATGTTTGGAACACGGAAATTCACGATGACGGGTTCTATGGAAATTGCATGTCTATTGGGTAGAACTCGCTCCAAGAGGATTTTTCTGTGGAAACTGCATGATTTTAGAGACTGACATTAGGAGAATACTACTACATCAGAATAAAATTTCTATGTATAAATATGCACTGTAAGGTGCGTTAAAGTTCATTAATACACATGTTCACAACTCATTAAAGAACGTTTTTTGAATTCGTGGTGCATGTTACATGTTCGGAACACGGAATTTCATGGCCAGGGAATTTATGTATATTATATTTCCCATGGTTAGAAATCCCTCCAAGAGATTTTTCCTGAGAAATCGGCCTGTTTTTCGAAACTGGCATTAGGAAAATCCTGCGAACCCAGATTACTAGATTCTCGGTGTACTTCTGCCTTTTATGGTGGATGAAAGTTCGGTAATCCGCATGCTAACTACTCTGTAGTGAATATTTGTTGAATCCGAGATACGTGAAGTGTGTTCGAAACACAGAATATCACGGTGAGCGAATCTATGCAAAATACATGTCTCTTGGTTAGAATTTGCACTAAAAGTTTTTTCTGAGAAACCTGCCTCATTTTTGAACCTGGCATTTGAAAATCTCTGCAAAATCAGAGAAAATGCTTCTAAGAATCAATATTCAATGTATTGTGATGAAACTTCGGTAATCCACATGCTAACAAATTTGTAGTGAATATTTGTCGAATCCTTTATGCATGTAACATGTTTGGAACACGGAATTTCACGATGACGGGTTCTATGAAAATTGCATGTCTATTGGGTAGAACTCGCTCCAAGAGGATTTTTCTGTGGAAACTGCATGATTTTAGAGACTGACATTAGGAGAATTCTACTAAATCAGAATAAAATTTCTATGTATAAATATGCACTGTAAGGTGGATTAAAGTTCGTTAATACACATGTTCACAACTCATTAAAGAACGTTTTTTGAATCCGTGGTGCATGTAACATGTTCAGAACACGGAATGTCACGGAGATTGAAAGTAGGTTAATTACATATCTTTTGGGTAGAACTGGCTCCAAGAGCATTTTTCTGCCAAATCTGCCTCATTTTCAAAACTGGCGTTCAAACTAACGTGTGAAATCTGAGAAAATTATTCAAAGTGTCAGTAAGCCTTCTATGGTGGATGAAAGTGCTGTAATCCACTTGCTAACAACTCTGTAGTGAATATTTGTCGCATCCGAGATGCATGTAGCGTGTTCGGAACACGGAATTTGACGGTGAGCGAATCCATGTAAATTACATGTCTATTGGTTAGAACACACTCCAAGAGTTTTTTGCCATGAAATCTGCCTCATTTTCGAAACTGGCGTTTGGAAAACTCTGTGAAATCACAGAAAATGCTTCTAAGCATCTATAAGCCTTCTATAGTGAGAAAGTCCTGTAATCCACATGCAAACAAATCTGTAGTGTATTTTTATCGAAACTTTTCTGCATGTAGCGTGTTCAAAACACGTAATTTCACAGCGGGAGAATCTATGTAATTTGCATATCTATTGGGTAGAATACGCTCCAACAGTTTTTTCCTTTGAAAACTGCCTGATTTTCGAAACTGCTATTCGGAAATAACTGCGAACTCAGTTTTAAAGTTTCTTGGTGTCAATATGCCTTGTATGGTGGATGAAAGTTTTGTAATACACATGTACACAACTCATTAAGAATGTTTGTCAAATCCGTGATGTGTGTAGCACGTTCGGAACATGGACTGTCACGGTGAGGCAAACTATGTAAATTACATATCTATTGGTTAGAACACGCTCCAGGAGCATTTTACTGAAACATCTGCCTCAGTTTGAAAACTGTTGATATGAAAACGCTGCAAAATCTGAGTAAATGCTTTAAGGTGACAATGTGTCTTCAATGGGATATTAAAGATGTGTAATTCACATGCTAAGAACTCAGCAGTGAATATTTGTTGAATCCGTGGTGCATGTACCGTTTTCAGAACACGGAATGTTACGGTGAAGGTATCTATGAAAATGAGATGTCTATTCGATAGAACATGCACCAGGAGAATTTTTCTGCAAAACTGCCTGATTTTGGTAACTGATATTAGGAAAACCTGCGAAATCTAAGTAAATGTTTCTAGGTGTAAATATGCCTTGTATTGTGGTTGAAAAATCGGTAATCCACATGCTCACGGTCATTAAATAATCTTTGTCGAAGCCGTGATGAATATAACGTTTTCGGAAAACGGAATGTCTCGGTGAGAGAAGCTCTGAAAATAACAATTCTACTGGATAGAACTCGCTTGAATTGAATGTTTCTGTGAACATTTCATGATTTTCGAAACTGGAGGTTAGGAAAAACCTGCGAAATCAGAATAACTACTTCTAGGTGTAAATATGCCTTGTATGGTGGATGAAAGTTCGGTAATCCACATGCTCACACTCATTAAAGAATGTTTGTCGAACTCGTGATGCATGTAACGTGTTCGGAATACGGAATGTCATAGTGAAGGAAACAATGTAATTTACATGTCTATTGGGTAGAACTCGCTTGAAGAGAATTTTTCTGCGAAATGTGCCTCATTTTGAAAACTGCCATTAGGAGAACCCTGTGAAATCTGAGAAAATGCTTCTAAGTGTCAATATGCCTTGAATGGTGAATGAAAGTCCGGTAATCCACATGTTTATAACTGTGTAGTAATTATTTATTAAACCGTGATTCATGTAGCGCTTATGGAAAATGGAATTTCACGGTAATGAATCTATGTAAATTACAATTCTATTGAGTAGAACGAGCTAGAAGAGGATTTTTCTGCGAAAATTGCATGATTACCGAATCTGAAGTTTGGAAAAAGCTGCAAAAATGAGTAAATATTTGCAGGGGTAATTGTGCCTTTTTGTTGCAAGAAAGTTCGATAATCCACATTTTCACAACATATTAAAGAATCTTTTTCTAATCCGTGATGCATGTAGCGTGTTCTGAACGTGGATTTTCACGGTGATTGAAACAATGTAAATGACTTCTCTATTGGGTAGAAGTTGCTCCGAGAGAGTTTTTCTGTGAAAACTTCGTCATTTTTGAACCTGGCGTTTAGAAAACCCTGCAAAATCTGAGAAAATACTTCTAAGAATCAATATTCAATGTATTGTGATGAAACTTCGGTAATCCACATGCTAATAAATTTGTAGTTAATATTTGTCGAATCATTTATGCATGTAACATGTTTGGAACACGGAAATTCACGATGACGGGTTCTATGGAAATTGCATGTCTATTGGGTAGAACTCGCTCCAAGAGGATTTTTCTGTGGAAACTGCATGATTTTAGAGACTGACATTAGGAGAATACTACTACATCAGAATAAAATTTCTATGTATAAATATGCACTGTAAGGTGCATTAAAGTTCATTAATACACATGTTCACAACTCATTAAAGAACGTTTTTTGAATTCGTGGTGCATGTTACATGTTCGGAACACGGAATTTCATGGCCAGGGAATTTATGTATATTATATTTCCCATGGTTAGAAATCCCTCCAAGAGATTTTTCCTGAGAAATCGGCCTGTTTTTCGAAACTGGCATTAGGAAAATCCTGCGAACCCAGATTACTAGATTCTCGGTGTACTTCTGCCTTTTATGGTGGATGAAAGTTCGGTAATCCGCATGCTAACTACTCTGTAGTGAATATTTGTTGAATCCGAGATACGTGAAGTGTGTTCGAAACACAGAATATCACGGTGAGCGAATCTATGCAAAATACATGTCTCTTGGTTAGAATTTGCACTAAAAGTTTTTTCTGAGAAACCTGCCTCATTTTTGAACCTGGCATTTGAAAATCTCTGCAAAATCAGAGAAAATGCTTCTAAGAATCAATATTCAATGTATTGTGATGAAACTTCGGTAATCCACATGCTAACAAATTTGTAGTGAATATTTGTCGAATCCTTTATGCATGTAACATGTTTGGAACACGGAATTTCACGATGACGGGTTCTATGAAAATTGCATGTCTATTGGGTAGAACTCGCTCCAAGAGGATTTTTCTGTGGAAACTGCATGATTTTAGAGACTGACATTAGGAGAATTCTACTAAATCAGAATAAAATTTCTATGTATAAATATGCACTGTAAGGTGGATTAAAGTTCGTTAATACACATGTTCACAACTCATTAAAGAACGTTTTTTGAATCCGTGGTGCATGTAACATGTTCAGAACACGGAATGTCACGGAGATTGAAAGTAGGTTAATTACATATCTTTTGGGTAGAACTGGCTCCAAGAGCATTTTTCTGCCAAATCTGCCTCATTTTCAAAACTGGCGTTCAAACTAACGTGTGAAATCTGAGAAAATTATTCAAAGTGTCAGTAAGCCTTCTATGGTGGATGAAAGTGCTGTAATCCACTTGCTAACAACTCTGTAGTGAATATTTGTCGCATCCGAGATGCATGTAGCGTGTTCGGAACACGGAATTTGACGGTGAGCGAATCCATGTAAATTACATTTCTATTGGTTAGAACACACTAAAAGAGGTTTTTGCCATGAAATCTGCCTCATTTTCGAAACTGGCGTTTGGAAAATTCTGTGAAATCACAGAAAATGCTTCTAAGCATCTATAAGCCTTCTATATGAGAAAGTCCTGTAATCCACATGCAAACAAATCTGTAGTGTATTTTTATCGAAACTTTTCTGCATGTAGCGTGTTCAAAACACATAATTTCACAGCGGGAGAATCTATGTAATTTGCATATCTATTGGGTAGAATACGCTCCAACAGTTTTTTCCTTTGAAAACTGCCTGATTTTCGAAACTGCTATTCGGAAATAACTGCAAACTCAGTTTTAAAGTTTCTTGGTGTCAATATGCCTTGTATGGTGGATGAAAGTTTTGTAATACACATGTACACAACTCATTAAGAATGTTTGTCAAATCCGTGATGTGTGTAGCACGTTCGGAACATGGACTGTCACGGTGAGGCAAACTATGTAAATTACATATCTATTGGTTAGAACACGCTCCAGGAGCATTTTACTGAAACATCTGCCTCAGTTTGAAAACTGTTGATATGAAAACGCTGCAAAATCTGAGTAAATGCTTTAAGGTGACAATATGTCTTCAATGGGATATTAAAGATGTGTAATTCACATGCTAAGAACTCAGCAGTGAATATTTGTTGAATCCGTGGTGCATGTACCGTTTTCAGAACACGAAATGTTACGGTGAAGGTATCTATGAAAATGAGATGTCTATTCGATAGAACATGCACCAGGAGAATTTTTCTGCAAAACTGCCTGATTTTGGTAACTGATATTAGGAAAACCTGCGAAATCTAAGTAAATGTTTTTAGGTGTAAATATGCCTTGTATTGTGGTTGAAAAATCGGTAATCCACATGCTCACGGTCATTAAATAATCTTTGTCGAACCCGTGATGAATATAACGTTTTCGGAAAACGGAATGTCTCGGTGAGAGAAGCTCTGAAAATAACAATTCTACTGGATAGAACTCGCTTGAATTGAATGTTTCTGTGAACATTTCATGATTTTCGAAACTGGAGGTTAGGAAAAACCTGCGAAATCAGAATAACTACTTCTAGGTGTAAATATGCCTTGTATGGTGGATGAAAGTTCGATAATCCACATGCTCACACTCATTAAAGAATGTTTGTCGAACTCGTGATGCATGTAACGTGTTCGGAATACGGAATGTCATAGTGAAGGAAACAATGTAATTTACATGTCTATTGGGTAGAACTCGCTTGAAGAGAATTTTTCTGCGAAATGTGCCTCATTTTGAAAACTGCCATTAGGAGAACCCTGTGAAATCTGAGAAAATGCTTCTAAGTGTCAATATGCCTTGAATGGTGAATGAAAGTCCGGTAATCCACATGTTTATAACTGTGTAGTAATTATTTATTAAACCGTGATTCATGTAGCGCTTATGGAAAATGGAATTTCACGGTAATGAATCTATGTAAATTACAATTCTATTGAGTAGAACGAGCTAGAAGAGGATTTTTCTGCGAAAATTGCATGATTACCGAATCTGAAGTTTGGAAAAAGCTGCAAAAATGAGTAAATATTTGCAGGGGTAATTGTTCCTTTTTGTTGCAAGAAAGTTCGATAATCCACATTTTCACAACATATTAAAGAATCTTTTTCTAATCCGTGATGCATGTAGCGTGTTCTGAACGTGGATTTTCACGGTGATTGAAACAATGTAAATGACTTCTCTATTGGGTAGAAGTTGCTCCGAGAGAGTTTTTCTGCGAAAACTTCGTCATTTTTGAACCTGGCGTTTAGAAAACGCTGCAAAATCTGAGAAAATACTTCTAAGAATCAATATTCAATGTATTGTGATGAAAGTTCGGTATTCCACATGCTAATAAATTTGTAGTGAATATTTGTCGAATCTTTTATGCATGTAACATGTTAGGAACACGGAATATCACGATGACAGGTTCTATGGAAATTGCATGTCTATTGGGTAGAACTCGCTCCAAGAGGATTTTTCTGTGGAAACTGCATGATTTTAGAGACTGACATTAGGAGAATACTACTACATCAGAATAAAATTTCTATGTATAAATATGCACTGTAAGGTGGATTAAAGTTCTTTAATACACATGTTCACAACTCATTAAAGAACGTTTTTTGAATTCGTGGTGCATGTTACATGTTCGGAACACGGAATTTCATGGCCAGGGAATTTATGTATATTATATTTCCCATGGTTAGAAATCACTCCAAGAGATTTTTCCTGAGAAATCGGCCTGTTTTTCGAAACTGGCATTAGGAAAATCCTGCGAACCCAGATTACTAGATTCTCGGTGTACTTCTGCCTTTTATGGTGGATGAAAGTTCGGTAATCCGCATGCTAACTACTCTGTAGTGAATATTTGTTGAATCCGAGATACGTGAAATGTGTTCGAAACACAGAATATCACGGTGAGCGAATCTATGCAAAATACATGTCTCTCGGTTAGAATTTGCACTAAGAGTTTTTTCTGAGAAATCTGCCTCATCTTTGAACCTGGCATTTGAAAATCTCTGCAAAATCTGAGAAAATGCTTCTAAGAATCAATATTCAATGTATTGTGATGAAACTTCGGTAATCCACATGCTAACAAATTTGTAGTGAATATTTGTCGAATCCTTTATGCATGTAACATGTTTGGAACACGGAATTTCATGATGACGGGTTCTATGAAAATTGCATGTCTATTGGGTAGAACTCGCTCCAACAGGATTTTTCTGTGGAAACTGCATGATTTTAGAGACTGACATTAGGAGAATTCTACTAAATCAGAATAAAATTTCTATGTATAAATATGCACTGTAAGGTGGATTAAAGTTCGTTAATACACATGTTCACAACTCATTAAAGAACGTTTTTTGAATCCGTGGTGCATGTAACATGTTCAGAACACGGAATGTCACGGAGATTGAAAGTAGGTTAATTACATATCTTTTGGGTAGAACTGGCTCCAAGAGCATTTTTCTGCCAAATCTGCCTCATTTTCAAAACTGGCGTTCAAACTAACGTGTGAAATCTGAGAAAATTATTCAAAGTGTCAGTAAGCCTTCTATGGTGGATGAAAGTGCTGTAATCCACTTGCTAACAACTCTGTAGTGAATATTTGTCGCATCCGAGATGCATGTAGCGTGTTCGGAACACGGAATTTGACGGTGAGCGAATCCATGTAAATTACATGTCTATTGGTTAGAACACACTAAAAGAGGTTTTTGCCATGAAATCTGCCTCATTTTCGAAACTGGCGTTTGGAAAATTCTGTGAAATCACAGAAAATGTTTCTAAGCATCTATAAGCCTTCTATATGAGAAAGTCCTGTAATCCACATGCAAACAAATCTGTAGTGTATTTTTATCGAAACTTTTCTGCATGTAGCGTGTTCAAAACACGTAATTTCACAGCGGGAGAATCTATGTAATTTGCATATCTATTGGGTGGAATACGCTCCAACAGTTTTTTCCTTTGAAAACTGCCTGATTTTCGAAACTGCTATTCGGAAATAACTGCGAACTCAGTTTTAAAGTTTCTTGGTGTCAATATGCCTTGAATGGTGGATGAAAGTTTTGTAATACACATGTACACAACTCATTAAGAATGTTTGTCAAATCCGTGATGTGTGTAGCACGTTCGGAACATGGACTGTCACGGTGAGGCAAACTATGTAAATTACATATCTATTGGTTAGAACACGCTCCAGGAGCATTTTACTGAAACATCTGCCTCAGTTTGGAAACTGGTGTTATGAAAAAGCTGCATATTCTGAGTAAATGCTTTAAGGTGACAATGTGTCTTCAATGGGATATTAAAGATGTGTAATTCATATGCTAAGAACTCAGCAGTGAATATTTGTTGAATCCGTGATGCATGTACCGTTTTCAGAACACGGAATGTTACGGTGAAGGTATCTATGAAAATGAGATGTCTATTCGATAGAACATGCACCAAGAGAATTTTTCTGCAAAAACTGCCTGATTTTGTTAACTGATATTAGGAAAACCTGCGAAATCTAATTAATTGTTTCTAGGTGTAAATATGCCTTGTATTGTGGTTGAAAAATCGGTAATCCACATGCTCACGGTCATTAAATAATGTTTGTCGAACCCGTGATGAATGTAACGTTTTCGGAACACGGAATGTCTCGGTGAGTGAAGCTCTGAAAATAACAATTCTACTGGATAGAACTCGCTTGAATTGAATGTTTCTGTGAACATTTCATGATTTTCGAAACTGGATGTTAGGAAAAACCTGCGAAATCAGAATAACTACTTCTAGGTGTAAATATGCCTTGTATGGTGGATGAAAGTTCGGTAAACCACATGCTCACACTCATTAAAGAATGTTTGTCGAACTCGTGATGCATGTAACGTGTTCGGAATACGGAATGTCATAGTGAAGGAAACAATGTAATTTACATGTCTATTGGGTAGAATTCGCTTGAAGAGATTTTTTCTGCGAAATGTGCCTCATTTTGAAAACTGCCATTAGGAGAACCCTGTGAAATCTGAGAAAATGCTTCTAAGTGTCAATATGCCTTGAATGGTGAATGAAAGTCCGGTAATCCACTTGTTAATAACAGTGTAGTAATTATTTTTTAAACCGTGATTCATGTTGCGCTTTTGGAAAATGGAATTTCACAGTAATGAAACTATGTAAATTACAATTCTATTGAGTAGAACGAGCTAGAAGAGAATTTTTCTGCGAAATTTGCATGATTACCGAGTCTGAAGTTTGGAAAATGCTTGAAAAAGGGAGTAAATATTTGCAGGGGTAAATGTGCCTTTATGTTGCAAGAAAGATCGGTAATCCACATTTTGACAACATATTAAAGAATCTTTTTCTAATCCGTGATGCATGTAGCGTGTTCTGAACGTGGATTTTCACGGTGATTGAAACAATGTAAATGACTTCTCTATTGGGTAGAAGTTGCTCCGAGAGAGTTTTTCTGCGAAAACTTCGTCATTTTTGAACCTGGCGTTTAGAAAACGCTGCAAAGTCTGAGAAAATACTTCTAAGAATCAATATTCAATGTATTGTGATGAAAGTTCGGTATTCCACATGCTAACAAATTTGTAGTGAAAATTTTTCGAATCCTTTATGCATGTAACATGTTCGGAACATGGAATTTCATGGCCAGGTAATTTATGTAAATTACATTTCCCATGGTTAGAAATCACTCCAAGAGTTTTTTCCTGAGAAATCGGCCTGTTTTTCGAAACTCGCATTAGGAATAACCTGCGAACCCAGATTACTAGTTTCTCGGTGTACATCTGCCTTTTATGGTGGATGAAAGTTCAGTAATCCGCATGCTAACTACTCTGTAGTGAATATTTGTCGAATCCGAGATACGTGAAATGTTTTCGGAACACAGAATATCACGGTGAGCGAATCTATGTAAAATACATGTCTCTTGGGTAGAATTTGTTCTAAGAGTTTTTTCTGAGAAATCTGCCTCATTTTTTAACCCGGCGTTTAGAAAACGCTGCAAAATCTGAGAAAATACTTCTAAGAATCAATATTCAATGCATTGGGATGAAAGTTCGGTATTCCACGTGCTAACAAATTTGTAGTGAATATTTGTCGAATCCATTATGCTTGTAACATGTTCGGAACACGGAATTTCTCGATGACGGGTTCTATGTAAATTGAATGTCTATTGGGTAGAACTCGCTCCAAGAGGATTTTTCTGTGGAAACTGCATGATTTTAGAGACTGACATTAGGAGAATACTACTAAATTAGAATAAAATTTCTATGTATATATATGCACTGTAAGGTGGATTAAAGTTCGTTAATACACATGTTCACAACTCATTAATGAACGTTTGTTGAATCCATGGTGCATGTAACGTATTCAGAACATGGAATGTCACGGTGATTGAAAGTAGGTAAATTACCTATCTTTTGGGTAGAACTGGCTCCAAGAGCATTTTTCTGCCAAATCTGCTTCATTTTCAAAACTGGCATTCAATCTAACGTGTGAAATCTGAGAAAATTATTCAAAGTGTCAGTAAGCCTTGTATGGTGGATGAAAGTGCTGTCATCCACTTGCTAACAACTCTGTAGTGAATATTTGTCGCATCCGATATGCATGTAGCGTGTTCGGAACACGGAATTTGACAGTGAGCGAATCCATGTAAATTACATGTCTATTGTTTAGAACCCGCCCCAAGAGGTTCTTGCCGTGAAATGTGCCTCATTTTCGAAACTGGCGTTTGGAAAACTCTGTGAAATCACTGAAAATGCATCTAAGCATCTATATGCCTTCTATAGTGAGAAAGTCCTGTAATCCACATGCAAACAACTATGTAGTGTATTTTTCTTGAAATTTTTCTGCATGTAGCATGTTCGAAACACGTAATTTCACAGCAGGAAAATCTATGTAATTTACATATCTATTGGGTAGAACACGCTCCAACAGTTTTTTCCTTTGAAAACTGCCTGATTTTCGAAACTGTTATTAGGAAATACCTGCGAACTCAGTGTTAATGTTTCTAGGTGTAAATATGCCTTGTATGGTGGATGAAAGTTTTCTAATACACATGTACACAACTCATTAAGAATGTTTGTCAAATCCGTGATGTGTGTAGCGCGTTCGGAACATGGACTGTCACGGTGAGGCAAACTATGTAAATTACATATCTATAGGTTAGAACACGCTCCAGGAGCATTTTTCTGAAAAATCTGCCTCAGTTTGCAAACTGGTGTTATGAAAACGCTGCAAAATCTGAGTAAATGCTTTAAGGTGACAATATGTCTTCAATGGGTTATTAAAGATGTGTAATTCATATGCTAATAACTCAGAAGTGAATATTTGTTGAATCCGTGGTGCATGTACCGTTTTCGGAACACGGAATGTTACGGTGACGGTATCTATTAAAATGAGAAGTCTATTGGGTAGAAGATGCACCAAGAGAATTTTTCTGCGAAAACTGACTGATTTTCGTAACTGACGTTATGAAAACCTGCGAAATCTATGTAAATATTTCTAGGTGTAAATATGCATTGTATTGTGTTTGAAAAATCGGTAATCCGCATGCTCATGGTCATTAAATAATGTTTGTCGAAGCCGTGATGAATGTAACGTTTTCGGAACACGGAATGTCTTGGTGAGTGAAGCTGTGAAAATAACAATTCTGCTGGATAGAACTCGTTTGAATTGAATGTTTCTGTGAAAATTTCATGATTTTAGAAACTGGATGTTAGGAAAAACCTGCGAAATCAGAATAACTACTTCTAGGTGTAAATATGCCTTTTATGGTGGATGAAAGTTCGGTAATCCACATGCTCACACACATTAAAGAATGTTTGTCGAACTCGTGATGCATGTAACGTGTTCGGAATACGGAATGTCATAGTGAAGGAATCAATGTAATTTACATGTCAATTTGGTACAACTCGCTTGAAGATAATTTTTCTGCGAAATGTGCCTCATTTTGAAAACTGCCATTAGGAGAACCCTGTGAAATCTGAGAAAATGCTTCTAAGTGTCAATATGCCTTGACTGGTGAATGAAAGTCAGGTAATCCACATGTTAATAACAGTGTAGTAAATATTTTTTAAACCGTGATTCATTAACAATTTTGGAAAATGGAATTTCACGGTAATGAAACTATGTAAATTATAATTGTATTGAGTAGAACGAGCAAGAAGGGTATTTTTCTGCGAAAATTGCATGATTATCGAATCTGAAGTTTGGAAAATACTGCAAAAAGGGTGTAAATATTTGCAGGTGTAAATGTGCCTTTATGTTGCAAGAAAGTTCGGTAATCCACATTTTCACAACATATTAAAGAAACTTTTTCTAATCCGTGATGCATGTAGCGTGTTCAGAACGTGGATTTTCACGGTGATTGAAACAATATAAATGATTCTCTATTGGGTAGAACTCGCTCCGAGAGAGTTTTTCTGCAAAAAATTTGTCATTTTTGAACCTGGCGTTTAGAAAACGCTGCAAAATCTGGGAAAATACTTCTAAGAATCAATATTCAATGTATTGTGATGAAAGTTCGTTAATCCACATGCTAACAAATTTGTAGTGAATATTTGTCGAATCCTTTATGCATGTAATATGTTCGAAACAGGGAATTCCACGGCCAGGGTATTTATGTAAATTACATTTCCCTTGGTTAGAAATCACTACAAGAGATTTTTCCTGAGAAATCCGCCTGATTTTCCAAACTGGCGTTAGGAAAAAGCAGCAAATTCAGAGTTAATGTTTCTAGTTGTAAATATGCCATGTATGGTGGATGAAAGTTCTGTAATCTACATGTTCACAACTCATTCGAGAAAGTTTGTTGAAACCTTGATGCATGTAGCGTGTTCGGAAAATGGGATGTCACTGTGAGGGAAACTCTGTAAATTACATTTCTATTGGGAAGTACTCGCTCCACGAAAATTTTTCTCCCAAATCTGCCTCCTTTTCAAAACTGGCATTAGGAAAAGCTTTCTAAATGTGAGAAAATGCTTCAAAGTGTCAACATGGCTTTTATGGTGGATGAAAGTTCGGTAATCATTATGCTAACAACTCTGTAGTGAATATTTGTCGAATCCGTGATGCATGTAGCTTTTTCGGAACACGGAATTCCACGATGACGGGTTCTATGGAAATTGCATGTCTATTGGGTAGAACTCGCTCCAAGAGGATTTTTCTGTGGAAACTGCATGATTTTTGAAACATTAGGAGAATACTACTAAATCACAATAAAATTTCTATGTATAAATATGCACTGTAAGGTGGATTAAAGTTCGTTAATACACATGCTCACAACTCATTAAAGAATGTTTGTTGAATCTGTGGTGCATGAAACGTGTTCAGAACACGGAATGTCACGGTGATTGAAAGTAGGGAAATTACCTATCTTTTGGGTAGAACTGGCTCCAAGAGCATTTTTCTGCCAAATCTGCATCATTTTCAAAACTGGCGTTCAAACTAAAGTGCGAAATCTGAGAAAATTCTTCAAAGTGTCAGTAAGCCTTGTATGGTGGATGAAAGTGCTGTAATCCACTTGCTAACAACACTGTACTGAATATTTGTCGCATCCGAGATGCATGTAGCATGTTCAGAACACGGAATTTGACGGTGAGCGAATCAAAGTAAATTACATATCTATTAGTTAGAACACGCTCCAAGAGATTTTGCCGTGAAATCTGCATCATTTTCGAAACTGGCGTTTAGAAAACTGTGAAATCACAGAAAATACATCTAGGCATCTATATGCCTTCTATAGTGTGAAAGTCCAGTAATCCACATGCAAATATATACGTAGTGTATTTTTCTCGAAACTTTTCTGTATGTAGCATGTTCGAAACACGTAATTTCACAGCGGGAGAATCTATGTAATTTACGTATCTATTGGGTAGAACATGCTACAAAAGGTTTTTCCTTTGAAAACTGCCTGATTTTCGAAACTGCTATTAGGAAATATCTGCGAACTCAGTGTTAATGTTTCTAGGTGTCAATATGCCTTGTATGGTGGATGAAAGTTTTGTAATACACATGTACACAACTCATAAAGAATGTTTGTCAAATTCGTGATGTGTGTAGCGCGTTCGGAAAATGGACTGTCACGGTGAGGCAAACTATGTAAATGACATATCTGTAGGTTAGAACATGCACCAAGAGAATTTTTCGGCGAAAACAGACTGATTTTCGTAACTGACGTTATGAAAACCTTCGAAATCTAAGTAAAAGTTTCTAGGTGTAAATATGCATTGTATTGTGGTTGAAAAATCGGTAATCCGCATGCTCACGGTCATTAAATAATGTTTGTCAAAGCCGTGATGAATGTAACATTTTCGGAACACGGAATGTCTCGGTGAGTGAAGCTCTGAAAATAACAATTCTGCTGGATAGAACTCGCTTGAATTGAATGTTTCTGTGAAAATTTCATGATTTTCAAAACTGGATGTTAGGAAAAACCTGCGAAATCCGAATAACTACTTCTAGGTGTAAATATGCATTGTATGTTGGATGAAAGTTCGGTAATCCACATGCTCACACTCATTAAAGAATGTTTGTCGAATTCGTGATGCATGTAACGTGTTCGGAATACGGAATGTCATAGTGAAGGAAACAATGTAAGTTACATGTCTATTGGGTAGAACTCGCTTGAAGAAAATTATTCTGCGAAAAGTGCCTCATTATGAAAACTGCCATTAGGAGAACCCTGTGAAATCTGAGAAAATGCTTCTAAGTGTCAATATGCCTTGAATGGTGAATGAAAGTCCGGTAATCCACATGTTAATAACAGTGTAGTAATTATTTTTTAAACCGTGATTCATGTAGCGCTTTTGGAAAATGGAATTTCACGGTAATGAAACTATGTAAATTACACTTCTATTGAGTAGAACGAGCTAGAAGAGAATTTTTCTGCGAAAATTGCATGATTATCGAATCTGAAGTTTGGAGAAAGCTGCAAAATGGGAGTAAATATTTGCAGGGGTAAATGTGCCTTTATGTTGCAAGAAAGTTCGGTAATCCACATTTTCACAACATATTAAAGAATCTTTTTCTAATCCATGATGCATGTAGCGTGTTCAGAACGTGGAATTTCACGGTGATTGAAACAATGTAAATGACTTCTCTATTGGGTACAACTCGCTCCGAGAGAGTTTTTCTGTGAAAAGTTCGTCATTTTTGAAACCGGCGTTTAGAATACGCTGCAAAATCTGAGAAAATAATTTTAAGAATCAATATTCAATGTATTGTGATGAAAGTTCAGTAATCCAAATGCTAACAAATTTGTTGTGAATATTTGTCGAATCCATTATGCTTGTAACATGTTCGGAACACGGAATTTCTCGATGACGGGTTCTATGTAAATTGCATGTCTATTGGGTAGAACTCGCTCCAACAGTTTTTTCCTTTGAAAACTGCCTGATTTTCGAAACTGTTATTAGGAATTACCTGCGAACTCAGTGTTAATGTTTCTAGGTGTAAATATGCCTTGTATGGTGGATGAAAGTTTTGTAATACACATGTACACAACTCATTAAGAATGTTTGTCAAATCCGTGATGTGTGTAGCGCGTTCGGAACATGGACTGTCACGGTGAGGCAAACTATGTAAATTACATATCTATAGGTTAGAACACGCTCCAGGAGCATTTTTCTGAAAAATCTGCCTCAGTTTGGAAACTGGTGTTATGAAAACGCTGCAAAATCTGAGTAAATGCTTTAAGGTGACAATATGTCTTCAATGGGTTATTAAAGATGTGTAATTCATATGCTAAAAACTCAGAAGTGAATATTTGTTGAATCCGTGGTGCATGTACCGTTTTCGGAACACGGAATGTTACGGTGACGGTATGTATTAAAATGAGAAGTCTATTGGGTAGAAGATGCACCAAGAGAATTTTTCTGCGAAAACTGACTGATTTTCGTAACTGACGTTATGAAAACCTGCGAAATCTATGTAAATATTTCTAGGTGTAAATATGCATTGTATTGTGTTTGAAAAATCGGTAATCCGCATGCTCATGGTCATTAAATAATGTTTGTCGAAGCCGTGATGAAGGTAACATTTTCGGAACACGGAATGTCTTGGTGAGTGAAGCTCTCAAAATAACAATTCTGCTGGATACAACTCGTTTGAATTGAATGTTTCTGTGAAAATTTCATGATTTTCGAAACTGGATGTTAGGAAAAACCTGTGAAATCAGAATAACTACTTCTAGGTGTAAATATGCCTTGTATGGTGGATGAAAGTTCGGTAATCCACATGCTCACACACATTAAAGAATGTTTGTCGAACTCGTGATGCATGTAACGTGTTCGGAATACGGAATGTCATAGTGAAGGAATCAATGTAATTTACATGTCAATTTGGTACAACTCGCTTGAAGATAATTTTTCTGTGAAATGTGCCTCATTTTGAAAACTGCCATTAGGAGAACCCTGTGAAATCTGTGAAAATGCTTCTAAGTGTCAATATGCCTTGACTGGTGAATGAAAGTCAGGTAATCCACATGTTAATAACAGTGTAGTAAATATTTTTTAAACCGTGATTCATTAACAATTTTGGAAAATGGAATTTCACGGTAATGAAACTATGTAAATTATAATTGTATTGAGTAGAACGAGCAAGAAGGGTATTTTTCTGCGAAAATTGCATGATTATCGAATCTGAAGTTTGGAAAATACTGCAAAAAGGGTGTAAATATTTGCAGGTGTAAATGTGCCTTTATGTTGCAAGAAAGTTCGGTAATCCACATTTTCACAACATATTAAAGAATCTTTTTCTAATCCGTGATGCATGTAGCGTGTTCAGAACGTGGATTTTCACGGTGATTGAAACAATGTAAATGATCCTCTATTGGGTAGAACTCGCTCCGAGAGAGTTTTTCTGCAAAAACTTTGTCATTTTTGAACCTGGCGTTTAGAAAACGCTGCAAAATCTGGGAAAATACTTCTAAGAATCAATATTCAATGTATTGTGATGAAAGTTCGTTAATCCACATGCTAACAAATTTGTAGTGAATATTTGTCGAATCCTTTATGCATGTAATATGTTCGAAACAGGGAATTCCACGGCCAGGGTATTTATGTAAATTACATTTCCCTTGGTTAGAAATCACTACAAGAGATTTTTCCTGAGAAATCCGCCTGATTTTCCAAACTGGCGTTAGGAAAAAGCAGCAAATTCAGAGTTAATGTTTCTAGTTGTAAATATGCCATGTATGGTGGATGAAAGTTCTGTAATCTACATGTTCACAACTCATTCGAGAAAGTTTGTTGAAACCTTGATGCATGTAGCGTGTTCGGAAAATGGGATGTCACTGTGAGGGAAACTCTGTAAATTACATTTCTATTGGGAAGTACTCGCTCCACGAAAATTTTTCTCCCAAATCTGCCTCCTTTTCAAAACTGGCATTAGGAAAAGCTTTCTAAATGTGAGAAAATGCTTCAAAGTGTCAACATGGCTTTTATGGTGGATGAAAGTTCGGTAATCATTATGCTAACAACTCTGTAGTGAATATTTGTCGAATCCGTGATGCATGTAGCTTTTTCGGAACACGGAATTCCACGATGACGGGTTCTATGGAAATTGCATGTCTATTGGGTAGAACTCGCTCCAAGAGGATTTTTCTGTGGAAACTGCATGATTTTTGAAACATTAGGAGAATACTACTAAATCACAATAAAATTTCTATGTATAAATATGCACTGTAAGGTGGATTAAAGTTCGTTAATACACATGCTCACAACTCATTAAAGAATGTTTGTTGAATCTGTGGTGCATGTAACGTGTTCAGAACACGGAATGTCACGGTGATTGAAAGTAGGGAAATTACCTATCTTTTGGGTAGAACTGGCTCCAAGAGCATTTTTCTGCCAAATCTGCATCATTTTCAAAACTGGCGTTCAAACTAAAGTGCGAAATCTGAGAAAATTCTTCAAAGTGTCAGTAAGCCTTTTATGGTGGATGAAAGTGCTGTAATCCACTTGCTAACAACACTGTACTGAATATTTGTCGCATCCGAGATGCATGTAGCATGTTCAGAACACGGAATTTGACGGTGAGCGAATCAAAGTAAATTACATATCTATTAGTTAGAACACGCTCCAAGAGATTTTGCCGTGAAATCTGCATCATTTTCGAAACTGGCGTTTAGAAAACTGTGAAATTACAGAAAATACATCTAAGCATCTATATGCCTTCTATAGTGTGAAAGTCCAGTAATCCACATGCAAATATATACGTAGTGTATTTTTCTCGAAACTTTTCAGTATGTAGCATGTTCGAAACACGTAATTTCACAGCGGGAGAATCTATGTAATTTACGTATCTATTGGGTAGAACATGCTACAAAAGATTTTTCCTTTGAAAACTGCCTGATTTTCAAAACTGCTATTAGGAAATATCTGCGAACTCAGTGTTAATGTTTCTAGGTGTCAATATGCCTTGTATGGTGGATGAAAGTTTTGTAATACACATGTACACAACTCATAAAGAATGTTTGTCAAATTCGTGATGTGTGTAGCGCGTTCGGAATATGGACTGTCACGGTGAGGCAAATTATGTAAATGACATATCTGTAGGTTAGAACATGCACCAAGAGAATTTTTCTGCGAAAACAGACTGATTTTCGTAACTGACGTTATGAAAACCTTCGAAATCTAAGTAAAAGTTTCTAGGTGTAAATATGCATTGTATTGTGGTTGAAAAATCGGTAATCCGCATGCTCACGGTCATTAAATAATGTTTGTCGAAGCCGTGATGAATGTAACATTTTCGGAACACGGAATGTCTCGGTGAGTGAAGCTCTGAAAATAACAATTATGCTGGAGAGAACCCGCTTGAATTGAATGTTTCTGTGAAAATTTCATGATTTTCAAAACTGGATGTTAGGAAAAACCTGCGAAATCCGAATAACTACTTCTAGGTGTAAATATGCATTGTATGTTGGATGAAAGTTCGGTAATCCACATGCTCACACTCATTAAAGAATGTTTGTCGAACTCGTGATGCATGTAACGTGTTCGGAATACGGAATGTCATAGTGAAGGAAACAATGTGAGTTACATGTCTATTGGGTAGAACTCGCTTGAAGAAAATTATTCTGCGAAATGTGCCTCATTTTGAAAACTACCATTAGGAGAACCCTGTGAAATCTGAGAAAATGCTTCTAAGTGTCAAAATGCCTTGAATGGTGAATGAAAGTCCGGTAATCCACATGTTAATAACAGTGTAGTAATTATTTATTAAATGGTGATTCATGTAGCGCTTTTGGAAAATGGAATTTCACAGTAATGAAACTATGTAAATTACAATTCTATTGAGTAGAACGAGCTAGAAGAGAATTTTTCTGCGAAAATTGCATGATTACTGAATCTGAAGTTTGGAAAAAGCTGCAAAATGGAGTAAATATTTGCAGGTGTAAATGTGATTTTATCTTGCAAGAAAGTTCGGTAATCTACATTTTCACAACATATTAAAGAATCTTTTTCTAATCCGTGATGCATGTAGCGTGTTATGAACGTGGATTTTCACGGTGATTGAAACAATGTAAATGACTCCTCTATTGGGTAGAAGTTGCTCTGAGAGAGTTTTCCTGCGAAAACTTCGTCATTTTTGAACCTGGCGTTTAGAAAACGCTGCAAAGTCTGAGAAAATACTTCTAAGAATCAATATTCAATGTATTGTGATGAAAGTTTGGTAATCCACATGCTAACAAATTTGTAGTGAATATTTGTCGAATCCTTAATGCATGTAACATGTCCGGAACACGGAATATCATAATGACGGATTCTAAGTAAATTGCATATCTATTGGGTAGAACTCGCTCCAAGAGGATTTTTCTGTGGAAACTGCATGATTTTAGAGACTGACATTAGGAGAATACTACTACATCAGAATAAAATTTCTATGTATAAATATGCACTGTAAGATGGTTTAAAGTTCGTTAATACACATGTTCACAACTCATTAAAGAACGTTTTTTGAATCCGTGTTGCATGTAACATTTTCGGAACACGGAAATTCATGGCCAGGGAATTTATGTAAATTACATTTCCCATGGTTAGAAATCACTCCAAGAGATTTTTCCTGAGAAATCGGCCTGTTTTTAGAAACTGGAATTACGAAAAACCTGCGAAACCAGATTACTAGTTTCTCGGTGTACATCTGCCTATTATGGTGGATTAAAGTTCGGTAATCCGCATGCTAACTACTCTGTAGTGAATATTTGTCGAATCCGAGATACGTGAAGTGTGTTCGGGACACAGAATATCACGGTGAGCGAATCTAAGTAAAATACATGTCTCTTGGGTAGAATTTGCTCTAAGAGTATTTTCTGAGAAATCTGCCTCATTTTTGAACCTGGCGTTTGAAAATCTCTGCAAAATCAGAGAAAATGCTTCTAAGAAGCAATATTCAATGTATTGTGATGAAAGGTCGGTAATCCACATGCAAACAACTCAGTAGTGTATTTTTCTCGAAACTTTTCTGCATGTAGCATGTTCAAAACACGTAATTTCAAAGCGGGAGAATTTATGTAATTTACATATCTATTGGGTAGAACACGCTCCAACATTTTTTTCCTATGAAAACTGCCTGATTTTCCAAACTGCTATTTGGAAACATCTACGAACTCAGTTTTAATGTTTCCAGGTGTCAATATGCCTTGTATGGTGGATGAAAGTTTTGTAATACACATGTACACAACTCATTAAGAATGTTTGTCAAATCCGTGATGTGTGTAGCACGTTCGGAACATGGACTGTCACGGTGAGGCAAACTATGTAAATTACATATCTATTGGTTAGAACACGCTCCAGGAGCATTTTACTGAAACATCTGCCTCAGTTTGAAAACTGTTGATATGAAAACGCTGCAAAATCTGAGTAAATGCTTTAAGGTGACAATGTGTCTTCAATGGGATATTAAAGATGTGTAATTCACATGCTAAGAACTCAGCAGTGAATATTTGTTGAATCTGTGGTGCATGTACCGTTTTCAGAACACGGAATGTTACGGTGAAGGTATCTATGAAAATGAGATGTCTATTCGATAGAACATGCACCAGGAGAATTTTTCTGCAAAACTGCCTGATTTTGGTAACTGATATTAGGAAAACCTGCGAAATCTAAGTAAATGTTTCTAGGTGTAAATATGCCTTGTATTGTGGTTGAAAAATCGGTAATCCACATGCTCACGGTCATTAAATAATCTTTGTCGAAGCCGTGATGAATATAACGTTTTTGGAAAACGGAATGTCTCGGTGAGAGAAGCTCTGAAAATAACAATTCTACTGGATAGAACTCGCTTGAATTGAATGTTTCTGTGAACATTTCATGATTTTCGAAACTGGAGGTTAGGAAAAACCTGCGAAATCAGAATAACTACTTCTAGGTGTAAATATGCCTTGTATGGTGGATGAAAGTTCGGTAATCCACATGCTCACACTCATTAAAGAATGTTTGTCGAACTCGTGATGCATGTAACGTGTTCGGAATACGGAATGTCATAGTGAAGGAAACAATGTAATTTACATGTCTATTGGGTAGAACTCGCTTGAAGAGAATTTTTCTGCGAAATGTGCCTCATTTTGAAAACTGCCATTAGGAGAACCCTGTGAAATCTGAGAAAATGCTTCTAAGTGTCAATATGCCTTGAATGGTGAATGAAAGTCCGGTAATCCACATGTTTATAACTGTGTAGTAATTATTTATTAAACCGTGATTCATGTAGCGCTTATGGAAAATGGAATTTCACGGTAATGAATCTATGTAAATTACAATTCTATTGAGTAGAACGAGCTAGAAGAGGATTTTTCTGCGAAAATTGCATGATTACCGAATCTGAAGTTTGGAAAAAGCTGCAAAAATTAGTAAATATTTGCAGGGGTAATTGTTCCTTTTTGTTGCAAGAAAGTTCGATAATCCACATTTTCACAACATATTAAAGAATCTTTTTCTAATCCGTGTTGCATGTAGCGTGTTCTGAACGTGGATTTTCACGGTGATTGAAACAATGTAAATGACTTCTCTATTGGGTAGAAGTTGCTCCGAGAGAGTTTTTCTGCGAAAACTTCGTCATTTTTGAACCTGGCTTTTAGAAAACGCTGCAAAATCTGAGAAAATACATCTAAGAATCAATATTCAATGTATTGTGATGAAAGTTCGGTATTCCACATGCTAATAAATTTGTAGTGAATATTTTTCGAATCCTTTATGCATGTAACATGTTTGGAACACGGAATTTCACGATGACGGGTTCTATGGGAATTGCATGTCTATTGGGTAGAACTCGCTCCAAGAAGATTTTTCTGTGGAAACTGCATGATTTTAGAGACTGACATTAGGAGAATACTACTACATCAGAATAAAATTTCTATGTATAAATATGCACTGTAAGGTGGATTAAAGTTCGTTAATACACATGTTCACAACTCATTAAAGAACGATTTTTGAATTCGTGGTGCATGTTACATGTTCGGAACACGGAATTTCATGGCCAGGGAATTTATGTATATTATATTTCCCATGGTTAGAAATCACTCCAAGAGATTTTTCCTGAGAAATCGGCCTGTTTTTCGAAACTGGCATTAGGAAAATCCTGCGAACCCAGATTACTAGATTCTCGGTGTACTTCTGCCTTTTATGGTGGATGAAAGTTCGGTAATCCGCATGCTAACTACTCTGTAGTGAATATTTGTTGAATCCGAGATACGTGAAGTGTGTTCGAAACACAGAATATCACGGTGAGCGAATCTATGCAAAATACATGTCTCTTGGTTAGAATTTGCACTAAGAGTTTTTTCTGAGAAATCTGCCTCATTTTTGAACGTGGCATTTGAAAATCTCTGCAAAATCAGAGAAAATGCTTCTAAGAATCAATATTCAATGTATTGTGATGAAACTTCGGTAATCCACATGCTAACAAATTTGTAGTGAATATTTGTCGAATCCTTTATGCATGTAACATGTTTGGAACACGGAATTTCACGATGACGGGTTCTATGAAAATTGCATGTCTATTGGGTAGAACTCGCTCCAACAGGATTTTTCTGTGGAAACTGCATGATTTTAGAGACTGACATTAGGAGAATTCTACTAAATCAGAATAAAATTTCTATGTATAAATATGCACTGTAAGGTGGATTAAAGTTCGTTAATACACATGTTCACAACTCATTAAAGAACGTTTTTTGAATCCGTGGTGCATGTAACATGTTCAGAACACGGAATGTCACGGAGATTGAAAGTAGGTAAATTACATATCTTTTGGGTAGAACTGGCTCCAAGAGCATTTTTCTGCCAAATCTTCCTCATTTTCAAAACTGGCATTCAAACTAACGTGTGAAATCTGAGAAAATTATTCAAAGTGTCAGTAAGCCTTCTATGGTGGATGAAAGTGCTGTAATCCACTTGCTAACAACTCTGTAGTGAATATTTGTCGCATCCGAGATGCATGTAGCGTGTTCGGAACACGGAATTTGACGGTGAGCGAATCCATGTAAATTACATGTCTATTGGTTAGAACACACTCCAAGAGGTTTTTGCCATGAAATCTGCCTCATTTTCGAAACTGGCGTTTGGAAAACTCTCTGAAATCACAGAAAATGCTTCTAAGCATCTATAAGCCTTCTATAGTGAGAAAGTCCTGTAATCCACATGCAAACAAATCTGTAGTGTATTTTTATCGAAACTTTTCTGCATGTAGCGTGTTCAAAACACGTAATTTCACAGCGGGAGAATCTATGTAATTTGCATATCTATTGGGTAGAATACGCTCCAACAGTTTTTTCCTTTGAAAACTGCCTGATTTTCGAAACTGCTATTCGGAAATAACTGCGAACTCAGTTTTAAAGTTTCTTGGTGTCAATATGCCTTGTATGGTGGATGAAAGTTTTGTAATACACATGTACACAACTCATTAAGAATGTTTGTCAAATCCGTGATGTGTGTAGCACGTTCGGAACATGGACTGTCACGGTGAGGCAAACTATGTAAATTACATATCTATTGGTTAGAACACGCTCCAGGAGCATTTTACTGAAACATCTGCCTCAGTTTGAAAACTGTTGATATGAAAACGCTGCAAAATCTGAGTAAATGCTTTAAGGTGACAATGTGTCTTCAATGGGATATTAAAGATGTGTAATTCACATGCTAAGAACTCAGCAGTGAATATTTGTTGAATCCGTGGTGCATGTACCGTTTTCAGAACACGGAATGTTACGGTGAAGGTATCTATGAAAATGAGATGTCTATTCGATAGAACATGCACCAGGAGAATTTTTCTGCAAAACTGCCTGATTTTGGTAACTGATATTAGGAAAACCTGCGAAATCTAAGTAAATGTTTCTAGGTGTAAATATGCCTTGTATTGTGGTTGAAAAATCGGTAATCCACATGCTCACGGTCATTAAATAATCTTTGTCGAAGCCGTGATGAATATAATGTTTTCGGAAAACGGAATGTCTCGGTGAGAGAAGCTCTGAAAATAACAATTCTACTGGATAGAACTCGCTTGAATTGAATGTTTCTGTGAACATTTCATGATTTTCGAAACTGGAGGTTAGGAAAAACCTGCGAAATCAGAATAACTACTTCTAGGTGTAAATATGCCTTGTATGGTGGATGAAAGTTCGGTAATCCACATGCTCACACTCATTAAAGAATGTTTGTCGAACTCGTGATGCATGTAACGTGTTCGGAATACGGAATGTCATAGTGAAGGAAACAATGTAATTTACATGTCTATTGGGTAGAACTCGCTTGAAGAGAATTTTTCTGCGAAATGTGCCTCATTTTGAAAACTGCCATTAGGAGAACCCTGTGAAATCTGAGAAAATGCTTCTAAGTGTCAATATGCCTTGAATGGTGAATGAAAGTCCAGTAATCCACATGTTTATAACTGTGTAGTAATTATTTATTAAACCGTGATTCATGTAGCGCTTATGGAAAATGGAATTTCACGGTAATGAATCTATGTAAATTACAATTCTATTGAGTAGAACGAGCTAGAAGAGGATTTTTCTGCGAAAATTGCATGATTACCGAATCTGAAGTTTGGAAAATGCTTGAAAAAGGGAGTAAATATTTGCAGGGGTAAATGTGCCTTTATGTTGCAAGAAAGATCGGTAATCCACATTTTGACAACATATTAAAGAATCTTTTTCTAATCCGTGATGCATGTAGCGTGTTCTGAACGTGGATTTTCACGGTGATTGAAACAATGTAAATGACTTCTCCATTGGGTAGAAGTTGCTCCGAGAGAGTTTTTCTGCGAAAACTTCGTCATTTTTGAACCTGGCGTTTAGAAAACGCTGAAAATCTGAGAAAATACTTCTAAGAATCAATATTCAATGTATTGTGATGAAAGTTCGGTATTCCACATGCTAACAAATTTGTAGTGAATGTTTGTCTAATCCTTTATGCATGTAACATATTTGGAACACGGAATTTCACGATGACGGGTTCAATGGAAATTGCATGTCTATTGGGTAGAACTCGCTCCAAGAGGATTTTTCTGTGGAAACTGCATGATTTTAGAGACTGACATTAGGAGAATACTACTAAATCAGAATAAAATTTCTATGTATAAATATGCACTGTAAGGTGGAATAAAGTTCATTAATACACATGTTCACAACTCATTAAAAACGTTTTTTGAATCCGTGGTGCATGTAACATGTTCGGAACACAGAATTTCATGGCCAGGGAATTTATGTAAATTACATTTCCCATGGTTAGAAATCACTGAAAGAGATTTTTCCTGAGAAATCGGCCTGTTTTTCGAAACTGGCATTAGGAAAAACCTGCGAACCCAGATTACTAGATTCTCGGTGTACATCTGCCTTTTATGGTGGATGAAAGTTCGGTAATCCGCATGCTAACTACTCTGTAGTGAATATTTGTTGAATCCGAGATACGTGAAGTGTGTTCGGAACACAGAATATCACGGTGAGCGAATCTATGTAAAATACATGTCTCTTGGGTAGAATTTGCTCTAAGAGTTTTTTCTGAGAAATCTGCCTCATTTTTGGACCTGGCGTTTGAAAATCTCTGCAAAATCAGAGAAAATGCTTCTAAGAATCAATATTCAATGTATTGTGATGAAAGTTCGGTAATCCACATGCTAACAAATTTGTAGTGAATATTTGTCGAATCCTTTATGCATGTAACTTGTTTGGAACACGGAATTTCACGATGACGGGTTCTATGAAAATTGCATGTCTATTGGGTAGAACTCGCTCCAAGAGGATTTTTCTGTGGAAACTGCATGATTTTAGAGACTGACATTAGGAGAATACTACTAAATCAGAATAAAATTTCTATGTATAAATATGCACTGTAAGGTGGATTAAAGTTCGTTAATACACATGTTCACAACTCATTAAAGAACGTTTTTTGAATCCGTGGTGCATGTAACATGTTCAGAACACGGAATGTCACGGAGATTGAAAGTAGGTAAATTACATATCTTTTGGGTAGAACTGGCTCCAAGAGCATTTTTCTGCCAAATCTGCCTCATTTTCAAACCTGGCGTTCAAATTAAAGTGTGAAATCTGAGAAAATTATTCAAAGTGTCAGTAAGCCTTCTATGGTGGATGAAAGTGCTGTAATCCACTTGCTAACAACTCTGTAGTGAATATTTGTCGCATCCGAGATGCATGTAGCGTGTTCGGAACACGGAATTTGACGGTGAGCGAATCCATGTAAATTACATGTCTATTGGTTAGAACACACTCCAAGAGGTTTTTGCCATGAAATCTGCCTCATTTTTGAAACTGGCGTTTGGAAAACCCTCTGAAATCACAGAAAATGCTTCTAAGCATCTATAAGCCTTCTATAGTGAGAAAGTCCTGTAATCCACATGCAAACAAATCTGTAGTGTATTTTTATCGAAACTTTTCTGCATGTAGCGTGTTCAAAACACGTAATTTCACAGCGGGAGAATCTATGTAATTTGCATATCTATTGGGTAGAATACGCTCCAACAGTTTTTTCCTTTGAAAACTGCCTGATTTTCGAAACTGCTATTCGGAAATAACTGCGAACTCAGTTTTAAAGTTTCTTGGTGTCAATATGCCTTGTATGGTGGATGAAAGTTTTGTAATACACATGTACACAACTCATTAAGAATGTTTGTCAAATCAGTGATGTGTGTAGCACGTTCGGAACATGGACTGTCACGGTGAGGCAAACTATGGAAATTACATATGTATTGGTTAGAACACGCTCCAGGAGCATTTTACTGAAACATCTGCCTCAGTTTGGAAACTGGTGTTATGAAAAAGCTGCATATTCTGAGTAAATGCTTTAAGGTGACAATGTGTCTTCAATGGGATATTAAAGATGTGTAATTCATATGCTAAGAACTCAGCAGTGAATATTTGTTGAATCCGTGATGCATGTACCGTTTTCAGAACACGGAATGTTACGGTGAAGGTATCTATGAAAATGAGATGTCTATTCGATAGAACATGCACCAAGAGAATTTTTCTGCAAAAACTGCCTGATTTTGTTAACTGATATTAGGAAAACCTGCGAAATCTATTTAATTGTTTCTAGGTGTAAATATGCCTTGTATTGTGGTTGAAAAATCGGTAATCCACATGCTCACGGTCATTAAATAATGTTTGTCGAACCCGTGATGCATGTAACGTTTTCGGAACATGGAATGTCATAGTGAAGGAAACAATGTAATTTACATGTCTATTGGGTAGAATTCGCTTGAAGAGATTTTTTCTGCGAAATGTGCCTCATTTTGAAAACTGCCATTAGGAGAACCCTGTGAAATCTGAGAAAATGCTTCTAAGTGTCAATATGCATTGAATGTGAATGAAAGTCCGGTAATCCACTTGTTAATAACAGTGTAGTAATTATTTTTTAAACCGTGATTCATGTTGTGCTTTTGGAAAATGGAATTTCACAGTAATGAATCAATGTAAATTACAATTCTATTGAGTAGAACGAGCTAGAAGAGAATTTTTCTGCGAAATTTGCATGATTACCGAATCTGAAGTTTGGAAAATGCTTGAAAAAGGGAGTAAATATTTGCAGGGGTAAATGTGCCTTTATGTTGCAAGAAAGATCGGTAATCCACATTTTGACAACATATTAAAGAATCTTTTTCTAATCCGTGATGCATGTAGCGTGTTCTGAACGTGGATTTTCACGGTGATTGAAACAATGTAAATGACTTCTCCATTGGGTAGAAGTTGCTCCGTGAGAGTTTTTCTGCGAAAACTTCGTCATTTTTGAACCTGGCGTTAAAAAACGCTGCAAAGTCTGAGAAAATACTTCTAAGAATCAATATTCAATGTATTGTGATGAAAGTTCGGTATTCCACATGCTAACAAATTTGTAGTGAAAATTTTTCGAATCCTTTATGCATGTAACATGTTCGGAACACGGAATTTCATGGCCAGGGAATTTATGTAAATTACATTTCCGATGGTTAGAAATCACTCCAAGAGTTTTTTCCTGAGAAATCTGCCTGTTTTTCGAAACTGGCATTAGGAATAACCTGCGAACCCAGATTACTAGTTTCTCGGTGTACATCTGCCTTTTATGGTGGATGAAAGTTCGGTAATCCGCATGCTAACTACTCTGTAGTGAATATTTGTCGAATCCGAGATACGTGAAATGTGTTCGGAACACAGAATATCACGGTGAGCGAATCTATGTAAAATACATGTCTCGGGTAGAATTTGTTCTAAGAGTTTTTTCTGAGAAATCTGCCTCATTTTTGAACCTGGCTTTTGAAAATCTCTGCAAAATCAGAGAAAATGCTTCTAAGAATCAATATTCAATGTATTGTGATGAAAGTTCGGTAATCCACATGCTAACAAATTTGTATTGAATATTTGTCGAATCCTTTATGCATGTAACATGTTTGGAACACGGAATTTCACGATGACGGGTTCTATGGAAATTGCATGTCTATTGGGTAGAACTCGCTCCAAGAGGATTTTTCTGTGGAAACTGCATGATTTTAGAGACTGACATTAGGAGAATACTACTAAATCAGAATAAAATTTCTATGTATAAATATGCACTCTAAGGTGGATTAAAGTTCGTTAATACACATGTTCACAACTCATTAATGAACGTTTGTTGAATCCGTGGTGCATGTAACGTGTTCAGAACACGGAATGTGACGGTGATTGAAATTAGGGTAATTAACTATCTTTTGGGTGTAACTGGCTCCAAGAGAATTTTTCTGTAAAATCTTCCTCATTTTCAAAACTGGCATTCAAACTAATATGTGAAATCTGAGAAAATTCTTCAAGGTGTCAGTAAGCATTGTATGGTGGATGAAAGAGCTGTAATCCACTTGCTAACAACCCTGTAGTGAATATTTGTCACATCCGAGATGCATGAAGCGTGTTTGGAACACGGAATTTGACGGTGAGCGAATCTTTGTAAATTACGTTTCTATTGGTTACAATATGCTCCAAGAGGTTTTTGCCATGTAATCTGCCTCATTTTTGAAACTGGCGTTTGGAAAATTCTGTGAAATCACAGATAATACATCTAAGTAACAATATGCCTTGTATAGTGACAAAGTCCTGTAATCCACATGCAAACAACTATATAGTGTATTTTTCTCGAAAATTTTCTGCATGTAACATGTTCGAAACACGTAATTTCACAGCGGGAGAATTTATGTAATTTACATATCTATTGGGTAGAACACGCTCCAACATTTTTTCCTTTGAAAACCGCCTGATTTTCAAAACTGCTCTTAGGAAATATCTGCGAACTCAGTGTTAATGTTTCTTGGTGTCAATATGCCTTGTATGGTGGATGAAAGATTTGTAATACACATGTACTCAACTCATTAAGAATGTTTGTCAAATCCGTGATGTGTGTAGCGCGTTCGGAACATGGACTGTCACGGTGAGGCAAACTATGTAAATTATAAATCTATAGGTTAGAATACGCTCCAGGAGCATTTTACTGAAAAATTTGCCTCAGTTTGGAAACTGGTGGTATGAAAATGCTGCAAAACCTAAGTAAATGCTTTAAGGTGACAATATGTCTTCAATGGGATATTAAAGATGTGTAATTCACATGCTAAGAACTCAGCAGTGAATATTTGTTGAATCCATGTTGCATGTAGCGTTTTCGGAACACGGAATGTTTCGGTGAAGTTATCTATGAAAATGAGATGTCTATTGGATAGAACATGCACCCAGAGATTTTTCTGTGAAAACTGAATGATTTTAGTAACTGACGTTAGGAAAACTTGCAAAATATACGCAAATGTTTCTAGGTGTAAATATGCATTGTATTGTGGTGGAAAATCGGTAATCCGCATGCTCACGGTCATTAAATAATGTTTGTCGAAGCCGTGATGAAGGTAACATTTTCGGAACACGGAATGTCTCGGTGAGTGAAGCTCTGAAAATAACAATTCTGCTGGATAGAACTCGCTTGAATTCAATGTTTCTGTGAAAATTTCATGATTTTCTAAACTGGATGTAAGGAAAAACCTGCGAAATCCGAATAACTACTTCTAGGTGTAAATATGCCTTGTATGGTGGATGAAAGTTCGGTAATCCACTTGCTCACACTCATTAAAGAATGTTTGTCGAACTCGTGATGCATGTAACGTTTTTGGAATATGGAATGTCATAGTGAAGGAAACAATGTAAGTTACATGTCTATTGGGTAGAACTCGCTTGAAGAAAATTATTCTGCGGAAAGTGCCTCATTATGAAAACTGCCATTAGGAGAACCCTGTGAAATCTGAGAAAATGCTTCTAAGTGTCAATATGCCTTGAATGGTGAATGAAAGTCCGGTAATCCACATGTTAATAACAGTGTAGTAATTATTTTTTAAACCGTGATTCATGTAGCGCTTTTGGAAAATGGAATTTCACGGTAATGAAACTATGTAAATTATAATTCTATTGAGTAGAACGAGCTAGAAGAGAATTTTTCTGCGAAAATTGCATGATTATCGAATCTGAAGTTTGAAGAAAGCTGCAAAATGGGAGTAAATATTTGCAGGGGTAAATGTGCCTTTATGTTGCAAGAAAGTTCGGTAATCCACATTTTCACAACATATTAAAGAATCTTTTTCTAATCCATGATGCATGTAGCGTGTTCAGAACGTGGAATTTCACGGTGATTGAAACAATGTAAATGACTTCTCTATTGGGTACAACTCGCTCCGAGAGAGTTTTTCTGTGAAAAGTTCGTCATTTTTGAACCCGGCGTTTAGAAAACGCTGCAAAATCTGAGAAAATACTTCTAAGAATCAATATTCAATGCATTGGGATGAAAGTTCGGTATTCCACGTGCTAACAAATTTGTAGTGAATATTTGTCGAATCCATTATGCTTGTAACATGTTCGGAACACGGAATTTCTCGATGACGGGTTCTATGTAAATTGCATGTCTATTGGGTAGAACTCGCTCCAAGAGGATTTTTCTGTGGAAACTGCATGATTTAGAGACTGACATTAGGAGAATACTACTAAATCAGAGTAAAATTTCTATGTATATATATGCACTGTAAGGTGGATTAAAGTTCGTTAATACACATGTTCACAACTCATTAATGAACGTTTGTTGAATCCGTGGTGCATGTAACGTATTCAGAACATGGAATGTCACGGTGATTGAAAGTAGGTAAATTACCTATCTTTTGGGTAGAACTGGCTCCAAGAGCATTTTTCTGCCAAATCTGCTTCATTTTCAAAACTGGCATTCAATCTAACGTGTGAAATCTGAGAAAATTATTCAAAGTTTCAGTAAGCCTTGTATGGTGGATGAAAGTGCTGTCATTCACTTGCTAACAACTCTGTAGTGAATATTTGTCGCATCCGATATGCATGTAGCGTGTTCGGAACACGGAATTTGACAGTGAGCGAATCCATGTAAATTACATGTCTATTGTTTAGAACCCGCCCCAAGAGGTTCTTGCCGTGAAATGTGCCTCATTTTCGAAACTGGCGTTTGGAAAACTCTGTGAAATCACTGAAAATGCATCTAAGCATCTATATGCCTTCTATAGTGAGAAAGTCCTGTAATCCACAAGCAAACAACTATGTAGTGTATTTTTCTCGAATCTTTTCTGCATGTAGCATGTTCGAAACACGTAATTTCACAGCAGGAAAATCTATGTAATTTACATATCTATTGGGTAGAACACGCTCCAACAGTTTTTTCCTTTGAAAACTGCCTGATTTTTGAAACTGTTATTAGGAAATACCTGCGAACTCAGTGTTAATGTTTCTAGGTGTAAATATGCCTTGTATGGTGGATGAAAGTTTTCTAATACACATGTACACAACTCATTAAGAATGTTTTTCAAATCCGTGATGTGTGTAGCGCGTTCGGAACATGGACTGTCACGGTGAGGCAAACTATGTAAATTACATATCTATAGGTTAGAACACGCTCCAGGAGCATTTTTCTGAAAAATCTGCCTCAGTTTGGAAACTGGTGTTATGAAAACGCTGCAAAATCTGAGTAAATGCTTTAAGGTGACAATATGTCTTCAATGGGTTATTAAAGATGTGTAATTCATATGATAAAAACTCAGAAGTGAATATTTGTTGAATCCGTGGTGCATGTACCGTTTTCGGAACACGGAATGTTACGGTGACGGTATCTATTAAAATGAGAAGTCTATTGGGTAGAAGATGCACCAAGAGAATTTTTCTGCGAAAACTGACTGATTTTCGTAACTGACGTTATGAAAATCTGCGAAATCTATGTAAATATTTCTAGGTGTAAATATGCATTGTATTGTGTTTGAAAAATCGGTAATCCGCATGCTCATGGTCATTAAATAATGTTTGTCGAAGCCGTGATGAATGTAACGTTTTCGGAACACGGAATGTCTTGTTGAGTGAAGCTCTGAAAATAACAATTCTGCTGGATAGAACTCGTTTGAATTGAATGTTTCTGTGAAAATTTCATGATTTTCGAAACTGGATGTTAGGAAAAACCTGTGAAATCAGAATAACTACTTCTAGGTGTAAATATGCCTTTTATGGTGGATGAAAGTTCGGTAATCCACATGCTCACACACATTAAAGAATGTTTGTCGAACTCGTGATGCATGTAACGTGTTCGGAATACAGAATGTCATAGTAAAGGAATCAATGTAATTTACATGTCAATTTGGTACAACTCGCTTGAAGATAATTTTTCTGCGAAATGTGCCTCATTTTGAAAACTGCCATTAGGAGAACCCTGTGAAATCTGAGAAAATGCTTCTAAGTGTCAATATGCCTTGACTGGTGAATGAAAGTCCGGTAATCCACATGTTAATAACAGTGTAGTAAATATTTTTTAAACCGTGATTCATTAACAATTTTGGAAAATGGAATTTCACGGTAATGAAACTATGTAAATTATAATTGTATTGAGTAGAACGAGCAAGAAGGGTATTTTTCTGCGAAAATTGCATGATTATCGAATCTGAAGTTTGGAAAATACTGCAAAAAGGGTGTAAATATTTGCAGGTGTAAATGTGCCTTTATGTTGCAAGAAAGTTCGGTAATCCACATTTTCACAACATATTAAAGGATCTTTTTCTAATCCGTGATGCATGTAGCGTGTTCAGAACGTGGATTTTGACGGTGATTGAAACAATGTAAATGATTCTCTATTGGGTAGAACTCGCTCCGAGAGAGTTTATCTGCAAAAACTTTGTCATTTTTGAACCTGGCGTTTAGAAAACGCTGCAAAATCTGGGAAAATACTTCTAAGAATCAATATTCAATGTATTGTGATGAAAGTTCGTTAATCCACATGCTAACAAATTTGTAGTGAATATTTGTCGAATCCTTTATGCATGTAATATGTTCGAAACAGGGAATTCCACGGCCAGGGTATTTATGTAAATTACATTTCCCTTGGTTAGAAATCACTACAAGAGATTTTTCCTGAGAAATCCGCCTGATTTTCCAAACTGGCGTTAGGAAAAAGCAGCAAATTCAGAGTTAATGTTTCTAGTTGTAAATATGCCATGTATGGTGGATGAAAGTTCTGTAATCTACATGTTCACAACTCATTCGAGAAAGTTTGTTGAAACCTTGATGCATGTAGCGTGTTCGGAAAATGGGATGTCACTGTGAGGGAAACTCTGTAAATTACATTTCTATTGGGAAGTACTCGCTCCACGAAAATTTTTCTCCCAAATCTGCCTCCTTTTCAAAACTGGCATTAGGAAAAGCTTTCTAAATGTGAGAAAATGCTTCAAAGTGTCAACATGGCTTTTATGGTGGATGAAAGTTCGGTAATCATTATGCTAACAACTCTGTAGTGAATATTTGTCGAATCCGTGATGCATGTAGCTTTTTCGGAACACGGAATTCCACGATGACGGGTTCTATGGAAATTGCATGTCTATTGGGTAGAACTCGCTCCAAGAGGATTTTTCTGTGGAAACTGCATGATTTTAGAAACATTAGGAGAATACTACTAAATCACAATAAAATTTCTATGTATAAATATGCACTGTAAGGTGGATTAAAGTTCGTTAATACACATGCTCACAACTCATTAAAGAATGTTTGTTGAATCTGTGGTGCATGTAACGTGTTCAGAACACGGAATGTCACGGTGATTGAAAGTAGGGAAATTACCTATCTTTTGGGTAGAACTGGCTCCAAGAGCATTTTTCTGCCAAATCTGCATCATTTCAAAACTGGCGTTCAAACTAAAGTGCGAAATCTGAGAAAATTCTTCAAAGTGTCAGTAAGCCTTGTATGGTGGATGAAAGTGCTGTCATCCACTTGCTAACAACACTGTACTGAATATTTGTCGCATCCGAGATGCATGTAGCATGTTCGGAACACGGAATTTGACGGTGAGCGAATCAAAGTAAATTACATATCTATTAGTTAGAACACGCTCCAAGAGATTTTGCCGTGAAATCTGCATCATTTTCGAAACTGGCGTTTAGAAAACTGTGAAATCACAGAAAATACATCTAAGCATCTATATGCCTTCTATAGTGTGAAAGTCCAGTAATCCACATGCAAATATATACGTAGTGTATTTTTCTCGAAACTTTTCAGTATGTAGCATGTTCGAAACACGTAATTTCACAGCGGGAGAATCTATGTAATTTACGTATCTATTGGGTAGAACATGCTACAAAAGATTTTTCCTTTGAAAACTGCCTGATTTTCAAAACTGCTATTAGGAAATATCTGCGAACTCAGTGTTAATGTTTCTAGGTGTCAATATACCTTGTATGGTGGATGAAAGTTTTGTAATACACATGTATACAACTCATAAAGAATGTTTGTCAAATTCGTGATGTGTGTAGCGCGTTCGGAATATGGACTGTCACGGTGAGGCAAACTATGTAAATGACATATCTGTAGGTTAGAACATGCACCAAGAGAATTTTTCTGCGAAAACAGACGGATTTTCGTAACTGACGTTATGAAAACCTTCGAAATCTAAGTAAAAGTTTCTAGGTGTAAATATGCATTGTATTGTGGTTGAAAAATCGGTAATCCGCATGCTCACGGTCATTAAATAATGTTTGTCGAAGCCGTGATGAATGTAACATTTTCGGAACACGGAATGTCTCGGTGAGTGAAGCTCTGAAAATAACAATTCTGCTGGATAGAACTCGCTTGAATTGAATGTTTCTGTGAAAATTTCATGATTTTCACAACTGGATGTTAGGAAAAACCTGCGAAATCCGAATAACTACTTCTAGGTGTAAATGTGCATTGTATGTTGGATGAAAGTTCGGTAATCCACATGCTCACACTCATTAAAGAATGTTTGTCGAATTCGTGATGCATGTAACGTGTTCGGAATACGGAATGTCATAGTGAAGGAAACAATGTAAGTTACATGTCTATTGGGTAGAACTCGCTTGAAGAAAATTATTCTGCGAAAAGTGCCTCATTTTGAAAACTGCCATTAGGAGAACCCTGTGAAATCTGAGAAAATGCTTCTAAGTGTCAATATGCCTTGAATGGTGAATGAAAGTCCGGTAATCCACATGTTAATAACAGTGTAGTAATTATTTATTAAACCATGATTCATGTAGCGCTTTTGGAAAATGGAATTTCACAGTAATGAAACTATGTAAATTACAATTCTATTGAGTAGAACGAGCTAGAAGAGAATTTTTCTGCGAAAATTGCATGATTACTGAATCTGAAGTTTGGAAAAAGCTGCAAAATGGAGTTAATATTTGCAGGTGTAAATGTGATTTTATCTTGCAAGAAAGTTCGGTAATCTACATTTTCACAACGTATTAAAGAATCTGTTTCTAATCCGTGATGCATGTAGCGTGTTATGAACGTGGATTTTCACGGTGATTGAAACAATGTAAATGACTCCTCTATTGGGTAGAAGTTGCTCTGAGAGAGTTTTCCTGCGAAAACTTCGTCATTTTTGAACCTGGCGTTTAGAAAACGCTGCAAAGTCTGAGAAAATACTTCTAAGAATCAATATTCAATGTATTGTGATGAAAGTTCGGTAATCCACATGCTAACAAATTTGTAGTGAATATTTGTCGAATGCTTTATGCATGTAACATGTCCGGAACACGGAATTTCATGATGACGGATTCTAAGTAAATTGCATATCTATTGGGTAGAACTCGCTCCAAGAAGATTTTTCTGTGGAAACTGCATGATTTTAGAGACTGACATTAGGAGAATACTACTAAATCAGAATAAAATTTCTATGTATAAATATGCACTGTAAGATGGTTTAAAGTTCGTTAATACACATGTTCACAACTCATTAAAGAATGTTTTTTGAATCCGTGGTGCATGTAACATGTTCGGAACACGGTATTTCATGGCCAGGGAATTTATGTAAATTACATTTCCCATGGTTAGAAATCACTCCAAGAGATTTTTCCTGAGAAATCGGCCTGTTTTTAGAAACTGGAATTATGAAAAACCTGCGAAACCAGATTACTAGTTTCTCGGTGTACATCTGCCTATTATGGTGGATAAAGTTCGGTAATCCGCATGCTAACTACTCTGTAGTGAATATTTGTCGAATCCAAGATACGTGAAGTGTGTTCGGGACACAGAATATCACGGTGAGCGAATCTAAGTAAAATACATGTCTCTTGGGTAGAATTTGCTCTAAGAGTATTTTCTGAGAAATCTGCCTCATTTTTGAACCTGGCGTTTGAAAATCTCTGCAAAATCAGAGAAAATGCTTCTAAGAAGCAATATTCAATGTATTGTGATGAAAGGTCGGTAATCCACATGCAAACAACTCAGTAGTGTATTTTTCTCGAAACTTTTCTGCATGTAGCATGTTCAAAACACGTAATTTCAAAGCGGGAGAATTTATGTAATTTACATATCTATTGGGTAGAACACGCTCCAACATTTTTTTCCTATGAAAACTGCCTGATTTTCCAAACTGCTATTTGGAAACATCTACGAACTCAGTTTTAATGTTTCCAGGTGTCAATATGCCTTGTATGGTGGATGAAAGTTCTGTAATACACATGTACACAACCCATTAAAAATGTTTGTCAAATCCGTAATGTGTGTAGCGTGTTCGGAACATGGACTGTCACGGTGAGGCAAACTATGTAAATGACATATCTATAGGTTAGAACACGCTCCAGGAGAATTTTTCTGAAAAATCTGCCTCAGATTGGAAACTGGTATTATGAAAACACTGCAAAATCTGAGTAAATGCTTTAAGGTGTCAATATGTCTTTAATGGGTTATTAAAGATGTGTAATTCACACGCTAAGGACTCAGAAGTGAATATTTGTTGAATCCGTGGTGCATGTACCGTTTTCGGAACACGGAATGTTACGGTGACGGTATCTATTAAAATGAGATGTCTATTGGATAGAACATGCACCAAGAGAATTTTTCTGCGAAAACTGACTGATTTTTGTAACTGACGTTATGAAAACCTGTGAAATCTAAGTAAATGTTTCTAGGTGTAAATATGCCTTGTATTGTGGTTGAAAAATCGGTAATCCGCATGCTCATGGTCATTAAATAAAGTTTGTCGAAGCCGTGATGAAGGTAACATTTTCGGAACACGGAATGTCTTGGTGAGTGAAGCTCTGAAAATAACAATTCTGCTGGATAGAACTCGCTTGAATTGAATGTTTCTGTGAAAATTTCATGATTTTCAAATCTGGATTTTAGGAAAAAGCTGCGAAATCAGAATAACTACTTCTAGGTGTAAATATGCCTTTTATGGTGGATGAAAGTTCGGTAATCCACATGCTCACACACATTAAAGAATGTTTGTCGAACTCGTGATGCATGTAACGTGTTCGGAATACGGAATGTCATAGTGAAGGAATCAATGTAATTTACATGTCAATTTGGTACAACTCGCTTGAAGATAATTTTTCTGCGAAATGTGCCTCATTTTGAAAACTGCCATTAGGAGAACCCTGTGAAATCTGAGAAAATGCTTCTAAGTGTCAATATGCCTTGACTGGTGAATGAAAGTCAGGTAATCCACATGTTAATAACAGTGTAGTAAATATTTTTTAAACCGTGATTCATTAACAATTTTGGAAAATGGAATTTCACGGTAATGAAACTATGTAAATTATAATTGTATTGAGTAGAACGAGCAAGAAGGGTATTTTTCTGCGAAAATTGCATGATTATCGAATCTGAAGTTTGGAAAATACTGCAAAAAGGGTGTAAATATTTGCAGGTGTAAATGTGCCTTTATGTTGCAAGAAAGTTCGGTAATCCACATTTTCACAACATATTAAAGAATCTTTTTCTAATCCGTGATGCATGTAGCGTGTTCAGAACGTGGATTTTCACGGTGATTGAAACAATGTAAATGATTCTCTATTGGGTAGAACTCGCTCCGAGAGAGTTTTTCTGCAAAAACTTTGTCATTTTTGAACCTGGCGTTTAGAAAACGCTGCAAAATCTGGGAAAATACTTCTAAGAATCAATATTCAATGTATTGTGATGAAAGTTCGTTAATCCACATGCTAACAAATTTGTAGTGAATATTTGTCGAATCCTTTATGCATGTAATATGTTCGAAACAGGGAATTCCACGGCCAGGGTATTTATGTAAATTACATTTCCCTTGGTTAGAAATCACTACAAGAGATTTTTCCTGAGAAATCCGCCTGATTTTCCAAACTGGCGTTAGGAAAAAGCAGCAAATTCAGAGTTAATGTTTCTAGTTGTAAATATGCCATGTATGGTGGATGAAAGTTCTGTAATCTACATGTTCACAACTCATTCGAGAAAGTTTGTTGAAACCTTGATGCATGTAGCGTGTTCGGAAAATGGGATGTCACTGTGAGGGAAACACTGTAAATTACATTTCTATTGGGAAGTACTCGCTCCACGAAAATTTTTCTCCCAAATCTGCCTCCTTTTCAAAACTGTCATTAGGAAAAGCTTTCTAAATGTGAGAAAATGCTTCAAAGTGTCAACATGGCTTTTATGGTGGATGAAAGTTCGGTAATCATTATGCTAACAACTCTGTAGTGAATATTTGTCGAATCCGTGATGCATGTAGCTTTTTCGGAACACGGAATTCCACGATGACGGGTTCTATGTAAATTGCATGTCTATTGGGTAGAACTCGCTCCAAGAGGGTTTTTCTGTGGAAACTGCATGATTTTAGAAACATTAGGAGAATACTACTAAATCACAATAAAATTTCTATGTATAAATATGCACTGTAAGTTTGATTAAAGTTCGTTAATACACATGCTCACAACTCATTAAAGAATGTTTTTTGAATCTTTGGTGCATGTAACGTGTTCAGAACACGGAATGTCACGGTGATTGAAAGTAGGGAAATTACCTATCTTTTGAGTAGAACTGGCTCCAAGAGCATTTTTCTGCCAAATCTGCATCATTTTCAAAACTGGCGTTCAAACTAAAGTGCGAAATCTGAGAAAATTCTTCAAAGTGTCAGTAAGCCTTGTATGGTGGATGAAAGTGCTGTAATCCACTTGCTAACAACACTGTACTGAATATTTGTCGCATCCGAGATGCATGTAGCATGTTCGGAACACGGAATTTGACAGTGAGCGAATCAAAGTAAATTACATATCTATTAGTTAGAACACGCTCCAGGAGATTTTGCCGTGAAATCTGCATCATTTTCGAAACTGGCGTTTAGAAAACTGTGAAATCACAGAAAATACATCTAAGCATCTATATGCCTTCTATAGTGTGAAAGTCCAGTAATCCACATGCAAATATATACGTAGTGTATTTTTCTCGAAACTTTTCAGTATGTAGCATGTTCGAAACACGTAATTTCACAGCGGGAGAATCTATGTAATTTACATATCTATTGGGTAGAACATGCTACAAAAGATTTTTCCTTTGAAAACTGCCTGATTTTCAAAACTGCTATTAGGAAATATCTGTGAACTCAGTGTTAATGTTTCTAGGTGTCAATATGCCTTGTATGGTGGATGAAAGTTTTGTAATACACATGTACACAACTCATAAAGAATGTTTGTCAAATTCGTGATGTGTGTAGCGCGTTCGGAATATGGACTGTCACGGTGAGGCAAACTATGTAAATGACATATCTGTAGGTTAGAACATGCACCAAGAGAATTTTTCTGCGAAAACAGACGGATTTTCGTAACTGACGTTATGAAAACCTTCGAAATCTAAGTAAAAGTTTCTAGGTGTAAATATGCATTGTATTGTGGTTGAAAAATCGGTAATCCGCATGCTCACGGTCATTAAATAATGTTTGTCGAAGCCGTAATGAATGTAACATTTTCGGAACACGGAATGTCTCGGTGAGTGAAGCTCTGAAAATAACAATTCTGCTGGATAGAACTCGCTTGAATTGAATGTTTCTGTGAAAATTTCATGATTTTCAAAACTGGATGTTAGGAAAAACCTGCGAAATCCGAATAACTATTTCTAGGTGTAAATGTGCATTGTATGTTGGATGAAAGTTCGGTAATCCACATGCTCACACTCATTAAAGAATGTTTGTCGAATTCGTGATGCATGTAACGTGTTCAGAATACGGAATGTCATAGTGAAGGAAACAATGTAAGTTACATGTCTATTGGGTAGAACTCGCTTGAAGAAAATTATTCTGCGAAAAGTGCCTCATGTTGAAAACTGCCATTAGGAGAACCCTGTGAAACCTGAGAAAATGCTTCTAAGTGTCAATATGCCTTGAATGGTGAATGAAAGTCCGGTAATCCACATGTTAATAACAGTGTAGTAATTATTTATTAAACCGTGATTCATGTAGCGCTTTTGGAAAATGGAATTTCACAGTAATGAAACTATGTAAATTACAATTCTATTGAGTAGAAAGAGCTAGAAGAGAATTTTTCTGCAAAAATTGCATGATTATCGAATCTGAAGTTTGGAGAAAGCTGCAACATGGGAGTAAATATTTGCAGGGGTAAATGTGCCTTTATGTTGCAAGAAAGTTCGGTAATCCACATTTTCACAACATATTAAAGAATCTTTTTCTAATCCATGATGCATGTAGCGTGTTCAGAACGTGGAATTTCACGGTGATTGAAACAATGTAAATGACTTCTCTATTGGGTACAACTCGCTCCGAGAGAGTTTTTCTGTGAAAAGTTCGACATTTTTGAACCCCGCGTTTAGAAAACGCTGCAAAATCTGAGAAAATACTTCTAAGAATCAATATTCAATGCATTGTGATGAAAGTTCGGTAATCCAAATGCTAACAAATTTGTAGTGAATATTTGTCGAATCCATTATGCTTGTAACATGTTCGGAACACGGAATTTCTCGATGACGGGTTCTATGTAAATTGCATGTCTATTGGGTAGAACTCGCTCCAAGAGGATTTTTCTGTGGAAACTGCATGATTTTAGAGACTGACATTAGGAGAATACTACTAAATCAGAATAAAATTTCTATGTATATATATGCACTGTAAGGTGGATTAAAGTTCGTTAATACACATGTTCACAACTCATTAATGAACGTTTGTTGAATCCGTGGTGCATGTAACGTATTCAGAACACGTAATGTCACGGTGATTGAAAGTAGGTAAATTACATATCTTTTGGGTAGAACTGGCTCCAAGAGCATTTTTCTGCCAAATCTGCTTCATTTTCAAAACTGGCATTCAATCTAACGTGTGAAATCTGAGAAAATTATTCAAAGTGTCAGTAAGCCTTGTATGGTGGATGAAAGTGCTGTCATCCACTTGCTAACAACACTGTAGTGAATATTTGTCGCATCCGATATGCATGTAGCGTGTTCGGAACACGGAATTTGACAGTGAGCGAATCCATGTAAATTACATGTCTATTGTTTAGAACCCGCCCCAAGAGGTTCTTGCCGTGAAATGTGCCTCATTTTCGAAACTGGCGTTTGGAAAACTCTGTGAAATCACTGAAAATGCATCTAAGCATCTATATGCCTTCTATAGTGAGAAAGTCCTGTAATCCACATGCAAACAACTATGTAGAGTATTTTTCTCGAATCTTTTCTGCATGTAGCATGTTCGAAACACGTAATTTCACAGCAGGAAAATCTATGTAATTTACATATCTATTGGGTAGAACACGCTCCAACAGTTTTTTCCTTTGAAAACTGCCTGATTTTCGAAACTGTTATTAGGAATTACCTGCGAACTCAGTGTTAATGTTTCTAGGTGTAAATATGCCTTGTATGGTGGATGAAAGTTTTGTAATACACATATACACAACTCATTAAGAATGTTTGTCAAATCCGTGATGTGTGTAGCGCGTTCGGAACATGGACTGTCACGGTGAGGCAAACTATGTAAATTACATATCTATAGGTTAGAACACGCTCCAGGAGCATTTTTCTGAAAAATCTGCCTCAGTTTGGAAACTGGTGTTATGAAAACGCTGCAAAATCTGAGTAAATGCTTTAAGGTGACAATATGTCTTCAATGGGTTATTAAAGATGTGTAATTCATATGCTAAAAACTCAGAAGTGAATATTTGTTGAATCCGTGGTGCATGTACCGTTTTCGGAACACGGAATGTTACGGTGACGGTACCTATTAAAATGAGAAGTCTATCGGGTAGAAGATGCACCAAGAGAATTTTTCTGCGAAAACTGACTGATTTTCGTAACTGACGTTATGAAAACCTGCGAAATCTATGTAAATATTTCTAGGTGTAAATATGCATTGTATTGTGTTTGAAAAATCGGTAATCCGCATGCTCATGGTCATTAAATAATGTTTGTCGAAGCCGTGATGAATGTAACGTTTTCGGAACACGGAATGTCTTGGTGAGTGAAGCTCTGAAAATAACAATTCTGCTGGATAGAACTCGTTTGAATTGAATGTTTCTGTGAAAATTTCATGATTTTCGAAACTGGATGTTAGGAAAAACCTGTGAAATCAGAATAACTACTTCTAGGTGTAAATATGCCTTTTATGGTGGATGAAAGTTCGGTAATCCACATGCTCACACACATTAAAGAATGTTTGTCGAACTCGTGATGCATGTAATGTGTTCGGAATACGGAATGTCATAGTGAAGGAATCAATGTAATTTACATGTCAATTTGGTACAACTCGCTTGAAGATAATTTTTCTGCGAAATGTGCCTCATTTTGAAAACTGCCATTAGGAGATCCCTGTGAAATCTGAGAAAATGCTTCTAAGTGTCAATATGCCTTGACTGGTGAATGAAAGTCAGGTAATCCACATGTTAATAACAGTGTAGTAAATATTTTTTAAACCGTGATTCATTAACAATTTTGGAAAATGGAATTTCACGGTAATGAAACTATGTAAATTATAATTGTATTGAGTAGAACGAGCAAGAAGGGTATTTTTCTGCGAAAATTGCATGATTATCGAATCTGAAGTTTGGAAAATACTGCAAAAAGGGTGTAAATATTTGCAGGTGTAAATGTGCCTTTATGTTGCAAGAAAGTTCGGTAATCCACATTTTCACAACATATTAAAGAATCTTTTTCTAATCCATGATGCATGTAGCGTGTTCAGAACGTGGATTTTCACGGTGATTGAAACAATGTAAATGATTCTCTATTGGGTAGAACTCGCTCCGAGAGAGTTTTTCTGCAAAAACTTTGTCATTTTTGAACCTGGCGTTTAGAAAACGCTGCAAAATCTGAGAAAATACTTCTAAGAATCAATATTCAATGTATTGTGATGAAAGTTCGTTAATCCACATGCTAACAAATTTGTAGTGAATATTTGTCGAATCCTTTATGCATGTAATATGTTCGAAACAGGGAATTCCACGGCCAGGGTATTTATGTAAATTACATTTCCCTTGGTTAGAAATCACTACAAGAGATTTTTCCTGAGAAATCAGCCTGATTTTCCAAACTGGCGTTAGGAAAAAGCAGCAAATTCAGAGTTAATGTTTCTAGTTGTAAATATGCCATGTATGGTGGATGAAAGTTCTGTAATCTACATGTTCACAACTCATTCGAGAAAGTTTGTTGAAACCTTGATGCATGGAGCGTGTTCGGAAAATGGAATGTCACTGTGAGGGAAACTCTGTAAATTACATTTCTATTGGGAAGTACTCGCTCCACGAAAATTTTTCTCCCAAATCTGCCTCCTTTTCAAAACTGGCATTAGGAAAAGCGTTCTAAATGTGAGAAAATGCTTCAAAGTGTCAACATGGCTTTTATGGTGGATGAAAGTTCGGTAATCATTATGCTAACAACTCTGTAGTGAATATTTGTCGAATCCGTGATGCATGTAGCTTTTTCGGAACACGGAATTCCACGATGACGGGTTCTATGGAAATTGCATGTCTATTGGGTAGAACTCGCTCCAAGAGGATTTTTCTGTGGAAACTGCATGATTTTAGAAACTTTAGGAGAATACTACAAAATCACAATAAAATTTCTATGTATAAATATGCACTGTAAGGTGGATTAAAGTTCGTTAATACACATGCTCACAACTCATTAAAGAATGTTTGTTGAATCTGTGGTGCATGTAACGTGTTCAGAACACGGAATGTCACGGTGATTGAAAGTAGGGAAATTACCTATCTTTTGAGTAGAACTGGCTCCAAGAGCATTTTTCTGCCAAATCTGCATCATTTTCAAAACTGGCGTTCAAACTAAAGTGCGAAATCTGAGAAAATTCTTCAAAGTGTCAGTAAGCCTTGTATGGTGGATGAAAGTGCTGTAATCCACTTGCTAACAACACTGTACTGAATATTTGTCGCATCCGAGATGCATGTAGCATGTTCGGAACACGGAATTTGACAGTGAGCGAATCAAAGTAAATTACATATCTATTAGTTAGAACACGCTCCAGGAGATTTTGCCGTGAAATCTGCATCATTTTCGAAACTGGCGTTTAGAAAACTGTGAAATCACAGAAAATACATCTAAGCATCTATATGCCTTCTATAGTGTGAAAGTCCAGTAATCCACATGCAAATATATACGTAGTGTATTTTTCTCGAAACTTTTCAGTATGTAGCATGTTCGAAACACGTAATTTCACAGCGGGAGAATCTATGTAATTTACATATCTATTGGGTAGAACATGCTACAAAAGATTTTTCCTTTGAAAACTGCCTGATTTTCAAAACTGCTATTAGGAAATATCTGTGAACTCAGTGTTAATGTTTCTAGGTGTCAATATGCCTTGTATGGTGGATGAAAGTTTTGTAATACACATGTACACAACTCATAAAGAATGTTTGTCAAATTCGTGATGTGTGTAGCGCGTTCGGAATATGGACTGTCACGGTGAGGCAAACTATGTAAATGACATATCTGTAGGTTAGAACATGCACCAAGAGAATTTTTCTGCGAAAACAGACGGATTTTCGTAACTGACGTTATGAAAACCTTCGAAATCTAAGTAAAAGTTTCTAGGTGTAAATATGCATTGTATTGTGGTTGAAAAATCGGTAATCCGCATGCTCACGGTCATTAAATAATGTTTGTCGAAGCCGTAATGAATGTAACATTTTCGGAACACGGAATGTCTCGGTGAGTGAAGCTCTGAAAATAACAATTCTGCTGGATAGAACTCGCTTGAATTGAATGTTTCTGTGAAAATTTCATGATTTTCAAAACTGGATGTTAGGAAAAACCTGCGAAATCCGAATAACTATTTCTAGGTGTAAATGTGCATTGTATGTTGGATGAAAGTTCGGTAATCCACATGCTCACACTCATTAAAGAATGTTTGTCGAATTCGTGATGCATGTAACGTGTTCAGAATACGGAATGTCATAGTGAAGGAAACAATGTAAGTTACATGTCTATTGGGTAGAACTCGCTTGAAGAAAATTATTCTGCGAAAAGTGCCTCATGTTGAAAACTGCCATTAGGAGAACCCTGTGAAACCTGAGAAAATGCTTCTAAGTGTCAATATGCCTTGAATGGTGAATGAAAGTCCGGTAATCCACATGTTAATAACAGTGTAGTAATTATTTATTAAACCGTGATTCATGTAGCGCTTTTGGAAAATGGAATTTCACAGTAATGAAACTATGTAAATTACAATTCTATTGAGTAGAAAGAGCTAGAAGAGAATTTTTCTGCAAAAATTGCATGATTATCGAATCTGAAGTTTGGAGAAAGCTGCAACATGGGAGTAAATATTTGCAGGGGTAAATGTGCCTTTATGTTGCAAGAAAGTTCGGTAATCCACATTTTCACAACATATTAAAGAATCTTTTTCTAATCCATGATGCATGTAGCGTGTTCAGAACGTGGAATTTCACGGTGATTGAAACAATGTAAATGACTTCTCTATTGGGTACAACTCGCTCCGAGAGAGTTTTTCTGTGAAAAGTTCGACATTTTTGAACCCCGCGTTTAGAAAACGCTGCAAAATCTGAGAAAATACTTCTAAGAATCAATATTCAATGCATTGTGATGAAAGTTCGGTAATCCAAATGCTAACAAATTTGTAGTGAATATTTGTCGAATCCATTATGCTTGTAACATGTTCGGAACACGGAATTTCTCGATGACGGGTTCTATGTAAATTGCATGTCTATTGGGTAGAACTCGCTCCAAGAGGATTTTTCTGTGGAAACTGCATGATTTTAGAGACTGACATTAGGAGAATACTACTAAATCAGAATAAAATTTCTATGTATATATATGCACTGTAAGGTGGATTAAAGTTCGTTAATACACATGTTCACAACTCATTAATGAACGTTTGTTGAATCCGTGGTGCATGTAACGTATTCAGAACACGTAATGTCACGGTGATTGAAAGTAGGTAAATTACATATCTTTTGGGTAGAACTGGCTCCAAGAGCATTTTTCTGCCAAATCTGCTTCATTTTCAAAACTGGCATTCAATCTAACGTGTGAAATCTGAGAAAATTATTCAAAGTGTCAGTAAGCCTTGTATGGTGGATGAAAGTGCTGTCATCCACTTGCTAACAACACTGTAGTGAATATTTGTCGCATCCGATATGCATGTAGCGTGTTCGGAACACGGAATTTGACAGTGAGCGAATCCATGTAAATTACATGTCTATTGTTTAGAACCCGCCCCAAGAGGTTCTTGCCGTGAAATGTGCCTCATTTTCGAAACTGGCGTTTGGAAAACTCTGTGAAATCACTGAAAATGCATCTAAGCATCTATATGCCTTCTATAGTGAGAAAGTCCTGTAATCCACATGCAAACAACTATGTAGAGTATTTTTCTCGAATCTTTTCTGCATGTAGCATGTTCGAAACACGTAATTTCACAGCAGGAAAATCTATGTAATTTACATATCTATTGGGTAGAACACGCTCCAACAGTTTTTTCCTTTGAAAACTGCCTGATTTTCGAAACTGTTATTAGGAATTACCTGCGAACTCAGTGTTAATGTTTCTAGGTGTAAATATGCCTTGTATGGTGGATGAAAGTTTTGTAATACACATATACACAACTCATTAAGAATGTTTGTCAAATCCGTGATGTGTGTAGCGCGTTCGGAACATGGACTGTCACGGTGAGGCAAACTATGTAAATTACATATCTATAGGTTAGAACACGCTCCAGGAGCATTTTTCTGAAAAATCTGCCTCAGTTTGGAAACTGGTGTTATGAAAACGCTGCAAAATCTGAGTAAATGCTTTAAGGTGACAATATGTCTTCAATGGGTTATTAAAGATGTGTAATTCATATGCTAAAAACTCAGAAGTGAATATTTGTTGAATCCGTGGTGCATGTACCGTTTTCGGAACACGGAATGTTACGGTGACGGTACCTATTAAAATGAGAAGTCTATCGGGTAGAAGATGCACCAAGAGAATTTTTCTGCGAAAACTGACTGATTTTCGTAACTGACGTTATGAAAACCTGCGAAATCTATGTAAATATTTCTAGGTGTAAATATGCATTGTATTGTGTTTGAAAAATCGGTAATCCGCATGCTCATGGTCATTAAATAATGTTTGTCGAAGCCGTGATGAATGTAACGTTTTCGGAACACGGAATGTCTTGGTGAGTGAAGCTCTGAAAATAACAATTCTGCTGGATAGAACTCGTTTGAATTGAATGTTTCTGTGAAAATTTCATGATTTTCGAAACTGGATGTTAGGAAAAACCTGTGAAATCAGAATAACTACTTCTAGGTGTAAATATGCCTTTTATGGTGGATGAAAGTTCGGTAATCCACATGCTCACACACATTAAAGAATGTTTGTCGAACTCGTGATGCATGTAATGTGTTCGGAATACGGAATGTCATAGTGAAGGAATCAATGTAATTTACATGTCAATTTGGTACAACTCGCTTGAAGATAATTTTTCTGCGAAATGTGCCTCATTTTGAAAACTGCCATTAGGAGATCCCTGTGAAATCTGAGAAAATGCTTCTAAGTGTCAATATGCCTTGACTGGTGAATGAAAGTCAGGTAATCCACATGTTAATAACAGTGTAGTAAATATTTTTTAAACCGTGATTCATTAACAATTTTGGAAAATGGAATTTCACGGTAATGAAACTATGTAAATTATAATTGTATTGAGTAGAACGAGCAAGAAGGGTATTTTTCTGCGAAAATTGCATGATTATCGAATCTGAAGTTTGGAAAATACTGCAAAAAGGGTGTAAATATTTGCAGGTGTAAATGTGCCTTTATGTTGCAAGAAAGTTCGGTAATCCACATTTTCACAACATATTAAAGAATCTTTTTCTAATCCGTGATGCATGTAGCGTGTTCAGAACGTGGATTTTCACGGTGATTGAAACAATGTAAATGATTCTCTATTGGGTAGAACTCGCTCCGAGAGAGTTTTTCTGCAAAAACTTTGTCATTTTTGAACCTGGCGTTTAGAAAACGCTGCAAAATCTGGGAAAATACTTCTAAGAATCAATATTCAATGTATTGTGATGAAAGTTCGTTAATCCACATGCTAACAAATTTGTAGTGAATATTTGTCGAATCCTTTATGCATGTAATATGTTCGAAACAGGGAATTCCACGGCCAGGGTATTTATGTAAATTACATTTCCCTTGGTTAGAAATCACTACAAGAGATTTTTCCTGAGAAATCCGCCTGATTTTCCAAACTGGCGTTAGGAAAAAGCAGCAAATTCAGAGTTAATGTTTCTAGTTGTAAATATGCCATGTATGGTGGATGAAAGTTCTGTGATCTACATGTTCACAACTCATTCGAGAAAGTTTGTTGAAACCTTGATGCATGTAGCGTGTTCGGAAAATGGGATGTCACTGTGAGGGAAACTCTGTAAATTACATTTCTATTGGGAAGTACTCGCTCCACGAAAATTTTTCTCCCAAATCTGCCTCCTTTTCAAAACTGGCATTAGGAAAAGCTTTCTAAATGTGAGAAAATGCTTCAAAGTGTCAACATGGCTTTTATGGTGGATGAAAGTTCGGTAATCATTATGCTAACAACTCTGTAGTGAATATTTGTCGAATCTGTGATGCATGTAGCTTTTTCGGGACACGGAATTCCACGATGACGGGTTCTATGGAAATTGCATGTCTATTGGGTAGAACTCGCTCCAAGAGGATTTTTCTGTGGAAACTGCATGATTTTAGAAACATTAGGAGAATACTACTAAATCACAATAAAATTTCTATGTATAAATATGCACTGTAAGTTGGATTAAAGTTCGTTAATACACATGCTCACAACTCATTAAAGAATGTTTGTTGAATCTGTGGTGCATGTAACGTGTTCAGAACACGGAATGTCACGGTGATTGAAAGTAGGGAAATTACCTATCTTTTGAGTAGAACTGGCTCCAAGAGCATATTTCTGCCAAATCTGCATCATTTTCAAAACTGGCGTTCAAACTAAAGTGCGAAATCTGAGAAAATTCTTCAAAGTGTCAGTAAGCCTTGTATGGTGGATGAAAGTGCTGTAATCCACTTGCTAACAACACTGTACTGAATATTTGTCGCATCCGAGATGCATGTAGCATGTTCGGAACACGGAATTTGACAGTGAGCGAATCAAAGTAAATTACATATCTATTAGTTAGAACACACTCCAAGAGATTTTGCCGTGAAATCTGCATCATTTTCGAAACTGGCATTTAGAAAACTGTGAAATCACAGAAAATGCATCTAAGCATCTATATGCCTTCTATAGTGTGAAAGTCCAGTAATCCACATGCAAATATATACGTAGTGTATTTTTCTCGAAACTTTTCAGTATGTAGCATGTTCGAAACACGTAATTTCACAGCGGGAGAATCTATGTAATTTACGTATCTATTGGGTAGAACATGCTACAAAAGATTTTTCCTTTGAAAACTGCCTGATTTTCAAAACTGCTATTAGGAAATATCTGTGAACTCAGTGTTAATGTTTCTAGGTGTCAATATGCCTTGTATGGTGGATGAAAGTTTTGTAATACACATGTACACAACTCATAAAGAATGTTTGTCAAATTCGTGATGTGTGTAGCGCGTTCGGAATATGGACTGTCACGGTGAGGCAAACTATGTAAATGACATATCTGTAGGTTAGAACATGCACCAAGAGAATTTTTCTGCGAAAACAGACGGATTTTCGTAACTGACGTTATGAAAACCTTCGAAATATAAGTAAAAGTTTCTAGGTGTAAATATGCATTGTATTGTGGTTGAAAAATCGGTAATCCGCATGCTCACGGTCATTAAATAATGTTTGTCGAAGCCGTGATGAATGTAACATTTTCGGAACACGGAATGTCTCGGTGAGTGAAGCTCTGAAAATAACAATTCTGCTGGATAGAACTCGCTTGAATTGAATGTTTCTGTGAAAATTTCATGATTTTCAAAACTGGATGTTAGGAAAAACCTGCGAAATCCGAATAACTACTTCTAGGTGTAAATATGCATTGTATGTTGGATGAAAGTTCGGTAATCCACATGCTCACACTCATTAAAGAATGTTTGTCGAATTCGTGATGCATGTAACGTGTTCGGAATACGGAATGTCATAGTGAAGGAAACAATGTAAGTTACATGTCTATTGGGTAGAACTCGCTTGAAGAAAATTATTCTGCGAAAAGTGCCTCATTTTGAAAACTGCCATTAGGAGAACCCTGTAAAACCTGAGAAAATGCTTCTAAGTGTCAATATGCCTTGAATGGTGAATGAAAGTCCGGTAATCCACATGTTAATAACAGTGTAGTAATTATTTATTAAACCGTGATTCATGTAGCGCTTTTGGAAAATGGAATTTCACAGTAATGAAACTATGTAAATTACAATTCTATTGAGTAGAACGAGCTAGAAGAGAATTTTTCTGCGAAAATTGCATGATTACTGAATCTGAAGTTTGGAAAAAGCTGCAAAATGGAGTAAATATTTGCAGGTGTAAATGTGATTTTATCTTGCAAGAAAGTTCGGTAATCTACATTTTCACAACATATTAAAGAATCTTTTTCTAATCCGTGATGCATGTAGCGTGTTATGAACGTGGATTTTCACGGTGATTGAAACAATGTAAATGACTCCTCTATTGGGTAGAAGTTGCTCCGAGAGAGTTTTCCTGCGAAAACTTCGTCATTTTTGAACCTGGCGTTTAGAAAACGCTGCAAAGTCTGAGAAAATACTTCTAAGAGTCAATATTCAATGTATTGTGATGAAAGTTCGGTAATCCACATGCGAACAAATTTGTAGTGAATATTTGTCGAATCCTTTATGCATGTAACATGTCCGGAACACGGAATTTCATGATGACGGATTCTAAGTAAATTGCATATCTATTGGGTAGAACTTGCTCCAAGAGGATTTTTCTGTGGAAACTGCATGATTTTAGAGACTGACATTAGGAGAATACTACTAAATCAGAATAAAATTTCTATGTATAAATATGCACTGTAAGATGGTTTAAAGTTCGTTAATACACATGTTCACAACTCATTAAAGAACGTTTTTTGAATCCGTGGTGCATGTAACATGTTCGGAACACGGAATTTCATGGCCAGGGAATTAATGTAAATTACATTTCCCATGGTTAGAAATCACTCCAAGAGATTTTTCCTGAGAAATCGGCCTGTTTTTAAAAACTGGAATTACGAAAAACATGCGAACCCAGATTACTAGTTTCTCGGTGTACATCTGCCTATTATGGTGGATGAAAGTTCGGTAATCCGCATGCTAACTACTCTGTAGTGAATATTTGTCGAATCCGAGATATGTGAAGTGTGTTCGGGACACAGAATATCACGGAGAGCGAATCTATGTAAAATACATGTCTCTTGGGTAGAATTTGCTCTAAGAGTATTTTCTGAGAAATCTGCCTCATTTTTGAACCTGGCGTTTGAAAATCTCTGCAAAATCAGAGAAAATGCTTCTAAGAAGCAATATTCAATGTATTGTGATGAAAGTTCGTTAATCCACATGCAAACAACTCAGTAGTGTATTTTTCTCGAAACTTTTCTGCATGTAGCATGTTCAAAACACATAAGTTCAAAGCGGGAGAATCTATGTAATTTACATATCTATTGGGTAGAACACGCTCCAACATTTTTTCCTATGAAAAATGCCTGATTTTCCAAACTGCTATTAGGAAATATCTACGAACTCAGTGTTAATGTTTCCAGGTGTCAATATACCTTGTATAGTGGATGAAAGTTCTGTAATACACATGTACACAACTCATTAATGAACGTTTGTTGAATCCGTGGTGCATGTAACGTATTCAGAACACGGAATGTCACGGTGATTGAAAGTAGGTAAATTACATATCTTTTGGGTAGAACTGGCTCCAAGAGCATTTTTCTGCCAAATCTGCCTCATTTTCAAAACTGGCATTCAATCTAACGTGTGAAATTTGAGAAAATTATTCAAAGTGTCAGTAAGCCTTGTATGGTGGATGAAAGTGCTGTCATCCACTTGCTAACAACACTGTAGTGAATATTTGTCGCATCCGATGTGCATGTAGCGTGTTCGGAACACGGAATTTGACAGTGAGCGAATCCATGTAAATTACATGTGTATTGTTTAGAACCCGCACCAAGAGGTTCTTGCCGTGAAATGTGCCTCATTTTCGAAACTGGCTTTTGGAAAACTCTGTGAAATCACTGAAAATGCATCTAAGCATCTATATGCCTTCTATAGTGAGAAAGTCCTGTAATCCACATGCAAACCACTATGTAGTGTATTTTTCTCGAATCTTTTCTGCATGTAGCATGTTCGAAACACGTAATTTCACAGCAGGAAAATCTATGTAATTTACATATCTATTGGGTAGAACACGCTCCAACAGTTTTTTCCTTTGAAAACTGCCTGATTTTCGAAACTGTTATTAGGAAATACCTGCGAACTCAGTGTTAATGTTTCTAGGTGTAAATATGCCTTGTATGGTGGATGAAAGTTTTGTAATACACATATACACAACTCATTAAGAATGTTTGTCAAATCCGTGATGTGTGTAGCGCGTTCGGAACATGGACTGTCACGGTGAGGCAAACTATGTAAATTACATATCTATAGGTTAGAACACGCTCCAGGAGCATTTTTCTGAAAAATCTGCCTCAGTTTGGAAACTGGTGTTATGAAAACGCTGCAAAATCTGAGTAAATGCTTTAAGGTGACAATATGTCTTCAATGGGTTATTAAAGATGTGTAATTCATATGCTAAAAACTCAGAAGTGAATATTTGTTGAATCCGTGGTGCATGTACCGTTTTCGGAACACGGAATGTTACGGTGACGGTATCTATTAAAATGAGAAGTCTATCGGGTAGAAGATGCACCAAGAGAATTTTTCTGCGAAAACTGACTGATTTTCGTAACTGACGTTATGAAAACCTGCGAAATCTATGTAAATATTTCTAGGTGTAAATATGCATTGTATTGTGTTTGAAAAATCGGTAATCCGCATGCTCATGGTCATTAAATAATGTTTGTCGAAGCCGTGATGAATGTAACGTTTTCGGAACACGGAATGTCTTGTTGAGTGAAGCTCTGAAAATAACAATTCTGCTGGATAGAACTCGTTTGAATTGAATGTTTCTGTGAAAATTTCATGATTTTCGAAACTGGATGTTAGGAAAAACCTGTGAAATCAGAATAACTACTTCTAGGTGTAAATATGCCTTTTATGGTGGATGAAAGTTCGGTAATCCACATGCTCACACACATTAAAGAATGTTTGTCGAACTCGTGATGCATGTAATGTGTTCGGAATACGGAATGTCATAGTGAAGGAATCAATGTAATTTACATGTCAATTTGGTACAACTCGCTTGAAGATAATTTTTCTGTGAAATGTGCCTCATTTTGAAAACTGCCATTAGGAGATCCCTGTGAAATCTGAGAAAATGCTTCTAAGTGTCAATATGCCTTGACTGGTGAATGAAAGTCAGGTAATCCACATGTTAATAACAGTGTAGTAAATATTTTTTAAACCGTGATTCATTAACAATTTTGGAAAATGGAATTTCACGGTAATGAAACTATGTAAATTATAATTGTATTGAGTAGAACGAGCAAGAAGGGTATTTTTCTGCGAAAATTGCATGATTATCGAATCTGAAGTTTGGAAAATACTGCAAAAAGGGTGTAAATATTTGCAGGTGTAAATGTGCCTTTATGTTGCAAGAAAGTTCGGTAATCCACATTTTCACAACATATTAAAGAATCTTTTTCTAATCCGTGATGCATGTAGCGTGTTCAGAACGTGGATTTTGACGGTGATTGAAACAATGTAAATGATTCTCTATTGGGTAGAACTCGCTCCGAGAGAGTTTTTCTGCAAAAACTTTGTCATTTTTGAACCTGGCGTTTAGAAAACGCTGCAAAATCTGGGAAAATACTTCTAAGAATCAATATTCAATGTATTGTGATGAAAGTTCATTAATCCACATGCTAACAAATTTGTAGTGAATATTTGTCGAATCCTTTATGCATGTAATATGTTCGAAACAGGGAATTCCACGGCCAGGGTATTTATGTAAATTACATTTCCCTTGGTTAGAAATCACTACAAGAGATTTTTCCTGAGAAATCCGCCTGATTTTCCAAACTGGCGTTAGGAAAAAGCAGCAAATTCAGAGTTAATGTTTCTAGTTGTAAATATGCCATGTATGGTGGATGAAAGTTCTGTAATCTACATGTTCACAACTCATTCGAGAAAGTTTGTTGAAACCTTGATGCATGTAGCGTGTTCGGAAAATGGGATGTCACTGTGAGGGAAACTCTGTAAATTACATTTCTATTGGGAAGTACTCGCTCCACGAAAATTTTTCTCCCAAATCTGCCTCCTTTTCAAAACTGGCATTAGGAAAAGCTTTCTAAATGTGAGAAAATGCTTCAAAGTGTCAACATGGCTTTTATGGTGGATGAAAGTTCGGTAATCATTATGCTAACAACTCTGTAGTGAATATTTGTCGAATCTGTGATGCATGTAGCTTTTTCGGGACACGGAATTCCACGATGACGGGTTCTATGGAAATTGCATGTCTATTGGGTAGAACTCGCTCCAAGAGGATTTTTCTGTGGAAACTGCATGATTTTAGAAACATTAGGAGAATACTACTAAATCACAATAAAATTTCTATGTATAAATATGCACTGTAAGATGGTTTAAAGTTCGTTAATACACATGTTCACAACTCATTAAAGAACGTTTTTTGAATCCGTGGTGCATGTAACATGTTCGGAACACGGAATTTCATGGCCAGGGAATTAATGTAAATTACATTTCCCATGGTTAGAAATCACTCTAAGAGATTTTTCCTGAGAAATCGGCCTGTTTTTAGAAACTGGAATTACGAAAAACATGCGAACCCAGATTACTAGTTTCTCGGTGTACATCTGCCTATTATGGTGGATGAAAGTTCGGTAATCCGCATGCTAACTACTCTGTAGTGAATATTTGTCGAATCCGAGATACGTGAAGTGTGTTCGGGACACAGAATATCACGGAGAGCGAATCTATGTAAAATACATGTCTCTTGGGTAGAATTTGCTCTAAGAGTATTTTCTGAGAAATCTGCCTCATTTTTGAACCTGGCGTTTGAAAATCTCTGCAAAATCAGAGAAAATGCTTCTAAGAAGCAATATTCAATGTATTGTGATGAAAGTTCGTTAATCCACATGCAAACAACTCAGTAGTGTATTTTTCTCGAAACTTTTCTGCATGTAGCATGTTCAAAACACGTAAGTTCAAAGCGGGAGAATCTATGTAATTTACATATCTATTGGGTAGAACACGCTCCAACATTTTTTCCTATGAAAAATGCCTGATTTTCCAAACTGCTATTAGGAAATATCTACGAACTCAGTGTTAATGTTTCCAGGTGTCAATATACCTTGTATAGTGGATGAAAGTTCTGTAATACACATGTACACAACTCATTAATGAACGTTTGTTGAATCCGTGGTGCATGTAATGTATTCAGAACACGGAATGTCACGGTGATTGAAAGTAGGTAAATTACATATCTTTTGGGTAGAACTGGCTCCAAGAGCATTTTTCTGCCAAATCTGCCTCATTTTCAAAACTGGCATTCAATCTAACGTGTGAAATTTGAGAAAATTATTCAAAGTGTCAGTAAGCCTTGTATGGTGGATGAAAGTGCTGTCATCCACTTGCTAACAACACTGTAGTGAATATTTGTCGCATCCGATGTGCATGTAGCGTGTTCGGAACACGGAATTTGACAGTGAGCGAATCCATGTAAATTACATGTGTATTGTTTAGAACCCGCACCAAGAGGTTCTTGCCGTGAAATGTGCCTCATTTTCGAAACTGGCTTTTGGAAAACTCTGTGAAATCACTGAAAATGCATCTAAGCATCTATATGCCTTCTATAGTGAGAAAGTCCTGTAATCCACATGCAAACCACTATGTAGTGTATTTTTCTCGAATCTTTTCTGCATGTAGCATGTTCGAAACACGTAATTTCACAGCAGGAAAATCTATGTAATTTACATATCTATTGGGTAGAACACGCTCCAACAGTTTTTTCCTTTGAAAACTGCCTGATTTTCGAAACTGTTATTAGGAAATACCTGCGAACTCAGTGTTAATGTTTCTAGGTGTAAATATGCCTTGTATGGTGGATGAAAGTTTTGTAATACACATATACACAACTCATTAAGAATGTTTGTCAAATCCGTGATGTGTGTAGCGCGTTCGGAACATGGACTGTCACGGTGAGGCAAACTATGTAAATTACATATCTATAGGTTAGAACACGCTCCAGGAGCATTTTTCTGAAAAATCTGCCTCAGTTTGGAAACTGGTGTTATGAAAACGCTGCAAAATCTGAGTAAATGATTTAAGGTGACAATATGTCTTCAATGGGTTATTAAAGATGTGTAATTCATATGCTAAAAACTCAGAAGTGAATATTTGTTGAATCCGTGGTGCATGTACCGTTTTCGGAACACGGAATGTTACAGTGACGGTATCTATTAAAATGAGAAGTCTATCGGGTAGAAGATGCACCAAGAGAATTTTTCTGCGAAAACTGACTGATTTTCGTAACTGACGTTATGAAAACCTGCGAAATCTATGTAAATATTTCTAGGTGTAAATATGCATTGTATTGTGTTTGAAAAATCGGTAATCCGCATGCTCATGGTCATTAAATAATGTTTGTCGAAGCCGTGATGAATGTAACGTTTTCGGAACACGGAATGTCTTGTTGAGTGAAGCTCTGAAAATAACAATTCTGCTGGATAGAACTCGTTTGAATTGAATGTTTCTGTGAAAATTTCATGATTTTCGAAACTGGATGTTAGGAAAAACCTGTGAAATCAGAATAACTACTTCTAGGTGTAAATATGCCTTTTATGGTGGATGAAAGTTCGGTAATCCACATGCTCACACACATTAAAGAATGTTTGTCGAACTCGTGATGCATGTAATGTGTTCGGAATACGGAATGTCATAGTGAAGGAATCAATGTAATTTACATGTCAATTTGGTACAACTCGCTTGAAGATAATTTTTCTGCGAAATGTGCCTCATTTTGAAAACTGCCATTAGGAGATCCCTGTGAAATCTGAGAAAATGCTTCTAAGTGTCAATATGCCTTGACTGGTGAATGAAAGTCCGGTAATCCACATGTTAATAACAGTGTAGTAAATATTTTTTAAACCGTGATTCATTAACAATTTTGGAAAATGGAATTTCACGGTAATGAAACTATGTAAATTATAATTGTATTGAGTAGAACGAGCAAGAAGGGTATTTTTCTGCGAAAATTGCATGATTATCGAATCTGAAGTTTGGAAAATACTGCAAAAAGGGTGTAAATATTTGCAGGTGTAAATGTGCCTTTATGTTGCAAGAAAGTTCGGTAATCCACATTTTCACAACATATTAAAGAATCTTTTTCTAATCCGTGATGCATGTAGCGTGTTCAGAACGTGGATTTTGACGGTGATTGAAACAATGTAAATGATTCTCTATTGGGTAGAACTCGCTCCGAGAGAGTTTTTCTGCAAAAACTTTGTCATTTTTGAACCTGGCGTTTAGAAAACGCTGCAAAATCTGGGAAAATACTTCTAAGAATCAATATTCAATGTATTGTGATGAAAGTTCGTTAATCCACATGCTAACAAATTTGTAGTGAATATTTGTCGAATCCTTTATGCATGTAATATGTTCGAAACAGGGAATTCCACGGCCAGGGTATTTATGTAAATTACATTTCCCTTGGTTAGAAATCACTACAAGAGATTTTTCCTGAGAAATCCGCCTGATTTTCCAAACTGGCGTTAGGAAAAAGCAGCAAATTCAGAGTTAATGTTTCTAGTTGTAAATATGCCATGTATGGTGGATGAAAGTTCTGTAATCTACATGTTCACAACTCATTCGAGAAAGTTTGTTGAAACCTTGATGCATGTAGCGTGTTCGGAAAATGGGATGTCACTGTGAGGGAAACTCTGTAAATTACATTTCTATTGGGAAGTACTCGCTCCACGAAAATTTTTCTCCCAAATCTGCCTCCTTTTCAAAACTGGCATTAGGAAAAGCTTTCTAAATGTGAGAAAATGCTTCAAAGTGTCAACATGGCTTTTATGGTGGATGAAAGTTCGGTAATCATTATGCTAACAACTCTGTAGTGAATATTTGTCGAATCTGTGATGCATGTAGCTTTTTCGGGACACGGAATTCCACGATGACGGGTTCTATGGAAATTGCATGTCTATTGGGTAGAACTCGCTCCAAGAGGATTTTTCTGTGGAAACTGCATGATTTTAGAAACATTAGGAGAATACTACTAAATCACAATAAAATTTCTATGTATAAATATGCACTGTAAGTTGGATTAAAGTTCGTTAATACACATGCTCACAACTCATTAAAGAATGTTTGTTGAATCTGTGGTGCATGTAACGTGTTCAGAACACGGAATGTCACGGTGATTGAAAGTAGGGAAATTACCTATCTTTTGAGTAGAACTGGCTCCAAGAGCATTTTTCTGCCAAATCTGCATCATTTTCAAAACTGGCGTTCAAACTAAAGTGCGAAATCTGAGAAAATTCTTCAAAGTGTCAGTAAGCCTTGTATGGTGGATGAAAGTGCTGTAATCCACTTGCTAACAACACTGTACTGAATATTTGTCGCATCCGAGATGCATGTAGCATGTTCGGAACACGGAATTTGACAGTGAGCGAATCAAAGTAAATTACATATCTATTAGTTAGAACACACTCCAAGAGATTTTGCCGTGAAATCTGCATCATTTTCGAAACTGGAGTTTAGAAAACTGTGAAATCACAGAAAATACATCTAAGCATCTATATGCCTTCTATAGTGTGAAAGTCCAGTAATCCACATGCAAATATATACGTAGTGTATTTTTCTCGAAACTTTTCAGTATGTAGCATGTTCGAAACACGTAATTTCACAGCGGGAGAATCTATGTAATTTACGTATCTATTGGGTAGAACATGCTACAAAAGATTTTTCCTTTGAAAACTGCCTGATTTTCAAAACTGCTATTAGGAAATATCTGTGAACTCAGTGTTAATGTTTCTAGGTGTCAATATGCCTTGTATGGTGGATGAAAGTTTTGTAATACACATGTACACAACTCATAAAGAATGTTTGTCAAATTCGTGATGTGTGTAGCGCGTTCGGAATATGGACTGTCACGGTGAGGCAAACTATGTAAATGACATATCTGTAGGTTAGAACATGCACCAAGAGAATTTTTCTGCGAAAACAGACGGATTTTCGTAACTGACGTTATGAAAACCTTCGAAATATAAGTAAAAGTTTCTAGGTGTAAATATGCATTGTATTGTGGTTGAAAAATCGGTAATCCGCATGCTCACGGTCATTAAATAATGTTTGTCGAAGCCGTGATGAATGTAACATTTTCGGAACACGGAATGTCTCGGTGAGTGAAGCTCTGAAAATAACAATTCTGCTGGATAGAACTCGCTTGAATTGAATGTTTCTGTGAAAATTTCATGATTTTCAAAACTGGATGTTAGGAAAAACCTGCGAAATCCGAATAACTACTTCTAGGTGTAAATATGCATTGTATGTTGGATGAAAGTTCGGTAATCCACATGCTCACACTCATTAAAGAATGTTTGTCGAATTCGTGATGCATGTAACGTGTTCGGAATACGGAATGTCATAGTGAAGGAAACAATGTAAGTTACATGTCTATTGGGTAGAACTCGCTTGAAGAAAATTATTCTGCGAAAAGTGCCTCATTTTGAAAACTGCCATTAGGAGAACCCTGTAAAACCTGAGAAAATGCTTCTAAGTGTCAATATGCCTTGAATGGTGAATGAAAGTCCGGTAATCCACATGTTAATAACAGTGTAGTAATTATTTATTAAACCGTGATTCATGTAGCGCTTTTGGAAAATGGAATTTCACAGTAATGAAACTATGTAAATTACAATTCTATTGAGTAGAACGAGCTAGAAGAGAATTTTTCTGCGAAAATTGCATGATTACTGAATCTGAAGTTTGGAAAAAGCTGCAAAATGGAGTAAATATTTGCAGGTGTAAATGTGATTTTATCTTGCAAGAAAGTTCGGTAATCTACATTTTCACAACATATTAAAGAATCTTTTTCTAATCCGTGATGCATGTAGCGTGTTATGAACGTGGATTTTCACGGTGATTGAAACAATGTAAATGACTCCTCTATTGGGTAGAAGTTGCTCCGAGAGAGTTTTCCTGCGAAAACTTCGTCATTTTTGAACCTGGCGTTTAGAAAACGCTGCAAAGTCTGAGAAAATACTTCTAAGAGTCAATATTCAATGTATTGTGATGAAAGTTCGGTAATCCACATGCGAACAAATTTGTAGTGAATATTTGTCGAATCCTTTATGCATGTAACATGTCCGGAACACGGAATTTCATGATGACGGATTCTAAGTAAATTGCATATCTATTGGGTAGAACTTGCTCCAAGAGGATTTTTCTGTGGAAACTGCATGATTTTAGAGACTGACATTAGGAGAATACTACTAAATCAGAATAAAATTTCTATGTATAAATATGCACTGTAAGATGGTTTAAAGTTCGTTAATACACATGTTCACAACTCATTAAAGAACGTTTTTTGAATCCGTGGTGCATGTAACATGTTCGGAACACGGAATTTCATGGCCAGGGAATTAATGTAAATTACATTTCCCATGGTTAGAAATCACTCCAAGAGATTTTTCCTGAGAAATCGGCCTGTTTTTAGAAACTGGAATTACGAAAAACATGCGAACCCAGATTACTAGTTTCTCGGTGTACATCTGCCTATTATGGTGGATGAAAGTTCGGTAATCCGCATGCTAACTACTCTGTAGTGAATATTTGTCGAATCCGAGATATGTGAAGTGTGTTCGGGACACAGAATATCACGGAGAGCGAATCTATGTAAAATACATGTCTCTTGGGTAGAATTTGCTCTAAGAGTATTTTCTGAGAAATCTGCCTCATTTTTGAACCTGGCGTTTGAAAATCTCTGCAAAATCAGAGAAAATGCTTCTAAGAAGCAATATTCAATGTATTGTGATGAAAGTTCGTTAATCCACATGCAAACAACTCAGTAGTGTATTTTTCTCGAAACTTTTCTGCATGTAGCATGTTCAAAACACATAAGTTCAAAGCGGGAGAATCTATGTAATTTACATATCTATTGGGTAGAACACGCTCCAACATTTTTTCCTATGAAAAATGCCTGATTTTCCAAACTGCTATTAGGAAATATCTACGAACTCAGTGTTAATGTTTCCAGGTGTCAATATACCTTGTATAGTGGATGAAAGTTCTGTAATACACATGTACACAACTCATTAATGAACGTTTGTTGAATCCGTGGTGCATGTAACGTATTCAGAACACGGAATGTCACGGTGATTGAAAGTAGGTAAATTACATATCTTTTGGGTAGAACTGGCTCCAAGAGCATTTTTCTGCCAAATCTGCCTCATTTTCAAAACTGGCATTCAATCTAACGTGTGAAATTTGAGAAAATTATTCAAAGTGTCAGTAAGCCTTGTATGGTGGATGAAAGTGCTGTCATCCACTTGCTAACAACACTGTAGTGAATATTTGTCGCATCCGATGTGCATGTAGCGTGTTCGGAACACGGAATTTGACAGTGAGCGAATCCATGTAAATTACATGTGTATTGTTTAGAACCCGCACCAAGAGGTTCTTGCCGTGAAATGTGCCTCATTTTCGAAACTGGCTTTTGGAAAACTCTGTGAAATCACTGAAAATGCATCTAAGCATCTATATGCATTCTATAGTGAGAAAGTCCTGTAATCTACATGCAAACCACTATGTAGTGTATTTTTCTCGAATCTTTTCTGCATGTAGCATGTTCGAAACACGTAATTTCACAGCAGGAAAATCTATGTAATTTACATATCTATTGGGTAGAACACGCTCCAACAGTTTTTTCCTTTGAAAACTGCCTGATTTTCGAAACTGTTATTAGGATATACCTGCGAACTCAGTGTTAATGTTTCTAGGTGTAAATATGCATTGTATGGTGGATGAAAGTTTTGTAATACACATATACACAACTCATTAAGAATGTTTGTCAAATCCGTGATGTGTGTAGCGCGTTCGGAACATGGACTGTCACGGTGAGGCAAACTATGTAAATTACATATCTATAGGTTAGAACACGCTCCAGGAGCATTTTTCTGAAAAATCTGCCTCAGTTTGGAAACTGGTGTTATGAAAACGCTGCAAAATCTGAGTAAATGCTTTAAGGTGACAATATGTCTTCAATGGGTTATTAAAGATGTGTAATTCATATGCTAAAAACTCAGAAGTGAATATTTGTTGAATCCGTGGTGCATGTACCGTTTTCGGAACACGGAATGTTACGGTGACGGTATCTATTAAAATGAGAAGTCTATCGGGTAGAAGATGCACCAAGAGAATTTTTCTGCGAAAACTGACTGATTTTCGTAACTGACGTTATGAAAACCTGCGAAATCTATGTAAATATTTCTAGGTGTAAATATGCATTGTATTGTGTTTGAAAAATCGGTAATCCGCATGCTCATGGTCATTAAATAATGTTTGTCGAAGCCGTGATGAATGTAACGTTTTCGGAACACGGAATGTCTTGTTGAGTGAAGCTCTGAAAATAACAATTCTGCTGGATAGAACTCGTTTGAATTGAATGTTTCTGTGAAAATTTCATGATTTTCGAAACTGGATGTTAGGAAAAACCTGTGAAATCAGAATAACTACTTCTAGGTGTAAATATGCCTTTTATGGTGGATGAAAGTTCGGTAATCCACATGCTCACACACATTAAAGAATGTTTGTCGAACTCGTGATGCATGTAATGTGTTCAGAATACGGAATGTCATAGTGAAGGAATCAATGTAATTTACATGTCAATTTGGTACAACTCGCTTGAAGATAATTTTTCTGCGAAATGTGCCTCATTTTGAAAACTCCCATTAGGAGATCCCTGTGAAATCTGAGAAAATGCTTCTAAGTGTCAATATGCCTTGACTGGTGAATGAAAGTCAGGTAATCCACATGTTAATAACAGTGTAGTAAATATTTTTTAAACCGTGATTCATTAACAATTTTGGAAAATGGAATTTCACGGTAATGAAACTATGTAAATTATAATTGTATTGAGTAGAACGAGCAAGAAGGGTATTTTTCTGCGAAAATTGCATGATTATCGAATCTGAAGTTTGGAAAATACTGCAAAAAGGGTGTAAATATTTGCAGGTGTAAATGTGCCTTTATGTTGCAAGAAAGTTCGGTAATCCACATTTTCACAACATATTAAAGAATCTTTTTCTAATCCGTGATGCATGTAGCGTGTTCAGAACGTGGATTTTGACGGTGATTGAAACAATGTAAATGATTCTCTATTGGGTAGAACTCGCTCCGAGAGAGTTTTTCTGCAAAAACTTTGTCATTTTTGAACCTGGCGTTTAGAAAACGCTGCAAAATCTGGGAAAATACTTCTAAGAATCAATATTCAATGTATTGTGATGAAAGTTCGTTAATCCACATGCTAACAAATTTGTAGTGAATATTTGTCGAATCCTTTATGCATGTAATATGTTCGAAACAGGGAATTCCACGGCCAGGGTATTTATGTAAATTACATTTCCCTTGGTTAGAAATCACTACAAGAGATTTTTCCTGAGAAATCCGCCTGATTTTCCAAACTGGCGTTAGGAAAAAGCAGCAAATTCAGAGTTAATGTTTCTAGTTGTAAATATGCCATGTATGGTGGATGAAAGTTCTGTAATCTACATGTTCACAACTCATTCGAGAAAGTTTGTTGAAACCTTGATGCATGTAGCGTGTTCGGAAAATGGGATGTCACTGTGAGGGAAACTCTGTAAATTACATTTCTATTGGGAAGTACTCGCTCCACGAAAATTTTTCTCCCAAATCTGCCTCCTTTTCAAAACTGGCATTAGGAAAAGCTTTCTAAATGTGAGAAAATGCTTCAAAGTGTCAACATGGCTTTTATGGTGGATGAAAGTTCGGTAATCATTATGCTAACAACTCTGTAGTGAATATTTGTCGAATCTGTGATGCATGTAGCTTTTTCGGGACACGGAATTCCACGATGACGGGTTCTATGGAAATTGCATGTCTATTGGGTAGAACTCGCTCCAAGAGGATTTTTCTGTGGAAACTGCATGATTTTAGAAACATTAGGAGAATACTACTAAATCACAATAAAATTTCTATGTATAAATATGCACTGTAAGTTGGATTAAAGTTCGTTAATACACATGCTCACAACTCATTAAAGAATGTTTGTTGAATCTGTGGTGCATGTAACGTGTTCAGAACACGGAATGTCACGGTGATTGAAAGTAGGGAAATTACCTATCTTTTGAGTAGAACTGGCTCCAAGAGCATTTTTCTGCCAAATCTGCATCATTTTCAAAACTGGCGTTCAAACTAAAGTGCGAAATCTGAGAAAATTCTTCAAAGTGTCAGTAAGCCTTGTATGGTGGATGAAAGTGCTGTAATCCACTTGCTAACAACACTGTACTGAATATTTGTCGCATCCGAGATGCATGTAGCATGTTCGGAACACGGAATTTGACAGTGAGCGAATCAAAGTAAATTACATATCTATTAGTTAGAACACACTCCAAGAGATTTTGCCGTGAAATCTGCATCATTTTCGAAACTGGAGTTTAGAAAACTGTGAAATCACAGAAAATACATCTAAGCATCTATATGCCTTCTATAGTGTGAAAGTCCAGTAATCCACATGCAAATATATACGTAGTGTATTTTTCTCGAAACTTTTCAGTATGTAGCATGTTCGAAACACGTAATTTCACAGCGGGAGAATCTATGTAATTTACGTATCTATTGGGTAGAACATGCTACAAAAGATTTTTCCTTTGAAAACTGCCTGATTTTCAAAACTGCTATTAGGAAATATCTGTGAACTCAGTGTTAATGTTTCTAGGTGTCAATATGCCTTGTATGGTGGATGAAAGTTTTGTAATACACATGTACACAACTCATAAAGAATGTTTGTCAAATTCGTGATGTGTGTAGCGCGTTCGGAATATGGACTGTCACGGTGAGGCAAACTATGTAAATGACATATCTGTAGGTTAGAACATGCACCAAGAGAATTTTTCTGCGAAAACAGACGGATTTTCGTAACTGACGTTATGAAAACCTTCGAAATATAAGTAAAAGTTTCTAGGTGTAAATATGCATTGTATTGTGGTTGAAAAATCGGTAATCCGCATGCTCACGGTCATTAAATAATGTTTGTCGAAGCCGTGATGAATGTAACATTTTCGGAACACGGAATGTCTCGGTGAGTGAAGCTCTGAAAATAACAATTCTGCTGGATAGAACTCGCTTGAATTGAATGTTTCTGTGAAAATTTCATGATTTTCAAAACTGGATGTTAGGAAAAACCTGCGAAATCCGAATAACTACTTCTAGGTGTAAATATGCATTGTATGTTGGATGAAAGTTCGGTAATCCACATGCTCACACTCATTAAAGAATGTTTGTCGAACTCGTGATGCATGTAACGTGTTCGGAATACGGAATGTCATAGTGAAGGAAACAATGTAAGTTACATGTCTATTGGGTAGAACTCGCTTGAAGAAAATTATTCTGCGAAAAGTGCCTCATTTTGAAAACTGCCATTAGGAGAACCCTGTGAAATCTGAGAAAATGCTTCTAAGTGTCAATATGCCTTGAATGGTGAATGAAAGTCCGGTAATCCACATGTTAATAACAGTGTAGTAATTATTTATTAAACCATGATTCATGTAGCGCTTTTGGAAAATGGAATTTCACAGTAATGAAACTATGTAAATTACAATTCTATTGAGTAGAACGAGCTAGAAGAGAATTTTTCTGCGAAAATTGCATGATTACTGAATCTGAAGTTTGGAAAAAGCTGCAAAATGGAGTAAATATTTACAGGTGTAAATGTGATTTTATCTTGCAAGAAAGTTCGGTAATCTACATTTTCACAACATATTAAAGAATCTTTTTCTAATCCGTGATGCATGTAGCGTGTTATGAACGTGGATTTTCACGGTGATTGAAACAATGTAAATGACTCCTCTATTGGGTAGAAGTTGCTCCGAGAGAGTTTTCCTGCGAAAACTTCGTCATTTTTGAACCTGGCGTTTAGAAAACGCTGCAAAGTCTGAGAAAATACTTCTAAGAGTCAATATTCAATGTATTGTGATGAAAGTTCGGTAATCCACATGCTAACAAATTTGTAGTGAATATTTGTCGAATCCTTTATGCATGTAACATGTCCGGAACACGGAATTTTATGATGACGGATTCTAAGTAAATTGCATATCTATTGGGTAGAACTCGCTCCAAGAGGATTTTTCTGTGGAAACTGCATGATTTTAGAGACTGACATTAGGAGAATACTAATAAATCAGTATAAAATTTCTATGTATAAATATGCACTGTAAGATGGTTTAAAGTTCGTTAATACACATGTTCACAACTCATTAAAGAACGATTTTTGAATCCGTGGTGCATGTAACATGTTCGGAACACGGAATTTCATGGCCAGGGAATTAATGTAAATTACATTTCCCATGGTTAGAAATCACTCCAAGAGATTTTTCCTGAGAAATCGTCCTGTTTTTAGAAACTGGAATTACGAAAAACCTGCGAACCCAGATTACTAGTTTCTCGGTGTACATCTGCCTATTATGGTGGATGAAAGTTCGGTAATCCGCATGCTAACTACTCTGTAGTGAATATTTGTCGAATCCGAGATACGTGAAGTGTGTTCGGGACACAGAATATCACGGTGAGCGAATCTAAGTAAAATACATGTCTCTTGGGTAGAATTTGCTCTAAGAGTATTTTCTGAGAAATCTGCCTCATTTTTGAACCTGGCGTTTGAAAATCTCTGCAAAATCAGAGAAAATGCTTCTAAGAAGCAATATTCAATGTATTGTGATGAAAGGTCGGTAATCCACATGCAAACAACTCAGTAGTGTATTTTTCTCGAAACTTTTCTGCATGTAGCATGTTCAAAACACGTAATTTCAAAGCGGGAGAATCTATGTAATTTACATATCTATTGGGTAGAACACGCTCCAACATTTTTTTCCTATGAAAACTGCCTGATTTTCCAAACTGCTATTTGGAAACATCTACGAACTCAGTTTTAATGTTTCCAGGTGTCAATATGCCGTGTATGGTGGATGAAAGTTCTGTAATACACATGTACACAACTCATTAAAAATGTTTGTCAAATCCTTAATGTGTGTAGCGTGTTCGGAACATGGACTGTCACGGTGAGGCAAACTATGTAAATGACATATCTATAGGTTAGAACACGCTCCAGGAGAATTTTTCTGAAAAATCTGCCTCAGATTGGAAACTGGTATTATGAAAACGCTGCAAAATCTGAGTAAATGCTTTAAGGTGTCAATATGTCTTCAATGGGTTATTAAAGATGTGTAATTCACATGCTAAGAACTCAGAAGTGAATATTTGTTGAATCCGTGGTGCATGTACCGTTTTCGGAACACGGAATGTTACGGTGACGGTATCTATTAAAATGAGATGTCTATTGGATAGAACATGCACCAAGAGAATTTTTCTGCGAAAACTGACTGATTTTCGTAACTGACGTTATGAAAACCTGTGAAATCTAAGTAAATGTTTCTAGGTGTAAATATGCCTTGTATTGTGGTTGAAAAATCGGTAATCCGCATGCTCACGGTCATTAAATAATGTTTGTCGAAGCCGTGATGAAGGTAACATTTTCGGAACACGGAATGTCTCGGTGAGTGAAGCTCTGAAAATAACAATTCTGCTGGATAGAACTCGCTTGAATTGAATGTTTCTGTGAAAATTTCATGATTTTCAAATCTGGATTTTAGGAAAAAGCTGCGAAATCAGAATAACTACTTCTAGGTGTAAATATGCATTGTATGGTGGATGAAAGTTCGGTAATCCACATGCTCACAGTCATTAAAGATTGTTTGTCGAACTCGTGATGCATGTAACGTGTTCGGAATACGGAATGTCATAGTGAAGGAAACAATGTGAGTTACATGTCTATTGGGTAGAACTCGCTTGAAGAAAATTATTCTGCGAAATGTGCCTCATTTTGAAAACTACCATTAGGAGAACCCTGTGAAATCTGAGAAAATGCTTCTAAGTGTCAAAATGCCTTGAATGGTGAATGAAAGTCCGGTAATCCACATGTTAATAACAGTGTAGTAATTATTTATTAAACGGTGATTCATGTAGCGCTTATGGAAAATGGAATTTCAAGGAAATGAAACTATGTAAATTACAATTCTATTGAGTAGAACGAGGAAGAAGAGAATTTTTCTGCGAAAATTGCATGATTACCAAATCTGAAGTTTGGAAAAAGCTGCAAAAAGAGAGTAAATATTTGCAGGGGTAAATGTGCCTTTATGTTGCAAGAAATTTCGGTAATCTACATTTTCACAACATATTAAAGAATATTTTTCTAATCCGTGATGCATGTAGCGTGTTCTGAACGTGGATTTTCACGGTGATTGAAACAATGTAAATGACATCTGTATTGGGTAGAATTTGCTCCGAGACTGTTTTCCTGCGAAAACTTCGTCATTTTTGAACCTGGCGTTTAGAAAACGCTGCAAAGTCTGAGAAAATACTTCTAAGAGTCAATATTCAATGTATTGTGATGAAAGTTCGGTAATCCACATGCTAACAAATTTGTAGTGAATATTTGTCGAATCCTTTATGCATGTAACATGTCCGGAACACGGAATTTCATGATGACGGATTCTAAGTAAATTGCATATCTATTGGGTAGAACTCGCTCCAAGAGGATTTTTCTGTGGAAACTGCATGATTTTAGAGACTGACATTAGGAGAATACTAATAAATCAGTATAAAATTTCTATGTATAAATATGCACTGTAAGATGGTTTAAAGTTCGTTAATACACATGTTCACAACTCATTAAAGAACGATTTTTGAATCCGTGGTGCATGTAACATGTTCGGAACACGGAATTTCATGGCCAGGGAATTTATGTAAATTACATTTCCCATGGTTAGAAATCACTCCAAGAGATTTTTCCTGAGAAATCGTCCTGTTTTTAGAAACTGGAATTACGAAAAACCTGCGAACCCAGATTACTAGTTTCTCGGTGTACATCTGCCTATTATGGTGGATGAAAGTTCGGTAATCCGCATGCTAACTACTCTGTAGTGAATATTTGTCGAATCCGAGATACGTGAAGTGTGTTCGGGACACAGAATATCACGGTGAGCGAATCTAAGTAAAATACATGTCTCTTGGGTAGAATTTGCTCTAAGAGTATTTTCTGAGAAATCTGCCTCATTTTTGAACCTGGCGTTTGAAAATCTCTGCAAAATCAGAGAAAATGCTTCTAAGAAGCAATATTCAATGTATTGTGATGAAAGGTCGGTAATCCACATGCAAACAACTCAGTAGTGTATTTTTCTCGAAACTTTTCTGCATGTAGCATGTTCAAAACACGTAATTTCAAAGCGGGAGAATCTATGTAATTTACATATCTATTGGGTAGAACACGCTCCAACATTTTTTTCCTATGAAAACTGCCTGATTTTCCAAACTGCTATTTGGAAACATCTACGAAATCAGTTTTAATGTTTCCAGGTGTCAATATGCCGTGTATGGTGGATGAAAGTTCTGTAATACACATGTACACAACTCATTAAAAATGTTTGTCAAATCCTTAATGTGTGTAGCGTGTTCGGAACATGGACTGTCACGGTGAGGCAAACTATGTAAATGACATATCTATAGGTTAGAACACGCTCCAGGAGAATTTTTCTGAAAAATCTGCCTCAGATTGGAAACTGGTATTATGAAAACGCTGCAAAATCTGAGTAAATGCTTTAAGGTGTCAATATGTCTTCAATGGGTTATTAAAGATGTGTAATTCACATGCTAAGAACTCAGAAGTGAATATTTGTTGAATCCGTGGTGCATGTACCGTTTTCGGAACACGGAATGTTACGGTGACGGTATCTATTAAAATGAGATGTCTATTGGATAGAACATGCACCAAGAGAATTTTTCTGCGAAAACTGACTGATTTTCGTAACTGACGTTATGAAAACCTGTGAAATCTAAGTAAATGTTTCTAGGTGTAAATATGCCTTGTATTGTGGTTGAAAAATCGGTAATCCGCATGCTCACGGTCATTAAATAATGTTTGTCGAAGCCGTGATGAAGGTAACATTTTCGGAACACGGAATGTCTCGGTGAGTGAAGCTCTGAAAATAACAATTCTGCTGGATAGAACTCGCTTGAATTGAATGTTTCTGTGAAAATTTCATGATTTTCAAATCTGGATTTTAGGAAAAAGTTGTGAAATCAGAATAACTACTTCTAGGTGTAAATATGCATTGTATGGTGGATGAAAGTTCGGTAATCCACATGCTCACAGTCATTAAAGATTGTTTGTCGAACTCGTGATGCATGTAACGTGTTCGGAATACGGAATGTCATAGTGAAGGAAACAATGTGAGTTACATGTCTATTGGGTAGAACTCGCTTGAAGAAAATTATTCTGCGAAATGTGCCTCATTTTGAAAACTACCATTAGGAGAACCCTGTGAAATCTGAGAAAATGCTTCTAAGTGTCAAAATGCCTTGAATGGTGAATGAAAGTCCGGTAATCCACATGTTAATAACAGTGTAGTAATTATTTATTAAACGGTGATTCATGTAGCGCTTATGGAAAATGGAATTTCAAGGAAATGAAACTATGTAAATTACAATTCTATTGAGTAGAACGAGGAAGAAGAGAATTTTTCTGCGAAAATTGCATGATTACCAAATCTGAAGTTTGGAAAGAGCTGCAAAAAGAGAGTAAATATTTGCAGGGGTAAATGTGCCTTTATGTTGCAAGAAATTTCGGTAATCTACATTTTCACAACATATTAAAGAATATTTTTCTAATCCGTGATGCATGTAGCGTGTTCTGAACGTGGATTTTCACGGTGATTGAAACAATGTAAATGACATCTGTATTGGGTAGAATTTGCTCTGAGACTGTTTTTCTGCGAAAACTTCGTCATTTTTGAACCTGGCATTTAGAAAACGCTGCTAAATCTGAGAAAATACTTCTAAGAATCAATATTCAATGTATTGTGATGAAAGTTCGGTAATCCACATGCTAACAAATTTGTAGTGAATATTTGTCGAATCAATTATGCATGTAACATGTTTGGAACACGGAAATTCACGATGACGGATTCTATGTAAATTGCATGTCTATTGGGTAGAACTCACTCCAAGAGGATTTTTCTGTGGAAACTGCATGATTTTAGAGACTGACATTAGGAGAATACTACTAAATCAGAATAAAATTTCTATGTATATATATGCACTGTAAGGTGGATTAAATTTCGTTAATACACATGTTCACAACTCATTAAAGAACGTTTTTTGAATCCGTGTTGCATGTAACATGTTCGGAACACGGAATTTCATGGCCAGGGAATTTATGTAAATTACATTTCCCATGGTTAGAAATCACACCAAGAGATTTTTCCTGAGAAATCGGCCTGTTTTTCGAAACTGGCATTAGGAAATACCTGCGAACCCAGATTACTAGATTCTCGGTGTACATCTGCCTTTTATGGTGGATGAAAGTTCGGTAATTCACATGCTAACTACTCTGTAGTGAATATTTGTCGAATCCGAGATACGTGAAGTGTGTTCGAAACACAGAATATCACGGTGAGCAAATCTATGTAAAATACATGTCTCTTGGATAGAATTTGCTCTAAGAGTTTTTTCTGAGAAATTTTCCTCATTTTTGAACCTGGCATTTGAAAATCTCTGCAAAATCAGAGAAAATGCTTCTAAGAATCAATATTCAATGTATTGTGATGAAAGTTCGGTAATCCACATGCTAACAAATTTGTAGTGAATATTTGTCGAATCCTTTATGCATGTAACATGTTTGGAACACGGAATTTCACGATGACGGGTTCTATGGACATTGCATGTCTATTGGGTAGAACTCGCTCCAAGAGGATTTTCCTGTGGAAACTGCATGATTTTAGAGACTGACATTAGGAGAATAATACTACATCAGAATAAATTTTCTATGTATAAATATGCACTCTAAGGTGGATAACAGTTGTTTAATACACATGTTCACAACTCATTAATGAACGTTTGTTGAATCCGTGGTGCATGTAACGTATTCAGAACACGGAATGTCATGGTGATTGAAAGTAGGTAAATTACATATCTTTTGGGTAGAACTGGCTCCAAGAGCATTTATCTGCCAAATCTGCCTCATTTTCAAAACTGGCATTCAATCTAACGTGTGAAATCTGAGAAAATTATTCAAAGTGTCAGTAAGCCTTGTATGGTGGATGAAAGTGCTGTCATCCACTTGCTAACAACACTGTAGTGAATATTTGTCGCATCCGATGTGCATGTAGCGTGTTCGGAACACGGAATTTGACAGTGAGCGAATCCATGTAAATTACATGTCTATTGTTTAGAACCCGCCCCAAGAGGTTCTTGCCGTGAAATGTGCCTCATTTTCGAAACTGGCGTTTGGAAAACCCTGTGAAATCACTGAAAATGCATCTAAGCATCTATATGCCTTCTATAGTGAGAAAGTCCTGTAATCCACATGCAAACAACTATGTAGTGTATTTTTCTCGAATCTTTTCTGCATGTAGCATGTTCGAAACACATAATTTCACAGCAGGAAAATCTATGTAATTTACATATCTATTGGGTAGAACACGCTCCAACAGTTTTTTCCTTTGAAAACTGCCTGATTTTTGAAACTGTTATTAGGAAATACCTGCGAACTCAGTGTTAATGTTTCTAGGTGTAAATATGCCTTGTATGGTGGATGAAAGTTTTGTAATACACATATACACAACTCATTAAGAATGTTTGTCAAATCCGTGATGTGTGTAGCGCGTTCGGAACATGGACTGTCACGGTGAGGCAAACTATGTAAATTACATATCTATAGGTTAGAACACGCTCCAGGAGCATTTTTCTGAAAAATCTGCCTCAGTTTGGAAACTGGTGTTATGAAAACGCTGCAAAATCTGAGTAAATGATTTAAGGTGACAATATGTCTTCAATGGGTTATTAAAGATGTGTAATTCATATGCTAAAAACTCAGAAGTGAATATTTGTTGAATCCGTGGTGCATGTACCGTTTTCGGAACACGGAATGTTACAGTGACGGTATCTATTAAAATGAGAAGTCTATCGGGTAGAAGATGCACCAAGAGAATTTTTCTGCGAAAACTGACTGATTTTCGTAACTGACGTTATGAAAACCTGCGAAATCTATGTAAATATTTCTAGGTGTAAATATGCATTGTATTGTGTTTGAAAAATCGGTAATCCGCATGCTCATGGTCATTAAATAATGTTTGTCGAAGCCGTGATGAATGTAACGTTTTCGGAACACGGAATGTCTTGTTGAGTGAAGCTCTGAAAATAACAATTCTGCTGGATAGAACTCGTTTGAATTGAATGTTTCTGTGAAAATTTCATGATTTTCGAAACTGGATGTTAGGAAAAACCTGTGAAATCAGAATAACTACTTCTAGGTGTAAATATGCCTTTTATGGTGGATGAAAGTTCGGTAATCCACATGCTCACACACATTAAAGAATGTTTGTCGAACTCGTGATGCATGTAATGTGTTCGGAATAAGGAATGTCATAGTGAAGGAATCAATGTAATTTACATGTCAATTTGGTACAACTCGCTTGAAGATAATTTTTCTGCGAAATGTGCCTCATTTTGAAAACTGCCATTAGGAGAACCCTGTGAAATCTGAGAAAATGCTTCTAAGTGTCAATATGCCTTGACTGGTGAATGAAAGTCAGGTAATCCACATGTTAATAACAGTGTAGTAAATATTTTTTAAACCGTGATTCATTAACAATTTTGGAAAATGGAATTTCACGGTAATGAAACTATGTAAATTATAATTGTATTGAGTAGAACGAGCAAGAAGGGTATTTTTCTGCGAAAATTGCATGATTATCGAATCTGAAGTTTGAAAAATACTGCAAAAAGGGTGTAAATATTTGCAGGTGTAAATGTGCCTTTATGTTGCAAGAAAGTTCGGTAATCCACATTTTCACAACATATTAAAGAATCTTTTTCTAATCCGTGATGCATGTAGCGTGTTCAGAACGTGGATTTTCACGGTGATGGAAACAATGTAAATGACTCTCTATTGGGTAGAACTCGCTCCGAGAGAGTTTTTCTGCAAAAAATTTGTCATTTTTGAACCTGGAGTTTAGAAAACGCTGCAAAATCTGGGAAAATACTTCTAAGAATCAATATTCAATGTATTGTGATGAAAGTTCGTTAATCCACATGCTAACAAATTTGTAGTGAATATTTGTCGAATCCTTTATGCATGTAATATGTTCGAAACAGGGAATTCCACGGCCAGGGTAATTATGTAAATTACATTTCCCTTGGTTAGAAATCACTACAAGAGATTTTTCCTGAGAAATCCGCCTGATTTTCCAAACTGGCGTTAGAAAAAAGCAGCAAATTCAGAGTTAATGTTTCTAGTTGTAAATATGCCATGTATGGTGGATGAAAGTTCTGTGATCTACATGTTCACAACTCATTCGAGAAAGTTTGTTGAAACCTTGATGCATGTAGCGTGTTCGGAAAATGGAATGTCACTGTGAGGGAAACTCTGTAAATTACATTTCTATTGGGAAGTACTCGCTCCACGAAAATTTTTCTCCCAAATCTGCCTCCTTTTCAAAACTGGCATTAGGAAAAGCTTTCTAAATGTGAGAAAATGCTTCAAAGTGTCAACATGGCTTTTATGGTGGATGAAAGTTCGGTAATCATTATGCTAACAACTCTGTAGTGAATATTTGTCGAATCCGTGATGCATGTAGCTTTTTCGGAACACAGAATTCCACGATGACGGGTTCTATGGAAATTGCATGTCTATTGGGTAGAACTCACTCCAAGAGGATTTTTCTGTGGAAACTGCATGATTTTAGAAACATTAGGAGAATACTACTAAATCACAATAAAATTTCTATGTATAAATATGCACTGTAAGGTGGATTAAAGTTCGTTAATACACATGCTCACAACTCATTAAAGAATGTTTGTTGAATCTGTGGTGCATGTAACGTGTTCAGAACACGGAATGTCACGGTGATTGAAAGTAGGGAAATTACCTATCTTTTGAGTAGAACTGGCTCCAAGAGCATTTTTCTGCCAAATCTGCATCATTTTCAAAACTGGCGTTCAAACTAAAGTGCGAAATCTGAGAAAATTCTTCAAAGTGTCAGTAAGCCTTGTATGGTGGATGAAAGTGCCAGAATCCACTTGCTAACAACACTGTACTGAATATTTGTCGCATCCGAGATGCATGTAGCATGTTCGGAACACGGAATTTGACAGTGAGCGAATCAAAGTAAATTACATATCTATTAGTTAGAACACGCTCCAAGAGATTTTGTCGTGAAATCTGCATCATTTTCGAAACTGGCGTTTAGAAAACTGTGAAATCACAGAAAATACATCTAAGCATCTATATGCCTTCTATAGTGTGAAAGTCCAGTAATCCACATGCAAATATATACGTAGTGTATTTTTCTCGAAACTTTTCAGTATGTAGCATGTTCGAAACACGTAATTTCACAGCGGGAGAATCTATGTAATTTACGTATCTATTGGGTAGAACATGCTACAAAAGATTTTTCCTTTGAAAACTGCCTGATTTTCAAAACTGCTATTAGGAAATATCTGTGAAGTCAGTGTTAATGTTTCTAGGTGTCAATATGCCTTGTATGGTGGATGAAAGTTTTGTAATACACATGTACACAACTCATAAAGAATGTTTGTCAAATTCGTGATGTGTGTAGCGCGTTCGAAATATGGACTGTCACGGTGAGGCAAACTATGTAAATGACATATCTGTAGGTTAGAACATGCACCAAGAGAATTTTTCTGCGAAAACAGACGGATTTTCGTAACTGACGTTATGAAAACCTTCGAAATATAAGTAAAAGTTTCTAGGTGTAAATATGCATTGTATTGTGGTTGAAAAATCGGTAATCCGCATGCTCACGGTCATTAAATAATGTTTGTCGAAGCCGTGATGAATGTAACGTTTTCAGAACACGGAATGTCTCGGTGAGTGAAGCTCTGAAAATAACAATTCTGCTGGATAGAACTCGCTTGAATTGAATGTTTCTGTGAAAATTTCATGATTTTCAAAACTGGATGTTAGGAAAAACCTGCGAAATCCGAATAACTACTTCTAGGTGTAAATATGCATTGTATGTTGGATGAAAGTTCGGTAATCCACATGCTCACACTCATTAAAGAATGTTTGTCGAATTCGTGATGCATGTAACGTGTTCGGAATACGGAATGTCATAGTGAAGGAAACAATGTAAGTTACATGTCTATTGGGTAGAACTCGCTTGAAGAAAATTATTCTGCGAAAAGTGCCTCATTTTGAAAACTGCCATTAGGAGAACCCTGTGAAACCTGAGAAAATGCTTCTAAGTGTCAATATGCCTTGACTGGTGAATGAAAGTCCGGTAATCCACATGTTAATAACAGTGTAGTAATTATTTATTAAACCGTGATTCATGTAGCGCTTTTGGAAAATGGAATTTCACAGTAATGAAACTATGTAAATTACAATTCTATTGAGTAGAACGAGCTAGAAGAGAATTTTTCTGCGAAAATTGCATGATTACTGAATCTGAAGTTTGGAAAAAGCTGCAAAATTGAGTAAATATTTACAGGTGTAAATGTGATTTTATCTTGCAAGAAAGTTCGGTAATCTACATTTTCACAACATATTAAAGAATCTTTTTCTAATCCGTGATGCATGTAGCGTGTTATGAACGTGGATTTTCACGGTGATTGAAACAATGTAAATGAATCCTCTATTGGGTAGAAGTTGCTCTGAGAGAGTTTTCCTGCGAAAACTTCGTCATTTTTGAACCTGGCGTTTAGAAAACGCTGCAAAGTCTGAGAAAATACTTCTAAGAGTCAATATTCAATGTTTTGTGATGAAAGTTCGGTAATCCACATGCTAACAAATTTGTAGTGAATATTTGTCGAATCCTTTATGCATGTAACATGTCCGGAACACGGAATTTCATGATGACGGATTCTAAGTAAATTGCATATCTATTGGGTAGAACTCGCTCCAAGAGGATTTTTCTGTGGAAACTGCATGATTTTAGAGACTGACATTATGAGAATACTACTAAATCAGAATAAAATTTCTATGTATAATTATGCTCTGTAAGATGGTTTAAAGTTCGTTAATACACATGTTCACAACTCATTAAAGAACGTTTTTTGAATCCGTGGTGCATGTAACATGTTTGGAACACGGAATTTCATGGCCAGGGAATTTATGTAAATTACATTTCCCATGGTTAGAAATCACTCCAAGAGATTTTTCCTGAGAAATCTGCCTGTTTTTAGAAACTGGAATTACGAAAAACCTGCGAACACAGATTACTAGTTTCTCGGTGTACATCTGCCTATTATGGTGGATGAAAGTTCGGTAATCCGCATGCTAACTACTCTGTAGTGAATATTTGTCGAATCCGAGATATGTGAAGTGTGTTCGGGACACAGAATATCACGGAGAGCGAATCTATGTAAAATACATGTCTCTTGGGTAGAATTTGCTCTAAGAGTATTTTCTGAGAAATCTGCCTCATTTTTGAACCTGGCGTTTGAAAATCTCTGCAAAATCAGAGAAAATGCTTCTAAGAAGCAATATTCAATGTATTGTGATGAAAGGTCGGTAATCCACATGCAAACAACACAGTAGTGTATTTTTCTCGAAACTTTTCTGCATGTAGCATGTGCAAAACACGTAATTTCAAAGCGGGAGAATCTATGTAATTTACATACCTATTGGGTAGAACACGCTCCAACATTTTTTCCTATAAAAAGTGCCTGATTTTCCAAACTGCTATTAGGAAATATCTACGAACTCAGTGTTAATGTTTCCAGGTGTCAATATGCCTTGTATAGTGGATGAAAGTTCTGTAATACACATGTACACAACTCATTAATGAACGTTTGTTGAATCCGTGGTGCATGTAACGTATTCAGAACACGGAATATCACGGTGATTGAAAGTAGGTAAATTACATATCTTTTGGGTAGAACTGGCTCCAAGAGCATTTTTCTGCCAAATCTGCCTCATTTTCAAAACTGGCATTCAATCTAACGTGTGAAATCTGAGAAAATTATTCAAAGTGTCAGTAAGCCTTGTATGGTGGATGAAAGTGCTGTCATCCACTTGCTAACAACACTGTAGTGAATATTTGTCGCATCCGATATGCATGTAGCGTGTTCGGAACACGGAATTTGACAGTGAGCGAATCCATGTAAATTACATGTCTATTGTTTAGAACCCGCCCCAAGAGGTTCTTGCCGTGAAATGTGCCTCATTTTCGAAACTGGCGTTTGGAAATCTCTGTGAAATCACTGAAAATGCATCTAAGCATCTATATGCCTTCTATAGTGAGAAAGTCCTGTAATCCACATGCAAAGAACTATGTAGTGTATTTTTCTCGTATCTTTTCTGCATGTAGCATGTTCGAAACACGTAATTTCACAGCAGGAAAATCTATGTAATTTACATATCTATTGGGTAGAACACGCTCCAACAGTTTTTTCCTTTGAAAACTGCCTGATTTTCGAAACTGTTATTAGGAAATACCTGCGAACTCAGTGTTAATGTTTCTAGGTGTAAATATGCCTTGTATGGTGGATGAAAGTTTTGTAATACACATGTACACAACTCATTAAGAATGTTTGTCAAATCCGTGATGTGTGTAGCGCGTTCGGAACATGGACTGTCACGGTGAGGCAAACTATGTAAATGACATATCTATAGGTTAGAACACGCTCCAGGAGCATTTTTCTGAAAAATCTGCCTCAGTTTGGAAACTGGTGTTATGAAAACGCTGCAAAATCTGAGTAAATGCTTTAAGGTGACAATATGTCTTCAATGGGTTATTAAAGATGTGTAATTCATATGCTAAAACTCAGAAGTGAATATTTGTTGAATCCGTGCTGCATGTACCGTTTTCGGAACACGGAATGTTACGGTGACGGTATCTATTAAAATGAGAAGTCAATCGGGTAGAAGATGCACCAAGAGAATTTTTCTGCGAAAACTGACTGATTTTCGTAACTGACGTTATGAAAACCTGCGAAATCTATGTAAATATTTCTAGGTGTAAATATGCATTGTATTGTGTTTGAAAAATCGGTAATCCGCATGCTCATGGTCATTAAATAATGTTTGTCGAAGCCGTGATGAATGTAACGTTTTCGGAACACGGAATGTCTTGGTGAGTGAAGCTCTGAAAATAACAATTCTGCTGGATAGAACTCGTTTGAATTGAATGTTTCTGTGAAAATTTCATGATTTTCGAAACTGGATGTTAGGAAAAACCTGTGAAATCAGAATAACTACTTCTAGGTGTAAATATGCCTATTATGGTGGATGAAAGTTCGGTAATCCACATGCTCACACACATTAAAGAATGTTTGTCGAACTCGTGATGCATGTAATGTGTTCGGAATACGGAATGTCATAGTGAAGGAATCAATGTAATTTACATGTCAATTTGGTACAACTCGCTTGAAGATAATTTTTCTGCGAAATGTGCCTCATTTTGAAAACTGCCATTAGGAGAACCCTGTGAAATCTGAGAAAATGCTTCTAAGTGTCAATATGCCTTGACTGGTGAATGAAAGTCAGGTAATCCACATGTTAATAACAGTGTAGTAAATATTTTTTAAACCGTGATTCATTAACAATTTTGGAAAATGGAATTTCACGGTAATGAAACTATGTAAATTATAATTGTATTGAGTAGAACGAGCAAGAAGGGTATTTTTCTGCGAAAATTGCATGATTATCGAATCTGAAGTTTGGAAAATACTGCAAAAAGGGTGTAAATATTTGCAGGTGTAAATGTGCCTTTATGTTGCAAGAAAGTTCGGTAATCCACATTTTCACAACATATTAAAGAAACTTTTTCTAATCCGTGATGCATGTAGCGTGTTCAGAACGTGGATTTTCACGGTGATTGAAACAATATAAATGATTCTCTATTGGGTAGAACTCGCTCCGAGAGAGTTTTTCTGCAAAAAATTTGTCATTTTTGAACCTGGCGTTTAGAAAACGCTGCAAAATCTGGGAAAATACTTCTAAGAATCAATATTCAATGTATTGTGATGAAAGTTCGTTAATCCACATGCTAACAAATTTGTAGTGAATATTTGTCGAATCCTTTATGCATGTAATATGTTCGAAACAGGGAATTCCACGGCCAGGGTATTTATGTAAATTACATTTCCCTTGGTTAGAAATCACTACAAGAGATTTTTCCTGAGAAATCCGCCTGATTTTCCAAACTGGCGTTAGGAAAAAGCAGCAAATTCAGAGTTAATGTTTCTAGTTGTAAATATGCCATGTATGGTGGATGAAAGTTCTGTAATCTACATGTTCACAACTCATTCGAGAAAGTTTGTTGAAACCTTGATGCATGTAGCGTGTTCGGAAAATGGGATGTCACTGTGAGGGAAACTCTGTAAATTACATTTCTATTGGGAAGTACTCGCTCCACGAAAATTTTTCTCCCAAATCTGCCTCCTTTTCAAAACTGGCATTAGGAAAAGCTTTCTAAATGTGAGAAAATGCTTCAAAGTGTCAACATGGCTTTTATGGTGGATGAAAGTTCGGTAATCATTATGCTAACAACTCTGTAGTGAATATTTGTCGAATCCGTGATGCATGTAGCTTTTTCGGAACACGGAATTCCACGATGACGGGTTCTATGGAAATTGCATGTCTATTGGGTAGAACTCACTCCAAGAGGATTTTTCTGTGGAAACTGCATGATTTTAGAAACATTAGGAGAATACTACTAAATCACAATAAAATTTCTATGTATAAATATGCACTGTAAGGTGGATTAAAGTTCGTTAATACACATGCTCACAACTCATTAAAGAATGTTTGTTGAATCTGTGGTGCATGTAACGTGTTCAGAACACGGAATGTCACGGTGAATGAAAGTAGGGAAATTACCTATCTTTTGAGTAGAACTGGCTCCAAGAGCATTTTTCTGCCAAATCTGCATCATTTTCAAAACTGGCGTTCAAACTAAAGTGCGAAATCTGAGAAAATTCTTCAAAGTGTCAGTAAGCCTTGTATGGTGGATGAAAGTGCCGTAATCCACTTGCTAACAACACTGTACTGAATATTTGTCGCATCCGAGATGCATGTAGCATGTTCGGAACATGGAATTTGACAGTGAGCGAATCAAAGTAAATTACATATCTATTAGTTAGAACACGCTCCAAGAGATTTTGCCGTGAAATCTGCATCATTTTCGAAACTGGCGTTTAGAAAACTGTGAAATCACAGAAAATACATCTAAGCATCTATATGCCTTCTATAGTGTGAAAGTCCAGTAATCCACATGCAAATATATACGTAGTGTATTTTTCTCGAAACTTTTCAGTATGTAGCATGTTCGAAACACATAATTTCACAGCGGGAGAATCTATGTAATTTACGTATCTATTGGGTAGAACATGCTACAAAAGATTTTTCCTTTGAAAACTGCCTGATTTTCAAAACTGCTATTAGGAAATATCTGTGAACTCAGTGTTAATGTTTCTAGGTGTCAATATGCCTTGTATGGTGGATGAAAGTTTTGTAATACACATGTACACAACTCATAAAGAATGTTTGTCAAATTCGTGATGTGTGTAGCGCGTTCGAAATATGGACTGTCACGGTGAGGCAAACTATGTAAATGACATATCTGTAGGTTAGAACATGCACCAAGAGAATTTTTCTGCGAAAACAGACGGATTTTCGTAACTGACGTTATGAAAACCTTCGAAATATAAGTAAAAGTTTCTAGGTGTAAATATGCATTGTATTGTGGTTGAAAAATCGGTAATCCGCATGCTCACGGTCATTAAATAATGTTTGTCGAAGCCGTGATGAATGTAACGTTTTCAGAACACGGAATGTCTCGGTGAGTGAAGCTCTGAAAATAACAATTCTGCTGGATAGAACTCGCTTGAATTGAATGTTTCTGTGAAAATTTCATGATTTTCAAAACTGGATGTTAGGAAAAACCTGCGAAATCCGAATAACTACTTCTAGGTGTAAATATGCATTGTATGTTGGATGAAAGTTCGGTAATCCACATGCTCACACTCATTAAAGAATGTTTGTCGAATTCGTGATGCATGTAACGTGTTCGGAATACGGAATGTCATAGTGAAGGAAACAATGTAAGTTACATGTCTATTGGGTAGAACTCGCTTGAAGAAAATTATTCTGCGAAAAGTGCCTCATTTTGAAAACTGCCATTAGGAGAACCCTGTAAAACCTGAGAAAATGCTTCTAAGTGTCAATATGCCTTGAATGGTGAATGAAAGTCCGGTAATCCACATGTTAATAACAGTGTAGTAATTATTTATTAAACCGTGATTCATGTAGCGCTTTTGGAAAATGGAATTTCACAGTAATGAAACTATGTAAATTACAATTCTATTGAGTAGAACGAGCTAGAAGAGAATTTTTCTGCGAAAATTGCATGATTACTGAATCTGAAGTTTGGAAAAAGCTGCAAAATGGAGTAAATATTTACAGGTGTAAATGTGATTTTATCTTGCAAGAAAGTTCGGTAATCTACATTTTCACAACATATTAAAGAATCTTTTTCTAATCCGTGATGCATGTAGCGTGTTATGAACGTGGATTTTCACGGTGATTGAAACAATGTAAATGACTCCTCTATTGGGTAGAAGTTGCTCTGAGAGAGTTTTCCTGCGAAAACTTCGTCATTTTTGAACCTGGCGTTTAGAAAACGCTGCAAAGTCTGAGAAAATACTTCTAAGAGTCAATATTCAATGTTTTGTGATGAAAGTTCGGTAATCCACATGCTAACAAATTTGTAGTGAATATTTGTCGAATCCTTTATGCATGTAACATGTCCGGAACACGGAATTTCATGATGACGGATTCTAAGTAAATTGCATATCTATTGGGTAGAACTCGCTCCAAGAGGATTTTTCTGTGGAAACTGCATGATTTTAGAGACTGACATTATGAGAATACTACTAAATCAGAATAAAATTTCTATGTATAATTATGCTCTGTAAGATGGTTTAAAGTTCGTTAATACACATGTTCACAACTCATTAAAGAACGTTTTTTGAATCCGTGGTGCATGTAACATGTTCGGAACACGGAATTTCATGGCCAGGGAATTTATGTAAATTACATTTCCCATGGTTAGAAATCACTCCAAGAGATTTTTCCTGAGAAATCTGCCTGTTTTTAGAAACTGGAATTACGAAAAACCTGCGAACACAGATTACTAGTTTCTCGGTGTACATCTGCCAATTATGGTGGATGAAAGTTCGGTAATCCGCATGCTAACTACTCTGTAGTGAATATTTGTCGAATCCGAGATACGTGAAGTGTGTTCGGGACACAGAATATCACGGAGAGCGAATCTATGTAAAATACATGTCTCTTGGGTAGAATTTGCTCTAAGAGTATTTTCTGAGAAATCTGCCTCATTTTTGAACCTGGCGTTTGAAAATCTCTGCAAAATCAGAGAAAATGCTTCTAAGAAGCAATATTCAATGTATTGTGATGAAAGGTCGGTAATCCACATGCAAACAACACAGTAGTGTATTTTTCTCGAAACTTTTCTGCATGTAGCATGTGCAAAACACGTAATTTCAAAGCGGGAGAATCTATGTAATTTACATACCTATTGGGTAGAACACGCTCCAACATTTTTTCCTATAAAAAGTGCCTGATTTTCCAAACTGCTATTAGGAAATATCTACGAACTCAGTGTTAATGTTTCCAGGTGTCAATATGCCTTGTATAGTGGATGAAAGTTCTGTAATACACATGTACACAACTCATTAATGAACGTTTGTTGAATCCGTGGTGCATGTAACGTATTCAGAACACGGAATGTCACGGTGATTGAAAGTAGGTAAATTACATATCTTTTGGGTAGAACTGGCTCCAAGAGCATTTTTCTGCCAAATCTGCCTCATTTTTAAAACTGGCATTCAATCTAACGTGTGAAATCTGAGAAAATTATTCAAAGTGTCAGTAAGCCTTGTATGGTGGATGAAAGTGCTGTCATCCACTTGCTAACAACACTGTAGTGAATATTTGTCGCATCCGATATGCATGTAGCGTGTTCGGAACACGGAATTTGACAGTGAGCGAATCCATGTAAATTACATGTCTATTGTTTAGAACCCGCCCCAAGAGGTTCTTGCCGTGAAATGTGCCTCATTTTCGAAACTGGCGTTTGGAAATCTCTGTGAAATCACTGAAAATGCATCTAAGCATCTATATGCCTTCTATAGTGAGAAAGTCCTGTAATCCACATGCAAAGAACTATGTAGTGTATTTTTCTCGTATCTTTTCTGCATGTAGCATGTTCGAAACACGTAATTTCACAGCAGGAAAGTCTATGTAATTTACATATCTATTGGGTAGAACACGCTCCAACAGTTTTTTCCTTTGAAAACTGCCTGATTTTCGAAACTGTTATTAGGAAATACCTGCGAACTCAGTGTTAATGTTTCTAGGTGTAAATATGCCTTGTATGGTGGATGAAAGTTTTGTAATACACATGTACACAACTCATTAAGAATGTTTGTCAAATCCGTGATGTGTGTAGCGCGTTCGGAACATGGACTGTCACGGTGAGGCAAACTATGTAAATGACATATCTATAGGTTAGAACACGCTCCAGGAGCATTTTTCTGAAAAATCTGCCTCAGTTTGCAAACTGGTGTTATGAAAACGCTGCAAAATCTGAGTAAATGCTTTAAGGTGACAATATGTCTTCAATGGGTTATTAAAGATGTGTAATTCATATGCTAAAACTCAGAAGTGAATATTTGTTGAATCCGTGCTGCATGTACCGTTTTCGGAACACGGAATGTTACGGTGACGGTATCTATTAAAATGAGAAGTCAATCGGGTAGAAGATGCACCAAGAGAATTTTTCTGCGAAAACTGACTGATTTTCGTAACTGACGTTATGAAAACCTGCGAAATCTATGTAAATATTTCTAGGTGTAAATATGCATTGTATTGTGTTTGAAAAATCGGTAATCCGCATGCTCATGGTCATTAAATAATGTTTGTCGAAGCCGTGATGAATGTAACGTTTTCGGAACACGGAATGTCTTGGTGAGTGAAGCTCTGAAAATAACAATTCTGCTGGATAGAACTCGTTTGAATTGAATGTTTCTGTGAAAATTTCATGATTTTCGAAACTGGATGTTAGGAAAAACCTGTGAAATCAGAATAACTACTTCTAGGTGTAAATATGCCTTTTATGGTGGATGAAAGTTCGGTAATCCACATGCTCACACACATTAAAGAATGTTTGTCGAACTCGTGATGCATGTAATGTGTTCGGAATACGGAATGTCATAGTGAAGGAATCAATGTAATTTACATGTCAATTTGGTACAACTCGCTTGAAGATAATTTTTCTGCGAAATGTGCCTCATTTTGAAAACTGCCATTAGGAGAACCCTGTGAAATCTGAGAAAATGCTTCTAAGTGTCAATATGCCTTGACTGGTGAATGAAAGTCAGGTAATCCACATGTTAATAACAGTGTAGTAAATATTTTTTAAACCGTGATTCATTAACAATTTTGGAAAATGGAATTTCACGGTAATGAAACTATGTAAATTATAATTGTATTGAGTAGAACGAGCAAGAAGGGTATTTTTCTGCGAAAATTGCATGATTATCGAATCTGAAGTTTGGAAAATACTGCAAAAAGGGTGTAAATATTTGCAGGTGTAAATGTGCCTTTATGTTGCAAGAAAGTTCGGTAATCCACATTTTCACAACATATTAAAGAAACTTTTTCTAATCCGTGATGCATGTAGCGTGTTCAGAACGTGGATTTTCACGGTGATTGAAACAATGTAAATGATTCTCTATTGGGTAGAACTCGCTCCGAGAGAGTTTTTCTGCAAAAAATTTGTCATTTTTGAACCTGGCGTTTAGAAAACGCTGCAAAATCTGGGAAAATACTTCTAAGAATCAATATTCAATGTATTGTGATGAAAGTTCGTTAATCCACATGCTAACAAATTTGTAGTGAATATTTGTCGAATCCTTTATGCATGTAATATGTTCGAAACAGGGAATTCCACGGCCAGGGTATTTATGTAAATTACATTTCCCTTGGTTAGAAATCACTACAAGAGATTTTTCCTGAGAAATCCGCCTGATTTTCCAAACTGGCGTTAGGAAAAAGCAGCAAATTCAGAGTTAATGTTTCTAGTTGTAAATATGCCATGTATGGTGGATGAAAGTTCTGTAATCTACATGTTCACAACTCATTCGAGAAAGTTTGTTGAAACCTTGATGCATGTAGCGTGTTCGGAAAATGGGATGTCACTGTGAGGGAAACTCTGTAAATTACATTTCTATTGGGAAGTACTCGCTCCACGAAAATTTTTCTCCCAAATCTGCCTCCTTTTCAAAACTGGCATTAGGAAAAGCTTTCTAAATGTGAGAAAATGCTTCAAAGTGTCAACATGGCTTTTATGGTGGATGAAAGTTCGGTAATCATTATGCTAACAACTCTGTAGTGAATATTTGTCGAATCCGTGATGCATGTAGCTTTTTCGGAACACGGAATTCCACGATGACGGGTTCTATGGAAATTGCATGTCTATTGGGTAGAACTCACTCCAAGAGGATTTTTCTGTGGAAACTGCATGATTTTAGAAACATTAGGAGAATACTACTAAATCACAATAAAATTTCTATGTATAAATATGCACTGTAAGGTGGATTAAAGTTCGTTAATACACATGCTCACAACTCATTAAAGAATGTTTGTTGAATCTGTGGTGCATGTAACGTGTTCAGAACACGGAATGTCACGGTGATTGAAAGTAGGGAAATTACCTATCTTTTGAGTAGAACTGGCTCCAAGAGCATTTTTCTGCCAAATCTGCATCATTTTCAAAACTGGCGTTCAAACTAAAGTGCGAAATCTGAGAAAATTCTTCAAAGTGTCAGTAAGCCTTGTATGGTGGATGAAAGTGCCGTAATCCACTTGCTAACAACACTGTACTGAATATTTGTCGCATCCGAGATGCATGTAGCATGTTCGGAACATGGAATTTGACAGTGAGCGAATCAAAGTAAATTACATATCTATTAGTTAGAACACGCTCCAAGAGATTTTGCCGTGAAATCTGCATCATTTTCGAAACTGGCGTTTAGAAAACTGTGAAATCACAGAAAATACATCTAAGCATCTATATGCCTTCTATAGTGTGAAAGTCCAGTAATCCACATGCAAATATATACGTAGTGTATTTTTCTCGAAACTTTTCAGTATGTAGCATGTTCGAAACACATAATTTCACAGCGGGAGAATCTATGTAATTTACGTATCTATTGGGTAGAACATGCTACAAAAGATTTTTCCTTTGAAAACTGCCTGATTTTCAAAACTGCTATTAGGAAATATCTGTGAACTCAGTGTTAATGTTTCTAGGTGTCAATATGCCTTGTATGGTGGATGAAAGTTTTGTAATACACATGTACACAACTCATAAAGAATGTTTGTCAAATTCGTGATGTGTGTAGCGCGTTCGGAATATGGACTGTCACGGTGAGGCAAACTATGTAAATGACATATCTGTAGGTTAGAACATGCACCAAGAGAATTTTTCTGCGAAAACAGACGGATTTTCGTAACTGACGTTATGAAAACCTTCGAAATCTAAGTAAAAGTTTCTAGGTGTAAATATGCATTGTATTGTGGTTGAAAAATCGGTAATCCGCATGCTCACGGTCATTAAATAATGTTTGTCGAAGCCGTGATGAATGTAACGTTTTCAGAACACGGAATGTCTCGGTGAGTGAAGCTCTGAAAATAACAATTCTGCTGGATAGAACTCGCTTGAATTGAATGTTTCTGTGAAAATTTCATGATTTTCAAAACTGGATGTTAGGAAAAACCTGCGAAATCCGAATAACTACTTCTAGGTGTAATTATGCATTGTATGTTGGATGAAAGTTCGGTAATCCACATGCTCACACTCATTAAAGAATGTTTGTCGAATTCGTGATGCATGTAACGTGTTCGGAATACGGAATGTCATAGTGAAGGAAACAATGTAAGTTACATGTCTATTGGGTAGAACTCGCTTGAAGAAAATTATTCTGCGAAAAGTGCCTCATTTTGAAAACTGCCATTAGGAGAACCCTGTGAAACCTGAGAAAATGCTTCTAAGTGTCAATATGCCTTGAATGGTGAATGAAAGTCCGGTAATCCACATGTTAATAACAGTGTAGTAATTATTTATTAAACCGTGATTCATGTAGCGCTTTTGGAAAATGGAATTTCACAGTAATGAAACTATGTAAATTACAATTCTATTGAGTAGAACGAGCTAGAAGAGAATTTTTCTGCGAAAATTGCATGATTACCGAATCTGAAGTTTGGAAAAGCTGCAAAATGGAGTAAATATTTGCAGGTGTAAATGTGATTTTATCTTGCAAGAAAGTTTGGTAATCTACATTTTCACAACGTATTAAAGAATTTTTTTCTAATCCGTGATGCATGTAGCGTGTTATGAACGTGGATTTTCACGGTGATTTAAACAATGTAAATGACTCCTCTATTGGGTAGAAGTTGCTCTGAGAGTGTTTTCCTGTGAAAACTTCGTCATTTTTGAACCTGGCGTTTTGAAAACGCTGCAAAGTCTGAGAAAATACTTCTAAGAATCAATATTCAATGTATTGTGATGAAAGTTCGGTAATCCACATGCTAACAAATTTGTAGTGAATATTTGTCGAATCCTTTATGCATGTAACATGTCCGGAACACGGAATTTCATGATGAAGGATTCTATGTAAATTGCATATCTATTGGGTAGAACTCGCTCCAAGAGGATTTTTCTGTGGAAACTGCATGATTTTAGAGACTGACATTAGCAGAATACTACTAAATCAGAATAAAATTTCTATGTATAATTATGCACTGTAAGATGGTTTAAAGTTCGTTAATACACATGTTCACAACTCATTAAAGAACGTTTTTTGAATCCGTGGTGCATGTAACATGTTCGGAACACGGAATTTCATGGCCAGGGAATTTATGTAAATTACATTTCCCATGGTTAGAAATCACTCCAAGAGATTTTTCCTGAGAAATCGGCCTGTTTTTAGAAACTGGAATTACGAAAAACCTGCGAACCCAGATTACTAGTTTATCGGTGTACATCTGCCTATTATGGAGGATGAAAGTTCGTTAATCCGCATGCTAACTACTCTGTAGTGAATATTTGTCGAATCCTAGATACGTGAAGTGTGTTCGGGACAAAGAATATCACGGTGAGCGAATCTATGTAAAATACATGTCTCTTGGGTAGAATTTGCTCTAAGAGTATTTTCTGAGAAATCTGCCTCATTTTTGAACCTGGCGTTTGAAAATCTCTGCAAAATCAGAGAAAATGCTTCTAAGAAGCAATATACAATGTATTGTGATGAAAGGTCGGTAATCCACATGCAAACAACTCAGTAGTGTATTTTTCTCGAAACTTTTCTGCATGTAGCATGTTCAAAACACGTAATTTCAAAGCGGGAGAATCTATGCAATTTACATATCTATAGGTTAGAACACGCTCCAGGAGCATTTTTCTGAAAAATCTGCCTCAGTTTGGAAACTGGTGTTATGAAAACGCTGCAAAATATGAGTAAATGCTTTAAGGTGACAATATGTCTTCAATGGGTTATTAAAGATGTGTAATTCATATGCTAAAAACTCAGAAGTGAATATTTGTTGAATCCGTGCTGCATGTACCGTTTTCGGAACACGGAATGTTATGGTGACAGTATCTATTAAAATTAGAAGTCTATCGGGTAGAAGATGCACCAAGAGAATTTTTCTGCGAAAACTGACTGATTTTCGTAACTGACGTTATGAAAACCTGCGAAATCTATGTAAATATTTCTAGGTGTAAATATGCTTTGTATTGTGTTTGAAAAATCGGTAATCCGCATGCTCATGGTCATTAAATAATGTTTGTCGAAGCCGTGATGAATGTAACGTTTTCGGAACACGGAATGTCTTGGTGAGTGAAGCTGTGAAAATAACAATTCTGCTGGATAGAACTCGTTTGAATTGAATGTTTCTGTGAAAATTTCATGATTTTCAAAACTGGATGTTAGGAAAAACCTGTGAAATCAGAATAACTACTTCTAGGTGTAAAGATGCCTTTTATGGTGGATGAAAGTTCGGTAATCCACATGCTCACACACATTAAAGAATGTTTGTCGAACTCGTGATGCATGTAACGTGTTCGGAATACGGAATGTCATAGTGAAGGAATCAATGTAATTTACATGTCAATTTGGTACAACTCGCTTGAAGATAATTTTTCTGCGAAATGTGCCTCATTTTGAAAACTGCCATTAGGAGAACCCTGTGAAATCTGAGAAAATGCTTCTAAGTGTCAATATGCCTTGACTGGTGAATGAAAGTCAGGTAATCCACATGTTAATAACAGTGTAGTAAATATTTTTTAAACCGTGATTCATTAACAATTTTGGAAAATGGAATTTCACGGTAATGAAACTATGTAAATTATAATTGTATTGAGTAGAACGAGCAAGAAGGGTATTTTTCTGTGAAAATTGCATGATTATCGAATCTGAAGTTTGGAAAATACTGCAAAAAGGGTGTAAATATTTGCAGGTGTAAATGTGCCTTTATGTTGCAAGAAAGTTCGGTAATCCACATTTTCACAACATATTAAAGAATCTTTTTCTAATCCGTGATGCATGTAGCGTGTTCAGAACGTGGATTTTCACGGTGATTGAAACAATGTAAATGATTCTCTATTGGGTAGAACTCGCTCCGAGAGAGTTTTTCTGCTAAAACTTGGTCATTTTTGAACCTGGCGTTTAGAAAACGCTGCAAAATCTGGGAAAATACTTCTAAGAATCAATATTCAATGTATTGTGATGAAAGTTCGTTAATCCACATGCTAACAAATTTGTAGTGAATATTTGTCGAATCCTTTATGCATGTAATATGTTCGAAACAGGGAATTCCACGGCCAGGGTATTTATGTAAATTACATTTCCCTTGGTTAGAAATCACTACAAGAGATTTTTCCTGAGAAATCCGCCTGATTTTCCAAACTGGCGTTAGGAAAAAGCAGCAAATTCAGAGTTAATGTTTCTAGTTGTAAATATGCCATGTATGGTGGATGAAAGTTCTGTAATCTACATGTTCACAACTCATTCGAGAAAGTTTGTTGAAACCTTGATGCATGTAGCGTGTTCGGAAAATGGGATGTCACTGTGAGGGAAACTCTGTAAATTACATTTCTATTGGGAAGTACTCGCTCCACGAGAATTTTTCTCCCAAATCTGCCTCCTTTTCAAAACTGGCATTAGGAAAAGCTTTCTAAATGTGAGAAAATGCTTCAAAGTGTCAACATGGCTTTTATGGTGGATGAAAGTTCGGTAATCATTATGCTAACAACTCTGTAGTGAATATTTGTCGAATCCGTGATGCATGTAGCTTTTTCGGAACACGGAATTCCACGATGACGGGTTCTATGGAAATTGCATGTCTATTGGGTAGAACTCGCTCCAAGAGTATTTTTCTGTGGAAACTGCATGATTTTTGAAACATTAGGAGAATACTACTAAATCACAATAAAATTTCTATGTATAAATATGCACTGTAAGGTGGATTAAAGTTCGTTAATACACATGCTCACAACTCATTAAAGAATGTTTGTTGAATCTGTGGTGCATGTAACGTGTTCAGAACACGGAATGTCACGGTGATTGAAAGTAGGGAAATTACCTATCTTTTGGGTAGAACTGGCTCCAAGAGCATTTTTCTGCCAAATCTGCATCATTTTCAAAACTGGCGTTCAAACTAAAGTGCGAAATCTGAGAAAATTCTTCAAAGTGTCAGTAAGCCTTGTATGGTGGATGAAAGTGCCAGAATCCACTTGCTAACAACACTGTACTGAATATTTGTCGCATCCGAGATGCATGTAGCATGTTCGGAACACGGAATTTGACGGTGAGCGAATCAAAGTAAATTACATATCTATTAGTTAGAACACGCTCCAAGAGATTTTGCCGTGAAATCTGCATCATTTTCGAAACTGGCGTTTAGAAAACTGTGAAATCACAGAAAATACATCTAAGCATCTATATGCCTTCTATAGTGTGAAAGTCCAGTAATCCACATGCAAATATATACGTAGTGTATTTTTCTCGAAACTTTTCAGTATGTAGCATGTTCGAAACACGTAATTTCACAGCGGGAGAATCTATGTAATTTACGTATCTATTGGGTAGAACATGCTACAAAAGATTTTTCCTTTGAAAACTGCCTGATTTTCAAAACTGCTATTAGGAAATATCTGCGAACTCAGTGTTAATGTTTCTAGGTGTCAATATGCCTTGTATGGTGGATGAAAGTTTTGTAATACACATGTACACAACTCATAAAGAATGTTTGTCAAATTCGTGATGTGTGTAGCGCGTTCGGAATATGGACTGTCACGGTGAGGCAAACTATGTAAATGACATATCTGTAGGTTAGAACATGCACCAAGAGAATTTTTCTGCGAAAACAGACTGATTTTCGTAACTGAAGTTATGAAAACCTTCGAAATCTAAGTAAAAGTTTCTAGGTGTAAATATGCATTGTATTGTGGTTGAAAAATCGGTAATCCGCACGCTCACGGTCATTAAATAATGTTTGTCGAAGCCGTGATGAATGTAACATTTTCAGAACTCGGAATGTCTCGGTGAGTGAAGCTATGTAAATAAAAATTCTGCTGGAGAGAACTCGCTTGAATTGAATGTTTCTGTGAAAATTTCATGATTTTCAAAACTGGATGTTAGGAAAAACCTGCGAAATCCGAATAACTACTTCTAGGTGTAAATATGCATTGTATGTTGGATGAAAGTTCGGTAATCCACATGCTCACACTCATTAAAGAATGTTTGTCGAACTCGTGATGCATGTCACGTGTTCGGAATACGGAATGTCATAGTGAAGGAAACAATGTAAGTTACATGTCTATTGGGTAGAACTCGCTTGAAGAAAATTACTCTGCGAAAAGTGCCTCATTTTGAAAACTGCCATTAGGAGAACCCTGTGAAATCTGAGAAAATGCTTCTAAGTGTCAATATGCCTTGAATGGTGAATGAAAGTCCGGTAATCCACATGTTAATAACAGTGTAGTAATTATTTATTAAACCGAGATTCATGTAGCGCTTTTGGAAAATGGAATTTCACGGTAATGAAACTATGTAAATTACAATTCTATTGAGTAGAACGAGCTAGAAGAGAATTTTTCTGCGAAAATTGCATGATTACCGAATCTGAAGTTTGGAAGAAGCTGCAAAATGGAGTAAATATTTGCAGGTGTAAATGTGATTTTATCTTGCAAGAAAGTTCGGTAATCTACATTTTCACAACATATTAAACAATCTGTTTCTAATCCGTGATGCATGTAGCGTGTTCTGAACGTGGATTTTCACGGTGATTGAAACAATGTAAATGACTCCTCTATTGGGTAGAAGTTGCTCTGAGAGAGTTTTCCTGCGAAAACTTCGTCATTTTTGAACCTGGCGTTTAGAAAACGCTGCAAAGTCTGAGAAAATACTTCTAAGAATCAATATTCAATGTATTGTGATGAAAGTTCGGTAATCCACATGCTAACAAATTTGTAGTGAATATTTGTCGAATCCTTAATGCATGTAACATGTCCGGAACACGGAATTTCATGATGACGGATTCTATGTAAATTGCATATCTATTGGGTAGAACTCGCTCCAAGAGGATTTTTCTGTGGAAACTGCATGATTTTAGAGACTGACATTAGGAGAATACTACTAAATCAGAATAAAATTTCTATGTATAATTATGCACTGTAAGATGGTTTAAAGTTCGTTAATACACATGTTCACAACTCATTAAAGAACGTTTTTTGAATCCGTGGTGCATGTAACATGTGCGGAACACGGAATTTCATGGCCAGGGAATTTATGTAAATTACATTTCCCATGGTTAGAAATCACTCCAAGAGATTTTTCCTGAGAAATCGGCCTGTTTTTAGAAACTGGAATTACGAAAAACCTGCGAACCCAGATTACTAGTTTATCGGTGTACATCTGCCTATTATGGAGGATGAAAGTTCGTTAATCCGCATGCTAACTACTCTGTAGTGAATATTTGTCGAATCCGAGATACGTGAAGTGTGTTCGGGACACAGAATATCACGGTGAGCGAATCTATGTAAAATACATGTCTCTTGGGTAGAATTTGCTCTAAGAGTATTTTCTGAGAAATCTGCCTCATTTTTGAACCTGGCGTTTGAAAATCTCTGCAAAATCAGAGAAAATGCTTCTAAGAAGCAATATTCAATGTATTGTGATGAAAGTTCGGTAATCCACATGCAAACAATTCAGTAGTGTATTTTTCTCGAAACTTTTCTGCATGTAGCATGTTCAAAACACGTAATTTCAAAGCGGGAGAATCTATGTAATTTACATATCTATTGGGTAGAACACGCTCCAACAGTTTTTTCCTATGAAAACTGCCTGATTTTCCAAACTGCTATTAGGAAATATCTACGAACTCAGTGTTAATGTTTCCAGGTGTCAATATGCCTTGTATGGTGGATGAAAGTTCTGTAATACACATGTACACAACTCATTAATGAACGTTTGTTGAATCCGTGGTGCATGTAACGTATTCAGAACACGGAATGTCACGGTGATTGAAAGTAGGTAAATTACATATCTTTTGCGTAGAACTGGCTCCAAGAGCATTTTTCTGCCAAATCTGCCTCATTTTCAAAACTAGCATTCAATCTAACGTGTGAAATCTGAGAAAATTATTCAAAGTGTCAGTAAGCCTTGTATGGTGGATGAAAGTGCTGTCATCCACTTGCTAACAACACTGTAGTGAATATTTGTCGCATCCGATATGCATGTAGCGTGTTCGGAACACGGAATTTGACAGTGAGCGAATCCATGTAAATTACATGTCTATTGTTTAGAACCCGCCCCAAGAGGTTCTTGCCGTGAAATGTGCCTCATTTTCGAAACTGGCGTTTGGAAATCTCTGTGAAATCACTGAAAATGCATCTAAGCATCTATATGCCTTCTATAGTGAGAAAGTCCTGTAATCCACATGCAAAGAACTATGTAGTGTATTTTTCTCGTATCTTTTCTGCATGTAGCATGTTCGAAACACGTAATTTCACAGCAGGAAAGTCTATGTAATTTACATATCTATTGGGTAGAACACGCTCCAACAGTTTTTTCCTTTGAAAACAGCCTGATTTTCGAAACTGTTATTAGGAAATACCTGCGAACTCAGTGTTAATGTTTCTAGGTGTAAATATGCCTTGTATGGTGGATGAAAGTTTTGTAATACACATGTACACAACTCATTAAGAATGTTTGTCAAATCCGTGATGTGTGTAGCGCGTTCGGAACATGGACTGTCACGGTGAGGCAAACTATGTAAATGACATATCTATAGGTTAGAACACGCTCCAGGAGCATTTTTCTGAAAAATCTGCCTCAGTTTGCAAACTGGTGTTATGAAAACGCTGCAAAATCTGAGTAAATGCTTTAAGGTGACAATATGTCTTCAATGGGTTATTAAAGATGTGTAATTCATATGCTAAAACTCAGAAGTGAATATTTGTTGAATCCGTGCTGCATGTACCGTTTTCGGAACACGGAATGTTACGGTGACGGTATCTATTAAAATGAGAAGTCAATCGGGTAGAAGATGCACCAAGAGAATTTTTCTGCGAAAACTGACTGATTTTCGTAACTGACGTTATGAAAACCTGCGAAATCTATGTAAATATTTCTAGGTGTAAATATGCATTGTATTGTGTTTGAAAAATCGGTAATCCGCATGCTCATGGTCATTAAATAATGTTTGTCGAAGCCGTGATGAATGTAACGTTTTCGGAACACGGAATGTCTTGGTGAGTGAAGCTCTGAAAATAACAATTCTGCTGGATAGAACTCGTTTGAATTGAATGTTTCTGTGAAAATTTCATGATTTTCGAAACTGGATGTTAGGAAAAACCTGTGAAATCAGAATAACTACTTCTAGGTGTAAATATGCCTTTTATGGTGGATGAAAGTTCGGTAATCCACATGCTCACACACATTAAAGAATGTTTGTCGAACTCGTGATGCATGTAATGTGTTCGGAATACGGAATGTCATAGTGAAGGAATCAATGTAATTTACATGTCAATTTGGTACAACTCGCTTGAAGATAATTTTTCTGCGAAATGTGCCTCATTTTGAAAACTGCCATTAGGAGAACCCTGTGAAATCTGAGAAAATGCTTCTAAGTGTCAATATGCCTTGACTGGTGAATGAAAGTCAGGTAATCCACATGTTAATAACAGTGTAGTAAATATTTTTTAAACCGTGATTCATTAACAATTTTGGAAAATGGAATTTCACGGTAATGAAACTATGTAAATTATAATTGTATTGAGTAGAACGAGCAAGAAGGGTATTTTTCTGCGAAAATTGCATGATTATCGAATCTGAAGTTTGGAAAATACTGCAAAAAGGGTGTAAATATTTGCAGGTGTAAATGTGCCTTTATGTTGCAAGAAAGTTCGGTAATCCACATTTTCACAACATATTAAAGAAACTTTTTCTAATCCGTGATGCATGTAGCGTGTTCAGAACGTGGATTTTCACGGTGATTGAAACAATGTAAATGATTCTCTATTGGGTAGAACTCGCTCCGAGAGAGTTTTTCTGCAAAAAATTTGTCATTTTTGAACCTGGCGTTTAGAAAACGCTGCAAAATCTGGGAAAATACTTCTAAGAATCAATATTCAATGTATTGTGATGAAAGTTCGTTAATCCACATGCTAACAAATTTGTAGTGAATATTTGTCGAATCCTTTATGCATGTAATATGTTCGAAACAGGGAATTCCACGGCCAGGGTATTTATGTAAATTACATTTCCCTTGGTTAGAAATCACTACAAGAGATTTTTCCTGAGAAATCCGCCTGATTTTCCAAACTGGCGTTAGGAAAAAGCAGCAAATTCAGAGTTAATGTTTCTAGTTGTAAATATGCCATGTATGGTGGATGAAAGTTCTGTAATCTACATGTTCACAACTCATTCGAGAAAGTTTGTTGAAACCTTGATGCATGTAGCGTGTTCGGAAAATGGGATGTCACTGTGAGGGAAACTCTGTAAATTACATTTCTATTGGGAAGTACTCGCTCCACGAAAATTTTTCTCCCAAATCTGCCTCCTTTTCAAAACTGGCATTAGGAAAAGCTTTCTAAATGTGAGAAAATGCTTCAAAGTGTCAACATGGCTTTTATGGTGGATGAAAGTTCGGTAATCATTATGCTAACAACTCTGTAGTGAATATTTGTCGAATCCGTGATGCATGTAGCTTTTTCGGAACACGGAATTCCACGATGACGGGTTCTATGGAAATTGCATGTCTATTGGGTAGAACTCACTCCAAGAGGATTTTTCTGTGGAAACTGCATGATTTTAGAAACATTAGGAGAATACTACTAAATCACAATAAAATTTCTATGTATAAATATGCACTGTAAGGTGGATTAAAGTTCGTTAATACACATGCTCACAACTCATTAAAGAATGTTTGTTGAATCTGTGGTGCATGTAACGTGTTCAGAACACGGAATGTCACGGTGATTGAAAGTAGGGAAATTACCTATCTTTTGAGTAGAACTGGCTCCAAGAGCATTTTTCTGCCAAATCTGCATCATTTTCAAAACTGGCGTTCAAACTAAAGTGCGAAATCTGAGAAAATTCTTCAAAGTGTCAGTAAGCCTTGTATGGTGGATGAAAGTGCCGTAATCCACTTGCTAACAACACTGTACTGAATATTTGTCGCATCCGAGATGCATGTAGCATGTTCGGAACATGGAATTTGACAGTGAGCGAATCAAAGTAAATTACATATCTATTAGTTAGAACACGCTCCAAGAGATTTTGCCGTGAAATCTGCATCATTTTCGAAACTGGCGTTTAGAAAACTGTGAAATCACAGAAAATACATCTAAGCATCTATATGCCTTCTATAGTGTGAAAGTCCAGTAATCCACATGCAAATATATACGTAGTGTATTTTTCTCGAAACTTTTCAGTATGTAGCATGTTCGAAACACATAATTTCACAGCGGGAGAATCTATGTAATTTACGTATCTATTGGGTAGAACATGCTACAAAAGATTTTTCCTTTGAAAACTGCCTGATTTTCAAAACTGCTATTAGGAAATATCTGTGAACTCAGTGTTAATGTTTCTAGGTGTCAATATGCCTTGTATGGTGGATGAAAGTTTTGTAATACACATGTACACAACTCATAAAGAATGTTTGTCAAATTCGTGATGTGTGTAGCGCGTTCGGAATATGGACTGTCACGGTGAGGCAAACTATGTAAATGACATATCTGTAGGTTAGAACATGCACCAAGAGAATTTTTCTGCGAAAACAGACGGATTTTCGTAACTGACGTTATGAAAACCTTCGAAATCTAAGTAAAAGTTTCTAGGTGTAAATATGCATTGTATTGTGGTTGAAAAATCGGTAATCCGCATGCTCACGGTCATTAAATAATGTTTGTCGAAGCCGTGATGAATGTAACGTTTTCAGAACACGGAATGTCTCGGTGAGTGAAGCTCTGAAAATAACAATTCTGCTGGATAGAACTCGCTTGAATTGAATGTTTCTGTGAAAATTTCATGATTTTCAAAACTGGATGTTAGGAAAAACCTGCGAAATCCGAATAACTACTTCTAGGTGTAATTATGCATTGTATGTTGGATGAAAGTTCGGTAATCCACATGCTCACACTCATTAAAGAATGTTTGTCGAATTCGTGATGCATGTAACGTGTTCGGAATACGGAATGTCATAGTGAAGGAAACAATGTAAGTTACATGTCTATTGGGTAGAACTCGCTTGAAGAAAATTATTCTGCGAAAAGTGCCTCATTTTGAAAACTGCCATTAGGAGAACCCTGTGAAACCTGAGAAAATGCTTCTAAGTGTCAATATGCCTTGAATGGTGAATGAAAGTCCGGTAATCCACATGTTAATAACAGTGTAGTAATTATTTATTAAACCGTGATTCATGTAGCGCTTTTGGAAAATGGAATTTCACAGTAATGAAACTATGTAAATTACAATTCTATTGAGTAGAACGAGCTAGAAGAGAATTTTTCTGCGAAAATTGCATGATTACCGAATCTGAAGTTTGGAAAAGCTGCAAAATGGAGTAAATATTTGCAGGTGTAAATGTGATTTTATCTTGCAAGAAAGTTTGGTAATCTACATTTTCACAACGTATTAAAGAATTTTTTTCTAATCCGTGATGCATGTAGCGTGTTATGAACGTGGATTTTCACGGTGATTTAAACAATGTAAATGACTCCTCTATTGGGTAGAAGTTGCTCTGAGAGTGTTTTCCTGTGAAAACTTCGTCATTTTTGAACCTGGCGTTTTGAAAACGCTGCAAAGTCTGAGAAAATACTTCTAAGAATCAATATTCAATGTATTGTGATGAAAGTTCGGTAATCCACATGCTAACAAATTTGTAGTGAATATTTGTCGAATCCTTTATGCATGTAACATGTCCGGAACACGGAATTTCATGATGAAGGATTCTATGTAAATTGCATATCTATTGGGTAGAACTCGCTCCAAGAGGATTTTTCTGTGGAAACTGCATGATTTTAGAGACTGACATTAGCAGAATACTACTAAATCAGAATAAAATTTCTATGTATAATTATGCACTGTAAGATGGTTTAAAGTTCGTTAATACACATGTTCACAACTCATTAAAGAACGTTTTTTGAATCCGTGGTGCATGTAACATGTTCGGAACACGGAATTTCATGGCCAGGGAATTTATGTAAATTACATTTCCCATGGTTAGAAATCACTCCAAGAGATTTTTCCTGAGAAATCGGCCTGTTTTTAGAAACTGGAATTACGAAAAACCTGCGAACCCAGATTACTAGTTTATCGGTGTACATCTGCCTATTATGGAGGATGAAAGTTCGTTAATCCGCATGCTAACTACTCTGTAGTGAATATTTGTCGAATCCTAGATACGTGAAGTGTGTTCGGGACAAAGAATATCACGGTGAGCGAATCTATGTAAAATACATGTCTCTTGGGTAGAATTTGCTCTAAGAGTATTTTCTGAGAAATCTGCCTCATTTTTGAACCTGGCGTTTGAAAATCTCTGCAAAATCAGAGAAAATGCTTCTAAGAAGCAATATACAATGTATTGTGATGAAAGGTCGGTAATCCACATGCAAACAACTCAGTAGTGTATTTTTCTCGAAACTTTTCTGCATGTAGCATGTTCAAAACACGTAATTTCAAAGCGGGAGAATCTATGCAATTTACATATCTATAGGTTAGAACACGCTCCAGGAGCATTTTTCTGAAAAATCTGCCTCAGTTTGGAAACTGGTGTTATGAAAACGCTGCAAAATATGAGTAAATGCTTTAAGGTGACAATATGTCTTCAATGGGTTATTAAAGATGTGTAATTCATATGCTAAAAACTCAGAAGTGAATATTTGTTGAATCCGTGCTGCATGTACCGTTTTCGGAACACGGAATGTTATGGTGACAGTATCTATTAAAATTAGAAGTCTATCGGGTAGAAGATGCACCAAGAGAATTTTTCTGCGAAAACTGACTGATTTTCGTAACTGACGTTATGAAAACCTGCGAAATCTATGTAAATATTTCTAGGTGTAAATATGCTTTGTATTGTGTTTGAAAAATCGGTAATCCGCATGCTCATGGTCATTAAATAATGTTTGTCGAAGCCGTGATGAATGTAACGTTTTCGGAACACGGAATGTCTTGGTGAGTGAAGCTGTGAAAATAACAATTCTGCTGGATAGAACTCGTTTGAATTGAATGTTTCTGTGAAAATTTCATGATTTTCAAAACTGGATGTTAGGAAAAACCTGTGAAATCAGAATAACTACTTCTAGGTGTAAAGATGCCTTTTATGGTGGATGAAAGTTCGGTAATCCACATGCTCACACACATTAAAGAATGTTTGTCGAACTCGTGATGCATGTAACGTGTTCGGAATACGGAATGTCATAGTGAAGGAATCAATGTAATTTACATGTCAATTTGGTACAACTCGCTTGAAGATAATTTTTCTGCGAAATGTGCCTCATTTTGAAAACTGCCATTAGGAGAACCCTGTGAAATCTGAGAAAATGCTTCTAAGTGTCAATATGCCTTGACTGGTGAATGAAAGTCAGGTAATCCACATGTTAATAACAGTGTAGTAAATATTTTTTAAACCGTGATTCATTAACAATTTTGGAAAATGGAATTTCACGGTAATGAAACTATGTAAATTATAATTGTATTGAGTAGAACGAGCAAGAAGGGTATTTTTCTGTGAAAATTGCATGATTATCGAATCTGAAGTTTGGAAAATACTGCAAAAAGGGTGTAAATATTTGCAGGTGTAAATGTGCCTTTATGTTGCAAGAAAGTTCGGTAATCCACATTTTCACAACATATTAAAGAATCTTTTTCTAATCCGTGATGCATGTAGCGTGTTCAGAACGTGGATTTTCACGGTGATTGAAACAATGTAAATGATTCTCTATTGGGTAGAACTCGCTCCGAGAGAGTTTTTCTGCTAAAACTTGGTCATTTTTGAACCTGGCGTTTAGAAAACGCTGCAAAATCTGGGAAAATACTTCTAAGAATCAATATTCAATGTATTGTGATGAAAGTTCGTTAATCCACATGCTAACAAATTTGTAGTGAATATTTGTCGAATCCTTTATGCATGTAATATGTTCGAAACAGGGAATTCCACGGCCAGGGTATTTATGTAAATTACATTTCCCTTGGTTAGAAATCACTACAAGAGATTTTTCCTGAGAAATCCGCCTGATTTTCCAAACTGGCGTTAGGAAAAAGCAGCAAATTCAGAGTTAATGTTTCTAGTTGTAAATATGCCATGTATGGTGGATGAAAGTTCTGTAATCTACATGTTCACAACTCATTCGAGAAAGTTTGTTGAAACCTTGATGCATGTAGCGTGTTCGGAAAATGGGATGTCACTGTGAGGGAAACTCTGTAAATTACATTTCTATTGGGAAGTACTCGCTCCACGAGAATTTTTCTCCCAAATCTGCCTCCTTTTCAAAACTGGCATTAGGAAAAGCTTTCTAAATGTGAGAAAATGCTTCAAAGTGTCAACATGGCTTTTATGGTGGATGAAAGTTCGGTAATCATTATGCTAACAACTCTGTAGTGAATATTTGTCGAATCCGTGATGCATGTAGCTTTTTCGGAACACGGAATTCCACGATGACGGGTTCTATGGAAATTGCATGTCTATTGGGTAGAACTCGCTCCAAGAGTATTTTTCTGTGGAAACTGCATGATTTTTGAAACATTAGGAGAATACTACTAAATCACAATAAAATTTCTATGTATAAATATGCACTGTAAGGTGGATTAAAGTTCGTTAATACACATGCTCACAACTCATTAAAGAATGTTTGTTGAATCTGTGGTGCATGTAACGTGTTCAGAACACGGAATGTCACGGTGATTGAAAGTAGGGAAATTACCTATCTTTTGGGTAGAACTGGCTCCAAGAGCATTTTTCTGCCAAATCTGCATCATTTTCAAAACTGGCGTTCAAACTAAAGTGCGAAATCTGAGAAAATTCTTCAAAGTGTCAGTAAGCCTTGTATGGTGGATGAAAGTGCCAGAATCCACTTGCTAACAACACTGTACTGAATATTTGTCGCATCCGAGATGCATGTAGCATGTTCGGAACACGGAATTTGACGGTGAGCGAATCAAAGTAAATTACATATCTATTAGTTAGAACACGCTCCAAGAGATTTTGCCGTGAAATCTGCATCATTTTCGAAACTGGCGTTTAGAAAACTGTGAAATCACAGAAAATACATCTAAGCATCTATATGCCTTCTATAGTGTGAAAGTCCAGTAATCCACATGCAAATATATACGTAGTGTATTTTTCTCGAAACTTTTCAGTATGTAGCATGTTCGAAACACGTAATTTCACAGCGGGAGAATCTATGTAATTTACGTATCTATTGGGTAGAACATGCTACAAAAGATTTTTCCTTTGAAAACTGCCTGATTTTCAAAACTGCTATTAGGAAATATCTGCGAACTCAGTGTTAATGTTTCTAGGTGTCAATATGCCTTGTATGGTGGATGAAAGTTTTGTAATACACATGTACACAACTCATAAAGAATGTTTGTCAAATTCGTGATGTGTGTAGCGCGTTCGGAATATGGACTGTCACGGTGAGGCAAACTATGTAAATGACATATCTGTAGGTTAGAACATGCACCAAGAGAATTTTTCTGCGAAAACAGACTGATTTTCGTAACTGAAGTTATGAAAACCTTCGAAATCTAAGTAAAAGTTTCTAGGTGTAAATATGCATTGTATTGTGGTTGAAAAATCGGTAATCCGCACGCTCACGGTCATTAAATAATGTTTGTCGAAGCCGTGATGAATGTAACATTTTCAGAACTCGGAATGTCTCGGTGAGTGAAGCTCTGTAAATAAAAATTCTGCTGGAGAGAACTCGCTTGAATTGAATGTTTCTGTGAAAATTTCATGATTTTCAAAACTGGATGTTAGGAAAAACCTGCGAAATCCGAATAACTACTTCTAGGTGTAAATATGCATTGTATGTTGGATGAAAGTTCGGTAATCCACATGCTCACACTCATTAAAGAATGTTTGTCGAACTCGTGATGCATGTCACGTGTTCGGAATACGGAATGTCATAGTGAAGGAAACAATGTAAGTTACATGTCTATTGGGTAGAACTCGCTTGAAGAAAATTACTCTGCGAAAAGTGCCTCATTTTGAAAACTGCCATTAGGAGAACCCTGTGAAATCTGAGAAAATGCTTCTAAGTGTCAATATGCCTTGAATGGTGAATGAAAGTCCGGTAATCCACATGTTAATAACAGTGTAGTAATTATTTATTAAACCGAGATTCATGTAGCGCTTTTGGAAAATGGAATTTCACGGTAATGAAACTATGTAAATTACAATTCTATTGAGTAGAACGAGCTAGAAGAGAATTTTTCTGCGAAAATTGCATGATTACCGAATCTGAAGTTTGGAAGAAGCTGCAAAATGGAGTAAATATTTGCAGGTGTAAATGTGATTTTATCTTGCAAGAAAGTTCGGTAATCTACATTTTCACAACATATTAAACAATCTGTTTCTAATCCGTGATGCATGTAGCGTGTTCTGAACGTGGATTTTCACGGTGATTGAAACAATGTAAATGACTCCTCTATTGGGTAGAAGTTGCTCTGAGAGAGTTTTCCTGCGAAAACTTCGTCATTTTTGAACCTGGCGTTTAGAAAACGCTGCAAAGTCTGAGAAAATACTTCTAAGAATCAATATTCAATGTATTGTGATGAAAGTTCGGTAATCCACATGCTAACAAATTTGTAGTGAATATTTGTCGAATCCTTAATGCATGTAACATGTCCGGAACACGGAATTTCATGATGACGGATTCTATGTAAATTGCATATCTATTGGGTAGAACTCGCTCCAAGAGGATTTTTCTGTGGAAACTGCATGATTTTAGAGACTGACATTAGGAGAATACTACTAAATCAGAATAAAATTTCTATGTATAATTATGCACTGTAAGATGGTTTAAAGTTCGTTAATACACATGTTCACAACTCATTAAAGAACGTTTTTTGAATCCGTGGTGCATGTAACATGTGCGGAACACGGAATTTCATGGCCAGGGAATTTATGTAAATTACATTTCCCATGGTTAGAAATCACTCCAAGAGATTTTTCCTGAGAAATCGGCCTGTTTTTAGAAACTGGAATTACGAAAAACCTGCGAACCCAGATTACTAGTTTATCGGTGTACATCTGCCTATTATGGAGGATGAAAGTTCGTTAATCCGCATGCTAACTACTCTGTAGTGAATATTTGTCGAATCCGAGATACGTGAAGTGTGTTCGGGACACAGAATATCACGGTGAGCGAATCTATGTAAAATACATGTCTCTTGGGTAGAATTTGCTCTAAGAGTATTTTCTGAGAAATCTGCCTCATTTTTGAACCTGGCGTTTGAAAATCTCTGCAAAATCAGAGAAAATGCTTCTAAGAAGCAATATTCAATGTATTGTGATGAAAGTTCGGTAATCCACATGCAAACAATTCAGTAGTGTATTTTTCTCGAAACTTTTCTGCATGTAGCATGTTCAAAACACGTAATTTCAAAGCGGGAGAATCTATGTAATTTACATATCTATTGGGTAGAACACGCTCCAACAGTTTTTTCCTATGAAAACTGCCTGATTTTCCAAACTGCTATTAGGAAATATCTACGAACTCAGTGTTAATGTTTCCAGGTGTCAATATGCCTTGTATGGTGGATGAAAGTTCTGTAATACACATGTACACAACTCATTAATGAACGTTTGTTGAATCCGTGGTGCATGTAACGTATTCAGAACACGGAATGTCACGGTGATTGAAAGTAGGTAAATTACATATCTTTTGCGTAGAACTGGCTCCAAGAGCATTTTTCTGCCAAATCTGCCTCATTTTCAAAACTAGCATTCAATCTAACGTGTGAAATCTGAGAAAATTATTCAAAGTGTCAGTAAGCCTTGTATGGTGGATGAAAGTGCTGTCATCCACTTGCTAACAACACTGTAGTGAATATTTGTCGCATCCGATATGCATGTAGCGTGTTCGGAACACAGAATTTGACAGTGAGCGAATCAATGTAAATTACATGTCTATTGTTTAGAACCCGCCCCAAGAGGTTCTTGCCGTGAAATGTGCCTCATTTTCGAAACTGGCGTTTGGAAAATTCTGTGAAATCACTGAAAATGCATCTAAGCGTCTATATGCCTTCTATAGTGAGAAAGTCCTGTAATCCACATGCAAACAACTATGTAGTGTATTTTTCTCGAATCTTTTCTGCATGTAGCATGTTCAAAACACGTAATTTCACAGCAGGAAAATCTATGTAATTTACATATCTATTGGGTAGAACACGCTCCAACAGTTTTTTCCTCTGAAAACTGCCTGATTTTCGAAACTGTTATTAGGAAATAACTGCGAACTCAGTGTTAATGTTTCTACGTGTAAATATGCCTTGTATGGTGGATGAAAGTTCGGTAATCCACATGCTCACACACATTAAAGAATGTTTGTCGAACTCGTGATGCATGTAACGTGTTCGGAATACGGAATGTCATAGTGAAGGAATCAATGTAATTTACATGTCAATTTGGTACAACTCGCTTGAAGATAATTTTTCTGTGAAATGTGCCTCATTTTGAAAACTGCCATTAGGAGAACTCTGTGAAATCTGAGAAAATGCTTCTAAGTGTCAATATGCCTTGACTGGTGAATGAAAGTCCGGTAATCCACATGTTAATAACAGTGTAGTAAATATTTTTTAAACCGTGATTCATTAACAATTTTGGAAAATGTAATTTCACGGTAATGAAACTATGTAAATTATAATTGTATTGAGTAGAACGAGCAAGAAGGGTATTTTTCTGCGAAAATTGCATGATTATCGAATCTGAAATTTGGAAAATACTGCAAAAAGGGTGTAAATATTTGCAGGTGTAAATGTGCCTTTATGTTGCAAGAAAGTTCGGTAATCCACATTTTCACAACATATTAAAGAATCTTTTTCTAATCCGTGATGCATGTAGCGTGTTCAGAACGTGGATTTTCACGGTGATTGAAACAATGTAAATGATTCTCTATTGGGTAGAACTCGCTCCGAGAGAGTTTTTCTGCAAAAACTTTGTCATTTTTGAACCTGGCGTTTAGAAAACGCTGCAAAATCTGAGAAAATACTTCTAAGAATCAATATTCAATGTATTGTGATGAAAGTTCGTTAATCCACATGCTAACAAATTTGTAGTGAATATTTGTCGAATCCTTTATGCATGTAATATGTTCGAAACAGGGAATTCCACGGCCAGGGTATTTATGTAAATTACATTTCCCTTGGTTAGAAATCACTACAAGAGATTTTTCCTGAGAAATCCGCCTGATTTTCCAAACTGGCGTTAGGAAAAAGCAGCAAATTCAGAGTTAATGTTTCTAGTTGTAAATATGCCATGTATGGTGGATGAAAGTTCTGTAATCTACATGTTCACAACTCATTCGAGAAAGTTTGTTGAAACCTTGATGCATGTAGCGTGTTCGGAAAATGGGATGTCACTGTGAGGGAAACTCTGTAAATTACATTTCTATTGGGAAGTACTCGCTCCACGAAAATTTTTCTCCCAAATCTGCCTCCTTTTCAAAACTGGCATTAGGAAAAGCTTTCTAAATGTGAGAAAATGCTTCAAAGTGTCAACATGGCTTTTATGGTGGATGAAAGTTCGGTAATCATTATGCTAACAACTCTGTAGTGAATATTTGTCGAATCCGTGATGCATGTAGCTTTTTCGGAACACGGAATTCCACGATGACGGGTTCTATGGAAATTGCATGTCTATTGGGTAGAACTCGCTCCAAGAGGATTTTTCTGTGGAAACTGCATGATTTTTGAAACATTAGGAGAATACTACTAAATCACAATAAAATTTCTATGTATAAATATGCACTGTAAGGTGGATTAAAGTTCGTTAATACACATGCTCACAACTCATTAAAGAATGTTTGTTGAATCTGTGGTGCATGTAACGTGTTCAGAACACGGAATGTCACGGTGATTGAAAGTAGGGAAATTACCTATCTTTTGGGTAGAACTGGCTCCAAGAGCATTTTTCTGCCAAATCTGCATCATTTTCAAAACTGGCGTTCAAACTAAAGTGCGAAATCTGAGAAAATTCTTCAAAGTGTCAGTAAGCCTTGTATGGTGGATGAAAGTGCTGTCATCCACTTGCTAACAACACTGTACTGAATATTTGTCGCATCCGAGATGCATGTAGCATGTTCGGAACACGGAATTTGACGGTGAGCGAATCAAAGTAAATTACATATCTATTAGTTAGAACACGCTCCAAGAGATTTTGCCGTGAAATCTGCATCATTTTCGAAACTGGCGTTTAGAAAACTGTGAAATCACAGAAAATACATCTAAGCATCTATATGCCTTCTATAGTGTGAAAGTCCAGTAATCCACATGCAAATATATACGTAGTGTATTTTTCTCGAATCTTTTCAGTATGTAGCATGTTCGAAACACGTAATTTCACAGCGGGAGAATCTATGTAATTTACGTATCTATTGGGTAGAACATGCTACAAAAGATTTTTCCTTTGAAAACTGCCTGATTTTCAAAACTGCTATTAGGAAATATCTGCGAACTCAGTGTTAATGTTTCTAGGTGTCAATATGCCTTGTATGGTGGATGAAAGTTTTGTAATACACATGTACACAACTCATAAAGAATGTTTGTCAAATTCGTGATGTGTGTAGCGCGTTCGGAATATGGACTGTCACGGTGAGGCAAACTATGTAAATGACATATCTGTAGGTTAGAACATGCACCAAGAGAATTTTTCTGCGAAAACAGACTGATTTTCGTAACTGAAGTTATGAAAACCTTCGAAATTTAAGTAAAAGTTTCTAGGTGTAAATATGCATTGTATTGTGGTTGAAAAATCGGTAATCCGCACGCTCACGGTCATTAAATAATGTTTGTCGAAGCCGTGATGAATGTAACATTTTCAGAACACGGAATGTCTCGGTGAGTGAAGCTCTGAATATAACAATTCTGCTGGAGAGAACTCGCTTGAATTGAATGTTTCTGTGAAAATTTCATGATTTTCAAAACTGGATGTTAGGAAAAACCTGCGAAATCAGAATAACTACTTCTAGGTGTAAATATGCATTGTATGTTGGATGAAAGTTCGGTAATCCACATGCTCACACTCATTAAAGAATGTTTGTCGAACTCGTGATGCATGTCACGTGTTCGGAATACGGAATGTCATAGTGAAGGAAACAATGTAAGTTACATGTCTATTGGGTAGAACTCGCTTGAAGAAAATTACTCTGCGAAAAGTGCCTCATTTTGAAAACTGCCATTAGGAGAACCCTGTGAAATCTGAGAAAATGCTTCTAAGTGTCAATATGCCTTGAATGGTTAATGAAAGTCCGGTAATCCACATGTTAATAACAGTGTAGTAATTATTTATTAAACCGAGATTCATGTAGCGCTTTTGGAAAATGGAATTTCACGGTAATGAAACTATGTAAATTACAATTCTATTGAGTAGAACGAGCTAGAAGAGAATTTTTCTGCGAAAATTGCATGATTACCGAATCTGAAGTTTGGAAGAAGCTGCAAAATGGAGTAAATATTTGCAGGTGTAAATGTGATTTTATCTTGCAAGAAAGTTCGGTAATCTACATTTTCACAACGTATTAAACAATCTGTTTCTAATCCGTGATGCATGTAGCGTGTTATGAACGTGGATTTTCACGGTGATTGAAACAATGTAAATGACTCCTCTATTGGGTAGAAGTTGCTCTGAGAGAGTTTTCCTGCGAAAACTTCGTCATTTTTGAACCTGGCGTTTAGAAAACGCTGCAAAGTCTGAGAAAATACTTCTAAGAATCAATATTCAATGTATTGTGATGAAAGTTCGGTAATCCACATGCTAACAAATTTGTAGTGAATATTTGTCGAATCCTTAATGCATGTAACATGTCCGGAACACGGAATTTCATGATGACGGATTCTATGTAAATTGCATATCTATTGGGTAGAACTCGCTCCAGGAGGATTTTTCTGTGGAAACTGCATGATTTTAGAGACTGACATTAGGAGAATACTACTAAATCAGAATAAAATTTCTATGTATAATTATGCACTGTAAGATGGTTTAAAGTTCGTTAATACACATGTTCACAACTCATTAAAGAACGTTTTTTGAATCCGTGGTTCATGTAACATGTGCGGAACACGGAATTTCATGGCCAGGGAATTTATGTAAATTACATTTCCCATGGTTAGAAATCACTCCAAGAGATTTTTCCTGAGAAATCGGCCTGTTTTTAGAAACTGGAATTACGAAAAACCTGCCAACCCAGATTACTAGTTTATCGGTGTACATCTGCCTATTATGGAGGATGAAAGTTCGTTAATCCGCATGCTAACTACTCTGTAGTGAATATTTGTCGAATCCGAGATACGTGAAGTGTGTTCGGGACACAGAATATCACGGTGAGCGAATCTATGTAAAATACATGTCTCTTGGGTAGAATTTGATCTAAGAGTATTTTCTGAGAAATCTGCCTCATTTTTGAACCTGGCGTTTGAAAATCTCTGCAAAATCAGAGAAAATGCTTCTAAGAAGCAATATTCAATGTATTGTGATGAAAGTTCGGTAATCCACATGCAAACAACTCAGTAGTGTATTTTTCTCGAAACTTTTCTGCATGTAGCATGTTCAAAACACGTAATTTCAAAGCGGGAGAATCTATGTAATTTACATATCTATTGGGTAGAACACGCTCCAACAGTTTTTTCCTATGAAAACTGCCTGATTTTCCAAACTGCTATTAGGAAATATCTACGAACTCAGTGTTAATGTTTCCAGGTGTCAATATGCCTTGTATGGTGGATGAAAGTTCTGTAATACACATGTACACAACTCATTAATGAACGTTTGTTGAATCCGTGGTGCATGTAACGTATTCAGAACACGGAATGTCACGGTGATTGAAAGTAGGTAAATTACATATCTTTTGGGTAGAACTGGCTCCAAGAGCATTTTTCTGCCAAATCTGCCTCATTTTCAAAACTGGCATTCAATCTAACGTGTGAAATCTGAGAAAATTATTCAAAGTGTCAGTAAGCTTATTATGGTGGATGAAAGTGCTGTCATCCACTTGCTAACAACTCTGTAGTGAATATTTGTCGCATCCGATATGCATGTAGCGTGTTCGGAACACGGAATTTGACAGTGAGCGAATCCATGTAAATTACATGTCTATTGTTTAGAACCCGCCCCAAGAGGTTCTTGCCGTGAAATCTGCCTCATTTTCGACACTGGCGTTTGGAAAACTCTGTGAAATCACTGAAAATGCATCTAAGCATCTATATGCCTTCTATAGTGAGAAAGTCCTGTAATCCACATGCAAACAACTATGTAGTGTATTTTTCTCGAATCTTTTCTGCATGTAGCATGTTCGAAACACGTAATTTCACAGCAGGAAAATCTATGTAATTTACATATCTATTGGGTAGAACACGCTCCAACAGTTTTTTCCTTTGAAAACTGCCTGATTTTCGAAACTGTTATTAGGAAATACCTGCGAACTCAGTGTTAATGTTTCTACATGTAAATATGCCTTGTATGGTGGATGAAAGTTTTGTAATACACATGTACACAACTCTTTAAGTATGTTTGTCAAATCCATGATGTGTGTAGCGCGTTCGGAACATGGACTGTCACGGTGAGGCAAACTATGTAAATGACATATCTGTAGGTTAGAACACGCTCCAGGAGCATTTTTCTGAAAAATCTGCCTCAGTTTGGAAACTGGTGTTATGAAAATGCTGCAAAATCTGAGTAAATGCTTTAAGGTGACAATATGTCTTCAATGGGTTATTAAAGATGTGTAATTCATATGCTAAAAACTCAGAAGTGAATATTTGTTGAATCCATTGTGCATGTACCGTTTTCGGAACACGGAATGTTACGGTGATGGTATCTATTAAAATGAGAAGTCTATTGGGTAGAAGATGCACCAAGAGAATTTTTCTGCGAAAACTGACTGATTTTCGTAACTGACGTTATGAAAACCTGCGAAATCTATGTAAATATTTCTAGGTGTAATTATGCATTGTATTGTGTTTGAAAAATCGGTAATCCGCATGCTCATTGTCATTAAATAATGTTTGTCGAAGCCGTGATGAATGTAACATTTTCGGAACACGGAATGTCTTGGTGAGTGAAGCTCTGAAAATAACATTTCTGCTGGATAGAACTCGTTTGAATTGAATGTTTCTGTGAACATTTCATGATTTTCGAAACTGGATGTTAGGAAAAACCTGTGAAATCAGAATAACTACTTCTAGGTGTAAATATGCCTTTTATGGTGGATGAAAGTTCGGTAATCCACATGCTCACACACATTAAAGAATGTTTGTCGAACTCGTGATGCATGTAACGTGTTCGGAATACGGAATGTCATAGTGAAGGAATCAATGTAATTTACATGTCAATTTGGTACAACTCGCTTGAAGATAATTTTTCTGCGAAATGTGCCTCATTTTGAAAACTGCCATTAGGAGAACCCTGTGAAATCTGAGAAAATGCTTCTAAGTGTCAATATGCCTTGACTGGTGAATGAAAGTCCGGTAATCCACATGTTAATAACAGTGTAGTAATTATTTATTAAACCATGATTCATGTAGCGCTTTTGGGAAATGGAATTTCACGGTAATGAAACTATGTAAATTACAATTCTATTGAGTAGAACGAGCTAGAAGAGAATTTTTCTGCGAAAATTGCATGATTACCGAATCTGAAGTTTGGAAAAAGCTGCAAAATGGAGTAAATATTTGCAGGTGTAAATGTGATTTTATCTTGCAAGAAAGTTCGGTAATCTACATTTCCACAACATATTAAAGAATCTTTTTCTAATCCGTGATGCATGTAGCGTGTTGTGAACGTGGATTTTCACGGTGATTGAAATAATGTAAATGACTCCTCTATTGGGTAGAAGTTGCTCTGAGAGAGTTTTCCTGCGAAAACTTCGTCATTTTTGAACCTGGCGTTTAGAAAACCCTGCAAAGTCTGAGAAAATACTTCTAAGAATCAATATTCAATGTATTGTGATGAAAGTTCGGTAATCCACATGCTAACAAATTTGTAGTGAATATTTGTCGAATCCTTTATGCATGTAACATGTCCGGAACACGGAATTTCATGATGACGGATTCTATGTAAATTGCATATCTATTGGGTAGAACTCGCTCCAGGAGGATTTTTCTGTGGAAACTGCATGATTTTAGAGACTGACATTAGGAGAATACTACTAAATCAGAATAAAATTTCTATGTATAAATATGCACTGTAAGATGGTTTAAAGTTCGTTGATACACATGTTCACTACTCATTAAAGAACGTTTTTTGAATCCGTGGTTCATGTAACATGTTCGGAACACGGAATTTCATGGCCAGGGAATTTATGTAAATTACATTTCCCATGGTTAGAAATCACTCCAAGAGATTTTTCCTGAGAAATCGGCCTGTTTTTAGAAACTGGAATTACGAAAAACCTTCGAACCCAGATTACTAGTTTCTCGGTGTACATCTGCCTATTATGGTGGATGAAAGTTCGGTAATCCGCATGCTAACTACTCTGTAGGGAATATTTGTCGAATCCGAGATACGTGATGTGTGTTCGGGACACAGGATATCACGGTGAGCGAATCTATGTAAAATACATGTCTCTTGGGTAGAATTTGCTCTAAGAGTATTTTCTGAGAAATCTGCCTCATTTTTGAACCTGGCGTTTGAAAATCTCTGCAAAATCAGAGAAAATGCTTCTAAGAAGCAATATTCAATGTATTGTGATGAAAGTTCGGTAATCCACATGCAAACAACTCAGTAGTGTATTTTTCTCGAAACTTTTCTGCATGTAGCATGTTCAAAACACGTAATTTCAAAGCGGGAGAATCTATGTAATTTACATATCTATTGGGTAGAACACGCTCCAACAGTTTTTTCCTATGAAAACTGCCTGATTTTCCAAACTGCTATTAGGAAATATCTACGAACTCAGTGTTAATGTTTCCAGGTGTCAATATGCCTTGTATGGTGGATGAAAGTTCTGTAATACACATGTACACAACTCATTAATGAACGTTTGTTGAATCCGTGGTGCATGTAACGTATTCAGAACACGGAATGTCACGGTGATTGAAAGTAGGTAAATTACATATCTTTTGGGTAGAACTGGCTCCAAGAGCATTTTTCTGCCAAATCTGCCTCATTTTCAAAACTGGCATTCAATCTAACGTGTGAAATCTGAGAAAATTATTCAAAGTGTCAGTAAGCTTATTATGGTGGATGAAAGTGCTGTCATCCACTTGCTAACAACTCTGTAGTGAATATTTGTCGCATCCGATATGCATGTAGCGTGTTCGGAACACGGAATTTGACAGTGAGCGAATCCATGTAAATTACATGTCTATTGTTTAGAACCCGCCCCAAGAGGTTCTTGCCGTGAAATCTGCCTCATTTTCGACACTGGCGTTTGGAAAACTCTGTGAAATCACTGAAAATGCATCTAAGCATCTATATGCCTTCTATAGTGAGAAAGTCCTGTAATCCACATGCAAACAACTATGTAGTGTATTTTTCTCGAATCTTTTCTGCATGTAGCATGTTCGAAACACGTAATTTCACAGCAGGAAAATCTATGTAATTTACATATCTATTGGGTAGAACACGCTCCAACAGTTTTTTCCTTTGAAAACTGCCTGATTTTCGAAACTGTTATTAGGAAATACCTGCGAACTCAGTGTTAATGTTTCTACATGTAAATATGCCTTGTATGGTGGATGAAAGTTTTGTAATACACATGTACACAACTCTTTAAGTATGTTTGTCAAATCCATGATGTGTGTAGCGCGTTCGGAACATGGACTGTCACGGTGAGGCAAACTATGTAAATGACATATCTGTAGGTTAGAACACGCTCCAGGAGCATTTTTCTGAAAAATCTGCCTCAGTTTGGAAACTGGTGTTATGAAAATGCTGCAAAATCTGAGTAAATGCTTTAAGGTGACAATATGTCTTCAATGGGTTATTAAAGATGTGTAATTCATATGCTAAAAACTCAGAAGTGAATATTTGTTGAATCCATTGTGCATGTACCGTTTTCGGAACACGGAATGTTACGGTGATGGTATCTATTAAAATGAGAAGTCTATTGGGTAGAAGATGCACCAAGAGAATTTTTCTGCGAAAACTGACTGATTTTCGTAACTGACGTTATGAAAACCTGCGAAATCTATGTAAATATTTCTAGGTGTAATTATGCATTGTATTGTGTTTGAAAAATCGGTAATCCGCATGCTCATGGTCATTAAATAATGTTTGTCGAAGCCGTGATGAATGTAACATTTTCGGAACACGGAATGTCTTGGTGAGTGAAGCTCTGAAAATAACATTTCTGCTGGATAGAACTCGTTTGAATTGAATGTTTCTGTGAACATTTCATGATTTTCGAAACTGGATGTTAGGAAAAACCTGTGAAATCAGAATAACTACTTCTAGGTGTAAATATGCCTTTTATGGTGGATGAAAGTTCGGTAATCCACATGCTCACACACATTAAAGAATGTTTGTCGAACTCGTGATGCATGTAACGTGTTCGGAATACGGAATGTCATAGTGAAGGAATCAATGTAATTTACATGTCAATTTGGTACAACTCGCTTGAAGATAATTTTTCTGCGAAATGTGCCTCATTTTGAAAACTGCCATTAGGAGAACCCTGTGAAATCTGAGAAAATGCTTCTAAGTGTCAATATGCCTTGACTGGTGAATGAAAGTCCGGTAATCCACATGTTAATAACAGTGTAGTAATTATTTATTAAACCATGATTCATGTAGCGCTTTTGGGAAATGGAATTTCACGGTAATGAAACTATGTAAATTACAATTCTATTGAGTAGAACGAGCTAGAAGAGAATTTTTCTGCGAAAATTGCATGATTACCGAATCTGAAGTTTGGAAAAAGCTGCAAAATGGAGTAAATATTTGCAGGTGTAAATGTGATTTTATCTTGCAAGAAAGTTCGGTAATCTACATTTCCACAACATATTAAAGAATCTTTTTCTAATCCGTGATGCATGTAGCGTGTTGTGAACGTGGATTTTCACGGTGATTGAAATAATGTAAATGACTCCTCTATTGGGTAGAAGTTGCTCTGAGAGAGTTTTCCTGCGAAAACTTCGTCATTTTTGAACCTGGCGTTTAGAAAACCCTGCAAAGTCTGAGAAAATACTTCTAAGAATCAATATTCAATGTATTGTGATGAAAGTTCGGTAATCCACATGCTAACAAATTTGTAGTGAATATTTGTCGAATCCTTTATGCATGTAACATGTCCGGAACACGGAATTTCATGATGACGGATTCTATGTAAATTGCATATCTATTGGGTAGAACTCGCTCCAGGAGGATTTTTCTGTGGAAACTGCATGATTTTAGAGACTGACATTAGGAGAATACTACTAAATCAGAATAAAATTTCTATGTATAAATATGCACTGTAAGATGGTTTAAAGTTCGTTGATACACATGTTCACTACTCATTAAAGAACGTTTTTTGAATCCGTGGTTCATGTAACATGTTCGGAACACGGAATTTCATGGCCAGGGAATTTATGTAAATTACATTTCCCATGGTTAGAAATCACTCCAAGAGATTTTTCCTGAGAAATCGGCCTGTTTTTAGAAACTGGAATTACGAAAAACCTTCGAACCCAGATTACTAGTTTCTCGGTGTACATCTGCCTATTATGGTGGATGAAAGTTCGGTAATCCGCATGCTAACTACTCTGTAGGGAATATTTGTCGAATCCGAGATACGTGATGTGTGTTCGGGACACAGGATATCACGGTGAGCGAATCTATGTAAAATACATGTCTCTTGGGTAGAATTTGCTCTAAGAGTATTTTCTGAGAAATCTGCCTCATTTTTGAACCTGGCGTTTGAAAATCTCTGCAAAATCAGAGAAAATGCTTCTAAGAAGCAATATTCAATGTATTGTGATGAAAGTTCGGTAATCCACATGCAAACAACTCAGTAGTGTATTTTTCTCGAAACTTTTCTGCATGTAGCATGTTCAAAACACGTAATTTCAAAGCGGGAGAATCTATGTAATTTACATATCTATTGGGTAGAACACGCTCCAACAGTTTTTTCCTATGAAAACTGCCTGATTTTCCAAACTGCTATTAGGAAATATCTACGAACTCAGTGTTAATGTTTCCAGGTGTCAATATGCCTTGTATGGTGGATGAAAGTTCTGTAATACACATGTACACAACTCATTAATGAACGTTTGTTGAATCCGTGGTGCATGTAACGTATTCAGAACACGGAATGTCACGGTGATTGAAAGTAGGTAAATTACATATCTTTTGGGTAGAACTGGCTCCAAGAGCATTTTTCTGCCAAATCTGCCTCATTTTCAAAACTGGCATTCAATCTAACGTGTGAAATCTGAGAAAATTATTCAAAGTGTCAGTAAGCTTATTATGGTGGATGAAAGTGCTGTCATCCACTTGCTAACAACTCTGTAGTGAATATTTGTCGCATCCGATATGCATGTAGCGTGTTCGGAACACGGAATTTGACAGTGAGCGAATCCATGTAAATTACATGTCTATTGTTTAGAACCCGCCCCAAGAGGTTCTTGCCGTGAAATCTGCCTCATTTTCGACACTGGCGTTTGGAAAACTCTGTGAAATCACTGAAAATGCATCTAAGCATCTATATGCCTTCTATAGTGAGAAAGTCCTGTAATCCACATGCAAACAACTATGTAGTGTATTTTTCTCGAATCTTTTCTGCATGTAGCATGTTCGAAACACGTAATTTCACAGCAGGAAAATCTATGTAATTTACATATCTATTGGGTAGAACACGCTCCAACAGTTTTTTCCTTTGAAAACTGCCTGATTTTCGAAACTGTTATTAGGAAATACCTGCGAACTCAGTGTTAATGTTTCTACATGTAAATATGCCTTGTATGGTGGATGAAAGTTTTGTAATACACATGTACACAACTCTTTAAGTATGTTTGTCAAATCCATGATGTGTGTAGCGCGTTCGGAACATGGACTGTCACGGTGAGGCAAACTATGTAAATGACATATCTGTAGGTTAGAACACGCTCCAGGAGCATTTTTCTGAAAAATCTGCCTCAGTTTGGAAACTGGTGTTATGAAAATGCTGCAAAATCTGAGTAAATGCTTTAAGGTGACAATATGTCTTCAATGGGTTATTAAAGATGTGTAATTCATATGCTAAAAACTCAGAAGTGAATATTTGTTGAATCCATTGTGCATGTACCGTTTTCGGAACACGGAATGTTACGGTGATGGTATCTATTAAAATGAGAAGTCTATTGGGTAGAAGATGCACCAAGAGAATTTTTCTGCGAAAACTGACTGATTTTCGTAACTGACGTTATGAAAACCTGCGAAATCTATGTAAATATTTCTAGGTGTAATTATGCATTGTATTGTGTTTGAAAAATCGGTAATCCGCATGCTCATGGTCATTAAATAATGTTTGTCGAAGCCGTGATGAATGTAACATTTTCGGAACACGGAATGTCTTGGTGAGTGAAGCTCTGAAAATAACATTTCTGCTGGATAGAACTCGTTTGAATTGAATGTTTCTGTGAACATTTCATGATTTTCGAAACTGGATGTTAGGAAAAACCTGTGAAATCAGAATAACTACTTCTAGGTGTAAATATGCCTTTTATGGTGGATGAAAGTTCGGTAATCCACATGCTCACACACATTAAAGAATGTTTGTCGAACTCGTGATGCATGTAACGTGTTCGGAATACGGAATGTCATAGTGAAGGAATCAATGTAATTTACATGTCAATTTGGTACAACTCGCTTGAAGATAATTTTTCTGCGAAATGTGCCTCATTTTGAAAACTGCCATTAGGAGAACCCTGTGAAATCTGAGAAAATGCTTCTAAGTGTCAATATGCCTTGACTGGTGAATGAAAGTCCGGTAATCCACATGTTAATAACAGTGTAGTAATTATTTATTAAACCATGATTCATGTAGCGCTTTTGGGAAATGGAATTTCACGGTAATGAAACTATGTAAATTACAATTCTATTGAGTAGAACGAGCTAGAAGAGAATTTTTCTGCGAAAATTGCATGATTACCGAATCTGAAGTTTGGAAAAAGCTGCAAAATGGAGTAAATATTTGCAGGTGTAAATGTGATTTTATCTTGCAAGAAAGTTCGGTAATCTACATTTCCACAACATATTAAAGAATCTTTTTCTAATCCGTGATGCATGTAGCGTGTTGTGAACGTGGATTTTCACGGTGATTGAAATAATGTAAATGACTCCTCTATTGGGTAGAAGTTGCTCTGAGAGAGTTTTCCTGCGAAAACTTCGTCATTTTTGAACCTGGCGTTTAGAAAACCCTGCAAAGTCTGAGAAAATACTTCTAAGAATCAATATTCAATGTATTGTGATGAAAGTTCGGTAATCCACATGCTAACAAATTTGTAGTGAATATTTGTCGAATCCTTTATGCATGTAACATGTCCGGAACACGGAATTTCATGATGACGGATTCTATGTAAATTGCATATCTATTGGGTAGAACTCGCTCCAGGAGGATTTTTCTGTGGAAACTGCATGATTTTAGAGACTGACATTAGGAGAATACTACTAAATCAGAATAAAATTTCTATGTATAAATATGCACTGTAAGATGGTTTAAAGTTCGTTGATACACATGTTCACTACTCATTAAAGAACGTTTTTTGAATCCGTGGTTCATGTAACATGTTCGGAACACGGAATTTCATGGCCAGGGAATTTATGTAAATTACATTTCCCATGGTTAGAAATCACTCCAAGAGATTTTTCCTGAGAAATCGGCCTGTTTTTAGAAACTGGAATTACGAAAAACCTTCGAACCCAGATTACTAGTTTCTCGGTGTACATCTGCCTATTATGGTGGATGAAAGTTCGGTAATCCGCATGCTAACTACTCTGTAGGGAATATTTGTCGAATCCGAGATACGTGATGTGTGTTCGGGACACAGGATATCACGGTGAGCGAATCTATGTAAAATACATGTCTCTTGGGTAGAATTTGCTCTAAGAGTATTTTCTGAGAAATCTGCCTCATTTTTGAACCTGGCGTTTGAAAATCTCTGCAAAATCAGAGAAAATGCTTCTAAGAATCAATATTCAATGTATTGTGATGAAAGTTCGGTAATCCACATGCTAACAAATTTGTAGTGAATATTTGTCGAATCCTTTATGCATGTAACTTGTTTGGAACACGGAATTTCATGATGACGGGTTCTATGGAAATTGCATGTCTATTGGGTAGAACTCGCTCCAAGAGGATTATTCTGTGGAAACTGCATGATTTTAGAGACTGACATTAGGAGAATAATACTAAATCAGAATAAAATTTCTATGTATAAATATGCACTGTAGGGTGGATTAAAGTTCGTTAATACACATGTTCACAACTCATTAATGAACGTTTGTTGAATCCGTGGTGCATGTAACGTATTCAGAACACAGAATGTCACGGTGATTGTAAGTAGGTAAATTACATATCTTTTGGGTAGAACTGGCTCCAAGAGCATTTTTCTGCCAAATCGGCCTCATTTTCAAAACTGGCGTTCAAACTAACGTGTGAATTCTGAGAAAATTATTCAACGTGTCAGTAAGCCTTTTATGGTGGATGAAAGTGCAGTAATCCACTTGCTAACAACTCTGTAGTGAATATTTGTCGCATCCAGAGATGCATGTAGGGTGTTCAGAACACGGAATTTGACGGTGAGCGAATCCATGTAAATTACATGTCTATTGGTTAGAACCCGCTCCAAGAGGTTTTTGCCGTGAAATCTGCCTCATTTTCGAAACTGGCGTTTGGAAAACACTGAGAAATCACAGAAAATGCTTCTAAGACTCTATATGCCTTCTATAGTGAGAAAGTAATGTAATCCACATGCAAACAAATATGTAGTGTATTTTTGTCGAAACTTTTCTGCATGTAGCGTGTTCAAAACACGTAATTTCACAGCCGGAGAATCTATGTAATTTGCATATCTATTGGGTAGAATACGCTCCAACAGTTTTTTCCTTTGAAAACTGCCTGATTTTCGAAACTGCTATTCGGATATAGCTTCAAAGTCAATTTCAAAGTTTCTTGGTGTCAATATGCCTTGTATGGTGGATGAAAGTTTTGTAATACACATGTACACAACTCATTAAGAATGTTTGTCAAATCCGTGATGTGTGTAGCGCGTTCGGAACATGGACTGTCACGGTGAGGCAAACTATGTAAATTACAAATCTATTGGTTAGAACACGCTCCAGGATCATTTTACTGAAACATCTGCCTCAGTTTGTAAACTGTTGATATGAAAACGCTGCATAATCTGAGTAAATGCTTTAAGTTGACAATGTGTCTTCAAAGGGATATTAAAGATGTGTAATTCACATGCTAAGAACTCAGCAGTGAATATTTGTTGAATCCGTGGTGCATGTACAGTTTTCAGAACACGGAACGTTACGGTGAAGATATCTAAGAAAATGAGATGTCTATTCGATAGAACATTCACCAAGAGAATTTTTCTGCAAAAACTGCCTGATTTTCGTTACTGACATTAGGAAAACCTGCGAAATCTAAGTAAATGTTTCTAGGTGTAAATATGCCTTGTATTGTCGTTGAAAAATCGGTAATCCACATGGTCACGGTCATTAAATAATGTTTCTCAAAGCCGTGATGAATGTAACGTTTTCGGAACACGGAATGTCTCAGTGAGTGAAGCTCTGAAAATAACAATTCTGCTGGATAGAACTCGCTTGAATTGAATGTTTCTGTGAATATTTCATGATTTTCGAAACTGGATGTTAGGGAAAACCTGCGAAATCCGAATAACTACATCTAGGTGTAAATATGCCTTGTATGGTGGATGAAAGTTCGGTAATCCACATGCTCACACTCATTAAAGAATGTTTGTCGAACTCGTGATGCATGTAACGTGTTCGGAATACGGAATGTCATAGTGAAGGAAACAATGTAAGTTACATGTCTATTGGGTAGAACTCGCTTGAAGAAAATTTTTCTACGAAATGTGCCTCATTTTGGAAACTGCCATTAGGAGAACCCTTTGAATTCTGAGAAAATGCTTCTAAGTGTCAATATGCCTTGAATGGTGAATGAAAGTCCGGTAATCCACTTGTAAATAACAGTGTAGTAATTATTTTTTAAACCGTGCTTCATGAAGCGCTTTTGGAAAACAAAATTTCACGGTAATAACTATATAAATTAAAATTCTATTGAGCAGAACGAGCAAGAAGAGAATTTTTCTGCGAAAATTTCATGATTACCATACCTGAAGTTTGGAAAAAGCTGCAAAAAGGGAGTAAATATTTGCAGGGTAAATGTGCCTTTATGTTGCAAGAAAGTTCTATAATCCACATTTTCACAACATATTAAAGAATCATTTTCTAATCCGTGATGCATGTAGCATGTTCAGAACGTGGAATTTCACGGTGATTGAAACAAAGTAAATGTCTTCTCTATTGGGTGGAAGTTGCTTCCGAGGGTTTTTTTCTGCGAAAACTTCATCATTTTTCAACCTGGCGTTTAGAAAACGCTGCAAAATCTGGGAAAATACTTCTAAGAATCAATATTCAATTTATTGTAATGAAAGTTCGGTAATCCACATGCTAAGAAATTTGTAGTGAATATTTGTCGAATCCTTTATGCATGTAACATGTTCGGAAAACGGAATTTCATGATGACGGATTCCATGTAAATTGCATGTCTAGTGGTAGAACTCGCTCCAAGAAGATTTTTCTGTGGAAATTGCATGATTTTAGAGACTGACAATAGGAGAATACTACTAAATCAGAATAAAATTTCTATGTATAAATATGCACTGTAAGGTGGATTAAAGTTCGTTCATACACATGTTCACAACTCATTTAAGAACGTTTTTTGAATCCGTGGTGCATGTAACATGTTCGGAACACGGAATTTCATGGCCAAGGAATTTATGTAAATTACATTTCCCATGGTTAGAAATCACTCCAAGAGATTTTTCCTGAGGAATCGGCCTGTTTTTCGAAACTGGCATTAGGAAAAAACTGCGAACCCAGATTACTAGATTCTCGGTGTACATCTGCCTTTTATGATAGATGAAAGTTCGGTAATCCGCATTCTAACAACTCTGTAGAGAATATTTGTCGAATCCGAGATACGTGAAGTGTGTTCGGAACACAGAATATCACGGTGAGCGAATCTATGTAAAATACATTTCTCTTGGGTCGAATTTGCTCTAAGTGTTTTTTCTGAGAAGTGTGCCTCATTTTAGAAACTGGCGTTTGAAAATCTCTGCAAAACAAGAGAAAATGCTTCAAAGTGTCAATATGCCATGTATTGTGATGCAAGATCTTAAAACCACATGCAAACAAATCTGTGGTGAATATTTTTAGAAAGCGTTATGCATGCAGTGTGATTGTATCATGAAAAATCCCGGCGATGGAATCTATGTAAATTACACACCTATTGGTTAGAATTCGCTCCAAAAATTTTTCCCTGAGAAAACGACTTGATTTTCCAAACTGTCATTAGGAAAAAGCTGCAAATTCAGAGTTAATGTTTCTAGTTGTAAAAATGCCATGTATGGTGGATGAATGTTCTGTAATCTACATGTTCACAACTCATTCGAGAAACGTTGTTGAAACCTTGATGCATGGAGCGTGTTCGGGAAATGGAATGTCACTGTGATGGAAAGTATGTAAATTAAAATTCTATTGGGAAATACTCGCTCCACGAGTATTTTTCTGCGAATCTGCCTCCTTTTCAAAACTGGCATTACGAAAAACATTCGAAATGTGAGAAAATGCTTCAAATTGTCAACATGGATTTTATGGTGGATGAAAGTTCGGTAATCCTTATGCTAACAAGTCTGTAGTGAATATTAGTCGAAACCATGATGCATGGAGCTTTTTCGGAACACGGAATTTCACGATGACGGGTTCTATGTAAATTGCATGTCTACTGGGTAGAACTCGCTCCAAGAGGATTTTTCTGTGGAAACTGCATGATTTTAGAGACTGACATTAGGAGAATACTACTAAATCAGAATAAAATTTCTATGTATAAATATGCACTGTAAGGTGGATTAAAGATCGTTAATACACATGTTCACAACTCATTAAAAATGTTGTTGAATCCATGGTGCATTTAACGTGTTCAGAACACGGAATGTCACGGTGATTGTAAGTAGGTAAATTACATATCTTTTGGGTAGAACTGGCTCCAAGAGCATTTTTCTGCCAAATCTGACTGATTTTCAAATCTGGCGTTCAAACTAAAGTGTGAAATCTGAGAAAATTCTTCAAAGTGTCCGTAAGGCTTGTATGGTGGATGAAAGTGCTGTAATCCACTTGCTAACAACTCTGTAGTGAATATTTGTCGCATCTGAGATGCATGTATCGTGAACGGAACACGGAATATGACGGTGAGCGAATCCATGTTAATTACATGTCTATTGGTTTGAACCCGCTCCAAGAGGTTTTTGCCGTGAAATCTGCCTCATTTTTGAACCTGGCGTTTGGAAACTCTGTGAAATCACAGAAAAAGTTTCTAAGCATGTATATGCCTTCTATAGTGAGAAAGTCCTGTAATCCACATGCAAACAAATCTGTAGTGTACTTTTGTCGAATTTTTTGGCATGTAGCGTGAAACACGTAATTTCACAGCGGGAGAATCTATGTAATTTACATATCTATTGGGTAGAACACGCTCCAACTGTTTTTTCCTTTGAAAATTGCCTGATTTTCGAAACTGCTATTAGGAAATGCCTGCGAACTCAGTGTTAATGTTTCTAGGTGTCAATATGCCTTGTATGGTGGATGAAAGTTTTGTAATACACATGTACGCAACACATTAAGAATGTTTGTCAAATCCGTGATGTGTGTAGCGCGTTCGGAACATGGACTTTCACGGTGAGGCATACTATGTAAATTACATATCTATAGGTTAGAACACGCTCCAGGAGCATTTTACAGAAAAATCTGCCTCAGTTTTTGACACTGGTGTTTTGAAAACGCTGCAAAATCTGAGTAAATGCTTTAAGGTGTCAATATGTCTTCAATGGGTTATTAAATATGTGTAATTCACATGCTAAGAACTCAGCTGTGAATAATTGTTGAATCCGTGGTGCATGTAACTTTTTCGGAACATGGAATGTTACGGTAAAGGTATCTATGAAAATGAGATGTCTATTGGATAGAACATGCACCAAGAGAATTTTTCTGCGAAAACTGCGTGACTTTCGTAACTGACTTTAGGAAAACATGCAAAATCTATGTAAATGTTTCTAGGTGTAAGTCTGCCTTGTATTGTGGTTGAAAAATCGGTAATCCACATGCTCAAGTTCATTAAATAATGTTTGTCGAAGCCGTGATGAATGTAACGTTTTCAGAAGACGGAATGTCTCGGTGAGTGAAGCTCTGAAAATAACAATTCTGCTGGAGAGAACTCGCTTGAATTGAATGTTTCTGTGAAAATTTCATGATTTTCAAAACTGGATGTTAGGAAAAACCAGCGAAATCAGAATAACTACTTCTAGGTGTAAATATGCCTTGTATGGTGGATGAAAGTGCGGTAATCCACATGCTCACACTCATTAAAGAATGTTTGTCGAACTCGTGATGCATGTAACGTGTTCGGAATACGGAATGTCATACTGAAGGAAACAATGTAAGTTACATGTCTATTGGGTAGAACTCGCTTGAAGAGAATTGTTCTGCGAAATCTGCCTCATTTTGAAAACTGTCATTAGGAGAACCCTGTGAAATCTGAGAAAATGCTTCTAAGTGTCAAAATGCCTTGAATGGTGAATGAAAGTCCGGTAATCCACATGTTAATAACAGTGTAGTAATTATTTATTAAACCGTGATTCATGTAGCACTTATGGAAAATGGAATTTCAAGGAAATGAAACTATGTAAATTACAATTCTATTGAGTAGAACGAGCTAGAAGAGAGTTTTTCTGCGAAAATTGCATGATTACCAAATCTGAAGTTTGGAAAAAGCTGCAAAAATGGAGTAAATATTTGCAGGGTAAATGTGCATTATGTTGCAAGAAATTTCGGTAATCTACATTTTCACAACATATTAAAGAATATTTTTCTAATCCATGATGCATGTAGCATGTTCTGAACGTGGATTTTCACGGTGATGGAACAATGTAAATTACATCTCTATTGGGTAGAATTTGCTCCAGAGAGTTTTTCTGCGAAAACTTCGTCATTTTTGAACCTGACGTTTAGAAAACGCTGCAAAATCTGAGAAAATACTTCTAAGAATCAATATTCAATGTATTGTGATGAAAGTTCGGTAATCCACATGCTAACAAATTTGTAGTGAATATTTGTCGAATCAATTATGCATGTAACATGTTCGGAACACGGAATTTCACGATGACGGATTCTATGTAAATTGCATGTCTATTGGGTAGAACTCACTCCAAGAGGATTTTTCTGTGGAAACTGCATGATTTTAGAGACTGACATTAGGAGAATACTACTAAATCAGAATAAAATTTCTATGTATAAATATGCACTGTAAGGTGGATTAAAGTTCGTTAATACACATGTCCACAACTCATTAAAGAACGTTTTTTGAATCCGTGTTGCATGTAACATGTTCGGAACACGGAATTTCATGGCCAGGGAATTTATGTAAATTACATTTCCCATGGTTAGAAATCACTCCAAGAGATTTTTCCTGAAAAATCGGCCTGATTTTCGAAACTGGCTTTAGGAAAAACCTGCTAACCCAGATTACTAGATTCTCGGTGTACATCTGCCTTTTATGGTGGATGAAAGTTCGGTAATCCGCATGCTAACTACTCTGTAGTGAATATTTGTCAAATCAGAGATACGTGAAGTGTGTTTGGAACACAGGATATCACGGTGAGCAAATCTATGTAAAATACATGTCTCTTGGGTAGAATTTGCTCTAAGAGTTTTTTCTGAGAAATCTGCCTCATTTTTGAACCTGGCGTTTGAAAATCTCTGCAAAATCAGAGAAAATGCTTCTAAGAATCAATATTAAATGTATTGTGATGAAAGTTCGGTAATCCACATGCTAACAAATTTGTAGTGAATATTTGTCGAATCCTTTATGCATGTAACTTGTTTGGAACACGGAATTTCACGATGACGGGTTCTATGGAATTTGCATGTCTATTGGGTAGAACTCGCTCCAAGAGGATTATTCTGTGGAAACTGCATGATTTTAGAGACTGACATTAGGAGAATAATACTAAATCAGAATAAAATTTCTATGTATAAATATGCACTGTAGGGTGGATTAAAGTTCGTTAATACACATGTTCACAACTCATTAATGAACGTTTGTTGAATCCGTGGTGCATGTAACGTGTTCAGAACACGGAATGTCACGGTGATTGTAAGTAGGTAAATTACATATCTTTTGGGTAGAACTGGCTCCAAGAGCATTTTTCTGCCAAATCGGCCTCATTTTCAAAACTGGCGTTCAAAGTAAAGTTTGAATTCTGAGAAAATTAATCAAAGTGTCAGTAAGCCTTTTATGGTGGATGAAAGTGCAGTAATCCACTTGCTAACAACTCTGTAGTGAATATTTGTCGCATCCAGAGATGCATGTAGGGTGTTCAGAACACGGAATTTGACGGTGAGCGAATCCATGTAAATTACATGTCTATAGGTTAGAACCCGCTCCAAGAGGTTTTTGCCATGAAATCTGCCTCATTTTCGAAACTGGCGTTTGGAAAACACTGAGAAATCACAGAAAATGCTTCTAAGACTCTATATGCCTTCTATAGTGAGAAAGTAATGTAATCCACATGCAAACAAATATGTAGTGTATTTTTGTCGAAACTTTTCTGCATGTAGCGTGTTCAAAACACGTAATTTCACAGCCGGAGAATCTATGTAATTTGCATATCTATTGGGTAGAATACGCTCCAACAGTTTTTTCCTTTGAAAACTGCCTGATTTTCGAAACTGCTATTCGGATATAGCTTCGAAGTCAATTTTAAAGTTTCTTGGTGTCAATATGCCTTGTATGGTGGATGAAAGTTTTGTAATACACATGTACACAACTCATTAAGAATGTTTGTCAAATCCGTGATGTGTGTAGCGCGTTCGGAACATGGACTGTCACGGTGAGGCAAACTATGTAAATTACAAATCTATTGGTTAGAACACGCTCCAGGATCATTTTACTGAAACATCTGCCTCAGTTTGAAAACTGTTGATATGAAAACGCTGCATAATCTGAGTAAATGCTTTAAGTTGAAAATGTGTCTTCAAAGGGATATTAAAGATGTGTAATTCACATGCTAAGAAGTCAGCAGTGAATATTTGTTGAATCCGTGGTGCATGTACAGTTTTCAGAACACGGAATATTACGGTGAAGGTATCTATGAAAATGAGATGTCTATTCGATAGAACATTCACCAAGAGAATTTTTCTGCAAAAACTGCCTGATTTTCGTTACTGACATTAGGAAAACCTGCGAAATCTAAGTAAATATTTCTAGGTGTAAATATGCCTTGTATTGTTGTTGAAAAATCGGTAATCCACATGGTCACGGTCATTAAATAATGTTTCTCAAAGCCGTGATGAATGTAACGTTTTCGGAACACGGAATGTCTCAGTGAGTGAAGCTCTGAAAATAACAATTCTGCTGGATAGAACTCGCTTGAATTGAATGTTTCTGTGAACATTTCATGATTTTCGAAACTGGATGTTAGGGAAAACCTGCGAAATCCGAATAACTACATCTAGGTGTAAATATGCCTTGTATGGTGGATGAAAGTTCGGTAATCCACATGCTCACACTCATTAAAGAATGTTTGTCGAACTCGTGATGCATGTAACGTGTTCGGAATACGGAATGTCATAGTGAAGGAAACAATGTAAGTTACATGTCTATTGGGTAGAACTCGCTTGAAGAAAATTTTTCTACGAAATGTGCCTCATTTTGGAAACTGCCATTAGGAGAACCCTGTGAATTCTGAGAAAATGCTTCTAAGTGTCAATATGCCTTGAATGGTGAATGAAAGTCCGGTAATCCACTTGTAAATAACAGTGTAGTAATTATTTTTTAAACCGTGCTTCATGAAGCGCTTTTGGAAAATGGAATTTCACAGTAATGAAACAATGTTAATTACAATTCTATTGAGTAGAACGAGGAAGAAGAGAATTTTTCTGCGAAAATTTCATGATTACCATACCTGAAGTTTTGAAAAAGCTGCAAAAAGGGAGTAAATATTTGCAGGGTAAATGTGCCTTTATGTTGCAAGAAAGTTCGATAATCCACATTTTCACAACATATTAAAGAATCATTTTCTAATCCGTGATGCATATAGCGTGTTCAGAACGTGGAATTTCACGGTGATTGAAACAAAGTAAATGTCTTCTCTATTGGGTGGAAGTTGCTTCCGAGGGTTTTTTTCTGCGAAAACTTCATCATTTTTCAACCTGGCGTTTAGAAAACGCTGCAAAATCTGAGAAAATACTTCTAAGAATCAATATTCAATTTATTGTGATGAAAGTTCGGTAATCCACATGCTAACAAATTTGTATTGAATATTTGTCGAATCCTTTATGCATGTAACATGTTCGGAAAACGGAATTTCATGATGACGGATTCCATGTAAATTGCATGTCTATTGGTAGAACTCGCTCCAAGAAGATTTTTCTGTGGAAATTGCATGATTTTAGAGACTGACAATAGGAGAATACTACTAAATCAGAATAAAATTTCTATGTATAAATATGCACTGTAAGGTGGATTAAAGTTCATTCATACACATGTTCACAACTCATTTAAGAACGTTTTTTGAATCCGTGGTGCATGTAACATGTTCGGAACACGGAATTTCATGGCCAAGGAATTTATGTAAATTACATTTCCCATGGTTAGAAATCACTCCAAGAGATTTTTCCTGAGGAATCGGCCTGTTTTTCGAAACTGGCATTAGGAAAAAACTGCGAACCCAGATTACTAGATTCTCGGTGTACATCTGCCTTTTATGATAGATGAAAGTTCGGTAATCCGCATTCTAACAACTCTGTAGAGAATATTTGTCGAATCCGAGATACGTGAAGTGTGTTCGGAACACAGAATATCACGGTGAGCGAATCTATGTAAAATACATTTCTCTTGGGTCGAATTTGCTCTAAGTGTTTTTTCTGAGAAATGTGCCTCATTTTAGAACCTGGCGTTTGAAAATCTCTGCAAAACAAGAGAAAATGCTTCAAAGTGTCAATATGCCATGTATTGTGATGCAAGATCTTAAAACCACATGCAAACAAATCTGTGGTGAATATTTTTAGAAAGCGTTATGCATGCAGTGTGATTGTATCATGAAAAATCCCGGCGATGGAATCTATGTAAATTACACACCTATTGGTTAGAATTCGCTCCAAAAATTTTTCCCTGAGAAAACGACTTGATTTTCCAAACTGTCATTAGGAAAAAGCTGCAAATTCAGAGTTAATGTTTCTAGTTGTAAAAATGCCATGTATGGTGGATGAATGTTCTGTAATCTACATGTTCACAACTCATTCGAGAAACGTTGTTGAAACCTTGATGCATGGAGCGTGTTCGGGAAATGGAATGTCACTGTGATGGAAAGTATGTAAATTAAAATTCTATTGGGAAATACTCGCTCCACGAGTATTTTTCTGCGAATCTGCCTCCTTTTCAAAACTGGCATTACGAAAAACATTCGAAATGTGAGAAAATGCTTCAAATTGTCAACATGGATTTTATGGTGGATGAAAGTTCGGTAATCCTTATGCTAACAAGTCTGTAGTGAATATTAGTCGAAACCATGATCCATGGAGCTTTTTCGGAACACGGAATTTCACGATGACGGGTTCTATGTAAATTGCATGTCTACTGGGTAGAACTCGCTCCAAGAGGATTTTTCTGTGGAAACTGCATGATTTTAGAGACTGACATTAGGAGAATACTACTAAATCAGAATAAAATTTCTATGTATAAATATGCACTGTAAGGTGGATTAAAGTTCGTTAATACACATGTTCACAACTCATTAAAAATGTTGTTGAATCCATGGTGCATTTAACGTGTTCAGAACACGGAATGTCACGGTGATTGTAAGTAGGTAAATTACATATCTTTTGGGTAGAACTGGCTCCAAGAGCATTTTTCTGCCAAATCTGACTGATTTTCAAATCTGGCGTTCAAACTAAAGTGTGAAATCTGAGAAAATTCTTCAAAGTGTCCGTAAGGCTTGTATGGTGGATGAAAGTGCTGTAATCCACTTGCTAACAACTCTGTAGTGAATATTTGTCGCATCTGAGATGCATGTATCGTGAACGGAACACGGAATATGACGGTGAGCGAATCCATGTAAATTACGTGTCTATTGGTTTGAACCCGCTCCAAGAGGTTTTTGCCGTGAAATCTGCCTCATTTTTGAACCTGGCGTTTGGAAACTCTGTGAAATCACAGAAAAAGTTTCTAAGCATGTATATGCCTTCTATAGTGAGAAAGTCCTGTAATCCACATGCAAACAAATCTGTAGTGTACTTTTGTCGAATTTTTTGGCATGTAGCGTGAAACACGTAATTTCACAGCGGGAGAATCTATGTAATTTACATATCTATTGGGTAGAACACGCTCCAACAGTTTTTTCCTTTGAAAATTGCCTGATTTTCGAAACTGCTATTAGAAAATGCCTTCGAACTCAGTGTTAATGTTTCTAGGTGTCAATATGCCTTGTATGGTGGATGAAAGTTTTGTAATACACATGTACACAACACATTAAGAATGTTTGTCAAATCCGTGATGTGTGTAGCGCGTTCGGAACATGGACTTTCACGGTGAGGCATACTATGTAAATTACATATCTATAGGTTAGAACACGCTCCAGGAGCATTTTACAGAAAAATCTGCCTCAGTTTTTGACACTGGTGTTTTGAAAACGCTGCAAAATCTGAGTAAATGCTTTAAGGTGTCAATATGTCTTCAATGGGTTATTAAATATGTGTAATTCACATGCTAAGAACTCAGCAGTGAATAATTGTTGAATCCGTGGTGCATGTACCTTTTTCGGAACATGGAATGTTACGGTAAAGGTATCTATGAAAATGAGATGTCTATTGGATAGAACATGCACCAAGAGAATTTTTCTGCGAAAACTGCGTGACTTTCGTAACTGACTTTAGGAAAACATGCAAAATCTATATAAATGTTTCTAGGTGTAAGTCTGCCTTGTATTGTGGTTGAAAAATCGGTAATCCACATGCTCAAGTTCATTAAATAATGTTTGTCGAAGCCGTGATGAATGTAACATTTTCAGAAGACGGAATGTCTCGGTGAGTGAAGCTCTGAAAATAACATTTCTGCTGGATAGAACTCACTTGAATGTTTCTGTGAAAATTTCATGATTTTTGAAACTGGATGTAAGGAAAAATCTGTGAAATTAGAATAACTACTTCTAGGTGTAAATATGTCTTGTATGGTGGATGAAAGTCCGGTAATCCACATGTTAATAACAGTGTAGTAATTATTTTTTAAACCGTGATTCATGTAGCGCTTTTCGAAAATGGAATTTCACGGTAATAAAACTATGTAAATTAAAATTCTATTGAGTAGAATGAGCTAGAAGAGTATTTTTCTGTGAAAATTGCATGATTATCGAATCTGAATTTTGGAAAAAGTTGCAAAATGGGAGTAAATATTTGCAGGTGGAAATGTGCCTTTATGTTGCAAGAAAGTTCAGTAATCCACATTTTCACAACATATTAAAGAATCTTTTTCTAATCCATGATGCATGTAGCGTGTTCTGAACGTGGATTTTCACGGTGATTGAAACAATGTAAATGACTTCTCTATTGGGTAGAAATCGCTCCGAGAGAGTTTTTCGGGGAAAACTTCATCATTTTTTAATCTGGCGTTTAGAAAACGCTGCAAAATCTGAGAAAATACTTTTAAGGATCAATATTCAATGTATTGTGATGAAAGTTCGGTAATCCACATGCTAACAAAATTGTAGCGAATATTTGTCGAATCATTTATGCATGTAACATTTTCGGAACACGGAATTTCATTGCCAGGGAATATATGTAACTTACATTTCCCTTGGTTATAAATCACTCCAAGAGATTTTTCTTGAGAAATCTGCCTGATTTTCAAAACTGGCGATAGGAAAAACCTGCGAACCCAGATTACTAGATTCTCGGTGTACATCTGCATTTATGGTGGATGAAATTTCGGTAATCCACATGCTAAGTACTCTGTAGTGAATATTTGTCGAATCCGAGATACGTGAAGTGTGTTCGGAACACAGAATATCACGGTGAGCGAATCTATGTAAAATACATGTCTGTTTGGTAGAATTTGCTCTAAGAGTTTTTTCTGAGATATCTGCCTCATTTTAGAACCTGGCATTTGAAAATCTCTGCAAAATCAGAGAAAATGCTTCTAAGAATCAATATTCATTATATTGTGTTGAAAGTTCGGTAATCCACATGCTAACAAAATTGTAGTGAATATTTGTCGAAACCTTTATGCATGTAACATGTTTTGAACACGGAATTTCACGATGACGGGTTCTATGGAAATTGCATGTCTATTGGGTAGAACTCGCTCCAAGAGGATTTTTCTGTGGAAACTGCATGATTTTAGAGACTGACATTAGGAGAATACTAATAAATCAGTATAAAATTTCTATGTATAAATATGCATTTTAATGTGGATTAAATTTCGTTAATACACATGCTCACATCTCATTAAAGAACGTTTGTTGAATTCGTGGTGCATGTAACGTGTTCAGAACACGGAATGTCACGGTTATTGAAAGTAGGGAAATTACCTATCATTTGGGTAGAAATGGCTCCAAGACCATTTTTCGGCCAAATCTGCCTCATTTTCAAAACTGGGTTTCAAACTAACGTGTGAATTCTGAGAAAATTATTCAAAGTGTCACTAAGCTTTCTATGGTGGATGAAAGTGCTGTAAACCACTTGCTAACAACTCTGTAGTGAATATATATCGCATCCGAGATGCATGAAGCGTGTTCGGAACACGGAATTTGACGGTGAGCGAATCTATGTAAATTATATGTCTATTGGTTAGAACAGGCTCCAAGAGATTTTTGCCATGAAATCTGCCTCATTTTCGAAACTGGCGTTTGGAAAACTCTGTGAAATCACAGAAAATACATCTAAGCATCTATATGCCTTCTATAGTGAGAAAGACCTGTAATCCACATGCAAACAACTATGTAGTGTTTTTTTCTCGAAACTTTTCTGCATGAAGCATGTTCAAAACACGTAATTTCACAGTGGGAGAATCTATGTAATTTACATATCTATTTGGTAGAACACGCTCCAACATTTTTTTCCTATGATAACTGCCTGATTTTCGAAACTGCTATTAGGAAATATCTGCAAACTCAGTGTTAATATTTCTAGGTGTCAATATGCCTTGTATGGTGGATGAAAATTTTGTAATACACATGTACACAACTCATTAAGAATGTTTGTCCAATCCGTGATGTGTGTAGCTCGTTCGGAACATGGACTGTCACGGTGAGGCAAACTATGTAAATTACATATCTATTGGTTAGAACACGCTCCAGGAGCATTTTACAGAAAAATCTGCCTCAGTTCGGAAACTGGTCTTATGAATACGCTGGAAAATCTGAGTAAATGCTTCAAGGTGACAATGTGTCTTCAATGGGTTAACAAAGATGTGTAATTAACATGCTAAGAACTCAGCAGTGAATATTTGTTGAATCCGTGGTGCATGTACCGTTTTCAGAACACGGAATATGACAGTGACGGTATCTATTAAAATGAGATGTCTATTGGTTAGAACATGCACCAAGAGAATTTTTCTGCGAAAACTGCCTGATTTTCGTAACTGATGATAGGAAAACCTGCGAAATCAAAGTAAATGTTTCTAGGGGTAAATATGCATTGTATTGTGCTTGAGAAATCAGTAATCCACATGCTCAGGGTCATTAAATAATTTTTGTCGAAGCCGGGATGAATGTAACGTTTTCGGAACACGGAATGTCTCGGTGAGTGAAGCTCTGTAAATAACAATTCTACTGGAGAGAACTAGCTTGAATTGAATGTTTCTGTGAAAATTTCATGATTTTCGAAACTGGATGTTAGGAAAATCCTGCGAAATCAGAATAACTACTTCTAGGTGTAAATACACCTTGTATGGTGGATGAAAGTTCGGTAATCCACATGCTCACACTCATTAAAGAATGTTTGTCGAACTCGTGATGCATGTAACATGTTCGGAATATGGAATGTCATAGTGAAGGAAACAATATAAGTTAAATGTCTATTGGGTAGAACTCGCTTGAAGAGTATTATTCTGCGAAATGTGCCTCATTTTGAAAACTGCCGTTAGGAGGACCCTGTGAAATCAGAGAAAGTGCTTCTAAGTGTCAATATGCCTTGACTGGTGAATGAATGTCCGGTAATCCACATGTTAATAACAATGTAGTAATTATTTATTAAACCGTGATTCATGTAGCGCTTATGGAAAATGGAATTTCACGGTAATGAATCTATGTAAATTACAATTCTATAGAGTAGAACGAGCTAGAAGAGAATTTTTCTGCGAAAATTGCATGATTAACGAATCTGAAGTTTGGAAAAAGCTACAAAAAGGGATTAAATATTTGCAGTGGTAAATGTGCCTTTATGTTGCAAGAAAATTCAGTAATCCACATTTTCACAACATATTTAGGATCTTTTTCTAATCCGAGATGCATGTAGCGTGTTCTGAACGTGCATTTTCACGGTGATTGAAACAATGTAAATGACTTCTCTATTGGGTAGAAGTTCCTCCGAGAGAGTTTTTCTGCAAAAACTTCGTCATTTTTGAACCTGGCGTTTAGAAAACGCTGCAAAATCTGAGAAAATACTTCTAACAATCAATATTCAATGTATTGTGATGAAAGTTCGGTATTCCACATGCTAACAAATTTGTAGTGTATAATTGTCGAATCATTTATGCATGTAACATGTTCGGAACACGGAATTTCTCGATGACGGGTTCTATTTAAATTGCATGTCTATTGGGTAGAACTCGATCCAAGAGGATTTTTCTGTGGAAACTGCATGATTTTAGACACTGACATTAGGAGAATACTACTAAATCAGAATAATACTTCTATGTATAAATATGCACTGTAAGGTGGTTGAAAGATCTTTAATACACATGTTCACAACTCGTTAAAGAACGTTTTTTGAATCCGTGGTGCATGAAACATGTTCACAACACGGAATTTCATGGCCAGGGAATTTATGTAAATTACATTTCCCATGGTTAGAAAACACTCCAAGAGATTTTTCCTGAGAAATCGGCCTGTATTTCGAAACTGGCATTAGGAAAAACCTGCGAACACAGATTACTAGATTCGCGGTGTACTTCTGCCATTTATGGTGGATGAAAGTTCGGTAATCCGCATGCTAACTACTCTGTAGTGAATATTTGTCGAATCCGAGATACATGAAGTATGTTCGGAACACAGAATATCACGGTGAGCGAATCTATGTAAAATACATGTCTCTTGGGTAGTATTTGCTCTAAGAGTTTTTTCTGAGAAATCTGCCTCATTTTTGAACTTGGCGTTTGAAAATCTCTGCAAAATCAGAGAAAATGCTTGTAAGAATCAATATTCAATGTATTGTGATGAAAGTTCAGTAATCCACATGCTAACAAATTTGTAGTGAATATTTGTCGAATCCTTTATGCATGTAACATGTTCGGAACACGGAATTTCATGATGACGGATTCTATGTAAATTGCATGTCTATGGGGTAAAACTCGCTCCAAGAGGATTTTTCTGTGGAAACTGCATGATTATAGAGACTGACATTAGGAGAATACTACTAAATCAGAATAAAATTTCTATGTATAAATATGCACTGTAATTTGGAATAAAGTTCGTTAATACACATGTTCACAACTCATTAAAGAACGTTTTTGGAATCCGTGGTGCATGTAACATGTTCCGAACACGGAATTTCATGGCCAGGGAATTTCTTTAAATTACATTTCCCATGGTTAGAAATCACTTCAAGAGATTTTTCCTGAGAAATCGGCCTGTTTTACGAAATTGGCATTAGGAAAAACCTGCGAACCCAGATTACTAGATTCTCGCTGTACCTCTGCCTTTTATGGTGGATGAAAGTTCGGTAATCCGCATGCTAACTACTGTGTAGTGAATATTTGTCGAATCCTAGATACATGAAGTATGTTCGGAACACAGAATATCACGGTGAGCGAATCTATGTAAAATACATGTCTCTTGGGTAGAATTTACTCTAAGAGTTTTTTCTGAGAAATCTGGCTCATTTTTGAACCTGGCGTTTGAAAATCTCTGCAAAATCAGAGAAAATGCTTCTAAGAATCAATATTAAATATATTGTGATGAAAGTTCGGTAATCCACATGCTGACAAATTTGTAGTGAATATTTGTCGAATCCTTTATGCATGTAATTTGTTTGGAACACGGAATTTCACGATGACGGGTTCTATGGAAATTGCATGTCTATTGGGTAGAACTCGCTCCAAGAGGATTATTCTGTGGAAACTGCATGATTTTAGAGACTGACATTAGGAGAATACTACTAAATCAGAATAAAATTTCTATGTATATATATGCACTGTAAGGTGGATTAAAGTTCGTTAATACACATGCTCACAACTCGTTAAAGAACGTTTGTTGAATCCGTGGTGCATGTAACGTGTTCAGAACACGGAATGTCATGGTGATTGATAGTAGGGAAATTAACTATCATTTGGGTAGAACTGGCTCCAAGACCATTTTTCTGCCAAATCTGCCACATTTTAAAAATTGGGGTTCAATCTAAACTGTGAAATCTGAGAAAATTATTCAAAGTGTCAGTAAGCTTTGTATGGTGGATGAAAGTGCTGTAAACCACTTGCTAACAACTGTGTAGTGAATATTTGTCGCATCCGAGATGCATGAAGATTGTTCGGAACACGGAATTTGACGGTGAGCGAATCCATGTAAATTACATGTCTATTGGTTAGAACAGGCTCCAAGAGTTTTTTGCCATGAAATCTGCCTCATTTTCGAAACTGACGTTTGGAAAACACTGTGAAATCACAGAAAATGCATCTAAGCATCTATATGCCTTCTATAGTGAGAAAGTCCATTAATCGACATGGAAACAACTATGTAGTGTATTTTTCTCGAAACTTTTCTGCATGTAGCATGTTCGAAACACGTAATTTCACATTGGGAGAATCTAGGTTATTTACATATCTATTGGGTAGAACACGCTCCAACAGTTTTTTCCTATGAAAACTGCCTGATTTTAGAAACTGCTATTAGGAAATATCTGCAAACTCAGTGTTAATGTTTCTAGGTGTCCATATGCCTTGTATGGTGGATGAAAATTTTGTAATACACATGTACACAACTCATTAAGAATGTTTGTCCAATCCGTGATATGTGTAGCTCGTTTAGAACGTGGACCGTCACGGTGAGGCAAACTATGTAAATTACATATCTATAGGTTAGAACACGCTCCAGGAGCATTTAACTGAAAAATCTGCCTCAGTTGGGAACTGGTGTTATGAAAACGCTGCAAAATATGAGTAAACGCTTCAAGGTGACAATGTGTCTTCAATGGGTTATTAAAGATGTGTAATTCACATGCTAAGAACTCAGCAGTGAATATTTGTTGAATCCGTGGTGCATGTACCGTTTTCGGAACACGGAATGTGATGGTGACGGTATCTATTAAAATGAGATTTCTATTGGTTAGAACATTCACCAAGAGAATTTTTCTGCGAAAACTGCCTGATTTTCGTAACTGACGATATGAAACCCTGCGAAATCTAAGTAAATGTTTCTAGGGATAAATATACATTGTATTCTGGTTGAAAAATCGGTAATCCACATGCTCATGGTCATTAAATAAAGTTTGTCGAAGCCGTGATGAATGTCACGTTTTCGAAAAATGGAATGTCTCGGTGAGTGAAGCTCTGGAAATAACAATTCTACTGGATAGAACTCGCTTGAATTGAATGTTTCTGTGAACATTTCATGATTTTGGAAACTGGATGTAAGGAAAATCCTGCGAAATCAGAATAACTACTTCTAGGTGTAAATATGCCTTGTATGGTGGATGAAAGTTCGGTAATCCACATGCTCACACTCATTAAAGAATGTTTGTCGAGCTCGTGATGCATGTAACAATTTCGGAATACGGAATGTCATAGTGAAGGAAACAATGTAAGTTATATGTCTATTGGGTAGAACTCGCTTGAAGAGAATTATTCTGCGAAATGTGCCTCATTTTGAAAACTGCCGTTAGGAGAACCCTGTGAAATCTGAGAAAATGCTTCTAAGTGTCAATATGCCTTGAATGGTGAATGAAAGTCCGGTAATCCACATGTTAATAACAGTGTAGTAATTATTTATTAAACCGTGATTCATGTAGCACTTATGGAAAATGGAATTTCATGGTAATTAATCTATGTAAATTACAATTCTATAGAGTAGAACGAGCTAGAAGAGAATTTTTCTGTGAAAATTGCATGATTACCGAATCTGAAGTTTGGAAAAAGCTGCAAAATGGGAGTAAATATTTCCAGGGGTAAATGTGTCTTTTTGTTGCAAGAAAGTTCGGTAATCCAAATTTAAACAATATATTAAAGAATCTTTTTCTAATCCATGATGCATGTAGCGTGTTCTGAACGTGGATTTTCACGGTGATTGAAACAATGTAAATGACTTCTCTATTGGGTAGAAGTTGCTCTGAGAGAGTTTTTCTGCGAAAACGTCGTCATTTTTGAACCTGGCGTTTAGAAAACGCTGCAAAATCTGAGAAAATACTTCTAAGATTCAATATTCAATGTATTGTGATGAAAGTTCGGTAATCCACATGCTAACAAATTTGTAGTGAATATTTGTCGAATCCTTTATGCATGTAACATGTTGGGAACACGGAATTTCATGATGACGGAATCTATGTAAATTGCATGTCTATTGGGTAGAACTCGCTCCAAGAGGATTTTTCTGTGGAAACTGCATGATTTTAGAGACTGACATTAGGAGAATACTACTAAATCAGAATAAAATTTCTATATATAAATATGCACTGTAATTTGGAATAAAGTTCGTTAATACACATGTTCACAACTCATTAAAGAACGTTTTTGGAATCCGTGGTGCATGTAACATGTTCCGAACACGGAATTTCATGGCCAGGGAATTTCTTTAAATTACATTTCCCATGGTTAGAAATCACTTCAAGAGATTTTTCCTGAGAAATCGGCCTGTTTTACGAAACTGGCATTAGGAAAAACCTGCGAACCCAGATTACTAGATTCTCGGTGTACATCTGCCTTTTATGGTGGATGAAAGTTCGGTAATCCGCATGCTAACTACTGTGTAATGAATATTTGTCAAATCCGAGATAAGTGAAATATGTTCGGAACACAGAATATCACGGTGAGCGTATCTATGTAAAATACATGTCTCTTGGGTAGAATTTGCTCTAAGAGTTTTTTCTGAGAAATCTGCCTCATTTTTGAACCTGGCGTTTGAAAATCTCTGCAAAATCAGAGAAAATGCTTCCAGGAAACAATATTCAATGTATTGTGATGAAAGTTCGGTAATCCACATGCTAACAAATTTGTAGTGAATATTTGTCGAATCCTTTATGCATGTAACATGTTCGGAACACGGAATTTCATGATGACGGATTCTATGTAAATTGCATGTCTATGGGGGTAGAACTCGCTCCAAGAGGATTTTTCTGTGGAAACTGCATGATTTTAGAGACTGACATTAGGAGAATACTACTAAATCAGAATAAAATTTCTATGTATAAATATGCACTGTAATTTGGAATAAAGTTCGTTAATACACATGTTCACAACTCATTAAAGAACGTTTTTTGAATCCGTGGTGCATGTAACGTGTTCAGAACACGGAATGTCACGGTGATTGAAAGTAGGGAATTTACCTATCATTTGGGTAGAACTGGCTCCAAGACCATTTTTCTGCCAAATCTGCCTCATTTTCAAAACTGGGGTACAAACTAACTTGTGAAATCTGAGAAAATTATTCAAAGTGTCAGTAAGCCTTCTACGGTGGATGAAAGTGCTTTAAACCACTTGCTAACAACTCTGTAGTGAATATTTATCGCATCCGAGATGCATGAAGCGTGTTCGGAACACGGAATTTGACGGTGAGCGAATCCATGTAAATTACATTTCTATTGGTTAGAACAGGCTCCAAGAGTTTTTTGCCATGAAATCGGCCTCATTTTCGAAACAGGCATTTGGGAAACTCTGTGAAATCACAGAAAATACATCTAAGCATCTATATGCCTTCTATAGTGAGAAAGTCCTGTAATCCACATGCAAACAACTATGAAGTGTATTTTTCTCGAAACATTTCTGCATGTAGCATGTTCGAAACACGTAATTTCACAGAGGGAGAATCTAGGTAATTTACATATCTATTGGGTAGAACACGCTCCAACAGTTTTTTCCTATGAAAACTGCCTGATTTTCGAAACTGCTATTAGGAAATATCTGCAAACTCAGTGTTAATGTTTCTAGGTGTCCATATGCCTTGTATGGTGGATGAAAATTTTGTAATACACATGTACACAACTCATTAAGAATGTTTGTCCAATCCGTGATGTGTGTAGCGCATTCAGAACGTGGACCGTCACGGTGAGGCAAACTATGTAAATTACATATCTATAGGTTAGAACACGCGCCAGGAGCATTTTACTGAAAAATCTGCCTCAGTTTGGAAACTGGTGTTATGAAAAAGCTGCAAAATCTGAGTAAATGCTTCAAGGTGACAATGTGTCTTCAATGGGTTATTAAAGATGTGTAATTCACATGCTAATAACTCAGCAGTGAATATTTGTTGAATCGTTGGTGCATGTACCGTTTTCGGAACACGGAATGTGATGGTGACGGTATCTATTAAAATGAGATGTCTATTGGTTAGAACATGCACCAAAAGAATTTTTCTGCGAAAACTGCCTGATTTTCGTAAATGACGATAGGAAAACCTGCGAAATCTAAGTAAATGTTTCTAGGGGTAAATATGCATTGTATTGTGGTTGAAAAATCTGTAATCCACATGCTCACGGTCATTAAATAATATTTGTCGAAGCCGTGATGAATGAAACGTTTTCGGAAAATGGAATGTCTCGGTGAGTGAAGCTCTGGAAATAACAATTCTATTGGATAGAACCCGCTTGAATTGAATGTTTCTGTGAAAATTTAATGATTTTCGAAACTGGATGTTAGGAAAATCCTGCGAAATCAGAATAACTTCTTCTAGGGGTAAATATGCCTTGTATGGTGGATGAAAGTTCGGTAATCCACATGCTCACACTCATTAAAGAATGTTTGTCGAGCTCGTGATGCATGTAACTTATTCGGAATACGGAATGTCATAGTTAAGGAAACAATATAAGTTACATGTCTATTGGGGAGAACTCGCTTGAAGAGGATAATTCTGCGAAATGTGCCTCATTTTGGAAACTGCCGTTAGGAGAACCCATTGAAATCTGAGAAAATGCTTCTAAGTGTCAATATGCCTTGAATGGTGAATGAAAGTCCGGTAATCCACATGTTAATAACAGTGTAGTAATTAATTTTTAAACCGTGATTCATGTAGCGCTTATGGAAAATGGAATTTCACGGTAATGAATCTATGTAAATTACAATTCTATAGAGTAGAACGAGCAGGAAGAGAATTTTTCTGCGAAAATTGCATGATTACCGAATCTGAAGTTTGGAAAAAGCTGCAAAAAGGGAGTAAATATTTGCAGGGGTTAATGTGCCTTTATGTTGCAAGAAAGTTCGGTAATCCAAATTTTCACAACATATTAAAGAATCTTTTTCTAATCCGTGATGCATGTAGCGTGTTCTGAACGTGGATTTTCACGGTGATTGAAACAATCTAAATGACTTCTCTATTGGGTAGAAGTTGCTCCGAGAGATTTTTTCTGCCAAAACTTCGTCATTTTTGAAACTGGCATTTAGAAAACGCTGCAAAATCTGAGAAATACTTCTAACAATCAATATTCAATGTATTGTGATGAAAGTTCGGTAATCCACATGCTAACAAATTTGTAGTCAATATTTGTCGAATCCTTTATGCATGTAACATGTTGGGAACACGGAATTTCATGATGACGGATTATATGCAAATTGCATGTCTATTGGGTAAAACTCGCTCCAAGAGGATTTTCCTGTGGAAACTGCATGATTTTAGAGACTGACATTAGAAGAATACTAGTAAATCAGAATAAAATTCCTATGTATATATATGCACTGTAAGGTGGATTAAAGTTCATTAATACACATGTTCACAACTCATTAAAGAACGTTTTTTGAATCCGTGGTGCATGTAACATGTTCAGAACACGGAATTTCATGGCCAGGGAATTTATGTAAATTACATTTCCCATGGTTAGAAATCACTCCAAGAGTTTGTTCCTGAGAAATCGGCCTGTTTTTCGAAACTGTCTTTAGGAAAAACCTGCAAACCCAGATTACTCGATTCTCCGTGTACATGTGCCTTTTATGGTGGATGAAAGTTCGGTAATCCGCATGCTAACTACTCTGTAGTGAATATTTGTCGAATCCGAGATACGTGAAGCGTGTTCGGAACACAGGATATCACGGTGAGCGAATCTATGTAAAATACATGTCTCTTGGGTAGAATTTGCTATAAGAGTTTTTTCTGAGAAATCTGCCTCATTTTTGAACCTGGCATTTGAAAATCTCTGCAAAATCTGAGAAAATACTTCTAAGATTCAATATTCAATGTATTGTGATGAAAGTTCGGTAATCCACATGCTAACAAATTTGTAGTGAATATTTGTCGAATCCTTTATGCATGTAACATGTTCGGAACACGGAATTTCATGATGACGGAATCTATGTAAATTGCATGTCTATTGGGTAGAACTCGCTCCAAGAGGATTTTTCTGTGGAAACTGCATGATTTTAGAGACTGACATTAGGAGAATACTACTAAATCAGAATAAAATTTCTATATATAAATATGCACTGTAATTTGGAATAAAGTTCGTTAATACACATGTTCACAACTCATTAAAGAACGTTTTTGGAATCCGTGGTGCATGTAACATGTTCCGAACACGGAATTTCATGGCCAGGGAATTTCTTTAAATTACATTTCCCATGGTTAGAAATCACTTCAAGAGATTTTTCCTGAGAAATCGGCCTGTTTTACGAAACTGGCATTAGGAAAAACCTGCGAACCCAGATTACTAGATTCTCGGTGTACATCTGCCTTTTATGGTGGATGAAAGTTCGGTAATCCGCATGCTAACTACTGTGTAGTGAATATTTGTCAAATCCGAGATAAGTGAAATATGTTCGGAACACAGAATATCACGGTGAGCGTATCTATGTAAAATACATGTCTCTTGGGTAGAATTTGCTCTAAGAGTTTTTTCTGAGAAATCTGCCTCATTTTTGAACCTGGCGTTTGAAAATCTCTGCAAAATCAGAGAAAATGCTTCCAGGAATCAATATTCAATGTATTGTGATGAAAGTTCGGTAATCCACATGCTAACAAATTTGTAGTGAATATTTGTCGAATCCTTTATGCATGTAACATGTTCGGAACACGGAATTTCATGATGACGGATTCTATGTAAATTGCATGTCTATGGGGGTAGAACTCGCTCCAAGAGGATTTTTCTGTGGAAACTGCATGATTTTAGAGACTGACATTAGGAGAATACTACTAAATCAGAATAAAATTTCTATGTATAAATATGCACTGTAATTTGGAATAAAGTTCGTTAATACACATGTTCACAACTCATTAAAGAACGTTTTTTGAATCCGTGGTGCATGTAACGTGTTCAGAACACGGAATGTCACGGTGATTGAAAGTAGGGAATTTACCTATCATTTGGGTAGAACTGGCTCCAAGACCATTTTTCTGCCAAATCTGCCTCATTTTCAAAACTGGGGTACAAACTAACTTGTGAAATCTGAGAAAATTATTCAAAGTGTCAGTAAGCCTTCTACGGTGGATGAAAGTGCTTTAAACCACTTGCTAACAACTCTGTAGTGAATATTTATCGCATCCGAGATGCATGAAGCGTGTTCGGAACACGGAATTTGACGGTGAGCGAATCCATGTAAATTACATTTCTATTGGTTAGAACAGGCTCCAAGAGTTTTTTGCCATGAAATCGGCCTCATTTTCGAAACAGGCATTTGGGAAACTCTGTGAAATCACAGAAAATACATCTAAGCATCTATATGCCTTCTATAGTGAGAAAGTCCTGTAATCCACATGCAAACAACTATGAAGTGTATTTTTCTCGAAACATTTCTGCATGTAGCATGTTCGAAACACGTAATTTCACAGAGGGAGAATCTAGGTAATTTACATATCTATTGGGTAGAACACGCTCCAACAGTTTTTTCCTATGAAAACTGCCTGATTTTCGAAACTGCTATTAGGAAATATCTGCAAACTCAGTGTTAATGTTTCTAGGTGTCCATATGCCTTGTATGGTGGATGAAAATTTTGTAATACACATGTACACAACTCATTAAGAATGTTTGTCCAATCCGTGATGTGTGTAGCGCATTCAGAACGTGGACCGTCACGGTGAGGCAAACTATGTAAATTACATATCTATAGGTTAGAACACGCGCCAGGAGCATTTTACTGAAAAATCTGCCTCAGTTTGGAAACTGGTGTTATGAAAAAGCTGCAAAATCTGAGTAAATGCTTCAAGGTGACAATGTGTCTTCAATGGGTTATTAAAGATGTGTAATTCACATGCTAATAACTCAGCAGTGAATATTTGTTGAATCGTTGGTGCATGTACCGTTTTCGGAACACGGAATGTGATGGTGACGGTATCTATTAAAATGAGATGTCTATTGGTTAGAACATGCACCAAAAGAATTTTTCTGCGAAAACTGCCTGATTTTCGTAAATGACGATAGGAAAACCTGCGAAATCTAAGTAAATGTTTCTAGGGGTAAATATGCATTGTATTGTGGTTGAAAAATCTGTAATCCACATGCTCACGGTCATTAAATAATATTTGTCGAAGCCGTGATGAATGAAACGTTTTCGGAAAATGGAATGTCTCGGTGAGTGAAGCTCTGGAAATAACAATTCTATTGGATAGAACCCGCTTGAATTGAATGTTTCTGTGAAAATTTAATGATTTTCGAAACTGGATGTTAGGAAAATCCTGCGAAATCAGAATAACTTCTTCTAGGGGTAAATATGCCTTGTATGGTGGATGAAAGTTCGGTAATCCACATGCTCACACTCATTAAAGAATGTTTGTCGAACTCGTGATGCATGTAACTTGTTCGGAATACGGAATGTCATAGTTAAGGAAACAATATAAGTTACATGTCTATTGGGGAGAACTCGCTTGAAGAGGATAATTCTGCGAAATGTGCCTCATTTTGGAAACTGCCGTTAGGAGAACCCATTGAAATCTGAGAAAATGCTTCTAAGTGTCAATATGCCTTGAATGGTGAATGAAAGTCCGGTAATCCACATGTTAATAACAGTGTAGTAATTAATTTTTAAACCGTGATTCATGTAGCGCTTATGGAAAATGGAATTTCACGGTAATGAATCTATGTAAATTACAATTCTATAGAGTAGAACGAGCTAGAAGAGAATTTTTCTGCGAAAATTGCATGATTACCGAATCTGAAGTTTGGAAAAAGCTGCAAAAAGGGAGTAAATATTTGCAGGGGTTAATGTGCCTTTATGTTGCAAGAAAGTTCGGTAATCCAAATTTTCACAACATATTAAAGAATCTTTTTCTAATCCGTGATGCATGTAGCGTGTTCTGAACGTGGATTTTCACGGTGATTGAAACAATCTAAATGACTTCTCTATTGGGTAGAAGTTGCTCCGAGAGATTTTTTCTGCCAAAACTTCGTCATTTTTGAAACTGGCATATAGAAAACGCTGCAAAATCTGAGAAATACTTCTAACAATCAATATTCAATGTATTGTGATGAAAGTTCGGTAATCCACATGCTAACAAATTTGTAGTGAATATTTGTCGAATCCTTTATGCATGTAACATGTTGGGAACACGGAATTTCATGATGACGGATTATATGCAAATTGCATGTCTATTGGGTAAAACTCGCTCCAAGAGGATTTTCCTGTGGAAACTGCATGATTTTAGAGACTGACATTAGAAGAATACTAGTAAATCAGAATAAAATTCCTATGTATATATATGCACTGTAAGGTGGATTAAAGTTCATTAATACACATGTTCACAACTCATTAAAGAACGTTTTTTGAATCCGTGGTGCATGTAACATGTTCAGAACACGGAATTTCATGGCCAGGGAATTTATGTAAATTACATTTCCCATGGTTAAAAATCACTCCAAGAATTTGTTCCTGAGAAATCGGCCTGTTTTTCGAAACTGTCTTTAGGAAAAACCTGCAAACCCAGATTACTCGATTCTCCGTGTACATGTGCCTTTTATGGTGGATGAAAGTTCGGTAATCCGCATGCTAACTACTCTGTAGTGAATATTTGTCGAATCCGAGATACGTGAAGCGTGTTCGGAACACAGGATATCACGGTGAGCGAATCTATGTAAAATACATGTCTCTTGGGTAGAATTTGCTCTAAGAGTTTTTTCTGAGAAATCTGCCTCATTTTTGAACCTGGCATTTGAAAATCTCTGCAAAATCAGAGAAAATGCTTCTAAGAATCAATATTCAATGTATTGTGATGAAAGTTCGGTAATCCACTTGCTGACAAATTTGTAGTGAATATTTGTCGAAACCTTTATTCATGTAACATGTTTGGAACACGGAATTTCACGATGACGGATTGTATGGGAATTGCATGTCTACTGGGTAGAACTCGCTCCAAGAGGATTTTACTGTGGAAACTGCATGATTTTAGAGATTGACATTAGGAGAATACTAGTAAATCTGAATAAAATTTCTATGTATATATATGCACTGTAAGGTGGATTAAATTTCGTTAATACACATGCTCACAACTCGTTAAAGAACGTTTGTTGAATCCGTGGTGCATGTAACGTGTTCAGAACACGGAATGTCATGGTGATTGATAGTAGGGAAATTAACTATCATTTGGGTAGAACTGGCTCCAAGACCATTTTTCTGCCAAATCTGCCACATTTTAAAAATTGGGGTTCAAACTAAACTGTGAAATCTGAGAAAATTATTCAAAGTGTCAGTAAGCCTTGTATGGTGGATGAAAGTGCTGTAAACCACTTGCTAACAACTCTGTAGTGAATATTTGTCGCATCCGAGATGCATGAAGCGTGTTCGGAACACGGAATTTCACGGTGAGCGAATCCATGTAAATTACATGTCTATTGGTTAGAACAGGCTCCAAGAGTTTTTTGCCATGAAATCTGCCTCATTTTCGAAACTGACGTTTGGAAAACACTGTGAAATCACAGAAAATGCATCTAAGCATCTATATGCCTTCTATAGTGAGAAAGTCCATTAATCGACATGCAAACAACTATGTAGTGTATTTTTCTCGAAACTTTTCTGCATGTAGCATGTTCGAAACACGTAATTTCACATTGGGAGAATCTAGGTTATTTACATATCTATTGGGTAGAACACGCTCCAACAGTTTTTTCCTATGAAAACTGCCTGATTTTAGAAACTGCTATTAGGAAATATCTGCAAACTCAGTGTTAATGTTTCTAGGTGTCCATATGCCTTGTATGGTGGATGAAAATTTTGTAATACACATGTACACAACTCATTAAGAATGTTTGTCCAATCCGTGATATGTGTAGCTCGTTTAGAACGTGGACCGTCACGGTGAGGCAAACTATGTAAATTACATATCTATAGGTTAGAACACGCTCCAGGAGCATTTAACTGAAAAATCTGCCTCAGTTGGGAACTGGTGTTATGAAAACGCTGCAAAATATGAGTAAATGCTTCAAGGTGACAATGTGTCTTCAATGGGTTATTAAAGATGTGTAATTCACATGCTAAGAACTCAGCAGTGAATATTTGTTGAATCCGTGGTGCATGTACCGTTTTCGGAACACGGAATGTGATGGTGACGGTATCTATTAAAATGAGATTTCTATTGGTTAGAACATGCACCAAGAGAATTTTTCTGCGAAAACTGCCTGATTTTCGTAACTGACGATATGAAACCCTGCGAAATCTAAGTAAATGTTTCTAGGGATAAATATACATTGTATTCTGGTTGAAAAATCGGTAATCCACATGGTCACGGTCATTAAATAATGTTTCTCAAAGCCGTGATGAATGTAACGTTTTCGGAACACGGAATGTCTCAGTGAGTGAAGCTCTGAAAATAACAATTCTGCTGGATAGAACTCGCTTGAATTGAATGTTTCTGTGAATATTTCATGATTTTCGAAACTGGATGTTAGGGAAAACCTGCGAAATCCGAATAACTACATCTAGGTGTAAATATGCCTTGTATGGTGGATGAAAGTTCGGTAATCCACATGCTCACACTCATTAAAGAATGTTTGTCGAACTCGTGATGCATGTAACGTGTTCGGAATACGGAATGTCATAGTGAAGGAAACAATGTAAGTTACATGTCTATTGGGTAGAACTCGCTTGAAGAAAATTTTTCTACGAAATGTGCCTCATTTTGGAAACTGCCATTAGGAGAACCCTGTGAATTCTGAGAAAATGCTTCTAAGTGTCAATATGCCTTGAATGGTGAATGAAAGTCCGGTAATCCACTTGTAAATAACAGTGTAGTAATTATTTTTTAAACCGTGCTTCATGAAGCGCTTTTGGAAAACAAAATTTCACGGTAATAACTATATAAATTAAAATTCTATTGAGCAGAACGAGCAAGAAGAGAATTTTTCTGCGAAAATTTCATGATTACCATACCTGAAGTTTGGAAAAAGCTGCAAAAAGGGAGTAAATATTTGCAGGGTAAATGTGCCTTTATGTTGCAAGAAAGTTCTATAATCCACATTTTCACAACATATTAAAGAATCATTTTCTAATCCGTGATGCATGTAGCGTGTTCAGAACGTGGAATTTCACGGTGATTGAAACAAAGTAAATGTCTTCTCTATTGGGTGGAAGTTGCTTCCGAGGGTTTTTTTCTGCGAAAACTTCATCATTTTTCAACCTGGCGTTTAGAAAACGCTGCAAAATCTGGGAAAATACTTCTAAGAATCAATATTCAATTTATTGTAATGAAAGTTCGGTAATCCACATGCTAAGAAATTTGTAGTGAATATTTGTCGAATCCTTTATGCATGTAACATGTTCGGAAAACGGAATTTCATGATGACGGATTCCATGTAAATTGCATGTCTAGTGGTAGAACTCGCTCCAAGAAGATTTTTCTGTGGAAATTGCATGATTTTAGAGACTGACAATAGGAGAATACTACTAAATCAGAATAAAATTTCTATGTATAAATATGCACTGTAAGGTGGATTAAAGTTCGTTCATACACATGTTCACAACTCATTTAAGAACGTTTTTTGAATCCGTGGTGCATGTAACATGTTCGGAACACGGAATTTCATGGCCAAGGAATTTATGTAAATTACATTTCCCATGGTTAGAAATCACTCCAAGAGATTTTTCCTGAGGAATCGGCCTGTTTTTCGAAACTGGCATTAGGAAAAAACTGCGAACCCAGATTACTAGATTCTCGGTGTACATCTGCCTTTTATGATAGATGAAAGTTCGGTAATCCGCATTCTAACAACTCTGTAGAGAATATTTGTCGAATCCGAGATACGTGAAGTGTGTTCGGAACACAGAATATCACGGTGAGCGAATCTATGTAAAATACATTTCTCTTGGGTCGAATTTGCTCTAAGTGTTTTTTCTGAGAAGTGTGCCTCATTTTAGAAACTGGCGTTTGAAAATCTCTGCAAAACAAGAGAAAATGCTTCAAAGTGTCAATATGCCATGTATTGTGATGCAAGATCTTAAAACCACATGCAAACAAATCTGTGGTGAATATTTTTAGAAAGCGTTATGCATGCAGTGTGATTGTATCATGAAAAATCCCGGCGATGGAATCTATGTAAATTACACACCTATTGGTTAGAATTCGCTCCAAAAATTTTTCCCTGAGAAAACGACTTGATTTTCCAAACTGTCATTAGGAAAAAGCTGCAAATTCAGAGTTAATGTTTCTAGTTGTAAAAATGCCATGTATGGTGGATGAATGTTCTGTAATCTACATGTTCACAACTCATTCGAGAAACGTTGTTGAAACCTTGATGCATGGAGCGTGTTCGGGAAATGGAATGTCACTGTGATGGAAAGTATGTAAATTAAAATTCTATTGGGAAATACTCGCTCCACGAGTATTTTTCTGCGAATCTGCCTCCTTTTCAAAACTGGCATTACGAAAAACATTCGAAATGTGAGAAAATGCTTCAAATTGTCAACATGGATTTTATGGTGGATGAAAGTTCGGTAATCCTTATGCTAACAAGTCTGTAGTGAATATTAGTCGAAACCATGATGCATGGAGCTTTTTCGGAACACGGAATTTCACGATGACGGGTTCTATGTAAATTGCATGTCTACTGGGTAGAACTCGCTCCAAGAGGATTTTTCTGTGGAAACTGCATGATTTTAGAGACTGACATTAGGAGAATACTACTAAATCAGAATAAAATTTCTATGTATAAATATGCACTGTAAGGTGGATTAAAGATCGTTAATACACATGTTCACAACTCATTAAAAATGTTGTTGAATCCATGGTGCATTTAACGTGTTCAGAACACGGAATGTCACGGTGATTGTAAGTAGGTAAATTACATATCTTTTGGGTAGAACTGGCTCCAAGAGCATTTTTCTGCCAAATCTGACTGATTTTCAAATCTGGCGTTCAAACTAAAGTGTGAAATCTGAGAAAATTCTTCAAAGTGTCCGTAAGGCTTGTATGGTGGATGAAAGTGCTGTAATCCACTTGCTAACAACTCTGTAGTGAATATTTGTCGCATCTGAGATGCATGTATCGTGAACGGAACACGGAATATGACGGTGAGCGAATCCATGTTAATTACATGTCTATTGGTTTGAACCCGCTCCAAGAGGTTTTTGCCGTGAAATCTGCCTCATTTTTGAACCTGGCGTTTGGAAACTCTGTGAAATCACAGAAAAAGTTTCTAAGCATGTATATGCCTTCTATAGTGAGAAAGTCCTGTAATCCACATGCAAACAAATCTGTAGTGTACTTTTGTCGAATTTTTTGGCATGTAGCGTGAAACACGTAATTTCACAGCGGGAGAATCTATGTAATTTACATATCTATTGGGTAGAACACGCTCCAACTGTTTTTTCCTTTGAAAATTGCCTGATTTTCGAAACTGCTATTAGGAAATGCCTGCGAACTCAGTGTTAATGTTTCTAGGTGTCAATATGCCTTGTATGGTGGATGAAAGTTTTGTAATACACATGTACGCAACACATTAAGAATGTTTGTCAAATCCGTGATGTGTGTAGCGCGTTCGGAACATGGACTTTCACGGTGAGGCATACTATGTAAATTACATATCTATAGGTTAGAACACGCTCCAGGAGCATTTTACAGAAAAATCTGCCTCAGTTTTTGACACTGGTGTTTTGAAAACGCTGCAAAATCTGAGTAAATGCTTTAAGGTGTCAATATGTCTTCAATGGGTTATTAAATATGTGTAATTCACATGCTAAGAACTCAGCTGTGAATAATTGTTGAATCCGTGGTGCATGTAACTTTTTCGGAACATGGAATGTTACGGTAAAGGTATCTATGAAAATGAGATGTCTATTGGATAGAACATGCACCAAGAGAATTTTTCTGCGAAAACTGCGTGACTTTCGTAACTGACTTTAGGAAAACATGCAAAATCTATGTAAATGTTTCTAGGTGTAAGTCTGCCTTGTATTGTGGTTGAAAAATCGGTAATCCACATGCTCAAGTTCATTAAATAATGTTTGTCGAAGCCGTGATGAATGTAACGTTTTCAGAAGACGGAATGTCTCGGTGAGTGAAGCTCTGAAAATAACAATTCTGCTGGAGAGAACTCGCTTGAATTGAATGTTTCTGTGAAAATTTCATGATTTTCAAAACTGGATGTTAGGAAAAACCAGCGAAATCAGAATAACTACTTCTAGGTGTAAATATGCCTTGTATGGTGGATGAAAGTGCGGTAATCCACATGCTCACACTCATTAAAGAATGTTTGTCGAACTCGTGATGCATGTAACGTGTTCGGAATACGGAATGTCATACTGAAGGAAACAATGTAAGTTACATGTCTATTGGGTAGAACTCGCTTGAAGAGAATTATTCTGCGAAATCTGCCTCATTTTGAAAACTGTCATTAGGAGAACCCTGTGAAATCTGAGAAAATGCTTCTAAGTGTCAAAATGCCTTGAATGGTGAATGAAAGTCCGGTAATCCACATGTTAATAACAGTGTAGTAATTATTTATTAAACCGTGATTCATGTAGCACTTATGGAAAATGGAATTTCAAGGAAATGAAACTATGTAAATTACAATTCTATTGAGTAGAACGAGCTAGAAGAGAGTTTTTCTGCGAAAATTGCATGATTACCAAATCTGAAGTTTGGAAAAAGCTGCAAAAATGGAGTAAATATTTGCAGGGTAAATGTGCATTATGTTGCAAGAAATTTCGGTAATCTACATTTTCACAACATATTAAAGAATATTTTTCTAATCCATGATGCATGTAGCATGTTCTGAACGTGGATTTTCACGGTGATGGAACAATGTAAATTACATCTCTATTGGGTAGAATTTGCTCCAGAGAGTTTTTCTGCGAAAACTTCGTCATTTTTGAACCTGACGTTTAGAAAACGCTGCAAAATCTGAGAAAATACTTCTAAGAATCAATATTCAATGTATTGTGATGAAAGTTCGGTAATCCACATGCTAACAAATTTGTAGTGAATATTTGTCGAATCAATTATGCATGTAACATGTTCGGAACACGGAATTTCACGATGACGGATTCTATGTAAATTGCATGTCTATTGGGTAGAACTCACTCCAAGAGGATTTTTCTGTGGAAACTGCATGATTTTAGAGACTGACATTAGGAGAATACTACTAAATCAGAATAAAATTTCTATGTATAAATATGCACTGTAAGGTGGATTAAAGTTCGTTAATACACATGTCCACCACTCATTAAAGAACGTTTTTTGAATCCGTGTTGCATGTAACATGTTCGGAACACGGAATTTCATGGCCAGGGAATTTATGTAAATTACATTTCCCATGGTTAGAAATCACTCCAAGAGATTTTTCCTGAAAAATCGGCCTGATTTTCGAAACTGGCTTTAGGAAAAACCTGCTAACCCAGATTACTAGATTCTCGGTGTACATCTGCCTTTTATGGTGGATGAAAGTTCGGTAATCCGCATGCTAACTACTCTGTAGTGAATATTTGTCAAATCAGAGATACGTGAAGTGTGTTTGGAACACAGGATATCACGGTGAGCAAATCTATGTAAAATACATGTCTCTTGGGTAGAATTTGCTCTAAGAGTTTTTTCTGAGAAATCTGCCTCATTTTTGAACCTGGCGTTTGAAAATCTCTGCAAAATCAGAGAAAATGCTTCTAAGAATCAATATTAAATGTATTGTGATGAAAGTTCGGTAATCCACATGCTAACAAATTTGTAGTGAATATTTGTCGAATCCTTTATGCATGTAACTTGTTTGGAACACGGAATTTCACGATGACGGGTTCTATGGAATTTGCATGTCTATTGGGTAGAACTCGCTCCAAGAGGATTATTCTGTGGAAACTGCATGATTTTAGAGACTGACATTAGGAGAATAATACTAAATCAGAATAAAATTTCTATGTATAAATATGCACTGTAGGGTGGATTAAAGTTCGTTAATACACATGTTCACAACTCATTAATGAACGTTTGTTGAATCCGTGGTGCATGTAACGTGTTCAGAACACGGAATGTCACGGTGATTGTAAGTAGGTAAATTACATATCTTTTGGGTAGAACTGGCTCCAAGAGCATTTTTCTGCCAAATCGGCCTCATTTTCAAAACTGGCGTTCAAAGTAAAGTTTGAATTCTGAGAAAATTAATCAAAGTGTCAGTAAGCCTTTTATGGTGGATGAAAGTGCAGTAATCCACTTGCTAACAACTCTGTAGTGAATATTTGTCGCATCCAGAGATGCATGTATGGTGTTCAGAACACGGAATTTGACGGTGAGCGAATCCATGTAAATTACATGTCTATAGGTTAGAACCCGCTCCAAGAGGTTTTTGCCATGAAATCTGCCTCATTTTCGAAACTGGCGTTTGGAAAACACTGAGAAATCACAGAAAATGCTTCTAAGACTCTATATGCCTTCTATAGTGAGAAAGTAATGTAATCCACATGCAAACAAATATGTAGTGTATTTTTGTCGAAACTTTTCTGCATGTAGCGTGTTCAAAACACGTAATTTCACAGCCGGAGAATCTATGTAATTTGCATATCTATTGGGTAGAATACGCTCCAACAGTTTTTTCCTTTGAAAACTGCCTGATTTTCGAAACTGCTATTCGGATATAGCTTCGAAGTCAATTTTAAAGTTTCTTGGTGTCAATATGCCTTGTATGGTGGATGAAAGTTTTGTAATACACATGTACACAACTCATTAAGAATGTTTGTCAAATCCGTGATGTGTGTAGCGCGTTCGGAACATGGACTGTCACGGTGAGGCAAACTATGTAAATTACAAATCTATTGGTTAGAACACGCTCCAGGATCATTTTACTGAAACATCTGCCTCAGTTTGAAAACTGTTGATATGAAAACGCTGCATAATCTGAGTAAATGCTTTAAGTTGAAAATGTGTCTTCAAAGGGATATTAAAGATGTGTAATTCACATGCTAAGAAGTCAGCAGTGAATATTTGTTGAATCCGTGGTGCATGTACAGTTTTCAGAACACGGAATATTACGGTGAAGGTATCTATGAAAATGAGATGTCTATTCGATAGAACATTCACCAAGAGAATTTTTCTGCAAAAACTGCCTGATTTTCGTTACTGACATTAGGAAAACCTGCGAAATCTAAGTAAATATTTCTAGGTGTAAATATGCCTTGTATTGTTGTTGAAAAATCGGTAATCCACATGGTCACGGTCATTAAATAATGTTTCTCAAAGCCGTGATGAATGTAACGTTTTCGGAACACGGAATGTCTCAGTGAGTGAAGCTCTGAAAATAACAATTCTGCTGGATAGAACTCGCTTGAATTGAATGTTTCTGTGAACATTTCATGATTTTCGAAACTGGATGTTAGGGAAAACCTGCGAAATCCGAATAACTACATCTAGGTGTAAATATGCCTTGTATGGTGGATGAAAGTTCGGTAATCCACATGCTCACACTCATTAAAGAATGTTTGTCGAACTCGTGATGCATGTAACGTGTTCGGAATACGGAATGTCATAGTGAAGGAAACAATGTAAGTTACATGTCTATTGGGTAGAACTCGCTTGAAGAAAATTTTTCTACGAAATGTGCCTCATTTTGGAAACTGCCATTAGGAGAACCCTGTGAATTCTGAGAAAATGCTTCTAAGTGTCAATATGCCTTGAATGGTGAATGAAAGTCCGGTAATCCACTTGTAAATAACAGTGTAGTAATTATTTTTTAAACCGTGCTTCATGAAGCGCTTTTGGAAAATGGAATTTCACAGTAATGAAACAATGTTAATTACAATTCTATTGAGTAGAACGAGGAAGAAGAGAATTTTTCTGCGAAAATTTCATGATTACCATACCTGAAGTTTTGAAAAAGCTGCAAAAAGGGAGTAAATATTTGCAGGGTAAATGTGCCTTTATGTTGCAAGAAAGTTCGATAATCCACATTTTCACAACATATTAAAGAATCATTTTCTAATCCGTGATGCATATAGCGTGTTCAGAACGTGGAATTTCACGGTGATTGAAACAAAGTAAATGTCTTCTCTATTGGGTGGAAGTTGCTTCCGAGGGTTTTTTTCTGCGAAAACTTCATCATTTTTCAACCTGGCGTTTAGAAAACGCTGCAAAATCTGAGAAAATACTTCTAAGAATCAATATTCAATTTATTGTGATGAAAGTTCGGTAATCCACATGCTAACAAATTTGTATTGAATATTTGTCGAATCCTTTATGCATGTAACATGTTCGGAAAACGGAATTTCATGATGACGGATTCCATGTAAATTGCATGTCTATTGGTAGAACTCGCTCCAAGAAGATTTTTCTGTGGAAATTGCATGATTTTAGAGACTGACAATAGGAGAATACTACTAAATCAGAATAAAATTTCTATGTATAAATATGCACTGTAAGGTGGATTAAAGTTCATTCATACACATGTTCACAACTCATTTAAGAACGTTTTTTGAATCCGTGGTGCATGTAACATGTTCGGAACACGGAATTTCATGGCCAAGGAATTTATGTAAATTACATTTCCCATGGTTAGAAATCACTCCAAGAGATTTTTCCTGAGGAATCGGCCTGTTTTTCGAAACTGGCATTAGGAAAAAACTGCGAACCCAGATTACTAGATTCTCGGTGTACATCTGCCTTTTATGATAGATGAAAGTTCGGTAATCCGCATTCTAACAACTCTGTAGAGAATATTTGTCGAATCCGAGATACGTGAAGTGTGTTCGGAACACAGAATATCACGGTGAGCGAATCTATGTAAAATACATTTCTCTTGGGTCGAATTTGCTCTAAGTGTTTTTTCTGAGAAATGTGCCTCATTTTAGAACCTGGCGTTTGAAAATCTCTGCAAAACAAGAGAAAATGCTTCAAAGTGTCAATATGCCATGTATTGTGATGCAAGATCTTAAAACCACATGCAAACAAATCTGTGGTGAATATTTTTAGAAAGCGTTATGCATGCAGTGTGATTGTATCATGAAAAATCCCGGCGATGGAATCTATGTAAATTACACACCTATTGGTTAGAATTCGCTCCAAAAATTTTTCCCTGAGAAAACGACTTGATTTTCCAAACTGTCATTAGGAAAAAGCTGCAAATTCAGAGTTAATGTTTCTAGTTGTAAAAATGCCATGTATGGTGGATGAATGTTCTGTAATCTACATGTTCACAACTCATTCGAGAAACGTTGTTGAAACCTTGATGCATGGAGCGTGTTCGGGAAATGGAATGTCACTGTGATGGAAAGTATGTAAATTAAAATTCTATTGGGAAATACTCGCTCCACGAGTATTTTTCTGCGAATCTGCCTCCTTTTCAAAACTGGCATTACGAAAAACATTCGAAATGTGAGAAAATGCTTCAAATTGTCAACATGGATTTTATGGTGGATGAAAGTTCGGTAATCCTTATGCTAACAAGTCTGTAGTGAATATTAGTCGAAACCATGATCCATGGAGCTTTTTCGGAACACGGAATTTCACGATGACGGGTTCTATGTAAATTGCATGTCTACTGGGTAGAACTCGCTCCAAGAGGATTTTTCTGTGGAAACTGCATGATTTTAGAGACTGACATTAGGAGAATACTACTAAATCAGAATAAAATTTCTATGTATAAATATGCACTGTAAGGTGGATTAAAGTTCGTTAATACACATGTTCACAACTCATTAAAAATGTTGTTGAATCCATGGTGCATTTAACGTGTTCAGAACACGGAATGTCACGGTGATTGTAAGTAGGTAAATTACATATCTTTTGGGTAGAACTGGCTCCAAGAGCATTTTTCTGCCAAATCTGACTGATTTTCAAATCTGGCGTTCAAACTAAAGTGTGAAATCTGAGAAAATTCTTCAAAGTGTCCGTAAGGCTTGTATGGTGGATGAAAGTGCTGTAATCCACTTGCTAACAACTCTGTAGTGAATATTTGTCGCATCTGAGATGCATGTATCGTGAACGGAACACGGAATATGACGGTGAGCGAATCCATGTAAATTACGTGTCTATTGGTTTGAACCCGCTCCAAGAGGTTTTTGCCGTGAAATCTGCCTCATTTTTGAACCTGGCGTTTGGAAACTCTGTGAAATCACAGAAAAAGTTTCTAAGCATGTATATGCCTTCTATAGTGAGAAAGTCCTGTAATCCACATGCAAACAAATCTGTAGTGTACTTTTGTCGAATTTTTTGGCATGTAGCGTGAAACACGTAATTTCACAGCGGGAGAATCTATGTAATTTACATATCTATTGGGTAGAACACGCTCCAACAGTTTTTTCCTTTGAAAATTGCCTGATTTTCGAAACTGCTATTAGAAAATGCCTTCGAACTCAGTGTTAATGTTTCTAGGTGTCAATATGCCTTGTATGGTGGATGAAAGTTTTGTAATACACATGTACACAACACATTAAGAATGTTTGTCAAATCCGTGATGTGTGTAGCGCGTTCGGAACATGGACTTTCACGGTGAGGCATACTATGTAAATTACATATCTATAGGTTAGAACACGCTCCAGGAGCATTTTACAGAAAAATCTGCCTCAGTTTTTGACACTGGTGTTTTGAAAACGCTGCAAAATCTGAGTAAATGCTTTAAGGTGTCAATATGTCTTCAATGGGTTATTAAATATGTGTAATTCACATGCTAAGAACTCAGCAGTGAATAATTGTTGAATCCGTGGTGCATGTACCTTTTTCGGAACATGGAATGTTACGGTAAAGGTATCTATGAAAATGAGATGTCTATTGGATAGAACATGCACCAAGAGAATTTTTCTGCGAAAACTGCGTGACTTTCGTAACTGACTTTAGGAAAACATGCAAAATCTATATAAATGTTTCTAGGTGTAAGTCTGCCTTGTATTGTGGTTGAAAAATCGGTAATCCACATGCTCAAGTTCATTAAATAATGTTTGTCGAAGCCGTGATGAATGTAACATTTTCAGAAGACGGAATGTCTCGGTGAGTGAAGCTCTGAAAATAACATTTCTGCTGGATAGAACTCACTTGAATGTTTCTGTGAAAATTTCATGATTTTTGAAACTGGATGTAAGGAAAAATCTGTGAAATTAGAATAACTACTTCTAGGTGTAAATATGTCTTGTATGGTGGATGAAAGTCCGGTAATCCACATGTTAATAACAGTGTAGTAATTATTTTTTAAACCGTGATTCATGTAGCGCTTTTCGAAAATGGAATTTCACGGTAATAAAACTATGTAAATTAAAATTCTATTGAGTAGAATGAGCTAGAAGAGTATTTTTCTGTGAAAATTGCATGATTATCGAATCTGAATTTTGGAAAAAGTTGCAAAATGGGAGTAAATATTTGCAGGTGGAAATGTGCCTTTATGTTGCAAGAAAGTTCAGTAATCCACATTTTCACAACATATTAAAGAATCTTTTTCTAATCCATGATGCATGTAGCGTGTTCTGAACGTGGATTTTCACGGTGATTGAAACAATGTAAATGACTTCTCTATTGGGTAGAAATCGCTCCGAGAGAGTTTTTCGGGGAAAACTTCGTCATTTTTTAATCTGGCGTTTAGAAAACGCTGCAAAATCTGAGAAAATACTTTTAAGGATCAATATTCAATGTATTGTGATGAAAGTTCGGTAATCCACATGCTAACAAAATTGTAGCGAATATTTGTCGAATCATTTATGCATGTAACATTTTCGGAACACGGAATTTCATTGCCAGGGAATATATGTAACTTACATTTCCCTTGGTTATAAATCACTCCAAGAGATTTTTCTTGAGAAATCTGCCTGATTTTCAAAACTGGCGATAGGAAAAACCTGCGAACCCAGATTACTAGATTCTCGGTGTACATCTGCATTTATGGTGGATGAAATTTCGGTAATCCACATGCTAAGTACTCTGTAGTGAATATTTGTCGAATCCGAGATACGTGAAGTGTGTTCGGAACACAGAATATCACGGTGAGCGAATCTATGTAAAATACATGTCTGTTTGGTAGAATTTGCTCTAAGAGTTTTTTCTGAGATATCTGCCTCATTTTAGAACCTGGCATTTGAAAATCTCTGCAAAATCAGAGAAAATGCTTCTAAGAATCAATATTCATTATATTGTGTTGAAAGTTCGGTAATCCACATGCTAACAAAATTGTAGTGAATATTTGTCGAAACCTTTATGCATGTAACATGTTTTGAACACGGAATTTCACGATGACGGGTTCTATGGAAATTGCATGTCTATTGGGTAGAACTCGCTCCAAGAGGATTTTTCTGTGGAAACTGCATGATTTTAGAGACTGACATTAGGAGAATACTAATAAATCAGTATAAAATTTCTATGTATAAATATGCATTTTAATGTGGATTAAATTTCGTTAATACACATGCTCACATCTCATTAAAGAACGTTTGTTGAATTCGTGGTGCATGTAACGTGTTCAGAACACGGAATGTCACGGTTATTGAAAGTAGGGAAATTACCTATCATTTGGGTAGAAATGGCTCCAAGACCATTTTTCGGCCAAATCTGCCTCATTTTCAAAACTGGGTTTCAAACTAACGTGTGAATTCTGAGAAAATTATTCAAAGTGTCACTAAGCTTTCTATGGTGGATGAAAGTGCTGTAAACCACTTGCTAACAACTCTGTAGTGAATATATATCGCATCCGAGATGCATGTAGCGTGTTCGGAACACGGAATTTGACGGTGAGCGAATCTATGTAAATTATATGTCTATTGGTTAGAACAGGCTCCAAGAGATTTTTGCCATGAAATCTGCCTCATTTTCGAAACTGGCGTTTGGAAAACTCTGTGAAATCACAGAAAATACATCTAAGCATCTATATGCCTTCTATAGTGAGAAAGACCTGTAATCCACATGCAAACAACTATGTAGTGTTTTTTTCTCGAAACTTTTCTGCATGAAGCATGTTCAAAACACGTAATTTCACAGTGGGAGAATCTATGTAATTTACATATCTATTTGGTAGAACACGCTCCAACATTTTTTTCCTATGATAACTGCCTGATTTTCGAAACTGCTATTAGGAAATATCTGCAAACTCAGTGTTAATATTTCTAGGTGTCAATATGCCTTGTATGGTGGATGAAAATTTTGTAATACACATGTACACAACTCATTAAGAATGTTTGTCCAATCCGTGATGTGTGTAGCTCGTTCGGAACATGGACTGTCACGGTGAGGCAAACTATGTAAATTACATATCTATTGGTTAGAACACGCTCCAGGAGCATTTTACAGAAAAATCTGCCTCAGTTCGGAAACTGGTCTTATGAATACGCTGGAAAATCTGAGTAAATGCTTCAAGGTGACAATGTGTCTTCAATGGGTTAACAAAGATGTGTAATTAACATGCTAAGAACTCAGCAGTGAATATTTGTTGAATCCGTGGTGCATGTACCGTTTTCAGAACACGGAATATGACAGTGACGGTATCTATTAAAATGAGATGTCTATTGGTTAGAACATGCACCAAGAGAATTTTTCTGCGAAAACTGCCTGATTTTCGTAACTGATGATAGGAAAACCTGCGAAATCAAAGTAAATGTTTCTAGGGGTAAATATGCATTGTATTGTGCTTGAGAAATCAGTAATCCACATGCTCAGGGTCATTAAATAATTTTTGTCGAAGCCGGGATGAATGTAACGTTTTCGGAACACGGAATGTCTCGGTGAGTGAAGCTCTGTAAATAACAATTCTACTGGAGAGAACTAGCTTGAATTGAATGTTTCTGTGAAAATTTCATGATTTTCGAAACTGGATGTTAGGAAAATCCTGCGAAATCAGAATAACTACTTCTAGGTGTAAATACACCTTGTATGGTGGATGAAAGTTCGGTAATCCACATGCTCACACTCATTAAAGAATGTTTGTCGAACTCGTGATGCATGTAACATGTTCGGAATATGGAATGTCATAGTGAAGGAAACAATATAAGTTAAATGTCTATTGGGTAGAACTCGCTTGAAGAGTATTATTCTGCGAAATGTGCCTCATTTTGAAAACTGCCGTTAGGAGGACCCTGTGAAATCAGAGAAAGTGCTTCTAAGTGTCAATATGCCTTGACTGGTGAATGAATGTCCGGTAATCCACATGTTAATAACAATGTAGTAATTATTTATTAAACCGTGATTCATGTAGCGCTTATGGAAAATGGAATTTCACGGTAATGAATCTATGTAAATTACAATTCTATAGAGTAGAACGAGCTAGAAGAGAATTTTTCTGCGAAAATTGCATGATTAACGAATCTGAAGTTTGGAAAAAGCTACAAAAAGGGATTAAATATTTGCAGTGGTAAATGTGCCTTTATGTTGCAAGAAAATTCAGTAATCCACATTTTCACAACATATTTAGGATCTTTTTCTAATCCGAGATGCATGTAGCGTGTTCTGAACGTGCATTTTCACGGTGATTGAAACAATGTAAATGACTTCTCTATTGGGTAGAAGTTCCTCCGAGAGAGTTTTTCTGCAAAAACTTCGTCATTTTTGAACCTGGCGTTTAGAAAACGCTGCAAAATCTGAGAAAATACTTCTAACAATCAATATTCAATGTATTGTGATGAAAGTTCGGTATTCCACATGCTAACAAATTTGTAGTGTATAATTGTCGAATCATTTATGCATGTAACATGTTCGGAACACGGAATTTCTCGATGACGGGTTCTATTTAAATTGCATGTCTATTGGGTAGAACTCGATCCAAGAGGATTTTTCTGTGGAAACTGCATGATTTTAGACACTGACATTAGGAGAATACTACTAAATCAGAATAATACTTCTATGTATAAATATGCACTGTAAGGTGGTTGAAAGATCTTTAATACACATGTTCACAACTCGTTAAAGAACGTTTTTTGAATCCGTGGTGCATGAAACATGTTCACAACACGGAATTTCATGGCCAGGGAATTTATGTAAATTACATTTCCCATGGTTAGAAAACACTCCAAGAGATTTTTCCTGAGAAATCGGCCTGTATTTCGAAACTGGCATTAGGAAAAACCTGCGAACACAGATTACTAGATTCGCGGTGTACTTCTGCCATTTATGGTGGATGAAAGTTCGGTAATCCGCATGCTAACTACTCTGTAGTGAATATTTGTCGAATCCGAGATACATGAAGTATGTTCGGAACACAGAATATCACGGTGAGCGAATCTATGTAAAATACATGTCTCTTGGGTAGTATTTGCTCTAAGAGTTTTTTCTGAGAAATCTGCCTCATTTTTGAACTTGGCGTTTGAAAATCTCTGCAAAATCAGAGAAAATGCTTGTAAGAATCAATATTCAATGTATTGTGATGAAAGTTCAGTAATCCACATGCTAACAAATTTGTAGTGAATATTTGTCGAATCCTTTATGCATGTAACATGTTCGGAACACGGAATTTCATGATGACGGATTCTATGTAAATTGCATGTCTATGGGGTAAAACTCGCTCCAAGAGGATTTTTCTGTGGAAACTGCATGATTATAGAGACTGACATTAGGAGAATACTACTAAATCAGAATAAAATTTCTATGTATAAATATGCACTGTAATTTGGAATAAAGTTCGTTAATACACATGTTCACAACTCATTAAAGAACGTTTTTGGAATCCGTGGTGCATGTAACATGTTCCGAACACGGAATTTCATGGCCAGGGAATTTCTTTAAATTACATTTCCCATGGTTAGAAATCACTTCAAGAGATTTTTCCTGAGAAATCGGCCTGTTTTACGAAATTGGCATTAGGAAAAACCTGCGAACCCAGATTACTAGATTCTCGCTGTACCTCTGCCTTTTATGGTGGATGAAAGTTCGGTAATCCGCATGCTAACTACTGTGTAGTGAATATTTGTCGAATCCTAGATACATGAAGTATGTTCGGAACACAGAATATCACGGTGAGCGAATCTATGTAAAATACATGTCTCTTGGGTAGAATTTACTCTAAGAGTTTTTTCTGAGAAATCTGGCTCATTTTTGAACCTGGCGTTTGAAAATCTCTGCAAAATCAGAGAAAATGCTTCTAAGAATCAATATTAAATGTATTGTGATGAAAGTTCGGTAATCCACATGCTGACAAATTTGTAGTGAATATTTGTCGAATCCTTTATGCATGTAATTTGTTTGGAACACGGAATTTCACGATGACGGGTTCTATGGAAATTGCATGTCTATTGGGTAGAACTCGCTCCAAGAGGATTATTCTGTGGAAACTGCATGATTTTAGAGACTGACATTAGGAGAATACTACTAAATCAGAATAAAATTTCTATGTATATATATGCACTGTAAGGTGGATTAAAGTTCGTTAATACACATGCTCACAACTCGTTAAAGAACGTTTGTTGAATCCGTGGTGCATGTAACGTGTTCAGAACACGGAATGTCATGGTGATTGATAGTAGGGAAATTAACTATCATTTGGGTAGAACTGGCTCCAAGACCATTTTTCTGCCAAATCTGCCACATTTTAAAAATTGGGGTTCAATCTAAACTGTGAAATCTGAGAAAATTATTCAAAGTGTCAGTAAGCTTTGTATGGTGGATGAAAGTGCTGTAAACCACTTGCTAACAACTGTGTAGTGAATATTTGTCGCATCCGAGATGCATGAAGATTGTTCGGAACACGGAATTTGACGGTGAGCGAATCCATGTAAATTACATGTCTATTGGTTAGAACAGGCTCCAAGAGTTTTTTGCCATGAAATCTGCCTCATTTTCGAAACTGACGTTTGGAAAACACTGTGAAATCACAGAAAATGCATCTAAGCATCTATATGCCTTCTATAGTGAGAAAGTCCATTAATCGACATGGAAACAACTATGTAGTGTATTTTTCTCGAAACTTTTCTGCATGTAGCATGTTCGAAACACGTAATTTCACATTGGGAGAATCTAGGTTATTTACATATCTATTGGGTAGAACACGCTCCAACAGTTTTTTCCTATGAAAACTGCCTGATTTTAGAAACTGCTATTAGGAAATATCTGCAAACTCAGTGTTAATGTTTCTAGGTGTCCATATGCCTTGTATGGTGGATGAAAATTTTGTAATACACATGTACACAACTCATTAAGAATGTTTGTCCAATCCGTGATATGTGTAGCTCGTTTAGAACGTGGACCGTCACGGTGAGGCAAACTATGTAAATTACATATCTATAGGTTAGAACACGCTCCAGGAGCATTTAACTGAAAAATCTGCCTCAGTTGGGAACTGGTGTTATGAAAACGCTGCAAAATATGAGTAAACGCTTCAAGGTGACAATGTGTCTTCAATGGGTTATTAAAGATGTGTAATTCACATGCTAAGAACTCAGCAGTGAATATTTGTTGAATCCGTGGTGCATGTACCGTTTTCGGAACACGGAATGTGATGGTGACGGTATCTATTAAAATGAGATTTCTATTGGTTAGAACATTCACCAAGAGAATTTTTCTGCGAAAACTGCCTGATTTTCGTAACTGACGATATGAAACCCTGCGAAATCTAAGTAAATGTTTCTAGGGATAAATATACATTGTATTCTGGTTGAAAAATCGGTAATCCACATGCTCATGGTCATTAAATAAAGTTTGTCGAAGCCGTGATGAATGTCACGTTTTCGAAAAATGGAATGTCTCGGTGAGTGAAGCTCTGGAAATAACAATTCTACTGGATAGAACTCGCTTGAATTGAATGTTTCTGTGAACATTTCATGATTTTGGAAACTGGATGTAAGGAAAATCCTGCGAAATCAGAATAACTACTTCTAGGTGTAAATATGCCTTGTATGGTGGATGAAAGTTCGGTAATCCACATGCTCACACTCATTAAAGAATGTTTGTCGAGCTCGTGATGCATGTAACATGTTCGGAATACGGAATGTCATAGTGAAGGAAACAATGTAAGTTATATGTCTATTGGGTAGAACTCGCTTGAAGAGAATTATTCTGCGAAATGTGCCTCATTTTGAAAACTGCCGTTAGGAGAACCCTGTGAAATCTGAGAAAATGCTTCTAAGTGTCAATATGCCTTGAATGGTGAATGAAAGTCCGGTAATCCACATGTTAATAACAGTGTAGTAATTATTTATTAAACCGTGATTCATGTAGCACTTATGGAAAATGGAATTTCATGGTAATTAATCTATGTAAATTACAATTCTATAGAGTAGAACGAGCTAGAAGAGAATTTTTCTGTGAAAATTGCATGATTACCGAATCTGAAGTTTGGAAAAAGCTGCAAAATGGGAGTAAATATTTCCAGGGGTAAATGTGTCTTTTTGTTGCAAGAAAGTTCGGTAATCCAAATTTAAACAATATATTAAAGAATCTTTTTCTAATCCATGATGCATGTAGCGTGTTCTGAACGTGGATTTTCACGGTGATTGAAACAATGTAAATGACTTCTCTATTGGGTAGAAGTTGCTCTGAGAGAGTTTTTCTGCGAAAACGTCGTCATTTTTGAACCTGGCGTTTAGAAAACGCTGCAAAATCTGAGAAAATACTTCTAAGATTCAATATTCAATGTATTGTGATGAAAGTTCGGTAATCCACATGCTAACAAATTTGTAGTGAATATTTGTCGAATCCTTTATGCATGTAACATGTTGGGAACACGGAATTTCATGATGACGGAATCTATGTAAATTGCATGTCTATTGGGTAGAACTCGCTCCAAGAGGATTTTTCTGTGGAAACTGCATGATTTTAGAGACTGACATTAGGAGAATACTACTAAATCAGAATAAAATTTCTATATATAAATATGCACTGTAATTTGGAATAAAGTTCGTTAATACACATGTTCACAACTCATTAAAGAACGTTTTTGGAATCCGTGGTGCATGTAACATGTTCCGAACACGGAATTTCATGGCCAGGGAATTTCTTTAAATTACATTTCCCATGGTTAGAAATCACTTCAAGAGATTTTTCCTGAGAAATCGGCCTGTTTTACGAAACTGGCATTAGGAAAAACCTGCGAACCCAGATTACTAGATTCTCGGTGTACATCTGCCTTTTATGGTGGATGAAAGTTCGGTAATCCGCATGCTAACTACTGTGTAATGAATATTTGTCAAATCCGAGATAAGTGAAATATGTTCGGAACACAGAATATCACGGTGAGCGTATCTATGTAAAATACATGTCTCTTGGGTAGAATTTGCTCTAAGAGTTTTTTCTGAGAAATCTGCCTCATTTTTGAACCTGGCGTTTGAAAATCTCTGCAAAATCAGAGAAAATGCTTCCAGGAAACAATATTCAATGTATTGTGATGAAAGTTCGGTAATCCACATGCTAACAAATTTGTAGTGAATATTTGTCGAATCCTTTATGCATGTAACATGTTCGGAACACGGAATTTCATGATGACGGATTCTATGTAAATTGCATGTCTATGGGGGTAGAACTCGCTCCAAGAGGATTTTTCTGTGGAAACTGCATGATTTTAGAGACTGACATTAGGAGAATACTACTAAATCAGAATAAAATTTCTATGTATAAATATGCACTGTAATTTGGAATAAAGTTCGTTAATACACATGTTCACAACTCATTAAAGAACGTTTTTTGAATCCGTGGTGCATGTAACGTGTTCAGAACACGGAATGTCACGGTGATTGAAAGTAGGGAATTTACCTATCATTTGGGTAGAACTGGCTCCAAGACCATTTTTCTGCCAAATCTGCCTCATTTTCAAAACTGGGGTACAAACTAACTTGTGAAATCTGAGAAAATTATTCAAAGTGTCAGTAAGCCTTCTACGGTGGATGAAAGTGCTTTAAACCACTTGCTAACAACTCTGTAGTGAATATTTATCGCATCCGAGATGCATGAAGCGTGTTCGGAACACGGAATTTGACGGTGAGCGAATCCATGTAAATTACATTTCTATTGGTTAGAACAGGCTCCAAGAGTTTTTTGCCATGAAATCGGCCTCATTTTCGAAACAGGCATTTGGGAAACTCTGTGAAATCACAGAAAATACATCTAAGCATCTATATGCCTTCTATAGTGAGAAAGTCCTGTAATCCACATGCAAACAACTATGAAGTGTATTTTTCTCGAAACATTTCTGCATGTAGCATGTTCGAAACACGTAATTTCACAGAGGGAGAATCTAGGTAATTTACATATCTATTGGGTAGAACACGCTCCAACAGTTTTTTCCTATGAAAACTGCCTGATTTTCGAAACTGCTATTAGGAAATATCTGCAAACTCAGTGTTAATGTTTCTAGGTGTCCATATGCCTTGTATGGTGGATGAAAATTTTGTAATACACATGTACACAACTCATTAAGAATGTTTGTCCAATCCGTGATGTGTGTAGCGCATTCAGAACGTGGACCGTCACGGTGAGGCAAACTATGTAAATTACATATCTATAGGTTAGAACACGCGCCAGGAGCATTTTACTGAAAAATCTGCCTCAGTTTGGAAACTGGTGTTATGAAAAAGCTGCAAAATCTGAGTAAATGCTTCAAGGTGACAATGTGTCTTCAATGGGTTATTAAAGATGTGTAATTCACATGCTAATAACTCAGCAGTGAATATTTGTTGAATCGTTGGTGCATGTACCGTTTTCGGAACACGGAATGTGATGGTGACGGTATCTATTAAAATGAGATGTCTATTGGTTAGAACATGCACCAAAAGAATTTTTCTGCGAAAACTGCCTGATTTTCGTAAATGACGATAGGAAAACCTGCGAAATCTAAGTAAATGTTTCTAGGGGTAAATATGCATTGTATTGTGGTTGAAAAATCTGTAATCCACATGCTCACGGTCATTAAATAATATTTGTCGAAGCCGTGATGAATGAAACGTTTTCGGAAAATGGAATGTCTCGGTGAGTGAAGCTCTGGAAATAACAATTCTATTGGATAGAACCCGCTTGAATTGAATGTTTCTGTGAAAATTTAATGATTTTCGAAACTGGATGTTAGGAAAATCCTGCGAAATCAGAATAACTTCTTCTAGGGGTAAATATGCCTTGTATGGTGGATGAAAGTTCGGTAATCCACATGCTCACACTCATTAAAGAATGTTTGTCGAGCTCGTGATGCATGTAACTTATTCGGAATACGGAATGTCATAGTTAAGGAAACAATATAAGTTACATGTCTATTGGGGAGAACTCGCTTGAAGAGGATAATTCTGCGAAATGTGCCTCATTTTGGAAACTGCCGTTAGGAGAACCCATTGAAATCTGAGAAAATGCTTCTAAGTGTCAATATGCCTTGAATGGTGAATGAAAGTCCGGTAATCCACATGTTAATAACAGTGTAGTAATTAATTTTTAAACCGTGATTCATGTAGCGCTTATGGAAAATGGAATTTCACGGTAATGAATCTATGTAAATTACAATTCTATAGAGTAGAACGAGCAGGAAGAGAATTTTTCTGCGAAAATTGCATGATTACCGAATCTGAAGTTTGGAAAAAGCTGCAAAAAGGGAGTAAATATTTGCAGGGGTTAATGTGCCTTTATGTTGCAAGAAAGTTCGGTAATCCAAATTTTCACAACATATTAAAGAATCTTTTTCTAATCCGTGATGCATGTAGCGTGTTCTGAACGTGGATTTTCACGGTGATTGAAACAATCTAAATGACTTCTCTATTGGGTAGAAGTTGCTCCGAGAGATTTTTTCTGCCAAAACTTCGTCATTTTTGAAACTGGCATTTAGAAAACGCTGCAAAATCTGAGAAATACTTCTAACAATCAATATTCAATGTATTGTGATGAAAGTTCGGTAATCCACATGCTAACAAATTTGTAGTCAATATTTGTCGAATCCTTTATGCATGTAACATGTTGGGAACACGGAATTTCATGATGACGGATTATATGCAAATTGCATGTCTATTGGGTAAAACTCGCTCCAAGAGGATTTTCCTGTGGAAACTGCATGATTTTAGAGACTGACATTAGAAGAATACTAGTAAATCAGAATAAAATTCCTATGTATATATATGCACTGTAAGGTGGATTAAAGTTCATTAATACACATGTTCACAACTCATTAAAGAACGTTTTTTGAATCCGTGGTGCATGTAACATGTTCAGAACACGGAATTTCATGGCCAGGGAATTTATGTAAATTACATTTCCCATGGTTAGAAATCACTCCAAGAGTTTGTTCCTGAGAAATCGGCCTGTTTTTCGAAACTGTCTTTAGGAAAAACCTGCAAACCCAGATTACTCGATTCTCCGTGTACATGTGCCTTTTATGGTGGATGAAAGTTCGGTAATCCGCATGCTAACTACTCTGTAGTGAATATTTGTCGAATCCGAGATACGTGAAGCGTGTTCGGAACACAGGATATCACGGTGAGCGAATCTATGTAAAATACATGTCTCTTGGGTAGAATTTGCTATAAGAGTTTTTTCTGAGAAATCTGCCTCATTTTTGAACCTGGCATTTGAAAATCTCTGCAAAATCTGAGAAAATACTTCTAAGATTCAATATTCAATGTATTGTGATGAAAGTTCGGTAATCCACATGCTAACAAATTTGTAGTGAATATTTGTCGAATCCTTTATGCATGTAACATGTTCGGAACACGGAATTTCATGATGACGGAATCTATGTAAATTGCATGTCTATTGGGTAGAACTCGCTCCAAGAGGATTTTTCTGTGGAAACTGCATGATTTTAGAGACTGACATTAGGAGAATACTACTAAATCAGAATAAAATTTCTATATATAAATATGCACTGTAATTTGGAATAAAGTTCGTTAATACACATGTTCACAACTCATTAAAGAACGTTTTTGGAATCCGTGGTGCATGTAACATGTTCCGAACACGGAATTTCATGGCCAGGGAATTTCTTTAAATTACATTTCCCATGGTTAGAAATCACTTCAAGAGATTTTTCCTGAGAAATCGGCCTGTTTTACGAAACTGGCATTAGGAAAAACCTGCGAACCCAGATTACTAGATTCTCGGTGTACATCTGCCTTTTATGGTGGATGAAAGTTCGGTAATCCGCATGCTAACTACTGTGTAGTGAATATTTGTCAAATCCGAGATAAGTGAAATATGTTCGGAACACAGAATATCACGGTGAGCGTATCTATGTAAAATACATGTCTCTTGGGTAGAATTTGCTCTAAGAGTTTTTTCTGAGAAATCTGCCTCATTTTTGAACCTGGCGTTTGAAAATCTCTGCAAAATCAGAGAAAATGCTTCCAGGAATCAATATTCAATGTATTGTGATGAAAGTTCGGTAATCCACATGCTAACAAATTTGTAGTGAATATTTGTCGAATCCTTTATGCATGTAACATGTTCGGAACACGGAATTTCATGATGACGGATTCTATGTAAATTGCATGTCTATGGGGGTAGAACTCGCTCCAAGAGGATTTTTCTGTGGAAACTGCATGATTTTAGAGACTGACATTAGGAGAATACTACTAAATCAGAATAAAATTTCTATGTATAAATATGCACTGTAATTTGGAATAAAGTTCGTTAATACACATGTTCACAACTCATTAAAGAACGTTTTTTGAATCCGTGGTGCATGTAACGTGTTCAGAACACGGAATGTCACGGTGATTGAAAGTAGGGAATTTACCTATCATTTGGGTAGAACTGGCTCCAAGACCATTTTTCTGCCAAATCTGCCTCATTTTCAAAACTGGGGTACAAACTAACTTGTGAAATCTGAGAAAATTATTCAAAGTGTCAGTAAGCCTTCTACGGTGGATGAAAGTGCTTTAAACCACTTGCTAACAACTCTGTAGTGAATATTTATCGCATCCGAGATGCATGAAGCGTGTTCGGAACACGGAATTTGACGGTGAGCGAATCCATGTAAATTACATTTCTATTGGTTAGAACAGGCTCCAAGAGTTTTTTGCCATGAAATCGGCCTCATTTTCGAAACAGGCATTTGGGAAACTCTGTGAAATCACAGAAAATACATCTAAGCATCTATATGCCTTCTATAGTGAGAAAGTCCTGTAATCCACATGCAAACAACTATGAAGTGTATTTTTCTCGAAACATTTCTGCATGTAGCATGTTCGAAACACGTAATTTCACAGAGGGAGAATCTAGGTAATTTACATATCTATTGGGTAGAACACGCTCCAACAGTTTTTTCCTATGAAAACTGCCTGATTTTCGAAACTGCTATTAGGAAATATCTGCAAACTCAGTGTTAATGTTTCTAGGTGTCCATATGCCTTGTATGGTGGATGAAAATTTTGTAATACACATGTACACAACTCATTAAGAATGTTTGTCCAATCCGTGATGTGTGTAGCGCATTCAGAACGTGGACCGTCACGGTGAGGCAAACTATGTAAATTACATATCTATAGGTTAGAACACGCGCCAGGAGCATTTTACTGAAAAATCTGCCTCAGTTTGGAAACTGGTGTTATGAAAAAGCTGCAAAATCTGAGTAAATGCTTCAAGGTGACAATGTGTCTTCAATGGGTTATTAAAGATGTGTAATTCACATGCTAATAACTCAGCAGTGAATATTTGTTGAATCGTTGGTGCATGTACCGTTTTCGGAACACGGAATGTGATGGTGACGGTATCTATTAAAATGAGATGTCTATTGGTTAGAACATGCACCAAAAGAATTTTTCTGCGAAAACTGCCTGATTTTCGTAAATGACGATAGGAAAACCTGCGAAATCTAAGTAAATGTTTCTAGGGGTAAATATGCATTGTATTGTGGTTGAAAAATCTGTAATCCACATGCTCACGGTCATTAAATAATATTTGTCGAAGCCGTGATGAATGAAACGTTTTCGGAAAATGGAATGTCTCGGTGAGTGAAGCTCTGGAAATAACAATTCTATTGGATAGAACCCGCTTGAATTGAATGTTTCTGTGAAAATTTAATGATTTTCGAAACTGGATGTTAGGAAAATCCTGCGAAATCAGAATAACTTCTTCTAGGGGTAAATATGCCTTGTATGGTGGATGAAAGTTCGGTAATCCACATGCTCACACTCATTAAAGAATGTTTGTCGAGCTCGTGATGCATGTAACTTATTCGGAATACGGAATGTCATAGTTAAGGAAACAATATAAGTTACATGTCTATTGGGGAGAACTCGCTTGAAGAGGATAATTCTGCGAAATGTGCCTCATTTTGGAAACTGCCGTTAGGAGAACCCATTGAAATCTGAGAAAATGCTTCTAAGTGTCAATATGCCTTGAATGGTGAATGAAAGTCCGGTAATCCACATGTTAATAACAGTGTAGTAATTAATTTTTAAACCGTGATTCATGTAGCGCTTATGGAAAATGGAATTTCACGGTAATGAATCTATGTAAATTACAATTCTATAGAGTAGAACGAGCTAGAAGAGAATTTTTCTGCGAAAATTGCATGATTACCGAATCTGAAGTTTGGAAAAAGCTGCAAAAAGGGAGTAAATATTTGCAGGGGTTAATGTGCCTTTATGTTGCAAGAAAGTTCGGTAATCCAAATTTTCACAACATATTAAAGAATCTTTTTCTAATCCGTGATGCATGTAGCGTGTTCTGAACGTGGATTTTCACGGTGATTGAAACAATCTAAATGACTTCTCTATTGGGTAGAAGTTGCTCCGAGAGATTTTTTCTGCCAAAACTTCGTCATTTTTGAAACTGGCATATAGAAAACGCTGCAAAATCTGAGAAATACTTCTAACAATCAATATTCAATGTATTGTGATGAAAGTTCGGTAATCCACATGCTAACAAATTTGTAGTGAATATTTGTCGAATCCTTTATGCATGTAACATGTTGGGAACACGGAATTTCATGATGACGGATTATATGCAAATTGCATGTCTATTGGGTAAAACTCGCTCCAAGAGGATTTTCCTGTGGAAACTGCATGATTTTAGAGACTGACATTAGAAGAATACTAGTAAATCAGAATAAAATTCCTATGTATATATATGCACTGTAAGGTGGATTAAAGTTCATTAATACACATGTTCACAACTCATTAAAGAACGTTTTTTGAATCCGTGGTGCATGTAACATGTTCAGAACACGGAATTTCATGGCCAGGGAATTTATGTAAATTACATTTCCCATGGTTAGAAATCACTCCAAGAATTTGTTCCTGAGAAATCGGCCTGTTTTTCGAAACTGTCTTTAGGAAAAACCTGCAAACCCAGATTACTCGATTCTCCGTGTACATGTGCCTTTTATGGTGGATGAAAGTTCGGTAATCCGCATGCTAACTACTCTGTAGTGAATATTTGTCGAATCTGAGATACGTGAAGCGTGTTCGGAACACAGGATATCACGGTGAGCGAATCTATGTAAAATACATGTCTCTTGGGTAGAATTTGCTCTAAGAGTTTTTTCTGAGAAATCTGCCTCATTTTTGAACCTGGCATTTGAAAATCTCTGCAAAATCAGAGAAAATGCTTCTAAGAATCAATATTCAATGTATTGTGATGAAAGTTCGGTAATCCACTTGCTGACAAATTTGTAGTGAATATTTGTCGAAACCTTTATTCATGTAACATGTTTGGAACACGGAATTTCACGATGACGGATTGTATGGGAATTGCATGTCTACTGGGTAGAACTCGCTCCAAGAGGATTTTACTGTGGAAACTGCATGATTTTAGAGATTGACATTAGGAGAATACTAGTAAATCTGAATAAAATTTCTATGTATATATATGCACTGTAAGGTGGATTAAATTTCGTTAATACACATGCTCACAACTCGTTAAAGAACGTTTGTTGAATCCGTGGTGCATGTAACGTGTTCAGAACACGGAATGTCATGGTGATTGATAGTAGGGAAATTAACTATCATTTGGGTAGAACTGGCTCCAAGACCATTTTTCTGCCAAATCTGCCACATTTTAAAAATTGGGGTTCAAACTAAACTGTGAAATCTGAGAAAATTATTCAAAGTGTCAGTAAGCCTTGTATGGTGGATGAAAGTGCTGTAAACCACTTGCTAACAACTCTGTAGTGAATATTTGTCGCATCCGAGATGCATGAAGCGTGTTCGGAACACGGAATTTCACGGTGAGCGAATCCATGTAAATTACATGTCTATTGGTTAGAACAGGCTCCAAGAGTTTTTTGCCATGAAATCTGCCTCATTTTCGAAACTGACGTTTGGAAAACACTGTGAAATCACAGAAAATGCATCTAAGCATCTATATGCCTTCTATAGTGAGAAAGTCCATTAATCGACATGCAAACAACTATGTAGTGTATTTTTCTCGAAACTTTTCTGCATGTAGCATGTTCGAAACACGTAATTTCACATTGGGAGAATCTAGGTTATTTACATATCTATTGGGTAGAACACGCTCCAACAGTTTTTTCCTATGAAAACTGCCTGATTTTAGAAACTGCTATTAGGAAATATCTGCAAACTCAGTGTTAATGTTTCTAGGTGTCCATATGCCTTGTATGGTGGATGAAAATTTTGTAATACACATGTACACAACTCATTAAGAATGTTTGTCCAATCCGTGATATGTGTAGCTCGTTTAGAACGTGGACCGTCACGGTGAGGCAAACTATGTAAATTACATATCTATAGGTTAGAACACGCTCCAGGAGCATTTAACTGAAAAATCTGCCTCAGTTGGGAACTGGTGTTATGAAAACGCTGCAAAATATGAGTAAATGCTTCAAGGTGACAATGTGTCTTCAATGGGTTATTAAAGATGTGTAATTCACATGCTAAGAACTCAGCAGTGAATATTTGTTGAATCCGTGGTGCATGTACCGTTTTCGGAACACGGAATGTGATGGTGACGGTATCTATTAAAATGAGATTTCTATTGGTTAGAACATGCACCAAGAGAATTTTTCTGCGAAAACTGCCTGATTTTCGTAACTGACGATATGAAACCCTGCGAAATCTAAGTAAATGTTTCTAGGGATAAATATACATTGTATTCTGGTTGAAAAATCGGTAATCCACATGCTCATGGTCATTAAATAATGTTTGTCGAAGCCGTGATGAATGTCACGTTTTCGAAAAATGGAATGTCTCGGTGAGTGAAGCTCTGGAAATAACAATTCTACTGGATAGAACTCGCTTGAATTGAATGTTTCTGTGAACATTTCATGATTTTGGAAACTGGATGTAAGGAAAATCCTGCGAAATCAGAATAACTACTTCTAGGTGTAAATATGCCTTGTATGGTGGATGAAAGTTCGGTAATCCACATGCTCACACTCATTAAAGAATGTTTGTCGAGCTCGTGATGCATGTAACATGTTCGGAATACGGAATGTCATAGTGAAGGAAACAATGTAAGTTATATGTCTATTGGGTAGAACTCGCTTGAAGAGAATTATTCTGCGAAATGTGCCTCATTTTGAAAACTGCCGTTAGGAGAACCCTGTGAAATCTGAGAAAATGCTTCTAAGTGTCAATATGCCTTGAATGGTGAATGAAAGTCCGGTAATCCACATGTTAATAACAGTGTAGTAATTATTTATTAAACCGTGATTCATGTAGCACTTATGGAAAATGGAATTTCATGGTAATTAATCTATGTAAATTACAATTCTATAGAGTAGAACGAGCTAGAAGAGAATTTTTCTGTGAAAATTGCATGATTACCGAATCGGAAGTTTGGAAAAAGCTGCAAAATGGGAGTAAATATTTGCAGGGGTAAATGTGCCTTTTTCTTGCAAGAAAGTTCGGTAATCCAAATTTAAACAATATATTAAAGAATCTTTTTCTAATCCATGATGCATGTAGCGTGTTCTGAATGTGGATTTTCACGGTGATTGAAACAATGTAAATGACTTCTCTATTGGGTAGAAGTTGCTCTGAGAGTGTTTTTCTGCGAAAACGTCGTCATTTTTGAACCTGGCATTTAGAAAACGCTGCAAAATCTGAGAAAATACTTCTAAGAATCAATATTCAATGTATTGTGATGAAAGTTCGGTAATCCACATGCTAACAAATTTGTAGTGAATATTTGTCGAATCCTTTATGCATGTAACATGTTGGGAACACGGAATTTCATGATGACGGAATCTATGTAAATTGCATGTCTATTGGGTAGAACTCGCTCCAAGAGGATTTTTCTGTGGAAACTGCAGGATTTTAGAGACTGACATTAGGAGAATACTACTAAATCAGAATAAAATTTCTATATATAAATATGCACTGTAATTTGGAATAAAGTTCGTTAATACACATGTTCACAACTCATTAAAGAACGTTTTTGGAATCCGTGGTGCATGTAACATGTTCCGAACACGGAATTTCATGGCCAGGGAATTTCTTTAAATTACATTTCCCATGGTTAGAAATCACTTCAAGAGATTTTTCCTGAGAAATCGGCCTGTTTTACGAAACTGGCATTAGGAAAAACCTGCGAACCCAGATTACTAGATTCTCGGTGTACATCTGCCTTTTATGGTGGATGAAAGTTCGGTAATCCTCATGCTAACTACTGTGTAGTGAATATTTGTCGAATCCGAGATAAGTGAAATATGTTCGGAACACAGAATATCACGGTGAGCGTATCTATGTAAAATACATGTCTCTTGGGTAGAATTTGCTCTAAGAGTTTTTTCTGAGAAATCTGCCTCATTTTTGAACCTGGCGTTTGAAAATCTCTGCAAAATCAGAGAAAATGCTTCCAGGAATCAATATTCAATGTATTGTGATGAAAGTTCGGTAATCCACATGCTAACAAATTTGTAGTGAATATTTGTCGAATCCTTTATGCATGTAACATGTTCGGAACACGGAATTTCATGATGACGGATTCTATGTAAATTGCATGTCTATGGGGTAGAACTCGCTCCAAGAGGATTTTTCTGTGGAAACTGCATGATTTTAGAGACTGACATTAGGAGAATACTACTAAATCAGAATAAAATTTCTATGTATAAATATGCACTGTAATTTGGAATAAAGTTCGTTAATACACATGTTCACAACTCATTAAAGAACGTTTTTTGAATCCGTGGTGCATGTAACGTGTTCAGAACACGGAATGTCACGGTGATTGAAAGTAGGGAATTTACCTATCATTTGGGTAGAACTGGCTCCAAGACCATTTTTCTGCCAAATCTGCCTCATTTTCAAAACTGGGGTACAAACTAACTTGTGAAATCTGAGAAAATTATTCAAAGTGTCAGTAAGCCTTCTACGGTGGATGAAAGTGCTTTAAACCACTTGCTAACAACTCTGTAGTGAATATTTATCGCATCCGAGATGCATGAAGCGTGTTCGGAACACGGAATTTGACGGTGAGCGAATCCATGTAAATTACATTTCTATTGGTTAGAACAGGCTCCAAGAGTTTTTTGCCATGAAATCGGCCTCATTTTCGAAACAGGCATTTGGGAAATTCTGTGAAATCACAGAAAATACATCTAAGCATCTATATGCCTTCTATAGTGAGAAAGTCCTGTAATCCACATGCAAACAACTATGAAGTGTATTTTTCTCGAAACATTTCTGCATGTAGCATGTTCGAAACACGTAATTTCACAGAGGGAGAATCTAGGTAATTTACATATCTATTGGGTAGAACACGCTCCAACAGTTTTTTCCTATGAAAACTGCCTGATTTTAGAAACTGCTATTAGGAAATATCTGCAAACTCAGTGTTAATGTTTCTAGGTGTCCATATGCCTTGTATGGTGGATGAAAATTTTGTAATACACATGTACACAACTCATTAAGAATGTTTGTCCAATCCGTGATGTGTGTAGCGCGTTCAGAACGTGGACTGTCACGGTGAGGCAAACTATGTAAATTACATATCTATAGGTTAGAACACGCGCCAGGAGCATTTTACTGAAAAATCTGCCTCAGTTTGGAAACTGGTGTTATGAAAAAGCTGCAAAATCTGAGTAAATGCTTCAAGGTGACAATGTGTCTTCAATGGGTTATTAAAGATGTGTAATTCACATGCTAATAACTCAGCAGTGAATATTTGTTGAATCGTTGGTGCATGTACCATTTTCGGAACACGGAATGTGATGGTGACGGTATCTATTAAAATGAGATGTCTATTGGTTAGAACATGCACCAAAAGAATTTTTCTGCGAAAACTGCCTGATTTTCGTAAATGACGATAGGAAAACCTGCGAAATCTAAGTAAATGTTTCTAGGGGTAAATATGCATTGTATTGTGGTTGAAAAATCTGTAATCCACATGCTCACGGTCATTAAATAATATTTGTCGAAGCCGTGATGAATGAAACGTTTTCGGAAAATGGAATGTCTCGGTGAGTGAAGCTCTGGAAATAACAATTCTATTGGATAGAACCCGCTTGAATTGAATGTTTCTGTGAAAATTTAATGATTTTCGAAACTGGATGTTAGGAAAATCCTGCGAAATCAGAATAACTTCTTCTAGGGGTAAATATGCCTTGTATGGTGGATGAAAGTTCGGTAATCCACATGCTCACACTCATTAAAGAATGTTTGTCGAACTCGTGATGCATGTAACTTGTTCGGAATACGGAATGTCATAGTTAAGGAAACAATATAAGTTACATGTCTATTGGGGAGAACTCGCTTGAAGAGGATAATTCTGCGAAATGTGCCTCATTTTGGAAACTGCCGTTAGGAGAACCCATTGAAATCTGAGAAAATGCTTCTAAGTGTCAATATGCCTTGAATGGTGAATGAAAGTCCGGTAATCCACATGTTAATAACAGTGTAGTAATTAATTTTTAAACCGTGATTCATGTAGCGCTTATGGAAAATGGAATTTCACGGTAATGAATCTATGTAAATTACAATTCTATAGAGTAGAACGAGCTAGAAGAGAATTTTTCTGCGAAAATTGCATGATTACCGAATCTGAAGTTTGGAAAAAGCTGCAAAAAGGGAGTAAATATTTGCAGGGGTTAATGTGCCTTTATGTTGCAAGAAAGTTCGGTAATCCAAATTTTCACAACATATTAAAGAATCCTTTTCTAATCCGTGATGCATGTAGCGTGTTCTGAACGTGGATTTTCACGGTGATTGAAACAATCTAAATGACTTCTCTATTGGGTAGAAGTTGCTCCGAGAGATTTTTTCTGCCAAAACTTCGTCATTTTTGAAACTGGCATTTAGAAAACGCTGCAAAATCTGAGAAATAATTCTAACAATCAATATTCAATGTATTGTGATGAAAGTTCGGTAATCCACATGCTGACAAATTTGTAGTGAATATTTGTCGAAACCTTTATTCATGTAACATGTTTGGAACACGGAATTTCACGATGACGGATTTTATGGGAATTGCATGTCTACTGGGTAGAACTCGCTCCAAGAGGATTTTACTGTGGAAACTGCATGATTTTAGAGATTGACATTAGGAGAATACTAGTAAATCTGAATAAAATTTCTATGTATAAATATGCAATTTAATTTGGATTAAATTTTGTTAATACACATGCTCACATCTCATTAAAGAACGTTTGTTGAATTCGTGGTGCATGTAACGTGTTCAGAACACGGAATGTCACGTAGATTGAAAGTAGGGAAATTACTTATCATTTGGGTAGAAATGGCTCCAAGACCATTTTTCTGCCAAATCTGCCTCATTTTCAAACCTGGCGTTCAAAGTAACATGTGAAATCTGAGAAAATTCTTCAAAGTGTCAATAAGCCTTGTATGGTGGAATAAAGAGCTTTAATCCACTTGCTAACAACTCTGTAGTGAATATTTGTCGCATCCGAGATGCATGAAGCGTGTTCGTAACACGGAATTTGACGGTGAGCGAATCCATGTAAATTATATTTCTATTGGTTAGAAGAGGCTCCAAGAGGTTTTTGCCGTGAAATCTGACTCATTTTCGAAACTGGCGTTTGGAAATCTCTGTGAAATCACAGAAAATACATCTAAGCATCTATATGCCTTCTATCGTGAGAAAGTCCTGTAATCCACATGCAAACAACTATGTAGTGTATTTTTCTCGAAACATTTCTGCATGTAGCATGTTCGAAACACGTAATTTCACAGCGAGAGAATCTATGGAATTTACATATCTATTGGGTAGAATACGCTCCAACACTTTTTTCCTATGAAAACTGACTGATCTTCGAAACAGCTATTAGGAAATATCTGCGAACTAAGTGTTAATGTTTCTAGGTGTTAATATGCCTAGTATGGTGGATGAAAGTTTTGTAATACACATGTACACAACTCATTAAGAATGTTTGTCAAATCTGTGATGTGTGTAGCTCGTTCAGAACATGGACTGTCACGGTGAGGCAAACTATGTAAATTACATATCTATTGGTTAGAACACGCTCCAGGAGCATTTTACTGGAAAATGTGCCTCAGTTTGGAAACTGGTGTAATGAAAACCCTGCAAAATCTGAGTAAATGCTTTAAGGTGACAATATGCCTTCAATGGGTTATTAAAGATGTGTAATTCACATGCTAAGAACTCAGCAGTGAATATTTGTTGAATCCGTGGTGCATGGTCCATTTTCGGAACACGGAATATTACGGTGAAGGTATCTATGAAAATGAGATGTCTATTGGATACAACATGCACCAAGAGAATTTTTCTGCGAAAACTGCCTGATTTTCGTAACTGACGTTAGGAAAACCTGCGAAATCTAAGTAAATGTTTCTAGGTCTAAATATGCCTTGTATTGTGGTCGAAAAATCGGTAATCCACATGCTCACGGTCATTAAATAATGTTTGTCGAAGCCGTGATGAATATAACGTTTTCGGAACACGGAATGTCTCGGTGAGTGAAGCTCTGAAAATAACAATTCTGCTGGATAGAACTCGCTTGAAGTGAATGTTTCTGTGAAAATTTCATGATTTTCAAAACTGGATGTAAAGAAAAACCTGCGAAATCAGAATAACTAATTCTAGGTGTAAATATGCCTTGTATGGTGGATGAAAGTTTGTTAATCCACATGCTCACACTCAATAAAGAATGTTTGTCGAACTCGTGATGCATGTAACGTGTTTGGAATACGGAATGTCATAGTGAAGGAAACAATTTAAGTTACATATCTATTGGGTAGAACTCACTTGAAGAGAATTTTACTGCGAATTGTGCCTCATTTTGTAAACTTCCATTAGGAGAACACTGTGAAATCTGGGAAAATGCTTCTAAGTGTCAATATGCCTTGACTGGTGAATGAAAGTCCGGTAATCCACATTTTAATAACAGTGTAGTAATTTTTTTAAACCGTGATTCATGTAGCGCTTTTGAAAAATGGAATTTCACGGAAATGAAACTCTGTAAATTACAATTCTATTGAGTAGAACTATCTAGAGGAGAATTTTTCTTCAAAAATTGCATGATATCGAATCTGAAGTTTGGGAAAAGCTGCAAAAAGGGACTAAATATTTGCAGGTGTAAGTGTGCCATTATGTTGCAAGAAAGTTCAGTAATCCACATTTTCACAACATATTAAAGAATATTTTTCTAATCCGTGATGCATGTAGCGTGTTCAGAACGTGGATTTCACGGTGATTGAAACAATGTTAATGACTTCTCTATTGGGTAGAACTAGCTCCGAGAGAGTTTATCTGCGAAAACATTGTCATTTTTGAACCTGGCGTTTAGAAAACGCTGCAAAATCTGAGAAAATACTTCTAAAAATCAATATTCAATGTATTGTGATGAAAATTCGATAATCAACATGCTAACAAATTAGTAGTGAATATTTGTCGAATCCTTTATGCATGTAACATGTTCGGAACACGGAATTTCACGGCCAGGGAATTTATGTAAATTACATTTCCCTTGGTTAGAAATCACTCCAAGAGGTTTTTCCTGAGGTATCGGCCTGATTTTCGAAAGTGGCGTTAGGAAAAACCTGCGAACCCAGATTACTAGATTCTCGGTGTACATCTGCCTTTTATGGTGGATGAAAGTTCGGTAATCCGCATGCTAACTACTCTGTAGTGAATATTTGTCGAATCCGAGATACGTGAAGCGTGTTCGGAACACAGGATATCACGGTGAGCGAATCTATGTAAAATACATGTCCCTTGGGTAGAATTTGCTCTAAGAGTTTTTTCTGAGAAATCTGCCTCATTTTTGAACCTGGCGTTTGAAAATCTCTGCAAAATCAGAGAAAATGCTTCAAAGTGTCAATATGCCTTGTATTGTGATGCAAGATCGTAAAACCACATGCAAACAAATCTGTGGTGAATATTTTTAGAGAGCGTTATGCATGCAGTGTGATCTTATCATGGAAAATCCCGGCGATGGATTCTATGTAAATTACACACCTATTGGTTAGAATTCGCTCCAAAAATTTTTCCCTGAGAAAACGGCCTGATTTTCCCTACTGGCATTAGGAAAAACTGCAAATTGAGTTAAAGTTTCTAGTTGTAAATATGCCATATATGGTGGATGAAAGTTCTGTAATCTACATGTTCACAAGTCATTCGTGAAAGTTTGTTGAAACCTTGATGCATGTAGCGTGTTCGGAAAATGGAATGTCACTGTGAGGGAAACTATGTAAATTACATTTTTATTGGGAAGTACTCGCTCCACGAGGATTTTTCTGACAAATCTGCCTCATTTTCAAAACTGGAATTAGGAAAAATTTCGAAATGTGAGAAAATGCTTCAAATTGTCAACATGGCTTTTATGGTGGATGAAAGTTCGCTAATCCTTATGCTAACAACTCTGTAGTGAATATTTGTCGAATCCGTGATGCATGTAGCTTTTTCGGAACACGGAATTCCACGATGACGGGTTCTATGTAAATTGCCTGTCTATTGGGTAGAACTCGCTCCAAGAGGATCTTTTGTGGAAACTACATGATTTTAGAGACTGACATTAGGAGAATACTACTAAATCAGAATAAAATTTCTATGTATAAATATGCACTGTAAGGTGGATTAAAGTTCGTTAATACACATGTTCACAACTCATTAAAGAAGGTTTGTTGAATCCGTGGTGCATGTAACGTGTTCAGAACGCGGAATGTCACGGTGATTGAAAGTAGGGAAATTACCTATCTTTTGGGTAGAACTGGCTCCAAGAGCATTTTTCTGCCAAATCTTCCTCATTTCAAAACTGGCGTTCAAACTAACGTGTGAAATCAGGGAAAATTCTTCAAAGTGTCAGTAAGCCTTGTATGGTGGGCGAAAGTGCTGTAATCCACTTGCTAACAACTCTGTAGTGAATGTTTGTCGCATCCGAGATGCATGTAACGTGTTCGGAACACGGAATTTGACGGTGAGCGAATCCATGTAAATTACATGTCTATTGGTTAGAACCCGCTCCAAGAGGTTTTTGCCGTGAAATCTGCCTCATTTTCGAAACTGGCATTTTGAAAGCTCTGTGAAATCAGAGAAAAACTTCTAAGCATCTATATGCCGACTACTGTGATGAAAGTCCTGTAATCCACATGCAAACAACTCTGTAGTGTATTTTTGTCGAAACTTTTCTGCATGTAGCATGTTCGAAACATGTAATTTCACAGCGGGAGAATCTATGTAATTTACATATCTATTGGGTAGAACACGCTCCAACACTTTTTTCCTTTGAAAACTGCCTGATTATCGAAACTGGTATTAGGAAATATCTGCGAACTCAGTGTTAATGTTTCTAGGTGTCAATATGCCATGTATGGTGGATGAAAGTTTTGTAATGCACATGTACACAACTCATTAAGAATGTTTGTCAAATCTGTGATGTGTGTAGCTCGTTCGGAACATGGACTGTCACGGTGAGGCAAACTATGTAAATTACATATCTATTGGTTAGAACACGCTCCAGGAGCATTTTACTGGAAAATGTGCCTCAGTTTGGAAACTGGTGTAATGAAAACCCTGCAAAATCTGAGTAAATGCTTTAAGGTGACAATATGTCTTCAATGGGTTATTAAAGATGTGTAATTCACATGCTAAGAACTCAGCAGTGAATATTTGTTGAATCCGTGGTGCATGGTTCATTTTCGGAACACGGAATGTTACGGTGAAGGTATCTATGAAAATGAGATGTCTATTGGATACAACATGCACCAAGAGAATTTTTCTGCGAAAACTGCCTGATTTTCGTAACTGACGTTAGGAAAGCCTGCGAAATCTAAGTAAATGTTTCTAAGGGTAAATATGCCTTGTATTGTGGTTGAAAAATCGGTAATCCACATGCTCACGGTCATTAAATAATGTTTGTCGAAGCTTTGATGAATGTAACGTTTTCGGAACACGGAATGTCTCGGTGAGTGAAGCTCTGAAAATAACAATTCTGTTGGATAGAACTCGCTTGAATTGAATGTTTCTGTGAAAATTTCATGATTTTCTTAACTGGATTTAAGGAAAATCCTGCGAAATCAGAATAACTACTTCTAGGTGTAAATATGCCTTGTATGGTGGATGAAAGTTGGGTAATTCACATGCTCACACTCAATTAAGAATGTTTGTCGAACTCATGTTGCATGTAACGTGTTTGGAATACGGAATGTCATAGTGAATGAAACAATGTGAGTTACATGTCTATTGGGTAGAACTCGCTTGAACAGAATTTTTCTGCGAAATGTGCCTCATTTTCACAAGTGCCTTTAGGAGAACCCTGTGAAATCTGAGAAAATGCTTCTAAGTGACAATATGCCTTGACTGGTGAATGAAAGTCCGGTAATCCACATGTTAATAACAGTGTAGTTATTTTTTTAAACCGTGATTCATATAGCACTTTTAAAAAATGGAATTTCACGGTAATGAATCTATGTAAATTACAATTCTATTGAGTAGAATGATCTAGAAGAGAATTTTCTGCGAAAATTGCATGATTATCCAATCTGAAGTTTGGAAAAAGCTGCAAAAAGGGAGTAAATATTTGCAGGTGTAAGTGTGCCATTATTTTGCAAGAAAGTTCAGTAATCCACATTTTCACAACATATTAAAGAATCTTTTTCTAATCCGTGATGCATGTAGCGTGTTCAGAACGTGGAATTTCACGGTGATTGAAACAATGTAAATGACTTCTCTATTGGGTAGATCTCGCTCCGAGAGAGTTTTTCGGCAAAAACTTTGTCATTTTTCAACCTGTCGTTTAGAAAATGCTGTAAAATCTGAGAAAATACTTCTAAGAATCAATATTCAATATATTGTGATGAAAGTTCGGTAATCCACATGCCAACAAATTAGTAGTGAATAATTGTCGAATCCTTTATGCATGTAACATGTTCGGAACACGGAATTTCACGGCCAGGGAATTTATGTAAATTACATTTCCCTTGGTTAGAAATCACCCCAAGAGATTTTTCCTGAGAAATCGGCCTGATTTTCGAAAGTGGCGTTAGGAAAAACCTGCGAACCCAGATTACTAGATTCTCGGTGTACATCTGCCTTTTATGGTGGATGAAAGTTCGGTAATCCGCATGCTAACTACTCTGTAGTGAATATTTGTCGAATCCGAGATACGTGAAGCGTGTTCGGAACACAGGATATCACGGTGAGCGAATCTATGTAAAATACATGTCTCTTGGGTAGAATTTGCTCTAAGAGTTTTTTCTGAGAAATCTGCCTCATTTTTGAACCTGGCGTTTGAAAATCTCTGCAAAATCAGAGAAAATGCTTCAAAGTGTCAATATGCCTTGTATTGTGATGCAAGATCGTAAAACCACATGCAAACTAATCTGTGGTGAATATTTTTAGAAAGCGTTATGCATGCAGTGTGATCGTATCATGGAAAATCCCGGCGATGGATTCTATGTAAATTACACACCTATTGGTTAGAAATTGCTCCAAAAATTTTTCCCTGAGAAAACGGCCTGATTTTCCATACTGGCATTAGGAAAAAGCTGCAAATTCAGAGTTAAAGTTTCTAGTTGTAAATATGCCATATATGGTGGATGAAAGTTCTGTAATCTACATGTTCACAAGTCATTCGTGAAAGTTTGTTGAAAACTTGATGCATGTAGCGTGTTCGGAAAATGGAATGTCACTGTGGGGGAAACTATGTAAATTACATTTCTATTCTGATGTACTCGCTCCACGAGAATTTTTCTGACAAATCTGCCTCCTTTTCAAAACTGGAATTAGGAAAAACTTTCAAAATGTGAGAAAATGCTTCAAATTGTCAACATGGCTTACATGGTGGATGAAAGTTCGGTAATCCTTATGCTAACAACTCTGTAGTGAATATTTTTCAAATCCGTGATGCATGTAGATTTTTCGGAACACGGAATTCCACGATGACGGGTTCTATGTAAATTGCATGTCTATTGGGTAGAACTCGCTCCAAGAGGATCTTTCTGTGGAAACTGCATGATTTTAGAGACTGACATTAGGAGAATACTACTAAATCAGAATAAAATTTCTATGTATAAATATGCACTGTAAGGTGGATTAAAGTTCGTTAATACATGTTCACAACTCATTAAATAAGGTTTGTTGAATCCGTGGTGCATGTAACGTGTTCAGAACACGGAATGTCACGGTGATTGAAAGTAGGGAAATTACCTATCTTTTGGGTAGAACTGGCTCCAAGAGCATTTTTCTGCCAAATCTGCCTCATTTTCAAAACTGGCGTTCAAACTAACGTGTGAAATCTGAGAAAAATCTTCAAAGTGTCAGTAAGCCTTGTATGGTGGAGGAAAGTGCTGTAATCCACTTGCTAACAACTCTGTAGTGAATGATTGTCGCATCCGAGATGCATGTAGCGTGTTCGGAACACGGAATTTGACGGTGAGCGAATCCATGTAAATTACATGTCTATTGGTTAGAACCCGCTCCAAGAGGATTTTGCCGCGAACTCTGCCTCATTTTCGAAACTGGCATTTTGAAAGCTCTGTGAAATCAGAGAAAAAGCTTCTAAGCATCGATATGCCTACTACTGTGATGAAAGTCCTGTAATCCACATGCAAACATCTCTGTAGTGTATTTTTGTCGAATCTTTTCTGCATGTAGCATGTTCGAAACATGTAAATTCACAGAGGGAGAATCTATGTAATTTACATATCTATTGGGTAGAACACGCTCCAACAGTTTTTTCCTTTGAAAACTGCCTGATTTTCGAAACTGGTATAAGGAAATATCTGCAAACTCAGTGTTAATGTTTCTAGGTGTCAATATGCCATGTATGGTGGATGAAAGTTTTGTAATACACATGTACACAACTCATTAAGAATGTTTGTCAAATCTGTGATGTGTGTAGCTCGTTCGGAACATGGACTTTCACGGTGAGGCAAACTATGTAAATTACATATCTATTGGTTAGAACACGCTCCAGGAACATTTTACTGGAAAATGTGCCTCAGTTTGGAAACTGGTGTAATGAAAACCCTGCAAAATCTGAGTAAATGCTTTAAGGTGACAATATGTCTTCAATGGGTTATTAAAGATGTGTAATTCACATGCTAAGAACTCAGCAGTGAATATTTGTTGAATCCGAGGTGCATGGTCCATTTTCGGAACACCGAATGTTACGGTGAAGGTATCTATGAAAATGAGATGTCTATTGGATACAACATGCACCAAGAGAATTTTTCTGCGAAAACTGCCTGATTTTCGTAACTGATGATAGGAAAACCTGCGAAATCAAAGTAAATGTTTCTAGGGGTAAATATGCATTGTATTGTGCTTGAGAAATCAGTAATCCACATGCTCACGGTCATTAAATAATGTTTGTCGAAGCCGTGATGAATGTAACGTTTTCGGAACACGGAATGTCTCGGTGAGTGAAGCTCTGTAAATAACAATTCTACTGGAGAGAACTCACTTGAATTGAATGTTTCTGTGAAAATTTCATGATTTTCGAATCTGGATGTTAGGAAAATCCTGCGAAATCAGAATAACTACTTCTAGGTGTAAATACACCTTGTATGGTGGATGAAAGTTCGGTAATCCACATGCTCACACTCATTAAAGAATGTTTGTCGAACTCGTGATGCATGTAACATGTTCGGAATATGGAATGTCATAGTGAAGGAAACAATATAAGTTAAATGTCTATTGGGTAGAACTCGCTTGAAGAGTATTATTCTGCGAAATGTGCCTCATTTTGAAAACTGCCGTTAGGAGGACCCTGTGAAATCAGAGAAAGTGCTTCTAAGTGTCAATATGCCTTGACTGGTGAATGAATGTCCGGTAATCCACATGTTAATAACAATGTAGTATTTATTAAACCGTGATTCATGTAGCGCTTATGGAAAATGGAATTTCACGGTAATGAATCTATGTAAATTACAATTCTATAGAGTAGAACGAGCTAGAAGAGAATTTTTCTGCGAAAATTGCATGATTAACGAATCTGAAGTTTGGAAAAAGCTACAAAAAGGGATTAAATATTTGCAGTGGTAAATGTGCCTTTATGTTGCAAGAAAATTCAGTAATCCACATTTTCACAACATATTAAAGCATCTTTTTCTAACCCGAGATGCATGTAGCGTGTTCTGAACGTGTATTTTCACGGTGATTGAAACAATGTAAATGACTTCTCTATTGGGTAGAAGTTCCTCCGAGAGAGTTTTTCTGCAAAAACTTCGTCATTTTTGAACCTGGCGTTTAGAAAACGCTGCAAAATCTGAGAAAATACTTCTAACAATCAATATTCAATGTATTGTGATGAAAGTTCGGTATTCCACATGCTAACAAATTTGTAGTGTATAATTGTCGAATCATTTATGCATGTAACATGTTCGGAACACGGAATTTCTCGATGACGGGTTCTATTTAAATTGCATGTCTATTGGGTAGAACTCGATCCAAGAGGATTTTTCTGTGGAAACTGCATGATTTTAGAGACTGACATTAGGAGAATACTACTAAATCAGAATAAAATTTCTATGTATAAATATGCACTGTAATTTGGAATAAAGTTCGTTAATACACATGTTCACAACTCATTAAAGAACGTTTTTGGAATCCGTGGTGCATGTAACATGTTCCGAACACGGAATTTCATGGCCAGGGAATTTCTTTAAATTACATTTCCCATGGTTAGAAATCACTTCAAGAGATTTTTCCTGAGAAATCGGCCTGTTTTATGAAATTGGCATTAGGAAACACCTGCGAACCCAGATTACTAGATTCTCGCTGTACCTCTGCCTTTTATGGTGGATGAAAGTTCGGTAATCCGCATGCTAACTACTGTGTAGTGAATATTTGTCGAATCCTAGATACATGAAGTATGTTCGGAACACAGAATATCACGGTGAGCGAATCTATGTAAAATACATGTCTCTTGGGTAGAATTTACTCTAAGAGTTTTTTCTGAGAAATCTGGCTCATTTTTGAACCTGGCGTTTGAAAATCTCTGCAAAATCAGAGAAAATGCTTCTAAGAATCAATATTCAATGTATTGTGATGAAAGTTCGGTAATCCACATGCTGACAAATTTGTAGTGAATATTTGTCGAATCCTTTATGCATGTAATTTGTTTGGAACACGGAATTTCACGATGACGGATTCTATGGAAATTGCATGTCTATTGGGTAGAACTCGCTCCAAGAGGATTATTCTGTGGAAACTGCATGATTTTAGAGACTGACATTAGGAGAATACTACTAAATCAGAATAAAATTTCTATGTATATATATGCACTGTAAGGTGGATTAAATTTCGTTAATACACATGCTCACAACTCGTTAAAGAACGTTTGTTGAATCCGTGGTGCATGTAACGTGTTCAGAACACGGAATGTCATGGTGATTGATAGTAGGGAAATTAACTATCATTTGGGTAGAACTGGCTCCAAGACCATTTTTCTGCCAAATCTGCCACATTTTAAAAATTGGGGTTCATTCTAAACTGTGAAATCTGAGAAAATTATTCAAAGTGTCAGTAAGCCATGTATGGTGGATGAAAGTGCTGTAAACCACTTGCTAACAACTCTGTAGTGAATATTTGTCGCATCCGAGATGCATGAAGATTGTTCGGAACACGGAATTTGACGGTGAGCGAATCCATGTAAATTACATGTCTATTGGTTAGAACAGGCTCCAAGAGTTTTTTGCCATGACATCTGCCTCATTTTCGAAACTGACGTTTGGAAAACACTGTGAAATCACAGAAAATGCATCTAAGCATCTATATGCCTTCTATAGTGAGAAAGTCCATTAATCGACATGCAAACAACTATCTAGTGTATTTTTCTCGAAACTTTTCTGCATGTAGCATGTTCGAAACACGTAATTTCACATTGGGAGAATCTAGGTTATTTACATATCTATTGGGTAGAACACGCTCCAACAGTTTTTTCCTATGAAAACTGCCTGATTTTAGAAACTGCTATTAGGAAATATCTGCAAACTCAGTGTTAATGTTTCTAGGTGTCCATATGCCTTGTATGGTGGATGAAAATTTTGTAATACACATGTACACAACTCATTAAGAATGTTTGTCCAATCCGTGATATGTGTAGCTCGTTTAGAACGTGGACCGTCACGGTGAGGCAAACTATGTAAATTACATATCTATAGGTTAGAACACGCTCCAGGAGCATTTAACTGAAAAATCTGCCTCAGTTGGGAACTGGTGTTATGAAAACGCTGCAAAATATGAGTAAATGCTTCAAGGTGACAATGTGTCTTCAATGGGTTATTAAAGATGTGTAATTCACATGCTAAGAACTCAGCAGTGAATATTTGTTGAATCCGTGGTGCATGTACCGTTTTCGGAACACGGAATGTGACGGTGACGGTATCTATTAAAATGAGATTTCTATTGGTTAGAACATGCACCAAGAGAATTTTTCTGCGAAAACTGCCTGATTTTCGTAACTGACGATATGAAACCCTGCGAAATCTAAGTAAATGTTTCTAGGGATAAATATACATTGTATTCTGGTTGAAAAATCGGTAATCCACATGCTCACGGTCATTAAATAATGTTTGTCGAAGCCGTGATGAATGTCACGTTTTCGGAAAATGGAATGTCTCGGTGAGTGAAGCTCTGGAAATAACAATTCTACTGGATAGAACTCGCTTGAATTGAATGTTTCTGTGAACATTTCATGATTTTGGAAACTGGATGTAAGGAAAATCCTGCGAAATCAGAATAACTACTTCTAGGTGTAAATATGCCTTGTATGGTGGATGAAAGTTCGGTAATCCACATGCTCACACTCATTAAAGAATGTTTGTCGAGCTCGTGATGCATGTAACATGTTCGGAATACGGAATGTCATAGTGAAGGAAACAATGTAAGTTATATGTCTATTGGGTAGAACTCGCTTGAAGAGAATTATTCTGCGAAATGTGCCTCATTTTGAAAACTGCCGTTAGGAGAACCCTGTGAAATCTGAGAAAATGCTTCTAAGTGTCAATATGCCTTGAATGGTGAATGAAAGTCCGGTAATCCACATGTTAATAACAGTGTAGTAATTATTTATTAAACCGTGATTCATGTAGCACTTATGGAAAATGGAATTTCATGGTAATTAATCTATGTAAATTACAATTCTATAGAGTAGAACGAGCTAGAAGAGAATTTTTCTGTGAAAATTGCATGATTACCGAATCTGAAGTTTGGAAAAAGCTGCAAAATGGGAGTAAATATTTGCAGGGGTAAATGTGCCTTTTTGTTGCAAGAAAGTTCGGTAATCCAAATTTAAACAATATATTAAAGAATCTTTTTCTAATCCATGATGCATGTAGCGTGTTCTGAACGTGGATTTTCACGGTGATTGAAACAATGTAAATGACTTCTCTATTGGGTAGAAGTTGCTCTGAGAGAGTTTTTCTGCGAAAACGTCGTCATTTTTGAACCTGGCGTTTAGAAAACGCTGCAAAATCTGAGAAAATACTTCTAAGAATCAATATTCAATGTATTGTGATGAAAGTTCGGTAATCCACATGCTAACAAATTTGTAGTGAATATTTGTCGAATCCTTTATGCATGTAACATGTTGGGAACACGGAATTTCATGATGACGGAATCTATGTAAATTGCATGTCTATTGGGTAGAACTCGCTCCAAGAGGATTTTTCTGTGGAAACTGCATGATTTTAGAGACTGACATTAGGAGAATACTACTAAATCAGAATAAAATTTCTATATATAAATATGCACTGTAATTTGGAATAAAGTTTGTTAATACACATGTTCACAACTCATTAAAGAACGTTTTTGGAATCCGTGGTGCATGTAACATGTTCCGAACACGGAATTTCATGGCCAGGGAATTTCTTTAAATTACATTTCCCATGGTTAGAAATCACTTCAAGAGATTTTTCCTGAGAAATCGGCCTGTTTTACGAAACTGGCATTAGGAAAATCCTGCGAACCCAGATTACTAGATTCTCGGTGTACATCTGCCTTTTATGGTGGATGAAAGTTCGGTAATCCGCATGCTAACTACTGTGTAGTGAATATTTGTCGAATCCGAGATAAGTGAAATATGTTCGGAACACAGGATATCACGGTGAGCGAATCTATGTAAAATACATGTCTCTTGGGTAGAATTTGCTCTAAGAGTTTTTTCTGAGAAATCTGCCTCATTTTTGAACCTGGCGTTTGAAAATCTCTGCAAAATCAGAGAAAATGCTTCAAAGTGTCAATATGCCTTGTATTGTGATGCAAGATCGTAAAACCACATGCAAACTAATCTGTGGTGAATATTTTTAGAAAGCGTTATGCATGCAGTGTGATCGTATCATGGAAAATCCCGGCGATGGATTCTATGTAAATTACACACCTATTGGTTAGAAATTGCTCCAAAAATTTTTCCCTGAGAAAACGGCCTGATTTTCCATACTGGCATTAGGAAAAAGCTGCAAATTCAGAGTTAAAGTTTCTAGTTGTAAATATGCCATATATGGTGGATGAAAGTTCTGTAATCTACATGTTCACAAGTCATTCGTGAAAGTTTGTTGAAAACTTGATGCATGTAGCGTGTTCGGAAAATGGAATGTCACTGTGGGGGAAACTATGTAAATTACATTTCTATTCTGAAGTACTCGCTCCACGAGAATTTTTCTGACAAATCTGCCTCCTTTTCAAAACTGGAATTAGGAAAAACTTTCAAAATGTGAGAAAATGCTTCAAATTGTCAACATGGCTTACATGGTGGATGAAAGTTCGGTAATCCTTATGCTAACAACTCTGTAGTGAATATTTTTCAAATCCGTGATGCATGTAGATTTTTCGGAACACGGAATTCCACGATGACGGGTTCTATGTAAATTGCATGTCTATTGGGTAGAACTCGCTCCAAGAGGATCTTTCTGTGGAAACTGCATGATTTTAGAGACTGACATTAGGAGAATACTACTAAATCAGAATAAAATTTCTATGTATAAATATGCACTGTAAGGTGGATTAAAGTTCGTTAATACATGTTCACAACTCATTAAAGAAGGTTTGTTGAATCCGTGGTGCATGTAACGTGTTCAGAACACGGAATGTCACGGTGATTGAAAGTAGGGAAATTACCTATCTTTTGGGTAGAACTGGCTCCAAGAGCATTTTTCTGCCAAATCTGCCTCATTTTCAAAACTGGCGTTCAAACTAACGTGTGAAATCTGAGAAAAATCTTCAAAGTGTCAGTAAGCCTTGTATGGTGGAGGAAAGTGCTGTAATCCACTTGCTAACAACTCTGTAGTGAATGATTGTCGCATCCGAGATGCATGTAGCGTGTTCGGAACACGGAATTTGACGGTGAGCGAATCCATGTAAATTACATGTCTATTGGTTAGAACCCGCTCCAAGAGGATTTTGCCGCGAACTCTGCCTCATTTTCGAAACTGGCATTTTGAAAGCTCTGTGAAATCAGAGAAAAAGCTTCTAAGCATCGATATGCCTACTACTGTGATGAAAGTCCTGTAATCCACATGCAAACATCTCTGTAGTGTATTTTTGTCGAATCTTTTCTGCATGTAGCATGTTCGAAACATGTAAATTCACAGAGGGAGAATCTATGTAATTTACATATCTATTGGGTAGAACACGCTCCAACAGTTTTTTCCTTTGAAAACTGCCTGATTTTCGAAACTGGTATAAGGAAATATCTGCAAACTCAGTGTTAATGTTTCTAGGTGTCAATATGCCATGTATGGTGGATGAAAGTTTTGTAATACACATGTACACAACTCATTAAGAATGTTTGTCAAATCTGTGATGTGTGTAGCTCGTTCAGAACATGGACTTTCACGGTGAGGCAAACTATGTAAATTACATATCTATTGGTTAGAACACGCTCCAGGAGCATTTTACTGGAAAATGTGCCTCAGTTTGGAAACTGGTGTAATGAAAACCCTGCAAAATCTGAGTAAATGCTTTAAGGTGACAATATGTCTTCAATGGGTTATTAAAGATGTGTAATTCACATGCTAAGAACTCAGCAGTGAATATTTGTTGAATCCGAGGTGCATGGTCCATTTTCGGAACACCGAATGTTACGGTGAAGGTATCTATGAAAATGAGATGTCTATTGGATACAACATGCACCAAGAGAATTTTTCTGTGAAAACTGCCTGATTTTCGTAACTGATGATAGGAAAACCTGCGAAATCAAAGTAAATGTTTCTAGGGGTAAATATGCATTGTATTGTGCTTGAGAAATCAGTAATCCACATGCTCAGGGTCATTAAAAAATTTTTGTCGAAGCCGTGATGAATGTAACGTTTTCGGAACACGGAATGTCTCGGTGAGTGAAGCTCTGTAAATAACAATTCTACTGGAGAGAACTCACTTGAATTGAATGTTTCTGTGAAAATTTCATGATTTTCGAATCTGGATGTTAGGAAAATCCTGCGAAATCAGAATAACTACTTCTAGGTGTAAATACACCTTGTATGGTGGATGAAAGTTCGGTAATCCACATGCTCACACTCATTAAAGAATGTTTGTCGAACTCGTGATGCATGTAACATGTTCGGAATATGGAATGTCATAGTGAAGGAAACAATATAAGTTAAATGTCTATTGGGTAGAACTCGCTTGAAGAGTATTATTCTGCGAAATGTGCCTCATTTTGAAAACTGCCGTTAGGAGGACCCTGTGAAATCAGAGAAAGTGCTTCTAAGTGTCAATATGCCTTGACTGGTGAATGAATGTCCGGTAATCCACATGTTAATAACAATGTAGTATTTATTAAACCGTGATTCATGTAGCGCTTATGGAAAATGGAATTTCACGGTAATGAATCTATGTAAATTACAATTCTATAGAGTAGAACGAGCTAGAAGAGAATTTTTCTGTGAAAATTGCATGATTAACGAATCTGAAGTTTGGAAAAAGCTACAAAAAGGGATTAAATATTTGCAGTGGTAAATGTGCCTTTATGTTGCAAGAAAATTCAGTAATCCACATTTTCACAACATATTAAAGCATCTTTTTCTAACCCGAGATGCATGTAGCGTGTTCTGAACGTGTATTTTCACGGTGATTGAAACAATGTAAATGACTTCTCTATTGGGTAGAAGTTCCTCCGAGAGAGTTTTTCTGCAAAAACTTCGTCATTTTTGAACCTGGCGTTTAGAAAACGCTGCAAAATCTGAGAAAATACTTCTAACAATCAATATTCAATGTATTGTGATGAAAGTTCGGTATTCCACATGCTAACAAATTTGTAGTGTATAATTGTCGAATCATTTATGCATGTAACATGTTCGGAACACGGAATTTCTCGATGACGGGTTCTATTTAAATTGCATGTCTATTGGGTAGAACTCGATCCAAGAGGATTTTTCTGTGGAAACTGCATGATTTTAGAGACTGACATTAGGAGAATACTACTAAATCAGAATAAAATTTCTATGTATAAATATGCACTGTAATTTGGAATAAAGTTCGTTAATACACATGTTCACAACTCATTAAAGAACGTTTTTGGAATCCGTGGTGCATGTAACATGTTCCGAACACGGAATTTCATGGCCAGGGAATTTCTTTAAATTACATTTCCCATGGTTAGAAATCACTTCAAGAGATTTTTCCTGAGAAATCGGCCTGTTTTATGAAATTGGCATTAGGAAACACCTGCGAACCCAGATTACTAGATTCTCGCTGTACCTCTGCCTTTTATGGTGGATGAAAGTTCGGTAATCCGCATGCTAACTACTGTGTAGTGAATATTTGTCGAATCCTAGATACATGAAGTATGTTCGGAACACAGAATATCACGGTGAGCGAATCTATGTAAAATACATGTCTCTTGGGTAGAATTTACTCTAAGAGTTTTTTCTGAGAAATCTGGCTCATTTTTGAACCTGGCGTTTGAAAATCTCTGCAAAATCAGAGAAAATGCTTCTAAGAATCAATATTCAATGTATTGTGATGAAAGTTCGGTAATCCACATGCTGACAAATTTGTAGTGAATATTTGTCGAATCCTTTATGCATGTAATTTGTTTGGAACACGGAATTTCACGATGACGGGTTCTATGGAAATTGCATGTCTATTGGGTAGAACTCGCTCCAAGAGGATTATTCTGTGGAAACTGCATGATTTTAGAGACTGACATTAGGAGAATACTACTAAATCAGAATAAAATTTCTATGTATATATATGCACTGTAAGGTGGATTAAATTTCGTTAATACACATGCTCACAACTCGTTAAAGAACGTTTGTTGAATCCGTGGTGCATGTAACGTGTTCAGAACACGGAATGTCATGGTGATTGATAGTAGGGAAATTAACTATCATTTGGGTAGAACTGGCTCCAAGACCATTTTTCTGCCAAATCTGCCACATTTTAAAAATTGGGGTTCAGTCTAAACTGTGAAATCTGAGAAAATTATTCAAAGTGTCAGTAAGCCATGTATGGTGGATGAAAGTGCTGTAAACCACTTGCTAACAACTCTGTAGTGAATATTTGTCGCATCCGAGATGCATGAAGATTGTTCGGAACACGGAATTTGACGGTGAGCGAATCCATGTAAATTACATGTCTATTGGTTAGAACAGGCTCCAAGAGTTTTTTGCCATGACATCTGCCTCATTTTCGAAACTGACGTTTGGAAAACACTGTGAAATCACAGAAAATGCATCTAAGCATCTATATGCCTTCTATAGTGAGAAAGTCCATTAATCGACATGCAAACAACTATCTAGTGTATTTTTCTCGAAACTTTTCTGCATGTAGCATGTTCGAAACACGTAATTTCACATTGGGAGAATCTAGGTTATTTACATATCTATTGGGTAGAACACGCTCCAACAGTTTTTTCCTATGAAAACTGCCTGATTTTAGAAACTGCTATTAGGAAATATCTGCAAACTCAGTGTTAATGTTTCTAGGTGTCCATATGCCTTGTATGGTGGATGAAAATTTTGTAATACACATGTACACAACTCATTAAGAATGTTTGTCCAATCCGTGATATGTGTAGCTCGTTTAGAACGTGGACCGTCACGGTGAGGCAAACTATGTAAATTACATATCTATAGGTTAGAACACGCTCCAGGAGCATTTAACTGAAAAATCTGCCTCAGTTGGGAACTGGTGTTATGAAAACGCTGCAAAATATGAGTAAATGCTTCAAGGTGACAATGTGTCTTCAATGGGTTATTAAAGATGTGTAATTCACATGCTAAGAACTCAGCAGTGAATATTTGTTGAATCCGTGGTGCATGTACCGTTTTCGGAACACGGAATGTGACGGTGACGGTATCTATTAAAATGAGATTTCTATTGGTTAGAACATGCACCAAGAGAATTTTTCTGCGAAAACTGCCTGATTTTCGTAACTGACGATATGAAACCCTGCGAAATCTAAGTAAATGTTTCTAGGGATAAATATACATTGTATTCTGGTTGAAAAATCGGTAATCCACATGCTCACGGTCATTAAATAATGTTTGTCGAAGCCGTGATGAATGTCACGTTTTCGGAAAATGGAATGTCTCGGTGAGTGAAGCTCTGGAAATAACAATTCTACTGGATAGAACTCGCTTGAATTGAATGTTTCTGTGAACATTTCATGATTTTGGAAACTGGATGTAAGGAAAATCCTGCGAAATCAGAATAACTACTTCTAGGTGTAAATATGCTTTGTATGGTGGATGAAAGTTCGGTAATCCACATGCTCACACTCATTAAAGAATGTTTGTCGAGCTCGTGATGCATGTAACATGTTCGGAATACGGAATGTCATAGTGAAGGAAACAATGTAAGTTATATGTCTATTGGGTAGAACTCGCTTGAAGAGAATTATTCTGCGAAATGTGCCTCATTTTGAAAACTGCCGTTAGGAGAACCCTGTGAAATCTGAGAAAATGCTTCTAAGTGTCAATATGCCTTGAATGGTGAATGAAAGTCCGGTAATCCACATGTTAATAACAGTGTAGTAATTATTTATTAAACCGTGATTCATGTAGCACTTATGGAAAATGGAATTTCATGGTAATTAATCTATGTAAATTACAATTCTATAGAGTAGAACGAGCTAGAAGAGAATTTTTCTGTGAAAATTGCATGATTACCGAATCTGAAGTTTGGAAAAAGCTGCAAAATGGGAGTAAATATTTGCAGGGGTAAATGTGCCTTTTTGTTGCAAGAAAGTTCGGTAATCCAAATTTAAACAATATATTAAAGAATCTTTTTCTAATCCATGATGCATGTAGCGTGTTCTGAACGTGGATTTTCACGGTGATTGAAACAATGTAAATGACTTCTCTATTGGGTAGAAGTTGCTCTGAGAGAGTTTTTCTGCGAAAACGTCGTCATTTTTGAACCTGGCGTTTAGAAAACGCTGCAAAATCTGAGAAAATACTTCTAAGAATCAATATTCAATGTATTGTGATGAAAGTTCGGTAATCCACATGCTAACAAATTTGTAGTGAATATTTGTCGAATCCTTTATGCATGTAACATGTTGGGAACACGGAATTTCATGATGACGGAATCTATGTAAATTGCATGTCTATTGGGTAGAACTCGCTCCAAGAGGATTTTTCTGTGGAAACTGCATGATTTTAGAGACTGACATTAGGAGAATACTACTAAATCAGAATAAAATTTCTATATATAAATATGCACTGTAATTTGGAATAAAGTTCGTTAATACACATGTTCACAACTCATTAAAGAACGTTTTTGGAATCCGTGGTGCATGTAACATGTTCCGAACACGGAATTTCATGGCCAGGGAATTTCTTTAAATTACATTTCCCATGGTTAGAAATCACTTCAAGAGATTTTTCCTGAGAAATCGGCCTGTTTTACGAAACTGGCATTAGGAAAATCCTGCGAACCCAGATTACTAGATTCTCGGTGTACATCTGCCTTTTATGGTGGATGAAAGTTCGGTAATCCGCATGCTAACTACTCTGTAGTGAATATTTGTCGAATCCGAGATACGTGAAGCGTGTTCGGAACACAGGATATCACGGTGAGCGAATCTATGTAAAATACATGTCTCTTGGGTAGAATTTGCTCTAAGAGTTTTTTCTGAGAAATCTGCCTCATTTTTGAACCTGGCGTTTGAAAATCTCTGCAAAATCAGAGAAAATGCTTCAAAGTGTCAATATGCCTTGTATTGTGATGCAAGATCGTAAAACCACATGCAAACTAATCTGTGGTGAATATTTTTAGAAAGCGTTATGCATGCAGTGTGATCGTATCATGGAAAATCCCGGCGATGGATTCTATGTAAATTACACACCTATTGGTTAGAAATTGCTCCAAAAATTTTTCCCTGAGAAAACGGCCTGATTTTCCATACTGGCATTAGGAAAAAGCTGCAAATTCAGAGTTAAAGTTTCTAGTTGTAAATATGCCATATATGGTGGATGAAAGTTCTGTAATCTACATGTTCACAAGTCATTCGTGAAAGTTTGTTGAAAACTTGATGCATGTAGCGTGTTCGGAAAATGGAATGTCACTGTGGGGGAAACTATGTAAATTACATTTCTATTCTGAAGTACTCGCTCCACGAGAATTTTTCTGACAAATCTGCCTCCTTTTCAAAACTGGAATTAGGAAAAACTTTCAAAATGTGAGAAAATGCTTCAAATTGTCAACATGGCTTACATGGTGGATGAAAGTTCGGTAATCCTTATGCTAACAACTCTGTAGTGAATATTTTTCAAATCCGTGATGCATGTAGATTTTTCGGAACACGGAATTCCACGATGACGGGTTCTATGTAAATTGCATGTCTATTGGGTAGAACTCGCTCCAAGAGGATCTTTCTGTGGAAACTGCATGATTTTAGAGACTGACATTAGGAGAATACTACTAAATCAGAATAAAATTTCTATGTATAAATATGCACTGTAAGGTGGATTAAAGTTCGTTAATACATGTTCACAACTCATTAAAGAAGGTTTGTTGAATCCGTGGTGCATGTAACGTGTTCAGAACACGGAATGTCACGGTGATTGAAAGTAGGGAAATTACCTATCTTTTGGGTAGAACTGGCTCCAAGAGCATTTTTCTGCCAAATCTGCCTCATTTTCAAAACTGGCGTTCAAACTAACGTGTGAAATCTGAGAAAAATCTTCAAAGTGTCAGTAAGCCTTGTATGGTGGAGGAAAGTGCTGTAATCCACTTGCTAACAACTCTGTAGTGAATGATTGTCGCATCCGAGATGCATGTAGCGTGTTCGGAACACGGAATTTGACGGTGAGCGAATCCATGTAAATTACATGTCTATTGGTTAGAACCCGCTCCAAGAGGATTTTGCCGCGAACTCTGCCTCATTTTCGAAACTGGCATTTTGAAAGCTCTGTGAAATCAGAGAAAAAGCTTCTAAGCATCGATATGCCTACTACTGTGATGAAAGTCCTGTAATCCACATGCAAACATCTCTGTAGTGTATTTTTGTCGAATCTTTTCTGCATGTAGCATGTTCGAAACATGTAAATTCACAGAGGGAGAATCTATGTAATTTACATATCTATTGGGTAGAACACGCTCCAACAGTTTTTTCCTTTGAAAACTGCCTGATTTTCGAAACTGGTATAAGGAAATATCTGCAAACTCAGTGTTAATGTTTCTAGGTGTCAATATGCCATGTATGGTGGATGAAAGTTTTGTAATACACATGTACACAACTCATTAAGAATGTTTGTCAAATCTGTGATGTGTGTAGCTCGTTCAGAACATGGACTTTCACGGTGAGGCAAACTATGTAAATTACATATCTATTGGTTAGAACACGCTCCAGGAGCATTTTACTGGAAAATGTGCCTCAGTTTGGAAACTGGTGTAATGAAAACCCTGCAAAATCTGAGTAAATGCTTTAAGGTGACAATATGTCTTCAATGGGTTATTAAAGATGTGTAATTCACATGCTAAGAACTCAGCAGTGAATATTTGTTGAATCCGAGGTGCATGGTCCATTTTCGGAACACCGAATGTTACGGTGAAGGTATCTATGAAAATGAGATGTCTATTGGATACAACATGCACCAAGAGAATTTTTCTGTGAAAACTGCCTGATTTTCGTAACTGATGATAGGAAAACCTGCGAAATCAAAGTAAATGTTTCTAGGGGTAAATATGCATTGTATTGTGCTTGAGAAATCAGTAATCCACATGCTCAGGGTCATTAAAAAATTTTTGTCGAAGCCGTGATGAATGTAACGTTTTCGGAACACGGAATGTCTCGGTGAGTGAAGCTCTGTAAATAACAATTCTACTGGAGAGAACTCACTTGAATTGAATGTTTCTGTGAAAATTTCATGATTTTCGAATCTGGATGTTAGGAAAATCCTGCGAAATCAGAATAACTACTTCTAGGTGTAAATACACCTTGTATGGTGGATGAAAGTTCGGTAATCCACATGCTCACACTCATTAAAGAATGTTTGTCGAACTCGTGATGCATGTAACATGTTCGGAATATGGAATGTCATAGTGAAGGAAACAATATAAGTTAAATGTCTATTGGGTAGAACTCGCTTGAAGAGTATTATTCTGCGAAATGTGCCTCATTTTGAAAACTGCCGTTAGGAGGACCCTGTGAAATCAGAGAAAGTGCTTCTAAGTGTCAATATGCCTTGACTGGTGAATGAATGTCCGGTAATCCACATGTTAATAACAATGTAGTATTTATTAAACCGTGATTCATGTAGCGCTTATGGAAAATGGAATTTCACGGTAATGAATCTATGTAAATTACAATTCTATAGAGTAGAACGAGCTAGAAGAGAATTTTTCTGTGAAAATTGCATGATTAACGAATCTGAAGTTTGGAAAAAGCTACAAAAAGGGATTAAATATTTGCAGTGGTAAATGTGCCTTTATGTTGCAAGAAAATTCAGTAATCCACATTTTCACAACATATTAAAGCATCTTTTTCTAACCCGAGATGCATGTAGCGTGTTCTGAACGTGTATTTTCACGGTGATTGAAACAATGTAAATGACTCCTCTATTGGGTAGAAGTTCCTCCGAGAGAGTTTTTCTGCAAAAACTTCGTCATTTTTGAACCTGGCGTTTAGAAAACGCTGCAAAATCTGAGAAAATACTTCTAACAATCAATATTCAATGTATTGTGATGAAAGTTCGGTATTCCACATGCTAACAAATTTGTAGTGTATAATTGTCGAATCATTTATGCATGTAACATGTTCGGAACACGGAATTTCTCGATGACGGGTTCTATTTAAATTGCATGTCTATTGGGTAGAACTCGATCCAAGAGGATTTTTCTGTGGAAACTGCATGATTATAGACACTGACATTAGGAGAATACTACTAAATCAGAATAAAATTTCTATGTATAAATATGCACTGTAATTTGGAATAAAGTTCGTTAATACACATGTTCACAACTCATTAAAGAACGTTTTTGGAATCCGTGGTGCATGTAACATGTTCCGAACACGGAATTTCATGGCCAGGGAATTTCTTTAAATTACATTTCCCATGGTTAGAAATCACTTCAAGAGATTTTTCCTGAGAAATCGGCCTGTTTTACGAAATTGGCATTAGGAAACACCTGCGAACCCAGATTACTAGATTCTCGCTGTACCTCTGCCTTTTATGGTGGATGAAAGTTCGGTAATCCGCATGCTAACTACTGTGTAGTGAATATTTGTCGAATCCTAGATACATGAAGTATGTTCGGAACACAGAATATCACGGTGAGCGAATCTATGTAAAATACATGTCTCTTGGGTAGAATTTACTCTAAGAGTTTTTTCTGAGAAATCTGGCTCATTTTTGAACCTGGCGTTTGAAAATCTCTGCAAAATCAGAGAAAATGCTTCTAAGAATCAATATTCAATGTATTGTGATGAAAGTTCGGTAATCCACATGCTGACAAATTTGTAGTGAATATTTGTCGAATCCGAGATACATGAAGTATGTTCGGAACACAGAATATCACGGTGAGCGAATCTATGTAAAATACATGTCTCTTGGGTAGAATTTGCTCTAAGAGTTTTTTCTGAGAAATCTGCCTCATTTTTGAACCTGGCGTTTGAAAATCTCTGCAAAATCAGAGAAAATGCTTGTAAGAATCAATATTCAAAGTATTGTGATGAATGTTCAGTAATCCACATGCTAACAAATTTGTAGTGAATATTTGTCGAATCCTTTATGCATGTAACATGTTCGGAACACGGAATTTCATGATGACAGATTCTATGTAAATTGCATGTCTATGGGGTAAAACTCGCTCCAAGAGGATTTTTCTGTGGAAACTGCATGATTATAGACACTGACATTAGGAGAATACTACTAAATCAGAATAAAATTTCTATGTATAAATATGCACTGTAATTTGGAATAAAGTTCGTTAATACACATGTTCACAACTCATTAAAGAACGTTTTTGGAATCCGTGGTGCATGTAACATGTTCCGAACACGGAATTTCATGGCCAGGGAATTTCTTTAAATTACATTTCCCATGGTTAGAAATCACTTCAAGAGATTTTTCCTGAGAAATCGGCCTGTTTTACGAAATTGGCATTAGGAAACACCTGCGAACCCAGATTACTAGATTCTCGCTGTACCTCTGCCTTTTATGGTGGATGAAAGTTCGGTAATCCGCATGCTAACTACTGTGTAGTGAATATTTGTCGAATCCTAGATACATGAAGTATGTTCGGAACACAGAATATCACGGTGAGCGAATCTATGTAAAATACATGTCTCTTGGGTAGAATTTACTCTAAGAGTTTTTTCTGAGAAATCTGGCTCATTTTTGAACCTGGCGTTTGAAAATCTCTGCAAAATCAGAGAAAATGCTTCTAAGAATCAATATTCAATGTATTGTGATGAAAGTTCGGTAATCCACATGCTGACAAATTTGTAGTGAATATTTGTCGAATCCTTTATGCATGTAATTTGTTTGGAACACGGAATTTCACGATGACGGGTTCTATGGAAATTGCATGTCTATTGGGTAGAACTCGCTCCAAGAGGATTATTCTGTGGAAACTGCATGATTTTAGAGACTGACATTAGGAGAATACTACTAAATCAGAATAAAATTTCTATGTATATATATGCACTGTAAGGTGGATTAAATTTCGTTAATACACATGCTCACAACTCGTTAAAGAACGTTTGTTGAATCCGTGGTGCATGTAACGTGTTCAGAACACGGAATGTCATGGTGATTGATAGTAGGGAAATTAACTATCATTTGGGTAGAACTGGCTCCAAGACCATTTTTCTGCCAAATCTGCCACATTTTAAAAATTGGGGTTCAGTCTAAACTGTGAAATCTGAGAAAATTATTCAAAGTGTCAGTAAGCCATGTATGGTGGATGAAAGTGCTGTAAACCACTTGCTAACAACTCTGTAGTGAATATTTGTCGCATCCGAGATGCATGAAGATTGTTCGGAACACGGAATTTGACGGTGAGCGAATCCATGTAAATTACATGTCTATTGGTTAGAACAGGCTCCAAGAGTTTTTTGCCATGAAATCTGCCTCATTTTCGAAACTGACGTTTGGAAAACACTGTGAAATCACAGAAAATGCATCTAAGCATCTATATGCCTTCTATAGTGAGAAAGTCCATTAATCGACATGCAAACAACTATCTAGTGTATTTTTCTCGAAACTTTTCTGCATGTAGCATGTTCGAAACACGTAATTTCACATTGGGAGAATCTAGGTTATTTACATATCTATTGGGTAGAACACGCTCCAACAGTTTTTTCCTATGAAAACTGCCTGATTTTAGAAACTGCTATTAGGAAATATCTGCAAACTCAGTGTTAATGTTTCTAGGTGTCCATATGCCTTGTATGGTGGATGAAAATTTTGTAATACACATGTACACAACTCATTAAGAATGTTTGTCCAATCCGTGATATGTGTAGCTCGTTTAGAACGTGGACCGTCACGGTGAGGCAAACTATGTAAATTATATATCTATAGGTTAGAACACGCTCCAGGAGCATTTAACTGAAAAATCTGCCTCAGTTGGGAACTGGTGTTATGAAAACGCTGCAAAATATGAGTAAATGCTTCAAGGTGACAATGTGTCTTCAATGGGTTATTAAAGATGTGTAATTCACATGCTAAGAACTCAGCAGTGAATATTTGTTGAATCCGTGGTGCATGTACCGTTTTCGGAACACGGAATGTGACGGTGACGGTATCTATTAAAATGAGATTTCTATTGGTTAGAACATGCACCAAGAGAATTTTTCTGCGAAAACTGCCTGATTTTCGTAACTGACGATATGAAACCCTGCGAAATCTAAGTAAATGTTTCTAGGGATAAATATACATTGTATTCTGGTTGAAAAATCGGTAATCCACATGCTCACGGTCATTAAATAATGTTTGTCGAAGCCGTGATGAATGTCACGTTTTCGGAAAATGGAATGTCTCGGTGAGTGAAGCTCTGGAAATAACAATTCTACTGGATAGAACTCGCTTGAATTGAATGTTTCTGTGAACATTTCATGATTTTGGAAACTGGATGTAAGGAAAATCCTGCGAAATCAGAATAACTACTTCTAGGTGTAAATATGCCTTGTATGGTGGATGAAAGTTCGGTAATCCACATGCTCACACTCATTAAAGAATGTTTGTCGAGCTCGTGATGCATGTAACATGTTCGGAATACGGAATGTCATAGTGAAGGAAACAATGTAAGTTATATGTCTATTGGGTAGAACTCGCTTGAAGAGAATTATTCTGCGAAATGTGCCTCATTTTGAAAACTGCCGTTAGGAGAACCCTGTGAAATCTGAGAAAATGCTTCTAAGTGTCAATATGCCTTGAATGGTGAATGAAAGTCCGGTAATCCACATGTTAATAACAGTGTAGTAATTATTTATTAAACCGTGATTCATGTAGCACTTATGGAAAATGGAATTTCATGGTAATTAATCTATGTAAACTACAATTCTATAGAGTAGAACGAGCTAGAAGAGAATTTTTCTGTGAAAATTGCATGATTACCGAATCTGAAGTTTGGAAAAAGCTGCAAAATGGGAGTAAATATTTGCAGGGGTAAATGTGCCTTTTTGTTGCAAGAAAGTTCGGTAATCCAAATTTAAACAATATATTAAAGAATCTTTTTCTAATCCATGATGCATGTAGCGTGTTCTGAACGTGGATTTTCACGGTGATTGAAACAATGTAAATGACTTCTCTATTGGGTAGAAGTTGCTCTGAGAGAGTTTTTCTGCGAAAACGTCGTCATTTTTGAACCTGGCGTTTAGAAAACGCTGCAAAATCTGAGAAAATACTTCTAAGAATCAATATTCAATGTATTGTGATGAAAGTTCGGTAATCCACATGCTAACAAATTTGTAGTGAATATTTGTCGAATCCTTTATGCATGTAACATGTTGGGAACACGGAATTTCATGATGACGGAATCTATGTAAATTGCATGTCTATTGGGTAGAACTCGCTCCAAGAGGATTTTTCTGTGGAAACTGCATGATTTTAGAGACTGACATTAGGAGAATACTACTAAATCAGAATAAAATTTCTATATATAAATATGCACTGTAATTTGGAATAAAGTTCGTTAATACACATGTTCACAACTCATTAAAGAACGTTTTTGGAATCCGTGGTGCATGTAACATGTTCCGAACACGGAATTTCATGGCCAGGGAATTTCTTTAAATTACATTTCCCATGGTTAGAAATCACTTCAAGAGATTTTTCCTGAGAAATCGGCCTGTTTTACGAAACTGGCATTAGGAAAAACCTGCGAACCCAGATTACTAGATTCTCGGTGTACATCTGCCTTTTATGGTGGATGAAAGTTCGGTAATCCGCATGCTAACTACTGTGTAGTGAATATTTGTCGAATCCGAGATAAGTGAAATATGTTCGGAACACAGAATATCACGGTGAGCGTATCTATGTAAAATACATGTCTCTTGGGTAGAATTTACTCTAAGAGTTTTTTCTGAGAAATCTGGCTCATTTTTGAACCTGGCGTTTGAAAATCTCTGCAAAATCAGAGAAAATGCTTCTAAGAATCAATATTCAATGTATTGTGATGAAAGTTCGGTAATCCACATGCTGACAAATTTGTAGTGAATATTTGTCGAATCCGAGATACATGAAGTATGTTCGGAACACAGAATATCACGGTGAGCGAATCTATGTAAAATACATGTCTCTTGGGTAGAATTTGCTCTAAGAGTTTTTTCTGAGAAATCTGCCTCATTTTTGAACCTGGCGTTTGAAAATCTCTGCAAAATCAGAGAAAATGCTTGTAAGAATCAATATTCAAAGTATTGTGATGAAAGTTCAGTAATCCACATGCTAACAAATTTGTAGTGAATATTTGTCGAATCCTTTATGCATGTAACATGTTCGGAACACGGAATTTCATGATGACAGATTCTATGTAAATTGCATGTCTATGGGGTAAAACTCGCTCCAAGAGGATTTTTCTGTGGAAACTGCATGATTATAGACACTGACATTAGGAGAATACTACTAAATCAGAATAAAATTTCTATGTATAAATATGCACTGTAATTTGGAATAAAGTTCGTTAATACACATGTTCACAACTCATTAAAGAACGTTTTTGGAATCCGTGGTGCATGTAACATGTTCCGAACACGGAATTTCATGGCCAGGGAATTTCTTTAAATTACATTTCCCATGGTTAGAAATCACTTCAAGAGATTTTTCCTGAGAAATCGGCCTGTTTTACGAAATTGGCATTAGGAAACACCTGCGAACCCAGATTACTAGATTCTCGCTGTACCTCTGCCTTTTATGGTGGATGAAAGTTCGGTAATCCGCATGCTAACTACTGTGTAGTGAATATTTGTCGAATCCTAGATACATGAAGTATGTTCGGAACACAGAATATCACGGTGAGCGAATCTATGTAAAATACATGTCTCTTGGGTAGAATTTACTCTAAGAGTTTTTTCTGAGAAATCTGGCTCATTTTTGAACCTGGCGTTTGAAAATCTCTGCAAAATCAGAGAAAATGCTTCTAAGAATCAATATTCAATGTATTGTGATGAAAGTTCGGTAATCCACATGCTGACAAATTTGTAGTGAATATTTGTCGAATCCTTTATGCATGTAATTTGTTTGGAACACGGAATTTCACGATGACGGGTTCTATGGAAATTGCATGTCTATTGGGTAGAACTCGCTCCAAGAGGATTATTCTGTGGAAACTGCATGATTTTAGAGACTGACATTAGGAGAATACTACTAAATCAGAATAAAATTTCTATGTATATATATGCACTGTAAGGTGGATTAAATTTCGTTAATACACATGCTCACAACTCGTTAAAGAACGTTTGTTGAATCCGTGGTGCATGTAACGTGTTCAGAACACGGAATGTCATGGTGATTGATAGTAGGGAAATTAACTATCATTTGGGTAGAACTGGCTCCAAGACCATTTTTCTGCCAAATCTGCCACATTTTAAAAATTGGGGTTCAGTCTAAACTGTGAAATCTGAGAAAATTATTCAAAGTGTCAGTAAGCCATGTATGGTGGATGAAAGTGCTGTAAACCACTTGCTAACAACTCTGTAGTGAATATTTGTCGCATCCGAGATGCATGAAGATTGTTCGGAACACGGAATTTGACGGTGAGCGAATCCATGTAAATTACATGTCTATTGGTTAGAACAGGCTCCAAGAGTTTTTTGCCATGAAATCTGCCTCATTTTCGAAACTGACGTTTGGAAAACACTGTGAAATCACAGAAAATGCATCTAAGCATCTATATGCCTTCTATAGTGAGAAAGTCCATTAATCGACATGCAAACAACTATCTAGTGTATTTTTCTCGAAACTTTTCTGCATGTAGCATGTTCGAAACACGTAATTTCACATTGGGAGAATCTAGGTTATTTACATATCTATTGGGTAGAACACGCTCCAACAGTTTTTTCCTATGAAAACTGCCTGATTTTAGAAACTGCTATTAGGAAATATCTGCAAACTCAGTGTTAATGTTTCTAGGTGTCCATATGCCTTGTATGGTGGATGAAAATTTTGTAATACACATGTACACAACTCATTAAGAATGTTTGTCCAATCCGTGATATGTGTAGCTCGTTTAGAACGTGGACCGTCACGGTGAGGCAAACTATGTAAATTATATATCTATAGGTTAGAACACGCTCCAGGAGCATTTAACTGAAAAATCTGCCTCAGTTGGGAACTGGTGTTATGAAAACGCTGCAAAATATGAGTAAATGCTTCAAGGTGACAATGTGTCTTCAATGGGTTATTAAAGATGTGTAATTCACATGCTAAGAACTCAGCAGTGAATATTTGTTGAATCCGTGGTGCATGTACCGTTTTCGGAACACGGAATGTGACGGTGACGGTATCTATTAAAATGAGATTTCTATTGGTTAGAACATGCACCAAGAGAATTTTTCTGCGAAAACTGCCTGATTTTCGTAACTGACGATATGAAACCCTGCGAAATCTAAGTAAATGTTTCTAGGGATAAATATACATTGTATTCTGGTTGAAAAATCGGTAATCCACATGCTCACGGTCATTAAATAATGTTTGTCGAAGCCGTGATGAATGTCACGTTTTCGGAAAATGGAATGTCTCGGTGAGTGAAGCTCTGGAAATAACAATTCTACTGGATAGAACTCGCTTGAATTGAATGTTTCTGTGAACATTTCATGATTTTGGAAACTGGATGTAAGGAAAATCCTGCGAAATCAGAATAACTACTTCTAGGTGTAAATATGCCTTGTATGGTGGATGAAAGTTCGGTAATCCACATGCTCACACTCATTAAAGAATGTTTGTCGAGCTCGTGATGCATGTAACATGTTCGGAATACGGAATGTCATAGTGAAGGAAACAATGTAAGTTATATGTCTATTGGGTAGAACTCGCTTGAAGAGAATTATTCTGCGAAATGTGCCTCATTTTGAAAACTGCCGTTAGGAGAACCCTGTGAAATCTGAGAAAATGCTTCTAAGTGTCAATATGCCTTGAATGGTGAATGAAAGTCCGGTAATCCACATGTTAATAACAGTGTAGTAATTATTTATTAAACCGTGATTCATGTAGCACTTATGGAAAATGGAATTTCATGGTAATTAATCTATGTAAATTACAATTCTATAGAGTAGAACGAGCTAGAAGAGAATTTTTCTGTGAAAATTGCATGATTACCGAATCTGAAGTTTGGAAAAAGCTGCAAAATGGGAGTAAATATTTGCAGGGGTAAATGTGCCTTTTTGTTGCAAGAAAGTTCGGTAATCCAAATTTAAACAATATATTAAAGAATCTTTTTCTAATCCATGATGCATGTAGCGTGTTCTGAACGTGGATTTTCACGGTGATTGAAACAATGTAAATGACTTCTCTATTGGGTAGAAGTTGCTCTGAGAGAGTTTTTCTGCGAAAACGTCGTCATTTTTGAACCTGGCGTTTAGAAAACGCTGCAAAATCTGAGAAAATACTTCTAAGAATCAATATTCAATGTATTGTGATGAAAGTTCGGTAATCCACATGCTAACAAATTTGTAGTGAATATTTGTCGAATCCTTTATGCATGTAACATGTTGGGAACACGGAATTTCATGATGACGGAATCTATGTAAATTGCATGTCTATTGGGTAGAACTCGCTCCAAGAGGATTTTTCTGTGGAAACTGCATGATTTTAGAGACTGACATTAGGAGAATACTACTAAATCAGAATAAAATTTCTATATATAAATATGCACTGTAATTTGGAATAAAGTTCGTTAATACACATGTTCACAACTCATTAAAGAACGTTTTTGGAATCCGTGGTGCATGTAACATGTTCCGAACACGGAATTTCATGGCCAGGGAATTTCTTTAAATTACATTTCCCATGGTTAGAAATCACTTCAAGAGATTTTTCCTGAGAAATCAGCCTGTTTTACGAAACTGGCATTAGGAAAAACCTGCGAACCCAGATTACTAGATTCTCGGTGTACATCTGCCTTTTATGGTGGATGAAAGTTCGGTAATCCGCATGCTAACTACTGTGTAGTGAATATTTGTCGAATCCGAGATAAGTGAAATATGTTCGGAACACAGAATATCACGGTGAGCGTATCTATGTAAAATACATGTCTCTTGGGTAGAATTTACTCTAAGAGTTTTTTCTGAGAAATCTGGCTCATTTTTGAACCTGGCGTTTGAAAATCTCTGCAAAATCAGAGAAAATGCTTCTAAGAATCAATATTCAATGTATTGTGATGAAAGTTCGGTAATCCACATGCTGACAAATTTGTAGTGAATATTTGTCGAATCCGAGATACATGAAGTATGTTCGGAACACAGAATATCACGGTGAGCGAATCTATGTAAAATACATGTCTCTTGGGTAGAATTTGCTCTAAGAGTTTTTTCTGAGAAATCTGCCTCATTTTTGAACCTGGCGTTTGAAAATCTCTGCAAAATCAGAGAAAATGCTTGTAAGAATCAATATTCAAAGTATTGTGATGAAAGTTCAGTAATCCACATGCTAACAAATTTGTAGTGAATATTTGTCGAATCCTTTATGCATGTAACATGTTCGGAACACGGAATTTCATGATGACAGATTCTATGTAAATTGCATGTCTATGGGGTAAAACTCGCTCCAAGAGGATTTTTCTGTGGAAACTGCATGATTATAGACACTGACATTAGGAGAATACTACTAAATCAGAATAAAATTTCTATGTATAAATATGCACTGTAATTTGGAATAAAGTTCGTTAATACACATGTTCACAACTCATTAAAGAACGTTTTTGGAATCCGTGGTGCATGTAACATGTTCCGAACACGGAATTTCATGGCCAGGGAATTTCTTTAAATTACATTTCCCATGGTTAGAAATCACTTCAAGAGATTTTTCCTGAGAAATCGGCCTGTTTTACGAAATTGGCATTAGGAAACACCTGCGAACCCAGATTACTAGATTCTCGCTGTACCTCTGCCTTTTATGGTGGATGAAAGTTCGGTAATCCGCATGCTAACTACTGTGTAGTGAATATTTGTCGAATCCTAGATACATGAAGTATGTTCGGAACACAGAATATCACGGTGAGCGAATCTATGTAAAATACATGTCTCTTGGGTAGAATTTACTCTAAGAGTTTTTTCTGAGAAATCTGGCTCATTTTTGAACCTGGCGTTTGAAAATCTCTGCAAAATCAGAGAAAATGCTTCTAAGAATCAATATTCAATGTATTGTGATGAAAGTTCGGTAATCCACATGCTGACAAATTTGTAGTGAATATTTGTCGAATCCTTTATGCATGTAATTTGTTTGGAACACGGAATTTCACGATGACGGGTTCTATGGAAATTGCATGTCTATTGGGTAGAACTCGCTCCAAGAGGATTATTCTGTGGAAACTGCATGATTTTAGAGACTGACATTAGGAGAATACTACTAAATCAGAATAAAATTTCTATGTATATATATGCACTGTAAGGTGGATTAAATTTCGTTAATACACATGCTCACAACTCGTTAAAGAACGTTTGTTGAATCCGTGGTGCATGTAACGTGTTCAGAACACGGAATGTCATGGTGATTGATAGTAGGGAAATTAACTATCATTTGGGTAGAACTGGCTCCAAGACCATTTTTCTGCCAAATCTGCCACATTTTAAAAATTGGGGTTCAGTCTAAACTGTGAAATCTGAGAAAATTATTCAAAGTGTCAGTAAGCCATGTATGGTGGATGAAAGTGCTGTAAACCACTTGCTAACAACTCTGTAGTGAATATTTGTCGCATCCGAGATGCATGAAGATTGTTCGGAACACGGAATTTGACGGTGAGCGAATCCATGTAAATTACATGTCTATTGGTTAGAACAGGCTCCAAGAGTTTTTTGCCATGACATCTGCCTCATTTTCGAAACTGACGTTTGGAAAACACTGTGAAATCACAGAAAATGCATCTAAGCATCTATATGCCTTCTATAGTGAGAAAGTCCATTAATCGACATGCAAACAACTATCTAGTGTATTTTTCTCGAAACTTTTCTGCATGTAGCATGTTCGAAACACGTAATTTCACATTGGGAGAATCTAGGTTATTTACATATCTATTGGGTAGAACACGCTCCAACAGTTTTTTCCTATGAAAACTGCCTGATTTTAGAAACTGCTATTAGGAAATATCTGCAAACTCAGTGTTAATGTTTCTAGGTGTCCATATGCCTTGTATGGTGGATGAAAATTTTGTAATACACATGTACACAACTCATTAAGAATGTTTGTCCAATCCGTGATATGTGTAGCTCGTTTAGAACGTGGACCGTCACGGTGAGGCAAACTATGTAAATTATATATCTATAGGTTAGAACACGCTCCAGGAGCATTTAACTGAAAAATCTGCCTCAGTTGGGAACTGGTGTTATGAAAACGCTGCAAAATATGAGTAAATGCTTCAAGGTGACAATGTGTCTTCAATGGGTTATTAAAGATGTGTAATTCACATGCTAAGAACTCAGCAGTGAATATTTGTTGAATCCGTGGTGCATGTACCGTTTTCGGAACACGGAATGTGACGGTGACGGTATCTATTAAAATGAGATTTCTATTGGTTAGAACATGCACCAAGAGAATTTTTCTGCGAAAACTGCCTGATTTTCGTAACTGACGATATGAAACCCTGCGAAATCTAAGTAAATGTTTCTAGGGATAAATATACATTGTATTCTGGTTGAAAAATCGGTAATCCACATGCTCACGGTCATTAAATAATGTTTGTCGAAGCCGTGATGAATGTCACGTTTTCGGAAAATGGAATGTCTCGGTGAGTGAAGCTCTGGAAATAACAATTCTACTGGATAGAACTCGCTTGAATTGAATGTTTCTGTGAACATTTCATGATTTTGGAAACTGGATGTAAGGAAAATCCTGCGAAATCAGAATAACTACTTCTAGGTGTAAATATGCCTTGTATGGTGGATGAAAGTTCGGTAATCCACATGCTCACACTCATTAAAGAATGTTTGTCGAGCTCGTGATGCATGTAACATGTTCGGAATACGGAATGTCATAGTGAAGGAAACAATGTAAGTTATATGTCTATTGGGTAGAACTCGCTTGAAGAGAATTATTCTGCGAAATGTGCCTCATTTTGAAAACTGCCGTTAGGAGAACCCTGTGAAATCTGAGAAAATGCTTCTAAGTGTCAATATGCCTTGAATGGTGAATGAAAGTCCGGTAATCCACATGTTAATAACAGTGTAGTAATTATTTATTAAACCGTGATTCATGTAGCACTTATGGAAAATGGAATTTCATGGTAATTAATCTATGTAAATTACAATTCTATAGAGTAGAACGAGCTAGAAGAGAATTTTTCTGTGAAAATTGCATGATTACCGAATCTGAAGTTTGGAAAAAGCTGCAAAATGGGAGTAAATATTTGCAGGGGTAAATGTGCCTTTTTGTTGCAAGAAAGTTCGGTAATCCAAATTTAAACAATATATTAAAGAATCTTTTTCTAATCCATGATGCATGTAGCGTGTTCTGAACGTGGATTTTCACGGTGATTGAAACAATGTAAATGACTTCTCTATTGGGTAGAAGTTGCTCTGAGAGAGTTTTTCTGCGAAAACGTCGTCATTTTTGAACCTGGCGTTTAGAAAACGCTGCAAAATCTGAGAAAATACTTCTAAGAATCAATATTCAATGTATTGTGATGAAAGTTCGGTAATCCACATGCTAACAAATTTGTAGTGAATATTTGTCGAATCCTTTATGCATGTAACATGTTGGGAACACGGAATTTCATGATGACGGAATCTATGTAAATTGCATGTCTATTGGGTAGAACTCGCTCCAAGAGGATTTTTCTGTGGAAACTGCATGATTTTAGAGACTGACATTAGGAGAATACTACTAAATCAGAATAAAATTTCTATATATAAATATGCACTGTAATTTGGAATAAAGTTCGTTAATACACATGTTCACAACTCATTAAAGAACGTTTTTGGAATCCGTGGTGCATGTAACATGTTCCGAACACGGAATTTCATGGCCAGGGAATTTCTTTAAATTACATTTCCCATGGTTAGAAATCACTTCAAGAGATTTTTCCTGAGAAATCGGCCTGTTTTACGAAACTGGCATTAGGAAAAACCTGCGAACCCAGATTACTAGATTCTCGGTGTACATCTGCCTTTTATGGTGGATGAAAGTTCGGTAATCCGCATGCTAACTACTGTGTAGTGAATATTTGTCGAATCCGAGATAAGTGAAATATGTTCGGAACACAGAATATCACGGTGAGCGTATCTATGTAAAATACATGTCTCTTGGGTAGAATTTGCTCTAAGAGTTTTTTCTGAGAAATCTGGCTCATTTTTGAACCTGGCGTTTGAAAATCTCTGCAAAATCAGAGAAAATGCTTCCAGGAATCAATATTCAATGTATTGTGATGAAAGTTCGGTAATCCACATGCTAACAAATTTGTAGTGAATATTTGTCGAATCCTTTATGCATGTAACATGTTCGGAACACGGAATTTCATGATGACGGATTCTATGTAAATTGCATGTCTATGGGGTAGAACTCGCTCCAAGAGGATTTTTCTGTGGAAACTGCATGATTTTAGAGACTGACATTAGGAGAATACTACTAAATCAGAATAAAATTTCTATGTATAAATATGCACTGTAATTTGGAATAAAGTTCGTTAATACACATGTTCACAACTCATTAAAGAACGTTTTTTGAATCCGTGGTGCATGTAACGTGTTCAGAACACGGAATGTCACGGTGATTGAAAGTAGGGAATTTACCTATCATTTGGGTAGAACTGGCTCCAAGACAATTTTTCTGCCAAATCTGCCTCATTTTCAAATCTGGGGTACAAACTAACTTGTGAAATCTGAGAAAATTATTCAAAGTGTCAGTAAGCCTTCTACGGTGGATGAAAGTGCTTTAAACCACTTGCTAACAACTCTGTAGTGAATATTTATCGCATCCGAGATGCATGAAGCGTGTTCGGAACACGGAATTTGACGGTGAGCGAATCCATGTAAATTACATTTCTATTGGTTAGAACAGGCTCCAAGAGTTTTTTTCCATGAAATCGGCCTCATTTTCGAAACAGGCATTTGGGAAACTCTGTGAAATCACAGAAAATACATCTAAGCATCTATATGCCTTCTATAGTGAGAAAGTCCTGTAATCCACATGCAAACAACTATGAAGTGTATTTTTCTCGAAACATTTCTGCATGTAGCATGTTCGAAACACGTAATTTCACAGAGTGAGAATCTAGGTAATTTACATATCTATTGGGTAGAACACGCTCCAACAGTTTTTTCCTATGAAAACTGCCTGATTTTCGAAACTGCTATTAGGAAATATCTGCAAACTCAGTGTTAATGTTTCTAGGTGTCCATATGCCTTGTATGGTGGATGAAAATTTTGTAATACACATGTACACAACTCATTAAGAATGTTTGTCCAATCCGAGATGTGTGTAGCGCGTTCAGAACGTGGACCGTCACGGTGAGGCAAACTATGTAAATTACATATCTATAGGTTAGAAAACGCGCCAGGAGCATTTTACTGAAAAATCTGCCTCAGTTTGGAAACTGGTATTATGAAAAAGCTGCAAAATCTGAGTAAATGCTTCAAGGTGACAATGTGTCTTCAATGGGTTATTAAAGATGTGTAATTCACATGCTAATAACTCAGCAGTGAATATTTGTTGAATCGTTGGTGCATGTACCGTTTTCGGAACACGGAATGTGATGGTGACGGTATCTATTAAAATGAGATGTCTATTGGTTAGAACATGCACCAAAAGAATTTTTCTGCGAAAACTGCCTGATTTTCGTAAATGACGATATGAAAACCTGCGAAATCTAAGTAAATGTTTCTAGGGGTAAATATGCATTGTATTGTGGTTGAAAAATCTGTAATCCACATGCTCACGGTCATTAAATAATATTTGTCGAAGCCGTGATGAATGAAACGTTTTCGGAAAATGGAATGTCTCGGTGAGTGAAGCTCTGGAAATAACAATTCTATTGGATAGAACCCGCTTGAATTGAATGTTTCTGTGAAAATTTAATGATTTTCGAAACTGGATGTTAGGAAAATCCTGCGAAATCAGAATAACTTCTTCTAGGGGTAAATATGCCTTGTATGGTGGATGAAAGTTCGGTAATCCACATGCTCACACTCATTAAAGAATGTTTGTCGAACTCGTGATGCATGTAACTTGTTCGGAATACGGAATGTTATAGTTAAGGAAACAATATAAGTTACAGGTCTATTGGGGAGAACTCGCTTGAAGAGGATAATTCTGCGAAATATGCCTCATTTTGGAAACTGCCATTAGGAGAACCCATTGAAATCTGAGAAAATGCTTCTAAGTGTCAATATGCCTTGAATGGTGAATGAAAGTCCGGTAATCCACATGTTAATAACAGTGTAGTAATTAATTTTTAAACCGTGATTCATGTAGCGCTTATGAAAAATGGAATTTCACGGTAATGAATCTATGTAAATTACAATTCTATAGAGTAGAACGAGCTAGAAGAGAATTTTTCTGCGAAAATTGCATGATTACCGAATCTGAAGTTTGGAAAAAGCTGCAAAAAGGGAGTAAATATTTGCAGGGTTTAATGTGCCTTTATGTTGCAAGAAAGTTCGGTAATCCAAATTTTCACAACATATTAAAGAATCTTTTTCTAATCCGTGATGCATGTAGCGTGTTCTGAACGTGGATTTTCACGGTGATTGAAACAATCTAAATGACTTCTCTATTGGGTAGAAGTTGCTCCGAGAGATTTTTTCTGCCAAAACTTCGTCATTTTTGAAACTGGCATTTAGAAAACGCTGCAAAATCTGAGAAATACTTCTAACAATCTATATTCAATATATTGTGATGAAAGTTCGGTAATCCACATGCTAACAAATTTGTAGTGAATATTTGTCGAATCCTTTATGCATGTAACATGTTGGGAACACGGAATTTCATGATGACGGATTATATGCAAATTGCATGTCTATTGGGTAAAACTCGCTCCAAGAGGTTTTTCCTGTGGAAACTGCATGATTTTAGAGACTGACATTAGAAGAATACTAGTAAATCAGAATAAAATTCCTATGTATATATATGCACTGTAAGGTGGATTAAAGTTCATTAATACACATGTTCACAACTCATTAAAGAACGTTTTTTGAATCCGTGGTGCATGTAACATGTTCAGAACACGGAATTTCATGGCCAGGGAATTTATGTAAATTACATTTCCCATGGTTAGAAATCACTCCAAGAGTTTGTTCCTGAGAAATCGGCCTGTTTTTCGAAACTGTCTTTAGGAAAAACCTGCAAACCCAGATTACTCGATTCTCCGTGTACATGTGCCTTTTATGGTGGATGAAAGTTCGGTAATCCGCATGCTAACTACTCTGTAGTGAATATTTGTCGAATCCGAGATACGTGAAGCGTGTTCGGAACACAGGATATCACGGTGAGCGAATCTATGTAAAATACATGTCTCTTTTGTAGAATTTGCTCTAAGAGTTTTTTCTGAGAAATCTGCCTCATTTTTGAACCTGGCATATGAAAATCTCTGCAAAATCAGAGAAAATGCTTCTAAGAATCAATATTCAATGTATTGTGATGAAAGTTCGGTAATCCACATGCTGACAAATTTGTAGTGAATATTTGTCGAAACCTTTATTCATGTAACATGTTTGGAACACGGAATTTCACGATGACGGATTGTATGGGAATTGCATGTCTACTGGGTAGAACTCGCTCCAAGAGGATTTTACTGTGGAAACTGCATGATTTTAGAGATTGACATTAGGAGAATACTAGTAAATCTGAATAAAATTTCTATGTATAAATATGCACTTTAATTTGGATTAAATTTTGTTAATACACATGCTCACATCTCATTAAAGAACGTTTGTTGAATTCGTGGTGCATGTAACGTGTTCAGAACACGGAATGTCACGTAGATTGAAAGTAGGGAAATTACCTATCATTTGGGTAGAAATGGCTCCAAGACCTTTTTTCTGCCAAATCTGCCTCATTTTCAAAACTGGGTTTCAAACTAATGTGTGAAATCTGTGAAAATTATTCAAAGTGTCACAAAGAATTCTATGGTGGATGAAAGTGCTGTGAACCACTTGCTAACAACTCTGTAGTGAATATTTATCGCATCCAAGATGCATGAAGCCTGTTCGGAACACGGAATTTGACGGTGAGCGAATCCATGTAAATTACATGTCTATTGGTTAGAACAGGCTCCAAGAGTTTTTTGCCATGACATCTGCCTCATTTTCGAAACAGGCATTTGGAAAACTCTGTGAAATCACAGAAAATACATCTAAGCATCTATATTCCTTCTATAGTGAGAAAGACGTGTAATCCACATGCAAACAACTATGTAGTGTATATTTCTCGGAACTTTTCTGCATGTAGCATGTTCGAAACACGTAATTTCACAGTGGGTGAATCTATGTAATTTACATATCTATTGGGTAGAACACGCTCCTACAGTTTTTTCCTATGAAAACTGCCTGATTTTCGAAAGTGCTATTAGGAAATATCTGCAAACTCATTGTTAATGTTTCTAGGTGTCCATATGCCTTGTATGGTGGATGAAAATTTTGTAATACACATTTACACAACTCATTAAGAATGTTTGTCCAATCCGTGATGTGTGTAGCGTGTTCAGAACATGGACTGTCACGGTGAGGCAAACTATGTAAATTACATATCCATAGGTTAGAACACGCTCCAGGAGCATTTTACTGAAAAATCTGCCTCAGTTTGGAAACTGGTCTTATGAAAACGTTGCAAAATCTGAGTAAATGCTTCAAGGTGACAATGTGTCTTCAATGGGTTATTAAAGATGTGTAATTCACATGCTAAGAACTCAGCAGTGAATATTTGTTGAATCCGTGGTGCATGTACCGTTTTCAGAACACGGAATGTGACGGTGACGGTATCTATTAAAATGAGATGTCTATTGGTTAGAACATGCACCAAAAGGATTTTTCTGCGAAAACTGCCTGATTTTCGTAACTGACGATAGGAAAACCTGCGAAATCTAAGTAAAGGTTTCTACGGGTAAATATGCCTTGTATTGTGCTTGAAAAATTGGTAATCCACATGCTCACGGTCATTAAATTATGTTTGTCGAAGCCGTGATGAATGAAACGTTTTTGGAACACGGAATGTCTCGGTGAGTGAAGCTATGGAAATAACAATTCTACTGGATAGAACTCGCTTGAATTGAATGTTTCTGTGAAAATTTCATGATTTTTGAAACAGGATGTTAGGAAAAACCTGCGAAATCAGAATAACTACTTCTAGGTGTAAATATGCCTTGTATGGTGGATGAAAGTTCGGTAATCCACATGCTCACACTCATTAAAGAATGTTTGTCGAACTCGTGATGCATGTAACGTGTTCGGAATACGGAATGTCATAGTGAAGGAAACAATGTAAGTTACATGTCTATTGGGTAGAACTCGCTTGAAGAGAATTATTCTGCGAAATGTGACTCATTTTAAAAACTGCCATTAGGAGAACCCTGTGAAATCTGAGAAAATGCTTCTAAGTGTCAATATGCCTTGACTGGTGAATGAAAGTCCGGTAATCCACATGTTAATAACAGTGTAGTAATTATTTATTAAACCGTGATTCATGTAGCGCTTTTGAAAAATGGAATTTCACGGTAATGAAACTATATAAGTTACAATTCTATTGAGTAGAACGAGCTAGAAGAGAATTTTTCTGCGAAAATTGCATGATTACCGAATCTGAAGTTTGGAAAAAGCTGCAAAATGGAAGTAAATATTTGCAGGGGTAAATGTGCCTTTATGTTGCAAGAAAGTTCAGTAATCCACATTTTCACAACATATTAAAGAATCTTTTTCTAATCCGTGATACATGTAGCGTGTTCTGAACGTGGATATTCACGGTGATTGAAACAATGTAAATGACTTCTCTATTGGGTAGAAGTTGCTCCGAGAGTGTTTTTCTGCGAAAACTTCGTCATTTTTCAACCTGGCGTTTTGAAAACGCTGCAAAATCTGAGAAAATACTTCGAAGAATCAATATTCAATGTATTGTGATGAAAGTTCGTTAATCCACATGCTAACAAATTTGTAGTGAATATTTCTGTAATCCTTTATGCATGTAACATGTTCGGAACACGGAATTTCTCGATGACGGGTTCTATGTAAATTGCATGTCTATTGGGTAAAACTCGCCCCAAGAGGATTTTTGTATGGAAATTGCATGATTTTAGAGACTGACATAAGGAGAATACAACTAAATCAGAATAAAATTTCTATGTATAAATATTCACTGTAAGGTGGATTAAAGTTCGTTAATACACATGTTCACAACTCATTAAAGCACGTTTTTTGAATCCGTGGTGCATGTAATATGGTAGGAACACGGAATTTCATGGCCAGGGAATTTATGTAAATTACATTTCCCATGGTTAGAAATCACTCCAAGTGATTTTTCCTGAGAAATCGGCCTGTTTTTTAAAACTGGCATTAGGAAAAACCTGCAAACCCAGATTACTAGATTCTCGGTGTACATCTGCCTTTTATGGTGGATGAATGTTCGGTAATCCGCATGCTAACTACTCTGTAGTGAATATTTGTCGAATCCGAGATACGTGAATTGTGTTCGGAACACAGAATATCACGGTGAGCGAATCTATGTAAAATACATGTCTGTTTGGTAGAATTTGCTCTAAGAGTTTTTTCTGAGAAATCTGCCTCATTTTTGAACCTGGCATTTGAAAATCTCTGAAAAATCATAGAAAATGCTTCTAAGAATCAATATTCAATGTATTGTGATGAAAGTTCGGTAATCCTCATGCTAACAAATTTGTATTGAATATTTGTCGAATCCTTTATGCATGTAACATGTTTGGAACACGGAATTTCACGATGACGGGTTCTATGTAAATTGCATATCTACTGGGTAAAACTCGCTCCAAGAGGATTTTACTGTGGAAACTGCATGATTTTAGAGATTGACATTAGGAGAATACTAGTAAATCAGAATAAAATTTCTATGTATAAATATGCACTATAATATGGATTAAAGTTCGTTAATACACATGCTCACATCTCATTAAAGAACGTTTTTTGAATTCGTGGTGCATGTAACGTGTTCAGAACACGGAATGTAACGGTGATTGAAAGTAGGGAAATTACCTATCATTTGGGTAGAACTGGCTCCAAGACCATTTTTCGGCCAAATCTGCCTCATTTTCAAACCTGGCGTTCAAAGTAACATGTGAAATCTGAGAAAATTCTTCAAAGTGTCAGTAAGCCTTGTATGGTGGAATAAAGAGCTTTAATCCACTTGCTAACAACTCTGTAGTGAATATTTGTCGCATCCGAGATGCATGAAGCGTGTTCGTAACACGGAATTTGACGGTGAGCGAATCCATGTAAATTATATTTCTATTGGTTAGAACAGGCTCCAAGAGGTTTTTGCCGTGAAATCTGACTCATTTTCGAAACTGGCGTTTGGAAATCTCTGTGAAATCACAGAAAATACATCTAAGCACCTATATGCCTTCTATAGTGAGAAAGTCCTGTAATCCACATGCAAACAACTATGTAGTGTATTTTTCTCGAAACATTTCTGCATGTAGCATGTTCGAAACACGTAATTTCACAGCGGGAGAATCTATGGAATTTACATATCTATTGGGTAGAATACGCTCCAACACTTTTTTCCTATGAAAACTGTTTGATTTTCGAAACTGCTATTAGGAAATATCTGCGAAATAAGTGTTAATGTTTCTAGGTGTTAATATGCCTAGTATGGTGGATGAAAGTTTTGTAATACACATGTACACAACTCATTAAGAATGTTTGTCAAATCCGTGATGTGTGTAGTGCGTTCGGAACATGGACTGTCACGGTGAGGCAAACTATGTAAATTACATATCTATAGGTTAGAACACGCTCCAGGGGAATTTTACTGAAAAATCTGCCTCAGTTTGAATACTGGAGTTATGAAAACGCTGCAAAATTTGAGTAAATGCTTTAAGGTAAAAATGTGTCTTCATTGGGTTATTAAAGATGTGTAATTCACATGCTAAGAACTCAGCAGTGAATATTTGTTGAATCCGTGGTGCATGGTTCATTTTCAGAACACGGAATATTACATTGAAAGTATATATGAAAATGAGATGTCTATTGGATAGAACATGCACCAAGAGAATTTTTCTGCGAAAACTGCCTGATTTACGTAACTGACGTTAGGAAAACCTGCGAAATTTAAGTAAATGTTTCTAGGTGTAAATATGCCTTGTATTGTGGTTGAAAAATCGGTAATCCACATGCTCACGGTCATTAAATAATGTTTGTCGAAGCCGTGATGAATGTAACGTTTTCGGAACACGGAATGTCTCGGTGAGTGAAGCTCTGAAAATAACAATTCTGCTGGATAGAACTCGCTTGAATTGAATGTTTCTGTGAAAATTTCATGATTTTCTAAACTGGATGTAAGGAAAAACCTGCGAAATCAGAATAACTACTTCTAGGTGTAAATATGCCTTGTATGGTGGATGAAAATTTGTTAATCCACATGCTCACACTCAATAAAGAATGTTTGTAGAACTCGTGATGCATGTAACGTGTTTGGAATACGGAATGTCACAGTGAAGGAAACAATATAAGTTACATGTGTATTGGGTAGAACTCACTTGAAGAGAATTTTTCTGCAAAATGTGCCTCATTTTGAAAACTGCCATTAGGAGAACCCTGTGAAATCTGAGAAAATGCTTCTATGTGTCAATATGCCATGACTGGTGAATGAAAGTCCTGTAATCCACATGTTAATAATAGTGTAGTAATTTTTTTAAACCGTGATTCATGTAGCGCTTTTGAAAAATGGATTTTCACGGTAAAGAAACTATGTAAATTACAATTCTATTGAGTAGAACGATCTAGAAGAGAATTTTTCTGCGAAAATTGCATGATTATCGAATCTGAAGTTTGGAAAAAGCTGCAAAAAGGGAGTAAATATTTGCAGGTGTAAGTGTGCCATTATGTTGCAAGAAAGTTCAGTAATCCACATTTTCACAACATATTAAAGAATCTTTTTCTAATCCGTGATGCATGTACCGTGTTCAGAACGTGGAATTTCACGGTGATTGAAACAATGTAAATGACTTCTCTATTGGGTAGAACTAGCTCCGAGAGGGTTTTTCTGCGGAAACTTTGTCATTTTTGAACCTGGCGTTTAGAAAACGCTGCAAAATCTGAGAAAATACTTCTAAGAATCAATATTCAATGTATTGTGATGAAAGTTCGGTAATCCACATGCTAACAAATTAGTAGTGAATATTTCTCGAATCATTTATGCATGTAACATGTTCGGAACACGGAATTTCACGGCCAGGGAATTTATGTAATTTACATTTCCCTTGGTTAGAAATCACTCCAAAAGATTTTTCCTGATAAATCTGCCTGATTTTCGAAAGTGGTTTAGGAAAAAACCTGTGAACACAGATTACTAGATTCTCAGTGTACATCTGCCTTTTTTGGTGGATGAAAGTTCAGTAATCCGCATGCTAACTACTCTGTAGTGAATATTTGTCGAATCCGAGATACGTGAAGCGTGTTCGGAACACAGGATATCACGGTGAGCGAATCTATGTAAAATACATGTCTCTTGGGTAGAATTTGCTCTAAGAGTTTTTTCTGAGTAATCTGCATCATTTTTGAACCTGGCGTTTGAAAATCTCTGCAAAATCAGGGAAAATGCTTCAAAGTGTAAATATGCCTTGTATTGTGATGCAAGATCGTAAAACCACATGCAAACAAATCTGTGGTGAATATTTTTAGAAAGCTCTATACATGCAGTGTGATCGTATCATGGAAAATGCTGGCGATGGATTCTATGAAAATTACACACCTATTGGTTAGAATTCGCTCCAAAAATTTTTCCCTGAGAAAACGGCCTGATTTTCCATACTGGCATTAGGAAAAAGCTGCAAATTCAGAGTTAAAGTTTCTAGTTGTAAATATGCCATATATGGTGGATGAAAGTTCTGTAATCTACATGTTCACAAGTCATTCGTAAAAGTTTGTTGAAACCTTGATGCATGTAGCGTGTTCGGAAAATGGAATGTCACTGTGAGGGAAACTATGTAAATTACATTTCTATTGGGAAGTACTCGCTCCACGAGAATTTTTCTGACAAATCTGCCTCCTTTTCAAAACTGGAATTAGGAAACACTTTCGAAATGTGAGAAAATGCTTCAAATTGACAACATGGCTTTTATGGTGGATGAAAGTTCGGTAATCCTTATGCTAACAACTCTGTAGTGAATATTTGTCGAATCCGTGATGCATGTAGCTTTTTCGGAACACGGAATTCCACGATGACGGGTTCTATGGAAATTGCATGTCTATTGGGTAGAACTCGCTCCAAGAGGATCTTTCTGTGGAAACTGCATGATTTTAGAGACTGACATTAGGAGAATACTACTAAATCAGAATAAAATTTCTATGTATAAAAATGCACTGTAAGGTGGATTAAAGTTCGTTAATACACATGTTCACAACTCATTAAAGAAGGTTTGTTGAATCCGTGGTGCATGTAACGTGTTCAGAACACGGAATGTCACGGTGATTGAAAGTAGGGAAATTACCTATCTTTTGGGTAGAACTGGCTCCAAGCGCATTTTTAGGCCAAATCTGCCTCATTTTCAAAACTGGCGTTCAAACCAAAGTGTGAAATCTGAGAAAATTCTTCAAAGTGTCAGTAAGCCTTGTATGGTGGACGAAAGTGCTGTAATCCATTTGCTAACAACTCTGTAGTGAATGTTTTTCGCATCCGAGATGCATGTAGCGTGTTCAGAACACGGAATTTGACGGTGAGTGAATCCATGTAAATTTCATGTCTATTGGTTAGAACCCGCTCCAAGAGTTTTTTGCCGTGAAATCTGCCTCATTTTATAAACTGGCATTTTGAAAGCTCTGTGAAATCAGAGAAAAAGCTTCTAAGCATCTATATGCCTACTACTGTGATGAAAGTCCTGTAATACACATGCAAACAACTCTGTAGTGTATTTTTGTCGAATCTTTTCTGCATGTAGCATGTTCGAAACATGTAATTTCACAGCGGGAGAATCTATGTAATTTACATATCTATTGGGTAGAACACGCTCCAACAGTTTTTTCCTTTGAAAACTGCCTGATTTTCGAAACTGGTATTAGGAAATATCTGCGAACTCAGTGTTAATGTTTCTAGGTGTCAATATGCCATGTATGGTGGATGAAAGTTTTGTAATACACATGTACACAACTCATTAAGAATGTTTGTCAAATCTGTGATGTGTGTAGCTCGTTCAGAACATGGACTGTCACGGTGAGGCAAACTAAGTAAATTACATATCTATTGGTTAGAACACGCTCCAGGAGCATTTTACTGGAAAATGTGCCTCAGTTTGGAAACTGGTGTAATGAAAACCCTGCAAAATCTGAGTAAATGCTTTAAGGTGACAATATGCCTTGAATAGGTTATTAAAGATGTGTAATTCACATGCTAAGAACTCAGCAGTGAATATTTGTTGAATCCGTGGTGCATGGTCCATTTTCGGAACACGGAATGTTACGGTGAAGGTATCTATGAAAATGAGATGTCTATTGGATACAACATGCACCAAGAGAATTTTTCTGCGAAAACTGCCTGATTTTCGTAACTGACGTTAGGAAAACCTGCGAAATCTAAGTAAATGTTTCTAGGTCTAAATATGCCTTGTATTGTGGTCGAAAAATCGGTAATCCACATGCTCACGGTCATTAAATAATGTTTGTCAAAGCCGTGATGAATGTAACGTTTTCGGAACCCGGAATGTCTCGGTGAGTGAAGCTCTGAAAATAACAATTCTGCGGGATAGAACTCGCTTGAATTGAATATTTCTGTGAAAATTTCATGATTTTCTAAACTGGATGTAAGGAAAAACCTGCGAAATCAGAATAACTACTTCTAGGTGTAAATATGCCTTGTATGGTGGATGAAAGTTCAGTAATCCACATGCTCACACTCAATAAAGAATGTTTGTCGAACTCGTGATGCATGTAACGTGTTTGGAATATGGAATGTCATAGTGAAAGAAACAATATAAGTTACATGTCTATTGGGTAGAACTCGCTTGAAGAGAATTTTTCTGTGAAATGTACCTCATTTTGTAAACTTCCATTAGGAGAACCCTGTGAAATCTGAGAAAATGCTTCTAAGTGTCACAATGCCTTGACTGGTGAATGAAAGTCCGGTAATCCACATGATAATAAAATTGTAGTAATTTTTTTAAACCGTGATTCATGTAGCGCTTTTGAAAAATGGAGTATCACGGTAATGAAACTATGTAAATTACAATTCTATTGAGTAGAACGATCTAGAAGAGAATTTTTCTGTGAAAATTGCATGATTATCGAATCTGAAGTTTGGAAAAAGCTGCAAAATGGAGTAAATATTTGCAGGTGTAAGTGTGCCATTATGTTGCAAGAAAGTTCAGTAATCCACATTTTCACAACATATTAAAGAATCTTTTTCTAATCCGTGATGCATGTAGAGTGTTCAGATCGTGGAATTTCACGGTGATTGAAACAATGTAAATGACTTCTCTATTGGGTAGAACTCGCTCCGAGAGTGTTTTTCTACGAAAACTTTGTCATTTTTGAACCTGGCGTTTAGAAAACGCTGCAAAATCTGAGAACATACTTTTAAGAATCAATATTCAATGTATTGTGATGAAAGTTTGGTAATCCACATGCTAACAAATTAGTAGTGAATATTTGTCGAATCCTTTATGCATGTAACATGTTCGGAACACGGAATTTCACGGCCAGGGAAATTATGTAAATAACATTTCCCTTGGTTAGAAATCACTCCAAGAAATTTTACCTGAGAAATCGGCCTGATTTTCGAAAGTGGCGTTAGGAAAAACCTGCGAACCCAGATTAATAGATTCTCGGTGTACATCTGCCTTTTATGGTGGATGAAAGTTCGGTAATCCGCATGCTAACTACTCTGTAGTGAATATTTGTCGAATCCGAGATACGTGAAGCGTGTTCCGAACACAGGATATCACGGTGAGCGAATCTATGTAAAATACATGTCTCTTGGGTAGGATTTGCTCTAGGAGTTTTTTCTGAGAAATCTGCATCATTTTTGAACCTGGCGTTTGAAAATCTCTGCAAAATCAGGGAAAATGCTCCAAAGTGTAAATATGCCTTGTATTGTGATGCAAGATCGTAAAACCACATGCAAACAAATCTGTGGTGAATATTTTTAGAAAGCTCTATACATGCAGTGTGATCGTATCATGGAAAATGCTGGCGATGGATTCTATGTAAATTACACACCTATTGGTTAGAATTCGCTCCAAAAATTTTTCCCTGAGAAAACGGCCTGATTTTCCATACTGGCATTAGGAAAAAGCTGCAAATTCAGAGTTAAAGTTTCTAGTTGTAAATATGCCATATATGGTGGATGAAAGTTCTGTAATCTACATGTTCACAAGTCATTCGTGAAAGTTTGTTGAAACCTTGATGCATGTAGCGTGTTCGGAAAATGGAATGTCACTGTGAGGGAAACTATGTAAATTACATTTCTATTGGGAAGTACTCGCTCCACGAGAATTTTTCTGACAAATCTGCCTCCTTTTCAAAACTGGAATTAGGAAAAACTTTCGAAATGTGAGAAAATGCTTCAAATTGACAACATGGCATTTATGGTGGATGAAAGTTCGGTAATCCTTATGCTAACAACTCTGTAGTGAATATTTGTCGAATCCGTGATGCATGTAGCTTTTTCGGAACACGGAATTCCACGATGACGGGTTCTATGGAAATTGCATGTCTATTGGGTAGAACTCGCTCCAAGAGGATCTTTCTGTGGAAACTGCATGATTTTAGAGACTGACATTAGGAGAATACTACTAAATCAGAATAAAATTTCTATGTATAAATATGCACTGTAAGGTGGATTAAAGTTCGTTAATACACATGTTCACAACACATTAAAGAAGGTTTGTTGAATCCGTGGTGCATGTAACGTGTTCAGATCACGGAATGTCACGGTGATTGAAAGTAGGGAAATTACCTATCTTTTGGGTAGAACTGGCTCCAAGAGCATTTTTCTGCCAAATCTGCCTCATTTTCAAAACTGGCGTTCAAACTAACGTGTGAAATCTGAGAAAATTCTTCAAAGTGTCAGTAAGCCTTGTATGGTGGACGAAAGAGCTGTAATCCACTTGGTAACAACTCTGTAGTGAATGATTGCCGCATCCGAGATGCATGTAGCGTGTTCGGAACACGGAATTTGACGGTGAGCGAATCCATGTAAATTACATTTCTATTGGTTAGAACCCGCTCCAAGAGGTTTTTGCCGCAAACTCTGCCTCATTTTCGAGACTGGCATTTTGAAAGCTCTGTGAAATCAGAGAAAAAGCTTCTAAGCATCTATATGCCGACTACTGTGATGAAAGTCCTGTAATCCACATGCAAACAACTCTGTAGTGTATTTTTGTCGAATCTTTTCTGCATGTAGCATGTTCGAAACATGTAATTTCACAGCGGGAGAATCTATGTAATTTACATATCTATTGGGTAGAACACGCTCCAACAGTTTTTTCCTTTGAAAACTGCCTGATTTTGGAAACTGGTATTAGGAAATATCTGCGAACTCAGTGTTAATATTTCTAGGTGTCAATATGCCATGTATGGTGGATGAAAGTTTTGTAATACACATGTACACAACTCATTAAGAATGTTTGTCAAATCTGTGATGTGTGTAGCTCGTTCAGAACATGGACTGTCACGGTGAGGCAAACTATGTAAATTACATATCTATTGGTTAGAACACGCTCCAGGAGCATTTTACTGGAAAATGTGCCTCAGTTTGGAAACTGGTGTAATGAAAACCCTGCAAAATCTGAGTAAATGCTTTAAGGTGACAATATGCCTTCAATGGGTTATTAAAGATGTGTAATTCACATGCTAAGAACTCAGCAGTGAATATTTGTTGAATCCGTGGTGCATGGTCCATTTTCGGAACACGGAATGTTACGGTGAAAGTATCTATGAAAATGAGATGTCTATTGGATACAACATGCACCAAGAGAATTTTTCTGCGAAAACTGCCTGATTTTCGTAACTGACGTTAGGAAAACCTGCGAAATCTAAGTAAATGTTTCTAGGTCTAAATATGCCTTGTATTGTGGTCGAAAAATCGGTAATCCACATGCTCACGGTCATTAAATAATGTTTGTCGAAGCCGTGATGAATGTAACGTTTTCGGAACACGGAATGTCTCGGTGAGTGAAGCTCTGAAAATAACAATTCTGCTGCATAGAACTCGCTTGAATTGAATGTTTCTGTGAAAATTTCATGATTTTCAAAACTGGATGTAAAGAAAAACCTGCGAAATCAGAATAACTACTTCTAGGTGTAAATATGCCTTGTATGGTGGATGAAAGTTTGTTAATCCACATGCTCACACTCAATAAAGAATGTTTGTCGAACTCGTGATGCATGTAACGTGTTTGGAATACGGAATGTCATAGTGAAGGAAACAATTTAAGTTACATATCTATTGGGTAGAACTCACTTGAAGAGAATTTTACTGCGAATTGTGCCTCATTTTGTAAACTTCCATTAGGAGAACACTGTGAAATCTGGGAAAATGCTTCTAAGTGTCAATATGCCTTGACTGGTGAATGAAAGTCCGGTAATCCACATGTTAATAAGAGTGTAGTAATTTTTTTAAACCGTGATTCATGTAGCGCTTTTGAAAAATGGAATTTCACGGAAATGAAACTCTGTAAATTACAATTCTATTGAGTAGAACTATCTAGAGGAGAATTTTTCTTCAAAAATTGCATGATATCGAATCTGAAGTTTGGGAAAAGCTGCAAAAAGGGACTAAATATTTGCAGGTGTAAGTGTGCCATTATGTTGCAAGAAAGTTCAGTAATCCACATTTTCACAACATATTAAAGAATCTTTTTCTAATCCGTGATGCATGTAGCGTGTTCAGAACGTGGAATTTCACGGTGATTGAAACAATGTTAATGACTTCTCTATTGGGTAGAACTAGCTCCAAGAGAGTTTTTCTGCGAAAACATTGTCATTTTTGAACCTGGCGTTTAGAAAACGCTGCAAAATCTGAGAAAATACTTCTAAGAATCAATATTCAATGTATTGTGATGAAAATTCGATAATCAACATGCTAACAAATTAGTAGTGAATATTTGTCGAATCATTTATGCATGTAACATGTTCGGAACACGGAATTTCACGGCCAGGGAATTTATGTAAATTACATTTCCCTTGGTTATAAATCACTCCAAGAGGTTTTACCTGAGAAATCGGCCTGATTTTCGAAAGTGGCGTTAGGAAAAACCTGCGAACCCAGATTAATAGATTCTCGGTGTACATCTGCCTTTTATGGTGGATGAAAGTTCGGTAATCCGCATGCTAACTACTCTGTAGTGAATATTTGTCGAATCCGAGATACGTGAAGCGTGATCCGAACACAGGATATCACGGTGAGCGAATCTATGTAAAATAAATGTCTCTTGGGTAGGATTTGCTCTAGGAGTTTTTTCTGAGAAATCTGCATTATTTTTGAACCTGGCGTTTGAAAATCTCTGCAAAATCAGGGAAAATGCTCCAAAGTGTAAATATGCCTTGTATTGTGATGCAAGATCGTAAAACCACATGCAAACAAATCTGTGGTGAATATTTTTAGAAAGCTCTATACATGCAGTGTGATCGTATCATGGAAAATGCTGGCGATGGATTCTATGTAAATTACACACCTATTGGTTAGAATTCGCTCCAAAAATTTTTCCCTGAGAAAACGGCCTGATTTTCCATACTGGCATTAGGAAAAACTGCAAATTGAGTTAAAGTTTCTAGTTGTAAATATGCCATATATGGTGGATGAAAGTTCTGTAATCTACATGTTCACAAGTCATTCGTGAAAGTTTGTTGAAACCTTGATGCATGTAGCGTGTTCGGAAAATGGAATGTCACTGTGAGGGAAACTATGTAAATTACATTTTTATTGGGAAGTACTCGCTCCACGAGGATTTTTCTGACAAATCTGCCTCATTTTCAAAACTGGAATTAGGAAAAACTTTCGAAATGTGAGAAAATGCTTCAAATTGTCAACATGGCTTTTATGGTGGATGAAAGTTCGCTAATCCTTATGCTAACAACTCTGTAGTGAATATTTGTCGAATCCGTGATGCATGCAGCTTTTTCGGAACACGGAATTCCACGATGACGGGTTCTATGTAAATTGCATGTCTATTGGGTAGAACTCGCTCCAAGAGGATCTTTTGTGGAAACTGCATGATTTTAGAGACTGACATTAGGAGAATACTACTAAATCAGAATAAAATTTCTATGTATAAATATGCACTGTAAGGTGGATTAAAGTTCGTTAATACACATGTTCACAACTCATTAAAGAAGGTTTGTTGAATCCGTGGTGCATGTAACGTGTTCAGAACACGGAATGTCACGGTGATTGAAAGTAGGGAAATTACCTATCTTTTGGGTAGAACTGGCTCCAAGAGCATTTTTCTGCCAAATCTTCCTCATTTCAAAACTGGCGTTCAAACTAATGTGTGAAATCAGGGAAAATTCTTCAAAGTGTCAGTAAGCCTTGTATGGTGGACGAAAGTGCTGTAATCCACTTGCTAACAACTCTGTAGTGAATGTTTGTCGCATCCGAGATGCATGTAACGTGTTCGAAACACGGAATTTGACGGTGAGCGAATCCATGTAAATTACATGTCTATTGGTTAGAAACCGCTCCAAGAGTTTTTTGCGGTGAAATCTGCCTCATTGTCGAAACTGGCATTTTGAAAGCTCTGTGAAATCAGAGAAAAAGCTTCTAAGCATCTATATGCCGACTACTGTGATGAAAGTCCTGTAATCCACATGCAAACAACTCTGTAGTGTATTTTTGTCGAAACTTTTCTGCATGTAGCATGTTCGAAACATGTAATTTCACAGCGGGAGAATCTATGTAATTTACATATCTATTGGGTAGAACACGCTCCAACAGTTTTTTCCTTTGAAAACTGCCTGATTTTCAAAACTGGTATTAGGAAATATCTGCGAACTCAGTGTTAATGTTTCTAGGTGTCAATATGCCATGTATGGTGGTTGAAAGTTCTGTAATGCACATGTACACAACTCATTAAGAATGTTTGTCAAATCTGTGATGTGTGTAGCTCGTTCGGAACATGGACTGTCACGGTGAGGCAAACTATGTAAATTACATATCTATTGGTTAGAACACGCTCCAGGAGCATTTTACTGGAAAATGTGCCTCAGTTTGGAAACTGGTGTAATGAAAACCCTGCAAAATCTGAGTAAATGCTTTAAGGTGACAATATGTCTTCAATGGGTTATTAAAGATGTGTAATTCACATGCTAAGAACTCAGCAGTGAATATTTGTTGAATCCGTGGTGCATGGTCCATTTTCGGAACACGGAATGTTACGGTGAAGGTATCTATGAAAATGAGATGTCTATTGGATACAACATGCACCAAGAGAATTTTTCTGCGAAAACTGCCTGATTTTCGTAACTGACGTTAGGAAAGCCTGCGAAATCTAAGTAAATGTTTCTAGGGGTAAATATGCCTTGTATTGTGGTTGAAAAATCGGTAATCCACATGCTCACGGTCATTAAATAATGTTTGTCGAAGCCTTGATGAATGTAACATTTTCGGAACACGGAATGTCTCGGTGAGTGAAGCTCTGAAAATAACAATTCTGTTGGATAGAACTCGCTTGAATTGAATGTTTCTGTGAAAATTTCATGATTTTCTTAACTGGATGTAAGGAAAATCCTGCGAAATAAGAATAACTACTTCTAGGTGTAAATATGCCTTGTATGGTGGATGAAAGTTCGGTAATTCACATGCTCACACTCAATTAAGAATGTTTGTCGAACTCATGTTGCATGTAACGTGTTTGGAATACGGAATGTCATAGTGAATGAAACAATGTGAGTTACATGTCTATTGGGTAGAACTCGCTTGAACAGAATTTTTCTGCGAAATGTGCCTCATTTTCACAAGTGCCTTTAGGAGAACCCTGTGAAATCTGAGAAAATGCTTCTAAGTGACAATATGCCTTGACTGGTGAATGAAAGTCCGGTAATCCACATGTTAATAACAGTGTAGTTATTTTTTTAAACCGTGATTCATATAGCGCTTTTAAAAAATGGAATTTCACGGTAATGAATCTATGTAAATTACAGTTCTATTGAGTAGAATGATCTAGAAGAGAATTTTCTGCGAAAATTGCATGATTATCGAATCTGAAGTTTGGAAAAAGCTGCAAAAAGGGAGTAAATATTTGCAGGTGTAAGTGTGCCATTATTTTGCAAGAAAGTTCAGTAATCCACATTTTCACAACATATTAAAGAATCTTTTTCTAATCCGTGATGCATGTAGCGTGTTCAGAACGTGGAATTTCACGGTGATTGAAACAAAGTTAATGACTTCTCTATTGGGTAGATCTCGCTCCGAGAGAGTTTTTCGGCAAGAACTTTGTCATTTTTGAACCTGTCGTTTAGAAAATGCTGTAAAATCTGAGAAAATACTTCTAAGAATCAATATTCAATATATTGTGATGAAAGTTCGGTAATCCACATGCCAATAAATTAGTAGTGAATATTTGTCGAATCCTTTATGCATGTAACATGTTCGGAACACGGAATTTCACGGCCAGGGAATTTATGTAAATTACATTTCCCTTGTTTAGAAATCAACCCAAGAGATTTTTCCTGAGAAATCGGTCTGATTTTCGAAAGTGGCGTTAGGAAAAACCTGCGAACCCAGATTACTAGATTCTCGGTGTACATCTGCCTTTTATGGTGGATGAAATTTCGGTAATCCGCATGCTAACTACTCTGTAGTGAATATTTGTCGAATCCGAGATACGTGAAGCGTGTTCGGAACACAGGATATCACGGTGAGCGAATCTATGTAAAATACATGTCTCTTGGGTAGAATTTGCTCTAAGAGTTTTTTCTGAGAAATCTGCCTCATTTTTGAACCTGGCGTTTGAAAATCTCTGCAAAATCAGAGAAAATGCTTCAAAGTGTCAATATGCCTTGTATTGTGATGCAAGATCGTAAAACCACATGCAAACTAATCTGTGGTGAATATTTTTAGAAAGCGTTATGCATGCAGTGTGATCGTATCATGGAAAATCCCGGCGATGGATTCTATGTAAATTACACACCTATTGGTTAGAAATCGCTCCAAAAATTTTTCCCTGAGATAACGGCCTGATTTTCCATACTGGCATTAGGAAAAAGCTGCAAATTCAGAGTTAAAGTTTCTAGTTGTAAATATGCCATATATGGTGGATGAAAGTTCTGTAATCTACATGTTCACAAGTCATTCGTGAAAGTTTGTTGAAACCTTGATGCATGTAGCGTGTTCGGAAAATGGAATGTCACTGTGGGGGAAACTATGTAAATTACATTTCTATCCTGAAGTACTCGCTCCACGAGAATTTTTCTGACAAATCTGCCTCCTTTTCAAAACTGGAATTAGGAAAAACTTTCAAAATGTGAGAAAATGCTTCAAATTGTCAACATGGCTTACATGGTGGATGAAAGTTCGGTAATCCTTATGCTAACAACTCTGTAGTGAATATTTGTCAAATCCGTGATGCATGTAGCTTTTTCGGAACACGGAATTCCACGATGACGGGTTCTATGTAAATTGCATGTCTATTGGGTAGAACTCGCTCCAAGAGGATCTTTCTGTGGAAACTGCATGATTTTAGAGACTGACATTAGGAGAATACTACTAAATCAGAATAAAATTTCTATGTATAAATATGCACTGTAAGGTGGATTAAAGTTTGTTAATACATGTTCACAACTCATTAAAGAAGGTTTGTTGAATCCGTGGTGCATGTAACGTGTTCAGAACACGGAATGTCACGGTGATTGAAAGTAGGGAAATTACCTATCTTTTGGGTAGAACTGGCTCCAAGAGCATTTTTCTGCCAAATCTGCCTCATTTTCAAAACTGGCGTTCAAACTAACGTGTGAAATCTGAGAAAATTCTTCAAAGTGTCAGTAAGCCTTGTATGGTGGACGAAAGTGCTGTAATCCACTTGCTAACAACTCTGTAGTGAATGATTGCCGCATCCGAGATGCATGTAGCGTGTTCGGAACACGGAATTTGACGGTGAGCGAATCCATGTAAATTACATGTCTATTGGTTAGAACCCGCTCCAAGAGGTTTTTGCCGCGAACTCTGCCTCATTTTCGAAACTGGCATTTTGAAAGCTCTGTGAAATCAGAGAAAAAGCTTCTAAGCATCGATATGCCTACTACTGTTGTGAAAGTCCTGTAATCCACATGCAAACATCTCTGTAGTGTATGTTTGTCGAATCTTTTCTGCATGTAGCATGTTCGAAACATGTAAATTCACAGCGGGAGAATCTATGTAATTTACATATCTATTGGGTAGAACACGCTCCAACAGTTTTTTCCTTTGAAAACTGCCTGATTTTCGAAACTGGTATAAGGAAATATCTGCGAACTCAGTGTTAATGTTTCTAGGTGTCAATATGCCATGTATGGTGGATGAAAGTTTTGTAATACACATGTACACAACTCATTAAGAATGTTTGTCAAAACTGTGATGTGTGTAGCTCATTCGGAACATGGACTTTCACGGTGAGGCAAACAATGTAAATTACATATCTATTGGTTAGAACATGCTCCAGGAGCATTTTACTGGAAAATGTGCCTCAGTTTGGAAACTGGTGTAATGAAAACCCTGCAAAATCTGAGTAAATGCTTTAAGGTGACAATATGTCTTCAATGGGTTATTAAAGATGTGTAATTCACATGCTAAGAACTCAGCAGTGAATATTTGTTGAATCCGAGGTGCATGGTCCATTTTCGGAACACCGAATGTTACGGTGAAGGTATCTATGAAAATGAGATGTCTATTGGATACAACATGCACCAAGAGAATTTTTCTGCGAAAACTGCCTGATTTTCGTAACTGACGTTAGGAAAACCTGCGAAATCTAAGTAAATGTTTCTAGGTGTAAATATGCCTTGTATTGTGGTTGAAAAAACGGTAATCCACATGCTCACGGTCATTAAATAATGTTTGTCGAAGCCGTGATGAATGTAAAGTTCTCGGAACATGGAATGTCTCGGTGAGTGAAGCTCTGAAAATAACAATTCTGCTGGATAGAACTCGCTTGAATTGAATGTTTCTGTGAAAATTTCATGATTTTCTAAACTGGATGTAAGGAAAAACCTGCGAAATAAGAATAACTACTTCTAGGTGTAAATATGACTTGTATGGTGGATGAAAGTTTGTTAATCCACATGCTCACACTCAATAAAGAATGTTTGTCGAACTCGTGTTGCATGTAATGTGTTTGGAATACGGAATGTCATAGTGAATGAAACAATGTGAGTTACATGTCTATTGGGTAGAACTCGCTTGAAGAGTATTTTTCTGCGAAATGTGCCTCATTTTCAAAAGTGCCTTTAGGAGAACCCTGTGAAATCTGAGAAAATGCTTCTAAGTGTCAATATGCCTTGACTGGTGAATGAAAGTCCGGTAATCCACATGTTAATAACAGTGTAGTAAATTTTTTAAACCGTGATTCATGTAGCGCTTTTGAGAAATGGAATTTCACGGTAATGAAACTATGTAAATTACAATTCTATTGAGTAGAACGATCTAGAAGAGAATTTTTCTGCGAAAATTGCATGATTATCGAATCTGAAGTTTGGAAATAGCTACAAAAAGAGAGTAAATATTTGCAGGTGTAAGTGTGCCATTATGTTGCAAGAAAGTTCAGTAATCCACATTTTCACAACATATTAAAGAATCTTTTTCTCATCCGTGATGCATGTAGCGTGTTCAGAACGTGGAATTTCACGGTGATTGAAACAATGTAAATGACTTCTCTATTGGGTAGAACTCGCTCCGAGAGAGTTTTTCTGTGAAAACTTTGTCATTTTTGAACCTGGCGTTTAGAAAACGCTGCAAAATCTGAGAAAATACTTCTAAGAATCAATATTCAATGTATTGTGATGAAAGTTCGGTAATCCACATGCCAACATATTAGTACTGAATATTTGTCGAATCCTTTATGCATGTAACATGTTCGGAACACGGAATTTCACTGCCAGGGAATTTATGTAAATTACATTTCCCTTGGTTAGAAATCACTCCAAGAGATTTTTCCTGAAATATCGGCCTGATTTTCGAATGTGGCATTAGGAAAAACCTGCGAACCCAGATTACTAGATTCTCGGTGTACATCTGCCTATTATGGAGGATGAAAGTTCGGTAATCCACATGCTAACTACTCTGTAGTGAATATTTGTCGAATCCGAGATACGTGAAGCGTGTTCGGAACACAGGATATCACGGTGAGCGAATCTATGTAAAATACATGTCTCTTGGGTAGAATTTGCTCTAAGAGTTTTTTCTGAGAAATCTGCCTCATTTTTGAACCTGGCATTTGAAAATCTCTGCAAAATCAGAGAAAATGCTTCAAAGTGTCAATATGCCTTGTATTGTGATGCAAGATCGTAAAACCACATGCAAACAAATCTGTGGTGATTATTTTTAGAAAGCGTTATGCATGCAGTGTGATCGTATCATGGAAAATCCCGGCGATGGATTCTATGTAAATTACACACCTATTGGTTAGAATTCGCTCCAAAAATTTTTCCCTGAGAAAACGGCCTGATTTTCCATACTGGCATTAGGAAAAAGCTGCAAATTCAGAGTTAAAGTTTCTAGTTGTAAATATGCCATATATAGTGGATGAAAGTTCTGTAATCTACATGTTCACAAGTCATTCGTGAAAGTTTGTTGAAACCTTGATGCATGTAGCGTGTTCGGAAAATGGAATGTCACTGTGGGGGAAACTATGTAAATTACATTTTTATTGGGAAGTACTCGCTCCACGAGAATTTTTCTGACAAATCTGCCTCCTTTTCAAAACTGGAATTAGGAAAAACTTTCGAAATGTGAGAAAATGCTTCAAATTGTCAACATGGCTTTCATGGTGGATGAAAGTTCGGTAATCCTTATGCTAACAACTCTGTAGTGAATATTTGTCGACTCCGTGATGCATGTAGCTTTTTCGGAACACGGAATTCCACGATGACGGGTTCTATGTAAATTGCATGTCTATTGGGTAGAACTCGCTCCAAGAGGATCTTTCTGTGGAAACTGCATGATTTTAGAGACTGACATTAGGAGAATACTACTAAATCAGAATAAAATTTCTATGTATAAATATGCACTGTATGGTGGATTAAAGTTCGTTAATACAAATGTTCACAACTCATTAAAGAAGGTTTGTTGAATCCGTGGTGCATGTAACGTGTTCAGAACACGGAATGTCACGGTGATTGAAAGTAGGGAAATTACCTATCTTTTGGGTAGAACTGGCTCCAAGAGCATTTTTCTGCCAAATCTGCCTCATTTTCAAAACTGGCGTTCAAACTAACATGTGAAATCTGAGAAAATTCTTCAAAGTGTCAGTAAGCCATGTATGGTGGACGAAAGTGCTGTAATCCACTTGCTAACAACTCTGTAGTGAATGATTGTCGCATCCGAGATGCATGTAGCGTGTTCAGAACACGGAATTTGACGGTGAGCGAATCCATGTAAATTACATGTCTATTGGTTAGAACCCGCTCCAAGAGGTTTTTGCCGCGAACTCTGCCTCATTTTCGAAACTGGCATTTTGAAAGCTCTGTGAAATCAGAGAAAAAGCTTCTAAGCATCGATATGCCTACTACTGTGATGAAAGTCCTGTAATCCACATGCAAACAACTCTGTAGTGTATTTTTGTCGAATCTTTTCTGCATGTAGCATGTTCGAAACATGTAATTTCACAGTGGGAGAATCTATGTAATTTACATATCTATTGGGTAGAACACGCTCCAACAGTTTTTTCCTTTGAAAACTGCCTGATTTTCGAAACTGGTATTAGGAAATATCTGCGAACTCAGTGTTAATGTTTCTAGGTGTCAATATGCCATGTATGGTGGATGAAAGTTTTGTAATACACATGTACACAACTCATTAAGTATGTTTGTCAAATCTGTGATGTGTGTAGCTCGTTCGGAACATGGACTGTCACGGTGAGGCAAACTATGTAAATTACATATCTATTGGTTAGAACACGCTCCAGGAGCATTTTACTGGAAAATGTGCCTCAGTTTGGAAACTGGTGTAATGAAAACCCTGCAAAATCTGAGTAAATGCTTTAAGGTGACAATATGTCTTCAATGGGTTATTAAAGATGTGTAATTCACATGCTATGAACTCAGCAGTGAATATTTGTTGAATCCGTGGTGCATGGTCCATTTTCGGAACACGGAATGTTACGGTGAAGGTATCTATGAAAATGAGATGTCTATTGGATACAACATGCACCAAGAGAATTTTTCTGCGAAAACTGCCTGATTTTCGTAACTGACGTTAGGAAAACCTGCGAAATCTAAGTAAATGTTTCTAGGTGTAAATATGCCTTGTATTGTGGTTGAAAAATCGGTAATCCACATGCTCACGGTCATTAAATAATGTTTGTCGAAGCCGTGATGAATGTAAAGTTCTCGGAACATGGAATGTCTCGGTGAGTGAAGCTCTGAAAATAACAATTCTGCTGGATAGAACTCGCTTGAATTGAATGTTTCTGTGAAAATTTCATGATTTTCTAAACTGGATGTAAGGAAAAACCAGCGAAATCAGAATAACTACTTCTAGGTGTAAATATGCCTTGTATGGTGGATGAAAGTTCGGTAATCCACATGCTCACACTCAATAAAGAATGTTTGTCGAACTCGTGTTGCATGTAATGTGTTTGGAATACGGAATGTCATAGTGAAGGAAACAATGTGAGTTACATGTCTATTGGGTAGAACTCGCTTGAAGAGAATTTTTCTGCGAAATGTGCCTCATTTTCAAAAGTGCCTTTAGGAGAACCCTGTGAAATCTGAGAAAATGCTTCTAAGTGTCAATATGCCTTGACTGGTGAATGAAAGTCCGGTAATCCACATGTTAATAAAAGTGTAGTAATTTTTTTAAACCGTGATTCATGTAGCGCTTTTGAGAAATGGATTTTCACGGTAATGAAACTATGTAAATTACAATTCTATTGAGTAGAACGATCTAGAAGAGAATTTTTCTGCGAAAATTGCATGATTATCGAATCTGAAGTTTGGAAATAGCTGCAAAAAGAGAGTAAATATTTGCAGGTGTAAGTGTGCCATTATGTTGCAAGAAAGTTCAGTAATCCACATTTTCACAACATATTAAAGATACTTTTTCTAATCCGTGATGCATGTAGAGTGTTCAGATCGTGGAATTTCACGGTGATTGAAACAATGTAAATGACTTCTCTATTGGGTAGAACTCGCTCCGAGAGTGTTTTCTGCAAAAACTTTGTCATTTTTGAACCTGGCGTTTAGAAAACGCTGCAAAATCTGAGAAAATACTTCTAAGAATCAATATTCAATATATTGTGATGAAAGTTCGCTAATCCACATGCCAACAAATTAGTAGTGAATATTTGTCGAATCCTTTATGCATGTAACATGTTCGGAACACGGAATTTCACGGCCAGGGAATTTATGTAAATTACTTTTCCCTTGGTTAGAAATCACTCCAAGAGTTTTTTCCTGAGATATCGGCCTGATTTTCGAAAGTGGCGTTAGGAAAATCCTGCGAACCCAGATTACTAGATTCTCGGTGTACATCTGCCTTTTAAGGTGGATGAAAGTTCGGTAATCCGCATGCTAACTACTCTGTAGTGAATATTTGTCGAATCCGAGATACGTGAAGCGTGTTCGGAACACAGGATATCACGGTGAGCGAATCTATGTAAAATACATGTCTCTTGGGTAGAATTTGCTCTAAGAGTTTTTTCTGAGAAATCTGCCTCATTTTTGAACCTGGCATTTGAAAATCTCTGCAAAATCAGAGAAAATGCTTCAAAGTGTCAATATGCCTTGTATTGTGATGCAAGATCTTAAAACCACATGCAAACAAATCTGTGGTGATTATTTTTAGAAAGCGTTATGCATGCAGTGTGATCGTATCATGGAAAATCCTGGCGATGGATTCTATGTAAATTACACACCTATTGGTTAGAATTCGCTCCAAAAATTTTTCCCTGAGAAAACGGCCTGATTTTCCATACTAGCATTAGGAAAAAGCTGAAAATTCAGAGTTAAAGTTTCTAGTTGTAAATATGCCATATATGGCGGATGAAAGTTCTGTAATCTACATGTACACAAGTCATTCGTGAAAGTTTGTTGAAACCTTGATGCATGTAGCGTGTTCGGAAAATGGAATGTCACTGTGAGGGAAACTATGTAAATTACATTTCTATTGGGAAGTACTCGCTCCACGAGGATTTTTCTGACAAATCTGCCTCCTTTTCAAAACTGGAATTAGGAAAAACTTTCAAAATGTGAGAAAATGTTCAAATTGTCAACATGGCTTTTATTGTGGATGAAAGTTCGGTAATCCTTTTGCTAACAACTCTGTAGTGAATATTTGTCGAATCCGTGATGCATGTAGCTTTTTCAGAACACGGAATTCCACGATGACGAGTTCTATGTAAATTGCATGTCTATTGGGTAGAACTCGCTCCAAGAAGATCTTTCTGTGGAAACTGCATGATTTTAGAGACTGACATTAGGAGAATACTACTAAATCAGAATAAAATTTCTATGTATAAATATGCACTGTAAGGTGGATTAAAGTTCGTTAATACACATGTTCACAACTCATTAAAGAAGGTTTGTTGAATCCGTGGTGCATGTAACGTGTTCAGAACACGGAATGTCACGGTGATTGAAAGTAGGGAAATTACCTATCTTTTGGGTAGAACTGGCTCCAAGAGCATTTTTCTGCCAAATCTGCCTCATTTTCAAAACTGGCGTTCAAACTAACGTGTGAAATCTGAGAAAATTCTTCAAAGTGTCAGTAAGCCTTGTATGGTGGACGAAAGTGCTGTAATCCACTTGCTAACAACTCTGTAGTGAATGTTTGTCACATCCGAGATGCATGTAGCGTGTTCGGAACACGGAATTTGACGGTGAGCGAATCCATGTAAATTACATGTCTATTGGTTAGAACCCGCTCCAAGAGGTTTTTGCCATGAAATCTGCCTCATTTTCAAAACTGGCATTTTGAAAACTCTGTGAAATCACAGAAAAAGCTTCTAAGCATCTATATGCCTACTACTGTGATGAAAGTCCTGTAATCCACATGCAAACAAGTATGTAGTGTATTTTTGTTGAAACTTTTCTACATGTAGCATGTTTGAAACATGTAAATTCACAGCGGGAGAATCTATGTAATTTACATATCTATTGGGTAGAACACGCTCCAAAAGTTTTTTCCTTTGAAAACTGCCTGATTTTCGAAACTGGTATTAGGAAATATCTGCGAACTCAGTGTTAATGTTTCTAGGTGTCAATATGCCATGTATGGTGGATGAAAGTTTTGTAATACACATGTACATACTCATTAAGAATGTTTGTCAAATCTGTGATGTGTGTAGCTCGTTCGGAACATGGACTGTCACGGTGAGGCAAACTATGTAAATTACATATCTATTGGTTAGAACACGCTCCAGGAGCATTTTACTGGAAAATGTGCCTCAGTTTGGAAACTGGTGTAATGAAAACCCTGCAAAATCTGAGTAAATGCTTTAAGGTGACAATATGTCTTCAATGGGTTATTAAAGATGTGTAATTCACATGCTAAGAACTCAGCAGTGAATATTTGTTGAATCCGTGGTGCATGGTCCATTTTCGGAACACGGAATGTTACGGTGAAGGTATCTATGAAAATGAGATGTCTATTGGATACAACATGCACCAAGAGAATTTTTCTGCGAAAACTGCCTGATTTTCGTAACTGACGTTAGGAAAACCTGCGAAATCTAAGTAAATGTTTCTAGGTGTAAATATGCCTTGTATTGTGGTTGAAAAATCGGTAATCCACATGCTCACGGTCATTAAATAATGTTTGTCGAAGCCGTGTTGCATGTAAAGTTCTCGGAACATGGAATGTCTCGGTGAGTGAAGCTCTGAAAATAACAATTCTGCTGGATAGAACTCGCTTGAATTGAATGTTTCTGTGAAAATTTCATGATTTTCTAAACTGGATGTAAGGAAAAACCTGCGAAATCAGAATAACTACTTCTAGGTGTAAATATGCCTTGTATGGTGGATGAAAGTTCGGTAATCCACATGCTCACACTCAATAAAGAATGTTTGTCGAACTCGAGTTGCATGTAATGTGTTTGGAATACGGAATGTCATAGTGAAGGAAACAATGTGAGTTACATGTCTATTGGGTAGAACTCGCTTGAAGAGTATTTTTCTGCGAAATGTGCCTCATTTTCAAAAGTGCCTTTAGGAGAACCCTGTGAAATCTGAGAAAATGCTTCTAAGTGTCAATATGCCTTGACTGGTGAATGAAAGTCCGGTAATCCACATGTTAATAACAGTGTAGTAATTTTTTTAAACCGTGATTCATGTAGCGCTTTTGAGAAATGGAATTTCACGGTAATGAAACTATGTAAATTACAATTCTATTGAGTAGAACGATCTAGAAGAGAATTTTTCTGCGAAAATTGCATGATTATCGAATCTGAAGTTTGGAAATAGCTGCAAAAAGAGAGTAAATATTTGCAGGTGTAAGTGTGCCATTATGTTGCAAGAAAGTTCAGTAATCCACATTTTCACAACATATTAAAGAATCTTTTTCTAATCCGTGATGCATGTAGAGTGTTCAGATAGTGGAATTTCACGGTGATTGAAACAATGTAAATGACTTCTCTATTGGGTAGAACTCGCTCCGAGAGAGTTTTTCTGCAAAAACTTTGTCATTTTTGAACCTGTCGTTTAGAAAACGCTGCAAAATCTGAGAAAATACTTCTAAGAATCAATATTCAATGTATTGTGATGAAAGTTCGATAATCCACATGCCAACAAATTAGTAGTGAATATTTGTCGAATCCTTTATGCATGTAACATGTTCGGAACACGGAATTTCACGGCCAGGGAATTTATGTAAATTACTTTTCCCTTGGTTAGAAATCACTCCAAGAGTTTTTTCCTGAGATATCGGCCTGATTTTCGAAAGTGGCGTTAGGAAAAACCTGCGAACCCAGATTACTAGATTCTCGGTGTACATCTGCCTTTTATGGTGGATGAAAGTTCGGTAATCCGCATGCTAACTACTCTGTAGTGAATATTTGTCGAATCCGAGATACGTGAAGCGTGTTCGGAACACAGGATATCACGGTGAGCGAATCTATGTAAAATACATGTCTCTTGGGTAGAATTTGCTCTAAGAGTTTTTTCTGAGAAATCTGCCTCATTTTTGAACCTGGCGTTTGAAAATCTCTGCAAAATCAGAGAAAATGCTTCAAAGTGTCAATATGCCTTGTATTGTGATGCAAGATCGTAAAACCACATGCAAACAAATCTGTGGTGATTATTTTTAGAAAGCGTTATGCATGCAGTGTGATCGTATCATGGAAAATCCTGGCGATGGATTCTATGTAAATTACACACCTATTGGTTAGAATTCGCTCCAAAAATTTTTCCCTGAGAAAACGGCCTGATTTTCCATACTAGCATTAGGAATAAGCTGAAAATTCAGAGTTAAAGTTTCTAGTTGTAAATATGCCATATATGGTGGATGAAAGTTCTGTAATCTACATGTACACAAGTCATTCGTGAAAGTTTGTTGAAACCTTGATGCATGTAGCGTGTTCGGAAAATGGAATGTCACTGTGAGGGAAACTATGTAAATTACATTTCTATTGGGAAGTACTCGCTCCACGAGGATTTTTCTGACAAATCTGCCTCCTTTTCAAAACTGGAATTAGGAAAAACTTTCAAAATGTGAGAAAATGTTCAAATTGTCAACATGGCTTTTATGGTGGATGAAAGTTCGGTAATCCTTATGCTAACAACTCTGTAGTGAATATTTGTCGAATCCGTGATGCATGTAGCTTTTTCAGAACAAGGAATTCCACGATGACGAGTTCTATGTAAATTGCATGTCTATTGGGTAGAACTCGCTCCAAGAAGATCTTTCTGTGGAAACTGCATGATTTTAGAGACTGACATTAGGAGAATACTACTAAATCAGAATAAAATTTCTATGTATAAATATGCACTGTAAGGTGGATTAAAGTTCGTTAATACACATGTTCACAACTCATTAAAGAAGGTTTGTTGAATCCGTGGTGCATGTAACGTGTTCAGAACACGGAATGTCACGGTGATTGAAAGTAGGGAAATTACCTATCTTTTGGGTAGAACTGGCTCCAAGAGCATTTTTCTGCCAAATCTGCCTCATTTTCAAAACTGGCGTTCAAACTAAAGTGTGAAATCTGAGAAAATTCTTCAAAGTGTCAGTAAGCCTTGTATGGTGGACGAAAGTGCTGTAATCCACTTGCTAACAACTCTGTAGTGAATGTTTGTCGCATCCGAGATGCATGTAGCGTGTTCGGAACACGGAATTTGACGGTGAGCGAATCCATGTAAATTACATGTCTATTGGTTAGAACCCGCTCCAAGAGGTTTTTGCCATGAAATCTGCCTCATTTTCGAAACTGGCATTTTGAAAGCTCTGTGAAATCACAGAAAAAGCTTCTAAGCAACTATATGCCTACTACTGTGATGAAAGTCCTGTAATCCACATGCAAACAAGTATGTAGTGTATTTTTGTCGAATGTTTTCTCCATGTAGCATGTTTGAAACATGTAAATTCACAGCGGGAGAATCTATGTAATTTACATATCTATTGGGTAGAACACGCTCCAAAAGTTTTTTCCTTTGAAAACTGCCTGATTTTCGAAACTGGTATTAGGAAATATCTGCGAACTCAGTGTTAATGTTTCTAGGTGTCAATATGCCATGTATGGTGGATGAAAGTTTTGTAATACACATGTACATACTCATTAAGAATGTTTGTCAAATCTGTGATGTGTGTAGCTCGTTCGGAACATGGAATGTCTCGGTGAGGCAAACTATGTAAATTACATATCTATTGGTTAGAACATGCTCCAGGAGCATTTTACTGGAAAATGTGCCTCAGTTTGGAAACTGGTGTAATGAAAACCCTGCAAAATCTGAGTAAATGCTTTAAGATGACAATATGTCTTCAATGGGTTATTAAAGATGTGTAATTCACATGCTAAGAACTCAGCAGTGAATATTTGTTGAATCCGTGGTGCATGGTCCATTTTTGGAACACGGAATGTTACGGTGAAGGTATCTATGAAAATGAGATGTCTATTGGATACAACATGCACCAAGAGAATTTTTCTGCGAAAACTGCCTGATTTTCGTAACTGACGTTAGGAAAACCTGCGAAATCTAAGTAAATGTTTCTAGGTGTAAATATGCCTTGTATTGTGGTTGAAAAATCGGTAATCCACATGCTCACGGTCATTAAATAATGTTTGTCGAAGCCGTGATGAATGTTAAATTCTCGGAACATGGAATGTCTCGGTGAGTGAAGCTCTGAAAATAACAATTCTGCTGGATAGAACTCGCTTGAATTGAATGTTTCTGTGAAAATTTCATGATTTTCTAAACTGGATGTAAGGAAAAACCTGCGAAATCAGAATAACTACTTCTAGGTGTAAATATGCCTTGTATGGTGGATGAAAGTTTGTTAATACACATGCTCACACTCAATAAAGAATGTTTGTCGAACTCGTGTTGCATGTAATGTGTTTGGAATACGGGATGTCATAGTGAAGGAAACAATGTGAGTTACATGTCTATTGGGTAGAACTCGCTTGAAGAGTATTTTTCTGCGAAATGTGCCTCATTTTCAAAAGTGCCTTTAGGAGAACCCTGTGAAATCTGAGAAAATGCTTCTAAGTGTCAATATGCCTTGACTGGTGAATGAAAGTCCGGTAATCCACATGTTAATAACAGTGTAGTAATTTTTTTAAACCGTGATTCATGTAGCGCTTTTGAGAAATGGAATTTCACGGTAATGAAACTATGTAAATTACAATTCTATTGAGTAGAACGATCTAGAAGAGAATTTTTCTGCGAAAATTGCATGATTATCGAATCTGAAGTTTGGAAATAGCTGCAAAAAGGGAGTAAATATTTGCAGGTGTAAGTGTGCCATTATGTTGCAAGAAAGTTCAGTAATCCACATTTTCACAACATATTAAAGAATCTTTTTCTAATCCGTGATGCATGTAGAGTGTTCAGAACGTGGAATTTCATGGTGATTGAAACAATGTAACTGACTTCTCTATTGGGTAGATCTCGCTCCGAGAGAGTTTTTCTGCAAAAACTTTGTCATTTTTGAACCTGTCGTTTAGAAAATGCTGTAAAATCTGAGAAAATACTTCTAAGAATCAATATTCAATATATTGTGATGAAAGTTCGGTAATCCACATGCCAACAAATTAGTAGTGAATATTTGTCGAATCCTTTATGCATGTAACATGTTCGGAACACGGAATTTCACGGCCAGGGAATTTATGTAAATTACATTTCCCTTGGTTAGAAATCACCCCAAGAGATTTTTCCTGAGAAATCGGCCTGATTTTCGAAAGTGGCGTTAGGAAAAACCTGCGAACCCAGATTACTAGATTCTCGGTGTACATCTGCCTTTTATGGTGGATGAAAGTTCGGTAATCCGCATGCTATCTACTCTGTAGTGAATATTTGTCGAATCCGAGATACGTGAAGCGTGTTCGGAACACAGGATATCACGGTGAGCGAATCTATGTAAAATACATGTCTCTTGGGTAGAATTTGCTCTAAGAGTTTTTTCTGAGAAATCTGCCTCATTTTTGAACCTGGCGTTTGAAAATCTCTGCAAAATCAGAGAAAATGCTTCAAAGTGTCAATATGCCTTGTATTGTGATGCAAGATCGTAAAACCACATGCAAATTAATCTGTGGTGAATATTTTTAGAAAGCGTTATGCATGCAGTGTGATCGTATCATGGAAAATCCCGGCGATGGATTCTATGTAAATTACACACCTATTGGTTAGAAATCGCTCCAAAAATTTTTCCATGAGAAAACGGCCTGATTTTCCATACTGGCATTAGGAAAAAGCTGCAAATTCAGAGTTAAAGTTTCTAGTTGTAAATATGCCATATATGGTGGATGAAAGTTCTGTAATCTACATGTTCACAAGACATCCGTGAAAGTTTGTTGAAACCTTGATGCATGTAGCGTGTTCGGAAAATGGAATGTCACTGTGGAGGAAACTATGTAAATTACATTTCTATTCTGAAGTACTCGCTCCACGAGAATTTTTCTGACAAATCTGCCTCCTTTTCAAAACTGGAATTAGGAAAAACTTTCAAAATGTGAGAAAATGCTTCAAATTGTCAACATGGCTTACATGGTGGATGAAAGTTCGGTAATCCTTATGCTAACAACTCTGTAGTGAATATTTGTCAAATCCGTGATGCATGTAGCTTTTTCGGAACACGGAATTCCACGATGACGGGTTCTATGTAAATTGTATGTCTATTGGGTAGAACTCGCTCCAAGAGGATCTTTCTGTGGAAACTGCATGATTTTAGAGACTGACATTAGGAGAATACTACTAAATCAGAATAAAATTTCTATGTATAAATATGCACTGTAAGGTGGATTAAAGTTCGTTAATACATGTTCACAACTCATTAAAGAAGGTTTGTTGAATCCGTGGTGCATGTAACGTGTTCAGAACACGGAATGTCACGGTGATTGAAAGTAGGGAAATTACCTATCTTTTGGGTAGAACTGGCTCCAAGAGCATTTTTCTGCCAAATCTGCCTCATTTTCAAAACTGGCGTTCAAACTAACGTGTGAAATCTGAGAAAATTCTTCAAAGTGTCAGTAAGCCTTGTATGGTGGACGAAAGTGCTGTAATCCACTTGCTAACAACTCTGTAGTGAATATTTGTCAAATCCGTGATGCATGTAGCGTGTTCGGAACACGGAATTTGACGGTGAGCGAATCCATGTAAATTACATATCTATTGGTTAGAACCCGCTCCAAGAGGTTTTTGCCGCGAACTCTGCCTCATTTTCGAAACTGGCATTTTGAAAGCTCTGTGAAATCAGAGAAAAAGCTTCTAAGCATCGATATGCCTACTACTGTGATGAAAGTCCTGTAATCCACATGCAAACATCTCTGTAGTGTATTTTTGTCGAATCTTTTCTGCATGTAGCATGTTCGAAACATGTAAATTCACAGCGGGAGAATCTATGTAATTTACATATCTATTGGGTAGAACACGCTCCAACAGTTTTTTCCTTTGAAAACTGCCTGATTTTCGAAACTGGTATAAGGAAATATCTGCGAACTCAGTGTTAATGTTTCTAGGTGTCAATATGCCATGTATGGTGGATGAAAGTTTTGTAATACACATGTACACAACTCATTAAGAATGTTTGTCAAATCTGTGATGTGTGTAGCTCGTTCGGAACATGGACTGTCACGGTGAGGCAAACTATGTAAATTACATATCTATTGGTTAGAACACGCTCCAGGAGCATTTTACTGGAAAATGTGCCTCAGTTTGGAAACTGGTGTAATGAAAACCCTGCAAAATCTGAGTAAATGCTTTAAGGTGACATTATGTCTTCAATGGGTTATTAAAGATGTGTAATTCACATGCTAAGAACTCAGCAGTGAATATTTGTTGAATCCGAGGTGCATGGTCCATTTTCGGAACACCGAATGTTACGGTGAAGGTATCTATGAAAATTAGATGTCTATTTGATACAACATGCACCAAGAGAATTTTTCTGCGAAAACTGCCTGATTTTCGTAACTGACGTTAGGAAAACCTGCGAAATCTAAGTAAATGTTTCTAGGTGTAAATATGCCTTGTATTGTGGTTGAAAAAACGGTAATCCACATGCTCACGGTCATTAAATAATGTTTGTCGAAGCCGTGATGAATGTAAAGTTCTCGGAACATGGAATGTCTCGGTGAGTGAAGCTCTGAAAATAACAATTCTGCTGGATAGAACTCGCTTGAATTGAATGTTTCTGTGAAAATTTCATGATTTTCTAAACTGGATGTAAGGAAAAACCTGCGAAATCAGAATAACTACTTCTAGGTGTAAATATGCCTTGTATGGTGGATGAAAGTTTGTTAATCCACATGCTCACACTCAATAAAGAATGTTTGTCGAACTCGTGTTGCATGTAATGTGTTTGGAATACGGAATGTCATAGTGAAGGAAACAATGTGAGTTACATGTGTATTGGGTAGAACTCGCTTGAAGAGTATTTTTCTGCGAAATGTGCCTCATTTTCAAAAGTGCCTTTAGGAGAACCCTGTGAAATCTGAGAAAATGCTTCTAAGTGTCAATATGCCTTGACTGGTGAATGAAAGTCCGGTAATCCACATGTTAATAACAGTGTAGTAATTTTTTTAAACCGTGATTCATGTAGCGCTTTTGAGAAATGGAATTTCACGGTAATGAAACTATGTAAATTACAATTCTATTGAGTAGAACGATCTAGAAGAGAATTTTTCTGCGAAAATTGCATGATTATCGAATCTGAAGTTTGGAAATAGCTGCAAAAAGAGAGTAAATATTTGCAGGTGTAAGTGTGCCATTATGTTGCAAGAAAGTTCAGTAATCCACATTTTCACAACATATTAAAGAATCTATTTCTAATCCGTGATGCATGTAGAGTGTTCAGAACGTGGAATTTCACGGTGATTGAAACAATGTAAATGACTTCTCTATTGGGTAGAACTCGCTCCGAGAGAGTTTTTCTGCAAAAACTTTGTCATTTTTGAACCTGTCGTTTAGAAAACGCTGCAAAATCTGAGAAAATACTTCTAAGAATCAATATTCAATGTATTGTGATGAAAGTTCGGTAATCCACATGCCAACAAATTAGTACTGAATATTTGTCGAATCCTTTATGCATGTAACATGTTCGGAACACGGAATTTCACTGCCAGGGAATTTATGTAAATTACTTTTCCCTTGGTTAGAAATCACTCCAAGAGATTTTTCCTGAGATATCGGCCTGATTTTCGAATGTGGCATTAGGAAAAACCTGCGAACCCAGATTACTAGATTCTCGGTGTACATCTGCCTTTTATGGTGGATGAAAGTTCGGTAATCCGCATGCTAACTACTCTGTAGTGAATATTTGTCGAATCCGAGATACGTGAAGCGTGTTCGGAACACAGGATATCACGGTGAGCGAATCTATGTAAAATACATGTCTCTTGGGTAGAATTTGCTCTAAGAGTTTTTTCTGAGAAATCTGCCTCATTTTTGAACCTGGCGTTTGAAAATCTCTGCAAAATCAGAGAAAATGCTTCAAAGTGTCAATATGCCTTGTATTGTGATGCAAGATCGTAAAACCACATGCAAAATAATCTGTGGTGAATATTTTTAGAAAGCGTTATGCATGCAGTGTGATCGTATCATGGAAAATCCCGGCGATGGATTCTATGTAAATTACACACCTATTGGTTAGAATTCGCTCCAAAAATTTTTCCCTGAGAAAACGGCCTGATTTTCGAAACTGGAATTAGGAAAAAGCTGCAAATTCAGAGTTAAAGTTTCTAGTTGTAAATATGCCATATATGGTGGATGAAAGTTCTGTAATCTACATGATCACAAGTCATTCGTGAAAGTTTGTTGAAATCTTCATGCATGTAGCGTGTTCGGAAAATGGAATGTCACTGTGAGGGAAACTATGTAAATTACATTTCTATTGGGAAGTACTCGCTCCACGAGAACTTTTCTGACAAATCTGCCTCCTTTTCAAAACTGGAATTAGGAAAAACTTTCAAAATGTGAGAAAATGTTCAAATTGTCAACATGGCTTTTATGGTGGATGAAAGTTCGGTAATCCTTATGCTAACAACTCTGTAGTGAATATTTGTCAAATCCGTGATGCATGTAGCTTTTTCAGAACACGGAATTCCACGATGACGAGTTCTATGTAAATTGCATGTCTATTGGGTAGAACTCGCTCCAAGAAGATCTTTCTGTGGAAACTGCATGATTTTAGAGACTGACATTAGGAGAATACTACTAAATCAGAATAAAATTTCTATGTATAAATATGCACTGTAAGGTGGATTAAAGTTCGTTAATACACATGTTCACAACTCATTAAAGAAGGTTTGTTGAATCCGTGGTGCATGTAACGTGTTCAGAACACGGAATGTCACGGTGATTGAAAGTAGGGAAATTACCTATCTTTTGGGTAGAACTGGCTCCAAGAGCCTTTTTCTGCCAAATCTGCCTCATTTTCAAAACTGGCGTTTAAACTAACGTGTGAAATCTGAGAAAATTCTTCAAAGTGTCAGTAAGCCTTTTATGGTGGACGAAAGTGCTGTAATCCACTTGCTAACAACTCTGTAGTGAATGTTTGTCGCATCCGAGATGCATGTAGCGTGTTCGGAACACAGAATTTGACGGTGAGCGAATCCATGTAAATTACATGTCTATTGGTTAGAACCCGCTCCAAGAGTTTTTTGCCGCGAACTCTGCCTCATTTTCGAAACTGGCATTTTGAAAGCTCTGTGAAATCAGAGAAAAAGCTTCTAAGCTTCTATATGCCTACTACTGTGATGAAAGTCCTGTAATCCACATGCAAACAATTCTGTAGTGTATTTTTGTCGAATATTTTCTGCATGTAGCATGTTCGAAACATGTAAATTCACAGCGGGAGAATCTATGTAATTTACATATCTATTGGGTAGAACACGCTCCAACAGTTTTTTCCTTTGAAAACTGCCTGATTTTCGAAACTGGTATTAGGAAATATCTGCGAACTCAGTGTTAATGTTTCTAGGTGTCAATATGCCATGTATGGTGGTTGAAAGTTCTGTAATACACATGTACACAACTCATTAAGAATGTTTGTCAAATCTGTGATGTGTGTAGCTCGTTCGGAACATGGACTGTCACGGTGAGGCAAACTATGTAAATTACATATCTATTGGTTAGAACACGCTCCAGGAGCATTTTACTGGAAAATGTGCCTCAGTTTGGAAACTGGTGTAATGAAAACCCTGCAAAATCTGAGTAAATACTTTAAGGTGACAATATGTCTTCAATGGGTTATTAAAGATGTGTAATTCACATGCTAAGAACTCAGCAGTGAATATTTGTTGAATCCGTGGTGCATGGTCCATTTTTGGAACACGGAATGTTACGGTGAAGGTATCTATGAAAATGAGATGTCTATTGGATACAACATGCACCAAGAGAATTTTTCTGCGAAAACTGCCTGATTTTCGTAACTGACGTTAGGAAAACCTGCGAAATCTAAGTAAATGTTTCTAGGGGTAAATATGCCTTGTATTGTGGTTGAAAAATCGGTAATCCACATGCTCACGGTCATTAAATAATGTTTGTCGAAGCCATGATGAATGTAAAGTTCTCAGAACACGGAATGTCTCGGTGAGTGAAGCTCTGAAAATAACAATTCTGCTGGATAGAACTCGCTTGAATTGAATGTTTCTGTGAAAATTTCATGATTTTCTAAACTGGATGTAAGGAAAAACCTGCGAAATCAGAATAACTACTTCTAGGTGTAAATATGCCTTGTATGGTGGATGAAAGTTTGTTAATCCACATGCTCACACTCAATAAAGAATGTTTGTCGAACTCGTGTTGCATGTAATGTGTTTGGAATACGGAATGTCATAGTGAAGGAAACAATGTGAGTTACATGTGTATTGGGTAGAACTCGCTTGAAGAGTATTTTTCTGCGAAATGTGCCTCATTTTCAAAAGTGCCTTTAGGAGAACCCTGTGAAATCTGAGAAAATGCTTCTAAGTGTCAATATGCCTTGACTGGTGAATGAAAGTCCGGTAATCCACATGTTAATAACAGTGTAGTAATTTTTTTAAACCGTGATTCATGTAGCGCTTTTGAGAAATGGAATTTCACGGTAATGAAACTATGTAAATTACAATTCTATTGAGTAGAACGATCTAGAAGAGAATTTTTCTGCGAAAATTGCATGATTATCGAATCTGAAGTTTGGAAAAAGCTGCAAAAAGGGAGTAAATATTTGCAGGTGTAAGTGTGCCATTATGTTGCAAGAAAGTTCAGTAATCCACATTTTCACAACATATTAAAGAATCTTTTTCTAATCCGTGATGCATGTAGAGTGTTCAGAACGTGGAATTTCATGGTGATTGAAACAATGTAACTGACTTCTCTATTGGGTAGATCTCGCTCCGAGAGAGTTTTTCGGCAAAAACTTTGTCATTTTTGAACCTGTCGTTTAGAAAATGCTGTAAAATCTGAGAAAATACTTCTAAGAATCAATATTCAATATATTGTGATGAAAGTTCGGTAATCCACATGCCAACAAATTAGTAGTGAATATTTGTCGAATCCTTTATGCATGTAACATGTTCGGGTCACGGAATTTCACGACCAGGGAATTTATGTAAATTACATTTCCCTTGGTTAGAAATCACCCCAAGAGATTTTTCCTGAGAAATCGCCCTGATTTTCGAAAGTGGCGTTAGGAAAAACCTGCGAACCCAGATTACTAGATTCTCGGTGTACATCTGCCTTTTATGGTGGATGAAAGTTCGGTAATCCGCATGCTAACTACTCTGTAGTGAATATTTGTCGAATCCGAGATACGTGAAGCGTGTTCGGAACACAGGATATCACGGTGAGCGAATCTATGTAAAATACATGTCTCGGGTAGAATTTGCTCTAAGAGTTTTTTCTGAGAAATCTGCCTCATTTTTGAACCTGGCGTTTGAAAATCTCTGCAAAATCAGAGAAAATGCTTCAAAGTGTCAATATGCCTTGTATTGTGATGCAAGATCGTAAAACCACATGCAAAATAATCTGTGGTGAATATTTTTAGAAAGCGTTATGCATGCAGTGTGATCGTATCATGGAAAATCCCGGCCATGGATTCTATGTAAATTACACACCTATTGGTTAGAAATCGCTCCAAAAATTTTTCCCTGAGAAAACGGCCTGATTTTCCATACTGGCATTAGGAAAAAGCTGCAAATTCAGAGTTAAAGTTTCTAGTTGTAAATATGCCATATATGGTGGATGAAAGTTCTGTAATCTACATGTTCACAAGACATCCGTGAAAGTTTGTTGAAACCTTGATGCATGTAGCGTGTTCGGAAAATGGAATGTCACTGTGGAGGAAACTATGTAAATTACATTTCTATTCTGAAGTACTCACTCCACGAGAATTTTTCTGACAAATCTGCCTCCTTTTCAAAACTGGAATTAGGAAAAACTTTCAAAATGTGAGAAAATGCTTCAAATTGTCAACATGGCTTACATGGTGGATGAAAGTTCGGTAATCCTTATGCTAACAACTCTGTAGTGAATATTTGTCAAATCCGTGATGCATGTAGATTTTTCGGAACACGGAATTCCACGATGACGGGTTCTATGTAAATTGCATGTCTATTGGGTAGAACTCGCTCCAAGAGGATCTTTCTGTGGAAACTGCATGATTTTAGAGACTGACATTAGGAGAATACTACTAAATCAGAATAAAATTTCTATGTATAAATATGCACTGTAAGGTGGATTAAAGTTCGTTAATACATGTTCACAACTCATTAAAGAAGGTTTGTTGAATCCGTGGTGCATGTAACGTGTTCAGAACACGGAATGTCACGGTGATTGAAAGTAGGGAAATTACCTATCTTTTGGGTAGAACTGGCTCCAAGAGCATTTTTCTGCCAAATCTGCCTCATTTTCAAAACTGGCATTCAAACTAACGTGTGAAATCTGAGAAAATTCTTCAAAGTGTCAGTAAGCCTTGTATGGTGGACGAAAGTGCTGTAATCCACTTGCTAACAACTCTGTAGTGAATATTTGTCAAATCCGTGATGCATGTAGCGTGTTCGGAACACGGAATTTGACGGTGAGCGAATCCATGTAAATTACATATCTATTGGTTAGAACCCGCTCCAAGAGGTTTTTGCCGCGAACTCTGCCTCATTTTCGAAACTGGCATTTTGAAAGCTCTGTGAAATCAGAGAAAAAGCTTCTAAGCATCGATATGCCTACTACTGTGATGAAAGTCCTGTAATCCACATGCAAACATCTCTGTAGTGTATTTTTGTCGAATCTTTTCTGCATGTAGCATGTTCGAAACATGTAAATTCACAGCGGGAGAATCTATGTAATTTACATATCTATTGGGTAGAACACGCTCCAACAGTTTTTTCCTTTGAAAACTGCCTGATTTTCGAAACTGGTATAAGGAAATATCTGCGAACTCAGTGTTAATGTTTCTAGGTGTCAATATGCCATGTATGGTGGATGAAAGTTTTGTAATACACATGTACACAACTCATTAAGAATGTTTGTCAAATCTGTGATGTGTGTAGCTCGTTCGGAACATGGACTGTCACGGTGAGGCAAACTATGTAAATTACATATCTATTGGTTAGAACACGCTCCAGGAGCATTTTACTGGAAAATGTGCCTCAGTTTGGAAACTGGTGTAATGAAAACCCTGCAAAATCTGAGTAAATGCTTTAAGGTGACATTATGTCTTCAATGGGTTATTAAAGATGTGTAATTCACATGCTAAGAACTCAGCAGTGAATATTTGTTGAATCCGAGGTGCATGGTCCATTTTCGGAACACCGAATGTTACGGTGAAGGTATCTATGAAAATTAGATGTCTATTGGATACAACATGCACCAAGAGAATTTTTCTGCGAAAACTGCCTGATTTTCGTAACTGACGTTAGGAAAACCTGCGAAATCTAAGTAAATGTTTCTAGGTGTAAATATGCCTTGTATTGTGGTTGAAAAAACGGTAATCCACATGCTCACGGTCATTAAATAATGTTTGTCGAAGCCGTGATGAATGTAAAGTTCTCGGAACATGGAATGTCTCGGTGAGTGAAGCTCTGAAAATAACAATTCTGCTGGATAGAACTCGCTTGAATTGAATGTTTCTGTGAAAATTTCATGATTTTCTAAACTGGATGTAAGGAAAAACCTGCGAAATCAGAATAACTACTTCTAGGTGTAAATATGCCTTGTATGGTGGATGAAAGTTTGTTAATCCACATGCTCACACTCAATAAAGAATGTTTGTCGAACTCGTGTTGCATGTAATGTGTTTGGAATACGGAATGTCATAGTGAAGGAAACAATGTGAGTTACATGTGTATTGGGTAGAACTCGCTTGAAGAGTATTTTTCTGCGAAATGTGCCTCATTTTCAAAAGTGCCTTTAGGAGAACCCTGTGAAATCTGAGAAAATGCTTCTAAGTGTCAATATGCCTTGACTGGTGAATGAAAGTCCGGTAATCCACATGTTAATAACAGTGTAGTAATTTTTTTAAACCGTGATTCATGTAGCGCTTTTGAGAAATGGAATTTCACGGTAATGAAACTATGTAAATTACAATTCTATTGAGTAGAACGATCTAGAAGAGAATTTTTCTGCGAAAATTGCATGATTATCGAATCTGAAGTTTGGAAATAGCTGCAAAAAGAGAGTAAATATTTGCAGGTGTAAGTGTGCCATTATGTTGCAAGAAAGTTCAGTAATCCACATTTTCACAACATATTAAAGAATCTATTTCTAATCCGTGATGCATGTAGAGTGTTCAGAACGTGGAATTTCACGGTGATTGAAACAATGTAAATGACTTCTCTATTGGGTAGAACTCGCTCCGAGAGAGTTTTTCTGCAAAAACTTTGTCATTTTTGAACCTGTCGTTTAGAAAACGCTGCAAAATCTGAGAAAATACTTCTAAGAATCAATATTCAATGTATTGTGATGAAAGTTCGGTAATCCACATGCCAACAAATTAGTACTGAATATTTGTCGAATCCTTTATGCATGTAACATGTTCGGAACACGGAATTTCACTGCCAGGGAATTTATGTAAATTACTTTTCCCTTGGTTAGAAATCACTCCAAGAGATTTTTCCTGAGATATCGGCCTGATTTTCGAATGTGGCATTAGGAAAAACCTGCGAACCCAGATTACTAGATTCTCGGTGTACATCTGCCTTTTATGGTGGATGAAATTTCGGTAATCCGCATGCTAACTACTCTGTAGTGAATATTTGTCGAATCCGAGATACGTGAAGCGTGTTCGGAACACAGGATATCACGGTGAGCGAATCTATGTAAAATACATGTCTCTTGGGTAGAATTTGCTCTAAGAGTTTTTTCTGAGAAATCTGCCTCATTTTTGAACCTGGCGTTTGAAAATCTCTGCAAAATCAGAGAAAATGCTTCAAAGTGTCAATATGCCTTGTATTGTGATGCAAGATCGTAAAACCACATGCAAAATAATCTGTGGTGAATATTTTTAGAAAGCGTTATGCATGCAGTGTGATCGTATCATGGAAAATCCCGGCGATGGATTCTATGTAAATTACACACCTATTGGTTAGAATTCGCTCCAAAAATTTTTCCCTGAGAAAACGGCCTGATTTTCGAAACTGGAATTAGGAAAAAGCTGCAAATTCAGAGTTAAAGTTTCTAGTTGTAAATATGCCATATATGGTGGATGAAAGTTCTGTAATCTACATGATCACAAGTCATTCGTGAAAGTTTGTTGAAATCTTCATGCATGTAGCGTGTTCGGAAAATGGAATGTCACTGTGAGGGAAACTATGTAAATTACATTTCTATTGGGAAGTACTCGCTCCACGAGAACTTTTCTGACAAATCTGCCTCCTTTTCAAAACTGGAATTAGGAAAAACTTTCAAAATGTGAGAAAATGTTCAAATTGTCAACATGGCTTTTATGGTGGATGAAAGTTCGGTAATCCTTATGCTAACAACTCTGTAGTGAATATTTGTCAAATCCGTGATGCATGTAGCTTTTTCAGAACACGGAATTCCACGATGACGAGTTCTATGTAAATTGCATGTCTATTGGGTAGAACTCGCTCCAAGAAGATCTTTCTGTGGAAACTGCATGATTTTAGAGACTGACATTAGGAGAATACTACTAAATCAGAATAAAATTTCTATGTATAAATATGCACTGTAAGGTGGATTAAAGTTCGTTAATACACATGTTCACAACTCATTAAAGAAGGTTTGTTGAATCCGTGGTGCATGTAACGTGTTCAGAACACGGAATGTCACGGTGATTGAAAGTAGGGAAATTACCTATCTTTTGGGTAGAACTGGCTCCAAGAGCCTTTTTCTGCCAAATCTGCCTCATTTTCAAAACTGGCGTTTAAACTAACGTGTGAAATCTGAGAAAATTCTTCAAAGTGTCAGTAAGCCTTTTATGGTGGACGAAAGTGCTGTAATCCACTTGCTAACAACTCTGTAGTGAATGTTTGTCGCATCCGAGATGCATGTAGCGTGTTCGGAACACAGAATTTGACGGTGAGCGAATCCATGTAAATTACATGTCTATTGGTTAGAACCCGCTCCAAGAGTTTTTTGCCGCGAACTCTGCCTCATTTTCGAAACTGGCATTTTGAAAGCTCTGTGAAATCAGAGAAAAAGCTTCTAAGCTTCTATATGCCTACTACTGTGATGAAAGTCCTGTAATCCACATGCAAACAATTCTGTAGTGTATTTTTGTCGAATATTTTCTGCATGTAGCATGTTCGAAACATGTAAATTCACAGCGGGAGAATCTATGTAATTTACATATCTATTGGGTAGAACACGCTCCAACAGTTTTTTCCTTTGAAAACTGCCTGATTTTCGAAACTGGTATTAGGAAATATCTGCGAACTCAGTGTTAATGTTTCTAGGTGTCAATATGCCATGTATGGTGGTTGAAAGTTCTGTAATACACATGTACACAACTCATTAAGAATGTTTGTCAAATCTGTGATGTGTGTAGCTCGTTCGGAACATGGACTGTCACGGTGAGGCAAACTATGTAAATTACATATCTATTGGTTAGAACACGCTCCAGGAGCATTTTACTGGAAAATGTGCCTCAGTTTGGAAACTGGTGTAATGAAAACCCTGCAAAATCTGAGTAAATACTTTAAGGTGACAATATGTCTTCAATGGGTTATTAAAGATGTGTAATTCACATGCTAAGAACTCAGCAGTGAATATTTGTTGAATCCGTGGTGCATGGTCCATTTTTGGAACACGGAATGTTACGGTGAAGGTATCTATGAAAATGAGATGTCTATTGGATACAACATGCACCAAGAGAATTTTTCTGCGAAAACTGCCTGATTTTCGTAACTGACGTTAGGAAAACCTGCGAAATCTAAGTAAATGTTTCTAGGGGTAAATATGCCTTGTATTGTGGTTGAAAAATCGGTAATCCACATGCTCACGGTCATTAAATAATGTTTGTCGAAGCCATGATGAATGTAAAGTTCTCAGAACACGGAATGTCTCGGTGAGTGAAGCTCTGAAAATAACAATTCTGCTGGATAGAACTCGCTTGAATTGAATGTTTCTGTGAAAATTTCATGATTTTCTAAACTGGATGTAAGGAAAAACCTGCGAAATCAGAATAACTACTTCTAGGTGTAAATATGCCTTGTATGGTGGATGAAAGTTTGTTAATCCACATGCTCACACTCAATAAAGAATGTTTGTCGAACTCGTGTTGCATGTAATGTGTTTGGAATACGGAATGTCATAGTGAAGGAAACAATGTGAGTTACATGTGTATTGGGTAGAACTCGCTTGAAGAGTATTTTTCTGCGAAATGTGCCTCATTTTCAAAAGTGCCTTTAGGAGAACCCTGTGAAATCTGAGAAAATGCTTCTAAGTGTCAATATGCCTTGACTGGTGAATGAAAGTCCGGTAATCCACATGTTAATAACAGTGTAGTAATTTTTTTAAACCGTGATTCATGTAGCGCTTTTGAGAAATGGAATTTCACGGTAATGAAACTATGTAAATTACAATTCTATTGAGTAGAACGATCTAGAAGAGAATTTTTCTGCGAAAATTGCATGATTATCGAATCTGAAGTTTGGAAAAAGCTGCAAAAAGGGAGTAAATATTTGCAGGTGTAAGTGTGCCATTATGTTGCAAGAAAGTTCAGTAATCCACATTTTCACAACATATTAAAGAATCTTTTTCTAATCCGTGATGCATGTAGAGTGTTCAGAACGTGGAATTTCATGGTGATTGAAACAATGTAACTGACTTCTCTATTGGGTAGATCTCGCTCCGAGAGAGTTTTTCGGCAAAAACTTTGTCATTTTTGAACCTGTCGTTTAGAAAATGCTGTAAAATCTGAGAAAATACTTCTAAGAATCAATATTCAATATATTGTCATGAAAGTTCGGTAATCCACATGCCAACAAATTAGTAGTGAATATTTGTCGAATCCTTTATGCATGTAACATGTTCGGGTCACGGAATTTCACGACCAGGGAATTTATGTAAATTACATTTCCCTTGGTTAGAAATCACCCCAAGAGATTTTTCCTGAGAAATCGCCCTGATTTTCGAAAGTGGCGTTAGGAAAAACCTGCGAACCCAGATTACTAGATTCTCGGTGTACATCTGCCTTTTATGGTGGATGAAAGTTCGGTAATCCGCATGCTAACTACTCTGTAGTGAATATTTGTCGAATCCGAGATACGTGAAGCGTGTTCGGAACACAGGATATCACGGTGAGCGAATCTATGTAAAATACATGTCTCTTGGGTAGAATTTGCTCTAAGAGTTTTTTCTGAGAAATCTGCCTCATTTTTGAACCTGGCGTTTGAAAATCTCTGCAAAATCAGAGAAAATGCTTCAAAGTGTCAATATGCCTTGTATTGTGATGCAAGATCGTAAAACCACATGTAAAATAATCTGTGGTGAATATTTTTAGAAAGCGTTATGCATGCAGTGTGATCGTATCATGGAAAATCCCGGCCATGGATTCTATGTAAATTACACACCTATTGGTTAGAAATCGCTCCAAAAATTTTTCCCTGAGAAAACGGCCTGATTTTCCATACTGGCATTAGGAAAAAGCTGCAAATTCAGAGTTAAAGTTTCTAGTTGTAAATATGCCATATATGGTGGATGAAAGTTCTGTAATCTACATGTTCACAAGACATCCGTGAAAGTTTGTTGAAACCTTGATGCATGTAGCGTGTTCGGAAAATGGAATGTCACTGTGGAGGAAACTATGTAAATTACATTTCTATTCTGAAGTACTCACTCCACGAGAATTTTTCTGACAAATCTGCCTCCTTTTCAAAACTGGAATTAGGAAAAACTTTCAAAATGTGAGAAAATGCTTCAAATTGTCAACATGGCTTACATGGTGGATGAAAGTTCGGTAATCCTTATGCTAACAACTCTGTAGTGAATATTTGTCAAATCCGTGATGCATGTAGCTTTTTCGGAACACGGAATTCCACGATGACGGGTTCTATGTAAATTGCATGTCTATTGGGTAGAACTCGCTCCAAGAGGATCTTTCTGTGGAAACTGCATGATTTTAGAGACTGACATTAGGAGAATACTACTAAATCAGAATAAAATTTCTATGTATAAATATGCACTGTAAGGTGGATTAAAGTTCGTTAATACATGTTCACAACTCATTAAAGAAGGTTTGTTGAATCCGTGGTGCATGTAACGTGTTCAGAACACGGAATGTCACGGTGATTGAAAGTAGGGAAATTACCTATCTTTTGGGTAGAACTGGCTCCAAGAGCATTTTTCTGCCAAATCTGCCTCATTTTCAAAACTGGCATTCAAACTAACGTGTGAAATCTGAGAAAATTCTTCAAAGTGTCAGTAAGCCTTGTATGGTGGACGAAAGTGCTGTAATCCACTTGCTAACAACTCTGTAGTGAATGATTGCCGCATCCGAGATGCATGTAGCGTGTTCGGAACACGGAATTTGACGGTGAGCGAATCCATGTAAATTACATGTCTATTGGTTAGAACCCGCTCCAAGAGGTTTTTGCCGCGAACTCTGCCTCATTTTCGAAACTGGCATTTTGAAAGCTCTGTGAAATCAGAGAAAAAGCTTCTAAGCATCGATATGCCTACTACTGTGATGAAAGTCCTGTAATCCACATGCAAACATCTCTGTAGTGTATTTTTGTCGAATCTTTTCTGCATGTAGCATGTTCGAAACATGTAAATTCACAGCGGGAGAATCTATGTAATTTACATATCTATTGGGTAGAACACGCTCCAACAGTTTTTTCCTTTGAAAACTGCCTGATTTTCGATACTGGTATAAGGAAATATCTGCGAACTCAGTGTTAATGTTTCTAGGTGTCAATATGCCATGTATGGTGGATGAAAGTTTTGTAATACACATGTACACAACTCATTAAGAATGTTTGTCAAATCTGTGATGTGTGTAGCTCGTTCGGAACATGGACTGTCACGGTGAGGCAAACTATGTAAATTACATATCTATTGGTTAGAACACGCTCCAGGAGCATTTTACTGGAAAATGTGCCTCAGTTTGGAAACTGGTGTAATGAAAACCCTGCAAAATCTGAGTAAATGCTTTAAGGTGACAATATGTCTTCAATGGGTTATTAAAGATGTGTAATTCACATGCTAAGAACTCAGCAGTGAATATTTGTTGAATCCGAGGTGCATGGCCCATTTTCGGAACACCGAATGTTACGGTGAAGGTATCTATGAAAATTAGATGTCTATTGGATACAACATGCACCAAGAGAATTTTTCTGCGAAAACTGCCTGATTTTCGTAACTGACGTTAGGAAAACCTGCGAAATCTAAGTAAATGTTTCTAGGTGTAAATATGCCTTGTATTGTGGTTGAAAAAACGGTAATCCACATGCTCACGGTCATTAAATAATGTTTGTCGAAGCCATGATGAATGTAAAGTTCTCGGAACATGGAATGTCTCGGTGAGTGAAGCTCTGAAAATAACAATTCTGCTGGATAGAACTCGCTTGAATTGAATGTTTCTGTGAAAATTTCATGATTTTCTAAACTGGATGTAAGGAAAAACCTGCGAAATCAGAATAACTACTTCTAGGTGTAAATATGCCTTGTATGGTGGATGAAAGTTTGTTAATCCACATGCTCACACTCAATAAAGAATGTTTGTCGAACTCGTGTTGCATGTAATGTGTTTGGAATACGGAATGTCATAGTGAAGGAAACAATGTGAGTTACATGTGTATTGGGTAGAACTCGCTTGAAGAGTATTTTTCTGCGAAATGTGCCTCATTTTCAAAAGTGCCTTTAGGAGAACCCTGTGAAATCTGAGAAAATGCTTCTAAGTGTCAATATGCCTTGACTGGTGAATGAAAGTCCGGTAATCCACATGTTAATAACAGTGTAGTAATTTTTTTAAACCGTGATTCATGTAGCGCTTTTGAGAAATGGAATTTCACGGTAATGAAACTATGTAAATTACAATTCTATTGAGTAGAACGATCTAGAAGAGAATTTTTCTGCGAAAATTGCATGATTATCGAATCTGAAGTTTGGAAATAGCTGCAAAAAGAGAGTAAATATTTGCAGGTGTAAGTGTGCCATTATGTTGCAAGAAAGTTCAGTAATCCACATTTTCACAACATATTAAAGAATCTATTTCTAATCCGTGATGCATGTAGAGTGTTCAGAACGTGGAATTTCACGGTGATTGAAACAATGTAAATGACTTCTCTATTGGGTAGAACTCGCTCCGAGAGAGTTTTTCTGCAAAAACTTTGTCATTTTTGAACCTGGCGTTTAGAAAACGCTGCAAAATCTGAGAAAATACTTCTAAGAATCAATATTCAATATATTGTGATGAAAGTTCGGTAATCCACATGCCAACAAATTAGTACTGAATATTTGTCGAATCCTTTATGCATGTAACATGTTCGGAACACGGAATTTCACTGCCAGGGAATTTATGTAAATTACTTTTCCCTTGGTTAGAAATCACTCCAAGAGATTTTTCCTGAGATATCGGCCTGATTTTCGAATGTGGCATTAGGAAAAACCTGCGAACCCAGATTACTAGATTCTCGGTGTACATCTGCCTTTTATGGTGGATGAAAGTTCGGTAATCCGCATGCTAACTACTCTGTAGTGAATATTTGTCGAATCCGAGATACGTGAAGCGTGTTCGGAACACAGGATATCACGGTGAGCGAATCTATGTAAAATACATGTCTCTTGGGTAGAATTTGCTCTAAGAGTTTTTTCTGAGAAATCTGCCTCATTTTTGAACCTGGCGTTTGAAAATCTCTGCAAAATCAGAGAAAATGCTTCAAAGTGTCAATATGCCTTGTATTGTGATGCAAGATCGTAAAACCACATGCAAAATAATCTGTGGTGAATATTTTTAGAAAGCGTTATGCATGCAGTGTGATCGTATCATGGAAAATCCCGGCGATGGATTCTATGTAAATTACACACCTATTGGTTAGAATTCGCTCCAAAAATTTTTCCCTGAGAAAACGGCCTGATTTTCGAAATTGGAATTAGGAAAAAGCTGCAAATTCAGAGTTAAAGTTTCTAGTTGTAAATATGCCATATATGGTGGATGAAAGTTCTGTAATCTACATGATCACAAGTCATTCGTGAAAGTTTGTTGAAATCTTCATGCATGTAGCGTGTTCGGAAAATGGAATGTCACTGTGAGGGAAACTATGTAAATTACATTTCTATTGGGAAGTACTCGCTCCACGAGAACTTTTCTGACAAATCTGCCTCCTTTTCAAAACTGGAATTAGGAAAAACTTTCAAAATGTGAGAAAATGTTCAAATTGTCAACATGGCTTTTATGGTGGATGAAAGTTCGGTAATCCTTATGCTAACAACTCTGTAGTGAATATTTGTCAAATCCGTGATGCATGTAGCTTTTTCAGAACACGGAATTCCACGATGACGAGTTCTATGTAAATTGCATGTCTATTGGGTAGAACTCGCTCCAAGAAGATCTTTCTGTGGAAACTGCATGATTTTAGAGACTGACATTAGGAGAATACTACTAAATCAGAATAAAATTTCTATGTATAAATATGCACTGTAAGGTGGATTAAAGTTCGTTAATACACATGTTCACAACTCATTAAAGAAGGTTTGTTGAATCCGTGGTGCATGTAACGTGTTCAGAACACGGAATGTCACGGTGATTGAAAGTAGGGAAATTACCTATCTTTTGGGTAGAACTGGCTCCAAGAGCCTTTTTCTGCCAAATCTGCCTCATTTTCAAAACTGGCGTTTAAACTAACGTGTGAAATCTGAGAAAATTCTTCAAAGTGTCAGTAAGCCTTTTATGGTGGACGAAAGTGCTGTAATCCACTTGCTAACAACTCTGTAGTGAATGTTTGTCGCATCCGAGATGCATGTAGCGTGTTCGGAACACAGAATTTGACGGTGAGCGAATCCATGTAAATTACATGTCTATTGGTTAGAACCCGCTCCAAGAGGTTTTTGCCGCGAACTCTGCCTCATTTTCGAAACTGGCATTTTGAAAGCTCTGTGAAATCAGAGAAAAAGCTTCTAAGCTTCTATATGCCTACTACTGTGATGAAAGTCCTGTAATCCACATGCAAACAATTCTGTAGTGTATTTTTGTCGAATATTTTCTGCATGTAGCATGTTCGAAACATGTAAATTCACAGCGGGAGAATCTATGTAATTTACATATCTATTGGGTAGAACACGCTCCAACAGTTTTTTCCTTTGAAAACTGCCTGATTTTCGAAACTGGTATTAGGAAATATCTGCGAACTCAGTGTTAATGTTTCTAGGTGTCAATATGCCATGTATGGTGGTTGAAAGTTCTGTAATACACATGTACACAACTCATTAAGAATGTTTGTCAAATCTGTGATGTGTGTAGCTCGTTCGGAACATGGACTGTCACGGTGAGGCAAACTATGTAAATTACATATCTATTGGTTAGAACACGCTCCAGGAGCATTTTACTGGAAAATGTGCCTCAGTTTGGAAACTGGTGTAATGAAAACCCTGCAAAATCTGAGTAAATACTTTAAGGTGACAATATGTCTTCAATGGGTTATTAAAGATGTGTAATTCACATGCTAAGAACTCAGCAGTGAATATTTGTTGAATCCGTGGTGCATGGTCCATTTTTGGAACACGGAATGTTACGGTGAAGGTATCTATGAAAATTAGATGTCTATTGGATACAACATGCACCAAGAGAATTTTTCTGCGAAAACTGCCTGATTTTCGTAACTGACGTTAGGAAAACCTGCGAAATCTAAGTAAATGTTTCTAGGGGTAAATATGCCTTGTATTGTGGTTGAAAAATCGGTAATCCACATGCTCACGGTCATTAAATAATGTTTGTCGAAGCCATGATGAATGTAAAGTTCTCAGAACACGGAATGTCTCGGTGAGTGAAGCTCTGAAAATAACAATTCTGCTGGATAGAACTCGCTTGAATTGAATGTTTCTGTGAAAATTTCATGATTTTCTAAACTGGATGTAAGGAAAAACCTGCGAAATCAGAATAACTACTTCTAGGTGTAAATATGCCTTGTATGGTGGATGAAAGTTTGTTAATCCACATGCTCACACTCAATAAAGAATGTTTGTCGAACTCGTGTTGCATGTAATGTGTTTGGAATACGGAATGTCATAGTGAAGGAAACAATGTGAGTTACATGTGTATTGGGTAGAACTCGCTTGAAGAGTATTTTTCTGCGAAATGTGCCTCATTTTCAAAAGTGCCTTTAGGAGAACCCTGTGAAATCTGAGAAAATGCTTCTAAGTGTCAATATGCCTTGACTGGTGAATGAAAGTCCGGTAATCCACATGTTAATAACAGTGTAGTAATTTTTTTAAACCGTGATTCATGTAGCGCTTTTGAGAAATGGAATTTCACGGTAATGAAACTATGTAAATTACAATTCTATTGAGTAGAACGATCTAGAAGAGAATTTTTCTGCGAAAATTGCATGATTATCGAATCTGAAGTTTGGAAAAAGCTGCAAAAAGGGAGTAAATATTTGCAGGTGTAAGTGTGCCATTATGTTGCAAGAAAGTTCAGTAATCCACATTTTCACAACATATTAAAGAATCTTTTTCTAATCCGTGATGCATGTAGAGTGTTCAGAACGTGGAATTTCACGGTGATTTAAACAATGTAAATGACTTCTCTATTGGGTAGAACTCGCTCCGAGAGAGTTTTTCTGCAAAAACTTTGTCATTTTTGAACCTGGCGTTTAGAAAACGCTGCAAAATCTGAGAAAATACTTCTAAGAATCAATATTCAATATATTGTGATGAAAGTTCGGTAATCCACATGCCAACAAATTAGTACTGAATATTTGTCGAATCCTTTATGCATGTAACATGTTCGGAACACGGAATTTCACTGCCAGGGAATTTATGTAAATTACTTTTCCCTTGGTTAGAAATCACTCCAAGAGATTTTTCCTGAGATATCGGCCTGATTTTCGAATGTGGCATTAGGAAAAACCTGCGAACCCAGATTACTAGATTCTCGGTGTACATCTGCCTTTTATGGTGGATGAAAGTTCGGTAATCCGCATGCTAACTACTCTGTAGTGAATATTTGTCGAATCCGAGATACGTGAAGCGTGTTCGGAACACAGGATATCACGGTGAGCGAATCTATGTAAAATACATGTCTCTTGGGTAGAATTTGCTCTAAGAGTTTTTTCTGAGAAATCTGCCTCATTTTTGAACCTGGCGTTTGAAAATCTCTGCAAAATCAGAGAAAATGCTTCAAAGTGTCAATATGCCTTGTATTGTGATGCAAGATCGTAAAACCACATGCAAAATAATCTGTGGTGAATATTTTTAGAAAGCGTTATGCATGCAGTGTGATCGTATCATGGAAAATCCCGGCGATGGATTCTATGTAAATTACACACCTATTGGTTAGAATTCGCTCCAAAAATTTTTCCCTGAGAAAACGGCCTGATTTTCGAAACTGGAATTAGGAAAAAGCTGCAAATTCAGAGTTAAAGTTTCTAGTTGTAAATATGCCATATATGGTGGATGAAAGTTCTGTAATCTACATGATCACAAGTCATTCGTGAAAGTTTGTTGAAATCTTCATGCATGTAGCGTGTTCGGAAAATGGAATGTCACTGTGAGGGAAACTATGTAAATTACATTTCTATTGGGAAGTACTCGCTCCACGAGAACTTTTCTGACAAATCTGCCTCCTTTTCAAAACTGGAATTAGGAAAAACTTTCAAAATGTGAGAAAATGTTCAAATTGTCAACATGGCTTTTATGGTGGATGAAAGTTCGGTAATCCTTATGCTAACAACTCTGTAGTGAATATTTGTCGAATCCGTGATGCATGTAGCTTTTTCAGAACACGGAATTCCACGATGACGGGTTCTATGTAAATTGCATGTCTATTGGGTAGAACTCGCTCCAAGAAGATCTTTCTGTGGAAACTGCATGATTTTAGAGACTGACATTAGGAGAATAATACTAAATCAGAATAAAATTTCTATGTATAAATATGCACTGTAAGGTGGATTAAAGTTCGTTAATACACATGTTCACAACTCATTAAAGAAGGTTTGTTGAATCCGTGGTGCATGTAACGTGTTCAGAACACGGAATGTCACGGTGATTGAAAGTAGGGAAATTACCTATCTTTTGGGTAGAACTGGCTCCAAGAGCCTTTTTCTGCCAAATCTGCCTCATTTTCAAAACTGGCGTTTAAACTAACGTGTGAAATCTGAGAAAATTCTTCAAAGTGTCAGTAAGCCTTTTATGGTGGACGAAAGTGCTGTAATCCACTTGCTAACAACTCTGTAGTGAATGTTTGTCGCATCCGAGATGCATGTAGCGTGTTCGGAACACAGAATTTGACGGTGAGCGAATCCATGTAAATTACATGTCTATTGGTTAGAACCCGCTCCAAGAGGTTTTTGCCGTGAACTCTGCCTCATTTTCGAAACTGGCATTTTGAAAGCTCTGTGAAATCAGAGAAAAAGCTTCTAAGCTTCTATATGCCTACTACTGTGATGAAAGTCCTGTAATCCACATGCAAACAATTCTGTAGTGTATTTTTGTCGAATATTTTCTGCATGTAGCATGTTCGAAACATGTAAATTCACAGCGGGAGAATCTATGTAATTTACATATCTATTGGGTAGAACACGCTCCAACAGTTTTTTCCTTTGAAAACTGCCTGATTTTCGAAACTGGTATTAGGAAATATCTGCGAACTCAGTGTTAATGTTTCTAGGTGTCAATATGCCATGTATGGTGGTTGAAAGTTCTGTAATACACATGTACACAACTCATTAAGAATGTTTGTCAAATCTGTGATGTGTGTAGCTCGTTCGGAACATGGACTGTCACGGTGAGGCAAACTATGTAAATTACATATCTATTGGTTAGAACACGCTCCAGGAGCATTTTACTGGAAAATGTGCCTCAGTTTGGAAACTGGTGTAATGAAAACCCTGCAAAATCTGAGTAAATGCTTTAAGGTGACAATATGTCTTCAATGGGTTATTAAAGATGTGTAATTCACATGCTAAGAACTCAGCAGTGAATATTTGTTGAATCCGTGGTGCATGGTCCATTTTTGGAACACGGAATGTTACGGTGAAGGTATCTATGAAAATGAGATGTCTATTGGATACAACATGCACCAAGAGAATTTTTCTGCGAAAACTGCCTGATTTTCGTAACTGACGTTAGGAAAACCTGCGAAATCTAAGTAAATGTTTCTAGGGGTAAATATGCCTTGTATTGTGGTTGAAAAATCGGTAATCCACATGCTCACGGTCATTAAATAATGTTTGTCGAAGCCGTGATGAATGTAAAGTTCTCGGAACACGGAATGTCTCGGTGAGTGAAGCTCTGAAAATAACAATTCTGCTGGATAGAACTCGCATGAATTGAATGTTTCTGTGAAAATTTCATGATTTTCTAAACTGGATGTAAGGAAAAACCTGCGAAATCAGAATAACTACTTCTAGGTGTAAATATGCCTTGTATGGTGGATGAAAGTTTGTTAATCCACATGCTCACACTCAATAAAGAATGTTTGTCGAACTCGTGTTGCATGTAATGTGTTTGGAATACGGAATGTCATAGTGAAGGAAACAATGTGAGTTACATGTGTATTGGGTAGAACTCGCTTGAAGAGTATTTTTCTGCGAAATGTGCCTCATTTTCAAAAGTGCCTTTAGGAGAACCCTGTGAAATCTGAGAAAATGCTTCTAAGTGTCAATATGCCTTGACTGGTGAATGAAAGTCCGGTAATCCACATGTTAATAACAGTGTAGTAATTTTTTTAAACTGTGATTCATGTAGCGCTTTTGAGAAATGGAATTTCACGGTAATGAAACTATGTAAATTACAATTCTATTGAGTAGAACGATCTAGAAGAGAATTTTTCTGCGAAAATTGCATGATTATCGAATCTGAAGTTTGGAAAAAGCTGCAAAAAGGGAGTAAATATTTGCAGGTGTAAGTGTGCCATTATGTTGCAAGAAAGTTCAGTAATCCACATTTTCACAACATATTAAAGAATCTTTTTCTAATCCGTGATGCATGTAGAGTGTTCAGAACGTGGAATTTCATGGTGATTGAAACAATGTAACTGACTTCTCTATTGGGTAGATCTCGCTCCGAGAGAGTTTTTCGGCAAAAACTTTGTCATTTTTGAACCTGTCGTTTAGAAAATGCTGTAAAATCTGAGAAAATACTTCTAAGAATCAATATTCAATATATTGTGATGAAAGTTCGGTAATCCACATGCCAACAAATTAGTAGTGAATATTTGTCGAATCCTTTATGCATGTAACATGTTCGGAACACGGAATTTCACGGCCAGGGAATTTATGTAAATTACATTTCCCTTGGTTAGAAATCACCCCAAGAGATTTTTCCTGAGAAATCGGCCTGATTTTCGAAAGTGGCGTTAGGAAAAACCTGCGAACCCAGATTACTAGATTCTCGGTGTACATCTGCCTTTTATGGTGGATGAAAGTTCGGTAATCCGCATGCTAACTACTCTGTAGTGAATATTTGTCGAATCCGAGATACGTGAAGCGTGTTCGGAACACAGGATATCACGGTGAGCGAATCTATGTAAAATACATGTCTCTTGGGTAGAATTTGCTCTAAGAGTTTTTTCTGAGAAATCTGCCTCATTTTTGAACTTGGCATTTGAAAATCTCTGCAAAATCAGAGAAAATGCTTCAAAGTGTCAATATGCCTTGTATTGTGATGCAAGATCGTAAAACCACATGCAAACAAATCTGTGGTGATTATTTTTAGAAAGCGTTATGCATGCAGTGTGATCGTATCATGGAAAATCCTGGCTATGGATTCTATGTAAATTACACACCTATTGGTTAGAATTCGCTCCAAAAATTTTTCCCTGAGAAAACGGCCTGATTTTCCATACTAGCATTAGGAAAAAGCTGAAAATTCAGAGTTAAAGTTTCTAGTTGTAAATATGCCATATATGGTGGATGAAAGTTCTGTAATCTACATGTACACAAGTCATTCGTGAAAGTTTGTTGAAACCTTGATGCATGTAGCGTGTTCGGAAAATGGAATGTCACTGTGAGGGAAACTATGTAAATTACATTTCTATTGGGAAGTACTCGCTCCACGAGGATTTTTCTGACAAATCTGCCTCCTTTTCAAAACTGGAATTAGGAAAAACTTTCAAAATGTGAGAAAATGTTCAAATTGTCAACATGGCTTTTATGGTGGATGAAAGTTCGGTAATCCTTATGCTAACAAATCTGTAGTGAATATTTGTCGAATCCGTGATGCATGTAGCTTTTTCAGAACACGGAATTCCACGATGACGAGTTCTATGTAAATTGCATGTCTATTGGGTAGAACTCGCTCCAAGAAGATCTTTCTGTGGAAACTGCATGATTTTAGATACTGACATTAGGAGAATACGACTAAATCAGAATAAAATTTCTATGTATAAATATGCACTGTAAGGTGGATTAAAGTTCGTTAATACATGTTCACAACTCATTAAAGAAGGTTTGTTGAATCCGTGGTGCATGTAACGTGTTCAGAACACGGAATGTCACGGTGATTGAAAGTAGGGAAATTACCTATCTTTTGGGTAGAACTGGCTCCAAGAGCATTTTTCTGCCAAATCTGCCTCATTTTCAAAACTGGCGTTCAAACTAACGTGTGAAATCTGAGAAAATTCTTCAAAGTGTCAGTAAGCCTTGTATGGTGGAAGAAAGTGCTGTAATCCACTTGCTAACAACTCTGTAGTGAATGTTTGTCGCATCCGAGATGCATGTAGCGTGTTCGGAACACGGAATTTGACGGTGAGCGAATCCATGTAAATTACATGTCTATCGGTTAGAACCCGCTCCAAGAGGTTTTTGCCGCGAACTCTGCCTCATTTTCGAAACTGGCATTTTGAAAGCTCTGTGAAATCACAGAAAAAGCTTCTAAGCATCTATATGCCTACTACTGTGATGAAAGTCCTGTAATCCACATGCAAACATCTCTGTAGTGTATTTTTGTCGAATCTTTTCTGCATGTAGCATGTTCGAAACATGTAAATTCACAGCGGGAGAATCTATGTAATTTACATATCTATTGGGTAGAACACGCTCCAACAGTTTTTTCCTTTGAAAACTGCCTGATTTTCGAAACTGGTATAAGGAAATATCTGCGAACTCAGTGTTAATGTTTCTAGGTGTCAATATGCCATGTATGGTGGATGAAAGTTTTGTAATACACATGTACACAACTCATTAAGAATGTTTGTCAAATCTGTGATGTGTGTAGCTCGTTCGGAACATGGACTGTCACGGTGAGGCAAACTATGTAAATTACATATCTATTGGTTAGAACACGCTCCAGGAGCATTTTACTGGAAAATGTGCCTCAGTTTGGAAACTGGTGTAATGAAAACCCTGCAAAATCTGAGTAAATGCTTTAAGGTGACAATATGTCTTCAATGGGTTATTAAAGATGTGTAATTCACATGCTAAGAACTCAGCAGTGAATATTTGTTGAATCCGAGGTGCATGGTCCATTTTCGGAACACCGAATGTTACGGTGAAGGTATCTATGAAAATTAGATGTCTATTGGATACAACATGCACCAAGAGAATTTTTCTGCGAAAACTGCCTGATTTTCGTAACTGACGTTAGGAAAACCTGCGAAATCTAAGTAAATGTTTCTAGGTGTAAATATGCCTTGTATTGTGGTTGAAAAAACGGTAATCCACATGCTCACGGTCATTAAATAATGTTTGTCGAAGCCGTGATGAATGTAAAGTTCTCGGAACATGGAATGTCTCGGTGAGTGAAGCTCTGAAAATAACAATTCTGCTGGATAGAACTCGCTTGAATTGAATGTTTCTGTGAAAATTTCATGATTTTCTAAACTGGATGTAAGGAAAAACCTGCGAAATCAGAATAACTACTTCTAGGTGTAAATATGCCTTGTATGGTGGATGAAAGTTTGTTAATCCACATGCTCACACTCAATAAAGAATGTTTGTCGAACTCGTGTTGCATGTAATGTGTTTGGAATACGGAATGTCATAGTGAAGGAAACAATGTGAGTTACATGTGTATTGGGTAGAACTCGCTTGAAGAGTATTTTTCTGCGAAATGTGCCTCATTTTCAAAAGTGCCTTTAGGAGAACCCTGTGAAATCTGAGAAAATGCTTCTAAGTGTCAATATGCCTTGACTGGTGAATGAAAGTCCGGTAATCCACATGTTAATAACAGTGTAGTAATTTTTTTAAACCGTGATTCATGTAGCGCTTTTGAGAAATGGAATTTCACGGTAATGAAACTATGTAAATTACAATTCTATTGAGTAGAACGATCTAGAAGAGAATTTTTCTGCGAAAATTGCATGATTATCGAATCTGAAGTTTGGAAATAGCTGCAAAAAGAGAGTAAATATTTGCAGGTGTAAGTGTGCCATTATGTTGCAAGAAAGTTCAGTAATCCACATTTTCACAACATATTAAAGAATCTATTTCTAATCCGTGATGCATGTAGAGTGTTCAGAACGTGGAATTTCACGGTGATTTAAACAATGTAAATGACTTCTCTATTGGGTAGAACTCGCTCCGAGAGAGTTTTTCTGCAAAAACTTTGTCATTTTTGAACCTGGCGTTTAGAAAACGCTGCAAAATCTGAGAAAATACTTCTAAGAATCAATATCCAATGTATTGTGATGAAAGTTCGGTAATCCACATGCCAACAAATTAGTACTGAATATTTGTCGAATCCTTTATGCATGTAACATGTTCGGAACACGGAATTTCACTGCCAGGGAATTTATGTAAATTACTTTTCCCTTGGTTAGAAATCACTCCAAGAGATTTTTCCTGAGATATCGGCCTGATTTTCGAATGTGGCATTAGGAAAAACCTGCGAACCCAGATTACTAGATTCTCGGTGTACATCTGCCTTTTATGGTGGATGAAAGTTCGGTAATCCGCATGCTAACTACTCTGTAGTGAATATTTGTCGAATCCGAGATACGTGAAGCGTGTTCGGAACACAGGATATCACGGTGAGCGAATCTATGTAAAATACATGTCTCTTGGGTAGAATTTGCTCTAAGAGTTTTTTCTGAGAAATCTGCCTCATTTTTGAACCTGGCGTTTGAAAATCTCTGCAAAATCAGAGAAAATGCTTCAAAGTGTCAATATGCCTTGTATTGTGATGCAAGATCGTAAAACCACATGCAAAATAATCTGTGGTGAATATTTTTAGAAAGCGTTATGCATGCAGTGTGATCGTATCATGGAAAATCCCGGCGATGGATTCTATGTAAATTACACACCTATTGGTTAGAATTCGCTCCAAAAATTTTTCCCTGAGAAAACGGCCTGATTTTCGAAACTGGAATTAGGAAAAAGCTGCAAATTCAGAGTTAAAGTTTCTAGTTGTAAATATGCCATATATGGTGGATGAAAGTTCTGTAATCTACATGATCACAAGTCATTCGTGAAAGTTTGTTGAAATCTTCATGCATGTAGCGTGTTCGGAAAATGGAATGTCACTGTGAGGGAAACTATGTAAATTACATTTCTATTGGGAAGTACTCGCTCCACGAGAACTTTTCTGACAAATCTGCCTCCTTTTCAAAACTGGAATTAGGAAAAACTTTCAAAATGTGAGAAAATGTTCAAATTGTCAACATGGCTTTTATGGTGGATGAAAGTTCGGTAATCCTTATGCTAACAACTCTGTAGTGAATATTTGTCGAATCCGTGATGCATGTAGCTTTTTCAGAACACGGAATTCCACGATGACGGGTTCTATGTAAATTGCATGTCTATTGGGTAGAACTCGCTCCAAGAAGATCTTTCTGTGGAAACTGCATGATTTTAGAGACTGACATTAGGAGAATACTACTAAATCAGAATAAAATTTCTATGTATAAATATGCACTGTAAGGTGGATTAAAGTTCGTTAATACACATGTTCACAACTCATTAAAGAAGGTTTGTTGAATCCGTGGTGCATGTAACGTGTTCAGAACACGGAATGTCACGGTGATTGAAAGTAGGGAAATTACCTATCTTTTGGGTAGAACTGGCTCCAAGAGCCTTTTTCTGCCAAATCTGCCTCATTTTCAAAACTGGCGTTTAAACTAACGTGTGAAATCTGAGAAAATTCTTCAAAGTGTCAGTAAGCCTTTTATGGTGGACGAAAGTGCTGTAATCCACTTGCTAACAACTCTGTAGTGAATGTTTGTCGCATCCGAGATGCATGTAGCGTGTTCGGAACACAGAATTTGACGGTGAGCGAATCCATGTAAATTACATGTCTATTGGTTAGAACCCGCTCCAAGAGGTTTTTGCCGCGAACTCTGCCTCATTTTCGAAACTGGCATTTTGAAAGCTCTGTGAAATCAGAGAAAAAGCTTCTAAGCTTCTATATGCCTACTACTGTGATGAAAGTCCTGTAATCCATATGCAAACAATTCTGTAGTGTATTTTTGTCGAATATTTTCTGCATGTAGCATGTTCGAAACATGTAAATTCACAGCGGGAGAATCTATGTAATTTACATATCTATTGGGTAGAACACGCTCCAACAGTTTTTTCCTTTGAAAACTGCCTGATTTTCGAAACTGGTATTAGGAAATATCTGCGAACTCAGTGTTAATGTTTCTAGGTGTCAATATGCCATGTATGGTGGTTGAAAGTTCTGTAATACACATGTACACAACTCATTAAGAATGTTTGTCAAATCTGTGATGTGTGTAGCTCGTTCGGAACATGGACTGTCACGGTGAGGCAAACTATGTAAATTACATATCTATTGGTTAGAACACGCTCCAGGAGCATTTTACTGGAAAATGTGCCTCAGTTTGGAAACTGGTGTAATGAAAACCCTGCAAAATCTGAGTAAATGCTTTAAGGTGACAATATGTCTTCAATGGGTTATTAAAGATGTGTAATTCACATGCTAAGAACTCAGCAGTGAATATTTGTTGAATCCGTGGTGCATGGTCCATTTTTGGAACACGGAATGTTACGGTGAAGGTATCTATGAAAATGAGATGTCTATTGGATACAACATGCACCAAGAGAATTTTTCTGCGAAAACTGCCTGATTTTCGTAACTGACGTTAGGAAAACCTGCGAAATCTAAGTAAATGTTTCTAGGGGTAAATATGCCTTGTATTGTGGTTGAAAAATCGGTAATCCACATGCTCACGGTCATTAAATAATGTTTGTCGAAGCCGTGATGAATGTAAAGTTCTCGGAACACGGAATGTCTCGGTGAGTGAAGCTCTGAAAATAACAATTCTGCTGAATAGAACTCGCATGAATTGAATGTTTCTGTGAAAATTTCATGATTTTCTAAACTGGATGTAAGGAAAAACCTGCGAAATCAGAATAACTACTTCTAGGTGTAAATATGCCTTGTATGGTGGATGAAAGTTTGTTAATCCACATGCTCACACTCAATAAAGAATGTTTGTCGAACTCGTGTTGCATGTAATGTGTTTGGAATACGGAATGTCATAGTGAAGGAAACAATGTGAGTTACATGTCTATTGGGTAGAACTCGCTTGAAGAGTATTTTTCTGCGAAATGTGCCTCATTTTCAAAAGTGCCTTTAGGAGAACCCTGTGAAATCTGAGAAAATGCTTCTAAGTGTCAATATGCCTTGACTGGTGAATGAAAGTCCGGTAATCCACATGTTAATAACAGTGTAGTAATTTTTTTAAACCGTGATTCATGTAGCGCTTTTGAGAAATGGAATTTCACGGTAATGAAACTATGTAAATTACAATTCTATTGAGTAGAACGATCTAGAAGAGAATTTTTCTGCGAAAATTGCATGATTATCGAATCTGAAGTTTGGAAAAAGCTGCAAAAAGGGAGTAAATATTTGCAGGTGTAAGTGTGCCATTATTTTGCAAGAAAGTTCAGTAATCCACATTTTCACAACATATTAAAGAATCTTTTTCTAATCCGTGATGCATGTAGAGTGTTCAGAACGTGGAATTTCATGGTGATTGAAACAATGTAACTGACTTCTCTATTGGGTAGATCTCGCTCTGAGAGAGTTTTTCTGCAAAAACTTTGTCATTTTTGAACCTGTCGTTTAGAAAATGCTGTAAAATCTGAGAAAATACTTCTAAGAATCAATATTCAATATATTGTGATGAAAGTTCGGTAATCCACATGCCAACAAATTAGTAGTGAATATTTGTCGAATCCTTTATGCATGTAACATGTTCGGAACACGGAATTTCACGGCCAGGGAATTTATGTAAATTACATTTCCCTTGGTTAGAAATCACCCCAAGAGATTTTTCCTGAGAAATCGGCCTGATTTTCGAAAGTGGCGTTAGGAAAAACCTGCGAACCCAGATTACTAGATTCTCGGTGTACATCTGCCTTTTATGGTGGATGAAAGTTCGGTAATCCGCATGCTAACTACTCTGTAGTGAATATTTGTCGAATCCGAGATACGTGAAGCGTGTTCGGAACACAGGATATCACGGTGAGCGAATCTATGTAAAATACATGTCTCTTGGGTAGAATTTGCTCTAAGAGTTTTTTCTGAGAAATCTGCCTCATTTTTGAACCTGGCATTTGAAAATCTCTGCAAAATCAGAGAAAATGCTTCAAAGTGTCAATATGCCTTGTATTGTGATGCAAGATCGTAAAACCACATGCAAACAAATCTGTGGTGATTATTTTTAGAAAGCGTTATGCATGCAGTGTGATCGTATCATGGAAAATCCTGGCGATGGATTCTATGTAAATTACACACCTATTGGTTAGAATTCGCTCCAAAAATTTTTCCCTGAGAAAACGGCCTGATTTTCCATACTAGCATTAGGAAAATGCTGAAAATTCAGAGTTAAAGTTTCTAGTTGTAAATATGCCATATATGGTGGATGAAAGTTCTGTAATCTACATGTACACAAGTCATTCGTGAAAGTTTGTTGAAACCTTGATGCATGTAGCGTGTTCGGAAAATGGAATGTCACTGTGAGGGAAACTATGTAAATTACATTTCTATTGGGAAGTACTCGCTCCACGAGGATTTTTCTGACAAATCTGCCTCCTTTTCAAAACTGGAATTAGGAAAAACTTTCAAAATGTGAGAAAATGTTCAAATTGTCAACATGGCTTTTATGGTGGATGAAAGTTCGGTAATCCTTATGCTAACAACTCTGTAGTGAATATTTGTCGAATCCGTGATGCATGTAGCTTTTTCAGAACACGGAATTCCACGATGACGAGTTCTATGTAAATTGCATGTCTATTGGGTAGAACTCGCTCCAAGAAGATCTTTCTGTGGAAACTGCATGATTTTAGATACTGACATTAGGAGAATACTACTAAATCAGAATAAAATTTCTATGTATAAATATGCACTGTAAGGTGGATTAAAGTTCGTTAATACATGTTCACAACTCATTAAAGAAGGTTTGTTGAATCCGTGGTGCATGTAACGTGTTCAGAACACGGAATGTCACGGTGATTGAAAGTAGGGAAATTACCTATCTTTTGGGTAGAACTGGCTCCAAGAGCATTTTTCTGCCAAATCTGCCTCATTTTCAAAACTGGCGTTCAAACTAACGTGTGAAATCTGAGAAAATTCTTCAAAGTGTCAGTAAGCCTTGTATGGTGGAAGAAAGTGCTGTAATCCACTTGCTAACAACTCTGTAGTGAATGTTTGTCGCATCCGAGATGCATGTAGCGTGTTCGGAACACGGAATTTGACGGTGAGCGAATCCATGTAAATTACATGTCTATTGGTTAGAACCCGCTCCAAGAGGTTTTTGCCATGAAATCTGCCTCATTTTCGAAACTGGCATTTTGAAAGCTCTGTGAAATCACAGAAAAAGCTTCTAACCATCTATATGCCTACTACTGTGATGAAAGTCCTGTAATCCACATGCAAACAAATCTGTAGTGTATTTTTGTCGAATCTTTTCTGCATGTAGCATGTTTGAAACATGTAAATTCACAGCGGGAGAATCTATGTAATTTACATATCTATTGGGTAGAACACGCTCCAACAGTTTTTTCCTTTGAAAACTGCCTGATTTTCGAAACTGGTATTAGGAAATATCTGCGAACTCAGTGTTAATGTTTCTAGGTGTCAATATGCCATGTATGGTGGATGAAAGTTTTGTAATACACATGTACATACTCATTAAGAATGTTTGTCAAATCTGTGATGTGTGTAGCTCGTTCTGAACATGGAAAGTCACGGTGAGGCAAACTATGTAAATTACATATCTATTGGTTAGAACATCCTCCAGGAGCATTTTACTGGAAAATGTGCCTCAGTTTGGAAACTGGTTTAATGAAAACCCTGCAAAATCTGAGTAAATGCTTTAAGATGACAATATGTCTTCAATGGGTTATTAAAGATGTGTAATTCACATGCTAAGAACTCAGCAGTGAATATTTGTTGAATCCGTGGTGCATGGTCCATTTTCGGAACACGGAATGTTACGGTGAAGGTATCTATGAAAATGAGATGTCTATTGGATAAAACATGCACCAAGAGAATTTTTCTGCGAAAACTGCCTGATTTTCGTAACTGACGTTAGGAAAACCTGCGAAATCTAAGTAAATGTTTCTAGGTGTAAATATGCCTTGTATTGTGGTTGAAAAATCGGTAATCCACATGCTCACGGTCATTAAATAATGTTTGTCGAAGCCGTGATGAATGTAACGTTTTCGGAACACGGAATGTCTCGGTGAGTGAAGCTCTGAAAATAACAATTCTGCTGGATAGAACTCGCTTGAATTGAATGTTTCTGTGAAAATTTCATGATTTTGTAAACTGGATGTAAGGAAAAACCTGCGAAATCAGAATAACTACTTCTAGGTGTAAATATGCCTTGTATGGTGGATGAAAGCTCGGTAATCCACATGCTCACAGTCAATAAATAATGTTTGTCGAACTCGTGATGCATGTAATGTGTTTGGAATACGGAATGTCATAGTGAAGGAAGCAATGTGAGTTACATGTGTATTGGGTAGAACTCGCTTGAAGAGAATTTCTCTGCGAAATGTGCCTCATTTTCAAAAGTGCTTTTAGGAGAACCCTGTGAAATCTGAGAAAATGCTTCTAAGTGTCAATATGCCTTGACTGGTGAATGAAAGTCCGGTAATCCACATGTTAATAAGAGTGTAGTAATTTTTTTAAACCGTGATTCATGTAGCGCTTTTGAAAAATGGAATTTCACTGTAATGAAACTATGTAAATTACAATTCTATTGAGTAGAACGATCTAGAAGAGGATTTTTCTCCGAAAATTGCATGATTATCGAATCTGAAGTTTGGAAAAAGCTGCAAAAAGGGAGTAAATATTTGCAGGTGTAAGTGTGCCATTATGTTGCAAGAAAGTTCAGTAATCCACATTTTCACAACATATTAAAGAATCTTTTTCTAATCCGTGATGCATGTAGAGTGTTCAGAACGTGGAATTTCATGGTGATTGAAACAATGTAACTGACTTCTCTATTGGGTAGATCTCGCTCCAAGAGCGTTTTTCGGCAAAACATTGTCATTTTTGAACCTGTCGTTTAGAAAATGCTGTAAAATCTGAGAAAATACTTCTAAGAATCAATATTCAATATATTGTGATGAAAGTTCGGTAATCCACATGCCAACAAATTAGTAGTGAATATTTGTCGAATCCTTTATGCATGTAACATGTTCGGAACACGGAATTTCACGGCCAGGGAATTTATGTAAATTACATTTCCCTTGGTTAGAAATCACCCCAAGAGATTTTTCCTGAGAAATCGGCCTGATTTTCGAAAGTGGCGTTAGGAAAAACCTGCGAACCCAGATTACTAGATTCTCGGTGTACATCTGCCTTTTATGGTGGATGAAAGTTCGGTAATCCGCATGCTAACTACTCTGTAGTGAATATTTGTCGAATCCGAGATACGTGAAGCGTGTTCGGAACACAGGATATCACGGTGAGCGAATCTATGTAAAATACATGTCTCTTGGGTAGAATTTGCTCTAAGAGTTTTTTCTGAGAAATCTGCCTCATTTTTGAACCTGGCGTTTGAAAATCTCTGCAAAATCAGAGAAAATGCTTCAAAGTGTCAATATGCCTTGTATTGTGATGCAAGATCGTAAAACCACATGCAAATTAATCTGTGGTGAATATTTTTAGAAAGCGTTATGCATGCAGTGTGATCGTATCATGGAAAATCCCGGCGATGGATTCTATGTAAATTACACACCTATTGGTTAGAAATCGCTCCAAAAATTTTTCCCTGAGAAAACGGCCTGATTTTCCATACTGGCATTAGGAAAAAGCTGCAAATTCAGAGTTAAAGTTTCTAGTTGTAAATATGCCATATATGGTGGATGAAAGTTCTGTAATCTACATGTTCACAAGTCATCCGTGAAAGTTTGTTGAAACCTTGATGCATGTAGGCGGTGTTCGGAAAACGCAGCGCTCGACTGTGAAACTATGTAAATTACATTTCTATTCTGAAGTACTCGCTCCACGAGAATTTTTCTGACAAATCTGCCTCCTTTTCAAAACTGGAATTAGGAAAAACTTTCAAAATGTGAGAAAATGCTTCAAATTGTCAACATGGCTTTCATGGTGGATGAAAGTTCGGTAATCCTTATGCTAACAACTCTGTAGTGAATATTTGTCGAATCCGTGATGCATGTAGCTTTTCCGGAACACGGAATTCCACGATGACGGGTTCTATGTAAATTGCATGTCTATTGGGTAGAACTCGCTCCAAGAGGATCTTTCGTTGGAAACTGCATGATTTTAGGGACTGACATTAGGAGAATACTACTAAATCAGAATAAAATTTCTATGTATAAATATGCACTGTAAGGTGGATTAAAGTTCGTTAATACATGTTCACAACTCATTAAAGAAGGTTTGTTGAATCCGTGGTGCATGTAACGTGTTCAGAACACGGAATGTCACGGTGATTGAAAGTAGGGAAATTACCTATCTTTTGGGTAGAACTGGCTCCAAGAGCCTTTTTCTGCCAAATCTGCCTCATTTTCAAAACTGGCATTTAAACTAACGTGTGAAATCTGAGAAAATTCTTCAAAGTGTCAGTAAGCCTTTTATGGTGGACGAAAGTGCTGTAATCCACTTGCTAACAACTCTGTAGTGAATGTTTGTCGCATCCGAGATGCATGTAGCGTGTTCGGAACACAGAATTTGACGGTGAGCGAATCCATGTAAATTACATGTCTATTGGTTAGAACCCGCTCCAAGAGGTTTTTGCCGCGAACTCTGCCTCATTTTCGAAACTGGCATTTTGAAAGCTCTGTGAAATCAGAGAAAAAGCTTCTAAGCTTCTATATGCCTACTACTGTGATGAAAGTCCTGTAATCCACATGCAAACAATTCTGTAGTGTATTTTTGTCGAATATTTTCTGCATGTAGCATGTTCGAAACATGTAAATTCACAGCGGGAGAATCTATGTAATTTACATATCTATTGGGTAGAACACGCTCCAACAGTTTTTTCCTTTGAAAACTGCCTGATTTTGGAAACTGGTATTAGGAAATATCTGCGAACTCAGTGTTAATGTTTCTAGGTGTCAATATGCCATGTATGGTGGTTGAAAGTTCTGTAATACACATGTACACAACTCATTAAGAATGTTTGTCAAATCTGTGATGTGTGTAGCTCGTTCGGAACATGGACTGTCACGGTGAGGCAAACTATGTAAATTACATATCTATTGGTTAGAACACGCTCCAGGAGCATTTTACTGGAAAATGTGCCTCAGTTTGGAAACTGGTGTAATGAAAACCCTGCAAAATCTGAGTAAATGCTTTAAGGTGACAATATGTCTTCAATGGGTTATTAAAGATGTGTAATTCACATGCTAAGAACTCAGCAGTGAATATTTGTTGAATCCGTGGTGCATGGTCCATTTTTGGAACACGGAATGTTACGGTGAAGGTATCTATGAAAATGAGATGTCTATTGGATACAACATGCACCAAGAGAATTTTTCTGCGAAAACTGCCTGATTTTCGTAACTGACGTTAGGAAAACCTGCGAAATCTAAGTAAATGTTTCTAGGTGTAAATATGCCTTGTATTGTGGTTGAAAAATCGGTAATCCACATGCTCACGGTCATTAAATAATGTTTGTCGAAGCCGTGATGAATGTAAAGTTCTCGGAACACGGAATGTCTCGGTGAGTGAAGCTCTGAAAATAACAATTCTGCTGGATAGAACTCGGTTGAATTGAATGTTTCTGTGAAAATTTCATGATTTTCTAAACTGGATGTAAGGAAAAACCTGCGAAATCAGAATAACTACTTCTAGGTGTAAATATGCCTTGTTTGGTGGATGAAAGTTCGGTAATCCACATGCTCACACTCAATAAAGAATGTTTGTCGAACACGTGTTGCATGTAACGTGTTTGGAATACGGAATGTCATAGTGAAGGAAACAATTTGAGTTACATGTCTATTGGGTAGAACTCGCTTGAAGAGAATTTCTCTGCGAAATGTGCCTCATTTTCAAAAGTGCCTTTAGGAGAACCCTGTGAAATCTGAGAAAATGCTTCTAAGTGTCAATATGCCTTGACTGGTGAATGAAAGTCCGGTAATCCACATGTTAATAACAGTGTAGTAATTTTTTTAAACCGTGATTCATGTAGCGCTTTTGAAAAATGGAATTTCACGGTAATGAAACTATGTAAATTACAATTCTATTGAGTAGAACGATCTAGAAGAGAATTTTTCTGCGAAAATTGCATGATTATCGAATCTGAAGTTTGGAAAAAGCTGCAAAAAGGGAGTAAATATTTGCAGGTGTAAGTGTGCCATTATGTTGCAAGAAAGTTCAGTAATCCACATTTTCACAACATATTAAAGAATCTTTTTCTAATCCGTGATGCATGTAGAGTGTTCAGAACGTGGAATTTCACGGTGATTGAAACAATGTAAATGACTTCTCTATTGGGTAGAACTCGCTCCGAGAGAGTTTTTCTGCAAAAACTTTGTCATTTTTCAACCTGGCGTTTAGAAAACGCTGCAAAATCTGAGAAAATACTTCTAAGAATCAATATTCAATGTATTGTGATGAAAGTTCGGTAATCCACATGCCAACAAATTAGTACTGAATATTTGTCGAATCCTTTATGCATGTAACGTGTTCGGAACACGGAATTTCACGGCCAGGGAATTTATGTAAATTACTTTTCCCTTGGTTAGAAATCACTCCAAGAGATTTTTCCTGAGATATCGGCCTGATTTTCGAATGTGGCGTTAGGAAAAACCTGCGAACCCAGATTACTAGATTCTCGGTGTACATCTGCCTTTTATGGTGGATGAAAGTTCGGTAATCCGCATGCTAACTACTCTGTAGTGAATATTTGTCGAATCCGAGATACGTGAAGCGTGTTCGGAACACAGGATATCACGGTGAGCGAATCTATGTAAAATACATGTCTCTTGGGTAGAATTTGCTCTAAGAGTTTTTTCTGAGAAATCTGCCTCATTTTTGAACCTGGCGTTTGAAAATCTCTGCAAAATCAGAGAAAATGCTTCAAAGTGTCAATATGCCTTGTATTGTGATGCAAGATCGTAAAACCACATGCAAAATAATCTGTGGTGAATATTTTTAGAAAGCGATATGCATGCAGTGTGATCGTATCATGGAAAATCCCGGCGATGGATTCTATGTAAATTACACACCCATTGGTTAGAATTCGCTCCAAAAATTTTTCCCTGAGAGAACGGCCTGATTTTCAATACTGGCATTAGGAAAAAGCTGCAAATTCAGAGTTAAAGTTTCTAGTTGTAAATATGCCATATATGGTGGATGAAAGTTCTGTAATCTACATGTTCACAAGTCATTCGTGAAAGTTTGTTGAAACCTTGATGCATGTAGCGTGTTCGGAAAATGGAATGTCACTGTGAGGGAAACTATGTAAATTACATTTCTATTGGGAAGTACTCGCTCCACGAGAACTTTTCTGACAAATCTGCCTCCTTTTCAAAACTGGAATTAGGAAAAACTTTCGAAATGTGAGAAAATGTTCAAATTGTCAACATGGCTTTTATTGTGGATGAAAGTTTGGTAATCCTTATGCTAACAACTCTGTAGTGAATATTTGTCGAATCCGTGATGCATGTAGCTTTTTCGGAAGACGGAATTCCACGATGACGGGTTCTATGTAAATTGCATGTCTATTGGGTAGAACTCGCTCCATGAGGATCTTTCTGTGGAAACTGCATGATTTTAGAAACTGACATTAGGAGAATACTACTAAATCAGAATAAAATTTCTATGTATAAATATGCACTGTAAGGTGGATTAAAGTTCGTTAATACACATGTTCACAACTCATTAAAGAAGGTTTGTTGAATCCGTGGTGCATGTAACGTGTTCAGAACACGGAATGTCACGGTGATTGAAAGTAGGGAAATTACCTATCTTTTGGGTAAAACTGGCTCCAAGAGCCTTTTTCTGCCAAATCTGCCTCATTTTCAAAACTGGCGTTTAAACTAACGTGTGAAATCTGAGAAAATTCTTCAAAGTGTCAGTAAGCCTTTTATGGTGGACGAAAGTGCTGTAATCCACTTGCTAACAACTCTGTAGTGAATGTTTGTCGCATCCGAGATGCATGTAGCGTGTTCGGAACACAGAATTTGACGGTGAGCGAATCCATGTAAATTACATGTCTATTGGTTAGAACCCGCTCCAAGAGGTTTTTGCCGCGAACTCTGCCTCATTTTCGAAACTGGCATTTTGAAAGCTCTGTGAAATCAGAGAAAAAGCTTCTAAGCATCTATATGCCTACTACTGTGATGAAAGTCCTGTAATCCACATGCAAACAATTCTGTAGTGTATTTTTGTCGAATATTTTCTGCATGTAGCATGTTCGAAACATGTAACTTCACAGCGGGAGAATCTATGAAATTTACATATCTATTGGGTAGAACACGCTCCAACAGTTTTTTCCTTTGAAAACTGCCTGATTTTCGAAACTGGTATTAGGAAATATCTGCGAACTCAGTGTTAATGTTTCTAGGTGTCAATATGCCATGTATGGTGGTTGAAAGTTCTGTAATACACATGTACACAACTCATTAAGAATGTTTGTCAAATCTGTGATGTGTGTAGCTCGTTCGGAACATGGACTGTCACGGTGAGGCAAACTATGTAAATTACATATCTATTGGTTAGAACACGCTCCAGGAGCATTTTACTGGAAAATGTGCCTCAGTTTGGAAACTGGTGTAATGAAAACCCTGCAAAATCTGAGTAAATGCTTTAAGGTGACAATATGTTTTCAATGGGTTATTAAAGATGTGTAATTCACATGCTAAGAACTCAGCAGTGAATATTTGTTGAATCCGTGGTGCATGGTCCATTTTTGGAACACGGAATGTTACGGTGAAGGTATCTATGAAAATGAGATGTCTATTGGATACAACATGCACCAAGAGAATTTTTCTGCGAAAACTGCCTGATTTTCGTAACAGACGTTAGGAAAACCTGCGAAATCTAAGTAAATGTTTCTAGGTGTAAATATGCCTTGTATTGTGGTTGAAAAATCGGTAATCCACATGCTCACGGTCATTAAATAATGTTTGTCGAAGCCGTGATGAATGTAAAGTTCTCGGAACACGGAATGTCTCGGTGAGTGAAGCTCTGAAAATAACAATTCTGCTGGATAGAACTCGCTTGAATTGAATGTTTCTGTGAAAATTTCATGATTTTCTAAACTGGATGTAAGGAAAAACCTGCGAAATCAGAATAACTACTTCTAGGTGTAAATATGCCTTGTTTGGTGGATGAAAGTTCGGTAATCCACATGCTCACACTCAATAAAGAATGTTTGTCGAACACGTGTTGCATGTAATGTGTTTGGAATACGGAATGTCATAGTGAAGGAAACAATTTGAGTTACATGTCTATTGGGTAGAACTCGCTTGAAGAGAATTTCTCTGCGAAATGTGCCTCATTTTCAAAAGTGCCTTTAGGAGAACCCTGTGAAATCTGAGAAAATGCTTCTAAGTGTCAATATGCCTTGACTGGTGAATGAAAGTCCGGTAATCCACATGTTAATAACAGTGTAGTAATTTTTTTAAACCGTGATTCATGTAGCGCTTTTGAAAAAATGGAATTTCACGGTAATGAAACTATGTAAATTACAATTCTATTGAGTAGAATGATCTAGAAGAGAATTTTTCTGCGAAAATTGCATGATTATCGAATCTGAAGTTTGGAAAAAGCTGCAAAAAGGGAGTAAATATTTGCAGGCGTAAGTGTGCCATTATGTTGCAAGAAAGTTCAGTAATCCACATTTTCACAACATATTAAAGAATCTTTTTCTAATCCGTGATGCATGTAGAGTGTTCAGAACGTGGAATTTCACGGTGATTGAAACAATGTAAATGACTTCTCTATTGGGTAGAACTCGCTCCGAGAGAGTTTTTCTGCAAAAACTTTGTCATTTTTCAACCTGGCGTTTAGAAAACGCTGCAAAATCTGAGAAAATACTTCTAAGAATCAATATTCAATGTATTGTGATGAAAGTTCGGTAATCCACATGCCAACAAATTAGTACTGAATATTTGTCGAATCCTTTATGCATGTAACATGTTCGGAACACGGAATTTCACTGCCAGGGAATTTATGTAAATTACTTTTCCCTTGGTTAGAAATCACTCCAAGAGATTTTTCCTGAGATATCGGCCTGATTTTCGAATGTGGCGTTAGGAAAAACCTGCGAACCCAGATTACTAGATTCTCGGTGTACATCTGCCTTTTATGGTGGATGAAAGTTCGGTAATCCGCATGCTAACTACTCTGTAGTGAATATTTGTCGAATCCGAGATACGTGAAGCGTGTTAGGAACACAGGATATCACGGTGAGCGAATCTATGTAAAATACATGTCTCTTGGGTAGAATTTGCTCTAAGAGTTTTTTCTGAGAAATCTGCCTCATTTTTGAACCTGGCGTTTGAAAATCTCTGCAAAATCAGAGAAAATGCTTCAAAGTGTCAATATGCCTTGTATTGTGATGCAAGATCGTAAAACCACATGCAAAATAATCTGTGGTGAATATTTTTAGAAAGCGTTATGCATGCAGTGTGATCGTATCATGGAAAATCCCGGCGATGGATTCTATGTAAATTACACACCTATTGGTTAGAATTCGCTCCAAAAATTTTTCCCTGAGAAAACGGCCTGATTTTCGAAACTGGAATTAGGAAAAAGCTGCAAATTCAGAGTTAAAGTTTCTAGTTGTAAATATGCCATATATGGTGGATGAAAGTTCTGTAATCTACATGATCACAAGTCATTCGTGAAAGTTTGTTGAAATCTTCATGCATGTAGCGTGTTCGGAAAATGGAATGTCACTGTGAGGGAAACTATGTAAATTACATTTCTATTGGGAAGTACTCGCTCCACGAGAACTTTTCTGACAAATCTGCCTCCTTTTCAAAACTGGAATTAGGAAAAACTTTCAAAATGTGAGAAAATGTTCAAATTGTCAACATGGCTTTTATGGTGGATGAAAGTTCGGTAATCCTTATGCTAACAACTCTGTAGTGAATATTTGTCGAATCCGTGATGCATGTAGCTTTTTCAGAACACGGAATTCCACGATGACGGGTTCTATGTAAATTGCATGTCTATTGGGTAGAACTCGCTCCAAGAAGATCTTTCTGTGGAAACTGCATGATTTTAGAGACTGACATTAGGAGAATACTACTAAATCAGAATAAAATTTCTATGTATAAATATGCACTGTAAGGTGGATTAAAGTTCGTTAATATACATGTTCACAACTCATTAAAGAAGGTTTGTTGAATCCGTGGTGCATGTAACGTGTTCAGAACACGGAATGTCACGGTGATTGAAAGTAGGGAAATTACCAATCTTTTGGGTAGAACTGGCTCCAAGAGCCTTTTTCTGCCAAATCTGCCTCATTTTCAAAACTGGCGTTTAAACTAACGTGTGAAATCTGAGAAAATTCTTCAAAGTGTCAGTAAGCCTTTTATGGTGGACGAAAGTGCTGTAATCCACTTGCTAACAACTCTGTAGTGTATGTTTGTCGCATCCGAGATGCATGTAGCGTGTTCGGAACACAGAATTTGACGGTGAGCGAATCCATGTAAATTACATGTCTATTGGTTAGAACCCGCTCCAAGAGGTTTTTGCCGCGAACTCTGCCTCATTTTCGAAACTGGCATTTTGAAAGCTCTGTGAAATCAGAGAAAAAGCTTCTAAGCATCTATATGCCTACTACTGTGATGGAAGTCCTGTAATCCACATGCAAACAATTCTGTAGTGTATTTTTGTCGAATATTTTCTGCATGTAGCATGTTCGAAACATGTAAATTCACAGCGGGAGAATCTATGTAATTTACATATCTATTGGGTAGAACACGCTCCAACAGTTTTTTCCTTTGAAAACTGCCTGATTTTCGAAACTGGTATTAGGAAATATCTGCGAACTCAGTGTTAATGTTTCTAGGTGTCAATATGCCATGTATGGTGGTTGAAAGTTCTGTAATACACATGTACACAACTCATTAAGAATGTTTGTCAAATCTGTGATGTGTGTAGCTCGTTCGGAACATGGACTGTCACGGTGAGGCAAACTATGTAAATTACATATCTATTGGTTAGAACACGCTCCAGGAGCATTTTACTGGAAAATGTGCCTCAGTTTGGAAACTGGTGTAATGAAAACCCTGCAAAATCTGAGTAAATGCTTTAAGGTGACAATATGTCTTCAATGGGTTATTAAAGATGTGTAATTCACATGCTAAGAACTCAGCAGTGAATATTTGTTGAATCCGTGGTGCATGGTCCATTTTCGGAACACGGAATGTTACGGTGAAGGTATCTATGAAAATGAGATGTCTATTGGATACAACATGCACCAAGAGAATTTTTCTGCGAAAACTGCCTGATTTTCGTAACTGACGTTAGGAAAACCTGCGAAATCTAAGTAAATGTTTCTAGGTCTAAATATGCCTTGTATTGTGGTTGAAAAATCGGTAATCCACATGCTGACGGTCATTAAATAATGTTTGTCGAAGCTGTGATGAATGTAAAGTTCTCGGAACACGGAATGTCTCGGTGAGTGAAGCTCTGAAAATAACAATTCTGCTGGATAGAACTCGCTTGAATTGAATGTTTCTGTGAAAATTTCATGATTTTCTAAACTGGATGTAAGGAAAAACCTGCGAAATCAGAATAACTACTTCTAGGTGTAAATATGCCTTGTATGGTGGATGAAAGTTCGGTAATCCACATGCTCACACTCAATAAAGAATGTTTGTCGAACTCTTGTTGCATGTAATGTGTTTGGAATACGGAATGTCATAGTGAAGGAAACAATGTGAGTTACATGTCTATTGGGTAGAACTCGCTTGAAGAGAATTTCTCTGCGAAATGTGCCTCATTTTCAAAAGTGCCTTTAGGAGAACCCTGTGAAATCTGAGAAAATGCTTCTAAGTGTCAATATGCCTTGACTGGTGAATGAAAGTCCGGTAATCCACATGTTAATAACAGTGTAGTAATTTTTTTAAACCGTGATTCATGTAGCGCTTTTGAAAAATGGAATTTCACGGTAATGAAACTATGTAAATTACAATTCTATTGAGTAGAACGATCTAGAAGAGAATTTTTCTGCGAAAATTGCATGATTATCGAATCTGAAGTTTGGAAAAAGCTGCAAAAAGGGAGTAAATATTTGCAGGTGTAAGTGTGCCATTATGTTGCAAGAAAGTTCAGTAATCCACATTTTCACAACATATTAAAGAATCTTTTTCTAATCCGTGATGCATGTAGCGTGTTCAGAACGTGGAATTTCACGGTGATTGAAACAATGTAAATGACTTCTCTATTGGGTAGAACTCGCTCCGAGAGTGTTTTTCTGCAAAAACTTTGTCATTTTTGAACCTGGCGTTTAGAAAACGCTGCAAAATCTGAGAAAATACTTCTAAGAATCAATATTCAATGTATTGTGATGAAAGTTCGGTAATCCACATGCCAACAAATTAGTAGTGAATATTTGTCGAATACTTTATGCATGTAACATGTTCGGAACACGGAATTTCACGGCCAGGTAATTTATGTAAATTACATTTCCCTTGGTTAGAAATCACTCCATGAGATTTTTCCTGAGAAATCGGCCTGATTTTCGAAAGTGGCGTTAGGAAAAACCTGCGAACCCAGATTACTAGATTCTCGGTGTACATCTGCCTTTTATGGTGGATGAAAGTTCGGTAATCCGCATGCTAACTACTCTGTAGTGTATATTTGTCGAATCCGAGATACGTGAAACGTGTTCGGAACACAGGATATCACGGTGAGCGAATCTATGTAAAATACATGTCTCTTGGGTAGAATTTGCTCTAAGAGTTTTTTCTGAGAAATCTGCCTCATATTTGAACCTGGCGTTTGAAAATCTCTGCAAAATCAGAGAAAATGCTTCAAAGTGTCAATATGCCTTGTATTGTGATGCAAGATCGTAAAACCACATGCAAACAAATCTGTGGTGATTATTTTTAGAAAGCGATATGCATGCAGTGTGATCGTATCATGGAAAATCCCGGCGATGGATTCTATGTAAATTACACACCTATTTGTTAGAATTCGCTCCAAAAATTTTTCCCTGAGAAAACGGCCTGATTTTCCATACTGGCATTAGGAAAAAGCTGAAAATTCAGAGTTAAAGTTTCTAGTTGTAAATATGCCATATATGGTGGATGAAAGTTCTGTAATCTACATGTACACAAGTCATTCGTGAAAGTTTGTTGAAACCTTGATGCATGTAGCGTGTTCGGAAAATGGAATGTCACTTTGAGGGAAACTATGTAAATTATATTTCTATTGGGAAGTACTCGCTCCACGAGAATTTTTCTGACAAATCTGCCTCCTTTTCAAAACTGGAATTAGGAAAAACTTTCGAAATGTGAGAAAATGCTTCAAATTGTCAACATGGCTTTTATTGTGGATGAAAGTTCGGTAATCCTTATGCTAACAACTCTGTAGTGAATATTTGTCGAATCCGTGATGCATGTAGCTTTTTCGGAAGACGGAATTCCACGATGACGGGTTCTATGTAAATTGCATGTCTATTGGGTAGAACTCGCTCCAAGAGGATCTTTCTGTGGAAACTGCATGATTTTAGAGACTGACATTAGGAGAATACTACTAAATCAGAATAAAATTTCTATGTATAAATATGCACTGTAAGGTGGATTAAAGTTCGTTAATACACATGTTCACAACTCATTAAAGAAGGTTTGTTGAATCCGTGGTGCATGTAACGTGTTCAGAACACGGAATGTCACGGTGATTGAAAGTAGGGAAATTACCTATCTTTTGGGTAAAACTGGCTCCAAGAGCCTTTTTCTGCCAAATCTGCCTCATTTTCAAAACTGGCGTTTAAACTAACGTGTGAAATCTGAGAAAATTCTTCAAAGTGTCAGTAAGCCTTGTATGGTGGACGAAAGTGCTGTAATCCACTTGCTAACAACTCTGTAGTGAATGTTTGTCGCATCCGAGATGCATGTAGCGTGTTCGGAACACAGAATTTGACGGTGAGCGAATCCATGTAAATTACATGTCTATTGCTTAGAACCCGCTCCAAGAGGTTTTTGCCGCGAACTCTGCCTCATTTTCGAAACTGGCATTTTGAAAGCTCTGTGAAATCAGAGAAAAAGCTTCTAAGCATCTATATGCCTACTACTGTGATGAAAGTCCTGTAATCCACATGCAAACAATTCTGTAGTGTATTTTTGTCGAATAATTTCTGCATGTAGCATGTTCGAAACATGTAAATTCACAGCGGGAGAATCTATGTAATTTACATATCTATTGGGTAGAACACGCTCCAACAGTTTTTTCCTTTGAAAACTGCCTGATTTTCGAAACTGGTATTAGGAAATATCTGCGAACTCAGTGTTAATGTTTCTAGGTGTCAATATGCCATGTATGGTGGTTGAAAGTTCTGTAATACACATGTACACAACTCATTAAGAATGTTTGTCAAATCTGTGATGTGTGTAGCTCGTTCGGAACATGGACTGTCACGGTGAGGCAAACTATGTAAATTACATATCTATTGGTTAGAACACGCTCCAGGAGCATTTTACTGGAAAATGTGCCTCAGTTTGGAAACTGGTGTAATGAAAACCCTGCAAAATCTGAGTAAATGCTTTAAGGTGACAATATGTCTTCAATGGGTTATTAAAGATGTGTAATTCACATGCTAAGAACTCAGCAGTGAATATTTGTTGAATCCGTGGTGCATGGTCCATTTTCGGAACACGGAATGTTACGGTGAAGGTATCTATGAAAATGAGATGTCTATTGGATACAACATGCACCAAGAGAATTTTTCTGCGAAAACTGCCTGATTTTCGTAACTGACGTTAGGAAAACCTGCGAAATCTAAGTAAATGTTTCTAGGTGTAAATATGCCTTGTATTGTGGTTGAAAAATCGGTAATCCGCATGCTCACGGTCATTAAATAATGTTTGTCGAAGCTGTGATGAATGTAAAGTTCTCGGAACACGGAATGTCTCGGTGAGTGAAGCTCTGAAAATAACAATTCTGCTGGATAGAACTCGCTTGAATTGAATGTTTCTGTGAAAATTTCATGATTTTCTAAACTGGATGTAAGGAAAAACCTGCGAAATCAGAATAACTACTTCTAGGTGTAAATATGCCTTGTTTGGTGGATGAAAGTTCGGTAATCCACATGCTCACACTCAATAAAGAATGTTTGTTGAACACGTGTTGCATGTAATGTGTTTGGAATACGGAATGTCATAGTGAAGGAAACAATTTGAGTTACATGTCTATTGGGTAGAACTCGCTTGAAGAGAATTTCTCTGCGAAATGTGCCTCATTTTCAAAAGTGCCTTTAGGAGAACCCTGTGAAATCTGAGAAAATGCTTCTAAGTGTCAATATGCCTTGACTGGTGAATGAAAGTCCGGTAATCCACATGTTAATAACAGTGTAGTAATTTTTTTAAACCGTGATTCATGTAGCGCTTTTGAGAAATGGAATTTCACGGTAATGAAACTATGTAAATTACAATTCTATTGAGTAGAACGATCTAGAAGAGAATTTTTCTGCGAAAATTGCATGATTATCGAATCTGAAGTTTGGAAAAAGCTGCAAAAAGGGAGTAAATATTTGCAGGTGTAAGTGTGCCATTATGTTGCAAGAAAGTTCAGTAATCCACATTTTCACAACATATTAAAGAATCTTTTTCTAATCCGTGATGCATGTAGAGTGTTCAGAACGTGGAATTTCACGGTGATTGAAACAATGTAAATGACTTCTCTATTGAGTAGAACTCGCTCCGAGAGAGTTTTTCTGCAAAAACTTTGTCATTTTTCAACCTGGCGTTTAGAAAACGCTGCAAAATCTGAGAAAATACTTCTAAGAATCAATATTCAATGTATTGTGATGAAAGTTCGATAATCCACATGCCAACAAATTAGTAGTGAATATTTGTCGAATCCTTTATGCATGTAACATGTTCGGAACACGGAATTTCACGGCCAGGGAATTTATGTAAATTACTTTTCCCTTGGTTAGAAATCACTCCAAGAGTTTTTTCCTGAGATATCGGCCTGATTTTCGAAAGTGGCGTTAGGAAAAACCTGCGAACCCAGATTACTAGATTCTCGGTGTACATCTGCCTTTTATGGTGGATGAAAGTTCGGTAATCCGCATGCTAAGTACTCTGTAGTGAATATTTGTCGAATCCGAGATACGTGAAGCGTGTTCGGAACACAGGATATCACGGTGAGCGAATCTATGTAAAATACATGTCTCTTGGGTAGAATTTGCTCTAAGAGTTTTTTCTGAGAAATCTGCCTCATTTTTGAACCTGGCGTTTGGAAATCTCTGCAAAATCAGAGAAAATGCTTCAAAGTGTCAATATGCCTTGTATTGTGATGCAAGATCGTAAAACCACATGCAAACAAATCTGTGGTGATTATTTTTAGAAAGCGTTATGCATGCAGTGTGATCGTATCATGGAAAATCCCGGCGATGGATTCTATGTAAATTACACACCTATTTGTTAGAATTCGCTCCAAAAATTTTTCCCTGAGAAAACGGCCTGATTTTCCATACTGGCATTAGGAAAAAGCTGAAAATTCAGAGTTAAAGTTTCTAGTTGTAAATATGCCATATATGGTGGATGAAAGTTCTGTAATCTACATGTACACAAGTCATTCGTGAAAGTTTGTTGAAACCTTGATGCATGTAGCGTGTACGGAAAATGGAATGTCACTGTGAGGGAAACTATGTAAATTACATTTCTATTGGGAAGTACTCGCTCCTCGAGAATTTTTCTGACAAATCTGCCTCCTTTTCAAAACTGGAATTAGGAAAAACTTTCAAAATGTGAGAAAATGTTCAAATTGTCAACATGGATTTTATGGTGGATGAAAGTTCGGTAATCCTTATGCTAACAACTCTGTAGTGAATATTTGTCGAATCCGTGATGCATGTAGCTTTTTCATAACACGGAATTCCACGGTGACGAGTTCTATGTAAATTGCATGTCTATTGGGTAGAACTCGCTCCAAGAAGATCTTTCTGTGGAAACTGCATGATTTTAGAGACTGACATTAGGAGAATACTACTAAATAAGAATAAAATTTCTATGTATAAATATGCACTGTAAGGTGGATTAAAGTTCGTTAATACACATGTTCACAACTCATTAAAGTAGGTTTGTTGAATCCGTGGTGCATGTAACGTGTTCAGAACACGGAATGTCACGGTGATTGAAAGTAGGGAAATTACCTATCTTTTGGGTAGAACTGGCTCCAAGAGCCTTTTTCGGCCAAATCTGCCTCATTTTCAAAACTGGCGTTCAAACTAACTTGTGAAATCTGAGAAAATTCTTCAAAGTGTCACTAAGCCTTGTATGGTGGACGAAAGTGCTGTAATCCACTTGCTAACAACTCTGTAGTGAATGTTTGTCGCATCCGAGATGCATGTAGCGTGTTCGGAACACAGAATTTGACGGTGAGCGAATCCATGTAAATTACATGTCTATTGGTTAGAACCCGCTCCAAGAGGTTTTTGCCGCGAACTCTGCCTCATTTTCGAAACTGGCATTTTGAAAGCTCTGTGAAATCAGAGAAAAAGCTTCTAAGCATCTATATGCCTACTACTGTGATGAAAGTCCTGTAATCCACATGCAAGCAACTCTGTAGTGTATTTTTGTCGAATAATTTCTGCATGTAGCATGTTCGAAACATGTAAATTCACAGCGGGAGAATCTATGTAATTTACATATCTATTGGGTAGAACACGCTCCAACAGTTTTTTCCTTTGAAAACTGCCTGATTTTCGAAACTGGTATTAGGAAATATCTGCGAACTCAGTGTTAATGTTTCTAGGTGTCAATATGCCATGTATGGTGGTTGAAAGTTCTGTAATACACATGTACACAACTCATTAAGAATGTTTGTCAAATCTGTGATGTGTGTAGCTCGTTCGGAACATGGACTGTCACGGTGAGGCAAACTATGTAAATTACATATCTATTGGTTAGAACACGCTCCAGGAGCATTTTACTGGAAAATGTGCCTCAGTTTGGAAACTGGTGTAATGAAAACCCTGCAAAATCTGAGTAAATGCTTTAAGGTGACAATATGTCTTCAATGGGTTATTAAAGATGTGTAATTCACATGCTAAGAACTCAGCAGTGAATATTTGTTGAATCCGTGGTGCATGGTCCATTTTCGGAACACGGAATGTTACGGTGAAGGTATCTATGAAAATGAGATATCTATTGGATACAACATGCACCAAGAGAATTTTTCTGCGAAAACTGCCTGATTTTCGTAACTGACGTTAGGAAAACCTGCGAAATCTAAGTAAATGTTTCTAGGTCTAAATATGCCTTGTATTGTGGTTGAAAAATCGGTAATCCACATGCTGACGGTCATTAAATAATGTTTGTCGAAGCTGTGATGAATGTAAAGTTCTCGGAACACGGAATGTCTCGGTGAGTGAAGCTCTGAAAATAACAATTCTGCTGGATAGAACTCGCTTGAATTGAATGTTTCTGTGAAAATTTCATGATTTTCTAAACTGGATATAAGGAAAAACCTGCGAAATCAGAATAACTACTTCTAGGTGTAAATATGCCTTGTATGGTGGATGAAAGTTCGGTAATCCACATGCTCACACTCAATAAAGAATGTTTGTCGAACTCGTGTTGCATGTAACGTGTTTGGAATACGGAATGTCATAGTGAAGGAAACAATGTGAGTTACATGTCTATTGGGTAGAACTCGCTTGAAGAGAATTTTTCTGCGAAATGTGCCTCATTTTCAAAAGTGCCTTTAGGAGAACCCTGTGAAATCTGAGAAAATGCTTCTAAGTGTCAATATGCCTTGACTGGTGAATGAAAGTCCGGTAATCCACATGTTAATAACAGTGTAGTAATTTTTTTAAACCGTGATTCATGTAGCGCTTTTGAAAAATGGAATTTCACGGTAATGAAACTATGTAAATTACAATTCTATTGAGTATAACGATCTAGAAGAGAATTTTTCTGCGAAAATTGCATGATTATCGAATCTGAAGTTTGGAAAAAGCTGCAAAAAGGGAGTAAATATTTGCAGGTGTAAGTGTGCCATTAAGATGCAAGAAAGTTCAGTAATCCACATTTTCACAACATATTAAAGAATCTTTTTCTAATCCGTGATGCATGTTGTGTGTTCAGAACGTGGAATTTCACGGTGATTGAAACAATGTAAATGACTTCTCTATTGGGTAGAACTCGCTCCGAGAGAGTTTTTCTGTGAAAACTTTGTCATTTTTGAACCTGGCGCTTAGAAAACGCTGCAAAATCTGAGAAAATACTTCTAAGAATCAATATTCAATGTATTTTGATGAAATTTCCTTAATCCACATGCCAACAAATTAGTAGTGAATATTTGTCGAATCCTTTATGCATGTAACTTGTTCGGAACACGGAATTTCACTGCCAGGTAATTTATGTAAATTACATTTCCCTTGGTTAGAAATCACCCCAAGAGATTTTTCCTGAGAAATCGGCCTGATTTTCGAAAGTGGCGTTAGGAAAAACATGCGAACACAGATTACTAGATTCTCGGTGTACATCTGCCTTTTATGGTGGATGAAAGTTCGGTAATCCGCATTCTAACTACTCTGTAGTGAATATTTGTCGAATCCGAGATACGTGAAGCGTGTTCGGAACACAGGATATCACGGTGAGCGAATCTATGTAAAATACATGTCTCTTGGGTAGAATTTGCTCTAAGAGTTTTTTCTGAGAAATCTGCCTCATTTTTGAACCTGGCATTTGAAAATCTCTGCAAAATCAGAGAAAATGCTTCAAAGTGTCAATATGCCTTGTATTGTGATGCAAGATCGTAAAACCACATGCAAACAAATCTGTGGTGAATATTTTTAGAAAGCGTTATGCATGCAGTGTTATCGTATCATGGAAAATCCCGGCCATGGATTCTATGTAAATTACACACCTATTGGTTAGAATTCGCTCCAAAAATTTTTCCCTGAGAAAACGGCCTGATTTTCCATACTGGCATTAGGAAAAAGCTGCAAATTCAGAGTTAAAGTTTCTAGTTGTAAATATGCCATATATGGTGGATGAAAGTTCTGTAATCTACATGTTCACAAGTCATTCGTGAAAGTTTGTTGAAACCTTGATGCATGTAGCGTGTTCGGAAAATGGAATGTCACTGTGAGGGAAACTATGTAAATTAAATTTCTATTGGGAAGTACTCGCTCCACGAGAATTTTTCTGACAAATCTGCCTCCTTTTCAAAACTGGAATTAGGAAAAACTTTCGAAATGTGAGAAAATGCTTCAAATTGTCAACATGGCTTTTATGGTGGATGAAAGTTCGGTAATCCTTATGCTAACAACTCTGTAGTGAATATTTGTCGAATCCGTGATGCATGTAGCTTTTTCGGAAGACGGAATTCCACGATGACGGGTTCTATGTAAATTGCATGTCTATTGGGTAGAACTCGCTCCAAGAGGATCTTTCTGTGGAAACTGCATGATTTTAGAGACTGACATTAGGAGAATAATACTAAATCAGAATAAAATTTCTATGTATAAATATGCACTGTAAGGTGGATTAAAGTTCATTAATACACATGTTCACAACTCATTAAAGAAGGTTTGTTGAATCCGTGGTGCATGTAACGTGTTCAGAACACGGAATGTCACGGTGACTGAAAGTAGGGAAATTACCTATCTTTTGGGTAGAACTGGCTCCAAGAGCATTTTTCTGCCAAATCTGCCTCATTTTCAAAACTGGCGTTCAAACTAACGTGTGAAATCTGAGAAAATTTTTCAAAGTGTCACTAAGCCTTGTATGGTGGACGAAAGTGCTGTAATCCACTTGCTAACAACTCTGTAGTGAATGTTTGTCGCATCCGAGATGCATGTAGCGTGTTCGGAACACGGAATTTGACGGTGAGCGAATCCATGTAAATTACATGTCTATTGGTTAGAACCCGCTCCAAGAGGATTTTTCCGCGAAATCTGCCTCATTTTCGAAACTGGCATTTTGAAAGCTCTGTGAAATCAGAGAAAAATCTTCTAAGCATCTATATGCCTACTACTGTGATGAAAGTCCTGTAATCCACATGCAAACAACTCTTTAGTGTATTTTTTCGAATCTTTTGTGCATGTAGCATGTTCGAAACATGTAATTTCACAGCGGGAGAATCTATGTAATTTACATATCTATTGGGTAGAACACGCTCCAACAGTTTTTTCCTTTGAAAACTGCCTGATTTTCGAAACTGGTATTAGGAAATATCTGCGAACTCAGTGTTAATGTTTCTAGGTGTCAATATGCCATGTATGGAGGATGAAAGTTTTGTAATACACATGTACACAACTCATTAAGTATGTTTGTCAAATCTGTGATGTGTGTAGCTCGTTCGGAACATGGACTGTCACGGTGAGGCAAACTATGTAAATTACATATCTATTGGTTAGAACACGCTCCAGGAGCATTTTACTGGAAAATGTGCCTCAGTTTGGAAACTGGTGTAATGAAAACCCTGGAAAATCTGAGTAAAAGATTTAAGGTGACAATATGTCTTCAATGGGTTATTAAAGATGTGTAATTCACATGCTGAGAACTCAGCAGTGAATATTTGTTGAATCCGTGGTGCATGGTCCATTTTCGGAACACGGAATATTACGGTGAAGGTATCTATGAAAATGAGATGTCTATTGAATACAACATGCACCAAGAGAATTTTTCTGTAAAAACTGCCTGATTTTCGTAACTGACGTTAGGAAATCCTGCAAAAACTAAGTAAATGTTTCTAAGTCTAAATATGCCTTGAATTGTGGTTCAAAAATCGGTAATCCACATGCTGACGGTCATTAAATAATGTTTGTCGAAGCCGTGATGAATGTAACGTTTTCGGAACACGGAATGTCTCGGTGAGTGAAGCTCTGAAAATAACAATTCTGCTGGATAGAATTCGCTTGAATTGAATGTTTCTGTGAAACTTTCATGATTTTCTAAACTGGATGTAAGGAAAAACATGCGAAATCAGAATAACTACTTCTAGGTGTAAATATGCCTTGTATGGTGGATGAAAGTTCGGTAATCCACATGCTCACACTCAATAAAGAATGTTTGTCGAACTCGTGTTGCATGTAACATGTTTGGAATACGGAATGTCATAGTGAAGGAAACAATGTGAGTTACATGTCTATTGGGTAGAACTCGCTTGAAGAGAATTTTTCTGCGAAATGTGCCTCATTTTCAAAAGTGCCTTTAGGAGAACCCTGTGAAATCTGAGAAAATGCTTCTAAGTCTCAATATGCCTTGACTGGTGAATGAAAGTCCGGTAATCCACATGTTAATAACAGTGTAGTAATTTTTTTAAACCGTGATTCATGTAGCGCTTTTGAAAAATGGAATTTCACGGTAATGAAACTATGTAAATTACAATTGTATTGAGTAGAACGATCTAGAAGAGAATTTTTCTGCGAAAATTGCATGATTATCGAATCTGAAGTTTGGAAAAAGCTGCAAAAAGGGAGTAAATATTTGCAGGTGTAAGTGTGCCATTAAGATGCAAGAAAGTTCAGTAATCCACATATTCACAACATATTAAAGAATCTTTTTCTAATCCGTGATGCATGTAGCGTGTTCAGAACGTGGAATTTCACGGTGATTGAAACAATGTAAATGACTTCTCTATTGGGTAGAACTCGCTCCGAGAGAGTTTTTCTGCGAAAACTTTGTCATTTTTGAACCTGGCGCTTAGAAAACGCTGCAAAATCTGAGAAAATACTTCTAAGAATCAATATTCAATGTATTTTGATGAAAGTTCCTTAATCCACATGCCAACAAATTAGTAGTGAATATTTGTCGAATCCTTTATGCATGTAACATGTTCGGAACACGGAATTTCACTGCCAGGGAATTTATGTAAATTACATTTCCCTTGGTTAGAAATCACCCCAAGAGATTTTTCCTGAGAAATCGGCCTGATTTTCGAAAGTGGCGTTAGGAAAATCCTGCGAACACAGATTACTAGTTTCTCGGTGTACATCTGCCTTTTATGGTGGATGAAAGTTCGGTAATCCGCATGCTAACTACTCTGTAGTGAATATTTGTTGAATTCGAGATACGTGAAGCGTGTTCGGAACACAGGATATCACGGTGAGCGAATCTATGTAAAATACATGTCTCTTGGGTAGAATTTGCTGTAAGAGTTTTTTCTGAGAAATCTGCCTCATTTTTGAAACTGGCGCTTGAAAATCTCTGCAAAATCAGAGAAAATTCTTCAAAGTGTCAATATGCCTTGTATTGTGATGCAAGATCGTAAAACCACATGCAAACAAATCTGTGGTGAATATTTTTAGAAAGCGTTATGCATGCAGTGTGATCGTATCATGGAAAATCCCGGCCATGGATTCTATGTAAATTACACACCTATTGGTTAGAATTCGCTCCAAAAATTTTTCCCTGAGAAAACGGCCTGATTTTCCATACTGGCATTAGGAAAAAGCTGCAAATTCAGAGTTAAAGTTTCTAGTTGTAAATATGCCATATATGGTGGATGAAAGTTCTGTAATCTACATGTTCACAAGTCATTCGTGAAAGTTTGTTGAAACCTTGATGCATGTAGCGTGTTCGGAAAATGGAATGTCACTGTGAGGGAAACTATGTAAATTACATTTCTATTGGGAAGTACTCGCTCCACGAGAATTTTTCTGACAAATCTGCCTCCTTTTCAAAACTGGAATTAGGAAAAACTTTCGAAATGTGAGAAAATGCTTCAAATTGTCAACATGGCTTTTATGGTGGATGAAAGTTCGGTAATCCTTATGCTAACAACTCTGTAGTGAATATTTGTCGAATCCGTGATGCATGTAGCTTTTTCGGAAGACGGAATTCCACGATGACGGGTTCTATGTAAATTGCATGTCTATTGGGTAGAACTCGCTCCAAGAGGATCTTTCTGTGGAAACTGCATGATTTTAGAGACTGACATTAGGAGAATAATACTAAATCAGAATAAAATTTCTATGTATAAATATGCACTGTAAGGTGGATTAAAGTTCATTAATACACATGTTCACAACTCATTAAAGAAGGTTTGTTGAATCCGTGGTGCATGTAACGTGTTCAGAACACGGAATGTCACGGTGACTGAAAGTAGGGAAATTACCTATCTTTTGGGTAGAACTGGCTCCAAGAGCATTTTTCTGCCAAATCTGCCTCATTTTCAAAACTGGCGTTCAAACTAACGTGTGAAATCTGAGAAAATTTTTCAAAGTGTCAGTAAGCCTTGTATGGTGGACGAAAGTGCTGTAATCCACTTGCTAACAACTCTGTAGTGAATGTTTGTCGCATCCGAGATGCATGTAGCGTGTTCGGAACACGGAATTTGACGGTGAGCGAATCCATGTAAATTACATGTCTATTGGTTAGAACCCGCTCCAAGAGGTTTTTTCCGCGAAATCTGCCTCATTTTCGAAACTGGCATTTTGAAAGCTCTGTGAAATCAGAGAAAAACTTCTAAGCATCTATATGCCTACTACTGTGATGAAAGTCCTGTAATCCACATGCAAACAACTCTGTAGAGTATTTTTGTCGAATATTTTCTGCATGTAGCATGTTCGAAACATGTAATTTCACAGCGGGAGAATCTATGTAATTTCCATATCTAGTGGGTAGAACACGCTCCAACAGTTTTTTCCTTTGAAAACTGCCTGATTTTCGAAACTGGTATTAGGAAATATCTGCGAACTCAGTGTTAATGTTTCTAGGTGTCAATATGCCATGTATGGTGGATGAAAGTTTTGTAATACACATGTACACAACTCATTAAGAATGTTTGTCAAATCTGTGATGTGTGTAGCTCGTTCGGAACATGGACTGTCACGGTGAGGCAAACTATGTAAATTACATATCTATTGGTTAGAACACGCTCCAGGAGCATTTTACTGGAAAATGTGCCTCAGTTTGGAAACTGGTGTAATGAAAACCCTGCAAAATCTGAGTAAATGCTTTAAGGTGACAATATGTCTTCAATGGGTTATTAAAGATGTGTAATTCACATGCTAAGAACTCAGCAGTGAATATTTGTTGAATCCGTGGTGCATGGTCCATTTTCGGAACACGGAATGTTACGGTGAAGGTATCTATGAAAATGAGATGTCTATTGGATACAACATGCACCAAGAGAATTTTTCTGCGAAAACTGCCTGATTTTCGTAACTGACGTTAGGAAAACCTGCGAAAACTAAGTAAATGTTTCTAGGTGTAAATATGCCTTGTATTGTGGTTGAAAAATCGGTAATCCACATGCTCACGGTCATTAAATAATTTTTGTCGAAGCCGTGATGAATGTAACGTTATCGAAAAACGGAATGTCTCGGTGAGTGAAGCTCTGAAAATAACAGTTCTGCTGGATAAAACTAGCTTGAATTGAATTTTTCTGTGAAAACTTCATGATTTTCTAAACTGGATGTAAGGAAATACCTGTGAAATCAAAATAACTACTTCTAGGTGTAAATATGCCTTGTATGGTGGATGAAAGTTCGGTAATCCACATGCTCACACTCAATAAAGAATGTTTGTCGAACTCGTGATGCATGTAACGTGTTTGGAATACGGAATGTCATAGTGAAGGAAACAATGTGAGTTACATGTCTAATGGGTAGAACTAACTTGAAGAGAATTTTTCTGCGAAATGTGCCTCATTTTCAAAAGTGCCTTAAGGAGAACCCTGTGAAATCTGAGAAAATGCTTCTAAGTGTCAATATGCCTTGACTGGTGAATGAAAGTCCGGTAATCCACATGTTAATAACAGTTTAGTAATTTTTTTAAACGGTGATTCATGTAGCGATTTTGAAAAATGGATTTGCACGGTAATGAAACTATGTAAATTACAATTCTATTGAGTAGAACGATCTAGAAGAGAATGTTTCTGCGAAAATTGCATGATTATCGAATCTGAAGTTTGGAAAAAGCTGCAAAAAGGGAGTAAATATTTGCAGGCGTAAGTGTGCCATTATGTTGCAAGAAAGTTCAGTAATCCACATTTTCACAACATATTAAAGAATCTTTTTCTAATCCGTGATGCATGTAGAGTGTTCAGAACGTGGAATTTCACGGTGATTGAAACAATGTAAATGACTTCTCTATTGGGTAGAACTCGCTCCGAGAGAGTTTTTCTGCAAAAACTTTGTCATTTTTCAACCTGGCGTTTAGAAAACGCTGCAAAATCTGAGAAAATACTTCTAAGAATCAATATTCAATGTATTGTGATGAAAGTTCGGTAATCCACATGCCAACAAATTAGTACTGAATATTTGTCGAATCCTTTATGCATGTAACATGTTCGGAACACGGAATTTCACTGCCAGGGAATTTATGTAAATTACTTTTCCCTTGGTTAGAAATCACTCCAAGAGATTTTTCCTGAGATATCGGCCTGATTTTCGAATGTGGCATTAGGAAAAACCTGCGAACCCAGATTACTAGATTCTCGGTGTACATCTGCCTTTTATGGTGGATGAAAGTTCGGTAATCCGCATGCTAACTACTCTGTAGTGAATATTTGTCGAATCCGAGATACGTGAAGCGTGTTCGGAACACAGGATATCACGGTGAGCGAATCTATGTAAAATACATGTCTCTTGGGTAGAATTTGCTCTAAGAGTTTTTTCTGAGAAATCTGCCTCATTTTTGAACCTGGCGTTTGAAAATCTCTGCAAAATCAGAGAAAATGCTGCAAAGTGTCAATATGCCTTGTATTGTGATGCAAGATCGTAAAACCACATGCAAAATAATCTGTGGTGAATATTTTTAGAAAGCGTTATGCATGCAGTGTGATCGTATCATGGAAAATCCCGGCGATGGATTCTATGTAAATTAAACACCTATTGGTTAGAATTCGCTCCAAAAATTTTTCCCTGAGAAAACGGCCTGATTTTCGAAACTGGAATTAGGAAAAAGCTGCAAATTCAGAGTTAAAGTTTCTAGTTGTAAATATGCCATATATGGTGGATGAAAGTTCTGTAATCTACATGATCACAAGTCATTCGTGAAAGTTTGTTGAAATCTTCATGCATGTAGCGTGTTCGGAAAATGGAATGTCACTGTGAGGGAAACTATGTAAATTACATTTCTATTGGGAACTACTCGCTCCACGAGATCTTTTCTGACAAATCTGCCTCCTTTTCAAAACTGGAATTAGGAAAAACTTTCAAAATGTGAGAAAATGTTCAAATTGTCAACATGGCTTTTATGGTGGATGAAAGTTCGGTAATCCTTATGCTAACAACTCTGTAGTGAATATTTGTCGAATCCGTGATGCATGTAGCTTTTTCAGAACACGGAATTCCACGATGACGGGTTCTATGTAAATTGCATGTCTATTGGGTAGAACTCGCTCCAAGAAGATCTTTCTGTGGAAACTGCATGATTTTAGAGACTGACATTAGGAGAATACTACTAAATCAGAATAAAATTTCTATGTATAAATATGCACTGTAAGGTGGATAAAAGTTCGTTAATACACATGTTCACAACTCATTAAAGAAGGTTTGTTGAATCCGTGGTGCATGTAACGTGTTCAGAACACGGAATGTCACGGTGATTGAAAGTAGGGAAATTACCTATCTTTTGGGTAGAACTGGCTCCAAGAGCCTTTTTCTGCCAAATCTGCCTCATTTTCAAAACTGGCGTTTAAACCTACGTGTGAAATCTGAGAAAATTCTTCAAAGTGTCAGTAAGCCTTTTATGGTGGACGAAAGTGCTGTAATCCACTTGCTAACAACTCTGTAGTGAATGTTTGTCGCATCCGAGATGCATGTAGCGTGTTCGGAACACAGAATTTGACGGTGAGCGAATCCATGTAAATTACATGTCTATTGGTTAGAACCCGCTCCAAGAGGTTTTTGCCGTGAACTCTGCCTCATTTTCGAAACTGGCATTTTGAAAGCTCTGTGAAATCAGAGAAAAAGCTTCTAAGCATCTATATGCCTACTACTGTGATGGAAGTCCTGTAATCCACATGCAAACAATTCTGTAGTGTATTTTTGTCGAATATTTTCTGCATGTAGCATGTTCGAAACATGTAAATTCACAGCGGGAGAATCTATGTAATTTACATATCTATTGGGTAGAACACGCTCCAACAGTTTTTTCCTTTGAAAACTGCCTGATTTTCGAAACTGGTATTAGGAAATATCTGCGAACTCAGTGTTAATGTTTCTAGGTGTCAATATGCCATGTATGGTGGTTGAAAGTTCTGTAATACACATGTACACAACTCATTAAGAATGTTTGTCAAATCTGTGATGTGTGTAGCTCGTTCGGAACATGGACTGTCACGGTGAGGCAAACTATGTAAATTACATATCTATTGGTTAGAACACGCTCCAGGAGCATTTTACTGGAAAATGTGCCTCAGTTTGGAAACTGGTGTAATGAAAACCCTGCAAAATCTGAGTAAATGCTTTAAGGTGACAATATGTCTTCAATGGGTTATTAAAGATGTGTAATTCACATGCTAAGAACTCAGCAGTGAATATTTGTTGAATCCGTGGTGCATGGTCCATTTTCGGAACACGGAATGTTACGGTGAAGGTATCTATGAAAATGAGATGTCTATTGGATACAACATGCACCAAGAGAATTTTTCTGCGAAAACTGCCTGATTTTCGTAACTGACGTTAGGAAAACCTGCGAAATCTAAGTAAATGTTTCTAGGTCTAAATATGCCTTGTATTGTGGTTGAAAAATCGGTAATCCACATGCTGACGGTCATTAAATAATGTTTGTCGAAGCTGTGATGAATGTAAAGTTCTCGGAACACGGAATGTCTCGGTGAGTGAAGCTCTGAAAATAACAATTCTGCTGGATAGAACTCGCTTGAATTGAATGTTTCTGTGAAAATTTCATGATTTTCTAAACTGGATGTAAGGAAAAACCTGCGAAATCAGAATAACTACTTCTAGGTGTAAATATGCCTTGTATGGTGGATGAAAGTTCGGTAATCCACATGCTCACACTCAATAAAGAATGTTTGTCGAACTCTTGTTGCATGTAATGTGTTTGGAATACGGAATGTCATAGTGAAGGAAACAATGTGAGTTACATGTCTATTGGGTAGAACTCGCTTGAAGAGAATTTCTCTGCGAAATGTGCCTCATTTTCAAAAGTGCCTTTAGGAGAACCCTGTGAAATCTGAGAAAATGCTTCTAAGTGTCAATATGCCTTGACTGGTGAATGAAAGTCCGGTAATCCACATGTTAATAACAGTGTAGTAATTTTTTTAAACCGTGATTCATGTAGCGCTTTTGAAAAATGGAATTTCACGGTAATGAAACTATGTAAATTACAATTCTATTGAGTAGAACGATCTAGAAGAGAATTTTTCTGCGAAAATTGCATGATTATCGAATCTGAAGTTTGGAAAAAGCTGCAAAAAGGGAGTAAATATTTGCAGGTGTAAGTGTGCCATTATGTTGCAAGAAAGTTCAGTAATCCACATTTTCACAACATATTAAAGAATCTTTTTCTAATCCGTGATGCATGTAGCGTGTTCAGAACGTGGAATTTCACGGTGATTGAAACAATGTAAATGACTTCTCTATTGGGTAGAACTCGCTCCGAGAGTGTTTTTCTGCAAAAACTTTGTCATTTTTGAACCTGGCATTTAGAAAACGCTGCAAAATCTGAGAAAATACTTCTAAGAATCAATATTCAATGTATTGTGATGAAAGTTCGGTAATCCACATGCCAACAAATTAGTAGTGAATATTTGTCGAATACTTTATGCATGTAACATGTTCGGAACACGGAATTTCACGGCCAGGTAATTTATGTAAATTACATTTCCCTTGGTTAGAAATCACTCCATGAGATTTTTCCTGAGAAATCGGCCTGATTTTCGAAAGTGGCGTTAGGAAAAACCTGCGAACCCAGATTACTAGATTCTCGGTGTACATCTGCCTTTTATGGTGGATGAAAGTTCGGTAATCCGCATGCTAACTACTCTGTAGTGTATATTTGTCGAATCCGAGATACGTGAAACGTGTTCGGAACACAGGATATCACGGTGAGCGAATCTATGTAAAATACATGTCTCTTGGGTAGAATTTGCTCTAAGAGTTTTTTCTGAGAAATCTGCCTCATTTTTGAACCTGGCGTTTGAAAATCTCTGCAAAATCAGAGAAAATACTTCAAAGTGTCAATATGCCTTGTATTGTGATGCAAGATCGTAAAACCACATGCAAACAAATCTGTGGTGATTATTTTTAGAAAGCGATATGCATGCAGTGTGATCGTATCATGGAAAATCCCGGCGATGGATTCTATGTAAATTACACACCTATTTGTTAGAATTCGCTCCAAAAATTTTTCCCTGAGAAAACGGCCTGATTTTCCATACTGGCATTAGGAAAAAGCTGAAAATTCAGAGTTAAAGTTTCTAGTTGTAAATATGCCATATATGGTGGATGAAAGTTCTGTAATCTACATGTACACAAGTCATTCGTGAAAGTTTGTTGAAACCTTGATGCATGTAGCGTGTTCGGAAAATGGAATGTCACTTTGAGGGAAACTATGTAAATTATATTTCTATTGGGAAGTACTCGCTCCACGAGAATTTTTCTGACAAATCTGCCTCCTTTTCAAAACTGGAATTAGGAAAAACTTTCGAAATGTGAGAAAATGCTTCAAATTGTCAACATGGCTTTTATTGTGGATGAAAGTTCGGTAATCCTTATGCTAACAACTCTGTAGTGAATATTTGTCGAATCCGTGATGCATGTAGCTTTTTCGGAAGACGGAATTCCACGATGACGGGTTCTATGTAAATTGCATGTCTATTGGGTAGAACTCGCTCCAAGAGGATCTTTCTGTGGAAACTGCATGATTTTAGAGACTGACATTAGGAGAATACTACTAAATCAGAATAAAATTTCTATGTATAAATATGCACTGTAAGGTGGATTAAAGTTCGTTAATACACATGTTCACAACTCATTAAAGAAGGTTTGTTGAATCCGTGGTGCATGTAACGTGTTCAGAACACGGAATGTCACGGTGATTGAAAGTAGGGAAATTACCTATCTTTTGGGTAAAACTGGCTCCAAGAGCCTTTTTCTGCCAAATCTGCCTCATTTTCAAAACTGGCGTTTAAACTAACGTGTGAAATCTGAGAAAATTCTTCAAAGTGTCAGTAAGCCTTTTATGGTGGACGAAAGTGCTGTAATCCACTTGCTAACAACTCTGTAGTGAATGTTTGTCGCATCCGAGATGCATGTAGCGTGTTCGGAACACAGAATTTGACGGTGAGCGAATCCATGTAAATTACATGTCTATTGGTTAGAACCCGCTCCAAGAGGTTTTTGCCGCGAACTCTGCCTCATTTTCGAAACTGGCATTTTGAAAGCTCTGTGAAATCAGAGAAAAAGCTTCTAAGCATCTATATGCCTACTACTGTGATGAAAGTCCTGTAATCCACATGCAAACAATTCTGTAGTGTATTTTTGTCGAATAATTTCTGCATGTAGCATGTTCGAAACATGTAAATTCACAGCGGGAGAATCTATGTAATTTACATATCTATTGGGTAGAACACGCTCCAACAGTTTTTTCCTTTGAAAACTGCCTGATTTTCGAAACTGGTATTAGGAAATATCTGCGAACTCAGTGTTAATGTTTCTAGGTGTCAATATGCCATGTATGGTGGTTGAAAGTTCTGTAATACACATGTACACAACTCATTAAGAATGTTTGTCAAATCTGTGATGTGTGTAGCTCGTTCGGAACATGGACTGTCACGGTGAGGCAAACTATGTAAATTACATATCTATTGGTTAGAACACGCTCCAGGAGCATTTTACTGGAAAATGTGCCTCAGTTTGGAAACTGGTGTAATGAAAACCCTGCAAAATCTGAGTAAATGCTTTAAGGTGACAATATGTCTTCAATGGGTTATTAAAGATGTGTAATTCACATGCTAAGAACTCAGCAGTGAATATTTGTTGAATCCGTGGTGCATGGTCCATTTTCGGAACACGGAATGTTACGGTGAAGGTATCTATGAAAATGAGATGTCTATTGGATACAACATGCACCAAGAGAATTTTTCTGCGAAAACTGCCTGATTTTCGTAACTGACGTTAGGAAAACCTGCGAAATCTAAGTAAATGTTTCTAGGTGTAAATATGCCTTGTATTGTGGTTGAAAAATCGGTAATCCGCATGCTCACGGTCATTAAATAATGTTTGTCGAAGCTGTGATGAATGTAACGTTTTCGGAACACGGAATGTCTCGGTGAGTGAAGCTCTGAAAATAACAATTCTGCTGGATAGAACTCGCTTGAATTGAATGTTTCTGTGAAAATTTCATGATTTTCTAAACTGGATGTAAGGAAAAACCTGCGAAATCAGAATAACTACTTCTAGGTGTAAATATGCCTTGTTTGGTGGATGAAAGTTCGGTAATCCACATGCTCACACTCAATAAAGAATGTTTGTCGAACACGTGTTGCATGTAATGTGTTTGGAATACGGAATGTCATAGTGAAGGAAACAATTTGAGTTACATGTCTATTGGGTAGAACTCGCTTGAAGAGAATTTCTCTGCGAAATGTGCCTCATTTTCAAAAGTGCCTTTAGGAGAACCCTGTGAAATCTGAGAAAATGCTTCTAAGTGTCAATATGCCTTGACTGGTGAATGAAAGTCCGGTAATCCACATGTTAATAACAGTGTAGTAATTTTTTTAAACCGTGATTCATGTAGCGCTTTTGAGAAATGGAATTTCACGGTAATGAAACTATGTAAATTACAATTCTATTGAGTAGAACGATCTAGAAGAGAATTTTTCTGCGAAAATTGCATGATTATCGAATCTGAAGTTTGGAAAAAGCTGCAAAAAGGGAGTAAATATTTGCAGGTGTAAGTGTGCCATTATGTTGCAAGAAAGTTCAGTAATCCACATTTTCACAACATATTAAAGAATCTTTTTCTAATCCGTGATGCATGTAGAGTGTTCAGAACGTGGAATTTCACGGTGATTGAAACAATGTAAATGACTTCTCTATTGAGTAGAACTCGCTCCGAGAGAGTTTTTCTGCAAAAACTTTGTCATTTTTCAACCTGGCGTTTAGAAAACGCTGCAAAATCTGAGAAAATACTTCTAAGAATCAATATTCAATGTATTGTGATGAAAGTTCGATAATCCACATGCCAACAAATTAGTAGTGAATATTTGTCGAATCCTTTATGCATGTAACATGTTCGGAACACGGAATTTCACGGCCAGGGAATTTATGTAAATTACTTTTCCCTTGGTTAGAAATCACTCCAAGAGTTTTTTCCTGAGATATCGGCCTGATTTTCGAAAGTGGCGTTAGGAAAAACCTGCGAACCCAGATTACTAGATTCTCGGTGTACATCTGCCTTTTATGGTGGATGAAAGTTCGGTAATCCGCATGCTAAGTACTCTGTAGTGAATATTTATCGAATCCGAGATACGTGAAGCGTGTTCGGAACACAGGATATCACGGTGAGCGAATCTATGTAAAATACATGTCTCTTGGGTAGAATTTGCTCTAAGAGTTTTTTCTGAGAAATCTGCCTCATTTTTGAACCTGGCGTTTGGAAATCTCTGCAAAATCAGAGAAAATGCTTCAAAGTGTCAATATGCCTTGTATTGTGATGCAAGATCGTAAAACCACATGCAAACAAATCTGTGGTGATTATTTTTAGAAAGCGTTATGCATGCAGTGTGATCGTATCATGGAAAATCCCGGCGATGGATTCTATGTAAATTACACACCTATTTGTTAGAATTCGCTCCAAAAATTTTTCCCTGAGAAAACGGCCTGATTTTCCATACTGGCATTAGGAAAAAGCTGAAAATTCAGAGTTAAAGTTTCTAGTTGTAAATATGCCATATATGGTGGATGAAAGTTCTGTAATCTACATGTACACAAGTCATTCGTGAAAGTTTGTTGAAACCTTGATGCATGTAGCGTGTTCGGAAAATGGAATGTCACTGTGAGGGAAACTATGTAAATTACATTTCTATTGGGAAGTACTCGCTCCTCGAGAATTTTTCTGACAAATCTGCCTCCTTTTCAAAACTGGAATTAGGAAAAACTTTCAAAATGTGAGAAAATGTTCAAATTGTCAACATGGATTTTATGGTGGATGAAAGTTCGGTAATCCTTATGCTAACAACTCTGTAGTGAATATTTGTCGAATCCGTGATGCATGTAGCTTTTTCAGAACACGGAATTCCACGGTGACGAGTTCTATGTAAATTGCATGTCTATTGGGTAGAACTCGCTCCAAGAAGATCTTTCTGTGGAAACTGCATGATTTTAGAGACTGACATTAGGAGAATACTACTAAATAAGAATAAAATTTCTATGTATAAATATGCACTGTAAGGTGGATTAAAGTTCGTTAATACACATGTTCACAACTCATTAAAGTAGGTTTGTTGAATCCGTGGTGCATGTAACGTGTTCAGAACACGGAATGTCACGGTGATTGAAAGTAGGGAAATTACCTATCTTTTGGGTAGAACTGGCTCCAAGAGCCTTTTTCGGCCAAATCTGCCTCATTTTCAAAACTGGCGTTCAAACTAACTTGTGAAATCTGAGAAAATTCTTCAAAGTGTCACTAAGCCTTGTATGGTGGACGAAAGTGCTGTAATCCACTTGCTAACAACTCTGTAGTGAATGTTTGTCGCATCCGAGATGCATGTAGCGTGTTCGGAACACAGAATTTGACGGTGAGCGAATCCATGTAAATTACATGTCTATTGGTTAGAACCCGCTCCAAGAGGTTTTTGCCGCGAACTCTGCCTCATTTTCGAAACTGGCATTTTGAAAGCTCTGTGAAATCAGAGAAAAAGCTTCTAAGCATCTATATGCCTACTACTGTGATGAAAGTCCTGTAATCCACATGCAAGCAACTCTGTAGTGTATTTTTGTCGAATAATTTCTGCATGTAGCATGTTCGAAACATGTAAATTCACAGCGGGAGAATCTATGTAATTTACATATCTATTGGGTAGAACACGCTCCAACAGTTTTTTCCTTTGAAAACTGCCTGATTTTCGAAACTGGTATTAGGAAATATCTGCGAACTCAGTGTTAATGTTTCTAGGTGTCAATATGCCATGTATGGTGGTTGAAAGTTCTGTAATACACATGTACACAACTCATTAAGAATGTTTGTCAAATCTGTGATGTGTGTAGCTCGTTCGGAACATGGACTGTCACGGTGAGGCAAACTATGTAAATTACATATCTATTGGTTAGAACACGCTCCAGGAGCATTTTACTGGAAAATGTGCCTCAGTTTGGAAACTGGTGTAATGAAAACCCTGCAAAATCTGAGTAAATGCTTTAAGGTGACAATATGTCTTCAATGGGTTATTAAAGATGTGTAATTCACATGCTAAGAACTCAGCAGTGAATATTTGTTGAATCCGTGGTGCATGGTCCATTTTCGGAACACGGAATGTTACGGTGAAGGTATCTATGAAAATGAGATATCTATTGGATACAACATGCACCAAGAGAATTTTTCTGCGAAAACTGCCTGATTTTCGTAACTGACGTTAGGAAAACCTGCGAAATCTAAGTAAATGTTTCTAGGTCTAAATATGCCTTGTATTGTGGTTGAAAAATCGGTAATCCACATGCTGACGGTCATTAAATAATGTTTGTCGAAGCTGTGATGAATGTAAAGTTCTCGGAACACGGAATGTCTCGGTGAGTGAAGCTCTGAAAATAACAATTCTGCTGGATAGAACTCGCTTGAATTGAATGTTTCTGTGAAAATTTCATGATTTTCTAAACTGGATGTAAGGAAAAACCTGCGAAATCAGAATAACAACTTCTAGGTGTAAATATGCCTTGTATGGTGGATGAAAGTTCGGTAATCCACATGCTCACACTCAATAAAGAATGTTTGTCGAACTCTTGTTGCATGTAATGTGTTTGGAATACGGAATGTCATAGTGAAGGAAACAATGTGAGTTACATGTCTATTGGGTAGAACTCGCTTGAAGAGAATTTCTCTGCGAAATGTGCCTCATTTTCAAAAGTGCCTTTAGGAGAACCCTGTGAAATCTGAGAAAATGCTTCTAAGTGTCAATATGCCTTGACTGGTGAATGAAAGTCCGGTAATCCACATGTTAATAACAGTTTAGTAATTTTTTTAAACCGTGATTCATGTAGCGATTTTGAAAAATGGATTTGCACGGTAATGAAACTATGTAAATTACAATTCTATTGAGTAGAACGATCTAGAAGAGAATTTTTCTGCGAAAATTGCATGATTATCGAATCTGAAGTTTGGAAAAAGCTGCAAAAAGGGAGTAAATATTTGCAGGTGTAAGTGTGCCATTATGTTGCAAGAAAGTTCAGTAATCCACATTTTCACAACATATTAAAGAATCTTTTTCTAATCCGTGATGCATGTAGAGTGTTCAGAACGTGGAATTTCACGGTGATTGAAACAATGTAAATGACTTCTCTATTGAGTAGAACTCGCTCCGAGAGAGTTTTTCTGCAAAAACTTTGTCATTTTTCAACCTGGCGTTTAGAAAACGCTGCAAAATCTGAGAAAATACTTCTAAGAATCAATATTCAATGTATTGTGATGAAAGTTCGATAATCCACATGCCAACAAATTAGTAGTGAATATTTGTCGAATCCTTTATGCATGTAACATGTTCGGAACACGGAATTTCACGGCCAGGGAATTTATGTAAATTACTTTTCCCTTGGTTAGAAATCACTCCAAGAGTTTTTTCCTGAGATATCGGCCTGATTTTCGAAAGTGGCGTTAGGAAAAACCTGCGAACCCAGATTACTAGATTCTCGGTGTACATCTGCCTTTTATGGTGGATGAAAGTTCGGTAATCCGCATGCTAAGTACTCTGTAGTGAATATTTATCGAATCCGAGATACGTGAAGCGTGTTCGGAACACAGGATATCACGGTGAGCGAATCTATGTAAAATACATGTCTCTTGGGTAGAATTTGCTCTAAGAGTTTTTTCTGAGAAATCTGCCTCATTTTTGAACCTGGCGTTTGGAAATCTCTGCAAAATCAGAGAAAATGCTTCAAAGTGTCAATATGCCTTGTATTGTGATGCAAGATCGTAAAACCACATGCAAACAAATCTGTGGTGATTATTTTTAGAAAGCGTTATGCATGCAGTGTGATCGTATCATGGAAAATCCCGGCGATGGATTCTATGTAAATTACACACCTATTTGTTAGAATTCGCTCCAAAAATTTTTCCCTGAGAAAACGGCCTGATTTTCCATACTGGCATTAGGAAAAAGCTGAAAATTCAGAGTTAAAGTTTCTAGTTGTAAATATGCCATATATGGTGGATGAAAGTTCTGTAATCTACATGTACACAAGTCATTCGTGAAAGTTTGTTGAAACCTTGATGCATGTAGCGTGTTCGGAAAATGGAATGTCACTGTGAGGGAAACTATGTAAATTACATTTCTATTGGGAAGTACTCGCTCCTCGAGAATTTTTCTGACAAATCTGCCTCCTTTTCAAAACTGGAATTAGGAAAAACTTTCAAAATGTGAGAAAATGTTCAAATTGTCAACATGGATTTTATGGTGGATGAAAGTTCGGTAATCCTTATGCTAACAACTCTGTAGTGAATATTTGTCGAATCCGTGATGCATGTAGCTTTTTCAGAACACGGAATTCCACGGTGACGAGTTCTATGTAAATTGCATGTCTATTGGGTAGAACTCGCTCCAAGAAGATCTTTCTGTGGAAACTGCATGATTTTAGAGACTGACATTAGGAGAATACTACTAAATAAGAATAAAATTTCTATGTATAAATATGCACTGTAAGGTGGATTAAAGTTCGTTAATACACATGTTCACAACTCATTAAAGTAGGTTTGTTGAATCCGTGGTGCATGTAACGTGTTCAGAACACGGAATGTCACGGTGATTGAAAGTAGGGAAATTACCTATCTTTTGGGTAGAACTGGCTCCAAGAGCCTTTTTCGGCCAAATCTGCCTCATTTTCAAAACTGGCGTTCAAACTAAATTGTGAAATCTGAGAAAATTCTTCAAAGTGTCACTAAGCCTTGTATGGTGGACGAAAGTGCTGTAATCCACTTGCTAACAACTCTGTAGTGAATGTTTGTCGCATCCGAGATGCATGTAGCGTGTTCGGAACACAGAATTTGACGGTGAGCGAATCCATGTAAATTACATGTCTATTGGTTAGAACCCGCTCCAAGAGGTTTTTGCCGCGAACTCTGCCTCATTTTCGAAACTGGCATTTTGAAAGCTCTGTGAAATCAGAGAAAAAGCTTCTAAGCATCTATATGCCTACTACTGTGATGAAAGTCCTGTAATCCACATGCAAGCAACTCTGTAGTGTATTTTTGTCGAATAATTTCTGCATGTAGCATGTTCGAAACATGTAAATTCACAGCGGGAGAATCTATGTAATTTACATATCTATTGGGTAGAACACGCTCCAACAGTTTTTTCCTTTGAAAACTGCCTGATTTTCGAAACTGTTATTAGGAAATATCTGCGAACTCAGTGTTAATGTTTCTAGGTGTCAATATGCCATGTATGGTGGTTGAAAGTTCTGTAATACACATGTACACAACTCATTAAGAATGTTTGTCAAATCTGTGATGTGTGTAGCTCGTTCGGAACATGGACTGTCACGGTGAGGCAAACTATGTAAATTACATATCTATTGGTTAGAACACGCTCCAGGAGCATTTTACTGGAAAATGTGCCTCAGTTTGGAAACTGGTGTAATGAAAACCCTGCAAAATCTGAGTAAATGCTTTAAGGTGACAATATGTCTTCAATGGGTTATTAAAGATGTGTAATTCACATGCTAAGAACTCAGCAGTGAATATTTGTTGAATCCGTGGTGCATGGTCCATTTTCGGAACACGGAATGTTACGGTGAAGGTATCTATGAAAATGAGATATCTATTGGATACAACATGCACCAAGAGAATTTTTCTGCGAAAACTGCCTGATTTTCGTAACTGACGTTAGGAAAACCTGCGAAATCTAAGTAAATGTTTCTAGGTCTAAATATGCCTTGTATTGTGGTTGAAAAATCGGTAATCCACATGCTGACGGTCATTAAATAATGTTTGTCGAAGCTGTGATGAATGTAAAGTTCTCGGAACACGGAATGTCTCGGTGAGTGAAGCTCTGAAAATAACAATTCTGCTGGATAGAACTCGCTTGAATTGAATGTTTCTGTGAAAATTTCATGATTTTCTAAACTGGATGTAAGGAAAAACCTGCGAAATCAGAATAACTACTTCTAGGTGTAAATATGCCTTGTATGGTGGATGAAAGTTCGGTAATCCACATGCTCACACTCAATAAAGAATGTTTGTCGAACTCTTGTTGCATGTAATGTGTTTGGAATACGGAATGTCATAGTGAAGGAAACAATGTGAGTTACATGTCTATTGGGTAGAACTCGCTTGAAGAGAATTTCTCTGCGAAATGTGCCTCATTTTCAAAAGTGCCTTTAGGAGAACCCTGTGAAATCTGAGAAAATGCTTCTAAGTGTCAATATGCCTTGACTGGTGAATGAAAGTCCGGTAATCCACATGTTAATAACAGTTTAGTAATTTTTTTAAACCGTGATTCATGTAGCGATTTTGAAAAATGGATTTGCACGGTAATGAAACTATGTAAATTACAATTCTATTGAGTAGAACGATCTAGAAGAGAATTTTTCTGCGAAAATTGCATGATTATCGAATCTGAAGTTTGGAAAAAGCTGCAAAAAGGGAGTAAATATTTGCAGGTGTAAGTGTGCCATTATGTTGCAAGAAAGTTCAGTAATCCACATTTTCACAACATATTAAAGAATCTTTTTCTAATCCGTGATGCATGTAGCGTGTTCAGAATGTGGAATTTCACGGTGATTGAAACAATGTAAATGACTTCTCTATTGGGTAGAACTCGCTCTGAGAGTGTTTTTCTGTGAAAACTTTGCCATTTTTGAACCTGGCGTTTAGAAAACGCTGCAAAATCTGAGAAAATACTTCTAAGAATCAATATTCAATGTATTGTGATGAAACTTCGGTAATCCACATGCTAACAAATTAGTAGTGAATATTTGTGGAATCATTTATGCATGTAACATGTTCGGAACACGGAATTTCACGGCCAGGGAATTTATGTAAATTACTTTTCCCTTGGTTAGAAATCACTCCAAGAGATTTTTCCTGAGAAATCGGCCTGATTTTCGAAAGTGGCTTTAGGAAAAACCTGCGAACCCAGATTACTAGATTCTCGGTGTACATCTGCCTTTTATGGTGGATGAAAGTTCGGTAATCCGCATGCTAACTACTCTGTAGTGAATATTTGTCGAATCCGAGATACGTGAAGCGTGTTCGGAACACAGGATATCACGTTGAACGAACCTATGTAAAATACATGTCTCTTGGGTAGAATTTGCTCTAAGAGATTTTTCTGAGAAATCTGCTTCATTTTTGAACCTGGCATTTGAAAATCTCTGCAAAATCAGAGAAAATGCTTCAAAGTGTCAATATGCCTTTTATTGTGATGCAAGATCGTTAAACCACATGCAAACAAATCTGTGGTGAATATTTTTAGAAAGCGTTATGCATGCAGTGTGATCGTATCATGGAAAATCCCGGCGATGGATTCTATGTAAATTACACACCTATTGGTTAGAATTCGCTCCAAAAATTTTTCCCTGAGAAAACGGCCTGATTTTCCATACTGGCATTAGGAAAAAGCTGCAAATTCAGAGTTCAAGTTTCTAGTTGAAAATATGCCATATATGGTGGATGAAAGTTCTGTAATCTACATGTTCACAAGTCATTCGTGAAAGTTTGTTGAAACCTTGATGCATGTAGCGTGTTCGGAAAATGGAATGTCACTGTGAGGGAAACTATGTAAATTAAATTTCTATTGGGAAGTACTCGCTCCACGAGGATTTTTCTGACTAATCTGCCTCCTTTTCAAAACTGGAATTAGGAAAAACTTTCGAAATGTGAGAAAATGCTTCAAATTGTCAACATGGCTTTTATGGTGGATGAAAGTTCGGTAATCCTTATGCTAACAACTCTGTAGTGAATATTTGTCGAATCCGTGATGCATGTAGCTTTTTTGGAACACGGAATTCCACGATGACGGGTTCTATGTAAATTGCATGTCTATTGGGTAGAACTCGCTCCAAGAGGATCTTTCTGTGGAAACTGCATGATTTTAGAGACTGACATTAGGAGAATACTACTAAATCAGAATAAAATTTCTATGTATAAATATGCACTGTAAGGTGGATTAAAGTTCGTTAATACACATGTTCACAACTCATTAAAGAAGGTTTGTTGAATCCGTGGTGCATGTAAAGTGTTCAGAACACGGAATGTCACGGTGATTGAAAGTAGGGAAATTACCTATCTTTTGGGTAGAACTGGCTCCAAGAGCATTTTTCTGCCAAATCTGCCTCATTTTCAAAACTGGCGTTCAAACTAAAGTGTGAAATCTGAGAAAATCATTCAAAGTGTCAGTAAGCCTTGTATGGTGGAGGAAAGTGCTGTAATCCACTTGCTAACAACTCTGTAGTGAATGTTTGTCGCATCCGAGATGCATGTAGCGTGTTCGGAACACGGAATTTGACAGTGAGCGAATCCATGTAAATTATATGTTTATTGGTTAGAACCCGCTCCAAGAGGTTTTTGCCGCGAACTCTGCCTCATTTTCGAAACTGGCATTTTGAAAGCTCTGTGAAATCACAGAAAAAGCTTCTAAGCATCTATATGCCTACTACTGTGATGAAAGTCCTGTAATCCACATGCAAACAACTCTGTAGTGTATTTTTGTCGAATCTTTTCTGCATGTAGTATGTTCGAATCATGTAATTTCACAGCGGGAGAATCTATGTAATTTACATATCTATTGTTTAGAACACGCTCCATCATTTTTTTCCTTTGAAAACTGCCTGATTTTCGAAACTGGTATTAGGAAATATCTGCAAACTCAGTGTTAATATTTCTAGGTGTCAATATGCCAGGTTTGGTGGATGAAAGTTTTGTAATACACATGTACACAACTCATTAAGAATGTTTGTCAAATCTGTGATGTGTGTAGCTCGTTCGGAACATGGACTGTCACGGTGAGGCAAACAATGTAAATTACATATCTATTGGTTAGAACACGCTCCAGGAGCATTTTACTGGAAAATGTGCCTCAGTTTGGAAACTGGTGTAATGAAAACCCTGCAAAATATGAGTAAAAGATTTAAGGTGACAATATGTCTTCAATGGGTTAATAAAGATGTGTAATTCACATGCTGAGAACTCAGCAGTGAATATTTGTTGAATCCGTGGTGCATGGTCCATTTTCGGAACACGGAATGTTACGGTGAAGGTATCTATGAAAATGAGATGTCTATTGGATACAACATGCACCAAGAGAATTTTTCTGCGAAAACTGCCTGATTTTCGTAACAGACGTTAGGAAAACTTGTGAAATCTAAGTAAATGTTTCTAGGTCTAAATATGCCTTGAATTGTGGTTCAAAAATCGGTAATCCACATGCTCACGTTCATTCAATAATGTTTGTCGAAGCCGTGATGAATGTAACGTTTTCGGAACACGGAATGTCTCGGTGAGTGAAGCTCTGAAAATAACAATTCTGCTGGATAGAATTCGCTTGAATTGAATGTTTCTGTGAAAATTTCATGATTTTCTAAACTGGAAGTAAGGAAAAACATGCGAAATCAGAATAACTACTTCTAGGTGTAAATATGCCTTGTATGGTGGATGAAAGTTCGGTAATCCACATGCTCACACTCAATAAAGAATGTTTGTCGAACTCGTGTTGCATGTAACGTGTTTGGAATACGGAATGTCATAGTGAAGGAAACAATGTGAGTTACATGTCTATTGGGTAGAACTCGCTTGAAGAGAATTTTTCTGCGAAATGTGCCTCATTTTCAAAAGTGCCTTTAGGAGAACCCTGTGAAATCTGAGAAAATGCTTCTAAGTGTCAATATGCCTTGAATGGTGAATGAAAGTCCGGTAATCCACATGTTAATAACAGTGTAGTAATTTTTTTAAACCGTGATTCATGTAGCGCTTTTGAAAAATGGAATTTCACGGTAATGAAACTATGTAAATTACAATTCTATTGAGTAGAACGATCTAGAAGAGAATTTTTCTGCGAAAATTGCATGATTATCGAATCTGAAGTTTGGAAAAAGCTGCAAAAAGGGAGTAAATATTTGCAGGTGTAAGTGTGCCATTAAGATGCAAGAAAGTTCAGTAATCCACATTTTCACAACATATTAAAGAATCTTTTTCTAATCCGTGATGCATGTAGTGTGTTCAGAACGTGGAATTTCACGGTGATTGAAACAATGTAAATGACTTCTCTATTGGGTAGAACTCGCTCCGAGAGAGTTTTTCTGTGAAAACTTTGTCATTTTTTAACCTGGCGCTTAGAAAACGCTGCAAAATCTGAGAAAATACTTCTAAGAATCAATATTCAATGAATTTTGATGAAATTTCCTTAATCCACATGCCAACAAATTAGTAGTGAATATTTGTCGAATCCTTTATGCATGTAACTTGTTCGGAACACGGAATTTCACTGCCAGGTAATTTATGTAAATTACATTTCCCTTGGTTAGAAATCACCCCAAGAGATTTTTCCTGAGAAATCGGCCTGATTTTCGAAAGTGGCGTTAGGAAAAATATGCGAACACAGATTACTAGATTCTCGGTGTACATCTGCCTTTTATGGTGGATGAAAGTTCGGTAATCCGCATGCTAACTACTCTGTAGTGAATATTTGTCGAATCTGAGATACGTGAAGCGTGTTCGGAACACAGGATATCACGGTGAGCGAATCTATGTAAAATACATGTCTCTTGGGTAGAATTTGCTCTAAGAGTTTTTTCTGAGAAATCTGCCTCATTTTTGAACCTGGCATTTGAAAATCTCTGCAAAATCAGAGAAAATGCTTCAAAGTGTCAATATGCCTTGTATTGTGATGCAAGATCGTAAAACCACATGCAAACAAATCTGTGGTGAATATTTTTAGAAAGCGTTATGCATGCAGTGTTATCGTATCATGGAAAATCCCGGCCATGGATTCTATGTAAATTACACACCTATTGGTTAGAATTCGCTCCAAAAATTTTTCCCTGAGAAAACGGCCTGATTTTCCATACTGGCATTAGGAAAAAGCTGCAAATTCAGAGTTAAAGTTTCTAGTTGTAAATATGCCATATATGGTGGATGAAAGTTCTGTAATCTACATGTTCACAAGTCATTCGTGAAAGTTTGTTGAAACCTTGATGCATGTAGCGTGTTCGGAAAATGGAATGTCACTGTGAGGGAAACTATGTAAATTAAATTTCTATTGGGAAGTACTCGCTCCACGAGAATTTTTCTGACAAATCTGCCTCCTTTTCAAAACTGGAATTAGGAAAAACTTTCGAAATGTGAGAAAATGCTTCAAATTGTCAACATGGCTTTTATGGTGGATGAAAGTTCGGTAATCCTTATGCTAACAACTCTGTAGTGAATATTTGTCGAATCCGTGATGCATGTAGCTTTTTCGGAACACGGAATTCCACGATGACGGGTTCTATGGAAATTGCATGTCTATTGGGTAGAACTCGCTCCAAGAGGATCTTTCTGTGGAAACTGCATGATTTTAGAGACTGACATTAGGAGAATAATACTAAATCAGAATAAAATTTCTATGTATAAATATGCACTGTAAGGTGGATTAAAGTTCATTAATACACATGTTCACAACTCATTAAAGAAGGTTTGTTGAATCCGTGGTGCATGTAACGTGTTCAGAACACGGAATGTCACGGTGACTGAAAGTAGGGAAATTACCTATCTTTTGGGTAGAACTGGCTCCAAGAGCATTTTTCTGCCAAATCTGCCTCATTTTCAAAACTGGCGTTCAAACTAACGTGTGAAATCTGAGAAAATTTTTCAAAGTGTCACTAAGCCTTGTATGGTGGACGAAAGTGCTGTAATCCACTTGCTAACAACTCTGTAGTGAATGTTTGTCGCATCCGAGATGCATGTAGCGTGTTCGGAACACGGAATTTGACGGTGAGCGAATCCATGTAAATTACATGTCTATTGGTTAGAACCCGCTCCAAGAGGATTTTTCCGCGAAATCTGCCTCATTTTCGAAACTGGCATTTTGAAAGCTCTGTGAAATCAGAGAAAAATCTTCTAAGCATCTATATGCCTACTACTGTGATGAAAGTCCTGTAATCCACATGCAAACAACTCTTTAGTGTATTTTTTCGAATCTTTTGTGCATGTAGCATGTTCGAAACATGTAATTTCACAGCGGGAGAATCTATGTAATTTACATATCTATTGGGTAGAACACGCTCCAACAGTTTTTTCCTTTGAAAACTGCCTGATTTTCGAAACTGGTATTAGGAAATATCTGCGAACTCAGTGTTAATGTTTCTAGGTGTCAATATGCCATGTATGGAGGATGAAAGTTTTGTAATACACATGTACACAACTCATTAAGTATGTTTGTCAAATCTGTGATGTGTGTAGCTCGTTCGGAACATGGACTGTCACGGTGAGGCAAACTATGTAAATTACATATCTATTGGTTAGAACACGCTTCAGGAGCATTTTACTGGAAAATGTGCCTCAGTTTGGAAACTGGTGTAATGAAAACCCTGGAAAATCTGAGTAAAAGATTTAAGGTGACAATATGTCTTCAATGGGTTATTAAAGATGTGTAATTCACATGCTGAGAACTCAGCAGTGAATATTTGTTGAATCCGTGGTGCATGGTCCATTTTCGGAACACGGAATATTACGTTGAAGTTATCTATGAAAATGAGATGTCTATTGAATACAACATGCACCAAGAGAATTTTTCTGTAAAAACTGCCTGATTTTCGTAACTGACGTTAGGAAATCCTGCAAAAACTAAGTAAATGTTTCTAAGTCTAAATATGCCTTGAATTGTGGTTCAAAAATCAGTAATCCACATGCTGACGGTCATTAAATAATGTTTGTTGAAGCCGTGATGAATGTAACGTTTTCGGAACACGGAATGTCTCGGTGAGTGAAGCTCTGAAAATAACAATTCTGCTGGATAGAATTCGCTTGAATTGAATGTTTCTGTGAAACTTTCATGATTTTCTAAACTGGATGTAAGGAAAAACATGCGAAATCAGAATAACTACTTCTAGGTGTAAATATGCCTTGTATGGTGGATGAAAGTTCGGTAATCCACATGCTCACACTCAATAAAGAATGTTTGTCGAACTCGTGTTGCATGTAACATGTTTGGAATACGGAATGTCATAGTGAAGGAAACAATGTGAGTTACATGTCTATTGGGTAGAACTCGCTTGAAGAGAATTTTTCTGCGAAATGTGCCTCATTTTCAAAAGTGCCTTTAGGAGAACCCTGTGAAATCTGAGAAAATGCTTCTAAGTCTCAATATGCCTTGACTGGTGAATGAAAGTCCGGTAATCCACATGTTAATAACAGTGTAGTAAATTTTTTAAACCGTGATTCATGTAGCGCTTTTGAAAAATGGAATTTCACGGTAATGAAACTATGTAAATTACAATTGTATTGAGTAGAACGATCTAGAAGAGAATTTTTCTGCGAAAATTGCATGATTATCGAATCTGAAGTTTGGAAAAAGCTGCAAAAAGGGAGTAAATATTTGCAGGTGTAAGTGTGCCATTAAGATGCAAGAAAGTTCAGTAATCCACATTTTCACAACATATTAAAGAATCTTTTTCTAATCCGTGATGCATGTAGCGTGTTCAGAACGTGGAATTTCACGGTGATTGAAACAATGTAAATGACTTCTCTATTGGGTAGAACTCGCTCCGAGAGAGTTTTTCTGCGAAAACTTTGTCATTTTTGAACCTGGCGCTTAGAAAACGCTGCAAAATCTGAGAAAATACTTCTAAGAATCAATATTCAATGTATTTTGATGAAAGTTCCTTAATCCACATGCCAACAAATTAGTAGTGAATATTTGTCGAATCCTTTATGCATGTAACATGTTCGGAACACGGAATTTCACTGCCAGGGAATTTATGTAAATTACATTTCCCTTGGTTAGAAATCACCCCAAGAGATTTTTCCTGAGAAATCGGCCTGATTTTCGAAAGTGGCGTTAGGAAAATCCTGCGAACACAGATTACTAGTTTCTCGTTGTACATCTGCCTTTTATGGTGGATGAAAGTTCGGTAATCCGCATGCTAACTACTCTGTAGTGAATATTTGTTGAATTCGAGATACGTGAAGCGTGTTCGGAACACAGGATATCACGGTGAGCGAATCTATGTAAAATACATGTCTCTTGGGTAGAATTTGCTGTAAGAGTTTTTTCTGAGAAATCTGCCTCATTTTTGAACCTGGCGCTTGAAAATCTCTGCAAAATCAGAGAAAATGCTTCAAAGTGTCAATATGCCTTGTATTGTGATGCAAGATCGTAAAACCACATGCAAACAAATCTGTGGTGAATATTTTTAGAAAGCGTTATGCATGCAGTGTGATCGTATCATGGAAAATCCCGGCGATGGATTCTATGTAAATTACACACCTATTGGTTAGAATTCGCTCCAAAAATTTTTCCCTGAGAAAACGGCCTGATTTTCGAAACTGGAATTAGGAAAAAGCTGCAAATTCAGAGTTAAAGTTTCTAGTTGTAAATATGCCATATATGGTGGATGAAAGTTCTGTAATCTACATGTTCACAAGTCATTCGTGAAAGTTTGTTGAAACCTTGATGCATGTAGCGTGTTCGGAAAATGGAATGTCACTGTGAGGGAAACTATGTAAATTAAATTTCTATTGGGAAGTACTCGCTCCACGAGAATTTTTCTGACAAATCTGCCTCCTTTTCAAAACTGGAATTAGGAAAAACTTTCGAAATGTGAGAAAATGCTTCAAATTGTCAACATGGCTTTTATGGTGGATGAAAGTTCGGTAATCCTTATGCTAACAACTCTGTAGTGAATATTTGTCGAATCCGTGATGCATGTAGCTTTTTCGGAAGACGGAATTCCACGATGACGGGTTCTATGTAAATTGCATGTCTATTGGGTAGAACTCGCTCCAAGAGGATCTTTCTGTGGAAACTGCATGATTTTAGAGACTGACATTAGGAGAATAATACTAAATCAGAATAAAATTTCTATGTATAAATATGCACTGTAAGGTGGATTAAAGTTCATTAATACACATGTTCACAACTCATTAAAGAAGGTTTGTTGAATCCGTGGTGCATGTAACGTGTTCAGAACACGGAATGTCACGGTGACTGAAAGTAGGGAAATTACCTATCTTTTGGGTAGAACTGGCTCCAAGAGCATTTTTCTGCCAAATCTGCCTCATTTTCAAAACTGGCGTTCAAACTAACGTGTGAAATCTGAGAAAATTTTTCAAAGTGTCAGTAAGCCTTGTATGGTGGACGAAAGTGCTGTAATCCACTTGCTAACAACTCTGTAGTGAATGTTTGTCGCATCCGAGATGCATGTAGCGTGTTCGGAACACGGAATTTGACGGTGAGCGAATCCATGTAAATTACATGTCTATTGGTTAGAACCCGCTCCAAGAGGTTTTTTCCGCGAAATCTGCCTCATTTTCGAAACTGGCATTTTGAAAGCTCTGTGAAATCAGAGAAAAACTTCTAAGCATCTATATGCCTACTACTGTGATGAAAGTCCTGTAATCCACATGCAAACAACTCTGTAGAGTATTTTTGTCGAATATTTTCTGCATGTAGCATGTTCGAAACATGTAATTTCACAGCGGGAGAATCTATGTAATTTCCATATCTATTGGGTAGAACACGCTCCAACAGTTTTTTCCTTTGAAAACTGCCTGATTTTGGAAACTGGTATTAGGAAATATCTGCGAACTCAGTGTTAATGTTTCTAGGTGTCAATATGCCATGTATGGTGGATGAAAGTTTTGTAATACACATGTACACAACTCATTAAGAATGTTTGTCAAATCTGTGATGTGTGTAGCTCGTTCGGAACATGGACTGTCACGGTGAGGCAAACTATGTAAATTACATATCTATTGGTTAGAACACGCTCCAGGAGCATTTTACTGGAAAATGTGCCTCAGTTTGGAAACTGGTGTAATGAAAACCCTGCAAAATCTGAGTAAATGCTTTAAGGTGACAATATGTCTTCAATGGGTTATTAAAGATGTGTAATTCACATGCTAAGAACTCAGCAGTGAATATTTGTTGAATCCGTGGTGCATGGTCCATTTTCGGAACACGGAATGTTACGGTGAAGGTATCTATGGAAATGAGATGTCTATTGGATACAACATGCACCAAGAGAATTTTTCTGCGAAAACTGCCTGATTTTCGTAACTGACGTTAGGAAAACCTGCGAAAACTAAGTAAATGTTTCTAGGTGTAAATATGCCTTGTATTGTGGTTGAAAAATCGGTAATCCACATGCTCACGGTCATTAAATAATTTTTGTCGAAGCCGTGATGAATGTAACGTTATCGAAAAACGGAATGTCTCGGTGAGTGAAGCTCTGAAAATAACAGTTCTGCTGGATAAAACTAGCTTGTATTGAATTTTTCTGTGAAAACTTCATGATTTTCTAAACTGGATGTAAGGAAATACCTGTGAAATCAAAATAACTACTTCTAGGTGTAAATATGCCTTGTATGGTGGATGAAAGTTCGGTAATCCACATGCTCACACTCAATAAAGAATGTTTGTCGAACTCGTGATGCATGTAACGTGTTTGGAATACGGAATGTCATAGTGAAGGAAACAATGTGAGTTACATGTCTAATGGGTAGAACTAACTTGAAGAGAATTTTTCTGCGAAATGTGCCTCATTTTCAAAAGTGCCTTAAGGAGAACCCTGTGAAATCTGAGAAAATGCTTCTAAGTGTCAATTTTCCTTGACTGGTGAATGAAAGTCCGGTAATCCACATGTTAATAACAGTTTAGTAATTTTTTTAAACGGTGATTCATGTAGCGATTTTGAAAAATGGATTTGCACGGTAATGAAACTATGTAAATTACAATTCTATTGAGTAGAACGATCTAGAAGAGAATTTTTCTGCGAAAATTGCATGATTATCGAATCTGAAGTTTGGAAAAAGCTGCAAAAAGGGAGTAAATATTTGCAGGTGTAAGTGTGCCATTATGTTGCAAGAAAGTTCAGTAATCCACATTTTCACAACATATTAAAGAATCTTTTTCTAATCCGTGATGCATGTAGCGTGTTCAGAACGTGGAATTTCACGGTGATTGAAACAATGTAAATGACTTCTCTATTGGGTAGAACTCGCTCTGAGAGTGTTTTTCTGTGAAAACTTTGCCATTTTTGAACCTGGCGTTTAGAAAACGCTGCAAAATCTGAGAAAATACTTCTAAGAATCAATATTCAATGTATTGTGATGAAACTTCGGTAATCCACATGCTAACAAATTAGTAGTGAATATTTGTGGAATCATTTATGCATGTAACATGTTCGGAACACGGAATTTCACGGCCAGGGAATTTATGTAAATTACATTTCCCTTGGTTAGAAATCACTCCAAGAGATTTTTCCTGAGAAATCGGCCTGATTTTCGAAAGTGGCTTTAGGAAAAACCTGCGAACCCAGATTACTAGATTCTCGGTGTACATCTGCCTTTTATGGTGGATGAAAGTTCGGTAATCCGCATGCTAACTACTCTGTAGTGAATATTTGTCGAATCCGAGATACGTGAAGCGTGTTCGGAACACACGATATCACGTTGAACGAACCTATGTAAAATACATGTCTCTTGGGTAGAATTTGCTCTAAGAGATTTTTCTGAGAAATCTGCTTCATTTTTGAACCTGGCGTTTGAAAATCTCTGCAAAATCAGAGAAAATGCTTCAAAGTGTCAATATGCCTTTTATTGTGATGCAAGATCGTTAAACCACATGCAAACAAATCTGTGGTGAATATTTTTAGAAAGCGTTATGCATGCAGTGTGATCGTATCATGGAAAATCCCGGCGATGGATTCTATGTAAATTACACACCTATTGGTTAGAATTCGCTCCAAAAATTTTTCCCTGAGAAAACGGCCTGATTTTCCATACTGGCATTAGGAAAAAGCTGCAAATTCAGAGTTCAAGTTTCTAGTTGAAAATATGCCATATATGGTGGATGAAAGTTCTGTAATCTACATGTTCACAAGTCATTCGTGAAAGTTTGTTGAAACCTTGATGCATGTAGCGTGTTCGGAAAATGGAATGTCACTGTGAGGGAAACTATGTAAATTAAATTTCTATTGGGAAGTACTCGCTCCACGAGGATTTTTCTGACAAATCTGCCTCCTTTTCAAAACTGGAATTAGGAAAAACTTTCGAAATGTGAGAAAATGCTTCAAATTGTCAACATGGCTTTTATGGTGGATGAAAGTTCGGTAATCCTTATGCTAACAACTCTGTAGTGAATATTTGTCGAATCCGTGATGCATGTAGCTTTTTTGGAACACGGAATTCCACGATGACGGGTTCTATGTAAATTGCATGTCTATTGGGTAGAACTCGCTCCAAGAGGATCTTTCTGTGGAAACTGCATGATTTTAGAGACTGACATTAGGAGAATACTACTAAATCAGAATAAAATTTCTATGTATAAATATGCACTGTAAGTTGTATTAAAGTTCGTTAATACACATGTTCACAACTCATTAAAGAAGGTTTGTTGAATCCGTGGTGCATGTAAAGTGTTCAGAACACGGAATGTCACGGTGATTGAAAGTAGGGAAATTACCTATCTTTTGGGTAGAACTGGCTCCAAGAGCATTTTTCTGCCAAATCTGCCTCATTTTCAAAACTGGCGTTCAAACTAAAGTGTGAAATCTGAGAAAATCATTCAAAGTGACAGTAAGCCTTGTATGGTGGACGAAAGTGCTGTAATCCACTTGCTAACAACTCTGTAGTGAATGTTTGTCGCATCCGAGAGCATGTAGCGTGTTCGGAACACGGAATTTGACAGTGAGCGAATCCATGTAAATTATATGTCTATTGGTTAGAACCCGCTCCAAGAGGTTTTTGCCGCGAACTCTGCCTCATTTTCGAAACTGGCATTTTGAAAGCTCTGTGAAATCAGAGAAAAAGCTTCTAAGCTTCTATATGCCTACTACTGTGATGAAAGTCCTGTAATCCACATGCAAACAATTCTGTAGTGTATTTTTGTCGAATATTTTCTGCATGTAGCATGTTCGAAACATGTAATTTCACAGCGGGAGAATCTATGTAATTTACATATCTATTGGGTAGAACACGCTCCAACATTTTTTTCCTTTGAAAACTGCCTGATTTTCGAAACTGGTATTAGGAAATATCTGCAAACTCAGTGTTAATATTTCTAGGTGTCAATATGCCAGGTATGGAGGATGAAAGTTTTGTAATACACATGTACACAACTCATTAAGAATGTTTGTCAAATCTGTGATGTGTGTAGCTCGTTCGGAACATGGACTGTCACGGTGAGGCAAACTATGTAAATTACATATCTATTGGTTAGAACACGCTCCAGGAGCATTTTACTGGAAAATGTGCCTCAGTTTGGAAACTGGTGTAATGAAAACCCTGCAAAATATGAGTAAAAGATTTAAGGTGACAATATGTCTTCAATGGGTTAATAAAGATGTGTAATTCACATGCTGAGAACTCAGCAGTGAATATTTGTTGAATCCATGGTGCATGGTCCATTTTCGGAACACGGAATGTTACGGTGAAGGTATCTATGAAAATGAGATGTCTATTGGATACAACATGCACCAAGAGAATTTTTTTGCGAAAACTGCCTGATTTTCGTAACAGACGTTAGGAAAACTTGTGAAATCTAAGTAAATGTTTCTAGGTCTAAATATGCCTTTAATTGTGTTTGAAAAATCGGTAATCCACATGCTCACGTTCATTCAATAATGTTTGTCGAAGCCGTGATGAATGTAACGTTTTCGGAACACGGAATGTCTCGGTGAGTGAAGCTCTGAAAATAACAATTCTGCTGGATAGAATTCGCTTGAATTGAATGTTTCTGTGAAAATTTCATGATTTTCTAAACTGGAAGTAAGGAAAAACATGCGAAATCAGAATAACTACTTCTAGGTGTAAATATGCCTTGTATGGTGGATGAAAGTTCAGTAATCCACATGCTCACACTCAATAAAGAATGTTTGTCGAACTCGTGTTGCATGTAACGTGTTTGGAATACGGAATGTCATAGTGAAGGAAACAATGTGAGTTACATGTCTATTGTGTAGAACTCGCTTGAAGAGAATTTTTCTGCAAAATGTGCCTCATTTTCAAAAGTGCCTTTAGGAGAACCCTGTGAAATCTGAGAAAATGCTTCTAAGTCTCAATATGCCTTGACTGGTGAATGAAAGTCCGGTAATCCACATGTTAATAACAGTGTAGTAATTTTTTTAAACCGTGATTCATGTAGCGCTTTTGAAAAATGGAATTTCACGGTAATGAAACTATGTAAATTACAATTCTATTGAGTAGAACGATCTAGAAGAGAATTTTTCTGCGAAAATTGCATGATTATCGAATCTGAAGTTTGGAAAAAGCTGCAAAAAGGGAGTAAATATTTGCAGGTGTAAGTGTGCCATTAAGATGCAAGAAAGTTCAGTAATCCACATTTTCACAACATATTAAAGAATCTTTTTCTAATCCGTGATGCATGTAGTGTGTTCAGAACGTGGAATTTCACGGTGATTGAAACAATGTAAATGACTTCTCTATTGGGTAGAACTCGCTCCGAGAGAGTTTTTCTGTGAAAACTTTGTCATTTTTGAACCTGGCGCTTAGAAAACGCTGCAAAATCTGAGAAAATACTTCTAAGAATCAATATTCAATGTATTTTGATGAAAGTTCCTTAATCCACATGCCAACAAATTAGTAGTGAATATTTGTCGAATCCTTTATGCATGTAACTTGTTCGGAACACGGAATTTCACTGCCAGGTAATTTATGTAAATTACATTTCCCTTGGTTAGAAATCACCCCAAGAGATTTTTCCTGAGAAATCGGCCTGATTTTCGAAAGTGGCGTTAGGAAAAACCTGCGAACAAAGATTACTAGATTCTCGGTGTACATCTGCCTTTTATGGTGGATGAAAGTTCGGTAATCCGCATGCTAACTACTCTGTAGTGAATATTTGTCGAATCCGAGATACGTGAAGCGTGTTCGGAACACAGGATATCACGGTGAGCGAATCTATGTAAAATACATGTCTCTTGGGTAGAATTTGCTCTAAGAGTTTTTTCTGAGTAATCTGCCTCATTTTTGAACCTGGCGGTTGAAAATCTCTGCAAAATCAGAGAAAATGCTTCAAAGTGTCAATATGCCTTGTATTGTGATGCAAGATCGTAAAACCACATGCAAACAAATCTGTGGTGAATATTTTTAGAAAGCGTTATGCATGCAGTGTGATCGTATCATGGAAAATCCCGGCGATGGATTCTATGTAAATTACACACCTATTGGTTAGAATTCGCTCCAAAAATTTTTCCCTGAGAAAACGGCCTGATTTTCCATACTGGCATTAGGAAAAAGCTGCAAATTCAGAGTTAAAGTTTCTAGTTGTAAATATGCCATATATGGTGGATGAAAGTTCTGTAATCTACATGTTCACAAGTCATTCGTGAAAGTTTGTTGAAACCTTGATGCATGTAGCGTGTTCGGAAAATGGAATGTCACTGTGAGGGAAACTATGTAAATTAAATTTCTATTGGGAAGTACTCGCTCCACGAGAATTTTTCTGACAAATCTGCCTCCTTTTCAAAACTGGAATTAGGAAAAACTTTCGAAATGTGAGAAAATGCTTCAAATTGTCAACATGGCTTTTATGGTGGATGAAAGTTCGGTAATCCTTATGCTAACAACTCTGTAGTGAATATTTGTCGAATCCGTGATGCATGTAGCTTTTTCGGAAGACGGAATTCCACGATGACGGGTTCTATGTAAATTGCATGTCTATTGGGTAGAACTCGCTCCAAGAGGATCTTTCTGTGGAAACTGCATGATTTTAGAGACTGACATTAGGAGAATAATACTAAATCAGAATAAAATTTCTATGTATAAATATGCACTGTAAGGTGGATTAAAGTTCATTAATACACATGTTCACAACTCATTAAAGAAGGTTTGTTGAATCCGTGGTGCATGTAACGTGTTCAGAACACGGAATGTTACGGTGACTGAAAGTAGGGAAATTACCTATCTTTTGGGTAGAACTGGCTCCAAGAGCATTTTTCTGCCAAATCTGCCTCATTTTCAAAACTGGCGTTCAAACTAACGTGTGAAATCTGAGAAAATTTTTCAAAGTGTCACTAAGCCTTGTATGGTGGACGAAAGTGCTGTAATCCACTTGCTAACAACTCTGTAGTGAATGTTTGTCGCATCCGAGATGCATGTAGCGTGTTCGGAACACGGAATTTGACGGTGAGCGAATCCATGTAAATTACATGTCTATTGGTTAGAACCCGCTCCAAGAGGTTTTTTCCGCGAAATCTGCCTCATTTTCGAAACTGGCATTTTGAAAGCTCTGTGAAATCAGAGAAAAATCTTCTAAGCATCTATATGCCTACTACTGTGATGAAAGTCCTGTAATCCACATGCAAACAACTCTGTAGTGTATTTTTTCGAATCTTTTGTGCATGTAGCATGTTCGAAACATGTAATTTCACAGCGGGAGAATCTATGTAATTTACATATCTATTGGGTAGAACACGCTCCAACAGTTTTTTCCTTTGAAAACTGCCTGATTTTCGAAACTGGTATTAGGAAATATCTGCGAACTCAGTGTTAATGTTTCTAGGTGTCAATATGCCATGTATGGTGGATGAAAGTTTTGTAATACACATGTACACAACTCATTAAGTATGTTTGTCAAATCTGTGATGTGTGTAGCTCGTTCGGAACATGGACTGTCACGGTGAGGCAAACTATGTAAATTACATATCTATTGGTTAGAACACGCTTCAGGAGCATTTTACTGGAAAATGTGCCTCAGTTTGGAAACTGGTGTAATGAAAACCCTGGAAAATCTGAGTAAAAGATTTAAGGTGACAATATGTCTTCAATGGGTTATTAAAGATGTGTAATTCACATGCTGAGAACTCAGCAGTGAATATTTGTTGAATCCGTGGTGCATGGTCCATTTTCGGAACACGGAATGTTACGGTGAAGGTATCTATGAAAATGAGATGTCTATTGGATACAACATGCACCAAGAGAATTTTTCTGTAAAAACTGCCTGATTTTCATAACTGACGTTAGGAAAACCTGCGAAAACTAAGTAAATGTTTCTAAGTCTAAATATGCCTTGAATTGTGGTTCAAAAATCGGTAATCAACATGCTGACGGTCATTAAATAATGTTTGTCGAAGCCGTGATGAATGTAACGTTTTCGGAACACGGAATGTCTCGGTGAGTGAAGCTCTGAAAATCACAATTCTGCTGGATAGAATTCGCTTGAATTGAATGTTTCTGTGAAACTTTCATGATTTTCTAAACTGGATGTAAGGAAAAACATGCGAAATCAGAATAACTACTTCTAGGTGTAAATATGCCTTGTATGGTGGATGAAAGTTCGGTAATCCACATGCTCACACTCAATAAAGAATGTTTGTCGAACTCGTGTTGCATGTAACATGTTTGGAATACGGAATGTCATAGTGAAGGAAACAATGTGAGTTACATGTCTATTGGGTAGAACTCGCTTGAAGAGAATTTTTCTGCGAAATGTGCCTCATTTTCAAAAGTGCCTTTAGGAGAACCCTGTGAAATCTGAGAAAATGCTTCTAAGTCTCAATATGCCTTGACTGGTGAATGAAAGTCCGGTAATCCACATGTTAATAACAGTGTAGTAATTTTTTTAAACCGTGATTCATGTAGCGCTTTTGAAAAATGGAATTTCACGGTAATGAAACTATGTAAATTACAATTCTATTGAGTAGAACGATCTAGAAGAGAATTTTTCTGCGAAAATTGCATGATTATCGAATCTGAAGTTTGGAAAAAGCTGCAAAAAGGGAGTAAATATTTGCAGGTGTAAGTGTGCCATTAAGATGCAAGAAAGTTCAGTAATCCACATTTTCACAACATATTAAAGAATCTTTTTCTAATCCGTGATGCATGTAGCGTGTTCAGAACGTGGAATTTCACGGTGATTGAAACAATATAAATGACTTCTCTATTGGGTAGAACTCGCTCCGAGAGAGTTTTTCTGCGAAAACTTTGTCATTTTTGAACCTGGCGCTTAGAAAACGCTGCAAAATCTGAGAAAATACTTCTAAGAATCAATATTCAATGTATTTTGATGAAAGTTCCTTAATCCACATGCCAACAAAGTAGTAGTGAATATTTGTCGAATCCTTTATGCATGTAACATGTTCGGAACACGGAATTTCACTGCCAGGGAATTTATGTAAATTACATTTCCCTTTGTTAGAAATCACCCCAAGAGATTTTTCCTGAGAAATCGGCCTGATTTTCGAAAGTGGCGTTAGGAAAAACCTGCAAACACAGATTACTAGTTTCTCGGTGTACATCTGCCTTTTATGGTGGATGAAAGTTCGGTAATCCGCATGCTAACTACTCTGTAGTGAATATTTGTCGAATCCGAGATACGTGAAGCGTGTTCGGAACACAGGATATCACGGTGAGCGAATCTATGTAAAATACATGTCTCTTGGGTAGAATTTGCTCTAAGAGTTTTTTCTGAGAAATCTGCCTCATTTTTGAACCTGGCGTTTGAAAATCTCTGCAAAATCAGAGAAAATGCTTCAAAGTGTCAATATGCCTTGTATTGTGATGCAAGATCGTAAAACCACATGCAAACAAATCTGTGGTGAATATTTTTAGAAAGCGTTATGCATGCAGTGTTATCGTATCATGGAAAATCCCGGCCATGGATTCTATGTAAATTACACACCTATTGGTTAGAATTCGCTCCAAAAATTTTTCCCTGACAAAACGGCCTGATTTTCCATACTGGCATTAGGAAAAAGCTGCAAATTCAGAGTTAATGTTTCTAGTTGTAAATATGCCATATATGGTGGATGAAAGTTCTGTAATCTACATGTTCACAAGTCATTCGTGAAAGTTTGTTGAAACCTTGATGCATGTAGCGTGTTCGGAAAATGGAATGTCACTGTGAGGGAAACTATGTAAATTAAATTTCTATTGGGAAGTACTCGCTCCACGAGAATTTTTCTGACAAATCTGCCTCCTTTTCAAAACTGGAATTAGGAAAAACTTTCGAAATGTGAGAAAATGCTTCAAATTGTCAACATGGCTTTTATGGTGGATGAAAGTTCGGTAATCCTTATGCTAACAACTCTGTAGTGAATATTTGTCGAATCCGTGATGCATGTAGCTTTTTTGGAACACGGAATTCCACGATGACGGGTTCTATGTAAATTGCATGTCTATTGGGTAGAACTCGCTCCAAGAGGATCTTTCTGTGGAAACTGCATGATTTTAGAGACTGACATTAGGAGAATACTACTAAATCAGAATAAAATTTCTATGTATAAATATGCACTGTAAGTTGTATTAAAGTTCGTTAATACACATGTTCACAACTCATTAAAGAAGGTTTGTTGAATCCGTGGTGCATGTAAAGTGTTCAGAACACGGAATGTCACGGTGATTGAAAGTAGGGAAATTACCTATCTTTTGGGTAGAACTGGCTCCAAGAGCATTTTTCTGCCAAATCTGCCTCATTTTCAAAACTGGCGTTCAAACTAAAGTGTGAAATCTGAGAAAATCATTCAAAGTGACAGTAAGCCTTGTATGGTGGAGGAAAGTGCTGTAATCCACTTGCTAACAACTCTGTAGTGAATGTTTGTCGCATCCGAGAGCATGTAGCGTGTTCGGAACACGGAATTTGACAGTGAGCGAATCCATGTAAATTATATGTCTATTGGTTAGAACCCGCTCCAAGAGGTTTTTGCCGCGAACTCTGCCTCATTTTCGAAACTGGCATTTTGAAAGCTCTGTGAAATCAGAGAAAAAGCTTCTAAGCATCTATATGCCTACTACTGTGATGAAAGTCCTGTAATCCACATGCAAACAAGTCTGTAGTGTATTTTTGTCGAATCTTTTCTGCATGTAGCATGTTCGAAACATGTAATTTCACAGCGGGAGAATCTATGTAATTTACATATCTATTGGGTAGAACACGCTCCAACATTTTTTTCCTTTGAAAACTGCCTGATTTTCGAAACTGGTATTAGGAAATATCTGCAAACTCAGTGTTAATATTTCTAGGTGTCAATATGCCAGGTATGGTGGATGAAAGTTTTGTAATACACATGTACACAACTCATTAAGAATGTTTGTCAAATCTGTGATGTGTGTAGCTCGTTCGGAACATGGACTGTCACGGTGAGGCAAACTATGTAAATTACATATCTATTGGTTAGAACACGCTCCAGGAGCATTTTACTGGAAAATGTGCCTCAGTTTGGAAACTGGTGTAATGAAAACCCTGCAAAATATGAGTAAAAGATTTAAGGTGACAATATGTCTTCAATGGGTTAATAAAGATGTGTAATTCACATGCTGAGAACTCAGCAGTGAATATTTGTTGAATCCATGGTGCATGGTCCATTTTCGGAACACGGAATGTTACGGTGAAGGTATCTATGAAAATGAGATGTCTATTGGATACAACATGCACCAAGAGAATTTTTTTGCGAAAACTGCCTGATTTTCGTAACAGACGTTAGGAAAACTTGTGAAATCTAAGTAAATGTTTCTAGGTCTAAATATGCCTTTAATTGTGTTTGAAAAATCGGTAATCCACATGCTCACGTTCATTCAATAATGTTTGTCGAAGCCGTGATGAATGTAACGTTTTCGGAACACGGAATGTCTCGGTGAGTGAAGCTCTGAAAATAACAATTCTGCTGGATAGAATTCGCTTGAATTGAATGTTTCTGTGAAAATTTCATGATTTTCTAAACTGGAAGTAAGGAAAAACATGCGAAATCAGAATAACTACTTCTAGGTGTAAATATGCCTTGTATGGTGGATGAAAGTTCAGTAATCCACATGCTCACACTCAATAAAGAATGTTTGTCGAACTCGTGTTGCATGTAACGTGTTTGGAATACGGAATGTCATAGTGAAGGAAACAATGTGAGTTACATGTCTATTGTGTAGAACTCGCTTGAAGAGAATTTTTCTGCAAAATGTGCCTCATTTTCAAAAGTGCCTTTAGGAGAACCCTGTGAAATCTGAGAAAATGCTTCTAAGTCTCAATATGCCTTGACTGGTGAATGAAAGTCCGGTAATCCACATGTTAATAACAGTGTAGTAATTTTTTTAAACCGTGATTCATGTAGCGCTTTTGAAAAATGGAATTTCACGGTAATGAAACTATGTAAATTACAATTCTATTGAGTAGAACGATCTAGAAGAGAATTTTTCTGCGAAAATTGCATGATTATCGAATCTGAAGTTTGGAAAAAGCTGCAAAAAGGGAGTAAATATTTGCAGGTGTAAGTGTGCCATTAAGATGCAAGAAAGTTCAGTAATCCACATTTTCACAACATATTAAAGAATCTTTTTCTAATCCGTGATGCATGTAGTGTGTTCAGAACGTGGAATTTCACGGTGATTGAAACAATGTAAATGACTTCTCTATTGGGTAGAACTCGCTCCGAGAGAGTTTTTCTGTGAAAACTTTGTCATTTTTGAACCTGGCGCTTAGAAAACGCTGCAAAATCTGAGAAAATACTTCTAAGAATCAATATTCAATGTATTTTGATGAAAGTTCCTTAATCCACATGCCAACAAATTAGTAGTGAATATTTGTCGAATCCTTTATGCATGTAACTTGTTCGGAACACGGAATTTCACTGCCAGGTAATTTATGTAAATTACATTTCCCTTGGTTAGAAATCACCCCAAGAGATTTTTCCTGAGAAATCGGCCTGATTTTCGAAAGTGGCGTTAGGAAAAACCTGCGAACAAAGATTACTAGATTCTCGGTGTACATCTGCCTTTTATGGTGGATGAAAGTTCGGTAATCCGCATGCTAACTACTCTGTAGTGAATATTTGTCGAATCCGAGATACGTGAAGCGTGTTCGGAACACAGGATATCACGGTGAGCGAATCTATGTAAAATACATGTCTCTTGGGTAGAATTTGCTCTAAGAGTTTTTTCTGAGTAATCTGCCTCATTTTTGAACCTGGCGGTTGAAAATCTCTGCAAAATCAGAGAAAATGCTTCAAAGTGTCAATATGCCTTGTATTGTGATGCAAGATCGTAAAACCACATGCAAACAAATCTGTGGTGAATATTTTTAGAAAGCGTTATGCATGCAGTGTGATCGTATCATGGAAAATCCCGGCGATGGATTCTATGTAAATTACACACCTATTGGTTAGAATTCGCTCCAAAAATTTTTCCCTGAGAAAACGGCCTGATTTTCCATACTGGCATTAGGAAAAAGCTGCAAATTCAGAGTTAAAGTTTCTAGTTGTAAATATGCCATATATGGTGGATGAAAGTTCTGTAATCTACATGTTCACAAGTCATTCGTGAAAGTTTGTTGAAACCTTGATGCATGTAGCGTGTTCGGAAAATGGAATGTCACTGTGAGGGAAACTATGTAAATTAAATTTCTATTGGGAAGTACTCGCTCCACGAGAATTTTTCTGACAAATCTGCCTCCTTTTCAAAACTGGAATTAGGAAAAACTTTCGAAATGTGAGAAAATGCTTCAAATTGTCAACATGGCTTTTATGGTGGATGAAAGTTCGGTAATCCTTATGCTAACAACTCTGTAGTGAATATTTGTCGAATCCGTGATGCATGTAGCTTTTTCGGAAGACGGAATTCCACGATGACGGGTTCTATGTAAATTGCATGTCTATTGGGTAGAACTCGCTCCAAGAGGATCTTTCTGTGGAAACTGCATGATTTTAGAGACTGACATTAGGAGAATAATACTAAATCAGAATAAAATTTCTATGTATAAATATGCACTGTAAGGTGGATTAAAGTTCATTAATACACATGTTCACAACTCATTAAAGAAGGTTTGTTGAATCCGTGGTGCATGTAACGTGTTCAGAACACGGAATGTTACGGTGACTGAAAGTAGGGAAATTACCTATCTTTTGGGTAGAACTGGCTCCAAGAGCATTTTTCTGCCAAATCTGCCTCATTTTCAAAACTGGCGTTCAAACTAACGTGTGAAATCTGAGAAAATTTTTCAAAGTGTCACTAAGCCTTGTATGGTGGACGAAAGTGCTGTAATCCACTTGCTAACAACTCTGTAGTGAATGTTTGTCGCATCCGAGATGCATGTAGCGTGTTCGGAACACGGAATTTGACGGTGAGCGAATCCATGTAAATTACATGTCTATTGGTTAGAACCCGCTCCAAGAGGTTTTTTCCGCGAAATCTGCCTCATTTTCGAAACTGGCATTTTGAAAGCTCTGTGAAATCAGAGAAAAATCTTCTAAGCATCTATATGCCTACTACTGTGATGAAAGTCCTGTAATCCACATGCAAACAACTCTGTAGTGTATTTTTTCGAATCTTTTGTGCATGTAGCATGTTCGAAACATGTAATTTCACAGCGGGAGAATCTATGTAATTTACATATCTATTGGGTAGAACACGCTCCAACAGTTTTTTCCTTTGAAAACTGCCTGATTTTCGAAACTGGTATTAGGAAATATCTGCGAACTCAGTGTTAATGTTTCTAGGTGTCAATATGCCATGTATGGTGGATGAAAGTTTTGTAATACACATGTACACAACTCATTAAGTATGTTTGTCAAATCTGTGATGTGTGTAGCTCGTTCGGAACATGGACTGTCACGGTGAGGCAAACTATGTAAATTACATATCTATTGGTTAGAACACGCTTCAGGAGCATTTTACTGGAAAATGTGCCTCAGTTTGGAAACTGGTGTAATGAAAACCCTGGAAAATCTGAGTAAAAGATTTAAGGTGACAATATGTCTTCAATGGGTTATTAAAGATGTGTAATTCACATGCTGAGAACTCAGCAGTGAATATTTGTTGAATCCGTGGTGCATGGTCCATTTTCGGAACACGGAATGTTACGGTGAAGGTATCTATGAAAATGAGATGTCTATTGGATACAACATGCACCAAGAGAATTTTTCTGTAAAAACTGCCTGATTTTCATAACTGACGTTAGGAAAACCTGCGAAAACTAAGTAAATGTTTCTAAGTCTAAATATGCCTTGAATTGTGGTTCAAAAATCGGTAATCAACATGCTGACGGTCATTAAATAATGTTTGTCGAAGCCGTGATGAATGTAACGTTTTCGGAACACGGAATGTCTCGGTGAGTGAAGCTCTGAAAATCACAATTCTGCTGGATAGAATTCGCTTGAATTGAATGTTTCTGTGAAACTTTCATGATTTTCTAAACTGGATGTAAGGAAAAACATGCGAAATCAGAATAACTACTTCTAGGTGTAAATATGCCTTGTATGGTGGATGAAAGTTCGGTAATCCACATGCTCACACTCAATAAAGAATGTTTGTCGAACTCGTGTTGCATGTAACATGTTTGGAATACGGAATGTCATAGTGAAGGAAACAATGTGAGTTACATGTCTATTGGGTAGAACTCGCTTGAAGAGAATTTTTCTGCGAAATGTGCCTCATTTTCAAAAGTGCCTTTAGGAGAACCCTGTGAAATCTGAGAAAATGCTTCTAAGTCTCAATATGCCTTGACTGGTGAATGAAAGTCCGGTAATCCACATGTTAATAACAGTGTAGTAATTTTTTTAAACCGTGATTCATGTAGCGCTTTTGAAAAATGGAATTTCACGGTAATGAAACTATGTAAATTACAATTCTATTGAGTAGAACGATCTAGAAGAGAATTTTTCTGCGAAAATTGCATGATTATCGAATCTGAAGTTTGGAAAAAGCTGCAAAAAGGGAGTAAATATTTGCAGGTGTAAGTGTGCCATTAAGATGCAAGAAAGTTCAGTAATCCACATTTTCACAACATATTAAAGAATCTTTTTCTAATCCGTGATGCATGTAGCGTGTTCAGAACGTGGAATTTCACGGTGATTGAAACAATGTAAATGACTTCTCTATTGGGTAGAACTCGCTCCGAGAGAGTTTTTCTGCGAAAACTTTGTCATTTTTGAACCTGGCGCTTAGAAAACGCTGCAAAATCTGAGAAAATACTTCTAAGAATCAATATTCAATGTATTTTGATGAAAGTTCCTTAATCCACATGCCAACAAAGTAGTAGTGAATATTTGTCGAATCCTTTATGCATGTAACATGTTCGGAACACGGAATTTCACTGCCAGGGAATTTATGTAAATTACATTTCCCTTTGTTAGAAATCACCCCAAGAGATTTTTCCTGAGAAATCGGCCTGATTTTCGAAAGTGGCGTTAGGAAAAACCTGCAAACACAGATTACTAGTTTCTCGGTGTACATCTGCCTTTTATGGTGGATGAAAGTTCGGTAATCCGCATGCTAACTACTCTGTAGTGAATATTTGTCGAATCCGAGATACGTGAAGCGTGTTCGGAACACAGGATATCACGGTGAGCGAATCTATGTAAAATACATGTCTCTTGGGTAGAATTTGCTCTAAGAGTTTTTTCTGAGAAATCTGCCTCATTTTTGAACCTGGCGTTTGAAAATCTCTGCAAAATCAGAGAAAATGCTTCAAAGTGTCAATATGCCTTGTATTGTGATGCAAGATCGTAAAACCACATGCAAACAAATCTGTGGTGAATATTTTTAGAAAGCGTTATGCATGCAGTGTTATCGTATCATGGAAAATCCCGGCCATGGATTCTATGTAAATTACACACCTATTGGTTAGAATTCGCTCCAAAAATTTTTCCCTGACAAAACGGCCTGATTTTCCATACTGGCATTAGGAAAAAGCTGCAAATTCAGAGTTAAAGTTTCTAGTTGTAAATATGCCATATATGGTGGATGAAAGTTCTGTAATCTACATGTTCACAAGTCATTCGTGAAAGTTTGTTGAAACCTTGATGCATGTAGCGTGTTCGGAAAATGGAATGTCACTGTGAGGGAAACTATGTAAATTAAATTTCTATTGGGAAGTACTCGCTCCATGAGAATTTTTCTGACAAATCTGCCTCCTTTTCAAAACTGGAATTAGGAAAAACTTTCGAAATGTGAGAAAATGCTTCAAATTGTCAACATGGCTTTTATGGTGGATGAAAGTTCGGTAATCCTTATGCTAACAACTCTGTAGTGAATATTTGTCGAATCCGTGATGCATGTAGCTTTTTCGGAAGACGGAATTCCACGATGACGGGTTCTATGTAAATTGCATGTCTATTGGGTAGAACTCGCTCCAAGAGGATCTTTCTGTGGAAACTGCATGATTTTAGAGACTGACATTAGGAGAATAATACTAAATCAGAATAAAATTTCTATGTATAAATATGCACTGTAAGGTGGATTAAAGTTCATTAATACACATGTTCACAACTCATTAAAGAAGGTTTGTTGAATCCGTGGTGCATGTAACGTGTTCAGAACACGGAATGTCACGGTGACTGAAAGTAGGGAAATTACCTATCTTTTGGGTAGAACTGGCTCCAAGAGCATTTTTCTGCCAAATCTGCCTCATTTTCAAAACTGGCGTTCAAACTAACGTGTGAAATCTGAGAAAATTTTTCAAAGTGTCACTAAGCCTTGTATGGTGGACGAAAGTGCTGTAATCCACTTGCTAACAACTCTGTAGTGAATGTTTGTCGCATCCGAGATGCATGTAGCGTGTTCGGAACACGGAATTTGACGGTGAGCGAATCCATGTAAATTACATGTCTATTGGTTAGAACCCGCTCCAAGAGGTTTTTTCCGCGAAATCTGCCTCATTTTCGAAACTGGCATTTTGAAAGCTCTGTGAAATCAGAGAAAAAGCTTCTAAGCATCTATATGCCTACTACTGTGATGAAAGTCCTGTAATCCACATGCAAACAACTCTGTAGTGTATTTTTTCGAATCTTTTGTGCATGTAGCATGTTCGAAACATGTAATTTCACAGCGGGAGAATCTATGTAATTTACATATCTATTGGGTAGAACACGCTCCAACAGTTTTTTCCTTTGAAAACTGCCTGATTTTCGAAACTGGTATTAGGAAATATCTGCGAACTCAGTGTTAATGTTTCTAGGTGTCAATATGCCATGTATGGTGGATGAAAGTTTTGTAATACACATGTACACAACTCATTAAGTATGTTTGTCAAATCTGTGATGTGTGTAGCTCGTTCGGAACATGGACTGTCACGGTGAGGCAAACTATGTAAATTACATATCTATTGGTTAGAACACGCTTCAGGAGCATTTTACTGGAAAATGTGCCTCAGTTTGGAAACTGGTGTAATGAAAACCCTGGAAAATCTGAGTAAAAGATTTAAGGTGACAATATGTCTTCAATGGGTTATTAAAGATGTGTAATTCACATGCTGAGAACTCAGCAGTGAATATTTGTTGAATCCGTGGTGCATGGTCCATTTTCGGAACACGGAATGTTACGGTGAAGGTATCTATGAAAATGAGATGTCTATTGGATACAACATGCACCAAGAGAATTTTTCTGTAAAAACTGCCTGATTTTCATAACTGACGTTAGGAAAACCTGCGAAAACTAAGTAAATGTTTCTAAGTCTAAATATGCCTTGAATTGTGGTTCAAAAATCGGTAATCAACATGCTGACGGTCATTAAATAATGTTTGTCGAAGCCGTGATGAATGTAACGTTTTCGGAACACGGAATGTCTCGGTGAGTGAAGCTCTGAAAATCACAATTCTGCTGGATAGAATTCGCTTGAATTGAATGTTTCTGTGAAACTTTCATGATTTTCTAAACTGGATGTAAGGAAAAACATGCGAAATCAGAATAACTACTTCTAGGTGTAAATATGCCTTGTATGGTGGATGAAAGTTCGGTAATCCACATGCTCACACTCAATAAAGAATGTTTGTCGAACTCGTGTTGCATGTAACATGTTTGGAATACGGAATGTCATAGTGAAGGAAACAATGTGAGTTACATGTCTATTGGGTAGAACTCGCTTGAAGAGAATTTTTCTGCGAAATGTGCCTCATTTTCAAAAGTGCCTTTAGGAGAACCCTGTGAAATCTGAGAAAATGCTTCTAAGTCTCAATATGCCTTGACTGGTGAATGAAAGTCCGGTAATCCACATGTTAATAACAGTGTAGTAATTTTGTTAAACCGTGATTCATGTAGCGCTTTTGAAAAATGGAATTTCACGGTAATGAAACTATGTAAATTACAATTCTATTGAGTAGAACGATCTAGAAGAGAATTTTTCTGCGAAAATTGCATGATTATCGAATCTGAAGTTTGGAAAAAGCTGCAAAAAGGGAGTAAATATTTGCAGGTGTAAGTGTGCCATTAAGATGCAAGAAAGTTCAGTAATCCACATTTTCACAACATATTAAAGAATCTTTTTCTAATCCGTGATGCATGTAGCGTGTTCAGAACGTGGAATTTCACGGTGATTGAAACAATATAAATGACTTCTCTATTGGGTAGAACTCGCTCCGAGAGAGTTTTTCTGCGAAAACTTTGTCATTTTTGAACCTGGCGCTTAGAAAACGCTGCAAAATCTGAGAAAATACTTCTAAGAATCAATATTCAATGTATTTTGATGAAAGTTCCTTAATCCACATGCCAACAAAGTAGTAGTGAATATTTGTCGAATCCTTTATGCATGTAACATGTTCGGAACACGGAATTTCACTGCCAGGGAATTTATGTAAATTACATTTCCCTTTGTTAGAAATCACCCCAAGAGATTTTTCCTGAGAAATCGGCCTGATTTTCGAAAGTGGCGTTAGGAAAAACCTGCAAACACAGATTACTAGTTTCTCGGTGTACATCTGCCTTTTATGGTGGATGAAAGTTCGGTAATCCGCATGCTAACTACTCTGTAGTGAATATTTGTCGAATCCGAGATACGTGAAGCGTGTTCGGAACACAGGATATCACGGTGAGCGAATCTATGTAAAATACATGTCTCTTGGGTAGAATTTGCTCTAAGAGTTTTTTCTGAGAAATCTGCCTCATTTTTGAACCTGGCGTTTGAAAATCTCTGCAAAATCAGAGAAAATGCTTCAAAGTGTCAATATGCCTTGTATTGTGATGCAAGATCGTAAAACCACATGCAAACAAATCTGTGGTGAATATTTTTAGAAAGCGTTATGCATGCAGTGTTATCGTATCATGGAAAATCCCGGCCATGGATTCTATGTAAATTACACACCTATTGGTTAGAATTCGCTCCAAAAATTTTTCCCTGACAAAACGGCCTGATTTTCCATACTGGCATTAGGAAAAAGCTGCAAATTCAGAGTTAAAGTTTCTAGTTGTAAATATGCCATATATGGTGGATGAAAGTTCTGTAATCTACATGTTCACAAGTCATTCGTGAAAGTTTGTTGAAACCTTGATGCATGTAGCGTGTTCGGAAAATGGAATGTCACTGTGAGGGAAACTATGTAAATTAAATTTCTATTGGGAAGTACTCGCTCCATGAGAATTTTTCTGACAAATCTGCCTCCTTTTCAAAACTGGAATTAGGAAAAACTTTCGAAATGTGAGAAAATGCTTCAAATTGTCAACATGGCTTTTATGGTGGATGAAAGTTCGGTAATCCTTATGCTAACAACTCTGTAGTGAATATTTGTCGAATCCGTGATGCATGTAGCTTTTTCGGAAGACGGAATTCCACGATGACGGGTTCTATGTAAATTGCATGTCTATTGGGTAGAACTCGCTCCAAGAGGATCTTTCTGTGGAAACTGCATGATTTTAGAGACTGACATTAGGAGAATAATACTAAATCAGAATAAAATTTCTATGTATAAATATGCACTGTAAGGTGGATTAAAGTTCATTAATACACATGTTCACAACTCATTAAAGAAGGTTTGTTGAATCCGTGGTGCATGTAACGTGTTCAGAACACGGAATGTCACGGTGACTGAAAGTAGGGAAATTACCTATCTTTTGGGTAGAACTGGCTCCAAGAGCATTTTTCTGCCAAATCTGCCTCATTTTCAAAACTGGCGTTCAAACTAACGTGTGAAATCTGAGAAAATTTTTCAAAGTGTCACTAAGCCTTGTATGGTGGACGAAAGTGCTGTAATCCACTTGCTAACAACTCTGTAGTGAATGTTTGTCGCATCCGAGATGCATGTAGCGTGTTCGGAACACGGAATTTGACGGTGAGCGAATCCATGTAAATTACATGTCTATTGGTTAGAACCCGCTCCAAGAGGTTTTTTCCGCGAAATCTGCCTCATTTTCGAAACTGGCATTTTGAAAGCTCTGTGAAATCAGAGAAAAAGCTTCTAAGCATCTATATGCCTACTACTGTGATGAAAGTCCTGTAATCCACATGCAAACAACTCTGTAGTGTATTTTTTCGAATCTTTTGTGCATGTAGCATGTTCGAAACATGTAATTTCACAGCGGGAGAATCTATGTAATTTACATATCTATTGGGTAGAACACGCTCCAACAGTTTTTTCCTTTGAAAACTGCCTGATTTTCGAAACTGGTATTAGGAAATATCTGCGAACTCAGTGTTAATGTTTCTAGGTGTCAATATGCCATGTATGGTGGATGAAAGTTTTGTAATACACATGTACACAACTCATTAAGTATGTTTGTCAAATCTGTGATGTGTGTAGCTCGTTCGGAACATGGACTGTCACGGTGAGGCAAACTATGTAAATTACATATCTATTGGTTAGAACACGCTTCAGGAGCATTTTACTGGAAAATGTGCCTCAGTTTGGAAACTGGTGTAATGAAAACCCTGGAAAATCTGAGTAAAAGATTTAAGGTGACAATATGTCTTCAATGGGTTATTAAAGATGTGTAATTCACATGCTGAGAACTCAGCAGTGAATATTTGTGGAATCCGTGGTGCATGGTCCATTTTCGGAACACGGAATGTTACGGTGAAGGTATCTATGAAAATGAGATGTCTATTGGATACAACATCCACCAAGAGAATTTTTCTGTGAAAACTGCCTGATTTTCGTAACTGACGTTAGGAAAACTTGCGAAAAGTAAGTAAATGTTTCTAAGTCTAAATATGCCTTGAATTGTGGTTCAAAAATCGGTAATCCACATGCTGACGTTCATTAAATAATGTTTGTCGAAGCCGTGATGAATGTAACGTTTTCGGAACACGGAATGTCTCGGTGAGTGAAGCTCTGAAAATCACAATTCTGCTGGATAGAATTCGCTTGAATTGAATGTTTCTGTGAAAATTTCATGATTTTCTAAACTGGATGTAAGGAAAAACATGCGAAATCAGAATAACTACTTCTAGGTGTAAATATGCCTTGTATGGTGGATGAAATTTCGGTAATCCGCATGCTAACTACTCTGTAGTGAATATTTGTCGAATCCGAGATACGTGAAGCGTGTTCGGAACACAGGATATCACGGTGAGCGAATCTATGTAAAATACATGTCTCTTGGGTAGAATTTGCTCTAAGAGTTTTTTCTGAGAAATCTGCCTCATTTTTGAACCTGGCGGTTGAAAATCTCTGCAAAATCAGAGAAAATGCTTCAAAGTGTCAATATGCCTTGTATTGTGATGCAAGATCGTAAAACCACATGCAAACAAATCTGTGGTGAATATTTTTAGAAAGCGTTATGCATGCAGTGTGATCGTATCATGGAAAATCCCGGCCATGGATTCTATGTAAATTACACACCTATTGGTTAGAATTCGCTCCAAAAATTTTTCCCTGAGAAAACGGCCTGATTTTCCATACTGGCATTAGGAAAAAGCTGCAAATTCAGAGTTAAAGTTTCTAGTTGTAAATATGCCATATATGGTGGATGAAAGTTCTGTAATCTACATGTTCACAAGTCATTCGTGAAAGTTTATTGAAACCTTGATGCATGTAGCGTGTTCGGAAAATGGAATGTCACTGTGAGGGAAACTATGTAAATTAAATTTCTATTGGGAAGTACTCGCTCCACGAGAATTTTTCTGACAAATCTGCCTCCTTTTCAAAACTGGAATTAGGAAAAACTTTCGAAATGTGAGAAAATGCTTCAAATTGTCAACATGGCTTTTATGGTGGATGAAAGTTCGGTAATCCTTATGCTAACAACTCTGTAGTGAATATTTGTCGAATCCGTGATGCATGTAGCTTTTTCGGAAGACGGAATTCCACGATGACGGGTTCTATGTAAATTGCATGTCTATTGGGTAGAACTCGCTCCAAGAGGATCTTTCTGTGGAAACTGCATGATTTTAGAGACTGACATTAGGAGAATAATACTAAATCAGAATAAAATTTCTATGTATAAATATGCACTGTAAGGTGGATTAAAGTTCATTAATACACATGTTCACAACTCATTAAAGAAGGTTTGTTGAATCCGTGGTGCATGTAACGTGTTCAGAACACGGAATGTCACGGTGACTGAAAGTAGGGAAATTACCTATCTTTTGGGTAGAACTGGCTCCAAGAGCATTTTTCTGCCAAATCTGCCTCATTATCAAAACTGGCGTTCAAACTAACGTGTGAAATCTGAGAAAATTCTTCAAAGTGTCAGTAAGCCTTGTATGGTGGACGAAAGTGCTGTAATCCACTTGCTAACAACTCTGTAGTGAATGTTTGTCGCATCCGAGATGCATGTAGCGTGTTCGGAACACGGAATTTGACGGTGAGCGAATCCATGTAAATTATATGTCTATTGGTTAGTACCCGCTCCAAGAGGTTTTTGCCGCGAACTCTGCCTCATTTTCGAAACTGGCATTTTGAAAGCTCTGTGAAATCAGAGAAAAAGCTTCTAAGCATCTATATGCCTACTACTGTGATGAAAGTCCTGTAATCCACATGCAAACAACTCTGTAGTGTATTTTTTCGAATCTTTTGTGCATGTAGCATGTTCGAAACATGTAATTTCACAGCGGGAGAATCTATGTAATTTACATATCTATTGGGTAGAACACACTCCAACATTTTTTTCCTTTGAAAACTGCCTGATTTTCGAAACTGGTATTAGGAAATATCTGCAAACTCAGTGTTAATATTTCTAGGTGTCAATATGCCAGGTATGGTGGATGAAAGTTTTGTAATACACATGTACACAACTCATTAAGAATGTTTTTCAAATCTGTGATGTGTGTAGCTCGTTCGGAACATGGACTGTCACGGTGAGGCAAACTATGTAAATTACATATCTATTGGTTAGAACACGCTCCAGGAGCATTTTACTGGAAAATGTGCCTCAGTTTGGAAACTGGTGTAATGAAAACCCTGCAAAATATGAGTAAAAGATTTAAGGTGACAATATGTCTTCAATGGGTTAATAAAGATGTGTAATTCACATGCTGAGAACTCAACAGTGAATATTTGTTGAATCCGTGGTGCATGGTCCATTTTCGGAACACGGAATGTTACGGTGAAGGTATCTATGAAAATGAGATGTCTATTGGATACAACATCCACCAAGAGAATTTTTCTGTGAAAACTGCCTGATTTTCGTAACTGACTTTAGGAAAACCTGCGAAAACTAAGTAAATGTTTCTAAGTCTAAATATGCCTTGAATTGTGGTTCAAAAATCGGTAATCCACATGCTGACGGTCATTAAATAATGTTTGTCGAAGCCGTAATGAATGTAACGTTTTCGGAACACGGAATGTCTCGGTGAGTGAAGCTCTGAAAATAACAATTCTGCTGGATAGAATTCGCTTGAATTGAATGTTTCTGTGAAAATTTCATGATTTTCTAAACTGGATGTAAGGAAAAACATGCGAAATCAGAATAACTACTTCTAGGTGTAAATATGCCTTGTATGGTGGATGAAATTTTGGTAATCCGCATGCTAACTACTCTGTAGTGAATATTTGTCGAATCCGAGATACGTGAAGCGTGTTCGGAACACAGGATATCACGGTGAGCGAATCTATGTAAAATACATGTCTCTTGGGTAGAATTTGCTCTAAGAGTTTTTTCTGAGAAATCTGCCTCATTTTTGAACCTGGAGGTTGAAAATCTCTGCAAAATCAGAGAAAATGCTTCAAAGTGTCAATATGCCTTGTATTGTGATGCAAGATCGTAAAACCACATGCAAACAAATCTGTGGTGAATATTTTTAGAAAGCGTTATGCATGCAGTGTGATCGTATCATGGAAAATCCCGGCCATGGATTCTATGTAAATTACACACCTATTGGTTAGAATTCGCTCCAAAAATTTTTCCCTGAGAAAACGGCCTGATTTTCCATACTGGCATTAGGAAAAAGCTGCAAATTCAGAGTTAAAGTTTCTAGTTGTAAATATGCCATATATGGTGGATGAAAGTTCTGTAATCTACATGTTCACAAGTCATTCGTGAAAGTTTGTTGAAACCTTGATGCATGTAGCGTGTTCGGAAAATGGAATGTCACTGTGAGGGAAACTATGTAAATTAAATTTCTATTGGGAAGTACTCGCTCCACGAGAATTTTTCTGACAAATCTGCCTCCTTTTCAAAACTGGAATTAGGAAAAACTTTCGAAATGTGAGAAAATGCTTCAAATTGTCAACATGGCTTTTATGGTGGATGAAAGTTCGGTAATCCTTATGCTAACAACTCTGTAGTGAATATTTGTCGAATCCGTGATGCATGTAGCTTTTTCGGAAGACGGAATTCCACGATGACGGGTTCTATGTAAATTGCATGTCTATTGGGTAGAACTCGCTCCAAGAGGATCTTTCTGTGGAAACTGCATGATTTAAGAGACTGACATTAGGAGAATAATACTAAATCAGAATAAAATTTCTATGTATAAATATGCACTGTAAGGTGGATTAAAGTTCATTAATACACATGTTCACAACTCATTAAAGAAGGTTTGTTGAATCCGTGGTGCATGTAACGTGTTCAGAACACGGAATGTCACGGTGACTGAAAGTAGGGAAATTACCTATCTTTTGGGTAGAACTGGCTCCAAGAGCATTTTTCTGCCAAATCTGCCTCATTTTCAAAACTGGCGTTCAAACTAACGTGTGAAATCTGAGAAAATTTTTCAAAGTGTCACTAAGCCTTGTATGGTGGACGAAATTGCTGTAATCCACTTGCTAACAACTCTGTAGTGAATGTTTGTCGCATCCGAGATGCATGTAGCGTGTTCGGAACACGGAATTTGACGGTGAGCGAATCCATGTAAATTACATGTCTATTGGTTAGAACCCGCACCAAGAGGTTTTTTCCGCGAAATCTGCCTCATTTTCGAAACTGGCATTTTGAAAGCTCTGTGAAATCAGAGAAAAATCTTCTAAGCATCTATATGCCTACTACTGTGATGAAAGTCCTGTAATCCACATGCAAACAACTCTGTAGTGTATTTTTTCGAATCTTTTGTGCATGTAGCATGTTCAAAACATGTAATTTCACAGCGGGAGAATCTATGTAATTTACATATCTATTGGGTAGAACACGCTCCAACAGTTTTTTCCTTTGAAAACTGCCTGATTTTCGAAACTGGTATTAGGAAATATCTACGAACTCAGTGTTAATGTTTCTAGGTGTCAATATGCCATGTATGGTGGATGAAAGTTTTGTAATACACATGTACACAACTCATTAAGTATGTTTGTCAAATCTGTGATGTGTGTAGCTCGTTCGGAACATGGACTGTCACGGTGAGGCAAACTATGTAAATTACATATCTATTGGTTAGAACACGCTTCAGGAGCATTTTACTGGAAAATGTGCCTCAGTTTGGAAACTGGTGTAATGAAAACCCTGGAAAATCTGAGTAAAAGATTTAAGGTGACAATATGTCTTCAATGGGTTATTAAAGATGTGTAATTCACATGCTGAGAACTCAGCAGTGAATATTTGTTGAATCCGTGGTGCATGGTCCATTTTCGGAACACGGAATGTTACGGTGAAGGTATCTATGAAAATGAGATGTCTATTGGATACAACATGCACCAAGAGAATTTTTCTGTAAAAACTGCCTGATTTTCGTAACTGACGTTAGGAAAACCTGCGAAAACTTAGTAAATGTTTCTAAGTCTAAATATGCCTTGAATTGTGGTTCAAAAATCGGTAATCCACATGCTGACGGTCATTAAATAATGTTTGTCGAAGCCGTGATGAATGTAACGTTTTCGGAACACGGAATGTCTCGGTGAGTGAAGCTCTGAAAATCACAATTCTGCTGGATAGAATTCGCTTGAATTGAATGTTTCTGTGAAACTTTCATGATTTTCTAAACTGGATGTAAGGAAAAACATGCGAAATCAGAATAACTACTTCTAGGTGTAAATATGCCTTGTATGGTGGATGAAAGTTCGGTAATCCACATGCTCACACTCAATAAAGAATGTTTGTCGAACTCGTGTTGCATGTAACATGTTTGGAATACGGAATGTCATAGTGCAGGAAACAATGTGAGTTACATGTCTATTGGGTAGAACTCGCTTGAAGAGAATTTTTCTGCGAAATGTGCCTCATTTTCAAAAGTGCCTTTAGGAGAACCCTGTGAAATCTGAGAAAATGCTTCTAAGTCTCAATATGCCTTGACTGGTGAATGAAAGTCCGGTAATCCACATGTTAATAACAGTGTAGTAATTTTTTTAAACCGTGATTCATGTAGCGCTTTTGAAAAATGGAATTTCACGGTAATGAAACTATGTAAATTACAATTCTATTGAGTAGAACGATCTAGAAGAGAATTTTTCTGCGAAAATTGCATGATTATCGAATCTGAAGTTTGGAAAAAGCTGCAAAAAGGGAGTAAATATTTGCAGGTGTAAGTGTGCCATTAAGATGCAAGAAAGTTCAGTAATCCACATTTTCACAACATATTAAAGAATCTTTTTCTAATCCGTGATGCATGTAGCGTGTTCAGAACGTGGAATTTCACGGTGATTGAAACAATATAAATGACTTCTCTATTGGGTAGAACTCGCTCCGAGAGAGTTTTTCTGCGAAAACTTTGTCATTTTTGAACCTGGCGCTTAGAAAACGCTGCAAAATCTGAGAAAATACTTCTAAGAATCAATATTCAATGTATTTTGATGAAAGTTCCTTAATCCACATGCCAACAAATTAGTAGTGAATATTTGTCGAATCCTTTATGCATGTAACATGTTCGGAACACGGAATTTCACTGCCAGGGAATTTATGTAAATTACATTTCCCTTGGTTAGAAATCACCCCAAGAGATTTTTCCTGAGAAATCGGCCTGATTTTCGAAAGTGGCGTTAGGAAAAACCTGCAAACACAGATTACTAGTTTCTCGGTGTACATCTGCCTTTTATGGTGGATGAAAGTTCGGTAATCCGCATGCTAACTACTCTGTAGTGAATATTTGTCGAATCCGAGATACGTGAAGCGTGTTCGGAACACGGAATTTGACGGTGAGCGAACCCATGTAAATTACATGTCTATTGGTTAGAACCCGCTCCAAGAGGTTTTTTCCGCGAAATCTGCCTCATTTTCGAAACTGGCATTTTGAAAGCTCTGTGAAATCAGAGAAAAAGCTTCTAAGCATCTATATGCCTACTACTGTGATGAAAGTCCTGTAATCCACATGCAAACAACTCTGTAGTGTATTTTTTCGAATCTTTTGTGCATGTAGCATGTTCGAAACATGTAATTTCACAGCGGGAGAATCTATGTAATTTACATATCTATTGGGTAGAACACGCTCCAACAGTTTTTTCCTTTGAAAACTGCCTGATTTTTGAAACTGGTATTAGGAAATATCTGCGAACTCAGTGTTAATGTTTCTAGGTGTCAATATGCCATGTATGGTGGATGAAAGTTTTGTAATACACATGTACACAACTCATTAAGAATGTTTGTCAAATCTGTGATGTGTGTAGCTCGTTCGGAACATGGACTGTCACGGTGAGGCAAACTATGTAAATTACATATCTATTGGTTAGAACACGCTTCAGGAGCATTTTACTGGAAAATGTGCCTCAGTTTGGAAACTGGTGTAATGAAAACCCTGCAAAATATGAGTAAAAGATTTAAGGTGACAATATGTCTTCAATGGGTTATTAAAGATGTGTAATTCACATGCTGAGAACTCAGCAGGGAATATTTGTTGAATCCGTGGTGCATGGTCCATTTTCGGAACACGGAATGTTACGGTGAAGGTATCTATGAAAATGAGATGTCTATTGGATACAACATCCACCAAGAGAATTTTTCTGTGAAAACTGCCTGATTTTCGTAACTGACGTTAGGAAAACCTGCGAAAAGTAAGTAAATGTTTCTAAGTCTAAATATGCCTTGAATTGTGGTTCAAAAATCGGTAATCCACATGCTGACGGTCATTAAATAATGTTTGTCGAAGCCGTGATGAATGTAACGTTTTCGGAACACGGAATGTCTCGGTGAGTGAAGCTCTGAAAATCACAATTCTGCTGGATAGAATTCGCTTGAATTGAATGTTTCTGTGAAACTTTCATGATTTTCTAAACTGGATGTAAGGAAAAACATGCGAAATCAGAATAACTACTTCTAGGTGTAAATATGCCTTGTATGGTGGATGAAATTTCAGTAATCCGCATGCTAACTACTCTGTAGTGAATATTTGTCGAATCCGAGATACGTGAAGCGTGTTCGGAACACAGGATATGACGGTGAGCGAATCTATGTAAAATACATGTCTCTTGGGTAGAATTTGCTCTAAGAGTTTTTTCTGAGAAATCTGCCTCATTTTTGAACCTGGCGGTTGAAAATCTCTGCAAAATCAGAGAAAATGCTTCAAAGTGTCAATATGCCTTGTATTGTGATGCAAGATCGTAAAACCACATGCAAACAAATCTGTGGTGAATATTTTTAGAAAGCGTTATGCATGCAGTGTGATCGTATCATGGAAAATCCCGGCCATGGATTCTATGTAAATTACACACCTATTGGTTAGAATTCGCTCCAAAAATTTTTCCCTGAGAAAACGGCCTGATTTTCCATACTGGCATTAGGAAAAAGCTGCAAATTCAGAGTTAAAGTTTCTAGTTGTAAATATGCCATATATGGTGGATGAAAGTTCTGTAATCTACATGTTCACAAGTCATTCGTGAAAGTTTGTTGAAACCTTGATGCATGTAGCGTGTTCGAAAAATGGAATGTCACTGTGAGGGAAACTATGTAAATTAAATTTCTATTGGGAAGTACTCGCTGCACGAGAATTTTTCTGACAAATCTGCCTCCTTTTCAAAACTGGAATTAGGAAAAACTTTCGAAATGTGAGAAAATGCTTCAAATTGTCAACATGGCTTTTATGGTGGATGAAAGTTCGGTAATCCTTATGCTAACAACTCTGTAGTGAATATTTGTCGAATCCGTGATGCATGTAGCTTTTTCGGAACACGGAATTCCACGATGACGGGTTCTATGTAAATTGCATGTCTATTGGGTAGAACTCGCACCAAGAGGATCTTTCTGTGGAAACTGCATGATTTTAGAGACTGACATTAGGAGAATAATACTAAATCAGAATAAAATTTCTATGTATAAATATGCACTGTAAGATGGATTAAAGTTCATTAATACACATGTTCACAACTCATTAAAGAAGGTTTGTTGAATCCGTGGTGCATGTAACGTGTTCAGAACACGGAATGTCACGGTGACTGAAAGTAGGGAAATTACCTATCTTTTGGGTAGAACTGGCTCCAAGAGCATTTTTCTGCCAAATCTGCCTCATTATCAAAACTGGCGTTCAAACTAACGTGTGAAATCTGAGAAAATTCTTCAAAGTGTCAGTAAGCCTTGTATGGTGGACGAAAGTGCTGTAATCCACTTGCTAACAACTCTGTAGTGAATGTTTGTCGCATCCGAGATGCATGTAGCGTGTTCGGAACACGGAATTTGACGGTGAGCGAATCCATGTAAATTACATGTCTATTGGTTAGAACCCGCTCCAAGAGGTTTTTGCCGCGAAATCTGCCTCATTTTCGAAACTGGCATTTTGAAAGCTCTGTGAAATCAGAGAAAAAGCTTCTAAGCATCTATATGCCTACTACTGTGATGAAAGTCCTGTAATCCACATGCAAACAACTCTGTAGTGTATTTTTTCGAATCTTTTGTGCATGTAGCATGTTCGAAACATGTAATTTCACAGCGGGAGAATCTATGTAATTTACATATCTATTGGGTAGAACACGCTCCAACAGTTTTTTCCTTTGAAAACTGCCTGATTTTCGAAACTGGTATTAGGAAATATCTGCGAACTAAGTGTTAATGTTTCTAGGTGTCAATATGCCATGTATGGTGGATGAAAGTTTTGTAATACACATGTACACAACTCATTAATTATGTTTGTCAAATCTGTGATGTGTGTAGCTCGTTCGGAACATGGACTGTCACGGTGAGGCAAACTATGTAAATTACATATCTATTGGTTAGAACACGCTTCAGGAGCATTTTACTGGAAAATGTGCCTCAGTTTGGAAACTGGTGTAATGAAAACCCTGGAAAATCTGAGTAAAAGATTTAAGGTGACAATATGTCTTCAATGGGTTATTAAAGATGTGTAATTCACATGCTGAGAACTCAGCAGTGAATATTTGTGGAATCCGTGGTTCATGGTCCATTTTCGGAACACGGAATGTTACGGTGAAGGTATCTATGAAAATGAGATGTCTATTGGATACAACATGCACCAAGAGAATTTTTCTGCGAAAACTGCCTGATTTTCGTAACTGACGTTAGGAAAACCTGCGAAAACTAAGTAAATGTTTCTAAGTCTAAATATGCCTTGAATTGTGGTTGAAAAATCGGTAATCCACATGCTGACGGTCATTAAATAATGTTTGTCGAAGCCGTGATGAATGTAACGTTTTCGGAACACGGAATGTCTCGGTGAGTGAAGCTCTGAAAATAACAATTCTGCTGGATAGAATTCGCTTGAATTGAATGTTTCTGTGAAAATTTCATGATTTTCTAAACTGGATGTAAGGAAAAACATGCGAAATCAGAATAACTACTTCTAGGTGTAAATATGCCTTGTATGGTGGATGAAATTTCGGTAATCCGCATGCTAACTACTCTGTAGTGAATATTTGTCGAATCCGAGATACGTGAATCGTGTTCGGAACACAGGATATCACGGTGAGCGAATCTATGTAAAATACATGTCTCTTGGGTAGAATTTGCTCTAAGAGTTTTTTCTGAGAAATCTGCCTCATTTTTGAACCTGGCGGTTGAAAATCTCTGCAAAATCAGAGAAAATGCTTCAAAGTGTCAATATGCCTTGTATTGTGATGCAAGATCGTAAAACCACATGCAAACAAATCTGTGGTGAATATTTTTAGAAAGCGTTATGCATGCAGTGTGATCGTATCATGGAAAATCCCGGCCATGGATTCTATGTAAATTACACACCTATTGGTTAGAATTCGCTCCAAAAATTTTTCCCTGAGAAAACGGCCTGATTTTCCATACTGGCATTAGGAAAAAGCTGCAAATTCAGAGTTAAAGTTTCTAGTTGTAAATATGCCATATATGGTGGATGAAAGTTCTGTAATCTACATGTTCACAAGTCATTCGTGAAAGTTTGTTGAAACCTTGATGCATGTAGCGTGTTCGGAAAATGGAATGTCACTGTGAGGGAAACTATGTAAATTAAATTTCTATTGGGAAGTACTCGCTCCACGAGAATTATTCTGACAAATCTGCCTCCTTTTCAAAACTGGAATTAGGAAAAACTTTCGAAATGTGAGAAAATGCTTCAAATTGTCAACATGGCTTTTATGGTGGATGAAAGTTCGGTAATCCTTATGCTAACAACTCTGTAGTGAATATTTGTCGAATCCGTGATGCATGTAGCTTTTTCAGAACACGGAATTCCACGATGACGGGTTCTATGTAAATTGCATGTCTATTGGGTAGAACTCGCACCAAGAGGATTTTTCTGTGGAAACTGCATGATTTTAGAGACTGACATTAGGAGAATTATACTAAATAAGAATAAAATTCCTATGTATAAATATGCACTGTAAGGTGGATTAAAGTTCATTAATACACATGTTCACAACTCATTAAAGAAGGTTTGTTGAATCCGTGGTGCATGTAACGTGTTCAGAACATGGAATGTCACGGTGACTGAAAGTAGGGAAATTACCTATCTTTTGGGTAGAACTGGCTCCAAGAGCATTTTTCTGCCAAATCTGCCTCATTATCAAAACTGGCGTTCAAACTAACGTGTGAAATCTGAGAAAATTCTTCAAAGTGTCAGTAAGCCTTGTATGGTGGACGAAAGTGCTGTAATCCACTTGCTAACAACTCTGTAGTGAATGTTTGTCACATCCGAGATGCATGTAGCGTGTTCGGAACACGGAATTTGACGGTGAGCGAATCCATGTAAATTATATGTCTATTGGTTAGAACCCGCTCCAAGAGGTTTTTGCCGCGAACTCTGCCTCATTTTCGAAACTGGCATTTTGAAAGCTCTGTGAAATCAGAGAAAAAGCTTCTAAGCATCTATATGCCTACTACTGTGATGAAAGTCCTGTAATCCACATGCAAACAACTCTGTAGTGTATTTTTGTCGAAACTTTTCTGCATGTAGCATGTTCGAAACATGTAATTTCACAGCGGGAGAATCTATGTAATTTACATATCTATTGGGTAGAACACGCTCCAACATTTTTTTCCTTTGAAAACTGCCTGATTTTCGAAACTGGTATTAGGAAATATCTGCAAACTCAGTGTTAATATTTCTAGGTGTCAATATGCCAGGTATGGTGGATGAAAGTTTTGTAATACACATGTACACAACTCATTAAGAATGTTTGTCAAATCTGTGATGTGTGTAGCTCGTTCGGAACATGGACTGTCACGGTGAGGCAAACTATGTAAATTACATATCTATTGGTTAGAACACGCTCCAGGAGCATTTTACTGGAAAATGTGCCTCAGTTTGGAAACTGGTGTAATGAAAACCCTGCAAAATATGAGTAAAAGATTTAAGGTGACAATATGTCTTCAATGGGTTAATAAAGATGTGTAATTCACATGCTGAGAACTCAGCAGTGAATATTTGTTGAATCCGTGGTGCATGGTCCATTTTCGGAACACGGAATGTTACGGTGAAGGTATCTATGAAAATGAGATGTCTATTGGATACAACATCCACCAAGAGAATTTTTCTGCGAAAACTGCCTGATTTTCGTAACTGACGTTAGGAAAACTTGTGAAATCTAAGTAAATGTTTCTAGGTCTAAATATGCCTTGAATTGTGGTTGAAAAATCGGTAATCCACATGCTCACGTTCATTCAATAATGTTTGTCGAAGCCGTGATGAATGTAACGTTTTCGGAACACGGAATGTCTCGGTGAGTGAAGCTCTGAAAATAACAATTCTGCTGGATAGAATTCGCTTGAATTGAATGTTTCTGTGAAAATTTCATGATTTTCTAAACTGGAAGTAAGGAAAAACATGCGAAATCAGAATAACTACTTCTAGGTGTAAATATGCCTTGTATGGTGGATGAAATTTCGGTAATCCGCATGCTAACTACTCTGTAGTGAATATTTGTCGAATCCGAGATACGTGAAGCGTGTTCGGAACACAGGATATCACGGTGAGCGAATCTATGTAAAATACATGTCTCTTGGGTAGAATTTGCTCTAAGAGTTTTTCCTGAGAAATCTGCCTCATTTTTGAACCTGGCGGTTGAAAATCTCTGCAAAATCAGAGAAAATGCTTCAAAGTGTCAATATGCCTTGTATTGTGATGCAAGATCGTAAAACCACATGCAAACAAATCTGTGGTGAATATTTTTAGAAAGCGTTATGCATGCAGTGTGATCGTATCATGGAAAATCCCGGCCATGGATTCTATGTAAATTACACACCTATTGGTTAGAATTCGCTCCAAAAATTTTTCCCTGAGAAAACGGCCTGATTTTCCATACTGGCATTAGGAAAAAGCTGCAAATTCAGAGTTAAAGTTTCTAGTTGTAAATATGCCATATATGGTGGATGAAAGTTCTGTAATCTACATGTTCACAAGTCATTCGTGAAAGTTTGTTGAAACCTTGATGCATGTAGCGTGTTCGGAAAATGGAATGTCACTGTGAGGGAAACTATGTAAATTAAATTTCTATTGGGAAGTACTCGCTGCACGAGAATTTTTCTGACAAATCTGCCTCCTTTTCAAAACTGGAATTAGGAAAAACTTTCGAACTGTGAGAAAATGCTTCAAATTGTCAACATGGCTTTTATGGTGGATGAAAGTTCGGTAATCCTTATGCTAACAACTCTGTAGTGAATATTTGTCGAATCCGTGATGCATGTAGCTTTTTCGGAAGACGGAATTCCACGATGACGGGTTCTATGTAAATTGCATGTCTATTGGGTAGAACTCGCTCCAAGAGGATCTTTCTGTGGAAACTGCATGATTTAAGAGACTGACATTAGGAGAATAATACTAAATCAGAATAAAATTTCTATGTATAAATATGCACTGTAAGGTGGAATAAAGTTCATTAATACACATGTTCACAACTCATTAAAGAAGGTTTGTTGAATCCGTGGTGCATGTAACGTGTTCAGAACACGGAATGTCACGGTGACTGAAAGTAGGGAAATTACCTATCTTTTGGGTAGAACTGGCTCCAAGAGCATTTTTCTGCCAAATCTGCCTCATTTTCAAAACTGGCGTTCAAACTAACGTGTGAAATCTGAGAAAATTTTTCAAAGTGTCACTAAGCCTTGTATGGTGGACGAAAGTGCTGTAATCCACTTGCTAACAACTCTGTAGTGAATGTTTGTCGCATCCGAGATGCATGTAGCGTGTTCGGAACACGGAATTTGACGGTGAGCGAATCCATGTAAATTACATGTCTATTGGTTAGAACCCGCTCCAAGAGGTTTTTTCCGCGAAATCTGCCTCATTTTCGAAACTGGCATTTTGAAAGCTCTGTGAAATCAGAGAAAAATCTTCTAAGCATCTATATGCCTACTACTGTGATGAAAGTCCTGTAATCCACATGCAAACAACTCTGTAGTGTATTTTTTCGAATCTTTTGTGCATGTAGCATGTTCGAAACATGTAATTTCACAGCGGGAGAATCTATGTAATTTACATATCTATTGGGTAGAACACGCTCCAACAGTTTTTTCCTTTGAAAACTGCCTGATTTTCGAAACTGGTATTAGGAAATATCTGCGAACTCAGTGTTAATGTTTCTAGGTGTCAATATGCCATGTATGGTGGATGAAAGTTTTGTAATACACATGTACACAACTCATTAAGTATGTTTGTCAAATCTGTGATGTGTGTAGCTCGTTCGGAACATGGACTGTCACGGTGAGGCAAACTATGTAAATTACATATCTATTGGTTAGAACACGCTTCAGGAGCATTTTACTGGAAAATGTGCCTCAGTTTGGAAACTGGTGTAATGAAAACCCTGGAAAATCTGAGTAAAAGATTTAAGGTGACAATATGTCTTCAATGGGTTATTAAAGATGTGTAATTCACATGCTGAGAACTCAGCAGTGAATATTTGTTGAATCCGTGGTGCATGGTCCATTTTCGGAACACGGAATGTTACGGTGAAGGTATCTATGAAAATGAGATGTCTATTGGATACAACATGCACCAAGAGAATTTTTCTGTAAAAACTGCCTGATTTTCGTAACTGACGTTAGGAAAACCTGCCTAAAATTAGTAAATGTTTCTAAGTCTAAATATGCCTTGAATTGTGGTTCAAAAATCGGTAATCCACATGCTGACGGTCATTAAATAATGTTTGTCGAAGCCGTGATGAATGTAACGTTTTCGGAACACGGAATGTCTCGGTGAGTGAAGCTCTGAAAATCACAATTCTGCTGGATAGAATTCGCTTGAATTGAATGTTTCTGTGAAACTTTCATGATTTTCTAAACTGGATGTAAGGAAAAACATGCGAAATCAGAATAACTACTTCTAGGTGTAAATATGCCTTGTATGGTGGATGAAAGTTCGGTAATCCACATGCTCACACTCAATAAAGAATGTTTGTCGAACTCGTGTTGCATGTAACATGTTTGGAATACGGAATGTCATAGTGAAGGAAACAATGTGAGTTACATGTCTATTGGGTAGAACTCGCTTGAAGAGAATTTTTCTGCGAAATGTGCCTCATTTTCAAAAGTGCCTTTAGGAGAACCCTGTGAAATCTGAGAAAATGCTTCTAAGTCTCAATATGCCTTGACTGGTGAATGAAAGTCCGGTAATCCACATGTTAATAACAGTGTAGTAATTTTTTTAAACCGTGATTCATGTAGCGCTTTTGAAAAATGGAATTTCACGGTAATGAAACTATGTAAATTACAATTCTATTGAGTAGAACGATCTAGAAGAGAATTTTTCTGCGAAAATTGCATGATTATCGAATCTGAAGTTTGGAAAAAGCTGCAAAATGGAGTAAATATTTGCAGGTGTAAGTGTGCCATTAAGATGCAAGAAAGTTCAGTAATCCACATTTTCACAACATATTAAAGAATCTTTTTCTAATCCGTGATGCATGTAGCGTGTTCAGAACGTGGAATTTCACGGTGATTGAAACAATATAAATGACTTCTCTATTGGGTAGAACTCGCTCCGAGAGAGTTTTTCTGCGAAAACTTTGTCATTTTTGAACCTGGCGCTTAGAAAACGCTGCAAAATCTGAGAAAATACTTCTAAGAATCAATATTCAATGTATTTTGATGAAAGTTCCTTAATCCACATGCCAACAAATTAGTAGTGAATATTTGTCGAATCCTTTATGCATGTAACATGTTCGGAACACGGAATTTCACTGCCAGGGAATTTATGTAAATTATATTTCCCTTGGTTAGAAATCACCCCAAGAGATTTTTCCTGAGAAATCGGCCTGATTTTCGAAAGTGGCGTTAGGAAAAACCTGCAAACACAGATTACTAGTTTCTCGGTGTACATCTGCTTTTTATGGTGGATGAAAGTTCGGTAATCCGCATGCTAACTACTCTGTAGTGAATATTTGTCGAATCCGAGATACGTGAAGCGTGTTCGGAACACGGAATTTGACGGTGAGCGAATCCATGTAAATTACATGTCTATTGGTTAGAACCCGCTCCAAGAGGTTTTTTCCGCGAAATCTGCCTCATTTTCGAAACTGGCATTTTGAAAGCTCTGTGAAATCAGAGAAAAAGCTTCTAAGCATCTATATGCCTACTACTGTGATGAAAGTCCTGTAATCCACATGCAAACAACTCTGTAGTGTATTTTTTCGAATCTTTTGTGCATGTAGCATGTTCGAAACATGTAATTTCACAGCGGGAGAATCTATGTAATTTACATATCTATTGGGTAGAACACGCTCCAACAGTTTTTTCCTTTGAAAACTGCCTGATTTTCGAAACTGGTATTAGGAAATATCTGCGAACTCAGTGTTAATGTTTCTAGGTGTCAATATGCCATGTATGGTGGATGAAAGTTTTGTAATACACATGTACACAACTCATTAAGAATGTTTGTCAAATCTGTGATGTGTGTAGCTCGTTCGGAACATGGACTGTCACGGTGAGGCAAACTATGTAAATTACATATCTATTGGTTAGAACACGCTTCAGGAGCATTTTACTGGAAAATGTGCCTCAGTTTGGAAACTGGTGTAATGAAAACCCTGGAAAATCTGAGTAAAAGATTTAAGGTGACAATATGTCTTCAATGGGTTATTAAAGATGTGTAATTCACATGCTGAGAACTCAGCAGGGAATATTTGTTGAATCCGTGGTGCATGGTCCATTTTCGGAACACGGAATGTTACGGTGAAGGTATCTATGAAAATGAGATGTCTATTGGATACAACATCCACCAAGAGAATTTTTCTGTGAAAACTGCCTGATTTTCGTAACTGACGTTAGGAAAACCTGCGAAAACTAAGTAAATGTTTCTAAGTCTAAATATGCCTTGAATTGTGGTTCAAAAATCGGTAATCCACATGCTGACGGTCATTAAATAATGTTTGTCGAAGCCGTGATGAATGTAACGTTTTCGGAACACGGAATGTCTCGGTGAGTGAAGCTCTGAAAATCACAATTCTGCTGGATAGAATTCGCTTGAATTGAATTTTTCTGTGAAACTTTCATGATTTTCTAAACTGGATGTAAGGAAAAACATGCGAAATCAGAATAACTAGTTCTAGGTGTAAATATGCCTTGTATGGTGGATGAAATTTCAGTAATCCGCATGCTAACTACTCTGTAGTGAATATTTGTCGAATCCGAGATACGTGAAGCGTGTTCGGAACACAGGATATCACGGTGAGCGAATCTATGTAAAATACATGTCTCTTGGGTAGAATTTGCTCTAAGAGTTTTTTCTGAGAAATCTGCCTCATTTTTGAACCTGGCGGTTGAAAATCTCTGCAAAATCAGAGAAAATGCTTCAAAGTGTCAATATGCCTTGTATTGTGATGCAAGATCGTAAAACCACATGCAAACAAATCTGTGGTGAATATTTTTAGAAAGCGTTATGCATGCAGTGTGATCGTATCATGGAAAATCCCGGCCATGGATTCTATGTAAATTACACACCTATTGGTTAGAATTCGCTCCAAAAATTTTTCCCTGAGAAAACGGCCTGATTTTCCATACTGGCATTAGGAAAAAGCTGCAAATTCAGAGTTAAAGTTTCTAGTTGTAAATATGCCATATATGGTGGATGAAAGTTCTGTAATCTACATGTTCACAAGTCATTCGTGAAAGTTTGTTGAAACCTTGATGCATGTAGCGTGTTCGAAAAATGGAATGTCACTGTGAGGGAAACTATGTAAATTACATTTCTATTGGGAAGTACTCGCTGCACGAGAATTTTTCTGACAAATCTGCCTCCTTTTCAAAACTGGAATTAGGAAAAACTTTCGAAATGTGAGAAAATGCTTCAAATTGTCAACATGGCTTTTATGGTGGATGAAAGTTCGGTAATCCTTATGCTAACAACTCTGTAGTGAATATTTGTCAAATCCGTGATGCATGTAGCTTTTTCGGAACACGGAATTCCATGATGACGGGTTCTATGTAAATTGCATGTCTATTGGGTAGAACTCGCACCAAGAGGATCTTTCTGTGGAAACTGCATGATTTTAGAGACTGACATTAGGAGAATAATACTAAATCAGAATAAAATTTCTATGTATAAATATGCACTGTAAGATGGATTAAAGTTCATTAATACACATGTTCACAACTCATTAAAGAAGGTTTGTTGAATCCGTGGTGCATGTAACGTGTTCAGAACACGGAATGTCACGGTGACTGAAAGTAGGGAAATTACCTATCTTTTGGGTAGAACTGGCTCCAAGAGCATTTTTCTGCCAAATCTGCCTCATTATCAAAACTGGCGTTCAAACTAACGTGTGAAATCTGAGAAAATTCTTCAAAGTGTCAGTAAGCCTTGTATGGTGGACGAAAGTGCTGTAATCCACTTGCTAACAACTCTGTAGTGAATATTTGTCACATCCAAGATGCATGTAGCGTGTTCGGAACACGGAATTTGACGGTGAGCGAATCCATGTAAATTACATGTCTATTGGTTAGAACCCGCTCCAAGAGGTTTTTGCCGCGAAATCTGCCTCATTTTCGAAACTGGCATTTTGAAAGCTCTGTGAAATCAGAGAAAAAGCTTCTAAGCATCTATATGCCTACTACTGTGATGAAAGTCCTGTAATCCACATGCAAACAACTCTGTAGTGTATTTTTTCGAATCTTTTGTGCATGTAGCATGTTCGAAACATGTAATTTCACAGCGGGAGAATCTATGTAATTTACATATCTATTGGGTAGAACACGCTCCAACAGTTTTTTCCTTTGAAAACTGCCTGATTTTCGAAACTGGTATTAGGAAATATCTGCGAACTCAGTGTTAATGTTTCTAGGTGTCAATATGCCATGTATGGTGGATGAAAGTTTTGTAATACACATGTACACAACTCATTAAGTATGTTTGTCAAATCTGTGATGTGTGTAGCTCGTTCGGAACATGGACTGTCACGGTGAGGCAAACTATGTAAATTACATATCTATTGGTTAGAACACGCTTCAGGAGCATTTTACTGGAAAATGTGCCTCAGTTTGGAAACTGGTGTAATGAAAACCCTGGAAAATCTGAGTAAAAGATTTAAGGTGACAATATGTCTTCAATGGGTTATTAAAGATGTGTAATTCACATGCTGAGAACTCAGCAGTGAATATTTGTGGAATCCGTGGTGCATGGTCCATTTTCGGAACACGGAATGTTACGGTGAAGGTATCTATGAAAATGAGATGTCTATTGGATACAACATGCACCAAGAGAATTTTTCTGCGAAAACTGCCTGATTTTCGTAACTGACGTTAGGAAAACCTGCGAATACTAAGTAAATGTTTCTAAGTCTAAATATGCCTTGAATTGTGGTTGAAAAATCGGTAATCCACATGCTGACGGTCATTAAATAATGTTTGTCGAAGCCGTGATGAATGTAACGTTTTCGGAACACGGAATGTCTCGGTGAGTGAAGCTCTGAAAATCACAATTCTGCTGGATAGAATTCGCTTGAATTGAATGTTTCTGTGAAACTTTCATGATTTTCTAAACTGGATGTAAGGAAAAACATGCGAAATCAGAATAACTACTTCTAGGTGTAAATATGCCTTGTATGGTGGATGAAATTTCGGTAATCCGCATGCTAACTACTCTGTAGTGAATATTTGTCGAATCCGAGATACGTGAATCGTGTTCGGAACACAGGATATCACGGTGAGCGAATCTATGTAAAATACATGTCTCTTGGGTAGAATTTGCTCTAAGAGTTTTTTCTGAGAAATCTGCCTCATTTTTGAACCTGGCGGTTGAAAATCTCTGCAAAATCAGAGAAAATGCTTCAAAGTGTCAATATGCCTTGTATTGTGATGCAAGATCGTAAAACCACATGCAAACAAATCTGTGGTGAATATTTTTAGAAAGCGTTATGCATGCAGTGTGATCGTATCATGGAAAATCCCGGCCATGGATTCTATGTAAATTACACACCTATTGGTTAGAATTCGCTCCAAAAATTTTTCCCTGAGAAAACGGCCTGATTTTCCATACTGGCATTAGGAAAAAGCTGCAAATTCAGAGTTAAAGTTTCTAGTTGTAAATATGCCATATATGGTGGATGAAAGTTCTGTAATCTACATGTTCACAAGTCATTCGTGAAAGTTTGTTGAAACCTTGATGCATGTAGCGTGTTCGGAAAATGGAATGTCACTGTGAGGGAAACTATGTAAATTAAATTTCTATTGGGAAGTACTCGCTGCACGAGAATTTTTCTGACAAATCTGCCTCCTTTTCAAAACTGGAATTAGGAAAAACTTTCGAAATGTGAGAAAATGCTTCAAATTGTCAACATGGCTTTTATGGTGGATGAAAGTTCGGTAATCCTTATGCTAACAACTCTGTAGTGAATATTTGTCGAATCCGTGATGCATGTAGCTTTTTCAGAACACGGAATTCCACGATGACGGGTTCTATGTAAATTGCATGTCTATTGGGTAGAACTCGCACCAAGAGGATTTTTCTGTGGAAACTGCATGATTTTAGAGACTGACATTAGGAGAATTATACTAAATAAGAATAAAATTCCTATGTATAAATATGCACTGTAAGGTGGATTAAAGTTCATTAATACACATGTTCACAACTCATTAAAGAAGGTTTGTTGAATCCGTGGTGCATGTAACGTGTTCAGAACACGGAATGTCACGGTGACTGAAAGTAGGGAAATTACCTATCTTTTGGGTAGAACTGGCTCCAAGAGCATTTTTCTGCCAAATCTGCCTCATTATCAAAACTGGCGTTCAAACTAACGTGTGAAATCTGAGAAAATTCTTCAAAGTGTCAGTAAGCCTTGTATGGTGGACGAAAGTGCTGTAATCCACTTGCTAACAACTCTGTAGTGAATGTTTGTCGCATCCGAGATGCATGTAGCGTGTTCGGAACACGGAATTTGACGGTGAGCGAATCCATGTAAATTATATGTCTATTGGTTAGAACCCGCTCCAAGAGGTTTTTGCCGCGAACTCTGCCTCATTTTCGAAACTGGCATTTTGAAAGCTCTGTGAAATCAGAGAAAAAGCTTCTAAGCATCTATATGCCTACTACTGTGATGAAAGTCCTGTAATCCACATGCAAACAACTCTGTAGTGTATTTTTGTCGAAACTTTTCTGCATGTAGCATGTTCGAAACATGTAATTTCACAGCGGGAGAATCTATGTAATTTACATATCTATTGGGTAGAACACGCTCCAACAGTTTTTTCCTTTGAAAACTGCCTGATTTTCGAAACTGGTATTAGGAAATATCTGCAAACTCAGTGTTAATATTTCTAGGTGTCAATATGCCAGGTATGGTGGATGAAAGTTTTGTAATACACATGTACACAACTCATTAAGAATGTTTGTCAAATCTGTGATGTGTGTAGCTCGTTCGGAACATGGACTGTCACGGTGAGGCAAACTATGTAAATTACATATCTATTGGTTAGAACACGCTCCAGGAGCATTTTACTGGAAAATGTGCCTCAGTTTGGAAACTGGTGTAATGAAAACCCTGCAAAATATGAGTAAAAGATTTAAGGTGACAATATGTCTTCAATGGGTTAATAAAGATGTGTAATTCACATGCTGAGAACTCAGCAGTGAATATTTGTTGAATCCGTGGTGCATGGTCCATTTTCGGAACACGGAATGTTACGGTGAAGGTATCTATGAAAATGAGATGTCTATTGGATACAACATCCACCAAGAGAATTTTTCTGTGAAAACTGCCTGATTTTCGTAACTGACGTTAGGAAAACCTGCGAAAACTAAGTAAATGTTTCTAAGTCTAAATATGCCTTGAATTGTGGTTCAAAAATCGGTAATCCACATACTGACGGTCATTAAATAATGTTTGTCGAAGCCGTGATGAATGTAACGTTTTCGGAACACGGAATGTCTCGGTGAGTGAAGCTCTGAAAATAACAATTCTGCTGGATAGAATTCGCTTGAATTGAATGATTCTGTGAAAATTTCATGATTTTCTAAACTGGATGTAAGGAAAAACATGCGAAATCAGAATAACTACTTCTAGGTGTAATTATGCCTTGTATGGTGGATGAAAGTTCGGTAATCCACATGCTCACACTCAATAAAGAATGTTTGTCGAACTCGTGTTGCATGTAACGTGTTTGGAATACGGAATGTCATAGTGAAGGAAACAATGTGAGTTACATGTCTATTGGGTGGAACTCGCTTGAAGAGAATTTTTCTGCGAAATGTGCCTCATTTTCAAAAGTGCCTTTAGGAGAACCCTGTGAAATCTGAGAAAATGCTTCTAAGTCTCAATATGCCTTGACTGGTGAATGAAAGTCCGGTAATCTACATGTTAATAACAGTGTAGTAATTTTTTTAAACCGTGATTCATGTAGCGCTTTTGAAAAATGGAATTTCACGGTAATGAAACTATGTAAATTACAATTCTATTGAGTAGAACGATCTAGAAGAGAATTTTTCTGCGAAAATTGCATGATTATCGAATCTGAAGTTTGGAAAAAGCTGCAAAAAGGGAGTAAATATTTGCAGGTGTAAGTGTGCCATTAAGATGCAAGAAAGTTCAGTAATCCACATTTTCACAACATATTAAAGAATCTTTTTCTAATCCGTGATGCATGTAGCGTGTTCAGAACGTGGAATTTCACGGTGATTGAAACAATGTAAATGACTTCTCTATTGGGTAGAACTCGCTCCGAGAGAGTTTTTCTGCGAAAACTTTGTCATTTTTGAACCTGGCGCTTAGAAAACGCTGCAAAATCTGAGAAAATACTTCTAAGAATCAATATTCAATGTATTTTGATGAAAGTTCCTTAATCCACATGCCAACAAATTAGTAGTGAATATTTGTCGAATCCTTTATGCATGTAACATGTTCGGAACAAGGAATTTCACTGCCATAGAATTTATGTAAATTACATTTCCCTTGGTTCGAAATCACTCTAAGAGGTTTTTCCTGAGAAATCGGCCTGATTTTCGAAATTGGCGTTAGGAAAAACCTGCGAACCCAGATTACTAGTTTCTCGGTGTACATCTGCCTTTTATGGTGGATGAAAGTTTGGTAATCCGCATGCTAACTACTCTGTAGTGAATATTTGTCGAATCCGAGATACGTGAAGCGTGTTCGGAACACAGGATATCACGGTGAGCGAATCTATGTAAAATACATGTCTCTTGGGTAGAATTTGCTCTAAGAGTTTTTTCTGAGAAATCTGCCTCATTTTTGATCCTGGCGGTTGAAAATCTCTGCAAAATCAGAGAAAATGCTTCAAAGTGTCAATATGCCTTGTATTGTGATGCAAGATCGTAAAACCACATGCAAACAAATCTGTGGTGAATATTTTTAGAAAGCGTTATGCATGCAGTGTGATCGTATCATGGAAAATCCCGGCCATGGATTCTATGTAAATTACACACCTATTGGTTAGAATTCGCTCCAAAAATTTTTCCCTGAGAAAACGGCCTGATTTTCCATACTGGCATTAGGAAAAAGCTGCAAATTCAGAGTTAAAGTTTCTAGTTGTAAATATGCCATATATGGTGGATGAAAGTTCTGTAATCTACATGTACACAAGTCATTCGTGAAAGTTTGTTGAAACCTTGATGCATGTAGCGTGTTCGGAAAATGGAATGTCACTGTGAGGGAAACTATGTAAATTACATTTCTATTGGGAAGTACTCGATCCACGAGAATTTTTCTGACAAATCTGCCTCCTTTTCAAAACTGGAATTAGGAAAAACTTTCGAAATGTGAGAAAATGCTTCAAATTGTCAACATGGCTTTTATGGTGGATGAAAGTTCGGTAATCCTTATGCTAACAACTCTGTAGTGAATATTTGTCGAATCCGTGATGCATGTAGCTTTTTCGGAACACGGAATTCCACGATGACGGGTTCTATGTAAATTGCATGTCTATTGGGTAGAACTCGCTCCAAGAGGATCTTTCTGTGGAAACTGCATGATTTTAGAGACTGACATTAGGAGAATAATACTAAATCAGAATAAAATTTCTATGTATAATTATGCACTGTAAGGTGGATTAAAGTTCATTAATACATATGTTCACAACTCATTAAAGAAGGTTTGTTGAATCCGTGGTGCATGTAATGTGTTCAGAACACGGAATGTCACGGTGACTGAAAGTAGGGAAATTACCTATCTTTTGGGTAGAACTGGCTCCAAGAGCATTTTTCTGCCAAATCTGCCTCATTATCAAAACTGGCGTTCAAACTAACGTGTGAAATCTGAGAAAATTCTTCAAAGTGTCAGTAAGCCTTGTATGGTGGACGAAAGTGCTGTAATCCACTTGCTAACAACTCTGTAGTGAATGTTTGTTGCATCCGAGATGCATGTAGCGTGTTCGGACCACGGAATTTGACGGTGAGCGAATCCATGTAAATTACATGTCTATTGGTTAGAACCCGCTCCAAGAGGTTTTTGCCACGAAATCTGCCTCATTTTCGAAACTGGCATTTTGAAAGCTCTGTGAAATCAGAGAAAAAGCTTCTAAGCATCTATATGCCTACTACTGTGATGAAAGTCCTGTAATCCACATGCAAACAACTCTGTAGTGTATTTTTTCGAATCTTTTGTGCATGTAGCATGTTCGAAACATGTAATTTCACAGCGGGAGAATCTATGTAATTTACATATCTATTGGGTAGAACACGCTCCAACAGTTTTTTCCTTTGAAAACTGCCTGATTTTCGAAACTGGTATTAGGAAATATCTGCGAACTCAGTGTTAATGTTTCTAGGTGTCAATATGCCATGTATGGTGGATGAAAGTTCTGTAATACACATGTACACAACTCATTAAGAATGTTTGTCAAATCTGTGATGTGTGTAGCTCGTTCGGAACATGGACTGTCACGGTGAGGCAAACTATGTAAATTACATATCTATTGGTTAGAACACGCTTCAGGAGCATTTTACTGGAAAATGTGCCTCAGTTTGGAAACTGGTGTAATGAAAACCCTGCAAAATCTGAGTAAATGCTTTAAGGTGACAATATGTCTTCAATGGGTTATTAAAGATGTGTAATTCACATGCTGAGAACTCAGCAGGGAATATTTGTTGAATCCGTGGTGCATGGTCCATTTTCGGAACACGGAATGTTACGGTGAAGGTATCTATGAAAATGAGATGTCTATGGGATACAACATGCACCAAGAGAATTTTTCTGCGAAAACTGCCTGATTTTCGTAACTGACGTTAGGAAAACCTGCGAAATCTAAGTAAATGTTTCTAGGTCTAAATATGCCTTGAATTGTGGTTCAAAAATCGGTAATCCACATGCTGACGGTCATTAAATAATGTTTGTCGAAGCCGTGATGAATGTAACGTTTTCGGAACACGGAATGTCTCGGTGAGTGAAGCTCTGAAAATAACAATTCTGCTGGATAGAACTCGCTTGAATTGAATGTTTCTGTGAAAATTTCATGATTTTCAAAACTGGATGTAAGGAAAAACCTGCGAAATCAGAATAACTACTTCTAGGTGTAAATATGCCTTGTATGGTGGATGAAATTTCAGTAATCCACATGCTCACACTCAATAAAGAATGTTTGTCAAACTCGTGTTGCATGTAACGTGTTTGGAATACGGAATGTCATAGTGAAGGAAACAATTTGAGTTACATGTCTATTGGGTAGAACTCGCTTGAAGAGAATTTTTCTGCGAAATGTGCCTCATTTTCAAAAGTGCCTTTAGGAGAACCCTGCGAAATCTGAGAAAATGTTTCTAAGTGTCAATATGCCTTGACTGGTGAATGAAAGTCCGGTAATCCACATGTTAATAACAGTGTAGTAATTTTTTTAAACCGTGATTCATGTAGCGCTTTTGAAAAATGGAATTTCACGGTAATGAAACTATGTAAATTACAATTGTATTGAGTAGAACGATCTAGAAGAGAATTTTTCTGCGAAAATTGCATGATTATCGAATCTGAAGTTTGGAAAAAGCTGCAAAAAGGGAGTAAATATTTGCAGGTGTAAGTGTGCCATTATGTTGCAAGAAAGTTCAGTAATCCACATTTTCACAACATATTAAAGAATCTTTTTCTAATCCGTGATGCATGTAGCGTGTTCAGAACGTGGAATTTCACGGTGATTGAAACAATGTAAATGACTTCTCTATTGGGTAGAACTCGCTCCGAGATTGTTTTTCTGCGAAAACTTTGTCATTTTTGAACATGGCGTTTAGAAAACGCTGCAAAATCTGAGAAAATACTTCTAAGAATCAATATTCAATGTATTGTGATGAAAGTTCCTTAAACCACATGCCAACAAATTAGTAGTGAATATTTGTCGAATCCTTTATGCATGTAACATGTTCGGAACACGGAATTTCACGGCCAGGGAATTTATGTAAATTACATTTCCCTTGGTTAGAAATCACTCCAAGAGATTTTTCCTGAGAAATCGGCCTGATTTTCGAAAGTGGCGTTAGGAAAAACCTGCGAACCCAGATTACTAGTTTCTCGGTGTACATCTGCCTTTTATGGTGGATGAAAGTTCGGTAATCCGCATGCTAACTACTCTGTAGTGAATATTTGTCGAATCCGAGATACGTGAAGTGTGTTCGGAACACAGAATATCACGGTGAGCGAATCTATGTAAAATACATGTCTCTTGGGTAGAATTTGCTCTAAAATTTTTTTCTGAGAAATCTGCCTCATTTTTGAACCTGGCGTTTAAAAATATCTGCAAAATCAGAGAAAATGCTTCAGAGTGTCAATATGCCTTGTATTGTGATGCAAGATCGTAAAACCACATGCAAACAAATCTGTGGTGAATATTTTTAGAAAGCGTTATGCATGCAGTGTGATCGTATCATGGAAAATCCCGGCGATGGATTCTATGTAAATTACACACCTATTGGTTAGAATTCGCTCCAAAAATTTTTCCATGAGAAAACGGCCTGATTTTCCATACTGGCATTAGGAAAAAGCTGCAAATTCAGAGTTAAAGTTTCTAGTTGTAAATATGCCATATATGGTGGATGAAAGTTCTGTAATCTACATGTACACAAGTCATTCGTGAAAGTTTGTTGAAACCTTGATGCATGTAGTGTGTTCAGAAAATGGAATGTCACTGTGAGGGAAATTATGTAAATTACATTTCAATTGGGAAGTACTCGCTCCACGAGAATTTTTCTGACAAATCTGCCTCCTTTTCAAAACTGGAATTAGGAAAAACTTTCGAAATGTGAGAAAATGCTTCAATTTGTCAACATGGCTTTTATGGTGGATGAAAGTTCGGTAATCCTTATGCTAACAACTCTGTAGTGAATATTTGTCGAATCCGTGATGCATGTAGCTTTTTTGGAACACGGAATTCCACGATGACGGGTTCTATGTAAATTGCATGTCTATTGGGTAGAACTCGCTCCAAGAGGATCTTTCTGTGGAAACTGCATGATTTTAGAGACTGACATTAGGAGAACACTACTAAATCAGAATAAAATTTCTATGTATAAATATGCACTGTAAGGTGGATTAAAGTTCGTTAATACACATGTTCACAACTCATTAAAGAAGGTTTGTTGAATCCGTGGTGCATGTAACATGTTCAGAACACGGAATGTCACGGTGATTGAAAGTAGGGAAATTACCTATCTTTTGGGTAGAACTGGCTCCAAGAGCATTTTTCTGCCAAATCTGCCTCATTTTCAAAACTGGCGTTCAAACTAACGTGTGAAATCTGAGAAAATTCTTCAAAGTGTCAGTAAGCCTTGTATGGTGGACGAAAGTGCTGTAATCCACTTGCTAACAACTCTGTAGTGAATGTTTGTCGCATCCGAGATGCATGTAGCGTGTTCGGAACACGGAATTTGACGGTGAGTGAATCCATGTAAATTACATGTCTATTGGTTAGAACCCGCTCCAAGAGGTTTTTGCCGCGCAATCTGCCTCATTTCCGAAACTGGCATTTTGAAAGCTCTGTGAAATCAGAGAAAAAGCTTCTAAGCATCGATATGCCTACTACTGTGATGAAAGTCCTGTAATCCACATGCAAACAACTCTGTAGTGTATTTTTTCGAATCTTTTCTTCATGCAGCATGTTCGAAACATGTAATTTCACAGCGGGAGAATCTATTTAATTTACATATCTATTGGGTAGAACACGCTCCAACAGTTTTTTCCTTTGAAAACTGCCTGATTTTCGAAACTGGTATTAGGAAATATCTGCGAACTCAGTGTTAATGTTTCTAGGTGTCAATATGCCATGTATGGTGGTTGAAAGTTCTGTAATACACATGTACACAACTCATTAAGAATGTTTGTCAAATCTGTGATGTGTGTAGCTCGTTCGGAACATGGACTGTCACGGTGAGGCAAACTATGTAAATTACATATCTATTGGTTAGAACACGCTTCAGGAGCATTTTACTGGGAAATGTGCCTCAGTTTGGAAACTGGTGTAATGAAAACCCTGCAAAATCTGAGTAAATGCTTTAAGGTGACAATATGTCTTCAATGGGTTATTAAAGATGTGTAATTCACATGCTGAGAACTCAGCAGTGAATATTTGTTGAATCCGTGGTGCATGGTCCATTTTTGGAACACGGAATGTTACGGTGAAGGTATCTATGAAAATGAGATGTCTATTGGATACAACATGCACCAAGAGAATTTTTCTGCGAAAACTGCCTGATTTTCATAACTGACGTTAGGAAAACCTGCGAAATCTAAGTAAATGTTTCTAGGTCTAAATATGCCTTGAATTGTGGTTCAAAAATCGGTAATCCACATGCTGACGGTCATTAAATAATGTTTGTCGAAGCCGTGATGAATGTAACGTTTTCGGAACACGGAATGTCTCGGTGAGTGAAGCTCTGAAAATAACAATTCTGCTGGATAGAACTCGCTTGAATTGAATGTTTCTGTGAAAATTTCATGATTTTCAAAACTGGATGTAAGGAAAAACCTGCGAAATCAGAATAACTACTTCTAGATGTAAATATGCCTTGTATGGTGGATGAAAGTTCAGTAATCCACATGCTCACACTCAATAAAGAATGTTTGTCAAACTCGTGTTGCATGTAACGTGTTTGGAATACGGAATGTCATAGTGAAGGAAACAATGTGAGTTACATGTCTATTGGGTAGAACTCGCTTGAAGAGAATTTTTCTGCGAAATGTGCCTCATTTTCAAAAGTGCCTTTAGGAGAACCCTGTGAAATCTGAGAAAATGTTTCTAAGTGTCAATATGCCTTGACTGGTGAATGAAAGTCCGGTAATCCACATGTTAATAAGAGTGTAGTAATTTTTTTAAACCGTGATTCATGTAGCGCTTTTGAAAAATGGAATTTCACGGTAATGAAACTATGTAAATTACAATTCTATTGAGTAGAACGATCTAGAAGAGAATTTTTCTGCGAAAATTGCATGATTATCGAATCTGAAGTTTGGAAAAAGCTGCAAAAAGGGAGTAAATATTTGCAGGTGTAAGTGTGCCATTATGTTGCAAGAAAGTTCAGTAATCCACATTTTCACAACATATTAAAGAATCTTTTTCTAATCCGTGATGCATGTAGCGTGTTCAGAACGTGGAATTTAACGGTGATTTAAACAATATAAATGACTTCTCTATTGGGTAGAACTCGCTCCGAGATTGTTTTTCTGCGAAAACTTTGTCATTTTTGAACATGGCGTTTAGAAAACGCTGCAAAATCTAAGAAAATACTTCTAAGAATCAATATTCAATGTATTGTGATGAAAGTTCCTTAAACCACATGCCAACAAATTAGTAGTGAATATTTGTCGAATCCTTTATGCATGTAACATGTTCGGAACACGGAATTTCACGGCCAGGGAATTTATGTAAATTACATTTCCCTTGGTTAGAAATCACTCCAAGAGATTTTGCCTGAGAAATCGGCCTGATTTTCGAAAGTGGCGTTAGGAAAAACCTGCGAACCCAGATTACTAGTTTCTCGGTGTACATCTGCCTTTTATGGTGGATGAAAGTTCGGTAATCCGCATGCTAACTACTCTGTAGTGAATATTTGTCGAATCCGAGATACGTGAAGCGTGTTCGGAACACAGGATATCACGGTGAGCGAATCTATGTAAAATACATGTCTCTTGGGTAGAATTTGCTCTAAGAGTTTTTTCTGAGAAATCTGCCTCATTTTTGAACCTGGCGTTTAAAAATCTCTGCAAAATCAGAGAAAATGCTTCAAAGTGTCAATATGCCTTGTATTGTGATGCAAGATCGTAAAACCACATGCAAACAAATCTGTGGTGAATATTTTTAGAAAGCGTTATGCATGCAGTGTGATCGTATCATGGAAAATCCCGGCGATGGATTCTATGTAAATTACACATCTATTGGTTAGAATTCGCTCCAAAAATTTTTCCATGAGAAAACGGCCTGATTTTCCATACTGGCATTAGGAAAAAGCTGCAAATTCAGAGTTAAAGTTTCTAGTTGTAAATATGCCATATATGGTGGATGAAAGTTCTGTAATCTACATGTACACAAGTCATTCGTGAAAGTTTGTTGAAACCTTGATGCATGTAGCGTGTTCGGAAAATGGAATGTCACTGTGAGGGAAATTATGTAAATTACATTTCTATTGGGAAGTACTCGCTCCATGAGAATTTTTCTGACAAATCTGCCTCCTTTTCAAAACTGGAAGTAGGAAAAACTTTCGAAATGTGAGAAAATGCTTCAATTTGTCAACATGGCTTTTATGGTGGATGAAAGTTCGGTAATCCTTATGCTAACAACTCTGTAGTGAATATTTGTCGAATCCGTGATGCATGTAGCTTTTTTGGAACACGGAATTCCACGATGACGGGTTCTATGTAAATTGCATGTCTATTGGGAAGAACTCGCTCCAAGAGGATCTTTCTGTGGAAACTGCATGATTTTAGAGACTGACATTAGGAGAACACTACTAAATCAGAATAAAATTTCTATGTATAAATATGCACTGTAAGGTGGATTAAAGTTCGTTAATACACATGTTCACAACTCATTAAAGAAGGTTTGTTGAATCCGTGGTGCATGTAACGTGTTCAGAACACGGAATGTCACGGTGATTGAAAGTAGGGAAATTACCTATCTTTTGGGTAGAACTGGCTCCAAGAGCATTTTTCTGCCAAATCTGCCTCATTTTCCAAACTGGCATTCAAACTAACGTGTGAAATCTGAGAAAATTCTTCAAAGTGTCAGTAAGCATTGTATGATGGACGAAAGTGCTGTAATCCAATTGCTAACAACTCTGTAGTGAATGTTTGTCGCATCCGAGATGCATGTAGCGTGTTCGGAACACGGAATTTGACGGTGAGCGAATCCATGTAAATTACATATCTATTGGTTAGAACACGCTTCAGGAGCACTTTACTGGAAAATGTGCCTCAGTTTGGAAACTGGTGTAATGAAAACCCTGCAAAATCTGAGTAAAAGATTTAAGGTGACAATATGTCTTCAATGGGTTTTTAAAGATGTGTAATTCACATGCTGAGAACTCAGCAGTTAATATTTGTTGAATCCGTGGTGCATGGTCCATTTTCGGAACACAGAATGTTACGGTGAAGGTATCTATGAAAATGAGATGTCTATTGGATACAACATGCACCAAGAGAATTTTTCTGCGAAAACAGACTGATTTTCGTAACTGACGTTAGGAAAACCTGCGAAATCTAAGTAAATGTTTCTAGGTCTAAATATGCCTTGAATTGTGGTTGAAAAATCGGTAATCCACATGCTGACGGTCATTAAATAATGTTTGTCGAAGCCGTGATGAATGTAACGTTTTCGGAACACGGAATGTCTCGGTGAGTGAAGCTCTGAAAATAACAATTCTGCTGGATAGAACTCGCTTGAATTGAATGTTTCTGTGAAAATTTCATGATTTTCAAAACTGGATGTAAGGTAAAACCTGCGAAATCAGAATAACTACTTCTAGGTGTAAATATGCCTTGTATGGTGGATGAAAGTTCAGTAATCCACATGCTCACACTCAATAAAGAATGTTTGTCAAACTCGTGTTGCATGTAACGTGTTTGGAATACGGAATGTCATAGTGAAGGAAACAATGTGAGTTACATGTCTATTGGGTAGAACTCGCTTGAAGAGAATTTTTCTGCGAAATGTGCCTCATTTTCAAAAGTGCCTTTAGGAGAACCCTGTGAAATCTGAGAAAATGTTTCTAAGTGTCAATATGCCTTGACTGGTGAATGAAAGTCCGGTAATCCACATGTTAATAACAGTGTAGTAATTTTTTTAAACCGTGATTCATGTAGCGCTTTTGAAAAATGGAATTTCACGGTAATGAAACTATGTAAATTACAATTCTATTGAGTAGAACGATCTAGAAGAGAATTTTTCTGCGAAAATTGCATGATTATCGAATCTGAAGTTTGGAAAAAGCTGCAAAAAGGGAGTAAATATTTGCAGGTGTAAGTGTGCCATTATGTTGCAAGAAAGTTCAGTAATCCACATTTTCACAACATATTAAAGAATCTTTTTCTAATCCGTGATGCATGTAGCGTGTTCAGAACGTGGAATTTAACGGTGATTTAAACAATATAAATGACTTCTCTATTGGGTAGAACTCGCTCCGAGATTGTTTTTCTGTGAAAACTTTGTCATTTTTGAACATGGCGTTTAGAAAACGCTGCAAAATCTAAGAAAATACTTCTAAGAATCAATATTCAATGTATTGTGATGAAAGTTCCTTAAACCACATGCCAACAAATTAGTAGTGAATATTTGTCGAATCCTTTATGCATGTAACATGTTCGGAACACGGAATTTCACGGCCAGGGAATTTATGTAAATTACATTTCCCTTGGTTAGAAATCACTCCAAGAGATTTTTCCTGAGAAATCGGCCTGATTTTCGAAAGTGGCGTTAGGAAAAACCTGCGAACCCAGATTACTAGTTTCTCGGTGTACATCTGCCTTTTATGGTGGATGAAAGTTCGGTAATCCGCATGCTAACTACTCTGTAGTGAATATTTGTCGAATCCGAGATACGTGAAGCGTGTTCGGAACACAGGATATCACGGTGAGCGAATCTATGTAAAATACATGTCTCTTGGGTAGAATTTGCTCTAAGAGTTTTTTCTGAGAAATCTGCCTCATTTTTGAACCTGGCGTTTAAAAATCTCTGCAAAATCAGAGAAAATGCTTCAAAGTGTCAATATGCCTTGTATTGTGATGCAAGATCGTAAAACCACATGCAAACAAATCTGTGGTGAATATTTTTAGAAAGCGTTATGCATGCAGTGTGATCGTATCATGGAAAATCCCGGCGATGGATTCTATGTAAATTACACACCTATTGGTTAGAATTCGCTCCAAAAATTTTTCCATGAGAAAACGGCCTGATTTTCCATACTGGCATTAGGAAAAAGCTGCAAATTCAGAGTTAAAGTTTCTAGTTGTAAATATGCCATATATGGTGGATGAAAGTTCTGTAATCTACATGTACACAAGTCATTCGTGAAAGTTTGTTGAAACCTTGATGCATGTAGCGTGTTCGGAAAATGGAATGTCACTGTGAGGGAAATTATGTAAATTACATTTCTATTGGGAAGTACTCGCTCCATGAGAATTTTTCTGACAAATCTGCCTCCTTTTCAAAACTGGAAGTAGGAAAAACTTTCGAAATGTGAGAAAATGCTTCAATTTGTCAACATGGCTTTTATGGTGGATGAAAGTTCGGTAATCCTTATGCTAACAACTCTGTAGTGAATATTTGTCGAATCCGTGATGCATGTAGCTTTTTTGGAACACGGAATTCCACGATGACGGGTTCTATGTAAATTGCATGTCTATTGGGAAGAACTCGCTCCAAGAGGATCTTTCTGTGGAAACTGCATGATTTTAGAGACTGACATTAGGAGAACACTACTAAATCAGAATAAAATTTCTATGTATAAATATGCACTGTAAGGTGGATTAAAGTTCGTTAATACACATGTTCACAACTCATTAAAGAAGGTTTGTTGAATCCGTGGTGCATGTAACGTGTTCAGAACACGGAATGTCACGGTGATTGAAAGTAGGGAAATTACCTATCTTTTGGGTAGAACTGGCTCCAAGAGCATTTTTCTGCCAAATCTGCCTCATTTTCCAAACTGGCATTCAAACTAACGTGTGAAATCTGAGAAAATTCTTCAAAGTGTCAGTAAGCATTGTATGATGGACGAAAGTGCTGTAATCCAATTGCTAACAACTCTGTAGTGAATGTTTGTCGCATCCGAGATGCATGTAGCGTGTTCGGAACACGGAATTTGACGGTGAGCGAATCCATGTAAATTACATATCTATTGGTTAGAACACGCTTCAGGAGCACTTTACTGGAAAATGTGCCTCAGTTTGGAAACTGGTGTAATGAAAACCCTGCAAAATCTGAGTAAAAGATTTAAGGTGACAATATGTCTTCAATGGGTTTTTAAAGATGTGTAATTCACATGCTGAGAACTCAGCAGTTAATATTTGTTGAATCCGTGGTGCATGGTCCATTTTCGGAACACAGAATGTTACGGTGAAGGTATCTATGAAAATGAGATGTCTATTGGATACAACATGCACCAAGAGAATTTTTCTGCGAAAACAGACTGATTTTCGTAACTGACGTTAGGAAAACCTGCGAAATCTAAGTAAATGTTTCTAGGTCTAAATATGCCTTGAATTGTGGTTGAAAAATCGGTAATCCACATGCTGACGGTCATTAAATAATGTTTGTCGAAGCCGTGATGAATGTAACGTTTTCGGAACACGGAATGTCTCGGTGAGTGAAGCTCTGAAAATAACAATTCTGCTGGATAGAACTCGCTTGAATTGAATGTTTCTGTGAAAATTTCATGATTTTCAAAACTGGATGTAAGGTAAAACCTGCGAAATCAGAATAACTACTTCTAGGTGTAAATATGCCTTGTATGGTGGATGAAAGTTCAGTAATCCACATGCTCACACTCAATAAAGAATGTTTGTCAAACTCGTGTTGCATGTAACGTGTTTGGAATACGGAATGTCATAGTGAAGGAAACAATGTGAGTTACATGTCTATTGGGTAGAACTCGCTTGAAGAGAATTTTTCTGCGAAATGTGCCTCATTTTCAAAAGTGCCTTTAGGAGAACCCTGTGAAATCTGAGAAAATGTTTCTAAGTGTCAATATGCCTTGACTGGTGAATGAAAGTCCGGTAATCCACATGTTAATAACAGTGTAGTAATTTTTTTAAACCGTGATTCATGTAGCGCTTTTGAAAAATGGAATTTCACGGTAATGAAACTATGTAAATTACAATTCTATTGAGTAGAACGATCTAGAAGAGAATTTTTCTGCGAAAATTGCATGATTATCGAATCTGAAGTTTGGAAAAAGCTGCAAAAAGGGAGTAAATATTTGCAGGTGTAAGTGTGCCATTATGTTGCAAGAAAGTTCAGTAATCCACATTTTCACAACATATTAAAGAATCTTTTTCTAATCCGTGATGCATGTAGCGTGTTCAGAACGTGGAATTTAACGGTGATTTAAACAATATAAATGACTTCTCTATTGGGTAGAACTCGCTCCGAGATTGTTTTTCTGTGAAAACTTTGTCATTTTTGAACATGGCGTTTAGAAAACGCTGCAAAATCTAAGAAAATACTTCTAAGAATCAATATTCAATGTATTGTGATGAAAGTTCCTTAAACCACATGCCAACAAATTAGTAGTGAATATTTGTCGAATCCTTTATGCATGTAACATGTTCGGAACACGGAATTTCACGGCCAGGGAATTTATGTAAATTACATTTCCCTTGGTTAGAAATCACTCCAAGAGATTTTTCCTGAGAAATCGGCCTGATTTTCGAAAGTGGCGTTAGGAAAAACCTGCGAACCCAGATTACTAGTTTCTCGGTGTACATCTGCCTTTTATGGTGGATGAAAGTTCGGTAATCCGCATGCTAACTACTCTGTAGTGAATATTTGTCGAATCCGAGATACGTGAAGCGTGTTCGGAACACAGGATATCACGGTGAGCGAATCTATGTAAAATACATGTCTCTTGGGTAGAATTTGCTCTAAGAGTTTTTTCTGAGAAATCTGCCTCATTTTTGAACCTGGCGTTTAAAAATCTCTGCAAAATCAGAGAAAATGCTTCAAAGTGTCAATATGCCTTGTATTGTGATGCAAGATCGTAAAACCACATGCAAACAAATCTGTGGTGAATATTTTTAGAAAGCGTTATGCATGCAGTGTGATCGTATCATGGAAAATCCCGGCGATGGATTCTATGTAAATTACACACCTATTGGTTAGAATTCGCTCCAAAAATTTTTCCATGAGAAAACGGCCTGATTTTCCATACTGGCATTAGGAAAAAGCTGCAAATTCAGAGTTAAAGTTTCTAGTTGTAAATATGCCATATATGGTGGATGAAAGTTCTGTAATCTACATGTACACAAGTCATTCGTGAAAGTTTGTTGAAACCTTGATGCATGTAGCGTGTTCGGAAAATGGAATGTCACTGTGAGGGAAATTATGTAAATTACATTTCTATTGGGAAGTACTCGCTCCATGAGAATTTTTCTGACAAATCTGCCTCCTTTTCAAAACTGGAAGTAGGAAAAACTTTCGAAATGTGAGAAAATGCTTCAATTTGTCAACATGGCTTTTATGGTGGATGAAAGTTCGGTAATCCTTATGCTAACAACTCTGTAGTGAATATTTGTCGAATCCGTGATGCATGTAGCTTTTTTGGAACACGGAATTCCACGATGACGGGTTCTATGTAAATTGCATGTCTATTGGGAAGAACTCGCTCCAAGAGGATCTTTCTGTGGAAACTGCATGATTTTAGAGACTGACATTAGGAGAACACTACTAAATCAGAATAAAATTTCTATGTATAAATATGCACTGTAAGGTGGATTAAAGTTCGTTAATACACATGTTCACAACTCATTAAAGAAGGTTTGTTGAATCCGTGGTGCATGTAACGTGTTCAGAACACGGAATGTCACGGTGATTGAAAGTAGGGAAATTACCTATCTTTTGGGTAGAACTGGCTCCAAGAGCATTTTTCTGCCAAATCTGCCTCATTTTCCAAACTGGCATTCAAACTAACGTGTGAAATCTGAGAAAATTCTTCAAAGTGTCAGTAAGCATTGTATGATGGACGAAAGTGCTGTAATCCAATTGCTAACAACTCTGTAGTGAATGTTTGTCGCATCCGAGATGCATGTAGCGTGTTCGGAACACGGAATTTGACGGTGAGCGAATCCATGTAAATTACATATCTATTGGTTAGAACACGCTTCAGGAGCACTTTACTGGAAAATGTGCCTCAGTTTGGAAACTGGTGTAATGAAAACCCTGCAAAATCTGAGTAAAAGATTTAAGGTGACAATATGTCTTCAATGGGTTTTTAAAGATGTGTAATTCACATGCTGAGAACTCAGCAGTTAATATTTGTTGAATCCGTGGTGCATGGTCCATTTTCGGAACACAGAATGTTACGGTGAAGGTATCTATGAAAATGAGATGTCTATTGGATACAACATGCACCAAGAGAATTTTTCTGCGAAAACAGACTGATTTTCGTAACTGACGTTAGGAAAACCTGCGAAATCTAAGTAAATGTTTCTAGGTCTAAATATGCCTTGAATTGTGGTTGAAAAATCGGTAATCCACATGCTGACGGTCATTAAATAATGTTTGTCGAAGCCGTGATGAATGTAACGTTTTCGGAACACGGAATGTCTCGGTGAGTGAAGCTCTGAAAATAACAATTCTGCTGGATAGAACTCGCTTGAATTGAATGTTTCTGTGAAAATTTCATGATTTTCTAAACTGGATGTAAGGTAAAACCTGCGAAATCAGAATAACTACTTCTAGGTGTAAATATGCCTTGTATGGTGGATGAAAGTTCAGTAATCCACATGCTCACACTCAATAAAGAATGTTTGTCAAACTCGTGTTGCATGTAACGTGTTTGGAATACGGAATGTCATAGTGAAGGAAACAATGTGAGTTACATGTCTATTGGGTAGAACTCGCTTGAAGAGAATTTTTCTGTGAAATGTGCCTCATTTTCAAAAGTGCCTTTAGGAGAACCCTGTGAAATCTGAGAAAATGTTTCTAAGTGTCAATATGCCTTGACTGGTGAATGAAAGTCCGGTAATCCACATGTTAATAACAGTGTAGTAATTTTTTTAAACCGTGATTCATGTAGCGCTTTTGAAAAATGGAATTTCACGGTAATGAAACTATGTAAATTACAATTCTATTGAGTAGAACGATCTAGAAGAGAATTTTTCTGCGAAAATTGCATGATTATCGAATCTGAAGTTTGGAAAAAGCTGCAAAAAGGGAGTAAATATTTGCAGGTGTAAGTGTGCCATTATGTTGCAAGAAAGTTCAGTAATCCACATTTTCACAACATATTAAAGAATCTTTTTCTAATCCGTGATGCATGTAGCGTGTTCAGAACGTGGAATTTAACGGTGATTTAAACAATATAAATGACTTCTCTATTGGGTAGAACTCGCTCCGAGATTGTTTTTCTGCGAAAACTTTGTCATTTTTGAACATGGCGTTTAGAAAACGCTGCAAAATCTAAGAAAATACTTCTAAGAATCAATATTCAATGTATTGTGATGAAAGTTCCTTAAACCACATGCCAACAAATTAGTAGTGAATATTTGTCGAATCCTTTATGCATGTAACATGTTCGGAACACGGAATTTCACGGCCAGGGAATTTATGTAAATTACATTTCCCTTGGTTAGAAATCACTCCAAGAGATTTTTCCTGAGAAATCGGCCTGATTTTCGAAAGTGGCGTTAGGAAAAACCTGCGAACCCAGATTACTAGTTTCTCGGTGTACATCTGCCTTTTATGGTGGATGAAAGTTCGGTAATCCGCATGCTAACTACTCTGTAGTGAATATTTGTCGAATCCGAGATACGTGAAGCGTGTTCGGAACACAGGATATCACGGTGAGCGAATCTATGTAAAATACATGTCTCTTGGGTAGAATTTGCTCTAAGAGTTTTTTCTGAGAAATCTGCCTCATTTTTGAACCTGGCGTTTAAAAATCTCTGCAAAATCAGAGAAAATGCTTCAAAGTGTCAATATGCCTTGTATTGTGATGCAAGATCGTAAAACCACATGCAAACAAATCTGTGGTGAATATTTTTAGAAAGCGTTATGCATGCAGTGTGATCGTATCATGGAAAATCCCGGCCATGGATTCTATGTAAATTACACACCTATTGGTTAGAATTCGCTCCAAAAATTTTTCCATGAGAAAACGGCCTGATTTTCCATACTGGCATTAGGAAAAAGCTGCAAATTCAGAGTTAAAGTTTCTAGTTGTAAATATGCCATATATGGTGGATGAAAGTTCTGTAATCTACATGTACACAAGTCATTCGTGAAAGTTTGTTGAAACCTTGATGCATGTAGCGTGTTCGGAAAATGGAATGTCACTGTGAGGGTAATTATGTAAATTACATTTCTATTGGGAAGTACTCGCTCCACGAGAATTTTTCTGACAAATCTGCCTCCTTTTCAAAACTGGAATTAGGAAAAACTTTCGAAATGTGAGAAAATGCTTCAAATTGTCAACATGGCTTTTATGGTGGATGAAAGTTCGGTAATCCTTATGCTAACAACTCTGTAGTGAATATTTGTCGAATCCGTGATGCATGTAGCTTATTCGGAACACGGAATTCCACGATGACGGGTTCTATGTAAATTGCATGTCTATTGGGTAGAACTCGCTCCAAGAGGATCTTTCTGTGGAAACTGCATGATTTTAGGGACTGACATTAGGAGAATAATACTAAATCAGAATAAAATTTCTATGTATAATTATGCACTGTAAGGTGGATTAAAGTTCATTAATACACATGTTCACAACTCATTAAAGAAGGTTTGTTGAATCCGTGGTGCATGTAATGTGTTCAGAACACGGAATGTCACGGTGACTGAAAGTAGGGAAATTACCTATCTTTTGGGTAGAACTGGCTCCAAGAGCATTTTTCTGCCAAATCTGCCTCATTATCAAAACTGGCGTTCAAACTAACGTGTGAAATCTGAGAAAATTCTTCAAAGTGTCAGTAAGCCTTGTATGGTGGACGAAAGTGCTGTAATCCACTTGCTAACAACTCTGTAGTGAATATTTGTTGCATCCGAGATGCATGAAGCGTGTTCGGACCACGGAATTTGACGGTGAGCGAATCCATGTAAATTACATGTCTATTGGTTAGTACCCGCTCCAAGAGGTTTTTGCCGCAAAATCTGCCTCATTTTCGAAACTGGCATTTTGAAAGCTCTGTGAAATCAGAGAAAAATCTTCTAAGCATCTATATGCCTACTACTGTGATGAAAGTCCTGTAATCCACATGCAAACAACTCTGTAGTGTATTTTTTCGAATCTTTTGTGCATGTAGCATGTTCGAAACATGTAATTTCACAGCGGGAGAATCTATGTAATTTACATATCTATTGGGTAGAACACGCTCCAACAGTTTTTTCCTTTGAAAACTGCCTGATTTTCGAAACTGGTATTAGGAAATATCTGCGAACTCAGTGTTAATGTTTCTAGGTGTCAATATGCCATGTATGGTGGATGAAAGTTTTGTAATACACATGTACACAACTCATTAAGAATGTTTGTCAAATCTGTGATGTGTGTAGCTCGTTCGGAACATGGACTGTCACGGTGAGGCAAACTATGTAAATTACATATCTATTGGTTAGAACACGCTTCAGGAGCATTTTACTGGAAAATGTGCCTCAGTTTGGAAACTGGTGTAATGAAAACCCTGGAAAATCTGAGTAAAAGATTTAAGGTGACAATATGTCTTCAATGGGTTATTAAAGATGTGTAATTCACATGCTGAGAACTCAGCAGTGAATATTTGTTGAATCCGTGGTGCATGGTCCATTTTCGGAACACGGAATATTACGGTGAAGGTATCTATGAAAATGAGATGTCTATTGGATACAACATGCACCAAGAGAATTTTTCTGCGAAAACTGCCTGATTTTCGTAACTGACGTTAGGAAAACCTGCGAAATCTAAGTAAATGTTTCTAGGTCTAAATATGCCTTGAATTGTGGTTCAAAAATCGGTAATCCACATGCTGACGGTCATTAAATAATGTTTGTCGAAGCCGTGATGAATGTAACGTTTTCGGAACACGGAATGTCTCGGTGAGTGAAGCTCTGAAAATAACAATTCTGCTGGATAGAACTCGCTTGAATTGAATGTTTCTGTGAAAATTTCATGATTTTCAAAACTGGATGTAAGGAAAAACCTGCGAAATCAGAATAACTACTTCTAGATGTAAATATGCCTTGTATGGTGGATGAAAGTTCAGTAATCCACATGATCACACTCAATAAAGAATGTTTGTCGAACTCGTGTTGCATGTAACGTGTTTGGAATACGGAATGTCATAGTGAAGGAAACAATGTGAGTTACATGTCTATTGGGTAGAACTCGCTTGAAGAGAATTTTTCTGCGAAATGTGCCTCATTTTCAAAAGTGCCTTTAGGAGAACCCTGTGAAATCTGAGAAAATGTTTCTAAGTGTCAATATGCCTTGACTGGTGAATGAAAGTCCGGTAATCCACATGTTAATAACAGTGTAGTAATTTTTTTAAACCGTGATTCATGTAGCGCTTTTGAAAAATGGAATTTCACAGTAATGAAACTATGTAAATTACAATTCTATTGAGTAGAACGATCTAGAAGAGAATTTTTCTGCGAAAATTGCATGATTATCGAATCTGAAGTTTGGAAAAAGCTGCAAAAAGGGAGTAAATATTTGCAGGTGTAAGTGTGCCATTATGTTGCAAGAAAGTTCAGTAATCCACATTTTCACAACATATTAAAGAATCTTTTTCTAATCCGTGATGCATGTAGCGTGTTCAGAACGTGGAATTTCACGGTGATTGAAACAATGTAAATGACTTCTCTATTGGGTAGAACTCGCTCCGAGATTGTTTTTCTGCGAAAACTTTGTCATTTTTGAACATGGCGTTTAGAAAACGCTGCAAAATCTGAGAAAATACTTCTAAGAATCAATATTCAATGTATTGTGATGAAAGTTCCTTAAACCACATGCCAACAAATTAGTAGTGAATATTTGTCGAATCCTTTATGCATGTAACATGTTCGGAACACGGAATTTCACGGCCAGGGAATTTATGTAAATTACATTTCCCTTGGTTAGAAATCACTCCAAGAGATTTTTCCTGAGAAATCGGCCTGATTTTCGAAAGTGGCGTTAGGAAAAACCTGCGAACCCAGATTACTAGTTTCTCGGTGTACATCTGCCTTTTATGGTGGATGAAAGTTCGGTAATCCGCATGCTAACTACTCTGTAGTGAATATTTGTCGAATCCGAGATACGTGAAGTGTGTTCGGAACACAGAATATCACGGTGAGCGAATCTATGTAAAATACATGTCTCTTGGGTAGAATTTGCTCTAAAATTTTTTCTGAGAAATCTGCCTCATTTTTGAACCTGGCGTTTAAAAATATCTGCAAAATCAGAGAAAATGCTTCAGAGTGTCAATATGCCTTGTATTGTGATGCAAGATCGTAAAACCACATGCAAACAAATCTGTGGTGAATATTTTTAGAAAGCGTTATGCATGCAGTGTGATCGTATCATGGAAAATCCCGGCGATGGATTCTATGTAAATTACACACCTATTGGTTAGAATTCGCTCCAAAAATTTTTCCATGAGAAAACGGCCTGATTTTCCATACTGGCATTAGGAAAAAGCTGCAAATTCAGAGTTAAAGTTTCTAGTTGTAAATATGCCATATATGGTGGATGAAAGTTCTGTAATCTACATGTACACAAGTCATTCGTGAAAGTTTGTTGAAACCTTGATGCATGTAGTGTGTTCAGAAAATGGAATGTCACTGTGAGGGAAATTATGTAAATTACATTTCAATTGGGAAGTACTCGCTCCACGAGAATTTTTCTGACAAATCTGCCTCCTTTTCAAAACTGGAATTAGGAAAAACTTTCGAAATGTGAGAAAATGCTTCAATTTGTCAACATGGCTTTTATGGTGGATGAAAGTTCGGTAATACTTATGCTAACAACTCTGAAGTGAATATTTGTCGAATCCGTGATGCATGTAGCTTTTTTGGAACACGGAATTCCACGATGACGGGTTCTATGTAAATTGCATGTCTATTGGGTAGAACTCGCTCCAAGAGGATCTTTCTGTGGAAACTGCATGATTTTAGAGACTGACATTAGGAGAACACTACTAAATCAGAATAAAATTTCTATGTATAAATATGCACTGTAAGGTGGATTAAAGTTCGTTAATACACATGTTCACAACTCATTAAAGAAGGTTTGTTGAATCCGTGGTGCATGTAACATGTTCAGAACACGGAATGTCACGGTGATTGAAAGTAGGGAAATTACCTATCTTTTGGGTAGAACTGGCTCCAAGAGCATTTTTCTGCCAAATCTGCCTCATTTTCAAAACTGGCGTTCAAACTAACGTGTGAAATCTGAGAAAATTCTTCAAAGTGTCAGTAAGCCTTGTATGGTGGACGAAAGTGCTGTAATCCACTTGCTAACAACTCTGTAGTGAATGTTTGTCGCATCCGAGATGCATGTAGCGTGTTCGGAACACGGAATTTGACGGTGAGCGAATCCATGTAAATTACATGTCTATTGGTTAGAACCCGCTCCAAGAGGTTTTTGCCGCGAAATCTGCCTCATTTCCGAAACTGGCATTTTGAAAGCTCTGTGAAATCAGAGAAAAAGCTTCTAAGCATCGATATGCCTACTACTGTGATGAAAGTCCTGTAATCCACATGCAAACAACTCTGTAGTGTATTTTTTCGAATCTTTTCTTCATGCAGCATGTTCGAAAAATGTAATTTCACAGCGGGAGAATCTATTTAATTTACATATCTATTGGGTAGAACACGCTCCAACAGTTTTTTCCTTTGAAAACTGCCTGATTTTCGAAACTGGTATTAGGAAATATCTGCGAACTCAGTGTTAATGTTTCTAGGTGTCAATATGCCATGTATGGTGGTTGAAAGTTCTGTAATACACATGTACACAACTCATTAAGAATGTTTGTCAAATCTGTGATGTGTGTAGCTCGTTCGGAACATGGACTGTCACGGTGAGGCAAACTATGTAAATTACATATCTATTGGTTAGAACACGCTTCAGGAGCATTTTACTGGGAAATGTGCCTCAGTTTGGAAACTGGTGTAATGAAAACCCTGCAAAATCTGAGTAAATGCTTTAAGGTGACAATATGTCTTCAATGGGTTATTAAAGATGTGTAATTCACATGCTGAGAACTCAGCAGTGAATATTTGTTGAATCCGTGGTGCATGGTCCATTTTTGGAACACGGAATGTTACGGTGAAGGTATCTATGAAAATGAGATGTCTATTGGATACAACATGCACCAAGAGAATTTTTCTGCGAAAACTGCCTGATTTTCGTAACTGACGTTAGGAAAACCTGCGAAATCTAAGTAAATGTTTCTAGGTCTAAATATGCCTTGAATTGTGGTTGAAAAATCGGTAATCCACATGCTGACGGTCATTAAATAATGTTTGTCGAAGCCGTGATGAATGTAACGTTTTCGGAACACGGAATGTCTCGGTGAGTGAAGCTCTGAAAATAACAATTCTGCTGGATAGAACTCGCTTGAATTGAATGTTTCTGTGAAAATTTCATGATTTTCAAAACTGGATGTAAGGAAAAACCTGCGAAATCAGAATAACTACTTCTAGATGTAAATATGCCTTGTATGGTGGATGAAAGTTCAGTAATCCACATGCTCACACTCAATAAAGAATGTTTGTCAAACTCGTGTTGCATGTAACGTGTTTGGAATACGGAATGTCATAGTGAAGGAAACAATGTGAGTTACATGTCTATTGGGTAGAACTCGCTTGAAGAGAATTTTTCTGCGAAATGTGCCTCATTTTCAAAAGTGCCTTTAGGAGAACCCTGTGAAATCTGAGAAAATGTTTCTAAGTGTCAATATGCCTTGACTGGTGAATGAAAGTCCGGTAATCCACATGTTAATAACAGTGTAGTAATTTTTTTAAACCGTGATTCATGTAGCGCTTTTGAAAAATGGAATTTCACGGTAATGAAACTATGTAAATTACAATTCTATTGAGTAGAACGATCTAGAAGAGAATTTTTCTGCGAAAATTGCATGATTATCGAATCTGAAGTTTGGAAAAAGCTGCAAAAAGGGAGTAAATATTTGCAGGTGTAAGTGTGCCATTATGTTGCAAGAAAGTTCAGTAATCCACATTTTCACAACATATTAAAGAATCTTTTTCTAATCCGTGATGCATGTAGCGTGTTCAGAACGTGGAATTTAACGGTGATTTAAACAATATAAATGACTTCTCTATTGGGTAGAACTCGCTCCGAGATTGTTTTTCTGTGAAAACTTTGTCATTTTTGAACATGGCGTTTAGAAAACGCTGCAAAATCTAAGAAAATACTTCTAAGAATCAATATTCAATGTATTGTGATGAAAGTTCCTTAAACCACATGCCAACAAATTAGTAGTGAATATTTGTCGAATCCTTTATGCATGTAACATGTTCGGAACACGGAATTTCACGGCCAGGGAATTTATGTAAATTACATTTCCCTTGGTTAGAAATCACTCCAAGAGATTTTTCCTGAGAAATCGGCCTGATTTTCGAAAGTGGCGTTAGGAAAAACCTGCGAACCCAGATTACTAGTTTCTCGGTGTACATCTGCCTTTTATGGTGGATGAAAGTTCGGTAATCCGCATGCTAACTACTCTGTAGTGAATATTTGTCGAATCCGAGATACGTGAAGCGTGTTCGGAACACAGGATATCACGGTGAGCGAATCTATGTAAAATACATGTCTCTTGGGTAGAATTTGCTCTAAGAGTTTTTTCTGAGAAATCTGCCTCATTTTTGAACCTGGCGTTTAAAAATCTCTGCAAAATCAGAGAAAATGCTTCAAAGTGTCAATATGCCTTGTATTGTGATGCAAGATCGTAAAACCACATGCAAACAAATCTGTGGTGAATATTTTTAGAAAGCGTTATGCATGCAGTGTGATCGTATCATGGAAAATCCCGGCGATGGATTCTATGTAAATTACACACCTATTGGTTAGAATTCGCTCCAAAAATTTTTCCATGAGAAAACGGCCTGATTTTCCATACTGGCATTAGGAAAAAGCTGCAAATTCAGAGTTAAAGTTTCTAGTTGTAAATATGCCATATATGGTGGATGAAAGTTCTGTAATCTACATGTACACAAGTCATTCGTGAAAGTTTGTTGAAACCTTGATGCATGTAGCGTGTTCGGAAAATGGAATGTCACTGTGAGGGAAATTATGTAAATTACATTTCTATTGGGAAGTACTCGCTCCATGAGAATTTTTCTGACAAATCTGCCTCCTTTTCAAAACTGGAAGTAGGAAAAACTTTCGAAATGTGAAAAAATGCTTCAATTTGTCAACATGGCTTTTATGGTGGATGAAAGTTCGGTAATCCTTATGCTAACAACTCTGTAGTGAATATTTGTCGAATCCGTGATGCATGTAGCTTTTTTGGAACACGGAATTCCACGATGACGGGTTCTATGTAAATTGCATGTCTATTGGGAAGAACTCGCTCCAAGAGGATCTTTCTGTGGAAACTGCATGATTTTAGAGACTGACATTAGGAGAACACTACTAAATCAGAATAAAATTTCTATGTATAAATATGCACTGTAAGGTGGATTAAAGTTCGTTAATACACATGTTCACAACTCATTAAAGAAGGTTTGTTGAATCCGTGGTGCATGTAACGTGTTCAGAACACGGAATGTCACGGTGATTGAAAGTAGGGAAATTACCTATCTTTTGGGTAGAACTGGCTCCAAGAGCATTTTTCTGCCAAATCTGCCTCATTTTCCAAACTGGCATTCAAACTAACGTGTGAAATCTGAGAAAATTCTTCAAAGTGTCAGTAAGCATTGTATGATGGACGAAAGTGCTGTAATCCAATTGCTAACAACTCTGTAGTGAATGTTTGTCGCATCCGAGATGCATGTAGCGTGTTCGGAACACGGAATTTGACGGTGAGCGAATCCATGTAAATTACATGTCTATTGGTTAGAACCCGCTCCAAGAGGTTTTTGCCGCGAAATCTGCCTCATTTTCGAAACTGGCAATTTGAAAGCTCTGTGAAATCAGAGAAAAAGCTTCTAAGCATCTATATGCCTACTACTGTGATGAAAGTCCTGTAATCCACATGCAAACAACTCTGTAGTGTATTTTTTCGAATCTTTTGTGCATGTAGCATGTTCGAAACATGTAATTTCACAGCGGGAGAATCTATGTAATTTACATATCTATTGGGTAGAACACGCTCCAACAGTTTTTTCCTTTGAAAACTGCCTGATTTTCGAAACTGGTATTAGGAAATATCTGCGAACTCAGTGTTAATGTTTCTAGGTGTCAATATGCCATGTATGGTGGATGAAAGTTTTGTAATACACATGTACACAACTCATTAAGTATGTTTGTCAAATCTGTGATGTGTGTAGCTCGTTCGGAACATGGACTGTCACGGTGAGGCAAACTATGTAAATTACATATCTATTGGTTAGAACACGCTTCAGGAGCATTTTACTGGAAAATGTGCCTCAGTTTGGAAACTGGTGTAATGAAAACCCTGGAAAATCTGAGTAAAAGATTTAAGGTGACAATATGTCTTCAATGGGTTATTAAAGATGTGTAATTCACATGCTGAGAACTCAGCAGTGAATATTTGTTGAATCCGTGGTGCATGGTCCATTTTCGGAACACGGAATATTACGGTGAAGGTATCTATGAAAATGAGATGTCTATTGGATACAACATGCACCAAGAGAATTTTTCTGCGAAAACTGCCTGATTTTCGTAACTGACGTTAGGAAAACCTGCGAAATCTAAGTAAATGTTTCTAGGTCTATATATGCCTTGAATTGTGGTTCAAAAATCGGTAATCCACATGCTGACGGTCATTAAATAATGTTTGTCGAAGCCGTGATGAATGTAACGTTTTCGGAACACGGAATGTCTCGGTGAGTGAAGCTCTGAAAATAACAATTCTGCTGGATAGAACTCGCTTGAATTGAATGTTTCTGTGAAAATTTCATGATTTTCAAAACTGGATGTAAGGAAAAACCTGCGAAATCAGAATAACTACTTCTAGATGTAAATATGCCTTGTATGGTGGATGAAAGTTCAGTAATCCACATGATCACACTCAATAAAGAATGTTTGTCGAACTTGTGTTGCATGTAACGTGTTTGGAATACGGAATGTCATAGTGAAGGAAACAATGTGAGTTACATGTCTATTGGGTAGAACTAGCTTGAAGAGAATTTTTCTGCGAAATGTGCCTCATTTTCAAAAGTGCCTTTAGGAGAACCCTGTGAAATCTGAGAAAATGTTTCTAAGTGTCAATATGCCTTGACTGGTGAATGAAAGTCCTGTAATCCACATGTTAATAACAGTGTAGTAATTTTTTTAAACCGTGATTCATGTAGCGCTTTTGAAAAATGGAATTTCACAGTAATGAAACTATGTAAATTACAATTCTATTGAGTAGAACGATCTAGAAGAAAATTTTTCTGCGAAAATTGCATGATTATCGAATCTGAAGTTTGGAAAAAGCTGCAAAAAGGGAGTAAATATTTGCAGGTGTAAGTGTGCCATTATGTTGCAAGAAAGTTCAGTAATCCACATTTTCACAACATATTAAAGAATCTTTTTCTAATCCGTGATGCATGTAGCGTGTTCAGAACGTGGAATTTCACGGTGATTGAAACAATGTAAATGACTTCTCTATTGGGTAGAACTCGCTCCGAGATTGTTTTTCTGCGAAAACTTTGTCATTTTTGAACATGGCATTTAGAAAACGCTGCAAAATCTGAGAAAATACTTCTAAGAATCAATATTCAATGTATTGTGATGAAAGTTCCTTAAACCACATGCCAACAAATTAGTAGTGAATATTTGTCGAATCCTTTATGCATGTAACATGTTCGGAACACGGAATTTCACGGCCAGGGAATTTATGTAAATTACATTTCCCTTGGTTAGAAATCACTCCAAGAGATTTTTCCTGAGAAATCGGCCTGATTTTCGAAAGTGGCGTTAGGAAAAACCTGCGAACCCAGATTACTAGTTTCTCGGTGTACATCTGCCTTTTATGGTGGATGAAAGTTCGGTAATCCGCATGCTAACTACTCTGTAGTGAATATTTGTCGAATCCGAGATACGTGAAGTGTGTTCGGAACACAGAATATCACGGTGAGCGAATCTATGTAAAATACATGTCTCTTGGGTAGAATTTGCTCTAAAATTTTTTTCTGAGAAATCTGCCTCATTTTTGAACCTGGCGTTTGAAAATCTCTGCAAAATCAGAGAAAATGCTTCAGAGTGTCAATATGCCTTGTATTGTGATGCAAGATCGTAAAACCACATGCAAACAAATCTGTGGTGAATATTTTTAGAAAGCGTTATGCATGCAGTGTGATTGTATCATGGAAAATCCCGGCGATGGATTCTATGTAAATTACACACCTATTGGTTAGAATTCGCTCCAAAAATTTTTCCATGAGAAAACGGCCTGATTTTCCATACTGGCATTAGGAAAAAGCTGCAAATTCAGAGTTAAAGTTTCTAGTTGTAAATATGCCATATATGGTGGATGAAAGTTCTGTAATCTACATGTACACAAGTCATTCGTGAAAGTTTGTTGAAACCTTGATGCATGTAGCGTGTTCGGAAAATGGAATGTCACTGTGAGGGAAATTATGTAAATTACATTTCAATTGGGAAGTACTCGCTCCACGAGAATTTTTCTGACAAATCTGCCTCCTTTTCAAAACTGGAATTAGGAAAACTTTCGAAATGTGAGAAAATGCTTCAATTTGTCAACATGGCTTTTATGGTGGATGAAAGTTCGGTAATCCTTATGCTAACAACTCTGTAGTGAATATTTGTCGAATCCGTGATGCATGTAGCTTTTTTGGAACACGGAATTCCACGATGACGGGTTCTATGTAAATTGCATGTCTATTGGGTAGAACTCGCTCCAAGAGGATCTTTCTGTGGAAACTGCATGATTTTAGAGACTGACATTAGGAGAACACTACTAAATCAGAATAAAATTTCTATGTATAAATATGCACTGTAAGGTGGATTAAAGTTCGTTAATACACATGTTCACAACTCATTAAAGAAGGTTTGTTGAATCCGTGGTGCATGTAACGTGTTCAGAACACGGAATGTCACGGTGATTGAAAGTAGGGAAATTACCTATCTTTTGGGTAGAACTGGCTCCAAGAGCATTTTTCTGCCAAATCTGCCTCATTTTCAAAACTGGCGTTCAAACTAACGTGTGAAATCTGAGAAAATTCTTCAAAGTGTCAGTAAGCCTTGTATGGTGGACGAAAGTGCTGTAATCCACTTGCTAACAACTCTGTAGTGAATGTTTGTCGCATCCGAGATGCATGTAGCGTGTTCGGAACACGGAATTTGACGGTGAGTGAATCCATGTAAATTACATGTCTATTGGTTAGAACCCGCTCCAAGAGGTTTTTGCCGCGAAATCTGCCTCATTTCCGAAACTGGCATTTTGAAAGCTCTGTGAAATCAGAGAAAAAGCTTCTAAGCATCGATATGCCTACTACTGTGATGAAAGTCCTGTAATCCACATGCAAACAACTCTGTAGTGTATTTTTTCGAATCTTTTCTTCATGCAGCATGTTCGAAACATGTAATTTCACAGCGGGAGAATCTATTTAATTTACATATCTATTGGGTAGAACACGCTCCAACAGTTTTTTCCTTTGAAAACTGCCTGATTTTCGAAACTGGTATTAGGAAATATCTGCGAACTCAGTGTTAATGTTTCTAGGTGTCAATATGCCATGTATGGTGGTTGAAAGTTCTGTAATACACATGTACACAACTCATTAAGAATGTTTGTCAAATCTGTGATGTGTGTAGCTCGTTCAGAACATGGACTGTCACGGTGAGGCAAACTATGTAAATTACATATCTATTGGTTAGAACACGCTTCAGGAGCATTTTACTGGAAAATGTGCCTCAGTTTGGAAACTGGTGTAATGAAAACCCTGCAAAATCTGAGTAAATGCTTTAAGGTGACAATATGTCTTCAATGGGTTATTAAAGATGTGTAATTCACATGCTGAGAACTCAGCAGTGAATATTTGTTGAATCCGTGGTGCATGGTCCATTTTTGGAACACGGAATGTTACGGTGAAGGTATCTATGAAAATGAGATGTCTATTGGATACAACATGCACCAAGAGAATTTTTCTGCGAAAACTGCCTGATTTTCGTAACTGACGTTAGGAAAACCTGCGAAATCTAAGTAAATGTTTCTAGGTCTAAATATGCCTTGAATTGTGGTTGAAAAATCGGTAATCCACATGCTGACGGTCATTAAATAATGTTTGTCGAAGCCGTGATGAATGTAACGTTTTCGGAACACGGAATGTCTCGGTGAGTGAAGCTCTGAAAATAACAATTCTGCTGGATAGAACTCGCTTGAATTGAATGTTTCTGTGAAAATTTCATGATTTTCAAAACTGGATGTAAGGAAAAACCTGCGAAATCAGAATAACTACTTCTAGATGTAAATATGCCTTGTATGGTGGATGAAAGTTCAGTAATCCACATGCTCACACTCAATAAAGAATGTTTGTCAAACTCGTGTTGCATGTAACGTGTTTGGAATACGGAATGTCATAGTGAAGGAAACAATGTGAGTTACATGTCTATTGGGTAGAACTCGCTTGAAGAGAATTTTTCTGCGAAATGTGCCTCATTTTCAAAAGTGCCTTTAGGAGAACCCTGTGAAATCTGAGAAAATGTTTCTAAGTGTCAATATGCCTTGACTGGTGCATGAAAGTCCGGTAATCCACATGTTAATAACAGTGTAGTAATTTTTTTAAACCGTGATTCATGTAGCGCTTTTGAAAAATGGAATTTCACGGTAATGAAACTATGTAAATTACAATTCTATTGAGTAGAACGATCTAGAAGAGAATTTTTCTGCGAAAATTGCATGATTATCGAATCTGAAGTTTGGAAAAAGCTGCAAAAAGGGAGTAAATATTTGCAGGTGTAAGTGTGCCATTATGTTGCAAGAAAGTTCAGTAATCCACATTTTCACAACATATTAAAGAATCTTTTTCTAATCCGTGATGCATGTAGCGTGTTCAGAACGTGGAATTTAACGGTGATTTAAACAATATAAATGACTTCTCTATTGGGTAGAACTCGCTCCGAGATTGTTTTTCTGCGAAAACTTTGTCATTTTTGAACATGGCGTTTAGAAAATGCTGCAAAATCTAAGAAAATACTTCTAAGAATCAATATTCAATGTATTGTGATGAAAGTTCCTTAAACCACATGCCAACAAATTAGTAGTGAATATTTGTCGAATCCTTTATGCATGTAACATGTTCGGAACACGGAATTTCACGGCCAGGGAATTTATGTAAATTACATTTCCCTTGGTTAGAAATCACTCCAAGAGATTTTTCCTGAGAAATCGGCCTGATTTTCGAAAGTGGCGTTAGGAAAAACCTGCGAACCCAGATTACTAGTTTCTCGGTGTACATCTGCCTTTTATGGTGGATGAAAGTTCGGTAATCCGCATGCTAACTACTCTGTAGTGAATATTTGTCGAATCCGAGATACGTGAAGCGTGTTCGGAACACAGGATATCACGGTGAGCGAATCTATGTAAAATACATGTCTCTTGGGTAGAATTTGCTCTAAGAGTTTTTTCTGAGAAATCTGCCTCATTTTTGAACCTGGCGTTTAAAAATCTCTGCAAAATCAGAGAAAATGCTTCAAAGTGTCAATATGCCTTGTATTGTGATGCAAGATCGTAAAACCACATGCAAACAAATCTGTGGTGAATATTTTTAGAAAGCGTTATGCATGCAGTGTGATCGTATCATGGAAAATCCCGGCCATGGATTCTATGTAAATTACACACCTATTGGTTAGAATTCGCTCCAAAAATTTTTCCATGAGAAAACGGCCTGATTTTCCATACTGGCATTAGGAAAAAGCTGCAAATTCAGAGTTAAAGTTTCTAGTTGTAAATATGCCATATATGGTGGATGAAAGTTCTGTAATCTACATGTACACAAGTCATTCGTGAAAGTTTGTTGAAACCTTGATGCATGTAGCGTGTTCGGAAAATGGAATGTCACTGTGAGGGAAATTATGTAAATTACATTTCTATTGGGAAGTACTCGCTCCATGAGAATTTTTCTGACAAATCTGCCTCCTTTTCAAAACTGGAAGTAGGAAAAACATTCGAAATGTGAGAAAATGCTTCAATTTGTCAACATGGCTTTTATGGTGGATGAAAGTTCGGTAATCCTTATGCTAACAACTCTGTAGTGAATATTTGTCGAATCCGTGATGCATGTAGCTTTTTTGGAACACGGAATTCCACGATGACGGGTTCTATGTAAATTGCATGTCTATTGGGAAGAACTCGCTCCAAGAGGATCTTTCTGTGGAAACTGCATGATTTTAGAGACTGACATTAGGAGAACACTACTAAATCAGAATAAAATTTCTATGTATAAATATGCACTGTAAGGTGGATTAAAGTTCGTTAATACACATGTTCACAACTCATTAAAGAAGGTTTGTTGAATCCGTGGTGCATGTAACGTGTTCAGAACACGGAATGTCACGGTGATTGAAAGTAGGGAAATTACCTATCTTTTGGGTAGAACTGGCTCCAAGAGCATTTTTCTGCCAAATCTGCCTCATTTTCCAAACTGGCATTCAAACTAACGTGTGAAATCTGAGAAAATTCTTCAAAGTGTCAGTAAGCATTGTATGATGGACGAAAGTGCTGTAATCCAATTGCTAACAACTCTGTAGTGAATGTTTGTCGCATCCGAGATGCATGTAGCGTGTTCGGAACACGGAATTTGACGGTGAGCGAATCCATGTAAATTACATATCTATTGGTTAGAACACGCTTCAGGAGCACTTTACTGGAAAATGTGCCTCAGTTTGGAAACTGGTGTAATGAAAACCCTGGAAAATCTGAGTAAAAGATTTAAGGTGACAATATGTCTTCAATGGGTTATTAAAGATGTGTAATTCACATGCTGAGAACTCAGCAGTGAATATTTGTTGAATCCGTGGTGCATGGTCCATTTTCGGAACACGGAATATTACGGTGAAGGTATCTATGAAAATGAGATGTCTATTGGATACAACATGCACCAAGAGAATTTTTCTGCGAAAACTGCCTGATTTTCGTAACTGACGTTAGGAAAACCTGCGAAATCTAAGTAAATGTTTCTAGGTCTATATATGCCTTGAATTGTGGTTCAAAAATCGGTAATCCACATGCTGACGGTCATTAAATAATGTTTGTCGAAGCCGTGATGAATGTAACGTTTTCGGAACACGGAATGTCTCGGTGAGTGAAGCTCTGAAAATAACAATTCTGCTGGATAGAACTCGCTTGAATTGAATGTTTCTGTGAAAATTTCATGATTTTCAAAACTGGATGTAAGGAAAAACCTGCGAAATCAGAATAACTACTTCTAGATGTAAATATGCCTTGTATGGTGGATGAAAGTTCAGTAATCCACATGATCACACTCAATAAAGAATGTTTGTCGAACTCGTGTTGCATGTAACGTGTTTGGAATACGGAATGTCATAGTGAAGGAAACAATGTGAGTTACATGTCTATTGGGTAGAACTCGCTTGAAGAGAATTTTTCTGCGAAATGTGCCTCATTTTCAAAAGTGCCTTTAGGAGAACCCTGTGAAATCTGAGAAAATGTTTCTAAGTGTCAATATGCCTTGACTGGTGAATGAAAGTCCGGTAATCCACATGTTAATAACAGTGTAGTAATTTTTTTAAACCGTGATTCATGTAGCGCTTTTGAAAAATGGAATTTCACAGTAATGAAACTATGTAAATTACAATTCTATTGAGTAGAACGATCTAGAAGAAAATTTTTCTGCGAAAATTGCATGATTATCGAATCTGAAGTTTGGAAAAAGCTGCAAAAAGGGAGTAAATATTTGCAGGTGTAAGTGTGCCATTATGTTGCAAGAAAGTTCAGTAATCCACATTTTCACAACATATTAAAGAATCTTTTTCTAATCCGTGATGCATGTAGCGTGTTCAGAACGTGGAATTTCACGGTGATTGAAACAATGTAAATGACTTCTCTATTGGGTAGAACTCGCTCCGAGATTGTTTTTCTGCGAAAACTTTGTCATTTTTGAACATGGCGTTTAGAAAACGCTGCAAAATCTGAGAAAATACTTCTAAGAATCAATATTCAATGTATTGTGATGAAAGTTCCTTAAACCACATGCCAACAAATTAGTAGTGAATATTTGTCGAATCCTTTATGCATGTAACATGTTCGGAACACGGAATTTCACGGCCAGGGAATTTATGTAAATTACATTTCCCTTGGTTAGAAATCACTCCAAGAGATTTTTCCTGAGAAATCGGCCTGATTTTCGAAAGTGGCGTTAGGAAAAACCTGCGAACCCAGATTACTAGTTTCTCGGTGTACATCTGCCTTTTATGGTGGATGAAAGTTCGGTAATCCGCATGCTAACTACTCTGTAGTGAATATTTGTCGAATCCGAGATACGTGAAGTGTGTTCAGAACACAGAATATCACGGTGAGCGAATCTATGTAAAATACATGTCTCTTGGGTAGAATTTGCTCGAAGAGTTTTTTCTGAGAAATCTGCCTCATTTTTGAACCTGGCGTTTGAAAATCTCTGCAAAATCAGAGAAAATGCTTCAGAGTGTCAATATGCCTTGTATTGTGATGCAAGATCGTAAAACCACATGCAAACAAATCTGTGGTGAATATTTTTAGAAAGCGTTATGCATGCAGTGTGATCGTATCATGGAAAATCCCGGCGATGGATTCTATGTAAATTACACACCTATTGGTTAGAATTCGCTCCAAAAATTTTTCCATGAGAAAACGGCCTGATTTTCCATACTGGCATTAGGAAAAAGCTGCAAATTCAGAGTTAAAGTTTCTAGTTGTAAATATGCCATATATGGTGGATGAAAGTTCTGTAATCTACATGTACACAAGTCATTCGTGAAAGTTTGTTGAAACCTTGATGCATGTAGCGTGTTCGGAAAATGGAATGTCACTGTGAGGGAAATTATGTAAATTACATTTCAATTGGGAAGTACTCGCTCCACGAGAATTTTTCTGACAAATCTGCCTCCTTTTCAAAACTGGAATTAGGAAAAACTTTCGAAATGTGAGAAAATGCTTCAATTTGTCAACATGGCTTTTATGGTGGATGAAAGTTCGGTAATCCTTATGCTAACAACTCTGTAGTGAATATTTGTCGAATCCGTGATGCATGTAGCTTTTTTGGAACACGGAATTCCACGATGACGGGTTCTATGTAAATTGCATGTCTATTGGGTAGAACTCGCTCCAAGAGGATCTTTCTGTGGAAACTGCATGATTTTAGAGACTGACATTAGGAGAACACTACTAAATCAGAATAAAATTTCTATGTATAAATATGCACTGTAAGGTGGATTAAAGTTCGTTAATACACATGTTCACAACTCATTAAAGAAGGTTTGTTGAATCCGTGGTGCATGTAACGTGTTCAGAACACGGAATGTCACGGTGATTGAAAGTAGGGAAATTACCTATCTTTTGGGTAGAACTGGCTCCAAGAGCATTTTTCTGCCAAATCTGCCTCATTTTCAAAACTGGCGTTCAAACTAACGTGTGAAATCTGAGAAAATTCTTCAAAGTGTCAGTAAGCCTTGTATGGTGGACGAAAGTGCTGTAATCCACTTGCTAACAACTCTGTAGTGAATGTTTGTCGCATCCGAGATGCATGTAGCGTGTTCGGAACACGGAATTTGACGGTGAGTGAATCCATGTAAATTACATGTCTATTGGTTAGAACCCGCTCCAAGAGGTTTTTGCCGCGAAATCTGCCTCATTTCCGAAACTGGCATTTTGAAAGCTCTGTGAAATCAGAGAAAAAGCTTCTAAGCATCGATATGCCTACTACTGTGATGAAAGTCCTGTAATCCACATGCAAACAACTCTGTAGTGTATTTTTTCGAATCTTTTCTTCATGCAGCATGTTCGAAACATGTAATTTCACAGCGGGAGAATCTATTTAATTTACATATCTATTGGGTAGAACACGCTCCAACAGTTTTTTCCTTTGAAAACTGCCTGATTTTTGAAACTGGTATTAGGAAATATCTGCGAACTCAGTGTTAATGTTTCTAGGTGTCAATATGCCATGTATGGTGGTTGAAAGTTCTGTAATACACATGTACACAACTCATTAAGAATGTTTGTCAAATCTGTGATGTGTGTAGCTCGTTCGGAACATGGACTGTCACGGTGAGGCAAACTATGTAAATTACATATCTATTGGTTAGAACACGCTTCAGGAGCATTTTACTGGAAAATGTGCCTCAGTTTGGAAACTGGTGTAATGAAAACCCTGCAAAATCTGAGTAAATGCTTTAAGGTGACAATATGTCTTCAATGGGTTATTAAAGATGTGTAATTCACATGCTGAGAACTCAGCAGTGAATATTTGTTGAATCCGTGGTGCATGGTCCATTTTTGGAACACGGAATGTTACGGTGAAGGTATCTATGAAAATGAGATGTCTATTGGATACAACATGCACCAAGAGAATTTTTCTGCGAAAACTGCCTGATTTTCGTAACTGACGTTAGGAAAACCTGCGAAATCAAAGTAAATGTTTCTAGGTCTAAATATGCCTTGAATTGTGGTTGAAAAATCGGTAATCCACATGCTGACGGTCATTAAATAATGTTTGTCGAAGCCGTGATGAATGTAACGTTTTCGGAACACGGAATGTCTCGGTGAGTGAAGCTCTGAAAATAACAATTCTGCTGGATAGAACTCGCTTGAATTGAATGTTTCTGTGAAAATTTCATGATTTTCAAAACTGGATGTAAGGAAAAACCTGCGAAATCAGAATAACTACTTCTAGATGTAAATATGCCTTGTATGGTGGATGAAAGTTCAGTAATCCACATGCTCACACTCAATAAAGAATGTTTGTCAAACTCGTGTTGCATGTAACGTGTTTGGAATACGGAATGTCATAGTGAAGGAAACAATGTGAGTTACATGTGTATTGGGTAGAACTCGCTTGAAGAGAATTTTTCTGCGAAATGTGCCTCATTTTCAAAAGTGCCTTTAGGAGAACCCTGTGAAATCTGAGAAAATGTTTCTAAGTGTCAATATGCCTTGACTGGTGAATGAAAGTCCGGTAATCCACATGTTAATAACAGTGTAGTAATTTTTTTAAACCGTGATTCATGTAGCGCTTTTGAAAAATGGAATTTCACGGTAATGAAACTATGTAAATTACAATTCTATTGAGTAGAACGATCTAGAAGAGAATTTTTCTGCGAAAATTGCATGATTATCGAATCTGAAGTTTGGAAAAAGCTGCAAAAAGGGAGTAAATATTTGCAGGTGTAAGTGTGCCATTATGTTGCAAGAAAGTTCAGTAATCCACATTTTCACAACATATTAAAGAATCTTTTTCTAATCCGTGATGCATGTAGCGTGTTCAGAACGTGGAATTTAACGGTGATTTAAACAATATAAATGACTTCTCTATTGGGTAGAACTCGCTCCGAGATTGTTTTTCTGCAAAAACTTTGTCATTTTTGAACATGGCGTTTAGAAAACGCTGCAAAATCTAAGAAAATACTTCTAAGAATCAATATTCAATGTATTGTGATGAAAGTTCCTTAAACCACATGCCAACAAATTAGTAGTGAATATTTGTCGAATCCTTTATGCATGTAACATGTTCGGAACACGGAATTTCACGGCCAGGGAATTTATGTAAATTACATTTCCCTTGGTTAGAAATCACTCCAAGAGATTTTTCCTGAGAAATCGGCCTGATTTTCGAAAGTGGCGTTAGGAAAAACCTGCGAACCCAGATTACTAGTTTCTCGGTGTACATCTGCCTTTTATGGTGGATGAAAGTTCGGTAATCCGCATGCTAACTACTCTGTAGTGAATATTTGTCGAATCCGAGATACGTGAAGTGTGTTCGGAACACAGAATATCACGGTGAGCGAATCTATGTAAAATACATGTCTCTTGGGTAGAATTTGCTCTAAAATTTTTTTCTGAGAAATCTGCCTCATTTTTGAACCTGGCGTTTGAAAATCTCTGCAAAATCAGAGAAAATGCTTCAGAGTGTCAATATGCCTTGTATTGTGATGCAAGATCGTAAAACCACATGCAAACAAATCTGTGGTGAATATTTTTAGAAAGCGTTATGCATGCAGTGTGATCGTATCATGGAAAATCCCGGCGATGGATTCTATGTAAATTACACACCTATTGGTTAGAATTCGCTCCAAAAATTTTTCCATGAGAAAACGGCCTGATTTTCCATACTGGCATTAGGAAAAAGCTGCAAATTCAGAGTTAAAGTTTCTAGTTGTAAATATGCCATATATGGTGGATGAAAGTTCTGTAATCTACATGTACACAAGTCATTCGTGAAAGTTTGTTGAAACCTTGATGCATGTAGCGTGTTCGGAAAATGGAATGTCACTGTGAGGGAAATTATGTAAATTACATTTCTATTGGGAAGTACTCGCTCCATGAGAATTTTTCTGACAAATCTGCCTCCTTTTCAAAACTGGAAGTAGGAAAAACTTTCGAAATGTGAGAAAAAGCTTCAATTTGTCAACATGGCTTTTATGGTGGATGAAAGTTCGGTAATCCTTATGCTAACAACTCTGTAGTGAATATTTGTCGAATCCGTGATGCATGTAGCTTTTTTGGAACACGGAATTCCACGATGACGGGTTCTATGTAAATTGCATGTCTATTGGGAAGAACTCGCTCCAAGAGGATCTTTCTGTGGAAACTGCATGATTTTAGAGACTGACATTAGGAGAACACTACTAAATCAGAATAAAATTTCTATGTATAAATATGCACTGTAAGGTGGATTAAAGTTCGTTAATACACATGTTCACAACTCATTAAAGAAGGTTTGTTGAATCCGTGGTGCATGTAACGTGTTCAGAACACGGAATGTCACGGTGATTGAAAGTAGGGAAATTACCTATCTTTTGGGTAGAACTGGCTCCAAGAGCATTTTTCTGCCAAATCTGCCTCATTTTCCAAACTGGCATTCAAACTAACGTGTGAAATCTGAGAAAATTCTTCAAAGTGTCAGTAAGCATTGTATGATGGACGAAAGTGCTGTAATCCAATTGCTAACAACTCTGTAGTGAATGTTTGTCGCATCCGAGATGCATGTAGCGTGTTCGGAACACGGAATTTGACGGTGAGCGAATCCATGTAAATTACATATCTATTGGTTAGAACACGCTTCAGGAGCACTTTACTGGAAAATGTGCCTCAGTTTGGAAACTGGTGTAATGAAAACCCTGCAAAATCTGAGTAAAAGATTTAAGGTGACAATATGTCTTCAATGGGTTTTTAAAGATGTGTAATTCACATGCTGAGAACTCAGCAGTTAATATTTGTTGAATCCGTGGTGCATGGTCCATTTTCGGAACACAGAATGTTACGGTGAAGGTATCTATGAAAATGAGATGTCTATTGGATACAACATGCACCAAGAGAATTTTTCTGCGAAAACAGACTGATTTTCGTAACTGACGTTAGGAAAACCTGCGAAATCTAAGTAAATGTTTCTAGGTCTAAATATGCCTTGAATTGTGGTTGAAAAATCGGTAATCCACATGCTGACGGTCATTAAATAATGTTTGTCGAAGCCGTGATGAATGTAACGTTTTCGGAACACGGAATGTCTCGGTGAGTGAAGCTCTGAAAATAACAATTCTGCTGGATAGAACTCGCTTGAATTGAATGTTTCTGTGAAAATTTCATGATTTTCAAAACTGGATGTAAGGTAAAACCTGCGAAATCAGAATAACTACTTCTAGGTGTAAATATGCCTTGTATGGTGGATGAAAGTTCAGTAATCCACATGCTCACACTCAAAAAGAATGTTTGTCGAACTCGTGTTGCATGTAACGTGTTTGGAATACGGAATGTCATAGTGAAGGAAACAATGTGAGTTACATGTCTATTGTGTAGAACTCGCTTGAAGAGAATTTTTCTGCGAAATGTGCCTCATTTTCAAAAGTGCCTTTAGGAGAACCCTGTGAAATCTGAGAAAATGTTTCTAAGTGTCAATATGCCTTGACTGGTGAATGAAAGTCCGGTAATCCACATGTTAATAACAGTGTAGTAATTTTTTTAAACCATGATTCATGTAGCGCTTTTGAAAAATGGAATTTCACGGTAATGAAACTATGTAAATTACAATTCTATTGAGTAGAACGATCTAGAAGAGAATTTTTCTGCGAAAATTGCATGATTATCGAATCTGAAGTTTGGAAAAAGCTGCAAAAAGGGAGTAAATATTTGCAGGTGTAAGTGTGCCATTATGTTGCAAGAAAGTTCAGTAATCCACATTTTCACAACATATTAAAGAATCTTTTTCTAATCCGTGATGCATGTAGCGTGTTCAGAACGTGGAATTTAACGGTGATTGAAACAATGTAAATGACTTCTCTATTGGGTAGATCACGCTCCGAGATTTTTTTCGGCGAAAACTTTGTCATTTTTGAACATGGCGTTTAGAAAATGCTGCAAAATCTAAGAAAATACTTCTAAGAATCAATATTCAATGTATTGTGATGAAAGTTCGGTAATCCACATACCAACAAATTAGTAGTGAATATTTGTCGAATCCTTTATGCATGTAACATGTTCGGAACACGGAATTTCACGGCCAGGGAATTTATGTAAATTACATTTCCCTTGGTTAGAAATCACTCCAAGAGATTTTTCCTGAGAAATCGGCCTGATTTTCGAAAGTGGCGTTAGGAAAAACCTGCGAACCCAGATTACTAGTTTCTCGGTGTACATCTGCCTTTTATGGTGGATGAAAGTTCGGTAATCCGCATGCTAACTACTCTGTAGTGAATATTTGTCGAATCCGAGATACGTGAAGCGTGTTCGGAACACAGGATATCACGGTGAGCGAATCTATGTAAAATACATGTCTCTTGGGTAGAATTTGCTCTAAGAGTTTTTTCTGAGAAATCTGCCTCATTTTTGAACCTGGCGTTTAAAAATATCTGCAAAATCAGAGAAAATGCTTCAAAGTGTCAATATGCCTTGTATTGTGATGCAAGATCGTAAAACCACATGCAAACAAATCTGTGGTGAATATTTTTAGAAAGCGTTATGCATGCAGTGTGATCGTATCATGGAAAATCCCGGCCATGGATTCTATGTAAATTACACACCTATTGGTTAGAATTCGCTCCAAAAATTTTTCCATGAGAAAACGGCCTGATTTTCCATACTGGCATTAGGAAAAAGCTGCAAATTCAGAGTTAAAGTTTCTAGTTGTAAATATGCCATATATGGTGGATGAAAGTTCTGTAATCTACATGTACACAAGTCATTCGTGAAAGTTTGTTGAAACCTTGATGCATGTAGCGTGTTCGGAAAATGGAATGTCACTGTGAGGGTAATTATGTAAATTACATTTCTATTGGGAAGTACTCGCTCCACGAGAATTTTTCTGACAAATCTGCCTCCTTTTCAAAACTGGAATTAGGAAAAACTTTCGAAATGTGAGAAAATGCTTCAAATTGTCAACATGGCTTTTATGGTGGATGAAAGTTCGGTAATCTTTATGCTAACAACTCTGTAGTGAATATTTGTCGAATCCGTGATGCATGTAGCTTTTTTGGAACACGGAATTCCACGATGACGGGTTCTATGTAAATTGCATGTCTATTGGGTAGAACTCGCTCCAAGAGGATCTTTCTGTGGAAACTGCATGATTTTAGAGACTGACATTAGGAGAACACTACTAAATCAGAATAAAATTTCTATGTATAAATATGCACTGTAAGGTGGATTAAAGTTCGTTAATACACATGTTCACAACTCATTAAAGAAGGTTTGTTGAATCCGTGGTGCATGTAACGTGTTCAGAACACGGAATGTCACGGTGATTGAAAGTAGGGAAATTACCTATCTTTTGGGTAGAACTGGCTCCAAGAGCATTTTTCTGCCAAATCTGCCTCATTTTCAAAACTGGCGTTCAAACTAACGTGTGAAATCTGAGAAAATTCTTTAAAGTGTCAGTAAGCCTTGTATGGTGGACGAAAGTGCTGTAATCCACTTGCTAACAACTCTGTAGTGAATGTTTGTCGCATCCGAGATGCATGTAGCGTGTTCGGAACACGGAATTTGACGGTGAGCGAATCCATGTAAATTACATGTCTATTGGTTAGAACCCGCTCCAAGAGGTTTTTGCCGCGAAATCTGCCTCATTTTCGAAACTGGCAATTTGAAAGCTCTGTGAAATCAGAGAAAAAGCTTCTAAGCATCTATATGCCTACTACTGTGATGAAAGTCCTGTAATCCACATGCAAACAACTCTGTAGTGTATTTTTTCGAATCTTTTGTGCATGTAGCATGTTCGAAACATGTAATTTCACAGCGGGAGAATCTATGTAATTTACATATCTATTGGGTAGAACACGCTCCAACAGTTTTTTCCTTTGAAAACTGCCTGATTTTCGAAACTGGTATTAGGAAATATCTGCGAACTCAGTGTTAATGTTTCTAGGTGTCAATATGCCATGTATGGTGGATGAAAGTTTTGTAATACACATGTACACAACTCATTAAGAATGTTTGTCAAATCTGTGATATGTGTAGCTCGTTCGGAACATGGACTGTCACGGTGAGGCAAACTATGTAAATTACATATCTATTGGTTAGAACACGCTTCAGGAGCATTTTACTGGAAAATGTGCCTCAGTTTGGAAACTGGTGTAATGAAAACCCTGCAAAATCTGAGTAAAAGATTTAAGGTGACAATATGTCTTCAATGGGTTATTAAAGATGTGTAATTCACATGCTGAGAACTCAGCAGTGAATATTTGTGGAATCCGTGGTGCATGGTCCATTTTCGGAACACGGAATGTTACGGTGAAGGTATTTATGAAAATGAGATGTCTATTGGATACAACATGCACCAAGATAATTTTTCTGTGAAAACTGCCTGATTTTCGTAACTGACGTTAGGAAAACCTGCGAAATCTAAGTAAATGTTTCTAGGTCTAAATATGCCTTGAATTGTGGTTGAAAAATCGATAATCCACATGCTGACGTTCATTAAATAATGTTTGTCCAAGCCGTGATGAATGTAACGTTTTCGGAACACGGAATGTCTCGGTGAGTGAAACTCTGAAAATAACAATTCTGCTGGATAGAACTCGCTTGAATTGAATGTTTCTGTGAAAATTTGATGGTTTTCAAACCTGGATGTAAGGAAAAACCTGCGAAATCAGAATAACTACTTCTAGGTGTAAATATGCCTTGTATGGTGGATGAAAGTTCAGTAATCCACATGCTCACACTCAATAAAGAATGTTTGTCGAACTCGTGTTGCATGTAACGTGTTTGGAATACGGAATGTCATAGTGAAGGAAACAATGTGAGTTACATGTCTATTGGGTAGAACTCGCTTGAAGAGAATTTTTCTGCGAAATGTGCCTCATTTTCAAAAGTGCCTTTAGGAGAACAATGTGAAATCTGAGAAAATGTTTCTAAGTGTCAATATGCCTTGACTGGTGAATGAAAGTCCGGTAATCCACATGTTAATAACAGTGTAGTAATTTTTTTAAACCGTGATTCATGTAGCACTTTTGAAAAATGGAATTTCACGGTAATGAAACTATGTAAATTACAATTCTATTGAGTAGAACGATCTAGAAGAGAATTTTTCTGCGAAAATTGCATGATTATCGAATCTGAAGTTTGGAAAAAGCTGCAAAAAGGGAGTAAATATTTGCAGGTGTAAGTGTGCCATTATGTTGCAAGAAAGTTCAGTAATCCACATTTTCACAACATATTAAAGAATCTTTTTCTAATCCGTGATGCATGTAGCGTGTTCAGAACGTGGAATTTCACGGTGATTGAAACAATGTAAATGACTTCTCTATTGGGTAGAACTCGCTCCGAGATTTTTTTCGGCGAAAACTTTGCCATTTTTGAACATGGCGTTTAGAAAACCCTGCAAAATCTGAGAAAATACTTCTAAGAATCAATATTCAATGTATTGTGATGAAAGTTCGGTAATCCACATGCCAACAAATTAGTAGTGAATATTTGTCGAATCCTTTATGCATGTATCATGTTCGGAACACGGAATTTCACGGCCAGGGAATTTATGTAAATTACATTTCCCTTGGTTAGAAATCACTCCAAGAGATTTTTCCTGAGAAATCGGCCTGATTTTTGAAAGTGGCGTTAGGAAAAACCTGCGAACCCAGATTACTAGTTTCTCGGTGTACATCTGCCTTTTATGGTGGATGAAAGTTCGGTAATCCGCATGCTAACTACTCTGTAGTGAATATTTGTCGAATCCGAGATACGTGAAGCGTGTTCGGAACACAGGATATCACGGTGAGCGAATCTATGTAAAATACATGTCTCATGGGTAGAATTTGCTCTAAGAGTTTTTTCTGAGAAATCTGCCTCATTTTTGAACCTGGCGTTTAAAAATCTCTGCAAAATCAGAGAAAATGCTTCAAAGTGTCAATATGCCTTGTATTGTGATGCAAGATCGTAAAAACACATGCAAACAAATCTGTGGTGAATATTTTTAGAAAGCGTTATGCATGCAGTGTGATCGTATCATGGAAAATCCCGGCGATGGATTCTATGTAAATTACACACCTATTGGTTAGAATTCGCTCCAAAAATTTTTGCATGAGAAAACGGCCTGATTTTCCATACTGGCATTAGGAAAAAGCTGCAAATTCAGAGTTAAAGTTTCTAGTTGTAAATATGCCATGTATGGTGGATGAAAGTTCTGTAATCTACATGTACACAAGTCATTCGTGAAAGTTTGTTGAAACCTTGATGCATGTAGCGTGTTCGGAAAATGGAATGACACTGTGAGGGAAACTATGTAAATTACATTTCTATTGGGAAGTACTCGCTCCACGAGAATTTTTCTGACAAATCTGCCTCCTTTTCAAAACTGGAATTAGGAAAAACTTTCGAAATGTGAGAAAATGCTTCAAATTGTCAACATGGCTTTTATGGTGGATGAAAGTTCGGTAATCCTTATGCTAACAACTCTGTAGTGAATATTTGTCGAATCCGTGATGCATGTAGCTTTTTTGGAACACGGAATTCCACGATGACGTGTTCTATGTAAATTGCATGTCTATTGGGTAGAACTCGCTCCAAGAGGATCTTTCTGTGGAAACTGCATGATTTTAGAGACTGACATTAGGAGAACTCTACTAAATCAGAATAAAATTTCTATGTATAAATATGCACTGTAAGGTGGATTAAAGTTCGTTAATACACATGTTCACAACTCATTAAAGAAGGTTTGTTGAATCCGTGGTGCATGTAACGTGTTCAGAACACGGAATGTCACGGTGATTGAAAGTAGGGAAATTACCTATCTTTTGGGTAGAACTGGCTCCAAGAGCATTTTTCTGCCAAATCTGCCTCATTTTCAAAACTGGCGTTCAAACTAACGTGTGAAATCTGAGAAAATTCTTCAAAGTGTCAGTAAGCCTTGTATGGTGGACGAAAGTGCTGTAATCCACTTGCTAACAACTCTGTAGTGAATGTTTGTCGCATCCGAGATGCATGTAGCGTGTTCGGAACACGGAATTTGACGGTGAGCGAATCCATGTAAATTACATGTCTATTGTTGAGAACCCGCTCCAAGAGTTTTTTGCCGTGAAATCTGCCTCATTTTCGAAACTGGCATTTTGAAAGCTCTGTGAAATCAGAGAAAAAGCTTCTAAGCATCTATATGCCTACTACTGTGATGAAAGTCCTGTAATCCACATGCAAACAACTCTGTAGTGTATTTTTGTCGAATCTTTTCTGCATGTAGCATGTTCGAAACATGTAAATTCACAGCGGGAGAATCTATGTAATTTACATATCTATTGGGTAGAACACGCTCCAACAGTTTTTTCCTTTGAAAACTGCCTGATTTTCGAAACTGCTATTAGGAAATATCTGCGAACTCAATGTTAATATTTCTAGGTGTCAATATGCCATGTATGGTGGATGAAAGTTTTGTAATACACATGTACACAACTCATTAAGAATGTTTGTCAAATCTGTGATGTGTGTAGCTCGTTCGGAACATGGACTGTCACGGTGAGGCAAACTATGTAAATTACATATCTATTGGTTAGAACATGCTCCAGTAGCATTTTAGTGGAAAATGTGCCTCAGTTTGGAAACTGGTGTAATGAAAACCCTGCAAAATCTGAGTAAAAGCGTTAAGGTGACAATATGTCTTCAATGGGTTATTAAAGATGTGTAATTCACATGCTGAGAACTCAGCAGTGAATATTTGTTGAATCCGTGGTGCATGGTCCATTTTCGGAACACGGAATGTTACGGTGAAGGTATCTATGAAAATGAGATGTCTATTGGATACAACATGCACCAAGAGAATTTTTCTGCGAAAACTGCCTGATTTTCGTAACTGACGTTAGGAAAACCTGCGAAATCTAAGTAAATGTTTCTAGGGGTAAATATGCCTTGTATTGTGGTTGAAAAATCTGTAATCCACATGCTCACGGTCATTAAATAATGTTTGTCGAAGCCGTGATGAATGTAACGTTTTCGGAACACGGAATGTCTCGGTGAGTGAAGCTCTGAAAATAACAATTCTGCTGGATAGAACTCGCTTGAATTGAATGTTTCTGTGAAAATTTCATGATTTTCTAAACTGGATGTAAGGAAAAACCTGCGAAATCAGAATAACTACTTCTAGGTGTAAATAAGCCTTGTATGGTGGATGAAAGTTCAGTAATCCACATGCTCACACTCAATAAAGAATGTTTGTAGAACTCGTGTTGCATGTAATGTGTTTGGAATACGGAATGTCATAGTGAAGGAAACAATGTGAGTTACATGTCTATTGGGTAGAACTCGCTTGAAGAGTATTTTTCTGTGAAATGTGCCTCATTTTCAAAAGTGCCTTTAGGAGAACCCTGTGAAATCTGAGAAAATGCTTCTAAGTGTCAATATGCCTTGACTGGTGAATGAAAGTCCGGTAATCCACATGTTAATAACAGTGTAGTAATTTTTTTAAACCGTGATTCATGTAGCGCTTTTGAAAAATGGAATTTCACGGTAATGAAACTATGTAAATTACAATTCTATTGAGTAGAACGATCTAGAAGAGAATTTTTCTCCGAAAATTGCATGATTATCGAATCTGAAGTTTGGAAAAAGCTGCAAAAAGGGAGTAAATATTTGCAGGTGTATGTGTGCCACTATGTTGCAAGAAAGTTCAGTAATCCACATTTTCACAACATATTAAAGAATCTTTTTCTAATCCGTGGCGCATGTACCGTGTTCAGAACTTGGAACTTCACGGTGATTGAAATAATGTAAATGACTTCTCTATTGGGTAGAACTCGCTCCGAGAGAGTTTTTCTGCGAAAACTTTGTCATTTTTGAACCTGGCGTTTAGAAAACGCTGCAAAATCTGAGAAAATACTTCTAAGAATCAATATTCAATGTATTGTGATGAAAGTTCGGTAATCCACATGCCAACAAATTAGTAGTGAATATTTGTCGAATCCTTTATGCATGTAACATGTTCGGAAAACGGAATTTCACGGCCAGGGAATTTATGTAAATTACCTTTCCCTTGGTAAGAAATCACTCCAAGAGATTTTTCCTGAGAAATCGGCCTGATTTTCGAATGTGGCGTTAGGAAAACCCTGCGAACCCAGATTACTAGATTCTCAGTGTACATCTGCCTTTTATGGTGGATGAAAGTTCGGCTTTCCTCATGCTAACTACTCTGTAGTGAATATTTGTCGAATCCGAGATACGTGAAGCGTGTTCGGAACACAGGATATCACGTTGAGCGAATCTATGTAAAATACATGTCTCTTGGGTAGAATTTGCTCTAAGAGTTTTTTCTGAGAAATCTGCCTCATTTTTGAACCTGGCATTTGAAAATCTCTGCAAAATCAGAGAAAATGCTTCAAAGTGTCAATATGCCTTGTATTGTGATGCAAGATCGTAAAAACACATGCAAACAAATCTGTGGTGAATATTTTTAGAAAGCGTTATGCATGCAGTGTGATCGTATCATGGAAAATCCCGGCGATGGATTCTATGTAAATTACACACCTATAGGTTAGAATTCGCTCCAAATATTTTTCCCTGAGAAAACGGCCTGATTTTCCATACTGGCATTAGGAAAATGCTGCAAATTCAGAGTTAAAGTTTCTAGTTGTAAATATGCCATATATGGTGGATGAAAGTTCTGTAATCTACATGTTCACAAGTCATTCGTGAAAGTTTGTTGAAACCTTGATGCATGTAACGTGTTCGGAAAATGGAATGTCACTGTGAGGGAAACTATGTAAATTACATTTCTATTGGGAAGTACTGGCTCCACGAGAATTTTTCTGACAAATCTGCCTCCTTTTCAAAACTGGAATTAGGAAAAACTTTCGAACTGTGAGAAAATGCTTCAAATTGTCAACATGGCTTTTATGGTGGATGAAAGTTCGGTAATGCTTATGCTAACAACTCTGTAGTGAATATTTGTCGAATCCGTGATGCATGTAGCTTTTTCAGAACACGGAATTCCACGATGATGGGTTCTATGTAAATTGCATGTCTATTGGGTAGAACTCGCTCCAAGAGGATCTTTCTGTGGAAACTGCATGATTTTAGAGACTGACATTAGGAGAACTCTACTAAATCAGAATAAAAATTTCTATGTATAAATATGCACTGTAAGGTGGATTAAAGTTCGTTAATACACATGTTCACAACTCATTAAAGAAGGTTTGTTGAATCCGTGGTGCATGTAACGTGTTCAGAACACGGAATGTCACGGTGATTGAAAGTAGGGAAATTACCTATCTTTTGGGTAGAACTGGCTCCAAGAGCATTTTTCTGCCAAATCTGCCTCATTTTCTAAACTGGCATTCAAACTAACGTGTGAAAACTGAGAAAATTTTTCAAAGTGTCAGTAAGCCTTGTATGGTGGACGAAAGTGCTGTAATCCACTTGCTAACAACTCTGTAGTGAATGTTTGTCGCATCCGACATGCATGTAGCGTGTTCGGAACACGGAATTTGACGGTGAGCGAATCCATGTAAATTACATGTCTATTGTTTAGAACCCGCTCCAAGAGGTTTTTGCCGCGAACTCTGCCTCATTTTCGAAACTGGCATTTTGAAAGCTCTGTGAAATCACAGAAAAAGCTTCTAAGCATCTATATGCCTACTACTGTGATGAAAGTCCTGTAATCCACATGCAAACAACTCTGTAGTGTATTTTTGTCGAATCTTTTCTGCATGTAGCATGTTCGAAACATGTAAATTCACAGCGGGAGAATCTATGTAATTTACATATCTATTGGGTTGAACACGCTCCAACAGTTTTTTCCTTTGAAAACTGCCTGATTTTCGAAACTGGTATTAGGAAATATCTGCGAACTCAGTGTTAATGTTTCTAGGTGACATTATGCCATGTATGGTGGATGAAAGTTTTGTAATACACATGTACACAACTCATTAATAATGTTTGTCAAATCTGTGATGTGTGTAGCTCGTTCGGAACATGGACTGTCACGGTGAGGCAAACTATGAAAATTACATATGTGTTGGTTAGAACACGCTTCAGGAGCATTTTACTGGAAAATGTGCCTCAGTTTGGAAACTGGTGTAATGAAAACCCTGGAAAATCTGAGTAAAAGATTGAAGGTGACAATATGTCTTCAATGGGTTATTAAAGATGTGTAATTCACATGCTGAGAACTCAGCAGTGAATATTTGTTGAATCCGTGGTGCATGGTCCATTTTCGGAACACGGAATGTTACGGTGAAGGTATCTATGAAAATGAGATGTCTATTGGATACAACATGCACCAAGAGAATTTTTCTGCGAAAACTGCCTGATTTTCGTAACTGACGTTAGGAAAACCTGCGAAATCTAAGTAAATGTTTGTAGGTCTAAATATGCCTTGAATTGTGGTTGAAAAATCGGTAATCCACATGCTGACGGTCATTAAATAATGTTTGTCGAAGCCGTGATGAATGTAACGTTTTCGGAACACGGAATGTCTCGGTGAGTGAAGCTCTGAAAATAACAATTCTGCTGGATAGAACTCGCTTGAATTGAGTGTTTCTGTGAAAATTTCATGATTTTCTAAACTGGATGTAAGGAAAAACTTGCGAAATCAGAATAACTACTTCTAGGTGTAAATATGCCTTGTATGGTGGATGAAAGTTCGGTAATCCACATGCTCACACTCAATAAAGAATGTTTGTCGAACTCTTGTTGCATGTAACGTGTTTGGAATACGAAATGTCATAGTGAAGGAAACAATGTGAGTTACATGTCTATTGGGTAGAACTCGCTTGAAGAGAATTTTTCTGCGAAATGTGCCTCATTTTCAAAAGTGCCTTTAGGAGAACCCTGTGAAATCTGAGAAAATGCTTCTAAGTGTCAATATGCCTTGACTGGTGAATGAAAGTCCGGTAATCCACATGTTAATAAGAGTGTAGTAATTTTTGTAAACCGTGATTCATGTAGCGCTTTTGAAAAATGGAATTTCACGGTAATGAAACTATGTAAATTACAATTCTATTGAGTAGAACGATCTAGAAGAGAATTTTTCTGCGAAAATTGCATGATTATCGAATCTGAAATTTGGAAAAAGCTGCAAAAAGGGAGTAAATATTTGCAGGTGTAATTGTGCCATTATGATGCAAGAAAGTTCAGTAATCCACATTTTCACAACATATTAAAGAATCTTTTTCTAATCCGTGATGCATGTAGCGTGTTCAGAACGTGGAATTTCACGGTGATTGAAACAATGTAAATGACTTCTCTATTGGGTAGAACTCGCTCCGAGAGTGTTTTTCTGCAAAAACTTTGTCATTTTTGAACCTGGCGTTTAGAAAACGCTGCCAAATCTGAGAAAATACTTCTAAGAATCAATATTCAATGTATTGTGATGAAAGTTCGATATCCACATGAAACAAATTAGTAGAGAATATTTGTCGAATCCTTTATGCATGTAACATGTTCGGAACACGGAATTTCACGGCCAGGGAATTTATGTAAATTATATTTCCCTTGGTTAGAAATCACTCCAAGAGATTTTTCCTGAGATATCGGCCTGAATTTGGAAAGTGGCGTTAGGAAAAACCTGCGAACCCAGATTACTAGTTTCTCGGTGTACATCTGCCTTTTATGGTGGATGAAAGTTCGGTAATCCGCATGCTAACTACTCTGTAGTGAATATTTGTCGAATCCGAGATACGTGAAGCGTGTTCGGAACACAGGATATCACGGTGAGCGAATCTATGTAAAATACATGTCTCTTGGGTAGAATTTGCTCTAAGAGTTTTTTCTGAGAAATCTGCCTCATTTTTGAACCTGGCGGTTGAAAATCTCTGCAAAATCAGAGAAAATGCTTCAAAGTGTCAATATGCCTTGTATTGTGCTGCAAGATCGTAAAACCACATGCAAACAAATCTGTGGTGAATATTTTTAGAAAGCGTTATGCATGCAGTGTGATCGTATCATGGAAAATCCCGGCGATGGATTCTATGTAAATTACACACCTATTGGTTAGAATTCGCTCCAAAAATTTTTCCCTGAGAAAACGGCCTGATTTTCCATACTGGCATTAGGAAAAAGCTGCAAGTTCAGAGTTAAAGTTTCTAGTTGTAAATATGCCATATATGGTGGATGAAAGTTCTGTAATCTACATGTACACAAGTCATTCGTGAAAGCTTGTTGAAACCTTGATGCATGTAGCGTGTTCGGAAAATGGAATGTCACTGTGAGGGAAACTCTGTAAATTACATTTCTATTGGGAAGTACTCGCTCCACGAGGATTTTTCTGACAAATCTGCCTCCTTTTCAAAACTGGAATTAGGATAAACTTTCGAAATGTGAGAAAATGCTTCAAATTGTCAACATGGCTTTTATGGTGGATGAAAGTTCGGTAATCCTTATGCTAACAACTCTGAAGTGAATATTTGTCGAATCCGTGATGCATGTAGCTTTTTCGGAACACGGAATTCCACGATGACGGGTTCTATGTAAATTGCATGTCTATTGGGTAGAACTCGCTCCAAGAGGATCTTTCTGTGGAAACTGCATGATTTTAGAGACTGACATTAGGAGAACTCTACTAAATCAGAATAAAATTTCTATGTATAAATATGCACTGTAAGGTGGATTAAATTTCGTTAATACACATGTTCACAACTCATTAAAGAAGGTTTGTTGAATCCGTGGTGCATGTAACGTGTTCAGAACACGGAATGTCACGGTGATTGAAAGTAGGGAAATTACCTATCTTTTGGGTAGAACTGGCTCCAAGAGCATTTTTCTGCCAAATCTGCCTCATTTTCAAAACTGGCGTTCAAACTAACGTGTGAAATCTGAGAAAATTCTTCAAAGTGTCAGTAAGCCTTGTATGGTGGACGAAAGTGCTGTAATCCACTTGCTAACAACTCTGTAGTGAATGTTTGTCGCATCCGAGATGCATGTAGCGTGTTCGGAACACGGAATTTGACGGTGAGCGAATCCATGTAAATTACATGTCTATTGTTGAGAACCCGCTCCAAGAGATTTTTGTCGTGAAATCTGCCTCATTTTCGAAACTGGCATTTTGAAAGCTTTGTGAAATCAGAGAAAAAGCTTCTAAGCATCTATATGCCTACTACTGTGATGAAAGTCCTGTAATCCACATGCAAACAACTCTGTAGTGTATTTTTGTCCAATCTTTTCTGCATATAGCATGTTCGAAACATGTAAATTCACAGCTTGAGAATCTATGTAATTTACATATCTATTGGGTAGAACACGCTCCAACAGTTTTTTCCTTTGAAAACTGCCTGATTTTCGAAACTGCTATTAGGAAATATCTGCGAACTCAATGTTAATGTTTCTAGGTGTCAATATGCCATGTATGGTGGATGAAAGTTTTGTAATACACATGTGCACAACTCATTAAGAATGTTTGTCAAATCTGTGATGTGTGTAGCTCGTTCGGAACATGGACTGTCACGGTGAGGCAAACTATGTAAATTACATATCTATTGGTTAGAACATGCTCCAGTAGCATTTTAGTGGAAAATGTGCCTCAGTTTGGAAACTGGTGTAATGAAAACCCTGCAAAATCTGAGTAAAAGCGTTAAGGTGACAATATGACTTCAATGGGTTATTAAAGATGTGTAATTCACATGCTGAGAACTCAGCAGTGAATATTTGTTGAATCCGTGGTGCATGGTCCATTTTCGGAACACGGAATGTTACGGTGAAGGTATCTATGAAAATGAGATGTCTATTGGATACAACATGCACCAAGAGAATTTTTCTGCGAAAACTGCCTGATTTTCGTAACTGACGTTAGGAAAACCTGCGAAATCTAAGTAAATGTTTCTAGGGGTAAATATGCCTTGTATTGTGGTTGAAAAATCTGTAATCCACATGCTCACGGTCATTAAATAATGTTTGTCGAAGCCGTGATGAATGTAACGTTTTCGGAACACGGAATGTCTCGGTGAGTGAAGCTCTGAAAATAACAATTCTGCTGGATAGAACTCGCTTGAATTGAATGTTTCTGTGAAAATTTCATGATTTTCTAAACTGGATGTAAGGAAAAACCTGCGAAATCAGAATAACTACTTCTAGGTGTAAATAAGCCTTGTATGGTGGATGAAAGTTCAGTAATCCACATGCTCACACTCAATAAAGAATGTTTGTAGAACTCGTGTTGCATGTAATGTGTTTGGAATACGGAATGTCATAGTGAAGGAAACAATGTGAGTTACATGTCTATTGGGTAGAACTCGCTTGAAGAGAATTTTTCTGCGAAATGTGCCTCATTTTCAAAAGTGCCTTTAGGAGAACCCTGTGAAATCTGAGAAAATGCTTCTAAGTGTCAACATGCCTTGACTGGTGAATGAAAGTCCGGTAATCCACATGTTAATAACAGTGTAGTAATTTTTTTAAACCGTGATTCATGTAGCGCTTTTGAAAAATGGAATTTCACGGTAATGAAACTATGTAAATTACAATTCTATTGAGTAGAACGATCTAGAAGAGAATTTTTCTCCGAAAATTGCATGATTATCGAATCTGAAGTTTGGAAAAAGCTGCAAAAAGGGAGTAAATATTTGCAGGTGTAAGTGTGCCACTATGTTGCAAGAAAGTTCAGTAATCCACATTTTCACAACATATTAAAGAATCTTTTTCTAATCCGTGGCGCATGTACCGTGTTCAGAACTTGGAAATTCACGGTGATTGAAATAATGTAAATGACTTCTCTATTGGGTAGAACTCGCTCCGAGAGAGTTTTTCTGTGAAAACTTTGTCATTTTTGAACCTGGCGTTTAGAAAACGCTGCAAAATCTGAGAAAATACTTCTAAGAATCAATATTCAATGTATTGTGATGAAAGTTCGGTAATCCACATGCCAACAAATTAGTAGTGAATATTTGTCGAATCCTTTATGCATGTAACATGTTCGGAACACGGAATTTCACGGCCAGGGAATTTATGTAAATTACCTTTCCCTTGGTTAGAAATCACTCCAAGAGATTTTTCCTGAGAAATCGGCCTGATTTTCGAATGTGGCGTTAGGAAAAAGCTGCGAACCCAGATTACTAGATTCTCAGTGTACATCTGCCTTTTATGGTGGATGAAAGTTCGGCTTTCCTCATGCTAACTACTCTGTAGTGAATATTTGTTGAATCCGAGATACGTGAAGCGTGTTCGGAACACAGGATATCACGTTGAGCGAATCTATGTAAAATACATGTCTCTTGGGTAGAATTTGCTCTAAGAGTTTTTTCTGAGAAATCTGCCTCATTTTTGACCCTGGCGTTTGAAAATCTCTGCAAAATCAGAGAAAATGCTTCAAAGTGTCAATATGCCTTGTATTGTGATGCAAGATCGTAAAACCACATGCAAACAAATCTGTGGTGAATATTTTTAGAAAGCGTTATGCATGCAGTGTGATCGTATCATGGAAAATCCCGGCGATGGATTCTATGTAAATTACACACCTATTGGTTAGAATTCGCTCCAAAAATTTTTCCCTGAGAAAACGGCCTGATTTTCCATACTGGCATTAGGAAAAAGCTGCAAATTCAGAGTTAAAGTTTCTAGTTGTAAATATGCCATATATGGTGGATGAAAGTTCTGTAATCTACATGTTCACAAGTCATTCGTGAAAGTTTGTTGAAACCTTGATGCATGTAGCGTGTTCGGAAAATGGAATGTCACTGTGAGGGAAACTCTGTAAATTACATTTCTATTGGGAAGTACTGGCTCCACGAGAATTTTTCTGACAAATCTGCCTCCTTTTCAAAACTGGAATTAGGAAAAACTTTCGAACTGTGAGAAAATGCTTCAAATTGTCAACATGGCTTTTATGGTGGATGAAAGTTCGGTAATGCTTATGCTAACAACTCTGAAGTGAATATTTGTCGAATCCGTGATGCATGTAGCTTTTTCGGAACACGGAATTCCACGATGACGGGTTCTATGTAAATAGCATGTCTATTGGGTAGAACTCGCTCCAAGAGGATCTTTCTGTGGAAACTGCATGATTTTAGAGACTGACATTAGGAGAACTCTACTAAATCAGAATAAAATTTCTATGTATAAATATGCACTGTAAGGTGGATTAAAGTTCGTTAATACACATGTTCACAACTCATTAAAGAAGGTTTGTTGAATCCGTGGTGCATGTAACGTGTTCAGAACACGGAATGTCACGGTGATTGAAAGTAGGGAAATTACCTATCTTTTGGGTAGAACTGGCTCCAAGAGCATTTTTCTGCCAAATCTGCCTCATTTTCACAACTGGCGTTCAAACTAACGTGTGAAATCTGAGAAAATTCTTCAAAGTGTCAGTAAGCCTTGTATGGTGGACGAAAGTGCTGTAATCCACTTGCTAACAACTCTGTAGTGAATGTTTGTCGCATCCGAGATGCATGTAGCGTGTTCGGAACACGGAATTTGACGGTGAGCGAATCCATGTAAATTACATGTCTATTGTTGAGAACCCGCTCCAAGAGATTTTTGCCGTGAAATCTGCCTCATTTTCGAAACTGGCATTTTGAAAGCTCTGTGAAATCAGAGAAAAAGCTTCTAAGCATCTATATGCCTACTACTGTGATGAAAGTCCTGTAATCCACATGCAAACAACTCTGTAGTGTATTTTTGTCGAATCTTTTCTGCATGTAGCATGTTCGAAACATGTAAATTCACAGCGGGAGAATCTATGTAATTTACATAACTATTGGGTAGAACACGCTCCAACAGTTTTTTCCTTTGAAAACTGCCTGATTTTCGAAACTGCTATTAGGAAATATCTGCGAACTCAATGTTAATATTTCTAGGTGTCAATATGCCATGTATGGTGGATGAAAGTTTTGTAATACACATGTACACAACTCATTAAGAATGTTTGTCAAATCTGTGATGTGTGTAGCTCGTTCGGAACATGGACTGTCACGGTGAGGCAAACTATGTAAATTACATATCTATTGGTTAGAACATGCTCCAGTAGCATTTTAGTGGAAAATGTGCCTCAGTTTGGAAACTGGTGTAATGAAAACCCTGCAAAATCTGAGTAAAAGCGTTAAGGTGACAATATGTCTTCAATGGGTTATTAAAGATGTGTAATTCACATGCTGAGAACTCAGCAGTGAATATTTGTTGAATCCGTGGTGCATGGTCCATTTTCGGAACACGGAATGTTACGGTGAAGGTATCTATGAAAATGAGATGTCTATTGGATACAACATGCACCAAGAGAATTTTTCTGCGAAAACTGCCTGATTTTCGTAACTGACGTTAGGAAAACCTGCGAAATCTAAGTAAATGTTTCTAGGGGTAAATATGCCTTGTATTGTGGTTGAAAAATCTGTAATCCACATGCTCACGGTCATTAAATAATGTTTGTCGAAGCCGTGATGAATGTAACGTTTTCGGAACACGGAATGTCTCGGTGAGTGAAGCTCTGAAAATAACAATTCTGCTGGATAGAACTCGCTTGAATTGAATGTTTCTGTGAAAATTTCATGATTTTCTAAACTGGATGTAAGGAAAAACCTGCGAAATCAGAATAACTACTTCTAGGTGTAAATAAGCCTTGTATGGTGGATGAAAGTTCAGTAATCCACATGCTCACACTCAATAAAGAATGTTTGTAGAACTCGTGTTGCATGTAATGTGTTTGGAATACGGAATGTCATAGTGAAGGAAACAATGTGAGTTACATGTCTATTGGGTAGAACTCGCTTGAAGTGAATTTTTCTGCGAAATGTGCCTCATTTTCAAAAGTGCCTTTAGGAGAACCCTGTGAAATCTGAGAAAATGCTTCTAAGTGTCAATATGCCTTGACTGGTGAATGAAAGTCCGGTAATCCACATGTTAATAACAGTGTAGTAATTTTTTTAAACCGTGATTCATGTAGCGCTTTTGAAAAATGGAATTTCACGGTAATGAAACTATGTAAATTACAATTCTATTGAGTAGAACGATCTAGAAGAGAATTTTTCTCCGAAAATTGCATGATTATCGAATCTGAAGTTTGGAAAAAGCTGCAAAAAGGGAGTAAATATTTGCAGGTGTAAGTGTGCCACTATGTTGCAAGAAAGTTCAGTAATCCACATTTTCACAACATATTAAAGAATCTTTTTCTAATCCGTGGCGCATGTACCGTGTTCAGAACTTGGAACTTCACGGTGATTGAAATAATGTAAATGACTTCTCTATTGGGTAGAACTCGCTCCGAGAGAGTTTTTCTGTGAAAACTTTGTCATTTTTGAACCTGGCGTTTAGAAAATGCTGCAAAATCTGAGAAAATACTTCTAAGAATCAATATTCAATGTATTGTGATGAAAGTTCGGTAATCCACATGCCAACAAATTAGTAGTGAATACTTGTCGAATCCTTTATGCATGTAACATGTTCGGAACACGGAATTTCACGGCCAGGGAATTTATGTAAATTACCTTTCCCTTGGTTAGAAATCACTCCAAGAGATTTTTCCTGAGAAATCGGCCTGATTTTCGAATGTGGCGTTAGGAAAAACCTGCGAACCCAGATTACTAGATTCTCAGTGTACATCTGCCTTTTATGGTGGATGAAAGTTCGGCTTTCCTCATGCTAACTACTCTGTAGTGAATATTTGTCGAATCCGAGATACGTGAAGCGTGTTCGGAACACAGGATATCACGTTGAGCGAATCTATGTAAAATACATGTCTCTTGGGTAGAATTTGCTCTAAGAGTTTTTTCTGAGAAATCTGCCTCATTTTTGAACCTGGCGTTTGAAAATCTCTGCAAAATCAGAGAAAATGCTTCAAAGTGTCAATATGCCTTGTATTGTGATGCAAGATCGTAAAACCACATGCAAACAAATCTGTGGTGAATATTTTTAGAAAGAGTTATGCATGCAGTGTGATCGTATCATGGAAAATCCCGGCGATGGATTCTATGTAAATTACACACCTATAGGTTAGAATTTGCTTCAAAAATATTTCCCTGAGAAAACGGCCTGATTTTCCATACTGGCATTAGGAAAAAGCTGCAAATTCAGAGTTAAAGTTTCTAGTTGTAAATATGCCATATATGGTGGATGAAAGTTCTGTAATCTACATGTTCACAAGTCATTCGTGAAAGTTTGTTGAAACCTTGATGCATGTAGCGTGTTCGGAAAATGGAATGTCACTGTGAGGGAAACTATGTAAATTACATTTCTATTGGGAAGTACTGGCTCCACGAGAATTTTTCTGACAAATCTGCCTCCTTTTCAAAACTGGAATTAGGAAAAACTTTCGAACTGTGAGAAAATGCTTCAAATTGTCAACATGGCTTTTATGGTGGATGAAAGTTCGGTAATGCTTATGCTAACAACTCTGAAGTGAATATTTGTCGAATCCGTGATGCATGTAGCTTTTTCGGAACACGGAATTCCACGATGACGGGTTCTATGTAAATTGCATGTCTATTGGGTAGAACTCGCTCCAAGAGGATCTTTCTGTGGAAACTGCATGATTTTAGAGACTGACATTAGGAGAACTCTACTAAATCAGAATAAAATTTCTATGTATAAATATGCACTGTAAGGTGGATTAAAGTTCGTTAATACACATGTTCACAACTCATTAAAGAAGGTTTGTTGAATCCGTGGTGCATGTAACGTGTTCAGAACACGGAATGTCACGGTGATTGAAAGTAGGGAAATTACCTATCTTTTGGGTAGAACTGGCTCCAAGAGCATTTTTCTGCCAAATCTGCCTCATTTTCACAACTGGCGTTCAAACTAACGTGTGAAATCTGAGAAAATTCTTCAAAGTGTCAGTAAGCCTTGTATGGTGGACGAAAGTGCTGTAATCCACTTGCTAACAACTCTGTAGTGAATGTTTGTCGCATCCGAGATGCATGTAGCGTGTTCGGAACACGGAATTTGACGGTGAGCGAATCCATGTAAATTACATGTCTATTGGTTAGAACCCGCTCCAAGAGGTTTTTGCCGCGAACTCTGCCTCATTTTCGAAACTGGCATTTTGAAATCTCTGTGTAATCACAGAAAAAGCTTCTAAGCATCTATATGCCTACTACTGTGATGAAAGTACTGTAATCCACATGCAAACAAATCTGTAGTGTATTTTTGTCGAATCTTTTCTGCATGTAGCATGTTCGAAACATGTAAATTCACAGCGGGAGAATCTATGTAATTTACATATCTATTGGGTAGAACACGCTCCAACAATTTTTTCCTTTGAAAACTGCCTGATTTTCGAAACTGGTATTAGGAAATATCTGCGAACTCAGTGTTAATGTTTCTAGGTGACATTATGCCATGTATGGTGGATGAAAGTTTTGTAATACACATGTACACAACTCATTAATAATGTTTGTCAAATCTGTGATGTGTGTAGCTCGTTCGGAACATGGACTATCACGGTGAGGCAAACTATGTAAATTACATATCTATTGGTTAGAACACGCTCCAGGATCATTTTACTGGAAAATGTGCCTCAGTTTGGAAACTGGTGTAATGAAAACGCTGCAAAATCTGAGTAAAAGCTTTAAGGTGACAATATGTCTTCAAAGGGTTATTAAAGATGTGTAATTCACATGCTAAGAACTCAGCAGTGAATATTTGTTGAATCCGTGGTGCATGGTCCATTTTCGGAACACAGAATGTTACGGTGAAGGTATCTATGAAAATGAGATTTCTATTGGATACAACATGCACCAAGAGAATTTTTCTGCGAAAACTGACTGATTTTCGTAACTGACGTTAGGAAAACCTGCGAAATCTATGTAAATGTTTCTAGGTGTAAATATGCCTTGTATTGTGGTTGAAAAATCATTAATCCACATGTTCACGGTCATTAAATAATGTTTGTCGAAGCTGTGATGAATGTAAAGTTCTCGGATCACGGAATGTCTCGGTGAGTGAAGCTCTGAAAATAAGAATTCTGCTGGATAGAACTCGCTTGAATTGAATGTTTCTGTGAACATTTCATGATTTTCGAAACTGGATGTAAGGAAAAACCTGCGAAATCAGAATAACTACTTCTAGGTGTAAATATGCCTTGTATGGTGGATGAAAGTTCGGTAATCCACATGCTCACACTCAATAAAGAATGTTTGTCGAACTCATGTTGCATGTAATCTGTTTGGAATACGGAATGACATAGTGAAGGAAACAATGTGAGTTACATGTCTATTGGGTAGAACTCGCTTGAAGAGAATTTTTCTGCGAAATGTGCCTCATTTTCAAAAGTGCCTTTAGGAGAACCCTGTGAAATCTGAGAAAATGCTTCTAAGTTTCAATATGCCTTGACTGGTGAATGAAAGTCCGGTAATCCACATGTTAATAAGAGTGTAGTAATTTTTTTAAACCGTGATTCATGTAGCGCTTTTGAAAAATGGATTTTCACGGTAATGAAACTATGTAAATTACAATTCTATTGAGTAGAACGATCTAGAAGAGAATTTTTCTGCGAAAATTGCATGATTATCGAATCTGAAGTTTGGAAAAAGCTGCAAAAAGGGAGTAAATATTTGCAGGTGTAAGTGTGCCATTATGTTGCAAGAAAGTTCAGTAATCCACATTTTCACAACATATTAAAGAATCTTTTTCTAATCCGTGATGCATGTACCGTGTTCTGAACGTGGAATTTCACGGTGATTGAAACAATGTAAATGATTTCTCTATTGGGTAGAACTCGCTCCGAGAGGGTTTTTCTGCGAAAACTTTGTCATTTTTGAACCTGGCGTTTAGAAAACGCTGCAAAATCTGAGAAAATACTTCTAAGAATCAATATTCAATGTATTGTGATGAAAGTTCGGTAATCCACATGCTAACAAATTAGTAGTGAATATTTGTCGAATCCTTTATGCATGTAACATGTTCGGAACACAGAATTTCACGGCCAGGGAATTTATGTAAATTACATTTCCCTTGGTTAGAAATCACTCCAAGAGATTTTTCCTGAGAAATCGGCCTGATTTTTAGAAAGTGGCGTTAGGAAAAACCTGCGAACCCAGATTACTAGATTCTCGGTGTACATCTGACTTTTATGGTGGATGAAAGTTCGGCATTCCGCATGCTAACTACTCTGTAGTGAATATTTGTCGAATCCGAGATACGTGAAGCGAGTTCTGAGCACAGGATATCACGGTGAGCGAATCTATGTAAAATACATGTCTCTTGGGTAGAATTTGTCCTAAGAGTTTTTTCAGAGAAATCTGCCTCATTTTTGAACCTGGCGTTTGAAAATCTCTGCAAAATCAGAGAAAATGCTTCAAAGTGTCAATATGCCTTGTATTGTGATGCAAGATCCTAAAACCACATGCAAACAAATCTGTGGTGAATATTTTTAGAAAGCGTTATGCATGCAGTGTGATCGTATCATGGAAAATCCCGGCGATGGATTCTATGTAAATTACACACCTATTGGTTAGAATTCGCTCCAAAAATTTTTCCCTGAGAAAACGGCCTGATTTTCCATACTGGCATTAGGAAAAAGCTGCAAATTCAGAGTTAAAGTTTCTAGTTGTAAATATGCCATATATGGTGGATGAAAGTTCTGTAATCTACATGTTCACAAGTCATTCGTGAAAGTTTGTTGAAACCTTGATGCATGTAGCGTGTTAGGAAAATGGAATGTCACTGTGAGGGTAACTATGTAAATTACATTTCTATTGGGAAGTACTCGCTCCACGACAATTTTTCTGACAAATCTGCCTCCTTTTCAAACCTGGAATTAGGAAAAACTTTCGAAATGTGAGAAAATGCTTCAAATTGTCAACATGGCTTTTATGGTGGATGAAAGTTCGGTAATATTTATGCTAACAACTCTGAAGTGAATATTTGTCGAATCCGTGATGCATGTAGCTTTTTCGGAACACGGAATTCCACGATGACGTGTTCAATGGAAATTGCATGTCTATTGGGTAGAACTCGCTCCAAGAGGATCTTTCTGTGGAAACTGCATGATTTTAGAGACTGACATTAGGAGAATACTACTAAATCAGAATAAAATTTCTATGTATAAATATGCACTGTAAGGTGGATTAAAGTTCGTTAATACACATGTTCACAACTCATTAAAGAAGGTTTGTTGAATCCGTGGTGCATGTAACGTGTTCAGAACACGGAATGTCACGGTGATTGAAAGTAGGGAAATTACCTATCTTTTGGGTAGAACTGGCTCCAAGAGCATTTTTCTGCCAAATCTGCCTCATTTTCTAAACTGGCGTTCAAACTAACGTGTGAAATCTGAGAAAATTCTTCAAAGTGTCAGTAAGCCTTGTATGGTGGACGAAAGTGCTGTAATCCACTTGCTAACAACTCTGTAGTGAATGTTTGTCGCATCCGGGATGCATGTAGCATGTTCGGAACACGGAATTTGACGGTGAGCGAATCCATGTAAATTACATGTCTATTGGTTAGAACCCGCTCCAAGAGGTTTTTGCCACGAAATCTGCCTCATTTTCGAAACTGGCATTTTGAAAGCTCTGTGAAATCAGAGAAAAAGATTCTAAGCATCTATATGCCTACTACTGTGATGAAAGTCCTGTAATCCACATGCAAAAAACTCTGTAGTGTATTTTTGTCGAAACTTTTCTGCATGTATCATGTTGGAAAGATGTAATTTCACAGCTGGAGAATCTATGTAATTTACATATCTATTGGGTAGAACACGCTCCAACATTTTTTTCCTTTGAAAACTGCCTGATTTTCGAAACTGGTATTAGGAAATATCTGCGAACTAAGTGTTAATGTTTCTAGGTGTCAATATGCCATGTATGGTGGATGAAAGTTTTGTAATACACATGTACACAACTCATTAAGAATGTTTGTCAAATCTGTGATGTGTGTAGCTCGTTCGGAACATGGACTGTCACGGTGAGGCAAACTATGTAAATTACATATCTATTGGTTAGAACACGCTCCAGGAGCATTTTACTGGAAAATGTGCCTCAGTTTGGAAACTGGTGTAATGAAAACCCTGCAAAATCTGAGTAAATGCTTTAAGGTGACAATATGTATTCAATGGGTTATTAAAGATGTGTAATTCACATGCTAAGAACTCAGCAGTGAATATTTGTTGAATCCGTGGTGCATGGTCCATTTTCGGAACACGGAATGTTACGGTGAAGGTATCTATGAAAATGAGATATCTATTGGATACAACATGCACCAAGAGAATTTTTCTGCGAAAACTGCCTGATTTTCATAACTGACATTAGGAAAACCTGCGAAATCTAAGTAAATGTTTCTAGGTGTAAATATGCCTTGTATTGTGTTTCAAAAATCGGTAATCCACATGCTGACGGTCATTAAATAAAGTTTGTCGAAGCCGTGATGAATGTAACGTTTTCGGAACACGGAATGTCTCGGTGAGTGAAGCTCTGAAAATAACAATTCCGCTGGATAGAACTCGCTTGAATTGAATGTTTCTGTGAAAATTTCATGATTTTCAAAACTGGATGTAAGGAAAAACCTGCGAAATCAGAATAACTACTTCTAGGTGTAAATATGCCTTGTATGGTGGATGAAAGTTCGGTAATCCACATGCTCACACTCAATAAAGAATGATTGTCGAACTCGTGATGCATGTAACGTGTTTGGAATACGGAATGTCATAGTGAAGTAAACAATGTGAGTTACATGTCTATTGGGTAGAACTCGCTTGAAGAGAATTTTTCTGCGAAATGTGCCTCATTTTCAAAAGTGCCTTTAGGAGAACCCTGTGAAATCTGAAAAAATGCTTCTAAGTGTCAATATGCCTTGACTGGTGAATGAAAGTCCTGTAATCCACATGTTAATAACAGTGTAGTAATTTTTTTAAACCGTGATTCATGTAGCGCTTTTGAGAAATGGAATTTCACCGTAATGAAACTATGTAAATTACAATTCTATTGAGTAGAACGATCTAGAAGAGAATTTTTCTGCGAAAATTGCATGATTATCGAATCTGAAGTTTGGAAAAAGCTGCAAAAAGGGAGTAAATATTTGCAGGTGTAAGTGTGCCATTATGTTGCAAGAAAGTTCAGTAATCCACATTTTCACAACATATTAAAGAATCTTTTTCTAATCCGTGATGCATGTAGCGTGTTCAGAACGTGGAATTTCACGGTGATTGAAACAATGTAAATGACTTCTCTATTGGGTAGAACTCGCTCCGAGAGAGTTTGTCTGCGAAAACTTTGTCATTTTTGAACCTGGTGTTTAGAAAACGCTGCAAAATCTGAGAAAATACTTCTAAGAATCAATATTCAATGTATTGTGATGAAAGTTCGGTAATCCACATGCCAACAAATTAGTAGTGAATATTTGTCGAATCCTTTATGCATGTAACATGTTCGGAACACGGAATTTCACGGCCAGGGAATTTATGTAAATTACATTTCCCTTGGTTAGAAATCACTCCAAGAGGTTTTTCCTGAGAAATCGGCCTGATTTTTAGAAAGTGGCGTTAGGAAATACCTGCGAACCAAGATTACTAGATTCTCGGTGTACATCTTCCTTTTAAGGTGGATGAAAGATCGGTAATCCGCATGCTAACTACTCTGTAGTGAATATTGGTCGAATCCGAGATACGTGAAGCGTGTTCGGAACACAGGATATCACGGTGAGCGAATCTATGTAAAATACATGTCTCTTGGGTAGAATTTGCTCTAAGAGTTTTTTCTGAGAAATCTGCCTCATTTTTGAACCTGGCGTTTGAAAATCTCTGCAAAATCAGAGAAAATGCTTCAAAGTGTCAATATGCCTTGTATTGTGATGCAAGATCGTAAAACCACATGCAAACAAATCTGTGGTGAATATTTTTAGAAAGCGTTATGCATGCAGTGTGATCGTATCATGGAAAATCCCGGCGATGGATTCTATGTAAATTACACACCTATTGGTTAGAATTCGCTCCAAAAATTTTTCCCTGAGAAAACGGCCTGATTTTCCATACTGGCATTAGGAAAAAGCTGCAAATTCAGAGTTAAAGTTTCTAGTTGTAAATATGCCATATATGGTGGATGAAAGTTCTGTAATCTACATGTTCACAAGTCATTCGTGAAAGTTTGTTGAAACCTTGATGCATGTAGCGTGTTCGGAAAATGGAATGTCACTGTGAGGGAAACTATGTAAATTACATTTCTATTGGGAAGTACTCGCTCCACGAGAATTTTTCTGACAAATCTGCCTCCTTTTCAAAACTGGAATTAGGAAAAACTTTCGAAATGTGAGAAAATGCTTCAAATTGTCAACATGGCTTTTATGGTGGATGAAAGTTCGGTAATCCTTATGCTAACAACTCTGAAGTGAATATTTGTCGACTCCGTGATGCATGTAGCTTTTTCGGAACACGGAATTCCACGATGATGGGTTCTATGTAAATTGCATGTCTATTGGGTAGAACTCGCTCCAAGAGGATCTTACTGTGGAAACTGCATGATTTTAGAGACTGAGATTAGGAGAATACGACTAAATCAGAATAAAATTTCTATGTATAAATATGCACTGTAAGGTGGATTTAAGTTCGTTAATACACATGTTCACAACTCATTAAAGAAGGTTTGTTGAATCCGTGGTGCATGTAACGTGTTCAGAACACGGAATGTCACGGTGATTGAAAGTAGGGAAATTACCTATCTTTTGGGTAGAACTGGCTCCAAGAGACTTTTTCTGCCAAATCTGCCTCATTTTCAAAACTGGTGTTCAAACTAACGTGTGAAATCTGAGAAAATACTTCAAAGTGTCAGTAAGCCTTGTATGGTGGAAGAAAGTGCTGTAATCCACTTGCTAACAACTCTGCAGTGAATGTTTGTCGCATCCGAGATGCATGTAGCGTGTTCGGAACACGGAATTTGACGGTGAGCGAATCCATGTAAATTACATGTCTATTGGTTAGAACCCGCTCCAAGAGGTTTTTGCCGCGAAATATGCCTCATTTTCGAAACTGGCATTTTGAAAGCTCTGTGAAATCAGAGAAAAAGCTTCTAAGCATCTATATGCCTACTACTGTGATGAAAGTCCTGTAATCCACATGCAAACAACTCTGTAGTGTATTTTTGTCGAATCTTTTCTGCATGTATCATGTTGGAAAGATGTAATTTCACAGCTGGAGAATCTATGTAATTTACATATCTATTGGGTAGAACACGCTCCAACATTTTTTTCCTTTGAAAACTGCCTGATTTTCGAAACTGGTATTAGGAAATATCTGCGAACTCAGTGTTATTGTTTCTAGGTGTCAATATGCCATGTATGGTGGATGAAAGTTTTGTAATACACATGTACACAACTCATTAAGAATGTTTGTCAAATCTGTGATGTGTGTAGCTCGTTCGGAACATGGACTGTCACGGTGAGGCAAACTATGTAAATTACATATCTATTGGTTAGAACACGCTCCAGGAGCATTTTACTGGAAAATGTGCCTCAGTTTGGAAACTGGTGTAATGAAAACCCTGCAAAATCTGAGTAAATGCTTTAAGGTGACAATATGTCTTCAATGGGTTATTAAAGATGTGTAATTCACATGCTAAGAACTCAGCAGTGAATATTTGTTGAATCCGTGGTGCATGGTCCATTTTCGGAACACGGAGTGTTATGGTGAAGGTATCTATGAAAATGAGATATCTATTGGATACAACATGCACCAAGAGAATTTTTCTGCGAAAACTGCCTGATTTTCGTAACTGACGTTAGGAAAACCTGCGAAATCTAAGTAAATGTTTCTAGGGGTAAATATGCCTTGTATTGTGTTTGAAAAATCGGTAATCCACATGCTCACGGTCATTAAATAATGTTTGTCGAAGCCGTGATGAATGTAACGTTTTCGGAACACGGAATGTCTCGGTGAGTGAAGCTCTGAAAATAACAATTCTGCTGGATAGAACTCGCTTGAATTGAATGTTTCTGTGAAAATTTCATGATTTTCTAAACTGGATGTAAGGAAAAACCTGCGAAATCAGAATAACTACTTCTAGGTGTAAATATGCCTTGTATGGTGGATGAAAGTTCGGTAATCCACATGCTCACACTCAATAAAGAATGATTGTCGATCTCGTGATGCATGTAACGTGTTTGGAATACGGAATGTCATAGTGAAAGAAACAATGTGAGTTACATGTCTTTTGGGTAGAACTCGTTTGAAGAGAATTTTTCTGCGAAATGTGCCTCATTTTCAAAAGTGCCTTTAGGAGAACCCTGTGAAATCTGAGAAAATGCTTCTAAGTGTCAATATGCCTTGACTGGTGAATGAAAGTCCGGTAATCCACATGTTAATAACAGTGTAGTAAATTTTTAAAACGTGATTCATTGAGCGCTTTTGAAAAATGTAATTTCACGTTAATGAAACTATGTAAATTACAATTCTATTGAGTAGAACTATCTAGAAGAGAATTTTTCTGCGAAAATTGCATGATTATCGAATCTGAAGTTTGGAAAAAGCTGCAAAAAGGGAGTAAATATTTGCAGGTGTAAGTGTGCCATTATGTTGCAAGAAAGTTCAGTAATCCACATTTTCACAACATATTAAAGAATCTTTTTCTAATCCGTGATGCATGTAGCGTGTTCAGAACGTGGAATTTCACGGTGATTGAAACAATGTAAATGACTTCTCTATTGGTTAGAACTCGCTCCGAGAGAGTTTGTCTGCAAAAACTTTGCATTTTTTGAACCTGGCGTTTAGAAAACGCTGCAAAATCTGAGAAAATACTTCTAAGAATCAATATTCAATGTATTGTGATGAAAGTTCGGTAATCCACATGCCAACAAATTAGTAGTGAATATTTGTCGAATCCTTTATGCATGTAACATGTTCGGAACACCGAATTTCACTGCCAGGGAATTTATGTAAATTACATTTCCCTTGGTTAGAAATCACTCCAAGAGTTCTTTCCTGAGAAATCGGCCTGATTTTCGAAACTGGCGTTAGGAAAAACCTGCGAACCCAGATTACTAGATTCTCGGTGTACATCTGCCTTTTATGGTGGATGAAATTTTGGCATTCCGCATGCTAACTACTCTGTAGTGAATATTTGTCGAATCTGAGATACGTGAAGCGTGTTCGGAACACAGGATATCACGGTGAGCGAATCTATGTAAAATACATGTCTCTTGGGTAGAATTTGCTCTAAGAGTTTTTTCTGAGAAATCTGCCTCATTTTTGAACCTGGCGTTTGAAAATCTCTGCAAAATCAGAGAAAATGCTTCAAAGTGTCAATATACCTTGTATTGTGATGCAAGATCGTAAAACCACATGCAAACAAATCTGTGGTGAATATTTTTAGAAAGCGTTATGCATGCAGTGTGATCGTATCATGGAAAAACCCGGCGATGGATTCTATGTAAATTACACACCTATTGGTTAGAATTCGCTCCAAAAATTTTTCCCTGAGAAAACGGCCTGATTTTCCATACTGGCATTAGGAAAAAGCTGCAAATTCAGAGTTAAAGTTTCTAGTTGTAAATATGCCATATATGGTGGATGAAAGTTCTGTAATCTACATGTTCACAAGTCATTCGTGAAAGTTTGTTGAAACCTTGATGCATGTAGCGTGTTCGGAAAATGGAATGTCACTGTGAGGGAAACTATGTAAATTACATTTCTATTGGGAAGTACTCGCTCCACGAGAATTTTTCTGACAAATCTGCCTCCTTTTCAAAACTGGAATTAGGAAAAACTTTCGAAATGTGAGAAAATGCATCAAATTGTCAACATGGCTTTTATGGTGGATGAAAGTTCGGTAATCCTTATGCTAACAACTCTGTAGTGAATATTTGTCGAATCCGTGATGCATGTAGCTTTTTCGGAACACGAAATTCCACGATGACGGGTTCTATGTAAATTGCATGTCTATTGGGTAGAACTCGCTCCAAGAGGATCTTTCTGTGGAAACTGCATGATTTTAGAGACTGACATTAGGAGAATACTACTAAATCAGAATAAAATTTCTATGTATAAATATGCACTGTAAGGTGGATTTAAGTTCGTTAATACACATGTTCACAACTCATTAAAGAAGGTTTGTTGAATCCGTGGTGCATGTAACGTGTTCAGAACACGGAATGTCACGGTGATTGAAAGTAAGGAAATTACCTATCTTTTGGGTAGAACTGGCTCCAAGAGACTTTTTCTGCCAAATCTGCCTCATTTTCAAAACTGGTGTTCAAACTAACGTGTGAAATCTGAGAAAATACTTCAAAGTGTCAGTAAGCCTTGTATGGTGGAAGAAAGTGCTGTAATCCACTTGCTAACAACTCTGCAGTGAATGTTTGTCGCATCCGAGATGCATGTAGCGTGTTCGGAACACGGAATTTGACGGTGAGCGAATCCATGTAAATTACATGTCTATTGGTTAGAACCCGCTCCAAGAGGTTTTTGCCGCGAAATATGCCTCATTTTCGAAACTGGCATTTTGAAAGCTCTGTGAAATCAGAGAAAAAGCTTCTAAGCATCTATATGCCTACTACTGTGATGAAAGTCCTGTAATCCACATGCAAACAACTCTGTAGTGTATTTTTGTCGAATCTTTTCTGCATGTATCATGTTGGAAAGATGTAATTTCACAGCTGGAGAATCTATGTAATTTACATATCTATTGGGTAGAACACGCTCCAACATTTTTTTCCTTTGAAAACTGCCTGATTTTCGAAACTGGTATTAGGAAATATCTGCGAACTCAGTGTTATTGTTTCTAGGTGTCAATATGCCATGTATGGTGGATGAAAGTTTTGTAATACACATGTACACAACTCATTAAGAATGTTTGTCAAATCTGTGATGTGTGTAGCTCGTTCGGAACATGGACTGTCACGGTGAGGCAAACTATGTAAATTACATATCTATTGGTTAGAACACGCTCCAGGAGCATTTTACTGGAAAATGTGCCTCAGTTTGGAAACTGGTGTAATGAAAACCCTGCAAAATCTGAGTAAATGCTTTAAGGTGACAATATGTCTTCAATGGGTTATTAAAGATGTGTAATTCACATGCTAAGAACTCAGCAGTGAATATTTGTTGAATCCGTGGTGCATGGTCCATTTTCGGAACACGGAATGTTACGGTGAAGGTATCTATGAAAATGAGATATCTATTGGATACAACATGCACCAAGAGAATTTTTCTGCGAAAACTGCCTGATTTTCGTAACTGACGTTAGGAAAACCTGCGAAATCTAAGTAAATGTATCTAGGGGTAAATATGCCTTGTATTGTGTTTGAAAAATCGGTAATCCACATGCTCACGGTCATTAAATAATGTTTGTCGAAGCCGTGATGAATGTAACGTTTTCGGAACACGGAATGTCTCGGTGAATGAAGCTCTGAAAATAACAATTCTGCTGGATAGAACTCGCTTGAATTGAATGTTTCTGTGAAAATTTCATGATTTTCTAAACTGGATGTAAGGAAAAACCTGCGAAATCAGAATAGCTACTTCTAGGTGTAAATATGCCTTGTATGGTGGATGAAAGTTCGGTAATCCACATGCTCACACTCAATAAAGAATGATTGTCGAACTCGTGATGCATGTAACGTGTTTGGAATACGGAATGTCATAGTGAAGGAAACATTGCGAGTTACATGTCTATTGGGTAGAACTCGCTTGAAGAGAATTTTTCTGCGAAATGTGCCTCATTTTCAAAAGTGCCTTTAGGAGAACCCTGTGAAATCTGAGAAAATGCTTCTAAGTGTCAATATGCCTTGACTGGTGAATGAATGTCCAGTAATCCACATGTTAATAACAGTGTAGTAATTTTTTTAAACCGTGATTCATGTAGCGCTTTTGAAAAATGGAATTTCACGGTAATGAAACTATGTAAATTACAATTCTATGGAGTAGAACTATCTAGAAGAGAATTTTTCTGCGAAAATTGCATGATTATCGAATCTGAAGTTTGGAAAAAGCTGCAAAAAGGGAGTAAATATTTGCAGGTGTAAGTGTGCCATTATGTTGCAAGAAAGTTCAGTAATCCACATTTTCACAACATATTAAAGAATCTTTTTCTAATCCGTGATGCATGTAGCGTGTTCAGAACGTGGAATTTCACGGTGATTGAAACAATGTAAATGACTTCTCTATTGGGTAGAACTCGCTCCGAGAGAGTTTTTCTGCAAAAACTTTGTCATTTTTGAACCTGGCGTTTAGAAAACGCTGCAAAATCTGAGAAAATACTTCTAAGAATCAATATTCAATGTATTGTGATGAAAGTTCGGTAATCCACATGCCAACAAATTGGTAGTGAATATTTGTCGAATCTTTTATGCATGTAACATGTTCGGAACACGGAATTTCACGGCCAGGGAATTTATGTAAATTACATTTCCCTTGGTTAGAAATCACTCCAAGAGATTTTTCCTGAGAAATCGGCCTGATTTTCGAAAGTGGCGTTAGGAAAAACCTGCGAACCCAGATTACTAGTTTCTCGGTGTACATCTGCCTTTTATGGTGGATGAAAGTTCACTAATCCGCATGCTAACTACTCTGTAGTGAATATTTGTCGAATCCGAGATACGTGAAGCGTGTTCGGAACACAGGATATCACGGTGAGCGAATCTATGTAAAATACATGTCTCTTGGGTAGAATTTGCTCTAAGAGTTTTTTCTGAGAAATCTGCCTCATTTTTGAACCTGGCGTTTGAAAATCTATGCAAAATCAGAGAAAATGCTTCAAAGTGTCAATATGCCTTGTATTGTGATGCAAGATCGTAAAACCACATGCAAACAAATCTATGGTGAATATTTTTAGAAAGCGTTATGCATGCAGTATGATCGTATCATGGAAAATCCCGGCGATGGATTCTATGTAAATTACACACCTATTGGTTAGAATTCGCTCCAAAAATTTTTCCCTGAGAAAACGGCCTGATTTTCCATACTGGCATTAGGAAAAAGCTGCAAATTCAGAGTTAAAGTTTCTAGTTGTAAATATGCCATATATGGTGGATGAAAGTTCTGTAATCTACATGTTCACAAGTCATTCGTGAAAGCTTGTTGAAACCTTGATGCATGTAGCGTGTTCGGAAAATGGAATGTCACTGTGAGGGAAACTATGTAAATTACATTTCTATTGGGAAGTACTCGCTCCACGAGAATTTTTCTGACAAATCTGCCTCCTTTTCAAATCTGGAATTAGGAAAAACTTTCGAAATGTGAGAAAATGCTTCAAATTGTCAACATGGCTTTTATGGTGGATGAAAGTTCGGTAATCTTTATGCTAACAACTCTGAAGTGAATATTTGTCGACTCCGTGATGCATGTAGCTTTTTCGGAACACGGAATTCCACGATGACGGGTTCTATGTAAATTGCATGTCTATTGGGTAGAACTCGCTCCAAGAGGATCTTTCTGTGGAAACTGCATGATTTTAGAGACTGACATTAGGAGAATACTACTAAATCAGAATAAAATTTCTATGTATAAATATGCACTGTAAGGTGGATTAAAGTTCGTTAATACACATGTTCACAACTCATTAAAGAAGGTTTGTTGAATCCGTGGTGCATGTAACGTGTTCAGAACACGGAATGTCACGGTGATTGAAAGTAGGGAAATTACCTATCTTTTGGGTAGAACTGGCTCCAAGAGCATTTTTCTGCCAAATCTGCCTCATTTTCTAAACTGGCGTTCAAACTAACGTGTGAAATCTGAGAAAATTCTTCAAAGTGTCAGTAAGCCTTGTATGGTGGACGAAAGTGCTGTAATCCACTTGCTAACAACTCTGTAGTGAATGTTTGTCGCATCCGAGATGCATGTAGCATGTTCGGAACACGGAATTTGACGGTGAGCGAATCCATGTAAATTACATGTCTATTGGTTAGAACCTGCCCCAAGAGGTTTTTGCCGCGAAATCTGCCTCATTTTCGAAACTGGCATTTTGAAAGCTATGTGAAATCAGAGAAAAAGCTTCTAAGCATCTATATGCCTACTACTGTGATGAAAGTCATTTAATCTACATGCAAACAACTCTGTAGTGTATTTCTGTCGAATCTTTTCTGCATGTAGCATGTTTGAAACATGTAAATTCACAGCGGGAGAATCTATGTAATTTACATATCTATTGGGTAGAACACGCTCCAACAGTTTTTTCCTTTGAAAACTGCCTGATTTTCGAAACTGGTATTAGGAAATATCTGCGAACTCAGTGTTATTGTTTCTAGGTGTCAATATGCCATGTATGGTGGATGAAAGTTTTGTAATACACATGTACACAACTCATTAAGAATGTTTGTCAAATCTGTGATGTGTGTAGCTCGTTCGGAACATGGACTGTCACGGTGAGGCAAACTATGTAAATTACATATCTATTGGTTAGAACACGCTCCAGGAGCATTTTACTGGAAAATGGGCCTCAGTTTGGAAACTGGTGTAATGAAAACCCTGCAAAATCTGAGTAAATGCTTTAAGGTGACAATATGTCTTCAATGGGTTATTAAAGATGTGTAATTCACATGCTAAGAACTCAGCAGTGAATATTTGTTGAATCTGTGGTGCATGGTCGATTTTCAGAACACGGAATGTTACGGTGAAGGTATCTATGAAAATGAGATGTCTATTGGATAGAACATGCACCAAGAGAATTTTTCTGCGAAAACTGCCTGATTTTCGTAACTGACGTTAGGAAAACCTGCGAAATTTAAGTAAATGTTTCTAGGTGTAAATATGCCTTGTATTGTGGTTGAAAAATCGGTAATCCACATGCTCACGGTCATTAAATAATGTTTGTCGAAGCCGTGATGAATGTAACGTTTTCGGAACACGGAATGTCTCGGTGAGTGAAGCTCTGAAAATAACAATTCTGCTGGATAGAACTCGCTTGAATTGAATGTTTCTGTGAAAATTTCATGATTTTCAAAACTGGATGTAAGGAAAAACCTGCGAAATCAGAATAACTACTTCTAGGTGTAAATATGCCTTGTATGGTGGATGAAAGTTCGGTAATCCACATGCTCACACTCAATAAATAATGATTGTCGAACTCATGATGCATGTAACCTGTTTGGAATACGGAATGTCATAGTGAAGGAAACAATGTAAGTTACATGTCTATTGGGTAGAACTCGCTTGAAGAGAATTTTTCTGGAAATGTGCCTCATTTTCAAAAGTGCCTTAAGGAGAAACCTGTGAAATCTGAGAAAATGCTTCTAAATGTCAATATGCATTGACTGGTGAATGAAAGTCCGGTAATCCACATGTTAATAAGAGTGTAGTAATTTTTGTAAACCGTGATTCATGTAGCGCTTTTGAAAAATGGAATTTCACGGTAATGAAACTATGTAAATTACAATTCTATTGAGTAGAACGAGCTAGAAGAGAATTTTTCTGCGAAAATTGCATGATTATCGAATCTGAAGTTTGGAAAAAGCTGCAAAAAGGGAGTAAATATTTGCAGGTGTAAGTGTGCCATTATGTCGCAAGAAAGTTCAGTAATCCACATTTTCACAACATATTAAAGAATCTTTTTTAATCCGTGATGCATGTAGCGTGTTCAGAACGTGGAATTTCACGGTGATTGAAACAATGTAAATGATTTCTCTATTGGGTAGAACTCGCTCCGAGAGAGTTTTTCTGCAAAAACTTTGTCATTTTTGAACCTGGCGTTTGGAAAACGCTGCAAAATCTGAGAAAATAATTCTAAGAATCAATATTCAATGTATTGTGATGAAATTTCGGTAATAAACATGCAAACAAATTTGTAGTGAATATTTTTCAAATCGTATATGCACGTAGCATGTGAAGAACACGGAATTTCATGGCCAGGGAACTTATGTAAATTACATTTCTCTTGATTAGAAATCACTCCAAGAGAATTTTCCTGAGAAATAGGCCTGATTTTTGAAACTGATGTTAGGAAAATCCTGCGAACTCAGATTACTAGACTCTTGGTGTAAATTTGCCTTGTATGGTGGATGAAAGTTCGGTAATCCGCATGCTAACAACTCTGTAGTGAATATTTGTCGAATCATAGATATATGAAGCATGTTCGGAACACAGGATATCACGGTGAGCGAATCTACATAAAATACATGTCTCTTGCGTAGAATTCGCTCCAAGAGATTTTTTTGGGAAATCTGCGTCATTTTTGCAACTGGCTTTTGAAAATATCTGCAAAATTAGTGAAAATGCTTCAAAGTGTCAAAATGCCTTGTATTGTGATGCAAGATCGTAAAAACACATGCAAACAAATCTGTGGTGAATATTTGTAGAAACCATTATGCATGTAGCCTATTCGTTTCACGGAAAATGCCGGCGATGGGATCTATGTAACTTACACGCCTATTGGTTAGAATTCACTCCAAAAAATTTCCCTGACAAAACGGCCTGATTTTCCAAACTGGCATTAGGAAAAAGCTGCAATTCAGAGTTAATGTTTCTAGTTGTAAATATGCCATATATGGTGAATGAAAGTTCTGTAATCTACATGTTCACAACTCATTCGAGAAAGTTTGTTGAAACCTTGATGCATGTAGCGTGTTCGGAAAATGGAATTTCACTGTGAGGTAAACTATGTAATTTACATTTCTATTGGGAAGTACTCGCTCCACGAAAATTTTTCTGCCAAATCTGCATCATTTTCAAAACTGGCATTAGGAAAAATTTTCGAAATGTGAGAAAATGCTTCAAATTGTCAACATGGATTTCATGGTGGATGAAAGTTCGGTAATCCTTATGCTAACCACTCTGTAGTGAATATTTTTCGCATCCGAGATGCATGTATCGTGTTCGGAACACGGAATTTGACGATGAGTGAATCCATGTAAATTACATGTCTATTGGTTAGAACCCTCTCCAAGAGGATTTTGCCGCGACATCTGCCTCCTTTTCGAAACTGGAGTTTGGAAAACCCTGTGAAATCTCAGAAAATGTTTCAAAGCATCTATATGCCTACTATAGTGAGAAAATACTGTAATCCACATGCAAACAACCCTGTAGTGTATTTTTGTCGAAACTTTTCTGCATGTAGCATGCTCAAAACACGTAATTTCACAGCGAGAGAATCTATGTAATTTACATATCTATTGGGTAGAACACGCTCCAACAGTTTTTTCCTTTGAAAACTGCCTGATTTTCGAAACTGCTATTAGGAAATATCTACGAACTCAGTGTAAATGTTTCTAGGTGTCAATATGCCATGTATGGTGGATGAAAGTTTTGTAATACACATGTACACAACTCATTAAGAATGTTTGTCAAATCTGTGATGTGTGTAGCTCGTTCGGAACATGGACTGTCACGGTGAGGCAAACTATGTAAATTACATATCTATTGGTTAGAACACGCTCCAGGAGCTTTTTACTGGAAAATGTGCCTCAGTTTGGAAACTGGTGTAATGAAAACCCTGCAAAACCTGAGTAAATGCTTTAAGGTGACAATATGTCTTCAATGGGTTATTAAAGATGTGTAATTCACATACTAAGAACTCAGCAGTGAATATTTGTTGAATCCGTGGTGCATGGTCCATTTTCGGAACACGGAATGTTACGGTGAAGGTATCTATGAAAATGAGATGTCTATTGGATACAACATGCACCAAGATAATTTTTCTGCGAAAACTGCCTGATTTTCGTAACTGATGTTAGGAAAACCTGCGAAATCTAAGTAAATGTTTCTAGGTGTAAATATGCCTTGTATTGTGGTTGAGAAATCGGTAATCCACATGCTCACGGTCATTAAATAATGTTTGTCGGAGCCGTGATGAATGTAACGTTTTCGGAACACGGAATGTCTCGGTGAGTGAAGCTCTGAAAATAACAATTCTGCTGGATAGAACACACTTGAATTGAATGTTTCTGTGAAAATTACATGATTTTCTAAACTGGATGTAAGGAAAAACCTGCGAAATCAGAATAACTACTTCTAGGTGTAAATATGCCTTGTATGGTGGATGAAAGTTCGGTAATCCACATGCTCACACTCAATAAAGAATGTTTGTCGAACTCGTGATGCATGTAACATGTTTGGAATACGAAATGTCATAGTGAAGGAAACAATGTAAGTTACATGTCTATTGGGTAGAACTCGCTTGAAGAGAATTTTTCTGCGAAATGTGCCTCATTTTCAAAAGTGCCTTTAGGAGAACCCTGTGAAATCTGAGAAAATATTTCTAAGTGTCAATATGCCTTGACTGGTGAATGAAAGTCCCGTAATCCACATGTTAATAAGAGTGTTGTAATTTTTTTAAACCGTGATTCATGTAGCGCTTTTGAAAAATGGAATTTCACGGTAATGAAACTATGTAAATTACAATTCTATTGAGTAGAACGATCTAGAAGAGAATTTTTCTGCGAAAATTGCATGATTATCGAATCTGAAGTTTGGAAAAAGCTGCAAAAAGGGAGTAAATATTTGCAGGTGTAAGTGTGCCATTATGTTGCAAGAAAGTTCAGTAATCCACATTTTCACAACATATTAAAGAATCTTTTTCTAATCCGTGATGCATGTAGCGTGTTCAGAACGTGGAATTTCACGGTGATTGAAACAATGTAAATGACTTCTCTATTGGTTAGAACTCGCTCCGAGAGAGTTTTTCTGCAAAAACTTTGTCATTTTTGAACCTGGCGTTTAGAAAACGCTGCAAAATCTGAGAAAATACTTCTAAGAATCAATATTCAATGTATTGTGATGAAAGTTCAGTAATCCACATGCCAACAAATTAGTAGTGAATATTTGTCGAATCCTTTATGCATGTAACATGTTCGGAACACGGAATTTCACGGCCAGGGAATTTATGTAAATTATATTTCCCTTGGTTGGAAATCACTCCAAGAGATTTTTCCTTAGAAATCGGCCTGATTTTCGAAACTGGCATTAGGAAATACCTGCGAACCCAGATTACTAGATTCTCGGTGTACATCTGCCTTTTATGGTGGATGAAAGTTCGGTAATCCGCATGCTATCTACTCTGTAGTGAATATTTGTCGAATCCGAGATACGTGAAGCGTGTTCGGAACACAGGATATCACGTTGAGCGAATCTATGTAAAATACATGTCTCTTGGGTAGAATTTGCTCTAAGAGTTTTTTCTGAGAAATCTGCCTCATTTTTGAACCTGGCGTTTGAAAATCTCTGCAAAATCAGAGAAAATGCTTCAAAGTGTCAATATGCCTTGTATTGTGATGCAAGATCGTAAAACCACATGCAAACAAATCTGTGGTGAATATTTTTAGGAAGCGTTATGCATGCAGTGTGATCGTATCATGGAAAATCCCGGCCATGGATTCTATGTAAATTACACACCTATTGGTTAGAATTCGCTCCAAAAATTTTTCCCTGAGAAAACGGCCTGATTTTCCATACTGGCATTAGGAAAAAGCTGCAAATTCAGAGTTAAAGTTTCTAGTTGTAAATATGCCATATATGGTGGATGAAAGTTCTGTAATCTACATGTTCACAAGTCATTCGAGAAAGTTTGTTGAAACCTTGATGCATGTAGCGCGTTTGGAAAATGGAATGTCACTGTGAGGGAAACTATGTAAATTACATTTCTATTGGGAAGTACTCGCTCCACGAGAATTTTTCTGACAAATCTGCCTCCTTTTCAAAACTGGAATTAGGAAAAACTTTCGAAATGTGAGAAAATGCTTCAAACTGTCAACATGGCTTTTATGGTGGATGAAAGATCGGTAATCCTTATGCTAACAACTCTGTAGTGAATATTTGTCGAATCCGTGATGCATGTAGCTTTTTCGGAACACGGAATTCCACGATGATGGGTTCTATGGAAATTGCATGTCTATTGGGTAGAACTTGATCCAAGAGGATCTTTCTGTGGAAACTGCATGATTTTAGAGACTGACATTAGGAGAACACTACTAAATCAGAATAAAATTTCTATGTATAAATATGCACTGTAAGGTGGATTAAAGTTGGTTAATACACATGTTCACAACTCATTAAAGAAGGTTTGTTGAATCCGTGGTGCATGTAACGTGTTCAGAACACGGAATGTCACGGTGATTGAAAGTAGGGAAATTACCTATCTTTTGGGTAGAACCGGCTCCAAGAACATTTTTCTGCCAAATCTGCCTCATTTTCAAAACTGGCGTTCAAACTAATCTGTGAAATCTGAGAAAATTCTTCAAAGTGTCAGTAAGCCTTGTATGGTGGACGAAAGTGCTGTAATCCACTTGCTAACAACTCTGTAGTGAATGTTTGTCGCATCCGAGATGCATGTAGCATGTTCGGAACACGGAATTTGACGGTGAGCGAATCCATGTAAATTACATGTCTATTGGTTAGAACCCGCTCCAAGAGGTTTTTGCCGCGAAATCTGCCTCATTTTCGAAACTGGCATTTTGAAAGCTCTGTGAAATCAGAGAAAAAGCTTCTAAGCATCTATATGCCTACTACTGTGATGAAAGTCCTGTAATCCACATGGAAACAACTCTGTAGTGTATTTTTGTCGAAACTTTTCTGCATGTAGCATGTTCAAAACATGTAATTTCACAGCGGGAGAATCTATGTAATTTACATATCTATTGGGTAGAACACGCTCCAACAGTTTTTTCCTTTGAAAACTGCCTGATTTTCGAAACTACTATTAGGAAATAACTGCGAACTCAGTGTTAATGTTTCTAGGTGTCAATATGCCATGTATGGTGGATGAAAGTTTTGTAATACACATGTACACAACTCATTAAGAATGTTTGTCAAATCTGTGATGTGTGTAGCTCGTTCGGAACATGGACTGTCACGGTGAGGCAAACTATGTAAATTACATATCTATTGGTTAGAACACGCTCCAGGAGCATTTTACTGGAAAATGTGCCTCAGTTTGGAAACTGGTGTAATGAAAACCCTGCAAAATCTGAGTAAAGGTTTAAGGTGACAATATGTCTTCAATGGGTTATTAAAGATGTGTAATTCACATGCTGAGAACTCAGCAGTGAATATTTGTTGAATCCGTAGTGCATGGTCCATTTTCGGAACACGGAATGTTACGGTGAATGTATCTATGAAAATGAGATGTCTATTGGATACAACATGCACCAAGAGAATTTTTCTGCCAAAACTGCCTGATTTTCGTAACTGACGTTAGGAAAACCTGCGAAATCTAAGTAAATGTTTCTAGGGTTAAATATGCCTTGTATTGTGGTTGAAAAATCGGTAATCCACATGCTCACGGTCATTAAATAATGTTTGTTGAAGCCGTGATGAATGTAAAGTTCTCGGAACACGGAATGTCTCGGTGAGTGAAGCTCTGAAAATAACAATTCTGCTGGATAGAACTCGCTTGAATTGAATGTTTCTGTGAAAATTTCATGATTTTCTAAACTGGATGTAAGGAAAAACCTGCGAAATCAGAATAACTACTTCTAGGTGTAAATATGCCTTGTATGGTGGATGAAAGTTCGGTAATCCACATGCTCTCACTCAATAAAGAATGTTTGTTGAACTCGTGATGCATGTAACGTGTTTGGAATACGGAATGTCTTAGTGAAGGAAACAATGTAAGTTACATGTCTATTGGGTAGAACTCGCTTGAAGAGAATTTTTCTGCCAAATGTGCCTCATTTTCAAAAGTGCCTTTAGGAGAACCCTGTGAAATCTGAGAAAATGCTTCTAAGTGTCAATATGCCTTGACTGGTGAATGAAAGTCCGGTAATCCACATGTTAATAAGAGTGTAGTAATTTTTTTAAACCGTGATTCATGTAGCGCTTTTGAAAAATGGAATTTCACGGTAATGAAACTATGTAAATTACAATTCTATTGAGTAGAACGATCTAGAAGAGAATTTTTCTGCAATAATTGCATGATTATCGAATCTGAAGTTTGGAAAAAGCTGCAAAAAGGGAGTAAATATTTGCAGGTGTAAGTGTGCCATTATGTTGCAAGAAAGTTCAGTAATCCACATTTTCACAACATATTAAAGAATCTTTTTCTAATCCGTGATGCATGTAGCGTGTTCAGAACGTGGAATTTCACGGTGATTGAAACAATGTAAATGACTTCTCTATTGGGTAGAACTCGCTCCGAGAGTGTTTTTCTGCAAAAACTTTGTCATTTTTGAACCTGGCGTTTAGAAAACGCTGCAAAATCTGAGAAAATACTTCTAAGAATCAATATTCAATGTATTGTGATGAAAGTTCGGTAATCCACATGCCAACAAATTAGTAGTGAATATTTGTCGAATCCTTTATGCATGTAACATGTTCGGAACACGGAATTTCACGGCCAGGGAATTTATGTAAATTACATTTCCCTTGGTTAGAAATCACTCCAAGAGATTTTTCCTGAGAAATCGGCCTGATTTTCGAAAGTGGCGTTAGGAAAAACCTGCGAACCCAGATTACTAGATTCTCGGTGTACATCTGCCTTTTATGGTGGATGAAAGTTCGGCAATCCGCATGCTAACTACTCTGTAGTGAAAATTTGTCGAATCCGAGATACGTGAAGCGTGTTCCGAACACAGGATATCACGGTGAGCGAATCTATGTAAAATACATGTCTCTTGGGTAGAATTTGCTCTAAGAGTATTTTCTGAGAAATCTGCCTCATTTTTGAACCTGGCGTTTGAAAATCTCTGCAAAATCAGAGAAAATGCTTCAAAGTGTCAATATGCCTTGTATTGTGATGCAAGATCGTAAAACCACATGCAAACAAATCTGTGGTGAATATTTTTAGGAAGCGTTATGCATGCAGTGTGATCGTATCATGGAAAATCCCGGCGATGGATTCTATGTAAATTACACACCTATTGGTTAGAATTCGCTCCAAAAATTTTTCCCTGAGAAAACGGCCTGATTTTCCATACTGGCATTAGGGAAAAGCTGCAAATTCAGAGTTAAAGTTTCTAGTTGTAAATATGCCATATATGGTGGATGAAAGTTCTGTAATCTACATGTTCACAAGTCATTCGTGAAAGTTTGTTGAAACCTTGATGCATGTAGCGTGTTCGGAAAATGGAATGTCACTGTGAGGGAAACTATGTAAATTACATTTCTATTGGGTAGTACTCGCTCCACGAGAATTTTTCTGACAAATCTGCCTCCTTTTCAAAACTGGAATTAGGAAAAACTTTCGAAATGTGAGAAAATGCTTCAAATTGTCAACATGGCTTTTATGGTGGATGAAAGTTCGGTAATCCTTATGCTAACAACTCTGTAGTGAATATTTGTCGAATCCGTGATGCATGTAGCTTTTTCGGAACACGGAATTCCACGATGATGGTTTCTATGGAAATTGCATGTCTATTGGGTAGAACTTGATCCAAGAGGATCTTTCTGTGGAAACTGCATGATTTTAGAGACTGACATTAGGAGAATACTACTAAATCAGAATAAAATTTCTATGTATAAATATGCACTGTAAGGTGGATTAAAGTTCGTTAATACACATGTTCACAACTCATTAAAGAAGGTTTGTTGAATCCGTGGTGCATGTAACGTGTTCAGAACACGGAATGTCACGGTGATTGAAAGTAGGGAAATTACCTATCTTTTGGGTAGAACTGGCTCCAAGAGCATTTTTCTGCCAAATCTGCCTCATTTTCTAAACTGGCGTTCAAACTAACGTGTGAAATCTGAGAAAATTCTTCAAAGTGTCAGTAAGCCTTGTATGGTGGACGAAAGAGCTGTAATCCACTTGCTAACAACTCTGTAGTGAATGTATGTCGCAATCGGGATGCATGTAGCATTTTCGGAACACGGAATTTGACGGTGAGCGAATCCATGTAAATTACATGTCTATTGGTTAGAACCCGCTCCAAGAGGTTTTTGCCGCGAAATCTGCCTCATTTTCGAAACTGGCATTTTGAAAGCTCTGTGAAATCAGAGAAAAAGCTTCTAAGCATCTATATGCCTACTACTGTGATGAAAGTCCTGTAATCCACATGCAAACAACACTGTAGTGTATTTTTCTCGAAAGTTTTCTGCATGTAGCATGTTCGAAACATGTAAATTCACAGCGGGAGAATCTATGTAATTTACATATCTATTGGGTAGAACACGCTCCAACAGTTTTTTCCTTTGAAAACTGCCTGATTTTCGAAACTGATATTAGGAAATATCTGCGAACTCAGTGTTAATGTTTCTAGGTGTCAATATGCCATGTATGGTGGATGAAAGTTTTGTAATACACATGTACACAACTCATTAAGAATGTTTGTCAAATCTGTGATGTGTGTAGCTCGTTCGGAACATGGACTGTCACGGTGAGGCAAACTATGTAAATTACATATCTATTGGTTAGAACACGCTCCAGGAGCATTTTACTGGAAAATGTGCCTCAGTTTGGAAACTGGTGTAATGAAAACCCTGCAAAATCTGAGTAAATGCTTTAAGGTGACAATATGTCTTCAATGGGTTATTAAAGATGTGTAATTCTCATGCTAAGAACTCAGCAGTGAATATTTGTTGAATCCGTGGTGCATGGTCCATTTTCGGAACACGGAATATTACGGTGAAGGTATCTATGAAAATGAGATGTCTATTGGATACAACATGCACCAAGAGAATTTTTCTGCGAAAACTGCCTGATTTTCGTAACTGACGTTAGGAAAACCTGCGAAATCTAAGTAAATGTTTCTAGGTCTAAATATGCCTTGTATTGTGGTTGAAAAATCGGTAATCCACATGCTCACGGTCATTAAATAATGTTTGTCGGAGCCGTGATGAATGTAACGTTTTCGGAACACGGTATGTCTCGGTGAGTGAATCTCTGAAAATAACAATTCTGCTGGATAGAACTCGCTTGAATTGAATGTTTCTGTGAAAATTTCATGATTTTCTAAACTGGATGTAAGGAAAAACCTGCGAAATCAGAATAACTACTTCTAGGTGTAAATATGCCTTGTATGGTGGATGAAAGTTCGGTAATCCACATGCTCACACTCAATAAAGAATGTTTGTCGAACTCGTGATGCATGTAACGTGTTTGGAATACGAAATGTCATAGTGAAGGAAACAATGTGAGTTACATGTCTTTTGGGTAGAACTCGCTTGAAGAGAATTTTTCTGCGAAATGTGCCTCATTTTCAAAAGTGCCTTAAGGAGAACCCTGTGAAATCTGAGAAAATGCTTCTAAGTGTCAATATGCCTTGACTGGTGAATGAAAGTCCGGTAATCCACATGATAATAAGAGTGTAGTAATTTTTTTAAACCGTGATTCATGTAGCGCTTTTGAAAAATGGAATTTCACGGTAATGAAACTATGTAAATTACAATTCTATTGAGTAGAACGATCTAGAAGAGAATTTTTCTGCGAAAATTGCATGATTATCGAATCTGAAGTTTGGAAAAAGCTGCAAAAAGGGAGTAAATATTTGCAGGTGTAAGTGTGCCATTATGTTGCAAGAAAGTTCAGTAATCCACATTTTCACAACATATTAAAGAATCTTTTTCTAATCCGTGATGCATGTAGCGTGTTCAGAACGTGGAATTTCACGGTGATTGAAAGAATGTAAATGACTTCTCTATTGGGTAGAACTCGCTCCGAGGAGTTTTTCTGCAAAAACTTTGTCATTTTTGAACCTGGCGTTTAGAAATCGCTGCAAAATCTGAGAAAATACTTCTAAGAATCAATATTCAATGTATTGTGATGAAAGTTCGGTAATCCACATGCCAACAAATTAGTAGTGAATATTTGTCGAATCCTTTATGCATGTAACATGTTCGGAACACGGAATTTCACGGCCAGGGAATTTATGTAAATTACATTTCCCTTGGTTAGAAATCACTCCAAGAGATTTTTCCTGAGAAATCGGCCTGATTTTCGAAAGTGGCGTTAGGAAAAACCTGCGAACCCAGATTACTAGATTCTCGGTGTACATCTGCCTTTTATGGTGGATGAAATTTCGGCAATCCGCATGCTAACTACTCTGTAGTGAAAATTTGTCGAATCCGAGATACGTGAAGCGTGTTCCGAACACAGGATATCACGGTGAGCGAATCTATGTAAAATACATGTCTCTTGGGTAGAATTTGCTCTAAGAGTATTTTCTGAGAAATCTGCCTCATTTTTGAACCTGGCGTTTGAAAATCTCTGCAAAATCAGAGAAAATGCTTCAAAGTGTCAATATGCCTTGTATTGTGATGCAAGATCGTAAAACCACATGCAAACAAATCTGTGGTGCATATTTTTAGAAAGCGTTATGCATGCAGTGTGATCGTATCATGGAAAATCCCGGCGATGGATTCTATGTAAATTACACACCTATTGGTTAGAATTCGCTGCAAAAATTTTTCCCTGAGAAAACGGCCTGATTTTCCATACTGGCATTAGGGAAAAGCTGCAAATTCAGAGTTAAAGTTTCTAGTTGTAAATATGCCATATATGGTGGATGAAAGTTCTGTAATCTACATGTTCACAAGTCATTCGTGAAAGTTTGTTGAAACCTTGATGCATGTAGCGTGTTCGGAAAATGGAATGTCACTGTGAGGGAAACTATGTAAATTACATTTCTATTAGGAAGTACTCGCTCCACGAGAATTTTTCTGACAAATCTGCCTCCTTTTCAAAACTGGAATTAGGAAAATCTTTCGAAATGTGAGAAAATGCTTCAAATTGTCAACATGGCTTTTATGGTGGATGAAAGTTCGGTAATCCTTATGCTAACAACTCTGTAGTGAATATTTGTCGACTCCGTGATGCATGTAGCTTTTTCGGAACACGGAATTCCACAATGACGGGTTCTATGTAAATTGCATGTCTATTGGGTAGAACTCGCTCCAAGAGGATCTTTCTGTGGAAACTGCATGATTTTAGAGACTGACATTAGGAGAATACTACTAAATCAGAATAAAATTTCTATGTATAAATATGCACTGTAAGGTGGATTAAAGTTGGTTAATACACATGTTCACAACTCATTAAAGAAGGTTTGTTGAATCCGTGGTGCATGTAACGTGTTCAGAACACGGAATGTCACGGTGATTGAAAGTAGGGAAATTACCTATCTTTTGGGTAGAACTGGCTCCAAGAACATTTTTCTGCGAAATCTGCCTCATTTTTAAAATTGGCATTAAAACTAAACTGTGAAATCAGAGAAAATTTTTCAAAGTGTCAGTAAGCCTTGTATGGTGGACGAAAGTGCTGTAATCCACTTGCTAACAACTCTGTAGTGAATGTTTGTCGCATCCGAGATGCATGTAGCGTGTTCGGAACACGGAATTTGACGGTGAGCGAATCCATGTAAATTACATGTCTATTGGTTAGAACCCGCTCCAAGAGGTTTTTGCCGCGAAATCTGCCTCATTTTCGAAACTGGCATTTTGAAAGCTCTGTGAAATCAGAGAAAAAGCTTCTAAGCATCTATATGCCTACTACTGTGATGAAAGTCCTGTAATCCACATGCAAACAACTCTGTAGTGTATTTTTGTCGAATCTTTTCTGCATGTAGCATATTCGAAACATGTAATTTCACAGCGGGAGAATCTATGTAATTTACATATCTATTGGGTAGAACACGCTCCAACAGTTTTTTCCTTTGAAAACTGCCTGATTTTCGAAACTGGTATTAGGAAATATCTGCGAACTCAGTGTTAATGTTTCTAGGTGTCAATATGCCATGTTTGGTGGATGAAAGTTTTGTAATACACATGTACACAACTCATTAAGAATGTTTGTCAAATCTGTGATGTGTGTAGCTCGTTCGGAACATGGACTGTCACGGTGAGGCAAACTATGTAAATTACATATCTATTGGTTAGAACACGCTCCAGGAGCATTTTACTGGATAATGTGCCTCAGTTTGGAAACTGGTGTAATGAAAACCCTGCAAAATCTGAGTAAATGCTTTAAGGTGACAATATGTCTTCAATGGGTTATTAAAGATGTGTAATTCTCATGCTAAGAACTCAGCAGTGAATATTTGTTGAATCCGTGGTGCATGGTCCATTTTCGGAACACGGAATGTTACGGTGAAGGTATCTATGAAAATGAGATGTCTATTGGATACAACATGCACCAAGAGAATTTTTCTGCGAAAACTGCCTGATTTTCGTAACTGACGTTAGGAAAACCTGCGAAATCTAAGTAAATGTTTCTAGGGGTAAATATGCCTTGCATTGTGTTTGAAAAATCGGTAATCCACATGCTCACGGTCATTAAATAATGTTTGTCGAAGCCGTGATTAATGTAACGTTTTCAGAACACGGAATGTCTCGGTGAGTGAAGCTCTGAAATTAACAATTCTGCTGGATAGAACTCGCTTGAATTGAATGTTTCTGTGAAAATTTCATGATTTTCTAAACTGGATGTAAGGAAAAACCTGCAAAATCAGAATAACTACTTCTAGGTGTAAATATGCCTTGTATGGTGGATGAAAGTTCGGTAATCCACATGCTCACACTCAATAAAGAATGATTGTCGAACTCGTGATGCATGTAACGTGTTTGGAATACGGAATGTCATAGTGAAGGAAACAATGTAAGTTACATGTCTATTGGGTAGAACTCGCTTGAAGAGAATTTTTCTGCGAAATGTGCCTCATTTTCAAAAGTGCCTTAAGGAGAACCCTGTGAAATCTGAGAAAATGCTTCTAAGTGTCAATATGCCTTGACTGGTGAATGAAAGTCCGGTAATCCACATGTTAATAAGAGTGTAGTAATTTTTTTAAACCGTGATTCATGTAGCGCTTTTGAAAAATGGAATTTCACGGTAATGAAACTATGTAAATTACAATTCTATTGAGTAGAACGATCTAGAAGAGAATTTTTCTGCGAAAATTGCATGATTATCGAATCTGAAGTTTGGAAAAAGCTGCAAAAAGGGAGTAAATATTTGCAGGTGGAAGTGTGCCATTATGTTGCAAGAAAGTTCAGTAATCCACATTTTCACAACATATTAAAGAATCTTTTTCTAATCCGTGATGCATGTAGCGTGTTCAGAACGTGGAATTTCACGGTGATTGAAACAATGTAAATGACTTCTCTATTGGGTAGAACTCGCTCCGAGAGTGTTTTTCTGCAAAAACTTTGTCATTTTTGAACCTGGCGTTTAGAAAACGCTGCAAAATCTGAGAAAATACTTCTAAGAATCAATATTCAATGTATTGTGATGAAAGGTCGGTAATCCACATGCCAACAAATTAGTAGTGAATATTTGACGAATCCTTTATGCATGTAACATGTTCGGAACACGGAATTTCACGGCCAGGGAATTTATGTAAATTACATTTCCCTTGGTTAGAAATCACTCCAAGAGATTTTTCCTGAGAAATCGGCCTGATTTTCGAAAGTGGCGTTAGGAAAAACCTACGAACCCAGATTACTAGATTCTCGGTGTACATCTGCCTTTTATGGTGGATGAAAGTTCGGCAATCCGCATGCTAACTACTCTGTAGTGAATATTTGTCGAATCCGAGATACGTGAAGCGTGTTCCGAACACAGGATATCACGGTGAGCGAATCTATGTAAAATACATGTCTCTTGGGTAGAATTTGCTCGAAGAGTTTTTTCTGAGAAATCTGCCTCATTTTTGAACCTGGCGTTTGAAAATCTCTGCAAAATCAGAGAAAATGCTTCAAAGTGTCAATATGCCTTGTATTGTGATGCAAGATCGTAAAACCACATGCAAACAAATCTGTGGTGAATATTTTTAGGAAGCGTTATGCATGCAGTGTGATCGTATCATGGAAAATCCCGGCGATGGATTCTATGTAAATTACACACCTATTGGTTAGAATTCGCTCCAAAAATTTTTCCCTGAGAAAACGGCCTGATTTTCCATACTGGCATTAGGAAAAGCTGCAAATTCAGAGTTAAAGTTTCTAGTTGTAAATATGCCATATATGGTGGATGAAGGTTCTGTAATCTACATGTTCACAAGTCATTCGTGAAAGTTTGTTGAAACCTTGATGCATGTAGCGTGTTCGGAAAATGGAATGTCACTGTGAGGGAAACTATGTAAATTACATTTCTATTGGGAAGTACTCGCTACACGAGAATTTTTCTGACAAATCTGCCTCCTTTTCAAAACTGAAATTAGGAAAAACTTTCGAAATGTGAGAAAATGCTTCAAATTGTCAACATGGCTTTTATGGTGGATGAAAGTTCGGTAATCCTTATGCTAACAACTCTGTAGTGAATATTGGTCGAATCCGTGATGCATGTAGCTTATTCGGTACACGGAAATCCATGATGACGGGTTCTATGTAAATTGCATGTCTATTGGGTAGAACTGGCTCCAAGAAGTCCTTTCTGTGGAAACTGCATGATTTTAGAGACTGACATTAGGAGAATACTACTAAATCAGAATAAAATTTCTATGTATAAATATGCACTGTAAAGTGGATTAAAGTTCGTTAATACACATGTTCACAACTCATTAAAGAAGGTTTGTTGAATCCGTGGTGCATGTAATGTGTTCAGAACACGGAATGTCACGGTGATTGAAAGTAGGGAAATTACCTATCTTTTGGGTAGAACTGGCTCCAAGAGCATTTTTCTGCCAAATCTGCCTCATTTTCAAAACTGGCGTTCAAACTAACGTGTGAAATCTGAGAAAATTCTTCAAAGTGTCAGTAAGCCTTGTATGGTGGACGAAAGTGCTGTAATCCACTTGCTAACAACTCTGTAGTGAATGTTTGTCGCATCCGAGATGCATGTAGAGTGTTCGGAACACGGAATTTGACGGTGAGCGAATCCATGTAAATTACATGTCTATTGGTGAGAACCCGCTCCAAGAGGTTTTTGCCGCGAAATCTGCCTCATTTTCGAAACTGGCATTTTGAAAGCTCTGTGAAATCAGAGAAAAAGCTTCTAAGCATCTATATGCCTACTACTGTGATGAAAGTCCTGTAATTCACATGCAAACAACTCTGTAGTGTATTTTTGTCGAATCTTTTCTGCATGTAGCATGTTCGAAACATGTAAATTCACAGCGGGAGAATCTATGTAATTTACATATCTATTGGGTAGAACACGCTCCAACAGTTTTTTCCTTTGAAAACTGCCTGATTTTCGAAACTGGTATTAGGAAATATCTGCGAACTCAGTGTTAATGTTTCTAGGTGTCAATATGCCATGTATGGTGGATGAAAGTTTTGTAATACACATGTACACAACTCATTAAGAATGTTTGTCAAATCTGTGATGTGTGTAGCTCGTTCGGAACATGGACTGTCACGGTGAGGCAAACTATGTAAATTACATATCTATTGGTTAGAACACGCTCCAGGAGCATTTTACTGGAAAATGTGCCTCAGTTTGGAAACTGGTGTAATGAAAACCCTGCAAAATCTGAGTAAATGCTTTAAGGTGACAATATGTCTTCAATGGGTTATTAAAGATGTGTAATTCACATGCTAAGAACTCAGCAGTGAATATTTGTTGAATCCGTGGTGCATGGTCCATTTTCGGAACACGGAATGTTACGGTGAAGGTATCTATGAAAATGAGATGTCTATTGGATACAACATGCACGAAGAGAATTTTTCTGCGAAAACTGCCTGATTTTCTTAACTGACGTTAGGAAAACCTGCGAAATCTAAGTAAATGTTTCTAGGTCTAAATATGCCTTGTATTGTGGTTGAAAAATCGGTAATCCACATGCCCACGGTCATTAAATAATGTTTGTCGATGCCGTGATGAATGTAACGTTTTCGGAACAAGGAATGTCTCGGTGAGTGAAGCTCTGAAAATAACAATTCTGCTGGATAGAACTCGCTTGAATTCAATGTTTCTGTGAAAATTTCATGATTTTTTAAACTGGATGTAAGGAAAAACCTGCGAAATCAGAATAACTACTTCTAGGTTTAAATATGCCTTGTATGGTGGATGAAAGTTCGGTAATCCACATGCTCACACTCAATAAAGAATGATTGTCGAACTCGTGATGCATGTAACGTGTTTGGAATACGGAATGTCATAGTGAAGGAAACAATGTAAGTTACATGTCTATTGGGTAGAACTCGCTTGAAGAGAATTTTTCTGCGAAATGTGCCTCATTTTCAAAAGTGCCTTAAGGAGAACCCTGTGAAATCTGAGAAAATGCTTCTAAGTGTCAATATGCCTTGACTGGTGAATGAAAGTCCGGTAATCCACATGTTAATAAGAGTGTAGTAATTTTTTTAAACCGTGATTCATGTAGCGCTTTTGAAAAATGGAATTTCACGGTAATGAAACTATGTAAATTACAATTATATTGAGTAGAACGATCTAGAAGAGAATTTTTCTGCGAAAATTGCATGATTATCGAATCTGAAGTTTGGAAAAAGCTGCAAAAAGGGAGTAAATATTTGCAGGTGTAAGTGTGCCATTATGTTGCAAGAAAGTTCAGTAATCCACATTTTCACAACATATTAAAGAATCTTTTTCTAATCCGTGATGCATGTAGCGTGTTCAGAACGTGGAATTTCACGGTGATTGAAACAATGTAAATGACTTCTCTATTGGGTAGAACTCGCTCCAAGAGTGTTTTTCTGCAAAAACTTTGTCATTTTTGAACCTGGCGTTTAGAAAACGCTGCAAAATCTGAGAAAATACTTCTAAGAATCAATATTCAATGTATTGTGATGAAAGGTCGGTAATCCACATGCCAACAAATTAGTAGTGAATATTTGTCGAATCCTTTATGCATGTAACATGTTCGGAACACGGAATTTCACGGCCAGGGAATTTATGTAAATTACATTTCCCTTGGTTAGAAATCACTCCAAGAGATTTTTCCTGAGAAATCGGCCTGATTTTCGAAAGTGGCGTTAGGAAAAACCTACGAACCCAGATTACTAGATTCTCGGTGTACATCTGCCTTTTATGGTGGACGAAAGTTCGGCAATCCGCATGCTAACTACTCTGTAGTGAATATTTGTCGAATCCGAGATACGTGAAGCGTGTTCCGAACACAGGATATCACGGTGAGCGAATCTATGTAAAATACATGTCTCTTGGGTAGAATTTGCTCGAAGAGTTTTTTCTGAGAAATCTGCCTCATTTTTGAACCTGGCGTTTGAAAATCTCTGCAAAATCAGAGAAAATGCTTCAAAGTGTCAATATGCCTTGTATTGTGATGCAAGATCGTAAAACCACATGCAAACAAATCTGTGGTGAATATTTTTAGGAAGCGTTATGCATGCAGTGTGATCGTATCATGGAAAATCCCGGCGATGGATTCTATGTAAATTACACACCTATTGGTTAGAATTCGCTCCAAAAATTTTTCCCTGAGAAAACGGCCTGATTTTCCATACTGGTATTAGGAAAAAGCTGCAAATTCAGAGTTAAAGTTTCTAGTTGTAAATATGCCATATATGGTGGATGAAGGTTCTGTAATCTACATGTTCACAAGTCATTCGTGAAAGTTTGTTGAAACCTTGATGCATGTAGAGTGTTCGGAAAATGGAATGTCACTGTGAGGGAAAGTATGTAAATTACATTTCTATTGGGAAGTACTCGCTACACGAGAATTTTTCTGACAAATCTGCCTCCTTTTCAAAACTGGAATTAGGAAAAACTTTCGAAATGTGAGAAAATGCTTCAAATTGTCAACATGGCTTTTATGGTGGATGAAAGTTCGGTAATCCTTATGCTAACAACTCTGTAGTGAATATTGGTCGAATCCGTGATGCATGTAGCTTATTCGGTACACGGAAATCCATGATGACGGGTTCTATGTAAATTGCATGTCTATTGGGTAGAACTGGCTCCAAGAAGTCCTTTCTGTGGAAACTGCATGATTTTAGAGACTGACATTAGGAGAATACTACTAAATCAGAATAAAATTTCTATGTATAAATATGCACTGTAAAGTGGATTAAAGTTCGTTAATACACATGTTCACAACTCATTAAAGAAGGTTTGTTGAATCCGTGGTGCATGTAACGTGTTCAGAACACGGAATGTCACGGTGATTGAAAGTAGGGAAATTACCTATCTTTTGGGTAGAACTGGCTCCAAGAGCATTTTTCTGCCAAATCTGCCTCATTTTCAAAACTGGCGTTCAAACTAACGTGTGAAATCTGAGAAAATTCTTCAAAGTGTCAGTAAGCCTTGTATGGTGGACGAAAGTGCTGTAATCCACTTGCTAACAACTCTGTAGTGAATGTTTGTCGCATCCGAGATGCATGTAGAGTGTTCGGAACACGGAATTTGACGGTGAGCGAATCCATGTAAATTACATGTCTATTGGTGAGAACCCGCTCCAAGAGGTTTTTGCCGCGAAATCTGCCTCATTTTCGAAACTGGCATTTTGAAAGCTCTGTGAAATCAGAGAAAAAGCTTCTAAGCATCTATATGCCTACTACTGTGATGAAAGTCCTGTAATTCACATGCAAACAACTCTGTAGTGTATTTTTGTCGAATCTTTCTGCATGTAGCATGTTCGAAACATGTAAATTCACAGCGGGAGAATCTATGTAATTTACATATCTATTGGGTAGAACACGCTCCAACAGTTTTTTCCTTTGAAAACTGCCTGATTTTCGAAACTGGTATTAGGAAATATCTGCGAACTCAGTGTTAATGTTTCTAGGTGTCAATATGCCATGTATGGTGGATGAAAGTTTTGTAATACACATGTACACAACTCATTAAGAATGTTTGTCAAATCTGTGATGTGTGTAGCTCGTTCGGAACATGGACTGTCACGGTGAGGCAAACTATGTAAATTACATATCTATTGGTTAGAACACGCTCCAGGAGCATTTTACTGGAAAATGTGCCTCAGTTTGGAAACTGGTGTAATGAAAACCCTGCAAAATCTGAGTAAATGCTTTAAGGTGACAATATGTCTTCAATGGGTTATTAAAGATGTGTAATTCACATGCTAAGAACTCAGCAGTGAATATTTGTTGAATCCGTGGTGCATGGTCCATTTTTGGAACACGGAATGTTACGGTGAAGGTATCTATGAAAATGAGATGTCTATTGGATACAACATGCACGAAGAGAATTTTTCTGCGAAAACTGCCTGATTTTCTTAACTGACGTTAGGAAAACCTGCGAAATCTAAGTAAATGTTTCTAGGTCTAAATATGCCTTGTATTGTGGTTGAAAAATCGGTAATCCACATGCCCACGGTCATTAAATAATGTTTGTCGATGCCGTGAGGAATGTAACGTTTTCGGAACAAGGAATGTCTCGGTGAGTGAAGCTCTGAAAATAACAATTCTGCTGGATAGAACTCGCTTGAATTCAATGTTTCTGTGAAAATTTCATGATTTTTTAAACTGGATGTAAGGAAAAACCTGTGAAATCAGAATAACTACTTCTAGGTGTAAATATGCCTTGTATGGTGGATGAAAGTTCGGTAATCCACATGCTCACACTCAATAAAGAATGATTGTCGAACTCGTGATGCATGTAACGTGTTTGGAATACGGAATGTCATAGTGAAGGAAACAATGTAAGTTACATGTCTATTGGGTAGAACTCGCTTGAAGAGAATTTTTCTGCGAAATGTGCCTCATTTTCAAAAGTGCCTTAAGGAGAACCCTGTGAAATCTGAGAAAATGATTCTAAGTGTCAATATGCCTTGACTGGTGAATGAAAGTCCGGTAATCCACATGTTAATAAGAGTGTAGTAATTTTTTTAAACCGTGATTCATGTAGCGCTTTTGAAAAATGGAATTTCACGGTAATGAAACTATGTAAATTACAATTATATTGAGTAGAACGATCTAGAAGAGAATTTTTCTGCCAAAATTGCATGATTATCGAATCTGAAGTTTGGAAAAAGCTGCAAAAAGGGAGTAAATATTTGCAGGTGTAAGTGTGCCATTATGTTGCAAGAAAGTTCAGTAATCCACATTTTCACAACATATTAAAGAATCTTTTTCTAATCCGTGATGCATGTAGCGTGTTCAGAACGTGGAATTTCACGGTGATTGAAACAATGTAAATGACTTCTCTATTGGGTAGAACTCGCTCCAAGAGTGTTTTTCTGCAAAAACTTTGTCATTTTTGAACCTGGCGTTTAGAAAACGCTGCAAAATCTGAGAAAATACTTCTAAGAATCAATATTCAATGTATTGTGATGAAAGGTCGGTAATCCACATGCCAACAAATTAGTAGTGAATATTTGTCGAATCCTTTATGCATGTAACATGTTCGGAACACGGAATTTCACGGCCAGGGAATTTATGTAAATTACATTTCCCTTGGTTAGAAATCACTCCAAGAGATTTTTCCTGAGAAATCGGCCTGATTTTCGAAAGTGGCGTTAGGAAAAACCTACGAACCCAGATTACTAGATTCTCGGTGTACATCTGCCTTTTATGGTGGATGAAAGTTCGGCAATCCGCATGCTAACTACTGTGTAGTGAATATTTGTCGAATCTGAGATACGTGAAGCGTGTTCGGAACACAGGATATCACGGTGAGCGAATCTATGTAAAATACATGTCTCTTGGGTAGAATTTGCTCGAAGAGTTTTTTCTGAGAAATCTGCCTCATTTTTGAACCTGGCGTTTGAAAATCTCTGCAAAATCAGAGAAAATGCTTCAAAGTGTCAATATGCCTTGTATTGTGATGCAAGATCGTAAAACCACATGCAAACAAATCTGTGGTGAATATTTTTAGGAAGCGTTATGCATGCAGTGTGATCGTATCATGGAAAATCCCGGCGATGGATTCTATGTAAATTACACACCTATTGTTTAGAATTCGCTCCAAAAATTTTTCCCTGAGAAAACGGCCTGATTTTCCATACTGGCATTAGGAAAAAGCTGCAAATTCAGAGTTAAAGTTTCTAGTTGTAAATATGCCATATATGGTGGATGAAGGTTCTGTAATCTACATGTTCACAAGTCATTCGTGAAAGTTTGTTGAAACCTTGATGCATGTAGCGTGTTCGGAAAATGGAATGTCACTGTGAGGGAAAGTATGTAAATTACATTTCTATTGGGAAGTACTCGCTACACGAGAATTTTTCTGACAAATCTGCCTCCTTTTCAAAACTGGAATTAGGAAAAACTTTCGAAATGTGAGAAAATGCTTCAAATTGTCAACATGGCTTTTATGGTGGATGAAAGTTCGGTAATCCTTATGCTAACAACTCTGTAGTGAATATTGGTCGAATCCGTGATGCATGTAGCTTATTCGGAACACGGAAATCCATGATGACGGGTTCTATGTAAATTGCATGTCTATTGGGTAGAACTGGCTCCAAGAAGTCCTTTCTGTGGAAACTGCATGATTTTAGAGACTGACATTAGGAGAATACTACTAAATCAGAATAAAATTTCTATGTATAAATATGCACTGTAAAGTGGATTAAAGTTCGTTAATACACATGTTCACAACTCATTAAAGAAGGTTTGTTGAATCCGTGGTGCATGTAATGTGTTCAGAACACGGAATGTCACGGTGATTGAAAGTAGGGAAATTACCTATCTTTTGGGTAGAACTGGCTCCAAGAGCATTTTTCTGCCAAATCTGCCTCATTTTCAAAACTGGCGTTCAAACTAACGTGTGAAATCTGAGAAAATTCTTCAAAGTGTCAGTAAGCCTTGTATGGTGGACGAAAGTGCTGTAATCCACTTGCTAACAACTCTGTAGTGAATGTTTGTCGCATCCGAGATGCATGTAGAGTGTTCGGAACACGGAATTTGACGGTGAGCGAATCCATGTAAATTACATGTCTATTGGTGAGAACCCGCTCCAAGAGGTTTTTGCCGCGAAATCTGCCTCATTTTCGAAACTGGCATTTTGAAAGCTCTGTGAAATCAGAGAAAAAGCTTCTAAGCATCTATATGCCTACTACTGTGATGAAAGTCCTGTAATTCACATGCAAACAACTCTGTAGTGTATTTTTGTCGAATATTTTCTGCATGTAGCATGTTCGAAACATGTAAATTCACAGCGGGAGAATCTATGTAATTTACATATCTATTGGGTAGAACACGCTCCAACAGTTTTTTCCTTTGAAAACTGCCTGATTTTCGAAACTGGTATTAGGAAATATCTGCGAACTCAGTGTTAATGTTTCTAGGTGTCAATATGCCATGTATGGTGGATGAAAGTTTTGTAATACACATGTACACAACTCATTAAGAATGTTTGTCAAATCTGTGATGTGTGTAGCTCGTTCGGAACATGGACTGTCACGGTGAGGCAAACTATGTAAATTACATATCTATTGGTTAGAACACGCTCCAGGAGCATTTTACTGGAAAATGTGCCTCAGTTTGGAAACTGGTGTAATGAAAACCCTGCAAAATCTGAGTAAATGCTTTAAGGTGACAATATGTCTTCAATGGGTTATTAAAGATGTGTAATTCACATGCTAAGAACTCAGCAGTGAATATTTGTTGAATCCGTGGTGCATGGTCCATTTTCGGAACACGGAATGTTACGGTGAAGGTATCTATGAAAATGAGATATCTATTGGATACAACATGCACGAAGAGAATTTTTCTGCGAAAACTGCCTGATTTTCTTAACTGACGTTAGGAAAACCTGCGAAATCTAAGTAAATGTTTCTAGGTCTAAATATGCCTTGTATTGTGGTTGAAAAATCGGTAATCCACATGCCCACGGTCATTAAATAATGTTTGTCGATGCCGTGAGGAATGTAACGTTTTCGGAACACGGAATGTCTCGGTGAGTGAAGCTCTGAAAATAACAATTCTGATGGATAGAACTCGCTTGAATTGAATGTTTCTGTGAAAATTTCATGATTTTCTAAACTGGATGTAAGGAAAAACCTGCGAAATCAGAATAACTACTTCTAGGTGTAAATATGCCTTGTATGGTGGATGAAAGTTCGGTAATCCACATGCTCACACTCAATAAAGAATGTTTGTCGAACTCGTGATGCATGTAACGTGTTTGGAATACGGAATGTCATAGTGAAGGAAACAATGTGAGTTACATGTGTTTTGGGTAGAACTCGCTTGAAGAGAATTTTTCTGCGAAATGTGCCTCATTTTCAAAAGTGCCTTTAGGAGAACCCTGTGAAATCTGAGAAAATGCTTCTAAGTGTCAATATGCCTTGACTGGTGAATGAAAGTCCGGTAATCCACATGTTAATAAGAGTGTAGTAATTTTTTTAAACCGTGATTCATGTAGCGCTTTTGAAAAATGGATTTTCACGTTAATGAAACTATGTAAATTACAATTCTATTGAGTAGAACGATCTAGAAGAGAATTTTTCTGCCAAAATTGCATGATTATCGAATCTGAAGTTTGGAAAAAGCTGCAAAAAGGGAGTAAATATTTGCAGGTGTAAGTGTGCCATTATGTTGCAAGAAAGTTCAGTAATCCACATTTTCACAACATATTAAAGAATCTTTTTCTAATCCGTGATGCATGTAGCGTGTTCAGAACGTGGAATTTCACGGTGATTGAAACAATGTAAATGACTTCTCTATTGGGTAGAACTCGCTCCAAGAGTGTTTTTCTGCAAAAACTTTGTCATTTTTGAACCTGGCGTTTAGAAAACGCTGCAAAATCTGAGAAAATAATTCTAAGAATCAATATTCAATGTATTGTGATGAAAGGTCGGTAATCCACATGCCAACAAATTAGTAGTGAATATTTGTCGAATCCTTTATGCATGTAACATGTTCGGAACACGGAATTTCACGGCCAGGGAATTTATGTAAATTACATTTCCCTTGGTTAGAAATCACTCCAAGAGATTTTTCCTGAGAAATCGGCCTGATTTTCGAAAGTGGCGTTAGGAAAAACCTACGAACCCAGATTACTAGATTCTCGGTGTACATCTGCCTTTTATGGTGGATGAAAGTTCGGCAATCCGCATGCTAACTACTCTGTAGTGAATATTTGTCGAATCCGAGATACGTGAAGCGTGTTCCGAACACAGGATATCACGGTGAGCGAATCTATGTAAAATACATGTCTCTTGGGTAGAATTTGCTCGAAGAGTTTTTTCTGAGAAATCTGCCTCATTTTTGAACCTGGCGTTTGAAAATCTCTGCAAAATCAGAGAAAATGCTTCAAAGTGTCAATATGCCTTGTATTGTGATGCAAGATCGTAAAACCACATGCAAACAAATCTGTGGTGAATATTTTTAGGAAGCGTTATGCATGCAGTGTGATCGTATCATGGAAAATCCCGGCGATGGATTCTATGTAAATTACACACCTATTGGTTAGAATTCGCTCCAAAAATTTTTCCCTGAGAAAACGGCCTGATTTTCCATACTGGCATTAGGAAAAGCTGCAAATTCAGAGTTAAAGTTTCTAGTTGTAAATATGCCATATATGGTGGATGAAGGTTCTGTAATCTACATGTTCACAAGTCATTCGTGAAAGTTTGTTGAAACCTTGATGCATGTAGCGTGTTCGGAAAATGGAATGTCACTGTGAGGGAAAGTATGTAAATTACATTTCTATTGGGAAGTACTCGCTACACGAGAATTTTTCTGACAAATCTGCCTCCTTTTCAAAACTGGAATTAGGAAAAACTTTCGAAATGTGAGAAAATGCTTCAAATTGTCAACATGGCTTTTATGGTGGATGAAAGTTCGGTAATCCTTATGCTAACAACTCTGTAGTGAATATTGGTCGAATCCGTGATGCATGTAGCTTATTCGGTACACGGAAATCCATGATGACGGGTTCTATGTAAATTGCATGTCTATTGGGTAGAACTGGCTCCAAGAAGTCCTTTCTGTGGAAACTGCATGATTTTAGAGACTGACATTAGGAGAATACTACTAAATCAGAATAAAATTTCTATGTATAAATATGCACTGTAAAGTGGATTAAAGTTCGTTAATACACATGTTCACAACTCATTAAAGAAGGTTTGTTGAATCCGTGGTGCATGTAACGTGTTCAGAACACGGAATGTCACGGTGATTGAAAGTAGGGAAATTACCTATCTTTTGGGTAGAACTGGCTCCAAGAGCATTTTTCTGCCAAATCTGCCTCATTTTCAAAACTGGCGTTCAAACTAACGTGTGAAATCTGAGAAAATTCTTCAAAGTGTCAGTAAGCCTTGTATGGTGGACGAAAGTGCTGTAATCCACTTGCTAACAACTCTGTAGTGAATGTTTGTCGCATCCGAGATGCATGTAGAGTGTTCGGAACACGGAATTTGACGGTGAGCGAATCCATGTAAATTACATGTCTATTGGTGAGAACCCGCTCCAAGAGGTTTTTGCCGCGAAATCTGCCTCATTTTCGAAACTGGCATTTTGAAAGCTCTGTGAAATCAGAGAAAAAGCTTCTAAGCATCTAAATGCCTACTACTGTGATGAAAGTCCTGTAATTCACATGCAAACAACTCTGTAGTGTATTTTTGTCGAATGTTTTCTGCATGTAGCATGTTCGAAACATGTAAATTCACAGCGGGAGAATCTATGTAATTTACATATCTATTGGGTAGAACACGCTCCAACAGTTTTTTCCTTTGAAAACTGCCTGATTTTCGAAACTGGTATTAGGAAATATCTGCGAACTCAGTGTTAATGTTTCTAGGTGTCAATATGCCATGTATGGTGGATGAAAGTTTTGTAATACACATGTACACAACTCATTAAGAATGTTTGTCAAATCTGTGATGTGTGTAGCTCGTTCGGAACATGGACTGTCACGGTGAGGCAAACTATGTAAATTACATATCTATTGGTTAGAACACGCTCCAGGAGCATTTTACTGGAAAATGTGCCTCAGTTTGGAAACTGGTGTAATGAAAACCCTGCAAAATCTGAGTAAATGCTTTAAGGTGACAATATGTCTTCAATGGGTTATTAAAGATGTGTAATTCACATGCTAAGAACTCAGCAGTGAATATTTGTTGAATCCGTGGTGCATGGTCCATTTTCGGAACACGGAATGTTACGGTGAAGGTATCTATGAAAATGAGATGTCTATTGGATACAACATGCACGAAGAGAATTTTTCTGCGAAAACTGCCTGATTTTCTTAACTGACGTTAGGAAAACCTGCGAAATCTAAGTAAATGTTTCTAGGTCTAAATATGCCTTGTATTGTGGTTGAAAAATCGGTAATCCACATGCCCACGGTCATTAAATAATGTTTGTCGATGCCGTGAGGAATGTAACGTTTTCGGAACAAGGAATGTCTCGGTGAGTGAAGCTCTGAAAATAACAATTCTGCTGGATAGAACTCGCTTGAATTCAATGTTTCTGTGAAAATTTCATGATTTTTTAAACTGGATGTAAGGAAAAACCTGCGAAATCAGAATAACTACTTCTAGGTGTAAATATGCCTTGTATGGTGGATGAAAGTTCGGTAATCCACATGCTCACACTCAATAAAGAATGATTGTCGAACTCGTGATGCATGTAACGTGTTTGGAATACGGAATGTCATAGTGAAGGAAACAATGTAAGTTACATGTCTATTGGGTAGAACTCGCTTGAAGAGAATTTTTCTGCGAAATGTGCCTCATTTTCAAAAGTGCCTTAAGGAGAACCCTGTGAAATCTGAGAAAATGCTTCTAAGTGTCAATATGCCTTGACTGGTGAATGAAAGTCCGGTAATCCACATGTTAATAAGAGTGTAGTAATTTTTTTAAACCGTGATTCATGTAGCGCTTTTGAAAAATGGATTTTCACGTTAATGAAACTATGTAAATTACAATTCTATTGAGTAGAACGATCTAGAAGAGAATTTTTCTGCCAAAATTGCATGATTATCGAATCTGAAGTTTGGAAAAAGCTGCAAAAAGGGAGTAAATATTTGCAGGTGTAAGTGTGCCATTATGTTGCAAGAAAGTTCAGTAATCCACATTTTCACAACATATTAAAGAATCTTTTTCTAATCCGTGATGCATGTAGCGTGTTCAGAACGTGGAATTTCACGGTGATTGAAACAATGTAAATGACTTCTCTATTGGGTAGAACTCGCTCCAAGAGTGTTTTTCTGCAAAAACTTTGTCATTTTTGAACCTGGCGTTTAGAAAACGCTGCAAAATCTGAGAAAATAATTCTAAGAATCAATATTCAATGTATTGTGATGAAAGGTCGGTAATCCACATGCCAACAAATTAGTAGTGAATATTTGTCGAATCCTTTATGCATGTAACATGTTCGGAACACGGAATTTCACGGCCAGGGAATTTATGTAAATTACATTTCCCTTGGTTAGAAATCACTCCAAGAGATTTTTCCTGAGAAATCGGCCTGATTTTCGAAAGTGGCGTTAGGAAAAACCTACGAACCCAGATTACTAGATTCTCGGTGTACATCTGCCTTTTATGGTGGATGAAAGTTCGGCAATCCGCATGCTAACTACTCTGTAGTGAATATTTGTCGAATCCGAGATACGTGAAGCGTGTTCCGAACACAGGATATCACGGTGAGCGAATCTATGTAAAATACATGTCTCTTGGGTAGAATTTGCTCGAAGAGTTTTTTCTGAGAAATCTGCCTCATTTTTGAACCTGGCGTTTGAAAATCTCTGCAAAATCAGAGAAAATGCTTCAAAGTGTCAATATGCCTTGTATTGTGATGCAAGATCGTAAAACCACATGCAAACAAATCTGTGGTGAATATTTTTAGGAAGCGTTATGCATGCAGTGTGATCGTATCATGGAAAATCCCGGCGATGGATTCTATGTAAATTACACACCTATTGGTTAGAATTCGCTCCAAAAATTTTTCCCTGAGAAAACGGCCTGATTTTCCATACTGGCATTAGGAAAAGCTGCAAATTCAGAGTTAAAGTTTCTAGTTGTAAATATGCCATATATGGTGGATGAAGGTTCTGTAATCTACATGTTCACAAGTCATTCGTGAAAGTTTGTTGAAACCTTGATGCATGTAGCGTGTTCGGAAAATGGAATGTCACTGTGAGGGAAACTATGTAAATTACATTTCTATTGGGAAGTACTCGCTACACGAGAATTTTTCTGACAAATCTGCCTCCTTTTCAAAACTGGAATTAGGAAAAACTTTCGAAATGTGAGAAAATGCTTCAAATTGTCAACATGGCTTTTATGGTGGATGAAAGTTCGGTAATCCTTATGCTAACAACTCTGTAGTGAATATTGGTCGAATCCGTGATGCATGTAGCTTATTCGGTACACGGAAATCCATGATGACGGGTTCTATGTAAATTGCATGTCTATTGGGTAGAACTGGCTCCAAGAAGTCCTTTCTGTGGAAACTGCATGATTTTAGAGACTGACATTAGGAGAATACTACTAAATCAGAATAAAATTTCTATGTATAAATATGCACTGTAAGGTGGATTAAAGTTCGTTAATACACATGTTCACAACTCATTAAAGAAGGTTTGTTGAATCCGTGGTGCATGTAACGTGTTCAGAACACGGAATGTCACGGTGATTGAAAGTAGGGAAATTACCTATCTTTTGGGTAGAACTGGCTCCAAGAGCATTTTTCTGCCAAATCTGCCTCATTTTCTAAACTGGCGTTCAAACTAACGTGTGAAATCTGAGAAAATTCTTCAAAGTGTCAGTAAGCCTTGTATGGTGGACGAAAGTGCTGTAATCCACTTGCTAACAACTCTGTAGTGAATGTTTGTCGCATCCGAGATGCATGTAGCGTGTTCGGAACACGGAATTTGACGGTGAGCGAATCCATGTAAATTACATGTCTATTGGTTAGAACCCGCTCCAAGAGGTTTTTGCCGCGAAATCTGCCTCATTTTCGAAACTGGCATTTTGAAAGCTCTGTGAAATCAGAGAAAAAGCTTCTAAGCATCTATATGCCTACTACTGTGATGAAAGTCCTGTAATCCACATGCAAACAACTCTGTAGTGTATTTTTGTCGAATCTTTTCTGCATGTAGCATATTCGAAACATGTAATTTCACAGCGGGAGAATCTATGTAATTTACATATCTATTGGGTAGAACACGCTCCAACAGTTTTTTCCTTTGAAAACTGCCTGATTTTCGAAACTGGTATTAGGAAATATCTGCGAACTCAGTGTTAATGTTTCTAGGTGTCAATATGCCATGTATGGTGGATGAAAGTTTTGTAATACACATGTACACAACTCATTAAGAATGTTTGTCAAATCTGTGATGTGTGTAGCTCGTTCGGAACATGGACTGTCACGGTGAGGCAAACTATGTAAATTACATATCTATTGGTTAGAACACGCTCCAGGAGCATTTTACTGGATAATGTGCCTCAGTTTGGAAACTGGTGTAATGAAAACCCTGCAAAATCTGAGTAAATGCTTTAAGGTGACAATATGTCTTCAATGGGTTATTAAAGATGTGTAATTCACATGCTAAGAACTCAGCAGTGAATATTTGTTGAATCCGTGGTGCATGGTCCATTTTCGGAACACGGAATGTTACGGTGAAGGTATCTATGAAAATGAGATGTCTATTGGATACAACATGCACCAAGAGAATTTTTCTGCGAAAACTGCCTGATTTTCGTAACTGACGTTAGGAAAACCTGCGAAATCTAAGTAAATGTTTCTAGGGGTAAATATGCCTTGCATTGTGTTTGAAAAATCGGTAATCCACATGCTCACGGTCATTAAATAATGTTTGTCGAAGCCGTGATTAATGTAACGTTTTCAGAACACGGAATGTCTCGGTGAGTGAAGCTCTGAAATTAACAATTCTGCTGGATAGAACTCGCTTGAATTGAATGTTTCTGTGAAAATTTCATGATTTTCTAAACTGGATGTAAGGAAAAACCTGCAAAATCAGAATAACTACTTCTAGGTGTAAATATGCCTTGTATGGTGGATGAAAGTTCGGTAATCCACATGCTCACACTCAATAAAGAATGATTGTCGAACTCGTGATGCATGTAACGTGTTTGGAATACGGAATGTCATAGTGAAGGAAACAATGTAAGTTACATGTCTATTGGGTAGAACTCGCTTGAAGAGAATTTTTCTGCGAAATGTGCCTCATTTTCAAAAGTGCCTTAAGGAGAACCCTGTGAAATCTGAGAAAATGCTTCTAAGTGTCAATATGCCTTGACTGGTGAATGAAAGTCCGGTAATCCACATGTTAATAAGAGTGTAGTAATTTTTTTAAACCGTGATTCATGTAGCGCTTTTGAAAAATGGAATTTCACGGTAATGAAACTATGTAAATTACAATTCTATTGAGTAGAACGATCTAGAAGAGAATTTTTCTGCGAAAATTGCATGATTATCGAATCTGAAGTTTGGAAAAAGCTGCAAAAAGGGAGTAAATATTTGCAGGTGGAAGTGTGCCATTATGTTGCAAGAAAGTTCAGTAATCCACATTTTCACAACATATTAAAGAATCTTTTTCTAATCCGTGATGCATGTAGCGTGTTCAGAACGTGGAATTTCACGGTGATTGAAACAATGTAAATGACTTCTCTATTGGGTAGAACTCGCTCCGAGAGTGTTTTTCTGCAAAAACTTTGTCATTTTTGAACCTGGCGTTTAGAAAACGCTGCAAAATCTGAGAAAATACTTCTAAGAATCAATATTCAATGTATTGTGATGAAAGGTCGGTAATCCACATGCCAACAAATTAGTAGTGAATATTTGACGAATCCTTTATGCATGTAACATGTTCGGAACACGGAATTTCACGGCCAGGGAATTTATGTAAATTACATTTCCCTTGGTTAGAAATCACTCCAAGAGATTTTTCCTGAGAAATCGGCCTGATTTTCGAAAGTGGCGTTAGGAAAAACCTACGAACCCAGATTACTAGATTCTCGGTGTACATCTGCCTTTTATGGTGGATGAAAGTTCGGCAATCCGCATGCTAACTACTCTGTAGTGAATATTTGTCGAATCCGAGATACGTGAAGCGTGTTCCGAACACAGGATATCACGGTGAGCGAATCTATGTAAAATACATGTCTCTTGGGTAGAATTTGCTCGAAGAGTTTTTTCTGAGAAATCTGCCTCATTTTTGAACCTGGCGTTTGAAAATCTCTGCAAAATCAGAGAAAATGCTTCAAAGTGTCAATATGCCTTGTATTGTGATGCAAGATTGTAAAACCACATGCAAACAAATCTGTGGTGAATATTTTTAGGAAGCGTTATGCATGCAGTGTGATCGTATCATGGAAAATCCCGGCGATGGATTCTATGTAAATTACACACCTATTGGTTAGAATTCGCTCCAAAAATTTTTCCCTGAGAAAACGGCCTGATTTTCCATACTGGCATTAGGAAAAGCTGCAAATTCAGAGTTAAAGTTTCTAGTTGTAAATATGCCATATATGGTGGATGAAGGTTCTGTAATCTACATGTTCACAAGTCATTCGTGAAAGTTTGTTGAAACCTTGATGCATGTAGCGTGTTCGGAAAATGGAATGTCACTGTGAGGGAAACTATGTAAATTACATTTCTATTGGGTAGTACTCGCTCCACGAGAATTTTTCTGACAAATCTGCCTCCTTTACAAAACTGGAATTAGGAAAAACTTTCGAAATGTGAGAAAATGCTTCAAATTGTCAACATGGCTTTTATGGTGGATGAAAGTTCGGTAATCCTTATGCTAACAACTCTGTAGTGAATATTTGTCGAATCCGTGATGTATGTAGCTTTTTCGGAACACGGAATTGCACGATGATGGTTTCTATGGAAATTGCATGTCTATTGGGTAGAACTTGATCCAAGAGGATCTTTCTGTGGAAACTGCATGATTTTAGAGACTGACATTAGGAGAATACTACTAAATCAGAATAAAATTTCTATGTATAAATATGCACTGTAAGGTGGATTAAAGTTCGTTAATACACATGTTCACAACTCATTAAAGAAGGTTTGTTGAATCCGTGGTGCATGTAACGTGTTCAGAACACGGAATGTCACGGTGATTGAAAGTAGGGAAATTACCTATCTTTTGGGTAGAACTGGCTCCAAGAGCATTTTTCTGCCAAATCTGCCTCATTTTCTAAACTGGCGTTCAAACTAACGTGTGAAATCTGAGAAAATTCTTCAAAGTGTCAGTAAGCCTTGTATGGTGGACGAAAGTGCTGTAATCCACTTGCTAACAACTCTGTAGTGAATGTATGTCGCAACCGAGATGCATGTAGCATGTTCGGAACACGGAATTTGACGGTGAGCGAATCCATGTAAATTACATGTCTATTGGTTAGAACCCGCTCCAAGAGGTTTATGCCGCGAAATCTGCCTCATTTTCGAAACTGGCATTTTGAAAGCTCTGTGAAATCAGAGAAAAAGCTTCTAAGCATCTATATGCCTACTACTGTGATGAAAGTCCTGTAATCCACATGCAAACAACACTGTAGTGTATTTTTGTCGAATGTTTTCTGCATGTAGCATGTTCGAAACATGTAAATTCACAGCGGGAGAATCTATGTAATTTACATATCTATTGGGTAGAACACGCTCCAACAGTTTTTTCCTTTGAAAACTGCCTGATTTTCGAAACTGGTATTAGGAAATATCTGCGAACTCAGTGTTAATGTTTCTAGGTGTCAATATGCCATGTATGGTGGATGAAAGTTTTGTAATACACATGTACACAACTCATTAATAATGTTTGTCAAATCTGTGATGTGTGTAGCTCGTTCGGAACATGGACTGTCACGGTGAGGCAAACTATGTAAATTACATATCTATTGGTTAGAACACGCTCCAGGAGCATTTTACTGGAAAATGTGCCTCAGTTTGGAAACTGGTGTAATGAAAACCCTGCAAAATCTGAGTAAATGCTTTAAGGTGACAATATGTCTTCAATGGGTTATTAAAGATGTGTAATTCTCATGCTAAGAACTCAGCAGTGAATATTTGTTGAATCCGTGGTGCATGGTCCATTTTCGGAACACGGAATATTACGGTGAAGGTATCTATGAAAATGAGATGTCTATTGGATACAACATGCACCAAGAGAATTTTTCTGCGAAAACTGCCTGATTTTCGTAACTGACGTTAGGAAAACCTGCGAAATCTAAGTAAATGTTTCTAGGGGTAAATATGCCTTGTATTGTGGTTGAAAAATCGGTAATCCACATGCTCACGGTCATTAAATAATGTTTGTCGGAGCCGTGATGAATGTAACGTTTTCGGAACACGGAATGTCTCGGTGAGTGAAGCTCTGAAAATAACAATTCTGCTGGATAGAACTCGCTTGAATTGAATGTTTCTGTGAAAATTTCATGATTTTCTAAACTGGATGTAAGGAAAAACCTGCGAAATCAGAATAACTACTTCTAGGTGTAAATATGCCTTGTATGGTGGATGAAAGTTCGGTAATCCACATGCTCACACTCAATAAAGAATGTTTGTCGAACTCGTGATGCATGTAACGTGTTTGGAATACGGAATGTCATAGTGAAGGAAACAATGTGAGTTACATGTCTTTTGGGTAGAACTCGCTTGAAGAGAATTTTTCTGCGAAATGTGCCTCATTTTCAAAAGTGCCTTAAGGAGAACCCTGTGAAATCTGAGAAAATGCTTCTAAGTGTCAATATGCCTTGACTGGTGAATGAAAGTCCGGTAATCCACATGTTAATAAGAGTGTAGTAATTTTTTTAAACCGTGATTCATGTAGCGCTTTTGAAAAATGGAATTTCACGGTAATGAAACTATGTAAATTACAATTCTATTGAGTAGAACGATCTAGAAGAGAATTTTTCTGCGAAAATTGCATGATTATCGAATCTGAAGTTTGGAAAAAGCTGCAAAAAGGGAGTAAATATTTGCAGGTGTAAGTGTGCCATTATGTTGCAAGAAAGTTCAGTAATCCACATTTTCACAACATATTAAAGAATCTTTTTCTAATCCGTGATGCATGTAGCGTGTTCAGAACGTGGAATTTCACGGTGATTGAAACAATGTAAATGACTTCTCTATTGGGTAGAACTCGCTCCGAGAGAGTTTTTCTGCAAATCTTTGTCATTTTTGAACCTGGCGTTTAGAAAACGCTGCAAAATCTGAGAAAATACTTCTAAGAATCAATATTCAATGTATTGTGATGAAAGTTCGGTAATCCACATGCCAACAAATTAGTAGTGAATATTTGTCGAATCCTTTATGCATGTAACATGTTAGGAACACGGAATTTCACGGCCAGGGAATTTATGTAAATTACATTTCCCTTGGTTAGAAATCACTCCAAGAGTTCTTTCCTGAGAAATCGGCCTGATTTTCGAATGTGGCGTTAGGAAAAACCTGCGAACCCAGATTACTAGATTCTCGGTGTACATCTGCCTTTTATGGTGGATGAAAGTTCGGCATTCCGCATGCTAACTACTCTGTAGTGAATATTTGTCGAATCCGAGATACGTGAAGCGTGTTCCGAACACAGGATATCACGGTGAGCGAATCTATGTAAAATACATGTCTCTTGGGTAGAATTTGCTCTAAGAGTTTTTTCTGAGAAATCTGCCTCATTTTTGAACCTGGCGTTTGAAAATCTCTGCAAAATCAGAGAAAATGCTTCAAAGTGTCAATATGCCTTGTATTGTGATGCAAGATCGTAAAACCACATGCAAACAAATCTGTGGTGAATATTTTTAGGAAGCGTTATGCATGCAGTGTGATCGTATCATGGAAAATCCCGGCGATGGATTCTATGTAAATTACAAACCTATTGGTTAGAATTCGCTCCAAAAATTTTTCCCTGAGAAAACGGCCTGATTTTCCATACTGGCATTAGGAAAAAGCTGCAAATTCAGAGTTAAAGTTTCTAGTTGTAAATATGCCATATATGGTGGATGAAAGTTCTGTAATCTACATGTTCACAAGTCATTCGTGAAAGTTTGTTGAAACCTTGATGCATGTAGCGTGTTCGGAAAATGGAATGTCACTGTGAGGGAAACTATGTAAATTACATTTCTATTGGGTAGTACTCGCTCCACGAGAATTTTTCTGACAAATCTGCCTCCTTTTCAAAACTGGAATTAGGAAAAACTTTCGAAATGTGAGAAAATGCTTCAAATTGTCAACATGGCTTTTATGGTGGATGAAAGTTCGGTAATCCTTATGCTAACAACTCTGTAGTGAATATTTGTCGAATCCGTGATGCATGTAGCTTTTTCGGAACACGGAATTCCACGATGATGGTTTCTATGGAAATTGCATGTCTATTGGGTAGAACTTGATCCAAGAGGATCTTTCTGTGGAAACTGCATGATTTTAGAGACTGACATTAGGAGAATACTACTAAATCACAATAAAATTTCTATGTATAAATATGCACTGTAAGGTGGATTAAAGTTCGTTAATACACATGTTCACAACTCATTAAAGAAGGTTTGTTGAATCCGTGGTGCATGTAACGTGTTCAGAACACGGAATGTCACGGTGATTGAAAGTAGGGAAATTACCTATCTTTTGGGTAGAACTGGCTCCAAGAGCATTTTTCTGCCAAATCTGCCTCATTTTCTAAACTGGCGTTCAAACTAACGTGTGAAATCTGAGAAAATTCTTCAAAGTGTCAGTAAGCCTTGTATGGTGGACGAAAGTGCTGTAATCCACTTGCTAACAACTCTGTAGTGAATGTATGTCGCAACCGAGATGCATGTAGCATGTTCGGAACACGGAATTTGACGGTGAGCGAATCCATGTAAATTACATGTCTATTGGTTAGAACCCGCTCCAAGAGGTTTTTGCCGCGAAATCTGCCTCATTTTCGAAACTGGCATTTTGAAAGCTCTGTGAAATCAGAGAAAAAGCTTCTAAGCATCTATATGCCTACTACTGTGATGAAAGTCCTGTAATCCACATGCAAACAACACTGTAGTGTATTTTTGTCGAATGTTTTCTGCATGTAGCATGTTCGAAACATGTAAATTCACAGCGGGAGAATCTATGTAATTTACATATCTATTGGGTAGAACACGCTCCAACAGTTTTTTCCTTTGAAAACTGCCTGATTTTCGAAACTGGTATTAGGAAATATCTGCGAACTCAGTGTTAATGTTTCTAGGTGTCAATATGCCATGTATGGTGGATGAAAGTTTTGTAATACACATGTACACAACTCATTAAGAATGTTTGTCAAATCTGTGATGTGTGTAGCTCGTTCGGAACATGGACTGTCACGGTGAGGCAAACTATGTAAATTACATATCTATTGGTTAGAACACGCTCCAGGAGCATTTTACTGGAAAATGTGCCTCAGTTTGGAAACTGGTGTAATGAAAACCCTGCAAAATCTGAGTAAATGCTTTAAGGTGACAATATGTCTTCAATGGGTTATTAAAGATGTGTAATTCTCATGCTAAGAACTCAGCAGTGAATATTTGTTGAATCCGTGGTGCATGGTCCATTTTCGGAACACGGAATATTACGGTGAAGGTATCTATGAAAATGAGATGTCTATTGGATACAACATGCACCAAGAGAATTTTTCTGCGAAAACTGCCTGATTTTCGTAACTGACGTTAGGAAAACCTGCGAAATCTAAGTAAATGTTTCTAGGGGTAAATATGCCTTGTATTGTGGTTGAAAAATCGGTAATCCACATGCTCACGGTCATTAAATAATGTTTGTCGGAGCCGTGATGAATGTAACGTTTTCGGAACACGGAATGTCTCGGTGAGTGAATCTCTGAAAATAACAATTCTGATGGATAGAACTCGCTTGAATTGAATGTTTCTGTGAAAATTTCATGATTTTCTAAACTGGATGTAAGGAAAAACCTGCGAAATCAGAATAACTACTTCTAGGTGTAAATATGCCTTGTATGGTGGATGAAAGTTCGGTAATCCACATGCTCACACTCAATAAAGAATGTTTGTCGAACTCGTGATGCATGTAACGTGTTTGGAATACGGAATGTCATAGTGAAGGAAACAATGTGAGTTACATGTCTTTTGGGTAGAACTCGCTTGAAGAGAATTTTTCTGCGAAATGTGCCTCATTTTCAAAAGTGCCTTAAGGAGAACCCTGTGAAATCTGAGAAAATGCTTCTAAGTGTCAATATGCCTTGACTGGTGAATGAAAGTCCGGTAATCCACATGTTAATAAGAGTGTAGTAATTTTTTTAAACCGTGATTCATGTAGCGCTTTTGAAAAATGGAATTTCACGGTAATGAAACTATGTAAATTACAATTCTATTGAGTAGAACGATCTAGAAGAGAATTTTTCTGTGAAAATTGCATGATTATCGAATCTGAAGTTTGGAAAAAGCTGCAAAAAGGGAGTAAATATTTGCAGGTGTAAGTGTGCCATTATGTTGCAAGAAAGTTCAGTAATCCACATTTTCACAACATATTAAAGAATCTTTTTCTAATCCGTGATGCATGTAGCGTGTTCAGAACGTGGAATTTCACGGTGATTGAAACAATGTAAATGACTTCTCTATTGGGTAGAACTCGCTCCGAGAGTGTTTTTCTGCAAAAACTTTGTCATTTTTGAACCTGGCGTTTAGAAAACGCTGCAAAATCTGAGAAAATACTTCTAAGAATCAATATTCAATGTATTGTGATGAAAGTTCGGTAATCCACATGCCAACAAATTAGTAGTGAATATTTGTCGAATCCTTTATGCATGTAACATGTTAGGAACACGGAATTTCACGGCCAGGGAATTTATGTAAATTACATTTCCCTTGGTTAGAAATCACTCCAAGAGTTCTTTCCTGAGAAATCGGCCTGATTTTCGAAAGTGGCGTTAGGAAAAACCTGCGAACCCAGATTACTAGATTCTCGGTGTACATCTGCCTTTTATGGTGGATGAAAGTTCGGCATTCCACATGCTAACTACTCTGTAGTGAAAATTTGTCGAATCCGAGATACGTGAAGCGTGTTCCGAACACAGGATATCACGGTGAGCGAATCTATGTAAAATACATGTCTCTTGGGTAGAATTTGCTCTAAGAGTTTTTTCTGAGAAATCTGCCTCATTTTTCAACCTGGCGTTTGAAAATCTCTGCAAAATCAGAGAAAATGCTTCAAAGTGTCAATATGCCTTGTATTGTGATGCAAGATCGTAAAACCACATGCAAACAAATCTGTGGTGAATATTTTTAGGAAGCGTTATGCATGCAGTGTGATCGTATCATGGAAAATCCCGGCGATGGATTCTATGTAAATTACAAACCTATTTGTTAGAATTCGCTCCAAAAATTTTTCCCTGAGAAAACGGCCTGATTTTCCATACTGGCATTAGGAAAAAGCTGCAAATTCAGAGTTAAAGTTTCTAGTTGTAAATATGCCATATATGGTGGATGAAAGTTCTGTAATCTACATGTTCACAAGTCATTCGTGAAAGTTTGTTGAAACCTTGATGCATGTAGCGTGTTCAGAAAATGGAATGTCACTGTGAGGGAAACTATGTAAATTACATTTCTATTGGGTAGTACTCGCTCCACGAGAATTTTTCTGACAAATCTGCCTCCTTTTCAAAACTGGAATTAGGAAAAACTTTCGAAATGTGAGAAAATGCTTCAAATTGTCAACATGGCTTTTATGGTGGATGAAAGTTCGGTAATCCTTATGCTAACAACTCTGTAGTGAATATTTGTCGAATCCGTGATGCATGTAGCTTTTTCGGAACACGGAATTCCACGATGATGGTTTCTATGGAAATTGCATGTCTATTGGGTAGAACTTGATCCAAGAGGATCTTTCTGTGGAAACTGCATGATTTTAGAGACTGACATTAGGAGAATACTACTAAATCAGAATAAAATTTCTATGTATAAATATGCACTGTAAGGTGGATTAAAGTTCGTTAATACACATGTTCACAACTCATTAAAGAAGGTTTGTTGAATCCGTGGTGCATGTAACGTGTTCAGAACACGGAATGTCACGGTGATTGAAAGTAGGGAAATTACCTATCTTTTGGGTAGAACTGGCTCCAAGAGCATTTTTCTGCCAAATCTGCCTCATTTTCTAAACTGGCGTTCAAACTAACGTGTGAAATCTGAGAAAATTCTTCAAAGTGTCAGTAAGACTTGTATGGTGGACGAAAGTGCTGTAATCCACTTGCTAACAACTCTGTAGTGAATGTATGTCGCAACCGAGATGCATGTAGCGTGTTCGGAACACGGAATTTGACGGTGAGCGAATCCATGTAAATTACATGTCTATTGGTTAGAACCCGCTCCAAGAGGTTTATGCCGCGAAATCTGCCTCATTTTCGAAACTGGCATTTTGAAAGCTCTGTGAAATCAGAGAAAAAGCTTCTAAGCATCTATATGCCTACTACTGTGATGAAAGTCCTGTAATCCACATGCAAACAACACTGTAGTGTATTTTTGTCGAATGTTTTCTGCATGTAGCATGTTCGAAACATGTAAATTCACAGCGGGAGAATCTATGTAATTTACATATCTATTGGGTAGAACACGCTCCAACAGTTTTTTCCTTTGAAAACTGCCTGATTTTCGAAACTGGTATTAGGAAATATCTGCGAACTCAGTGTTAATGTTTCTAGGTGTCAATATGCCATGTATGGTGGATGAAAGTTTTGTAATACACATGTACACAACTCATTAAGAATGTTTGTCAAATCTGTGATGTGTGTAGCTCGTTCGGAACATGGACTGTCACGGTGAGGCAAACTATGTAAATTACATGTCTATTGGTTAGAACACGCTCCAGGAGCATTTTACTGGAAAATGTGCCTCAGTTTGGTAACTGGTGTAATGAAAACCCTGCAAAATCTGAGTAAATGCTTTAAGGTGACAATATGTCTTCAATGGGTTATTAAAGACGTGTAATTCACATGCTAACAACTCAGCAGTAAATATTTGCTGAATCCGTGGTGCATGGTCCATTTTCGGAACACGGAATGTTACGGTGAAGGTATCTATGAAAATGAGATGTCTATTGGATACAACATGCACCAAGAGAATTTTTCTGCGAAAACTGCCTGATTTTCGTAACTGACATTAGGAAAGCCTGCGAAATCTAAGTAAATATTTCTAGGGGTAAATATGCCTTGTATTGTGTTTGAAAAATCGGTAATCCACATGCTCACGGTCATTAAATAATGTTTGTCGAAGCCGTGATGAATGTAACGTTTTCAGAACACGGAATGTCTCGGTGAGTGAATCTCTGAAAATAACAATTCTGCTGGATAGAACTCGCTTGAATTGAATGTTTCTGTGAAAATTCCATGATTTTCTAAACTGGATGTAAGGAAAAACCTGTGAAATCAGAATAACTACTTCTAGGTGTAAATATGCCTTGTATGGTGGATGAAAGTTCGGTAATCCACATGCTCACACTCAATAAAGAATGATTGTCGAACTCGTGATGCATGTAACGTGTTTGGAATACGGAATGTCATAGTGAAGGAAACAATGTAAGTTACATGTCTATTGGGTAGAACTCGCTTGAAGAGTATTTTTCTGCGAAATGTGCCTCATTTTCAAAAGTGCCTTAAGTAGAACCCTGTGAAATCTGAGAAAATGCTTCTAAGTGTCAATATGCCTTGACTGGTGAATGAAAGTCCGGTAATCCACATGTTAATAACAGTGTAGTAATTTTTTTAAACCGTGATTCATGTAGCGCTTTTGAAAAATGGAATTTCACGGTAATGAAACTATGTAAATTACAATTCTATTGAGTAGAACGATCTAGAAGAGAATTTTTCTGCGAAAATTGCATGATTATCGAATCTGAAGTTTGGAAAAAGCTGCAAAAAGGGAGTAAATATTTGCAGGTGTAAGTGTGCCATTATGTTGCAAGAAAGTTCAGTAATCCACATTTTCACAACATATTAAAGAATCTTTTTCTAATCCGTGATGCATGTAGCGTGTTCAGAACGTGGAATTTCACGGTGATTGAAACAATGTAAATGACTTCTCTATTGGGTAGAACTCGCTCCGAGAGTGTTTTTCTGCAAAAACTTTGTCATTTTTGAACCTGGCGTTTAGAAAACGCTGCAAAATCTGAGAAAATACTTCTAAGAATCAATATTCAATGTATTGTGATGAAAGTTCGGTAATCCACATGCCAACAAATTAGTAGTGAATATTTGTCGAATCCTTTATGCATGTAACATGTTCGGAACACGGAATTTCACGGCCAGGGAATTTATGTAAATTACATTTCCCTTGGCTAGAAATCACTCCAAGAGATTTTTCCTGAGAAATCGGCCTGATTTTCGAAAGTGGCGTTAGGAAAAACCTGCGAACCCAGATTACTAGATTCTCGGTGTACATCTGCCTTTTATGGTGGATGAAAGTTCGGCATTCCGCATGCTAACTACTCTGTAGTGAAAATTTGTCGAATCCGAGATACGTGAAGCGTGTTCCGAACACAGGATATCACGGTGAGCGAATCTATGTAAAATACATGTCTCTTTGGTAGAATTTGCTCGAAGAGATTTTCTGAGAAATCTGCCTCATTTTTGAACCTGGAGTTTGAAAATCTCTGCAAAATCAGAGAAAATGCTTCAAAGTGTCAATATGCCTTGTATTGTGATGCAAGATCGTAAAACCACATGCAAACAAATCTGTGGTGAATATTTTTAGGAAGCGTTATGCATGCAGTGTGATCGTATCATGGAAAATCCCGGCGATGGATTCTATGTAAATTACACACCTATTGGTTAGAATTCGCTCCAAAAATTTTTCCCTGAGAAAACGGCCTGATTTTCCATACTGGCATTAGGAAAAAGCTGCAAATTCAGAGTTAAAGTTTCTAGTTGTAAATATGCCATATATGGTGGATGAAAGTTCTGTAATCTACATGTTCACAAGTCATTCGTGAAAGTTTGTTGAAACCTTGATGCATGTAGCGTGTTCGGAAAATGGAATGTCACTGTGAGGGAAACTATGTAAATTACATTTCTATTAGGAAGTACTCGCTCCACGAGAATTTTTCTGACAAATCTGCCTCCTTTTCAAAACTGGAATTAGGAAAAACTTTCGAAATGTGAGAAAATGCTTCAAATTGTCAACATGGCTTTTATGGTGGATGAAAGTTCGGTAATCCTTATGCTAACAACTCTGTAGTGAATATTTGTCGAATCCGTGATGCATGTAGCTTTTTCGGAACACGGAATTCCACGATGACGGGTTCTATGTAAATTGCATGTCTATTGGGTAGAACTCGCTCCAAGAGGATCTTTCTCTGGAAACTGCATGATTTTAGAGACTGACATTAGGAGAATACTACTAAATCAGAATAAAATTTCTATGTATAAATATGCACTGTAAGGTGGATTAAAGTTGGTTAATACACATGTTCACAACTCATTAAAGAAGGTTTGTTGAATACGTGGTGCATGTAACGTGTTCAGAACATGGAATGTCACGGTGATTGAAAGTAGGGAAATTACCTATCTTTTGGGTAGAACTGGCTCCAAGAACATTTTTCTGCCAAATCTGCCTCATTTTTAAAACTGGCATTAAAACTAAACTGTGAAATCAGAGAAAATTCTTCAAAGTGTCAGTAAGCCTTGTATGGTGGACAAAAGTGCTGTAATCCACTTGCTAACAACTCTGTAGTGAATGTTTGTCGCATCCGAGATGCATGTAGCGTGTTCGGAACACGGAATTTGACGGTGAGCGAATCCATGTAAATTACATGTCTATTGGTTAGAACCCGCTCCAAGAGTTTTTTGCCTCGAAATCTGCCTCATTTTCGAAACTGGCATTTTGAAAGCTCTGTGAAATCAGAGAAAAAGCTTCTAAGCATCTATATGCCTACTACTGTGATGAAAGTCCTGTAATCCACATGCAAACAACTCTGTAGTGTATTTTTGTCGAAACTTTTCTGCATGTAGCATATTCGAAACATGTAATTTCACAGCGGGAGAATCTATGTAATTTACATATCTATTGGGTAGAACACGCTCCAACAGTTTTTTCCTTTGAAAACTGCCTGATTTTCGAAACTGGTATTAGGAAATATCTGCGAACTCAGTGTTAATGTTTCTAGGTGTCAATATGCCATGTATGGTGGATGAAAGTTTTGTAATACACATGTACACAACTCATTAAGAATTTTTGTCAAATCTGTGATGTGTGTAGCTCGTTCAGAACATGGACTGTCACGGTGAGGCAAACTATGTAAATTACATATCTATTGGTTAGAACACGCTCCAGGAGCATTTTACTGGAAAATGTGCCTCAGTTTGCAAACTGGTGTAATGAAAACCCTGCAAAATCTGAGTAAATGCTTTAAGGTGACAATATGTCTTCAATGGGTTTTTAAAGATGTGTAATTCACATGCTAACAACTCAGCAGTAAATATTTGTTGAATCCGTGGTGCATGGTCCATTTTCGGAACACGGAATGTTACGGTGAAGGTATCTATGAAAATGAGATGTCTATTGGATACAACATGCACCAAGAGAATTTTTCTGCGAAAACTGCCTGATTTTCGTAACTGACATTAGGAAAACCTGCGAAATCTAAGTAAATATTTCTAGGGGTAAATATGCCTTGTATTGTGTTTGAAAAATCGGTAATCCACATGCTCACGGTCATTAAATAATGTTTGTCGAAACCGTGATGAATGTAACGTTTTCAGAACACGGAATGTCTCGGTGAGTGAAGCTCTGAAAATAACAATTCTGCTGGATAGAACTCGCTTGAATTGAATGTTTCTGTGAAAATTCCATGATTTTCTAAACTGGATGTAAGGAAAAACCTGCGAAATCAGAATAACTACTTCTAGGTGTAAATATGCCTTGTATGGTGGATGAAAGTTCGGTAATCCACATGCTCACACTCAATAAAGAATGATTGTCGAACTCGTGATGCATGTAACGTGTTTGGAATACGGAATGTCATAGTGAAGGAAACAATGTAAGTTACATGTCTATTGGGTAGAACTCGCTTGAAGAGGATTTTTCTGCGAAATGTGCCTCATTTTCAAAAGTGCCTTAAGGAGAACCCTGTGAAATCTGAGAAAATGCTTCTAAGTGTCAATATGCCTTGACTGGTGAATGAAAGTCCGGTAATCCACATGTTAATAAGAGTGTAGTAATTTTTTTAAACCGTGATTCATGTAGCGCTTTTGAAAAATGTAATTTCACGGTAATGAAACTATGTAAATTACAATTCTATTGAGTAGAACGATCTAGAAGAGAATTTTTCTGCGAAAATTGCATGATTATCGAATCTGAAGTTTGGAAAAAGCTGCAAAAAGGGAGTAAATATTTGCAGGTGGAAGTGTGCCATTATGTTGCAAGAAAGTTCAGTAATCAACATTTTCACAACATATTAAAGAATCTTTTTCTAATCCGTGATGCATGTAGCGTGTTCAGAACGTGGAATTTCACGGTGATTGAAACAATGTAAATGACTTCTCTATTGGGTAGAACTCGCTCCGAGAGTGTTTTTCTGCAAAAACTTTGCCATTTTTGAACCTGGCGTTTAGAAAACGCTGCAAAATCTGAGAAAATACTTCTAAGAATCAATATTCAATGTATTGTGATGAAAGTTCGGTAATCCACATGCCAACAAATTAGTAGTGAATATTTGTCGAATCTTTATGCATGTAACATGTTTGGAACACGGAATTTCACGGCCAGGGAATTTATGTAAATTACATTTCCCTTGGCTAGAAATCACTCCAAGAGATTTTTCCTGAGAAATCGGCCTGATTTTCGAAAGTGGCGTTAGGAAAAACCTGCGAACCCAGATTACTAGATTCTCGGTGTACATCTGCCTATTATGGTGGATGAAAGTTCGGCATTCCGCATGCTAACTACTCTGTAGTGAAAATTTGTCAAATCCGAGATACGTGAAGCGTGTTCCGAACACAGGATATCACGGTGAGCGAATCTATGTAAAATACATGTCTCTTGGGTAGAATTTGCTCGAAGAGATTTTCTGAGAAATCTGCCACATTTTTGAACCTGGAGTTTGAAAATCTCTGCAAAATCAGAGAAAATGCTTCAAAGTGTCAATATGCCTTGTATTGTGATGCAAGATCGTAAAACCACATGCAAACAAATCTGTGGTGAATATTTTTAGGAAGCGTTATGCATGCAGTGTGATCGTATCATGGAAAATCCCGGCGATGGATTCTATGTAAATTACACACCTATTGGTTAGAATTCGCTCCAAAAATTTTTCCCTGAGAAAACGGCCTGATTTTCCATACTGGCATTAGGAAAAAGCTGCAAATTCAGAGTTAAAGTTTCTAGTTGTAAATATGCCATATATGGTGGATGAAAGTTCTGTAATCTACATGTTCACAAGTCATTCGTGAAAGTTTGTTGAAACCTTGATGCATGTAGCGTGTTCGGAAAATGGAATGTCACTGTGAGGGAAACTATGTAAATTACATTTCTATTGGGTAGTACTCGCTCCACGAGAATTTTTCTGACAAATCTGCCTCCTTTTCAAAACTGGAATTAGGAAAAACTTTCGAAATGTGAGAAAATGCTTCAAATTGTCAACATGGCTTTTATGGTGGATGAAAGTTCGGTAATCCTTATGCTAACAACTCTGTAGTGAATATTTGTCGAATCCGTGATGCATGTAGCTTTTTCGGAACACGGAATTCCACGATGATGGTTTCTATGGAAATTGCATGTCTATTGGGTAGAACTTGATCCAAGAGGATCTTTCTGTGGAAACTGCATGATTTTAGAGACTGACATTAGGAGAATACTACTAAATCAGAATAAAATTTCTATGTATAAATATGCACTGTAAGGTGGATTAAAGTTCGTTAATACACATGTTCACAACTCATTAAAGAAGGTTTGTTGATTCCGTGGTGCATGTAACGTGTTCAGAACACGGAATGTCACGGTGATTGAAAGTAGGGAAATTACCTATCTTTTGGGTAGAACTGGCTCCAAGAGCATTTTTCTGCCAAATCTGCCTCATTTTCTAAACTGGCGTTCAAACTAACGTGTGAAATCTGAGAAAATTCTTCAAAGTGTCAGTAAGCCTTGTATGGTGGACGAAAGTGCTGTAATCCACTTGCTAACAACTCTGTAGTGAATGTATGTCGCATCCGAGAAGCATGTAGCGTGTTTGGAACACGGAATTTGACAGTGAGCGAATCCATGTAAATTACATGTCTATTGGTTAGAACCCGCTCCAAGAGGTTTTTGCCGTGAAATCTGCCTCATTTTCGAAACTGGCATTTTGAAAGCTCTGTGAAATCAGAGAAAAAGCTTCTAAGCATCTATATGCCTACTACTGTGATGAAAGTCCTGTAATCCACATGCAAACAACACTGTAGTGTATTTTTCTCGAAAGTTTTCTGCATGTAGCATTTTCGAAACATGTAAATTCACAGCGGGAGAATCTATGTAATTTACATATCTATTGGGTAGAACACGCTCCAACAGTTTTTTCCTTTGAAAACTGCCTGATTTTCGAAACTGGTATTAGGAAATATCTGCGAACTCAGTGTTAATGTTTCTAGGTGTCAATATGCCATGTATGGTGGATGAAAGTTTTGTAATACACATGTACACAACTCATTAAGAATGTTTGTCAAATCTGTGATGTGTGTAGCTCGTTCGGAACATGGACTGTCACGGTGAGGCAAACTATGTAAATTACATATCTATTGGTTAGAACACGCTCCAGGAGCATTTTACTGGAAAATGTGCCTCAGTTTGGAAACTGGTGTAATGAAAACCCTGCAAAATCTGAGTAAATGCTTTAAGGTGACAATATGTCTTCAATGGGTTATTAAAGATGTGTAATTCTCATGCTAAGAACTCAGCAGTGAATATTTGTTGAATCCGTGGTGCATGGTCCATTTTCGGAACACGGAATATTACGGTGAATGTATCTATGAAAATGAGATGTCTATTGGATACAACATGCACCAAGAGAATTTTTCTGCGAAAACTGCCTGATTTTCGTAACTGACGTTAGGAAAACCTGCGAAATCTAAGTAAATGTTTCTAGGGGTAAATATGCCTTGTATTGTGGTTGAAAAATCGGTAATCCACATGCTCACGGTCATTAAATAATGTTTGTCGGAGCCGTGATGAATGTATCGTTTTCGGAACACGGAATGTCTCGGTGAGTGAATCTCTGAAAATAACAATTCTGCTGGATAGAACTCGCTTGAATTGAATGTTTCTGTGAAAATTTCAAGATTTTCTAAACTGGATGTAAGGAAAAACCTGCGAAATCAGAATAACTACTTCTAGGTGTAAATATGCCTTGTATGGTGGATGAAAGTTCGGTAATCCACATGCTCACACTCAATAAAGAATGATTGTCGAACTCGTGATGCATGTAACGTGTTTGGAATACGGAATGTCATAGTGAAGGAAACAATGTAAGTTACATGTCTATTGGGTAGAACTCGCTTGAAGAGGATTTTTCTGCGAAATGTGCCTCATTTTCAAAAGTGCCTTAAGGAGAACCCTGTGAAATCTGAGAAAATGTTTCTAAGTGTCAATATGCCTTGACTGGTGAATGAAAGTCCGGTAATCCACATGTTAATAAGGGTGTAGTAATTTTTTTAAACCGTGATTCATGTAGCGCTTTTGAAAAATGGAATTTCACGGTAATGAATCTATGTAAATTACAATTCTATTGAGTAGAACTATCTAGAAGAGAATTTTTCTGCGAAAATTGCATGATTATCGAATCTGAAGTTTGGAAAAAGCTGCAAAAAGGGAGTAAATATTTGCAGGTGGAAGTGTGCCATTATGTTGCAAGAAAGTTCAGTAATCCACATTTTCACAACATATTAAAGAATCTTTTTCTAATCCGTGATGCATGTAGCGTGTTCAGAACGTGGAATTTCACGGTGATTGAAACAATGTAAATGACTTCTCTATTGGGTAGAACTCGCTCCGAGAGAGTTTTTCTGCAAAAACTTTGTCATTTTTGAACCTGGCGTTTAGAAAACGCTGCAAAATCTGAGAAAATACTTCTAAGAATCAATATTCAATGTATTGTGATGAAAGTTCGGTAATCCACATTCCAAAAAATTAGTAGTGAATATTTGTCGAATCCTTTATGCATGTAACATGTTCGGAACACGGAATTTCACGGCCAGGGAATTTATGTAAATTACATTTCCCTTGGTTAGAAATCACTCCAAGAGATTATTCCTGAGAAATCGGCCTGATTTTCGAAAGTGGCGTTAGGAAAAACCTGCGAACCCAGATTACTAGATTCTCGGTGTACATCTGCCTTTTATGGTGGATGAAAGTTCGGTAATCCGCATGCTAACTACTCTGTAGTGAATATTTGTCGAATCCGAGATACGTGAAGCGTGTTCCGAACACAGGATATCACGGTGAGCGAATCTATGTAAAATACATGTCTCTTGGGTAGAATTTGCTCGAAGAGTTTTTTCTGAGAAATCTGCCTCATTTTTGAACCTGGCGTTTGAAAATCTCTGCAAAATCAGAGAAAATGCTTCAAAGTGTCAATATGCCTTGTATTGTGATGCAAGATCGTAAAACCACATGCAAACAAATCTGTGGTGAATATTTTTAGAAAGCGTTATGCATGCAGTGTGATCGTATCATGGAAAATCCCGGCCATGGATTCTATGTAAATTACACACCTATTGGTTAGAATTCGCTCCAAAAATTTTTCCCTGAGAAAACGGCCTGATTTTCCATACTGGCATTAGGAAAAAGCTGCAAATTCAGAGTTAAAGTTTCTAGTTGTAAATATGCCATATATGGTGGATGAAAGTTCTGTAATCTACATGTTCACAAGTCATTCATGAAAGTTTGTTGAAACCGTGATGCATGTAGCGTGTTCGGAAAATGGAATGTCACTGTGAGGGAAACTATGTAAATTACATTTCTATTAGGAAGTACTCGCTCCACGAGAATTTTTCTGACAAATCTGCCTCCTTTTCAAAACTGGAATTAGGAAAATCTTTCGAAATGTGAGAAAATGCTTCAAGTTGTCAACATGGCTTTTATGGTGGATGAAAGTTCGGTAATCCTTATGCTAACAACTCTGTAGTGAATATTTGTCGACTCCGGGATGCATGTAGCTTTTTCGGAACACGGAATTCCACGATGACGGGTTCTATGTAAATTGCATGTCTATTGGGTAGAACTCGCTCCAAGAGGATCTTTCTGTGGAAACTGCATGATTTTAGAGACTGACATTAGGAGAATACTACTAAATCAGAATAAAATTTCTATGTATAAATATGCACTGTAAGGTGGATTAAAGTTGGTTAATACACATGTTCACAACTCATTAAAGAATGTTTGTTGAATCCGTGGTGCATGTAACGTGTTCAGAACACGGAATGTCACGGTGATTGAAAGTAGGGAAATTACCTATCTTTTGGGTAGAACTGGCTCCAAGAACATTTTTCTGCCAAATCTGCCTCATTTTTAAAACTGGCATTAAAACTAAACTGTGAAATCAGAGAAAATTCTTCAAAGTGTCAGTAAGCCTTGTATGGTGGACAAAAGTGCTGTAATCCACTTGCTAACAACTCTGTAGTGAATGTTTGTCGCATCCGAGATGCATGTAGCGTGTTCGGAACACGGAATTTGACGGTGAGCGAATCCATGTAAATTACATGTCTATTGGTTAGAACACGCTCCAAGAGGTTTTTGCCGCGAAATCTGCCTCATTTTCGAAACTGGCATTTTGAAAGCTCTGTGAAATCAGAGAAAAAGCTTCTAAGCATCGATATGCCTACTACTGTGATGAAAGTCCTGTAATCCACATGCAAACAACTCTGTAGTGTATTTTTGTCGAATCTTTTCTGCATGTAGCATGTTCGAAACATGTAAATTCACAGCGGGAGAATCTATGTAATTTACATATCTATTGGGTAGAACACGCTCCAACAGTTTTTTCCTTTGAAAACTGCCTGATTTTCGAAACTGGTATTAGGAAATATCTGCGAACTCAGTGTTAATGTTTCTAGGTGTCAATATGCCATGTATGGTGGATGAAAGTTTTGTAATACACATGTACACAACTCATTAAGAATGTTTGTCAAATCTGTGATGTGTGTAGCTCGTTCGGAACATGGACTGTCACGGTGAGGCAAACTATGTAAATTACATATCTATTGGTTAGAACACGCTCCAGGAGCATTTTACTGGAAAATGTGCCTCAGTTTGGAAACTGGTGTAATGAAAACCCTGCAAAATCTGAGTAAATGCTTTAAGGTGACAATATGTCTTCAATGGGTTATTAAAGATGTGTAATTCACATGCTAACAACTCAGCAGTAAATATTTGTTGAATCCGTGGTGCATGGTCCATTTTTGGAACACGGAATGTTACGGTGAATGTATCTATGAAAATGAGATGTCCATTGGATACAACATGCACCAAGAGAATTTTTCTGCGAAAACTGCCTGATTTTCGTAACTGACATTAGGAAAACCTGCGAAATCTAAGTAAATATTTCTAGGGGTAAATATGCCTTGTATTGTGGTTGAAAAATCGGTAATCCACATGCTCACGGTCATTAAATAATGTTTGTCGAAGCCGTGATGAATGTAACGTTTTCAGAACACGGAATGTCTCGGTGAGTGAAGCTCTGAAAATAACAATTCTGCTGGATAGAACTCGCTTGAATTGAATGTTTCTGTGAAAATTCCATGATTTTCTAAACTGGATGTAAGGAAAAACCTGCGAAATCAGAATAACTACTTCTAGGTGTAAATATGCCTTGTATGGTGGATGAAAGTTAGGTAATCCACATGCTCACACTCAATAAAGAATGATTGTCGAACTCGTGATGCATGTAACGTGTTTGGAATACGGAATGTCATAGTGAAGGAAACAATGTAAGTTACATGTCTATTGGGTAGAACTCGCTTGAAGAGGATTTTTCTGCGAAATGTGCCTCATTTTCAAAAGTGCCTTAAGGAGAACCCTGTGAAATCTGAGAAAATGCTTCTAAGTGTCAATATGCCTTGACTGGTGAATGAAAGTCCGGTAATCCACATGTTAATAAGAGTGTAGTAATTTTTTTAAACCGTGATTCATGTAGCGCTTTTGAAAAATGTAATTTCACGGTAATGAAACTATGTAAATTACAATTCTATTGAGTAGAACGATCTAGAAGAGAATTTTTCTGCGAAAATTGCATGATTATCGAATCTGAAGTTTGGAAAAAGCTGCAAAAAGGGAGTAAATATTTGCAGGTGGAAGTGTGCCATTATGTTGCAAGAAAGTTCAGTAATCCACATTTTCACAACATATTAAAGAATCTTTTTCTAATCCGTGATGCATGTAGCGTGTTCAGAACGTGGAATTTCACGGTGATTGAAACAATGTAAATGACTTCTCTATTGGGTAGAACTCGCTCCGAGAGAGTTTTTCTGCAAAAACTTTGTCATTTTTGAACCTGGCGTTTAGAAAACGCTGCAAAATCTGAGAAAATACTTCTAAGAATCAATATTCAAAGTATTGTGATGAAAGTTCGGTAATCCACATGCCAACAAATTAGTAGTGAATATTTGTCGAATCCTTTATGCATGTAACATGTTCGGAACACGGAATTTCACGGCCAGGGAATTTATGTAAATTACATTTCCCTTGGTTAGAAATCACTCCAAGAGATTTTTCCTGAGAAATCGGCCTGATTTTCGAAAGTGGCGTTAGGAAAAACCTGCGAACCCAGATTACTAGATTCTCGGTGTACATCTGCCTTTTATGGTGGATGAAAGTTCGGTAATCCGCATGCTAACTACTCTGTAGTGAATATTTGTCGAATCCGAGATACGTGAAGCGTGTTCCGAACACAGGATATCACGGTGAGCGAATCTATGTAAAATACATGTCTCTTGGGTAGAATTTGCTCGAAGAGTTTTTTCTGAGAAATCTGCCTCATTTTTGAACCTGGCGTTTGAAAATCTCTGCAAAATCAGAGAAAATGCTTCAAAGTGTCAATATGCCTTGTATTGTGATGCAAGATCGTAAAACCACATGCAAACAAATCTGTGGTGAATATTTTTAGAAAGCGTTATGCATGCAGTGTGATCGTATCATGGAAAATCCCGGCCATGGATTCTATGTAAATTACACACCTATTGGTTAGAATTCGCTCCAAAAATTTTTCCCTGAGAAAACGGCCTGATTTTCCATACTGGCATTAGGAAAAAGCTGCAAATTCAGAGTTAAAGTTTCTAGTTGTAAATATGCCATATATGGTGGATGAAAGTTCTGTAATCTACATGTTCACAAGTCATTCCTGATAGTTTGTTGAAACCTTGATGCATGTAGCGTGTTCGGAAAATGGAATGTCACTGTGAGGGAAACTATGTAAATTACATTTTTATTAGGAAGTACTCGCTCCACGAGAATTTTTCTGACAAATCTGCCTCCTTTTCAAAACTGGAATTAGGAAAATCTTTCGAAATGTGAGAAAATGCTTCAAGTTGTCAACATGGCTTTTATGGTGGATGAAAGTTCGGTAATCCTTATGCTAACAACTCTGTAGTGAATATTTGTCGACTCCGGGATGCATGTAGCTTTTTCGGAACACGGAATTCCACGATGACGGGTTCTATGTAAATTGCATGTCTATTGGGTAGAACTCGCTCCAAGAGGATCTTTCTGTGGAAACTGCATGATTTTAGAGACTGACATTAGGAGAATACTACTAAATCAGAATAAAATTTCTATGTATAAATATGCACTGTAAGGTGGATTAAAGTTGGTTAATACACATGTTCACAACTCATTAAAGAAGGTTTGTTGAATCCGTGGTGCATGTAACGTGTTCAGAACACGGAATGTCACGGTGATTGAAAGTAGGGAAATTACCTATCTTTTGGGTAGAACTGGCTCCAAGAACATTTTTCTGCCAAATCTGCCTCATTTTTAAAACTGGAATTAAAACTAAACTGTGAAATCAGAGAAAATTCTTCAAAGTGTCAGTAAGCCTTGTATGGTGGACAAAAGTGCTGTAATCCACTTGCTAACAACTCTGTAGTGAATGTTTGTCGCATCCGAGATGCATGTAGCATGTTCGGAACACGGAATTTGACGGTGAGCGAATCCATGTAAATTACATGTCTATTGGTTAGAACCCGCTCCAAGAGGTTTTTGCCGCGAAATCTGCCTCATTTTCGAAACTGGCATTTTGAAAGCTCTGTGAAATCAGAGAAAAAGCTTCTAAGCATCGATATGCCTACTACTGTGATGAAAGTCCTGTAATCCACATGCAAACAACTCTGTAGTGTATTTTTGTCGAATCTTTTCTGCATGTAGCATGTTCGAAACATGTAATTTCACAGCGGGAGAATCTATGTAATTTACATATCTATTGGGTAGAACACGCTCCAACAGTTTTTTCCTTTGAAAACTGCCTGATTTTCGAAACTGGTATTAGGAAATATCTGCGAACTCAGTGTTAATGTTTCTAGGTGTCAATATGCCATGTATGGTGGATGAAAGTTTTGTAATACACATGTACACAACTCATTAAGAATGTTTGTCAAATCTGTGATGTGTGTAGCTCGTTCGGAACATGGACTGTCACGGTGAGACAAACTATGTAAATTACATATCTATTGGTTAGAACACGCTCCAGGAGCATTTTACTGGAAAATGTGCCTCAGTTTGGAAACTGGTGTAATGAAAACCCTGCAAAATCTGAGTAAATGCTTTAAGGTGACAATATGTCTTCAATGGGTTATTAAAGATGTGTAATTCGCATGCTAACAACTCAGCAGTAAATATTTGTTGAATCCGTGGTGCATGGTCCATTTTCGGAACACGGAATGTTACGGTGAAGGTATCTATGAAAATGAGATGTCCATTGGATACAACATGCACCAAGAGAATTTTTCTGTGAAAACTGCCTGATTTTCGTAACTGACATTAGGAAAACCTGCGAAATCTAAGTAAATATTTCTAGGGGTAAATATGCCTTGTATTGTGGTTGAAAAATCGGTAATCCACATGCTCACGGTCATTAAATAATGTTTGTCGAAGCCGTGATGAATGTAACGTTTTCAGAACACGGAATGTCTCGGTGAGTGAAGCTCTGAAAATAACAATTCTGCTGGATAGAACTCGCTTGAATTGAATGTTTCTGTGAAAATTCCATGATTTTCTAAACTGGATGTAAGGAAAAACCTGCGAAATCAGAATAACTACTTCTAGGTGTAAATATGCCTTGTATGGTGGATGAAAGTTCGGTAATCCACATGCTCACACTCAATAAAGAATGATTGTCGAACTCGTGATGCATGTAACGTGTTTGGAATACGGAATGTCATAGTGAAGGAAACAATGTAAGTTACATGTCTATTGGGTAGAACTCGCTTGAAGAGGATTTTTCTGCGAAATGTGCCTCATTTTCAAAAGTGCCTTAAGGAGAACCCTGTGAAATCTGAGAAAATGCTTCTAAGTGTCAATATGCCTTGACTGGTGAATGAAAGTCCGGTAATCCACATGTTAATAAGAGTGTAGTAATTTTTTTAAACCATGATTCATGTAGCGCTTTTGAAAAATGGAATTTCACGGTAATGAAACTATGTAAATTACAATTCTATTGAGTAGAACGATCTAGAAGGGAATTTTTCTGCGAAAATTGCATGATTATCGAATCTGAAGTTTGGAAAAAGCTGCAAAAAGGGAGTAAATATTTGCAGGTGTAAGTGTGCCATTATGTTGCAAGAAAGTTCAGTAATCCACATTTTCACAACATATTAAAGAATCTTTTTCTAATCCGTGATGCATGTAGCGTGTTCAGAACGTGGAATTTCACGGTGATTGAAACAATGTAAATGACTTCTCTATTGGGTAGAACTCGCTCCGAGAGAGTTTTTCTGCAAAAACTTTGTCATTTTTGAACCTGGCGTATAGAAAACGCTGCAAAATCTGAGAAAATACTTCTAAGAATCAATATTCAATGTATTGTGATGAAAGTTCGGTAATCCACATTCCAAAAAATTAGTAGTGAATATTTGTCGAATCCTTTATGCATGTAACATGTTCGGAACACGGAATTTCACGGCCAGGGAATTTATGTAAATTACATTTCCCTTGGTTAGAAATCACTCCAAGAGATTTTTCCTGAGAAATCGGCCTGATTTTCGAAAGTGGCGTTAGGAAAAACCTGCGAACCCAGATTACTAGATTCTCGGTGTACATCTGCCTTTTATGGTGGATGAAAGTTCGGTAATCCGCATGCTAACTACTCTGTAGTGAATATTTGTCGAATCCGAGATACGTGAAGCGTGTTCCGAACACAGGATATCACGGTGAGCGAATCTATGTAAAATACATGTCTCTTGGGTAGAATTTGCTCGAAGAGTTTTTTCTGAGAAATCTGCCTCATTTTTGAACCTGGCGTTTGAAAATCTCTGCAAAATCAGAGAAAATGCTTCAAAGTGTCAATATGCCTTGTATTGTGATGCAAGATCGTAAAACCACATGCAAACAAATCTGTGGTGAATATTTTTAGAAAGCGTTATGCATGCAGTGTGATCGTATCATGGAAAATCCCGGCCATGGATTCTATGTAAATTACAAACCTATTGGTTAGAATTCGCTCCAAAAATTTTTCCCTGAGAAAACGGCCTGATTTTCCATACTGGCATAAGGAAAAAGCTGCAAATTCAGAGTTAAAATTTCTAGTTGTAAATATGCCATATATGGTGGATGAAAGTTCTGTAATCTACATGTTCACAAGTCATTCGTGAAAGTTTGTTGAAACCTTGATGCATGTAGCGTGTTTGGAAAATGGAATGTCACTGTGAGGGAAACTATGTAAATTACATTTCTATTGGGAAGTACTCGCTACACGAGAATTTTTCTGACAAATCTGCCTCCTTTTCAAAACTGGAATTAGGAAAAACTTTCGAAATGGGAGAAAATGCTTCAAATTGTCAACATGGCTTTTATGGTGGATGAAAGTTCGGTAATCCTTATGCTAACAACTCTGTAGTGAATATTTGTCGAATCCGTGATGCATGTAGCTTTTTCGGAACACGGAATTCCACGATGATGGGTTCTATGGAAATTGCATGTCTATTGGGTAGAACTGGCTCCAAGAGGATCTTTCTGTGGAAACTGCATGATTTTAGAGACTGACAATAGGAGAATACTACTAAATCAGAATAAAATTTCTATGTATAAATATGCACTGTAAGGTGGATTAAAGTTCGTTAATACACATGTTCACAACTCATTAAAGAAGGTTTGTTGAATCCGTGGTGCATGTAACGTGTTCAGAACACGGAATGTCACGGTGATTGAAAGAAGGGAAATTACCTATCTTTTGGGTAGAACTGGCTCCAAGAGCATTTTTCTGCCAAATCTGCCTCATTTTCAAAACTGGCATTCAAACTAACGTGTGAAATCTGAGAAAATTATTCAAAGTGTCAGTAAGCCTTGTATGGTGGGCGAAAGTGCGGTAATCCACTTGCTAACAACTCTGTAGTGAATGTATGTCGCATCCGAGATGCATGTAGCATGTTCGGAACACAGAATTTGACGGTGAGCGAATCCATGTAAATTACATGTCTATTGGTGAGAACCCGCTCCAAGAGGTTTTTGCCGCGAAATCTGCCTCATTTTCGAAACTGGCATTTTGAAAGCTCTGTGAAATCAGAGAAAAAGCTTCTAAGCATCTATATGCCTACTACTGTGATGAAAGTCCTGTAATCCACATGCAAACAACTCTGTAGTGTATTTTTGTCGAATCTTTTCTGCATGTAGCATGTTCGAAACATGTAAATTCACAGCGGGAGAATCTATGTAATTTACATATCTATTGGGTAGAACACGCTCCAACAGTTTTTTCCTTTGAAAACTGCCTGATTTTCGAAACTGGTATTAGGAAATATCTGCGAACTCAGTGTTAATGTTTCTAGGTGTCAATATGCCATGTATGGTGGATGAAAGTTTTGTAATACACATGTACACAACTCATTAAGAATGTTTGTCAAATCTGTGATGTGTGTAGCTCGTTCGGAACATGGACTGTCACGGTGAGGCAAACTATGTAAATTACATATCTATTGGTTAGAACACGCTCCAGGAGCATTTTACTGGAAAATGTGCCTCAGTTTGGAAACTGGTGTAATGAAAACCCTGCAAAATCTGAGTAAATGCTTTAAGGTGACAATATGTCTTCAATGGGTTATTAAAGATGTGTAATTCACATGCTAAGAACATAGCAGTGAATATTTGTTGAATCCGTGGTGCATGGTCCATTTTCGGAACACGGAATGTTACGGTGAAGGTATCTATGAAAATGAGATGTCTATTGGATACAACATGCACGAAGAGAATTTTTCTGAGAAAACTGCCTGATTTTCGTAACTGACATTAGGAAAACCTGCGAAATCTAAGTAAATGTTTCTAGGTCTAAATATGCCTTGTATTGTGGTTGAAAAATCGGTAATCCACATGCCCACTGTCATTAAATAATGTTTGTCGATGCCGTGAGGAATGTAACGTTTTCGGAACACGTAATGTCTCGGTGAGTGAAGCTCTGAAAATAACAATTCTGCTGGATAGAACTCGCTTGAATTGAATGTTTCTGTGAAAATTTCATGATTTTCTAAACTGGATGTAAGGAAAAACCTGCGAAATCAGAATAACTACTTCTAGGTGTAAATATGCCTTGTATGGTGGATGAAAGTTTGTTAATCCACATGCTCACACTCAATAAAGAATGTTTGTCGAACTCGTGTTGCATGTAATGTGTTTGGAATACGGAATGTCATAGTGAAGGAAACAATGTGAGTTACATGTCTATTGGGTAGAACTCGCTTGAAGAGTATTTTTCTGCGAAATGTGCCTCATTTTCAAAAGTGCCTTTAGGAGAACCCTGTGAAATCTGAGAAAATGCTTCTAAGTGTCAATATGCCTTGACTGGTGAATGAAAGTCCGGTAATCCACATGTTAATAACAGTGTAGTAATTTTTTTAAACCGTGATTCATGTAGCGCTTTTGAAAAATGGAATTTCACGGTAATGAATCTATGTAAATTACAATTCTATTGAGTAGAAAGATCTAGAAGAGAATTTTTCTGCGAAAATTGCATGATTATCGAATCTGAAGTTTGGAAAAAGCTGCAAAAAGGGAGTAAATATTTGCAGGTGTAAGTGTGCCATTATGTTGCAAGAAAGTTCAGTAATTCACATTTTCACAACATATTAAAGAATCTTTTTCTAATCTATGATGCATGTAGCGTGTTCAAATCGTGGAATTTCACGGTGATTGAAACAATGTAAATGACTTCTCTATTGGGTAGAACTCGCTCCGAGAGAGTTTTTCTGCAAAAACTTTGTCATTTTTGAACCTGGCGTTTAGAAAACGCTGCAAAATCTGAGAAAATACTTCTAAGAATCAATATTCAATGTATTGTGATGAAAGTTCGGTAATCCACATGCCAACAAATTAGTAGTGAATATTTGTCGAATCCTTTATGCATGTAACATGTTCGGAACACGGAATTTCACGGCCAGGGAATTTATGTAAATTACATTTCCCTAGGTTAGAAATCACTCCAAGAGATTTTTCCTGAGAAATCGGCCTGATTTTCGAAAGTGGTGTTAGGAAAAACCTGCGAACCTAGATCACTTGATTCTCTGTGTATATCTGCCTTTTATGGTGGATGAAAGTTCGGCATTCCGCATGCTAATTAATCTGTAGTGAATATTTGTCGAATCCGAGATACGTGAAGCGTGTTCGGATCACAGGATATCACGGTGAGCGAATCTATGTAAAATACATGTCTCTTGGGTAGAATTTGCTCTAAGAGTTTTTTCTGAGATATCTGCCTCATTTTTGAACCTGGCGTTTGAAAATCTCTGCAAAATCAGAGAAAATGCTTCAAAGTGTCAATATGCCTTGTATTGTGATGCAAGATCGTAAAACCACATGCAAACAAATCTGTGGTGAATATTTTTAAAGCGTTATGCATGCAGTGTGATCGTATCATGGAAAATCCCGGTGATGGATTCTATGTAAATTACACACCTATTGGTTAGAATTCGCTCCAAAAATTTTTCCCTGAGAAAACGGCCTGATTTTCCATACTGATATTAGGAAAAAGCTGCAAATTCACAGTTAAATTTTCTAGTTGTAAATATGCCATATATGGTGGATGAAAGTTAGGTAATCTACATGTTCACAAGTCATTCGTGAAAGTTTGTTGAAACCTTGATGCATGTAGCGTGTTCGGAAAATGGAATGTCACTGTGAGGGAAACTATGTAAATTACATTTCTATAGGGAAGTACTCGCTCCACGAGAATTTTTCTGACAAATCTGCCTCCTTTTCAAAACTGGAATTAGGAAAAACTTTCGAAATGTGAGAAAATGCTTCAAATTGTCAACATGGCTTTTATGGTGGATGAAAGTTCGGTAATCCTTATGCTAACAACTCTGTAGTGAATATTTGTCGAATCCGTGATGCATGTAGCTTTTCCGGAACACGGAATTCCACGATGACGAGTTCTATGTAAATTGCATGTCTATTGGGTAGAACTCGATCCAAGAGGATCTTTCTGTGGAAACTGCATGATTTTAGAGACTGACATTAGGAGAATACTACTAAATCAGAATAAAATTTCTATGTATAAATATGCACTGTAAGGTGGATTAAAGTTCGTTAATACACATGTTCACAACTCATTAAAGAAGGTTTGTTGAATCCGTGGTGCATGTAACGTGTTCAGAACACGGAATGTCACGGTGATTGAAAGTAGGGAAATTACCTATCTTTTGGGTAGAACTGGCTCCAAGAGCATTTTTCTGCCAAATCTGCCTCATTTTCTAAACTGGCGTTCAAACTAAAGTGTGAAATCTGAGAAAATTCTTCAAAGTGTCAGTAAGCCTTGTATGGTGGACGAAAGTGCTGTAATCCACTTGCTAACAACTCTGTAGTGAATGTATGTCGCATCCAAGATGCATGTAGCGTGTATGGAACACGGAATTTGACGGTGAGCAAATCCATGTAAATTACATGTCTATTGGTGAGAACCCGCTCCAAGAGGTTTTTGCCATGAAATCTGCCTCATTTTCGAAACTGGCATTTTGAAAGCTCTGTGAAATCAGAGAAAAAGTTTCTAAGCATCTCTATGCCTACTACTGTGATGAAAGTCCTGTAATCCACATGCAAACAACTCTGTAGTGTACTTTTGTCGAATCTTTTCTGCATGTAGCATGTTCGAAACATGTAATTTCACAGCGGGAGAATCTATGTAATTTACATATCTATTGGGTAGAACACGCTCCAACAGTTTTTTCTTTGAAAACTGCCTGATATTCGAAACTGGTATTAGGAAATATCTGCGAACTCAGTGTTAATATTTCTAGGTGTCAATATGCCATGTATGGTGGATGAAAGTTTTGTAATACACATGTACACAACTCATTAAGAATGTTTGTCAAATCTGTGATGTGTGTAGCTCGTTCGGAACATGGACTGTCACGGTGAGGCAAACTATGTAAATTACATATCTATTGGTTAGAACACGCTCCAGGAGCATTTTACTGGAAAATGTGCCTCAGTTTGGAAACTGGTGTAATGAAAACCCTGCAAAATCTGAGTAAATGCTTTAAGGTGACAATGTGTCTTCAATGGATTATTAAAGATGTGTAATTCACATGCTAAGAACATAGCAGTGAATATTTGTTGAATCCGTGGTGCATGGCCCATTTTCGGAACACGGAATGTTACGGTGAAGGTATCTATGAAAATGAGATGTCTAATGGATACAACAAGCACGAAGAGAATTTTTCTGCGAAAACTGCTTGATTTTCGTAACTGACGTTAGGAAAACCTGCGAAATCTAAGTAAATGTTTCTAGGGGTAAATATGCCTTGTATTGTGGTTGAAAAATCGGTAATCCACATGCTCACGGTCATTAAATAATGTTTGTCGGAGTCGTGATGAATGTAACGTTTTCAGAACACGGAATGTCTCGGTGAGTGAAGCTCTGAAAATAACAATTCTGCTGGATAGAACTCGCTTGAATTGAATGTTTCTGTGAAAATTTCATGATTTTCTAAACTGGATGTAAGGAAAAACCTGCGAAATCAGAATAACTACTTCTAGGTGTAAATATGCCTTGTATGGTGGATGAAAGTTCGGTAATCCACATGCTCACACTCAATAAAGAATGTTTGTTGAACTCGTGATGCATGTAACGTGTTTGGAATACGGAATGTCATAGTGAAGGAAACAATGTAAGTTACATGTCTATTGGGTAGAACTCGCTTGAAGAGAATTTTTCTGCGAAATGTGCCTCATTTTCCAAAGTGCCTTAAGGAGAACCCTGTGAAATCTGAGAAAATGCTTCTAAGTGTCAATATGCCTTGACTGGTGAATGAAAGTCCGGTAATCCACATGTTAATAACAGTGTAGTAATTTTTTTAAACCGTGATTCATGTAGCGCTTTTGAAAAATGGAATTTCACGGTAATGAAACTATGTAAATTACAATTCTATTGAGTAGAACGATCTAGAAGAGAATTTTTCTGCGAAAATTGCATGATTATCGAATCTGAAGTTTGGAAAAAGCTGCAAAAAGGGAGTAAATATTTGCAGGTGTAAGAGTGCCATTATGTTGCAAGAAAGTTCAGTAATCCACATTTTCACAACATATTAAAGAATCTTTTTCTAATCCGTGATGCATGTAGCGTGTTCAGAACGTGGAATTTCACGGTGATTGAAACAATGTAAATGACTTCTCTATTGGGTAGAACTCGCTCCGAGAGAGTTTTTCTGCAAAAACTTTGTCATTTTTGAACCTGGCGTTTAGAAAACGCTGCAAAATCTGAGAAAATACTTCTAAGAATCAATATTCAAAGTATTGTGATGAAAGTTCGGTAATCCACATTCCAAAAAATTAGTAGTGAATATTTGTCGAATCCTTTATGCATGTAACATGTTCGGAACACGGAATTTCACGGCCAGGGAATTTATGTAAATTACATTTCCCTTGGTTAGAAATCACTCCAAGAGATTTTTCCTGAGAAATCGGCCTGATTTTCTAAAGTGGCGTTAGGAAAAACCTGCGAACCCAGATTACTAGATTCTCGGTGTACATATGCCTTTTATGGTGGATGAAAGTTCGGTAATCCGCATGCTAACTACTCTGTAGTGAATATTTGTCGAATCCGAGATACGTGAAGCGTGTTCCGAACACAGGATATCACGGTGAGCGAATCTATGTAAAATACATGTCTCTTGGGTAGAATTTGCTCGAAGAGTTTTTTCTGAGAAATCTGCCTCATTTTTGAACCTGGCGTTTGAAAATCTCTGCAAAATCAGAGAAAATGCTTCAAAGTGTCAATATGCCTTGTATTGTGATGCAAGATCGTAAAACCACATGCAAACAAATCTGTGGTGAATATTTTTAGAAAGCGTTATGCATGCAGTGTGATCGTATCATGGAAAATCCCGGCCATGGATTCTATGTAAATTACACACCTATTGGTTAGAATTCGCACCAAAAATTTTTCCCTGAGAAAACGGCCTGATTTTCCATACTGGCATTAGGAAAAAGCTGCAAATTCAGAGTTAAAGTTTCTAGTTGTAAATATGCCATATATGGTGGATGAAAGTTCTGTAATCTACATGTTCACAAGTCATTCGTGAAAGTTTGTTGAAACCTTGATGCATGTAGCGTGTTCGGAAAATGGAATGTCACTGTGAGGGAAACTATGTAAATTACATTTCTATTGGGAAGTACTCGCTCCACGAGAATTTTTCTGACAAATCTGCCTCCTTTTCAAAACTGGAATTAGGAAAAACTTTCGAAATGTGAGAAAATGCTTCAAATTGTCAACATGGCTTTTATGGTGGATGAAAGTTCGGTAATCCTTATGCTAACAACTCTGTATGAATATTGGTCGAATCCGTGATGCATGTAGCTTATTCGGAACATGGAATTCCACGATGACGGGTTCTATGTAAATTGCATGTCTATTGGGTAGAACTCGCTCCAAGAGGATTTTTCTGTGGAAACTGCATGATTTTAGAGACTGACATTAGGAGAATACTACTAAATCAGAATAAAATTTCTATGTATAAATATGCACTGTAAAGTGGATTAAAGTTCGTTAATACACATGTTCACAACTCATTAAAGAAGGTTTGTTGAATCCGTGGTGCATGTAATGTGTTCAGAACACGGAATGTCACGGTGATTGAAAGTAGGGAAATTACCTATCTTTTGGGTAGAACTGGCTCCAAGAGCATTTTTCTGCCAAATCTGCCTCATTTTCAAAACTGGCGTTCAAACTAACGTGTGAAATCTGAGAAAATTCTTCAAAGTGTCAGTAAGCCTGGTATGGTGGACGAAAGTGCTGTAATCCACTTGCTAACAACTCTGTAGTTAATGTTTGTCGCATCCGAGATGCATGTAGAGTGTTCGGAACACGGAATTTGACGGTGAGCGAATCCATGTAAATTACATGTCTATTGGTGAGAACCCGCTCCAAGAGTTTTATGCCGCGAAATCTGCCTCATTTTCGAAACTGGCATTTTGAAACCTCTGTGAAATCAGAGAAATAGCTTCTGAGCATCTATATGCCTACTACTGTGATGAAAGTCCTGTAATCCACATGCAAACAACTCTGTAGTGTACTTTTGTCGAATCTTTTCTGCATGTAGCATGTTCGAAACATGTAATTTCACAGCGGGAGAATCTATGTAATTTACATATCTATTGGGTAGAACACGCTCCAACAGTTTTTTCCTTTGAAAACTGCCTGATTTTCGAAACTGGTATTAGGAAATATCTGCGAACTCAGTGTTAATGTTTCTAGGTGTCAATATGCCATGTATGGTGGATGAAAGTTTTGTAATACACATGTACACAACTCATTAAGAATGTTTGTCAAATCTGTGATGTGTGTAGCTCGTTCGGAACATGGACTGTCACGGTGAGGCAAACTATGTAAATTACATATCTATTGGTTAGAACACGCTCCAGGAGCATTTTACTGGAAAATGTGCCTCAGTTTGGAAACTGGTGTAATGAAAACCCTGCAAAATCTGAGTAAATGCTTTAAGGTGACAATATGTCTTCAATGGGTTATTAAAGATGTGTAATTCACATGCTAAGAACATAGCAGGTAATATATGTTGAATCCGTGGTGCATGGTCCATTTTCGGAACACGGAATGTTACGGTGAAGGTATCTATGAAAATGAGATGTCTATTGGATACAACATGCACGAAGAGAATTTTTCTGCGAAAACTGCCTGATTTTCGTAACTGACGTTAGGAAAACCTGCGAAATCTTAGTAAATGTTTCTAGGTCTAAATATGCCTTGTATTGTGGTTGAAAAATCGGTAATCCACATGCTCACGGTCATTAAATAATGTTTGTCGGAGCCGTGATGAATGTAACGTTTTCGGAACACGGAATGTCTCGGTGAGTGAAGCTCTGAAAATAACAATTCTGCTGGATAGAACTCGCTTGAATTGAATGTTTCTGTGAAAATTTCATGATTTTCTAAACTGGATGTAAGGAAAAACCTGCGAAATCAGAATAACTACTTCTAGGTGTAAATATGCCTTGTATGGTGGATGAAAGTTCGGTAATCCACATGCTCACACTCAATAAAGAATGTTTGTTGAACTCGTGATGCATGTAACGTGTTTGGAATACGGAATGTCATAGTGAAGGAAACAACGTAAGTTACATGTCTATTGGGTAGAACTCGCTTGAAGAGAATTTTTCTGCGAAATGTGCCTCATTTTCCAAAGTGCCTTAAGGAGAACCCTGTGAAATCTGAGAAAATGCTTCTAAGTGTCAATATGCCTTGACTGGTGAATGAAAGTCCGGTAATCCACATGTTAATAAGAGTGTAGTAATTTTTTTAAACCGTGATTCATGTAGCGCTTTTGAAAAATGGAATTTCACGGTAATGAAACTATGTAAATTACAATTCTATTGAGTAGAACGATCTAGAAGAGAATTTTTCTGCGAAAATTGCATGATTATCGAATCTGAAGTTTGGAAAAAGCTGCAAAAAGGGAGTAAATATTTGCAGGTGTAAGTGTGCCATTATGTTGCAAGAAAGTTTAGTAATCCACATTTTCACAACATATTAAAGAATCTTTTTCTAATCCGTGATGCATGTAGCGTGTTCAGAACGTGGAATTTCACGGTGATTTAAACAATGTAAATGACTTCTCTATTGGGTAGAACTCGCTCCGAGAGAGTTTTTCTGCAAAAACTTTGTCATTTTTGAACCTGGCGTTTAGAAAACGCTGCAAAATCTGAGAAAATACTTCTAAGAATCAATATTCAATGTATTGTGATGAAAGTTCGGTAATCCACATGCCAACAAATTAGTAGTGAATATTTGTCGAATCCTTTATGCATGTAACATGTTCGGAACACGGAATTTCACGGCCAGGGAATTTATGTAAATTACATTTCCCTTGGTTAGAAATCACTCCAAGAGGTTTTTCCTGAGAAATCGGCCTGATTTTCGAAAGAGGTGTTAGGAAAAACCTGCGAACCCAGATTACTAGATTCTCGGTGTACATCTGCCTTTTATGGTGGATGAAAGTTCGGTAATCCGCATGCTAACTACTCTGTAGTGAATATTTGTCGATTCCGAGATACGTGAAGCGTGTTCGGAACACAGGATATCACGGTGAGCGAATCTAAGTAAAATACATGTCTCTTGGGTAGAATTTGCTCTAAGAGTTTTTTCTGAGAAATCTGCCTCATTTTTGAACCTGGCGTTTGAAAATCTCTGCAAAATCAGAGAAAATGCTTCAAAGTGTCAATATGCCTTTTATTGTGATGCAAGATCTTAAAACCACATGCAAACAAATCTGTGGTGAATATTTTTAGAAAGCGTTATGCATGCAGTGTGATCGTATCATGGAAAATCCCGGTGATGGATTCTATGTAAATTACACACCTATTGGTTAGAATTCGCACCAAAAATTTTTCCCTGAGAAAACGGCCTGATTTTCCATACTGGCATTAGGAAAAAGCTGTAAATTCAGAGTTAAAGTTTCTAGTTGTAAATATGCCATATATGGTGGATGAAAGTTCTGTAATCTACATGTTCACAAGTCATTCGTGAAAGTTTGTTGAAACCTTGATGCATGTAGCGTGTTCGGAAAATGGAATGTCACTGTGAGGGAAACTATGTAAATTACATTTCTATTGGGAAGTACTCGCTCCACGAGAATTTTTCTGACAAATCTGCCTCCTTTTCAAAACTGGAATTAGGAAAAACTTTCGAAATGTGAGAAAATGCTTCAAATTGTCAACATGGCTTTTATGGTGGATGAAAGTTCGGTAATCCTTATGCTAACAACTCTGTAGTGAATATTTGTCGAATCCGTGATGCATGTAGCTTTTTCGGAACACGGAATTCCACGATGACGGGTTCTATGTAAATTGCATGTCTATTGGGTAGAACTCGCTCCAAGAGGATCTTTCTGTGGAAACTGCATGATTTTAGAGACTGACATTAGGAGAATACTACTAAATCAGAATAAAATTTCTATGTATAAATATGCACTGTAAGGTGGTTTAAAGTTCGTTAATACACATGTTCACAACTCAGTAAAGAAGGTTTGTTTAATCCGTGATTCATGTAACGTGTTCAGAACACGGAATGTCACGGAGATTGAAACTAGGTAAGTTACCTATCTTTTGGGTAGAACTGGCTCCAAGAGCACTTTTCTGCCAAATCTGCATCATATTTAAAACTGGCATTCAAACTAAACTGTGAAATCTGAGAAAATTCTTCAAAGTGTCAGTAAGTGTTGTATGGTGGATGAAAGTGCTGTAATCCACTTGCTAACAACTCTGTAGTGAATATTTTTGACATCCAAGATGCATGTAGCGTGTTCGGAACACGGAATTTCACGGTGAGCGAATCAATGTAAATTACATGTCCATGGTTTTGAACCCGCTCCAAGGCATTTTTGCCGTGAAATCTGCCTTATTTTCGAAACTGGTGTTTGGAAAGCACTGTGAAATCAGAGAAAAAGCTTCTAAGCCTCAATATGCCTACTACTGTGATGAAAGTCCTTTAATCCACATTCAAACAACACTTTAGTATATTTTTGTCGAAGATTTTCTGCATGTAGTGTGTTGGAAACACTTAATTTCACAGCGGGAGAATCTATGTAATTTACATATCTATTGGGTAGCACACGCTCCAACTGTTTTTTCCTTTGAAACTGCCTGATTTTTGAAACTGCTATTAGGAAAAAGCTGCAAACTGAGAGTTAAGATTTCTAGGTGTAAATATGCCTTGTATGGTGGATGAAAGTTCTGTAATACACATGTTCACAACTCATTAAAGAAGGTTTTTTGAATCAGTGGTGCATGTAACGTGTTCAGAACACGGAATGTCACGGTGATTGAAACTAGGTAAATTACATATCTTTTGGGTAGAACTGGCTCCAAGAGCATTTTTCTGCCAAATCTGCCTCATTTTCAAAACTGGCATTAAAACTAACCAGTGAAATCTGAGAAAATTCTTCAAAGTGTCAGTAGGCCTTGTATGGTGGACGAAAGTGCTGTAATCCACTTGCTAACAACTCTGTAGTGAATATTTGTCGCATCCGAGATGCATGTAGCATGTTCGGAACACGGAATTTCACGGTGAGCGAATCCATGTAAATTACATATCTATGGGATAGAACCCGCTCCAAGGCATTTTTGCCGTGAAATCTACCTCATTTTCGAAACTGGCATTTCAAAAGCTCTGTGAAATCAGAGAAAAATCTTCTAAGCATCAATATGCCTACTACTGTGATCAAATTCCTGAAATCCACATGCAAACAACACTGTAGTGTATATTGGTCGAATCTTTTCTGCATGTAGCGTTTTCGAAACACGTAATTTCACAGCGGGAGAATCTATGTAATTTACATAACTATTGGGTAGAACATGCTCCAACAGATTTTTCCTTTGAAAACTGCCTGATTTCCGAAACTGCTATTAGTAAAAACCTGCAAAATCAGAGTTAATGTTTCTAGGTGTAAATATGCCTTGTATGGTGGATGAAAGTTCTGTAATGTACATGTACACAACTCATAAAAAATGTTTGTCAAATCCGTGATGTATGTAGCGTGTTCAGAACACGGACTGTCACGGTGAAGGAAACTATGTAAATTACATATCTATTGGTTAGAACACGCTCCAGGAGCATTTTACTGAAAAATCTGCCTCAGTTTGGAAACTGGTGGTTTGAAAACACTGCAAAATCAGAGTAAATGCTTTAAGGTGACAATATGTCTTCAATGGGTTATTAAAGACGTGTAATTCACATGCTAAGAACTCAGCAGTGAATATTTGTTGAATCCGTGGTGCATGTACCGTTTTCGGAACACAGAAATTTACGGTGACGGTATCCATGAAAATGAGATGTCTATTGGATACAACATGCACCAAGAGAATTTTTCTGCGAAAACTGCCTCATTTTCATAACTGACGTTACGAAAACCTGCGAAATCTAAGTAAATTTTTCTAGTTGTAAATATGCCTTGTATTGTGGTAGAAAAATCGGTAATCCACATGCTCACGGTCATTAAAGAATGTTTGTCAAAGCCATGATGAATGTAACGTTTTCAGAGCACGGAATGTCTCGGTGAGTGAAACTCTGAAACTAAGAATTCTACTGGATAGAACTCGCTTGAATTGAATGTTTCTGAAAAATTTTATGATTTTCGTAACTGGATGTTAGGAAAAACCTGCGAAATCAGAATAATTACATCTAGGTGTAAATATGCCTTGTATGGTGGATGAAAGTTCGGTAATCCACATGCTCACACCCATTAAAGAATGTTTGTCGAATTTGTGATGCATGTAACGTGTTCGGAATACGGAATGTCATAGTGAAGGAAACAATGTAAGTTACATGTCTATTGGGTAGAATTCGCTTGAATAGAATTTTTCTGAGAAATGTGCCTCATTTTCAAAACTGTCATTAGGAGAATCCTGTGAAATCTGAGAAAATGCTTCTAAGTGTCAATATGCCTTGACTGGTGAATGAAAGTCCGGTAATCCACATGTTAATAACAGTGTAGTAATTAGTTTTTAAACCGTCATTCATGTAGTGCTTTTGGAAAACGGAATTCACGGTAATGAAACTATGTAAATTACAATTCTATTGAGTAGAACGAGCTAGAAGAGTATTTTTCTGCGAAAATTGCATGATTATCGAGTCTGAAGTTTGGAAAAAGCTGCAAAACGAGAGTAAATATTTGTAGGTGTAAATGTGCCTTTATGTTGCAGGAAAGTTCGGTAATCCACATTTTCACAACATATTAAAGAATCTTTTTCTAATCCGTGGTGCATGTAGCGTGTTCAGAACGTGGAATTTCACGGTGATTGAAACAATGTAAATTACTTCTCTATTGGGTAGAAATCGCTCCGATAGGGTTTTCTGCAAAAACTTCGTCATTTTTGAAACTGGCGTTTGTAAAACTCTGCAACATCTGTGAAAATACTTCTAAGGATCGAGAGTCAATGTATTGTGATGAAAGTTCTGTTATCCACATGCTAAAAAAGTTTGTAGTGAATATTAGTCGAATCCTTTATGCATGTAGCATGTTCGCAACACGGAATTTCACGGCCAGCGAATTTATGTAAATTACATTTCTCTTGGTTAGAAAACACTCCAAGAGATTTTTCCTGAGAAATAGGCCTGATTTTTGAAACTGACGTTAGGAAAAGCCTGCGAACTCAGATTACTAGATTCTCGGTGTAAATCTGCCTTGTATGGTGGATGAAAGTTCGGTAATCCGCATGATAACTACTCTGTAGTGAATATTTGTCGAATCCGAGATACGTGAAGCGTGTTCGGAACACAGGATATCACGGTGAGCGAATCTATTTAAAATACATATCTCTTTGGTAGAATTCACTCCAAGAGATTTTTCTGGGAAATCTGCCTCATTTTTGAAACTGGCTTTTGAAAATATCTGCAAAATCATTGAAAATGTTTCAGAGTGTCAATATGCCTTGTATTGTGATGCAAGATTGTAAAAACACATGCAAACAAATTTGTGGTGAATATTTGTAGAAAGCATTATGCATGTAGCCTGATCGTTTCACGGAAATGGCCGGCAATGCAATCTATTTATATTACAAGCCTATTGGTTAGAATTCGCACAAAGAATTTTTTCCTGAGAAAACAGCCTTATTTTCAAGACTGGCATTAGGAAAAAGCTGCAAATTCAGAGTTAATGTTTCTAGGTGTATATATGCAATTTATGGTGGATGAAAGATCTGTAATCTACATGTTCACAACTAATTCGAGAACGTTTGTTGAAACCTTAATGCATGGAGTGTGTTCGGAATTTGGAAAGTCACTGTGAGGGAAACTATGTAAATTAAATTTCTATTGGGAAGTACTCGCTCCACGAGAATATTTCTGTGAATCTGAATCCTTTTCAAACCTGGCATTAGGAAAAACTTTCGAAATATGAGAAAATGCTTCAAAGTGTCAACATGGCTATTATGGTGGATGAAAGTTCGGTAATCCTTATGCTAACAACTCTGTAGTGAATATTTGTCGAATCAGTGATGCATGTAGCGTTTTGGGATCACGGAATTTCACGATGACGGGTTCTATGTAAATTGCATGTCTATTGGATAGAACTCGCTCCAAGAGGATTTTTCTGTGGAAACTGCATGATTTTAGAGACTGACATTAGGAGAAATCTACTAAATCAGAATAAAATTTCTATGTATAAATATGGACTGTAAGATGGATTAAAGTTCGTTAATACACATGTTCACAACCCATTAAAGAATGTTTTTGGAATCCGTGGTGCATGTAACGTGTTCAGATCACAGAATTTCTCGGTGATTGAAACTAGGTAAATTACATATCTTTTGGTTAGAACTGGTTCCAAGAGCATTTTTCTGCCAAATCTGCCTCATTTTCAAAACTGGCATTAAAACTAATCAGTGAAATCTGAGAAAATTTTTCAAAGTGTCAGTAAGCCTTGTATGGTGGATGAAAGTGCTGTAATCCACTTGCTAACAACTCTGTAGTGAATGTATGTCGCATCCGAGATGCATGTAGCGTGTTCGGAACACGGAATTTGACGGTGAGCGAATCCATGTAAATTACAAGTCTATTGGTTAGAACTCGCTCCAAGAGGTTTTTGCCGCGAAATCTGCCTCATTTTCGAAACTGGCATTTTGAAACCTCTGTGAAATCAGAGAAATAGCTTCTGAGCATCTATATGCCTACTACTGTGATGAAAGTCCTGTAATCCACATGCAAACAACTCTGTAGTGTACTTTTGTCGAATCTTTTCTGCATGTAGCATGTTCGAAACATGTAATTTCACAGCGGGAGAATCTATGTAATTTACATATCTATTGGGTAGAACACGCTCCAACAGTTTTTTCCTTTGAAAACTGCCTGATTTTCGAAACTGGTATTAGGAAATATCTGCGAACTCAGTGTTAATGTTTCTAGGTGTCAATATGCCATGTATGGTGGATGAAAGTTTTGTAATACACATGTACACAACTCATTAAGAATGTTTGTCAAATCTGTGATGTGTGTAGCTCGTTCGGAACATGGACTGTCACGGTGAGGCAAACTATGTAAATTACATATCTATTGGTTAGAACACGCTCCAGGAGCATTTTACTGGAAAATGTGCCTCAGTTTGGAAACTGGTGTAATGAAAACCCTGCAAAATCTGAGTAAATGCTTTAAGGTGACAATATGTCTTCAATGGGTTATTAAAGATGTGTAATTCACATGCTAAGAACATAGCAGGTAATATATGTTGAATCCGTGGTGCATGGTCCATTTTCGGAACACGGAATATTACGGTGAAGGTATCTATGAAAATGAGATGTCTATTGGATACAACATGCACGAAGAGAATTTTTCTGCGAAAACTGCCTGATTTTCGTAACTGACGTTAGGAAAACCTGCGAAATCTTAGTAAATGTTTCTAGGTCTAAATATGCCTTGTATTGTGGTTGAAAAATCGGTAATCCACATGCTCACGGTCATTAAATAATGTTTGTCGGAGCCGTGATGAATGTAACGTTTTCGGAACACGGAATGTCTCGGTGAGTGAAGCTCTGAAAATAACAATTCTGCTGGATAGAACTCGCTTGAATTGAATGTTTCTGTGAAAATTTCATGATTTTCTAAACTGGATGTAAGGAAAAACCTGCGAAATCAGAATAACTACTTCTAGGTGTAAATATGCCTTGTATGGTGGATGAAAGTTCGGTAATCCACATGCTCACACTCAATAAAGAATGTTTGTTGAACTCGTGATGCATGTAACGTGTTTGGAATACGGAATGTCATAGTGAAGGAAACAACGTAAGTTACATGTCTATTGGGTAGAACTCGCTTGAAGAGAATTTTTCTGCGAAATGTGCCTCATTTTCCAAAGTGCCTTAAGGAGAACCCTGTGAAATCTGAGAAAATGCTTCTAAGTGTCAATATGCCTTGACTGGTGAATGAAAGTCCGGTAATCCACATGTTAATAAGAGTGTAGTAATTTTTTTAAACCGTGATTCATGTAGCGCTTTTGAAAAATGGAATTTCACGGTAATGAAACTATGTAAATTACAATTCTATTGAGTAGAACGATCTAGAAGAGAATTTTTCTGCGAAAATTGCATGATTATCGAATCTGAAGTTTGGAAAAAGCTGCAAAAAGGGAGTAAATATTTGCAGGTGTAAGTGTGCCATTATGTTGCAAGAAAGTTTAGTAATCCACATTTTCACAACATATTAAAGAATCTTTTTCTAATCCGTGATGCATGTAGCGTGTTCAGAACGTGGAATTTCACGGTGATTTAAACAATGTAAATGACTTCTCTATTGGGTAGAACTCGCTCCGAGAGAGTTTTTCTGCAAAAACTTTGTCATTTTTGAACCTGGCGTTTAGAAAACGCTGCAAAATCTGAGAAAATACTTCTAAGAATCAATATTCAATGTATTGTGATGAAAGTTCGGTAATCCACATGCCAACAAATTAGTAGTGAATATTTGTCGAATCCTTTATGCATGTAACATGTTCGGAACACGGAATTTCACGGCCAGGGAATTTATGTAAATTACATTTCCCTTGGTTAGAAATCACTCCAAGAGGTTTTTCCTGAGAAATCGGCCTGATTTTCGAAAGAGGTGTTAGGAAAAACCTGCGAACCCAGATTACTAGATTCTCGGTGTACATCTGCCTTTTATGGTGGATGAAAGTTCGGTAATCCGCATGCTAACTACTCTGTAGTGAATATTTGTCGATTCCGAGATACGTGAAGCGTGTTCGGAACACAGGATATCACGGTGAGCGAATCTAAGTAAAATACATGTCTCTTGGGTAGAATTTGCTCTAAGAGTTTTTTCTGAGAAATCTGCCTCATTTTTGAACCTGGCGTTTGAAAATCTCTGCAAAATCAGAGAAAATGCTTCAAAGTGTCAATATGCCTTTTATTGTGATGCAAGATCTTAAAACCACATGCAAACAAATCTGTGGTGAATATTTTTAGAAAGCGTTATGCATGCAGTGTGATCGTATCATGGAAAATCCCGGTGATGGATTCTATGTAAATTACACACCTATTGGTTAGAATTCGCACCAAAAATTTTTCCCTGAGAAAACGGCCTGATTTTCCATACTGGCATTAGGAAAAAGCTGTAAATTCAGAGTTAAAGTTTCTAGTTGTAAATATGCCATATATGGTGGATGAAAGTTCTGTAATCTACATGTTCACAAGTCATTCGTGAAAGTTTGTTGAAACCTTGATGCATGTAGCGTGTTCGGAAAATGGAATGTCACTGTGAGGGAAACTATGTAAATTACATTTCTATTGGGAAGTACTCGCTCCACGAGAATTTTTCTGACAAATCTGCCTCCTTTTCAAAACTGGAATTAGGAAAAACTTTCGAAATGTGAGAAAATGCTTCAAATTGTCAACATGGCTTTTATGGTGGATGAAAGTTCGGTAATCCTTATGCTAACAACTCTGTAGTGAATATTTGTCGAATCCGTGATGCATGTAGCTTTTTCGGAACACGGAATTCCACGATGACGGGTTCTATGTAAATTGCATGTCTATTGGGTAGAACTCGCTCCAAGAGGATCTTTCTGTGGAAACTGCATGATTTTAGAGACTGACATTAGGAGAATACTACTAAATCAGAATAAAATTTCTATGTATAAATATGCACTGTAAGGTGGTTTAAAGTTCGTTAATACACATGTTCACAACTCAGTAAAGAAGGTTTGTTTAATCCGTGATTCATGTAACGTGTTCAGAACACGGAATGTCACGGAGATTGAAACTAGGTAAGTTACCTATCTTTTGGGTAGAACTGGCTCCAAGAGCACTTTTCTGCCAAATCTGCATCATATTTAAAACTGGCATTCAAACTAAACTGTGAAATCTGAGAAAATTCTTCAAAGTGTCAGTAAGTGTTGTATGGTGGATGAAAGTGCTGTAATCCACTTGCTAACAACTCTGTAGTGAATATTTTTGACATCCAAGATGCATGTAGCGTGTTCGGAACACGGAATTTCACGGTGAGCGAATCAATGTAAATTACATGTCCATGGTTTTGAACCCGCTCCAAGGCATTTTTGCCGTGAAATCTGCCTTATTTTCGAAACTGGTGTTTGGAAAGCACTGTGAAATCAGAGAAAAAGCTTCTAAGCCTCAATATGCCTACTACTGTGATGAAAGTCCTTTAATCCACATTCAAACAACACTTTAGTATATTTTTGTCGAAGATTTTCTGCATGTAGTGTGTTGGAAACACTTAATTTCACAGCGGGAGAATCTATGTAATTTACATATCTATTGGGTAGCACACGCTCCAACTGTTTTTTCCTTTGAAACTGCCTGATTTTTGAAACTGCTATTAGGAAAAAGCTGCAAACTGAGAGTTAAGATTTCTAGGTGTAAATATGCCTTGTATGGTGGATGAAAGTTCTGTAATACACATGTTCACAACTCATTAAAGAAGGTTTTTTGAATCAGTGGTGCATGTAACGTGTTCAGAACACGGAATGTCACGGTGATTGAAACTAGGTAAATTACATATCTTTTGGGTAGAACTGGCTCCAAGAGCATTTTTCTGCCAAATCTGCCTCATTTTCAAAACTGGCATTAAAACTAACCAGTGAAATCTGAGAAAATTCTTCAAAGTGTCAGTAGGCCTTGTATGGTGGACGAAAGTGCTGTAATCCACTTGCTAACAACTCTGTAGTGAATATTTGTCGCATCCGAGATGCATGTAGCATGTTCGGAACACGGAATTTCACGGTGAGCGAATCCATGTAAATTACATATCTATGGGATAGAACCCGCTCCAAGGCATTTTTGCCGTGAAATCTACCTCATTTTCGAAACTGGCATTTCAAAAGCTCTGTGAAATCAGAGAAAAATCTTCTAAGCATCAATATGCCTACTACTGTGATCAAATTCCTGAAATCCACATGCAAACAACACTGTAGTGTATATTGGTCGAATCTTTTCTGCATGTAGCGTTTTCGAAACACGTAATTTCACAGCGGGAGAATCTATGTAATTTACATAACTATTGGGTAGAACATGCTCCAACAGATTTTTCCTTTGAAAACTGCCTGATTTCCGAAACTGCTATTAGTAAAAACCTGCAAAATCAGAGTTAATGTTTCTAGGTGTAAATATGCCTTGTATGGTGGATGAAAGTTCTGTAATGTACATGTACACAACTCATAAAAAATGTTTGTCAAATCCGTGATGTATGTAGCGTGTTCAGAACACGGACTGTCACGGTGAAGGAAACTATGTAAATTACATATCTATTGGTTAGAACACGCTCCAGGAGCATTTTACTGAAAAATCTGCCTCAGTTTGGAAACTGGTGGTTTGAAAACACTGCAAAATCAGAGTAAATGCTTTAAGGTGACAATATGTCTTCAATGGGTTATTAAAGACGTGTAATTCACATGCTAAGAACTCAGCAGTGAATATTTGTTGAATCCGTGGTGCATGTACCGTTTTCGGAACACAGAAATTTACGGTGACGGTATCCATGAAAATGAGATGTCTATTGGATACAACATGCACCAAGAGAATTTTTCTGCGAAAACTGCCTCATTTTCATAACTGACGTTACGAAAACCTGCGAAATCTAAGTAAATTTTTCTAGTTGTAAATATGCCTTGTATTGTGGTTGAAAAATCGGTAATCCACATGCTCACGGTCATTAAGGAATGTTTGTCAAAGCCATGATGAATGTAACGTTTTCAGAGCACGGAATGTCTCGGTGAGTGAAACTCTGAAACTAAGAATTCTACTGGATAGAACTCGCTTGAATTGAATGTTTCTGAAAAATTTTATGATTTTCGTAACTGGATGTTAGGAAAAACCTGCGAAATCAGAATAATTACATCTAGGTGTAAATATGCCTTGTATGGTGGATGAAAGTTCGGTAATCCACATGCTCACACCCATTAAAGAATGTTTGTCGAATTTGTGATGCATGTAACGTGTTCGGAATACGGAATGTCATAGTGAAGGAAACAATGTAAGTTACATGTCTATTGGGTAGAATTCGCTTGAATAGAATTTTTCTGAGAAATGTGCCTCATTTTCAAAACTGTCATTAGGAGAATCCTGTGAAATCTGAGAAAATGCTTCTAAGTGTCAATATGCCTTGACTGGTGAATGAAAGTCCGGTAATCCACATGTTAATAACAGTGTAGTAATTAGTTTTTAAACCGTCATTCATGTAGTGCTTTTGGAAAACGGAATTCACGGTAATGAAACTATGTAAATTACAATTCTATTGAGTAGAACGAGCTAGAAGAGTATTTTTCTGCGAAAATTGCATGATTATCGAGTCTGAAGTTTGGAAAAAGCTGCAAAACGAGAGTAAATATTTGTAGGTGTAAATGTGCCTTTATGTTGCAGGAAAGTTCGGTAATCCACATTTTCACAACATATTAAAGAATCTTTTTCTAATCCGTGGTGCATGTAGCGTGTTCAGAACGTGGAATTTCACGGTGATTGAAACAATGTAAATTACTTCTCTATTGGGTAGAAATCGCTCCGATAGGGTTTTCTGCAAAAACTTCGTCATTTTTGAAACTGGCGTTTGTAAAACTCTGCAACATCTGTGAAAATACTTCTAAGGATCGAGAGTCAATGTATTGTGATGAAAGTTCTGTTATCCACATGCTAAAAAAGTTTGTAGTGAATATTAGTCGAATCCTTTATGCATGTAGCATGTTCGCAACACGGAATTTCACGGCCAGCGAATTTATGTAAATTACATTTCTCTTGGTTAGAAAACACTCCAAGAGATTTTTCCTGAGAAATAGGCCTGATTTTTGAAACTGACGTTAGGAAAAGCCTGCGAACTCAGATTACTAGATTCTCGGTGTAAATCTGCCTTGTATGGTGGATGAAAGTTCGGTAATCCGCATGATAACTACTCTGTAGTGAATATTTGTCGAATCCGAGATACGTGAAGCGTGTTCGGAACACAGGATATCACGGTGAGCGAATCTATTTAAAATACATATCTCTTTGGTAGAATTCACTCCAAGAGATTTTTCTGGGAAATCTGCCTCATTTTTGAAACTGGCTTTTGAAAATATCTGCAAAATCAGTGAAAATGTTTCAGAGTGTCAATATGCCTTGTATTGTGATGCAAGATTGTAAAAACACATGCAAACAAATTTGTGGTGAATATTTGTAGAAAGCATTATGCATGTAGCCTGATCGTTTCACGGAAATGGCCGGCAATGCAATCTATTTATATTACAAGCCTATTGGTTAGAATTCGCACAAAGAATTTTTTCCTGAGAAAACAGCCTTATTTTCAAGACTGGCATTAGGAAAAAGCTGCAAATTCAGAGTTAATGTTTCTAGGTGTATATATGCAATTTATGGTGGATGAAAGATCTGTAATCTACATGTTCACAACTAATTCGAGAACGTTTGTTGAAACCTTAATGCATGGAGTGTGTTCGGAATTTGGAAAGTCACTGTGAGGGAAACTATGTAAATTAAATTTCTATTGGGAAGTACTCGCTCCACGAGAATATTTCTGTGAATCTGAATCCTTTTCAAACCTGGCATTAGGAAAAACTTTCGAAATATGAGAAAATGCTTCAAAGTGTCAACATGGCTATTATGGTGGATGAAAGTTCGGTAATCCTTATGCTAACAACTCTGTAGTGAATATTTGTCGAATCAGTGATGCATGTAGCGTTTTGGGATCACGGAATTTCACGATGACGGGTTCTATGTAAATTGCATGTCTATTGGATAGAACTCGCTCCAAGAGGATTTTTCTGTGGAAACTGCATGATTTTAGAGACTGACATTAGGAGAAATCTACTAAATCAGAATAAAATTTCTATGTATAAATATGGACTGTAAGATGGATTAAAGTTCGTTAATACACATGTTCACAACCCATTAAAGAATGTTTTTGGAATCCGTGGTGCATGTAACGTGTTCAGATCACAGAATTTCTCGGTGATTGAAACTAGGTAAATTACATATCTTTTGGTTAGAACTGGTTCCAAGAGCATTTTTCTGCCAAATCTGCCTCATTTTCAAAACTGGCATTAAAACTAATCAGTGAAATCTGAGAAAATTTTTCAAAGTGTCAGTAAGCCTTGTATGGTGGATGAAAGTGCTGTAATCCACTTGCTAACAACTCTGTAGTGAATGTATGTCGCATCCGAGATGCATGTAGCGTGTTCGGAACACGGAATTTGACGGTGAGCGAATCCATGTAAATTACAAGTCTATTGGTTAGAACTCGCTCCAAGAGGTTTTTGCTGCGAAATCTGCCTCATTTTCGAAACTGGCATGTTGAAAGCTCTGTGAAATCAGAGAAAAAGCTTCTAAACATCAATAAGCCTACTACTGTGATGAAAGTCCTGTAATCCACATGCAAACAACACTGTAGTGTAATTTTGTCGAATCTTATCTGCATGTAGCGTGTTCGAAACACGTAATTTCACAGCGAGAGAATCTATGTAATTTACATATCTATTGGGTAGAACACGCTCCAACAGTTTTTTCCTTTGAAAACTGCCTGATATTCGAAACAACTATTAGGAAAATGCTGCGTACTCAGAGTTATTGTTTCTAGGAGTAAATATGCCTTGTATGGTGGATGAAAGTTCTGTAATACACATGTAAACAACTCATTAAATATGTCTGTCACATCCATGATGTATGTAGCGTGTTCAGAACACGGACTGGTACGTTGAGGGAAACTATGTAAATTACATATCTATTGGTTAGAACACGCTCCAGGAGCATTTTAATAAAAAATGTGCCTCAGTTTGGAAACTGGTGATTTGAAAATGCTGCAAAATCTGTGTAAATGCTTTAAGGTGACAATACGTCTTCAATGGGTTATTAAAGATGTGTAATTCACGTACTGAGAACTCAGCAGGGAATATTTGTTGAATCCGTGGTGCATGCACCGTTTTCAGAACACGGAATTTTACGGTGACGGTATCTATGAAAATGAGATGTCTATTGGATAGAACATGCACCAAGAGAATTTTTCTGCGAAAACTGCCTGATTTTCGTAACTGATGTTAAGAAAACCAGCGAAATCTAAGTAAATGTTTCTAGGTGTAATTATGCCTTGTATTGTGGTTGAAAAAATCGGTAATCCACATGATCATGGTCATTAAATAATGTTTGTCGAAGCCGTGATGAATGTAACGTTTTCGGAACACGGAATGTATTGGTGAGTGAAACTCTGAAAATAAGATTTCTACTGGATAGAACTCGCTTGAATTGAATGTTTCTGCAAAAATTTCATGATTTTCGAAACTGGATGTTAGGAAAAACCTGCGAAATCAGAATAATTACTTCTAGGTGTAAATATGCCTTGTATGGTGGATGAAAGTTCAGTAATCCACATGCTCACACCCATTAAAGAATGTTTGTCGAATTCGTGATGCATGTAACGTGTTCAGTATACAGAATGTCATAGTGAAGGAAACAATGTAAGTTACATGTCTTTTGGGTAGAATTCGCTTGAAGAGAATTTTTCTGAGAAATGTGCCTCATTTTCAAAACTGCCATTAGGAGAACCCTGTGAAATCTGAGAAAATGCTTCTAAGTGTCAATATGCCTTGAATGCTGAATGAAAGTCAGGGAATCCACATGTTAATAACAGTGTTGTAATTATTTTTTAAACCATGATTCATGTAGCACTTTTGGAAAACCAAATTTCATGGTAATGAAGCTATGTAAATTACAATTCCATTGAGTAGAACGAGCTTGAAGAGTATTTTTTCCTCGAAAATTGCATGATTATCGAATCTGAAGTTTGGAAAAAGCTGCAAAATGAGAGTAAATATTTGTAGGTGTAAATGTGCCTTTAAATTGCAGGAAAGTTTGGTAATCCACATTTTCACAACATATTAAAGAATCTTTTTCTAATCCGTTTTGCATGTACCGTGTTTAGTACGTGGAATTTCACGGTGATTAAAACAATTTAAATTACTTCTCTATTGGGTAGACCTCGCTCCGAGAGATTTTCTGCGATAAATTTGTCATTTTTGAACCTGGCATTTGGAAAACGCTGCAAAATCTGAGAAAATACTTCTAAGGATCAATATTCAATGTATTGTGATGAAAGTTCAGTAATCCACATGCTAACAAAATTGTAGTGATTATTTCTCGAATCATTTATGCATGTAGCATGTTCGGAACACGGAATTTCACGGCCAGGGAATTTATGTAAATTACATTTCTCTTGGTTAGAAATCACTCCAAGAGATTTTTCCTGAGAAATAGGCCTGATTTTTGAAACTGACGTTAGGAAAAGCCTGCGAACTCAGATTATTTGATTCTCGGTGTAAATCTGCCTTGTAGCATGGATGAAAGTTCGTTAATCCGCATGCTCACAACTCTGAAGTGAATATTTGTCGAATCCGTGATACGTGAACGGTGTTCGGAACACAGGATATCACGGTGAGCGAATCTAGGTAAAATACATGTCTCTTGGGTAGAATTCGCTCCAAGAGATTTTTCTGGGAAATCTGCCTCATTTTTGAAACTGGCTTTTGAAAATCTCTGCAAAATCAGTGAAAATGCTTCAAAGTGTCTATATGCCTTGTATTGTGATGCAAGATCGTAAAAACACATGCAAACAAATCTGTGGTGAATATTTGTAGAAAGCATTATGCATGTAGCCTGATGGTTACACGGAAAATGCCGGCGATGTGATCTATGTAAGTTACAAGCCTATTGGCTAGAATTCGCTCCAAAAATGTTTTCCTGAGAAAACAGCCTCATTTTCGAAACTGGCATTAGGAAAAAGCTGCAAATTCAGAGTTAATGTTTCTAGGTGAATATATGCCATTTATGGTGGATGAAAGTTCTGTAATCTACATGTTCACAACTCAAACGAGAAAGTTTGTTGAAACCTTGATGCGTGGAGCGTGTTCAGAAAATGGAATGTCACTCTTAGGGAAACTATGTAAATTACATTTCTATTGGGAAGTACTCGCTCCACAGGATTTTTTCTGCGAACCTGCCTCCTTTCCAAAACTGGCATTAGGAAAAACTTTTGAAATATGTGAAAATGATTCAAAGTGTCAACATGGCTTTTATGGTGGATGAAAGTTCGGTAATCCTTTTGCTAACAACTCTGTAGTGAATATTTGTCGAATCCTTGATGCATGTAGCTTTTTCGGAACACGGAATTTCACGATGACGGGTTCTATGTAAATTGCATGTCTATTGGGTAGAACTCGCTCCAAGAGGATCTTTCTGTGGAAACTGCATGATTTTAGAGACTGACATTGGGAGAAAAATAGTAAATCAGAATAAAATTTCTATGTATAAATATGCACTGTAAGGTGGATTAAAGTTCGTTAATACACATGTTCACAACTCATTAAAGAAGGTTTTTTGAATCCGTGGTGCATGTAACGTGTTCAGAACACGGAATGTCACGGTGATTGAAACTAGGTAAATTACATATCTTTTGGGTAGAACTGGCTCCAAGAGCATTTTTCTGCCAAGTCTGCCTCATTTTCAAAACTGGCATTAAAACTAACCAGTGAAATCTGAGAAAATACTTCAAAGTGTCAGTAAGCCTTGTATGGTGAAATAAAGTGCTGTAATCCACTTGCTAACAACTCTGTAGTGAATATTTGTCGCATCCGAGATGCATGTAGCGTGTTCAGAACACGGAATTTCACGGTGAGTGAATCCATGTAAATTACATATCTATGGGATAGAACCCGCTCCAAGGCATTTTTGCCGTGAAATCTGCCTCATTTTCGAAACTGGCATTTCGAAAGCTCTGTGAAATCAGAGAAAAATCTTCTAAGCATCAATAAGCCTACTACTGTGATCAAATTCCTGAAATCCACATGCAAACAACACTGTAGTGTATTTTGGTCGAATCTTTTCTGCATGTAGCGTTTTCGAAACACGTAATTTCACAGCGGGAGAATCTATGTAATTTACATAACTATTGGGTAGAACATGCTCCAACAGATTTTTCCTTTGAAAACTGCCTGATTTTCGAAACTGCTATTAGTAAAAACCTGCAAAATCAGAGTTAATGTTTCTAGGTGTAAATATGCCTTGTATGGTGGATGAAAGTTCTGTAATGTACATGTACACAACTCATAAAAAATGTTTGTCAAATCCGTGATGTATGTAGCGTGTTCAGAACATGGACTGTCACGGTGAGGGAAACTATGTAAATTACATATCTATTGGTTAGAACACGCTCCAGGAGCATTTTACTGAAAAATCTGCCTCAGTTTGGAAACTGCTGCTTTGAAAACACTGGAAAATCTGAGTAAATGCTTTAAGGTGACAATATGTCTTCAATGGGTTATTAAAGATGTGTAATTCACATGCTAAGAACTCAGCAGTGAATATTTGTTGAATCCGTGGTGCATGTACCGTTTTCGGAACATGGAATGTTACGGTGACGATATTTATAAAAATGAGATGTCTATTGGATAGAACATGCAGCAAGAGAATTTTTCTGCGAAAACTGCCTGATTTTCGTAACTGACGTTAGGAAAACCTGCGAAATCTAAGTAAATGTTTCTAGGTGTAAATATGCCTTGTAATGTGGTTGAAAAATCGGTAATCCACATGCTCACGATCATTAAATAATGTTTGTCGAAGCCGTGAGGAATGTAACGTTTTCGGAACACGGAATGTCTCGGTGAGTGAAACTCAGAAAATAAGAATTCTACTGGATAGAACTCGCTTGAATTGAATGTTTCTGTGAAAATTTCATGATTTTCGAAACTGGATGTTAGGAAAAACCTGCGAAATCAGAATAATTACATCTAGGTGTAAATATGCCTTGTATGGTGGATGAAAGTTCGGTAATCCACATGCTCACACCCATTAAAGAATGTTTGTCGAATTTGTGATGCATGTAACGTGTTCGGAATACGGAATGTCATAGTGAAGGAAACAATGTAAGTTACATGTCTATTGGGTAGAATTCGCTTGAATAGAATTTTTCTGAGAAATGTGCCTCATTTTCAAAACTGTCATTAGGAGAACCCTGTGAAATCTGAGAAAATGCTTCTAAGTGTCAATATGCCTTGACTGGTGAATGAAAGTCCGGTAATCCACATGTTAATAACAGTGTAGTAATTAGTTTTTAAACCGTCATTCATGTAGTGCTTTTGGAAAACGGAATTCACGGTAATGAAACTATGTAAATTACAATTCTATTGAGTAGAACGAGCTAGAAGAGTATTTTTCTGCGAAAATTGCATGATTATCGAGTCTGAAGTTTGGAAAAAGCTGCAAAACGAGAGTAAATATTTGTAGGTGTAAATGTGCCTTTATGTTGCAGGAAAGTTCGGTAATCCACATTTTCACAACATATTAAAGAATCTTTTTCTAATCCGTGGTGCATGTACCGTGTTCAGAACGTGGAATTTCACGGTGATTGAAACAATGTAAATTACTTCTCTATTGGGTAGAAATCGCTCCGATAGGGTTTTCTGCGAAAACTTCGTCATTTTTGAAACTGGCGTTTGTAAAACTCTGCAACATCTGTGAAAATATTTCTAAGGATCGAGAGTCAATGTATTGTGATGAAAGTTCTGTTATCCACATGCTAAAAAAATTTGTAGTGAATATTTGTCGAATCCTTTATGCATGTAGCATGTTCGGAACACGGAATTTCACGGCCAGCGAATTTATGTAAATTACATTTCTCTTGGTTAGAAAACACTCCAAGAGATTTTTCCTGAGAAATAGGCCTGATTTTTGAAACTGACGTTAGGAAAAGCCTGCGAACTCAGATTACTTGATTCTCGGTGTAAATCTGCCTTGTAGCGTGGATGAAAGTTCGTTAATCCGCATGCTCACAACTCTGAAGTTAATATTTGTCGAATCCGTGATACGTGAACGGTGTTCGGAACACAGGATATCACGGTGAGCGAATCTATGTAAAATACATGTCTCTTGGGTAGAATTCGCTCCAAGAGATTTTTCTGGGAAATCTGCCTCATTTTTGAAACTGGCTTTTGAAAATCTCCGCAAAATCAGTGAAAATGCTTCAAAGTGTCAATATGCCTTGTATTGTGATGCAAGATCGTAAAAACACATGCAAACAAATCTGTGGTGAATATTTGTAGAAAGCATTATGCATGTAGCCTGATGGTTTCACGGAAAATGCCGGCGATGTGATCTATGTAAGTTACAAGCCTATTGGCTAGAATTCGCTCCAAAAATGTTTTCCTGAGAAAACAGCCTCATTTTCGAAACTGGGATTAGGAAAAAGCTGCAAATTCAGAGTTAATGTTTCTAGGTGTATATATGCCATTTATGGTGGATGAAAGTTCTGTAATCTACATGTTCACAACTCAAACGAGAAAGTTTGTTGAAACCTTGATGCGTGGAGCATGTTCGGAAAATGGAATGTCACTCTTAGGGAAACTATGTAAATTACATTTCTATTGGGAAGTACTCGCTCCACAGGATTTTTTCTGCGAACCTGCCTCCTTTTCAAAACTGGCATTAGGAAAAACTTTTGAAATATGTGAAAATGATTCAAAGTGTCAACATGGCTTTTATGGTGGATGAAAGTTCTCTAATCCTTTTGCTAACAACTCTGTAGTGAATATTTGTTGAATCCTTGATGCATGTAGATTTTTCGGAACACGGAATTTCACGATGACGGGTTCTATGTAAATTGCATGTCTATTGGGTAGAACTCGCTCCAAGAGGATTTTTCTGTGGAAACTGCATGATTTTAGAGACTGACATTGGGGGAAAAATAATAAATCAGAATAAAATTTCTATGTATAAATATGCACTGTAAGGTGGATTAAAGTTCGTTAATACACATGTTCACAACTCATTAAAGAAGGTTTTTTGAATCAGTGGTGCATGTAACGTGTTCAGTACACGGAATGTCACGGTGATTGAAACTAGGTAAATTACATATCTTTTGGGTAGAACTGGCTCCAAGAGCATTTTTCTGCCAAATCTGCCTCATTTTCAAAACTGGCATTAAAACTAACCAGTGAAATCTGAGAAAATTCTTCAAAGTGTCAGTAAGCCTTTTATGGTGGATGAAAGTGCTGTAATCCACTTGCTAACAACTCTGTAGTGAATATTTGTCGCATCCGATATGCATGTAGTGTGTTCGGAACACGGAATTTCACGGTGAGCGAATCCATGTAAATTACATATCTATGGGATAGAACCCGCTCCAAGGCATTTTTGCCGTGAAATCTGCCTCATTTTCGAAACTGGCATTTCGAAAGCTCTGTGAAATCAGAGAAAAATCTTCTAAGCATCAATATGCCTACTACTGTGATCAAATTCCTGAAATCCACATGCAAACAACACTGTAGTGTATTTTGGTCGAATCTTTTCTGCATGTAGCGTTTTCGAAACACGTAATTTCACAGCGGGAGAATCTATGTAATTTACATAACTATTGGGTAGAACATGCTCCAACAGATTTTTCCTTTGAAAACTGCCTGATTTTCGAAACTGCTATTAGTAAATACCTGCAAAATCAGAGTTAATGTTTCTAGGTGTAAATATGCCTTGTATGGTGGATGAAAGTTCTGTAATGTACATGTACACAACTCATAAAAAATGTTTGTCAAATCCGTGATGTATGTAGCGTGTTCAGAACACGGACTGTCACGGTGAGGGAAACTATGTAAATTACATATCTATTGGTTAGAACATGCTCCAGGAGCATTTTACTGAAAAATCTGCCTCAGTTTGGAAACTGCTGCTTTGAAAACACTGGAAAATCTGAGTAAATGCTTTAAGGTGACAATATGTCTTCAATGGGTTATTAAAGATGTGTAATTCACATGCTAAGAACTCAGCAGTGAATATTTGTTGAATCCGTGGTGCATGTACCGTTTTCGGAACATGGAATGTTACGGTGACGATATTTACAAAAATGAGATGTCTATTGGATAGAACATGCAGCAAGAGAATTTTTCTGCGAAAACTGCCTGATTTTCGTAACTGACGTTAGGAAAACCTGCGAAATCTAAGTAAATGTTTCTAGGTGTAAATATGCCTTGTAATGTGGTTGAAAAATCGGTAATCCACATGCTCACGATCATTAAATAATGTTTGTCGAAGCCGTGAGGAATGTAACGTTTTCGGAACACGGAATGTCTCGGTGAGTGAAACTCAGAAAATAAGAATTCTACTGGATAGAACTCGCTTGAATTGAATGTTTCTGTGAAAATTTCATGATTTTCGAAACTGGATGTTAGGAAAAACCTGCGAAATCAGAATAATTACATCTAGGTGTAAATATGCCTTCTATGGTGGATGAAAGTTCGGTAATCCACATGCTCACACCCATTAAAGAATGTTTGTCGAATTTGTGATGCATGTAATGTGTTCAGAATACGGAATGTCATAGTGAAGGAAACAATGTAAGTTACATGTCTATTGGGTAGAATTCGCTTGAATAGAATTTTTCTGAGAAATGTGCCTCATTTTCAAAACTGCCATTAGGAGAACCCTGTGAAATCTGAGAAAATGCTTCTAAGTGTCAATATGCCTTGACTGGTGAATGAAAGTCCGGTAATCCACATGTTAATAACAGTGTAGTAATTAGTTTTTAAACCGTCATTCATGTAGTGCTTTTGGAAAACGGAATTCACGGTAATGAAACTATGTAAATTACAATTCTATTGAGTAGAACGAGCTAGAAGAGTATTTTTCTGCGAAAATTGCATGATTATCGAGTCTGAAGTTTGGAAAAAGCTGCAAAACGAGAGTAAATATTTGTAGGTGTAAATGTGCGTTTATGTTGCAGGAAAGTTCGGTAATCCACATTTTCACAACATATTAAAGAATCTTTTTCTAATCCGTGGTGCATGTACCGTGTTCAGAACGTGGAATTTCACGGTGATTGAAACAATGTAAATTACTTCTCTATTGGGTAGAAATCGCTCCGATAGGGTTTTCTGCGAAAACTTCGTCATTTTTGAAACTGGCGTTTGTAAAACTCTGCAACATCTGTGAAAATACTTCTAAGGATCGAGAGTCAATGTATTGTGATGAAAGTTCTGTTATCCACATGCTAAAAAAATTTGTAGTGAATATTTGTCGAATCCTTTATGCATGTAGCATGTTCGGAACACGGAATTTCACGGCCAGCGAATTTATGTAAATTACATTTCTCTTGGTTAGAAAACACTCCAAGAGATTTTTCCTGAGAAATAGGCCTGATTTTTGAAACTGACGTTAGGAAAAGCCTGCGAACTCAGATTACTAGATTCTCGGTGTAAATCTGCCTTGTATGGTGGATGAAAGTTCGGTAATCCACATGCTAACTACTCTGTAGTGAATATTTGTCGAATCCGAGATACGTGAAGCGTGTTCGGAACACAGGATATCACGGTGAGCGAATCTATTTAAAATACATATCTCTTTGGTAGAATTCGCTCCAAGAGATTTTTCTGGGAAATCTGCCTCATTTTTGAAACTGGCTTTTGAACATATCTGCAAAATCAGTGAAAATGTTTCAGAGTGTCAATATGCCTTGTATTGTGATGCAAGATTGTAAAAACACATGCAAACAAATTTGTGGTGAATATTTGTAGAAAGCCTTATGCATGTAGCCTGATCGTTTCACGGAAATGGCCGGCAATGCAATCTATTTAAATTAAAAGCCTATTGGTTAGAATTCGCACAAAAAATTTTTTCCTGAGAAAACAGCCTTATTTTCAAGACTGGCATTAGGAAAAAGCTGCAAATTCAGAGTTAATGTTTCTAGGTGTATATATGCAATTTATGGTGGATGAAAGATCTGTAATCTACATGTTCACAACTAATTCGAGAACGTTTGTTGAAACCTTAATGCATGGAGCGTGTTCGAAATTTGGAAAGTCACTGTGAGGGAAACTATGTAAATTAAATTTCTATTGGGAAGTACTCGCTCCACGAGAATATTTCTGTGAATCTGAATCCTTTTCAAACCTGGCATTAGGAAAAACTTTCGAAATATGAGAAAATGCTTCAAAGTGTCAACATGGCTATTATGGTGGATGAAAGTTCGGTAATCCTTATGCTAACAACTCTGTAGTGAATATTTGTCGAATCCGTGATGCATGTAGCGTTTTGGGAACACGGAATTTCACGATGACGGGTTCTATGTAAATTGCATGTCTATTGGATAGAACTCGCTCCAAGAGGATTTTTCTGTGGAAACTGCATGATTTTAGAGACTGACATTAGGAGAAAACTACTAAATCAGAATAAAATTTCTATGTATAAATATGCACTGTAAGGTGGATTAAAGTTCGTTAATACACATGTTCACAACTCATTAAAGAATGTTTTTGGAATCCGTGGTGCATGTAACGTGTTCAGATCATGGAATTTCACGGTGATTGAAACTAGGTAAATTACATATCTTTTGGTTAGAACTGGTTCCAAGAGCATTTTTCTGCCAAATCTGCCTCATTTTCAAAACTGGCATTAAAACTAATCTGTGAAATCTGAGAAAATTTTTCAAAGTGTCAGTAAGCCTTGTATGGTGGATGAAAGTGCTGTAATCCACTTGCTAACAACTCTGTAGTGAATGTATGTCGCATCCGAGATGCATGTAGTGTGTTCGGAACACGGAATTTGACGGTGAGCGAATCCATGTAAATTACATGTCTATTGGTTAGAACCCGCTCCAAGAGGTTTTTGCTGCGAAATCTGCCTCATTTTCGAAACTGGCATGTTGAAAGCTCTGTGAAATCAGAGAAAAAGCTTCTAAGCATCAATAAGCCTACTACTGTGATGAAAGTCCTGTAATCCACATGCAAACAGCACTGTAGTGTAATTTTGTCGAATCTTATCTGCATGTAGCGTGTTCGAAACACGTAATTTCACAGCGAGAGAATCTATGTAATTTACATATCTATTGGGTAGAACACGCTCCAACAGTTTTTTCCTTTGAAAACTGCCTGATTTTCGAAACAACTATTAGGAAAATGCTGCGTACTCAGAGTTAATTTTTCTAGGAGTAAATATGCCTTGTATGGTGGATGAAAGTTCTGTAATACACATGTAAACAACTCATTAAATATGTCTGTCAAATCCATGATGTATGTAGCGTGTTCAGAACACGGACTGGTACGTTGAGGGAAACTATGTACATTACATATCTATTGGTTAGAACACGCTCCAGGAGCATTTTAATGAAAAATGTGCCTCAGTTTGGAAACTGGTGATTTGAAAATGCTGCAAAATCTGTGTAAATGCTTTAAGGTGACAATATGTCTTCAATGGGTTATTAAAGATGTGTAATTCACGTACTAAGAACTCAGCAGGGAATATTTGTTGAATCCATGGTGCATGCACCGTTTTCAGAACACGGAATTTTACGGTGACGGTATCTATGAAAATGAGATGTCTATTGGATAGAACATGCACCAAGAGAATTTTTCTGCGAAAACTGCCTGATTTTCGTAACTGATGTTAAGAAAACCAGCGAAATCTAAGTAAATGTTTCTAGGTGTAATTATGCCTTGTATTGTGGTTGAAAAAATCGGTAATCCACATGCCCACGGTCATTAAATAATGTTTGTCGAAGCCGTGATGAATGTAACGTTTTCGGAACACGGAATGTATTGGTGAGTGAAACTCTGAAAGTAAGATTTCTACTGGATAGAACTCGCTTGAATTGAATGTTTCTGCAAAAATTTCATGATTTTCGAAACTGGATGTTAGGAAAAACCTGCGAAATCAGAATAATTACTTCTAGGTGTAAATATGCCTTGTATGGTGGATGAAAGTTCAGTAATCCACATGCTCACACCCATTAAAGAATGTTTGTCGAATTCGTGATGCATGTAACGTGTTCAGTATACAGAATGTCATAGTGAAGGAAACAATGTAAGTTACATGTCTTTTGGGTAGAATTCGCTTGAAGAGAATTTTTCTGAGAAATGTGCCTCATTTTCAAAACTGCCATTAGGAGAACCCTGTGAAATCTGAGAAAATGCTTCTAAGTGTCAATATGCCTTGAATGCTGAATGAAAGTCAGGGAATCCACATGTTAATAACAGTGTTGTAATTATTTTTTAAACCATGATTCATGTAGCACTTTTGGAAAACCAAATTTCATGGTAATGAAGCTATGTAAATTACAATTCCATTGAGTAGAACGAGCTTGAAGAGTATTTTTTCCTCGAAAATTGCATGATTATCGAATCTGAAGTTTTGAAAAAGCTGCAAAACGAGAGTAAATATTTGTAGGTGTAAATGTGCCTTTAAATTGCAGGAAAGTTTGGTAATCCACATTTTCACAACATATTAAAGAATCTTTTTCTAATCCGTTTTGCATGTACCGTGTTTAGTACGTGGAATTTCACGGTGATTGAAACAATTTAAATTACTTCTCTATTGGGTAGACCTCGCTCCGAGAGATTTTCTGCGATAAATTTGTCATTTTTGATCCTGGCATTTGGAAAACGCTGCAAAATCTGAGAAAATACTTCTAAGGATCAATATTCAATGTATTGTGATGAAAGTTCAGTAATCCACATGCTAACAAATTTGTAGTGATTATTTCTCGAATCATTTATGCATGTAGCATGTTCGGAACACGGAATTTCACGGCCAGGGAATTTATGTAAATTACATTTCTCTTGGTTAGAAATCACTCCAAGAGATTTTTCCTGAGAAATAGGCCTGATTTTTGAAACTGACCTTAGGAAAAGCCTGCGAACTCAGATTACTTGATTCTCGGTGTAAATCTGCCTTGTAGCGTGGATGAAAGTTCGTTAATCAGCATGCTCACAACTCTGAAGTGAATATTTGTCGAATCCGTGATACGTGAACGGTGTTCAGAACACAGGATATCACGGTGAGCGAATCTATGTAAAATACATGTCTCTTGGGTAGAATTCGCTCCAAGAGATTTTTCTGGGAAATCTGCCTCATTTTTGAAACTGGCTTTTGAAAATCTCTGCAAAATCAGTGAAAATGCTTCAAAGTGTCAATATGCCTTGTATTGTGATGCAAGATCGTAAAAACACATGCAAACAAATCTGTGGTGAATATTTGTAGAAAGCATTATGCATGTAGCCTGATGGTTTCACGGAAAATGCCGGCGATGTGATCTATGTAAGTTACAAGCCTATTGGCTAGAATTCGCTCCAAAAATGTTTTCCTGAGAAAACAGCCTCATTTTCGAAACTGGGATTAGGAAAAAGCTGCAAATTCAGAGTTAATGTTTCTAGGTGTATATATGCCATTTATGGTGGATGAAAGTTCTGTAATCTACATGTTCACAACTCAAACGAGAAAGTTTGTTGAAACCTTGATGCGTGGAGCATGTTCGGAAAATGGAATGTCACTCATAGGGAAACTATGTAAATTACATTTCTATTGGGAAGTACTCGCTCCACAGGATTTTTTCTGCGAACCTGCCTCCTTTTCAAAACTGGCATTAGGAAAAACTTTTGAAATATGTGAAAATGATTCAAAGTGTCAACATGGCTTTTATGGTGGATGAAAGTTCGGTAATCCTTTTGCTAACAACTCTGTAGTGAATATTTGTCGAATCCTTGATGCATGTAGCTTTTTCGGAACACGGAATTTCACGATGACGGGTTCTATGTAAATTGCATGTCTATTGGGTAGAACTCGCTCCAAGAGGATTTTTCTGTGGAAACTGCATGATTTTAGAGACTGACATTGGGAGAAAAATAGTAAATCAGAATAAAATTTCTATGTATAAATATGCACTGTAAGGTGGATTAAAGTTCGTTAATACACATGTTCACAACTCATTAAAGAAGGTTTTTTGAATCAGTGGTACATGTAACGTGTTCAGAACACGGAATGTCACGGTGATTGAAACTAGGTAAATTACATATCTTTTGGGTAGAACTGGCTCCAAGAGCATTTTTCTGCCAAATCTGCCTCATTTTCAAAACTGGCATTAAAACTAACCAGTGAAATTTGAGAAAATTCTTCAAAGTGTTAGTAAGCCTTGTATGGTGGACGAAAGTGCTGTAATCCACTTGCTAACAACTCTGTAGTGAATATTTCTCGCATCCGAGTTGCATGTAGCATGTTCGGAACACGGAATTTCACGGTGAGCGAATCCATGTAAATTACATATCTATGGGATAGAACTCGCTCTAATGCATTTTTGCCGTGAAATCTGCCTCATTTTCGAAACTGGCATTTTGAAAGCTCTGTGAAATCAGAGAAAAAGCTTCTAAGCATCTCTATGCCTACTACTGTGATGAAAGTCCTGTAATCCACATGGAAACAACTCTGTAGTGTATTTTTGTCGAAACTTTTCTGCATCTAGCATGTTCGAAACATGTAATTTCACAGCGGGAGAATCTATGTAATTTACATATCTATTGGGTAGAACACGCTCCAACAGTTTTTTCCTTTGAAAACTGCCTGATTTTCGAAACTGGTATTAGGAAATATCTGCGAACTCAATGTTAATGTTTCTAGGTGTCAATATGCCATGTATGGTGGACTAAAGTTTTGTAATACACATGTACACAACTCACTAAGAATGTTTGTCAAATCTGTGATGTGTGTAGTTCGTTCGGAACATGGACTGTCACGGTGAGGCAAACTATGTAAATTACATATCTATTGGTTAGAACACGCTCCAGGAGCATTTTACTGGAAAATGTGCCTCAGTTTGGAAACTGGTGTAATGAAAACCCTGCAAAATCTGAGTAAATGCTTTAAGGTGACAATATGTCTTCAATGGGTTATTAAAGATGTGTAATTCACATGCTAAGAACTCAGCAGTGAATATTTGTTGAATCCGTGGTGCATGGTCCATTTTCGGAACACGGAATATTACGGTGAAGGTATCTATGAAAATGAGATGTCTATTGGATACAACATGCACCAAGAGAATTTTTCTGCGAAAACTGCCTGATTTTCGTAACTGACGTTAGGAAAACCTGCGAAATCTAAGTAAATGTTTCTATGGGTAAATATGCCTTGTATTGTGGTTGAAAAATCGGTAATCCACATGCTCACGGTCATTAAATAATGTTTGTCGGAGCCGTGATGAATGTAACGTTTTCGGAACACGGAATGTCTCGGTGAGTGAAGCTCTGAAAATAAGAATTCTGCTGGGTAGAACACGCTTGAATTGAATGTTTCTGTGAAAATTTCATGATTTTCTAAACTGGATGTAAGGAAAAAACTGCGAAATCAGAATAAATACTTCTAGGTGTAAATATGCCTTGTATGGTGGATGAAAGTTCGGTAATCCACATGCTCACACTCAATAAAGAATGATTGTCGAACTCGTGATGCATGTAACTTGTTTGGAATACGGAATGTCATAGTGAAGGAAACAATGTGAGTTACATGTCTATTGGGTAGAACTCGCTTGAAGATTATTTTTCTGCGAAATATGCCTCATTTTCAAAAGTGCCTTTAGGAGAACACTGTGAAATCTGAGAAAATGCTTCAAATTTTCAACATGGCTTTTATGGTGGATGAAAGTTCGGTAATCCTTATGCTAACAACTCTGTAGTGAATATTTGTCGAATCCGTGATGCATGTAGCGTTTTGGGAACACGGAATTCCACGATGACGGGTTCTATGTAAATTGCATGTCTATTGTGTAGAACTCGCTCCAAGAGGATTTTTCTGTGGAAACTGCATGATTTTAGAGACTGACATTAGGAGAATACTACTAAATCAGAATAAAATTTCTTGTATAAATATGCACTGTAAGGTGGATTAAAGTTCGTTAATACACATGTTCACAACTCATTAAAGAAGGTTTGTTGAATCCGTGGTGCATGTAACGTGTTCAGAACACAGAATGTCACGGTGATTGAAAGTAGGGAAATTACCTATCTTTTGGGTAGAACTGGCTCCAAGAGCATTTTTCTGCCAAATCTGCCTCATTTCCTAAACTGGCGTTCAAACTAACGTGTGAAATATCAGAAAAATCTTCAAAGTGTCAGTAAGACTTGTATGGTGGACGAAAGTGCTGTAATCCACTTGCTAACAACTCTGTAGTGAATGTTTTTCGCATCCGAGATGCATGTAGCGTGTTCGGAACACGGAATTTGATGGTGAGCGAATCCATGTAAATTACATGTCTATTGGTGAGAACCCGCTTCAAGAGTTTTTTTGCCGCGAAATCTGCCTCATTTTCGAAACTGGCATTTTGAAAGCTCTGTGAAATCAGAGAAAAAGCTTCTAAGCATCTATATGCCTACTACTGTGATGAAAGTCCTGTAATCCACATGCAAACAACTCTGTAGTGTATTTTTGTCGAATTTTTCTGCATGTAGCATGTTCGAAACATGTAAATTCACAGCGGGAGAATCTATGTAATTTACATATCTATTGGGTAGAACACGCTCCAACAGTTTTTTCCTTTGGAAACTGCCTGATTTTCGAAACTGCTATTAGGAAATATCTGCGAACTCAGTGTTAATGTTTCTAGGTGTCAATATGCCATGTATGGTGGATGAAAGATTTGTAATACACATGTACACAACTCATTAAGAATGTTTGTCAAATCTGTGATGTGTGTAGCTCGTTCGGAACATGGACTGTCACGGTGAGGCAAACTATGTAAATTACATATCTATTGGTTAGAACACGCTCCAGGAGCATTTTACTGGAAAATGTGCCTCAGTTTGGAAACTGGTGTAATGAAAACCCTGCAAAATCTGAGTAAATGCTTTAAGGTGACAATATGTCTTCAATGGGTTATTAAAGATGTGTAATTCACATGCTAAGAACTCATCAGTGAATATTTGTTGAATCCGTGCTGCAAGGTTGATTTTCGGAACACGGAATGTTACGGTGAAGGTATCTATGAAAATGAGATGTCTATTGGATACAACATGCACCAAGAGAATTTTTCGGCGAAAACTGCCTGATTTTCGTAACTGACGTTAGGAAAACCTGCGAAATCTAAGTAAATGTTTCTAGGTCTAAATATGCCTTGTATTGTGGTTGAAAAATCGGTAATCCACATGCTCACGGTCATTAAATAATGTTTGTCGGAGCCGTGATGAATGTAACGTTTTCGGAACACGGAATGTCTCGGTGAGTGAAGCTCTGAAAATAAGAATTCTGCTGGGTAGAACACGCTTGAATTGAATGTTTCTGTGAAAATTTCATGATTTTCTAAACTGGATGTAAGGAAAAAACTGCGAAATCAGAATAAATACTTCTAGGTGTAAATATGCCTTGTATGGTGGATGAAAGTTCGGTAATCCACATGCTCACACTCAATAAAGAATGATTGTCGAACTCGTGATGCATGTAACTTGTTTGGAATACGGAATGTCATAGTGAAGGAAACAATGTGAGTTACATGTCTATTGGGTAGAACTCGCTTGAAGATTATTTTTCTGCGAAATATGCCTCATTTTCAAAAGTGCCTTTAGGAGAACACTGTGAAATCTGAGAAAATGCTTCAAATTTTCAACATGGCTTTTATGGTGGATGAAAGTTCGGTAATCCTTATGCTAACAACTCTGTAGTGAATATTTGTCGAATCCGTGATGCATGTAGCGTTTTGGGAACACGGAATTCCACGATGACGGGTTCTATGTAAATTGCATGTCTATTGTGTAGAACTCGCTCCAAGAGGATTTTTCTGTGGAAACTGCATGATTTTAGAGACTGACATTAGGAGAATACTACTAAATCAGAATAAAATTTCTTGTATAAATATGCACTGTAAGGTGGATTAAAGTTCGTTAATACACATGTTCACAACTCATTAAAGAAGGTTTGTTGAATCCGTGGTGCATGTAACGTGTTCAGAACACAGAATGTCACGGTGATTGAAAGTAGGGAAATTACCTATCTTTTGGGTAGAACTGGCTCCAAGAGCATTTTTCTGCCAAATCTGCCTCATTTCCTAAACTGGCGTTCAAACTAACGTGTGAAATATCAGAAAAATCTTCAAAGTGTCAGTAAGACTTGTATGGTGGACGAAAGTGCTGTAATCCACTTGCTAACAACTCTGTAGTGAATGTTTTTCGCATCCGAGATGCATGTAGCGTGTTCGGAACACGGAATTTGATGGTGAGCGAATCCATGTAAATTACATGTCTATTGGTGAGAACCCGCTTCAAGAGTTTTTTTGCCGCGAAATCTGCCTCATTTTCGAAACTGGCATTTTGAAAGCTCTGTGAAATCAGAGAAAAAGCTTCTAAGCATCTATATGCCTACTACTGTGATGAAAGTCCTGTAATCCACATGCAAACAACTCTGTAGTGTATTTTTGTCGAATTTTTCTGCATGTAGCATGTTCGAAACATGTAAATTCACAGCGGGAGAATCTATGTAATTTACATATCTATTGGGTAGAACACGCTCCAACAGTTTTTTCCTTTGGAAACTGCCTGATTTTCGAAACTGCTATTAGGAAATATCTGCGAACTCAGTGTTAATGTTTCTAGGTGTCAATATGCCATGTATGGTGGATGAAAGATTTGTAATACACATGTACACAACTCATTAAGAATGTTTGTCAAATCTGTGATGTGTGTAGCTCGTTCGGAACATGGACTGTCACGGTGAGGCAAACTATGTAAATTACATATCTATTGGTTAGAACACGCTCCAGGAGCATTTTACTGGAAAATGTGCCTCAGTTTGGAAACTGGTGTAATGAAAACCCTGCAAAATCTGAGTAAATGCTTTAAGGTGACAATATGTCTTCAATGGGTTATTAAAGATGTGTAATTCACATGCTAAGAACTCATCAGTGAATATTTGTTGAATCCGTGCTGCAAGGTTGATTTTCGGAACACGGAATGTTACGGTGAAGGTATCTATGAAAATGAGATGTCTATTGGATACAACATGCACCAAGAGAATTTTTCGGCGAAAACTGCCTGATTTTCGTAACTGACGTTAGGAAAACCTGCGAAATCTAAGTAAATGTTTCTAGGTCTAAATATGCCTTGTATTGTGGTTAAAAAATCGGTAATCCACATGCCCACGGTCATTAAATAATATTTCTCGAAGCCGTGATGAATGTAACGTTTTCGGAACACGGAATGTCTCGGTGAGTGAAGCTCTGAAAATAAGAATTCTGCTGGGTAGAACACGCTTGAATTGAATGTTTCTGTGAAAATTTCATGATTTTCTAAACTGGATGTAAGGAAAAACCTGCGAAATCAGAATAACTACTTCTAGGTGTAAATATGCCTTGTATGGTGGATGAAAGTTCGGTAATCAACATGCTCACACTCAATAAAGAATGATTGTCGAACTCGTGATGCATGTAACGTGTTTGGAATACGGAATGTCATAGTGACGGAAACAATGTGAGTTACATGTCTATTAGGTAGAACTCGCTTGAAGAGAATTTTTCTGCGAAATGTGCCTCATTTTCAAAAGTGCCTTAAGGAGAACCCTGTGAAATCTGAGAAAATGCTTCTAAGTGTCAATATGCCTTGACTGGTGAATGAAAGTCCGGTAATCCACATGTTAATAAGAGTGTAGTAATTTTTTTAAACCGTGATTCATGTAGCGCTTTTGAAAAATGGAATTTCACGGTAATGAAACTATGTAAATTACAATTCTATTGGGTAGAACGATCTAGAAGAGAATTTTTCTGCGAAAATTGCATGATTATCGAATCTGAAGTTTGGAAAAAGCTGCAAAAAGGGAGTAAATATTTGCAGGTGTAAGTGTGCCATTATATTGCAAGAAAGTTCAGTAATCCACATTTTCACAACATATTAAAGAATCTTTTTCTAATCCGTGATGCATGTAGCGTGTTCAGAATGTGGAATTTCACGGTGATTGAAACAATGTTAATGACTTCTCTATTGGGTAGAACTCGCTCCGAGAGAGTTTTTCTGCAAAAACTTTGTCATTTTTGAACCTGGCGTTTAGAAAACGCTGCAAAATCTGAGAAAATACTTCTAAGAATCAATATTCAATGTATTGTGATGAAAGTTCGGTAATCCACATGCCAACAAATTAGTAGTGAATATTTGTCGAATCCTTTATGCATGTAACATGTTCGGAACACGGAATTTCACGGCCAGGGAATTTATGTAAATTACATTTCCCTTGGATAGAAATCACTCCAAGAGATTTTTCCTGAGAAATCGGCCTGATTTTCAAAAGTGGCGTTAGGAAAAACCTGCGAACCCAGATTACTAGATTCTCGGTGTACATCTGCCTTTTATGGTGGATGAAAGTTCGGTAATCCGCATGCTAACTACTCTGTAGTGAATATTTGTCGAATCCGAGATACGTGAAGCGTGTTCGGAACACAGGATATCACGGTGAGCGAATCTATGTAAAATACATTTCTCTTGGGTAGAATTTGCTCTAAGAGTTTTTTCTGAGAAATCTGCCTCATTTTTGAACCTGGCGTTTGAAAATCTCTGCAAAATCAGAGAAAATGCTTCAAAGGGTCAATATGCCTTGTATTGTGATGCAAGATCGTAAAACCACATGCAAACAAATCTGTGGTGAATATTTTTAGAAACCGTTATGCATGCAGTGTGATCGAATCATGGAAAATCCCGGCGATGGATTCTATGTAAATTACACACCTATTGGTTAGAATTCGCTCCAAAAAATTTTCCATGAGAAAACGGCCTGATTTTCCATACTGGCATTAGGAAAAAGCTGCAAATTCAGAGTTAAAGTTTCTAGTTGTAAATATGCCATATATGGTGGATGAAAGTTCTGTAATCTACATGTTCACAAGTCATTCGTGAAAGTTTGTTGAAACCTTGATGCATGTAGCGTGTTCGGAAAATGGAATGTCACTGTGAGGGAAACTATGTAAATTACATTTCTATTGGGTAGTACTCGCTCCACGAGAATTTTTCTGACAAATCTGCCTCCTTTTCAAAACTGGAATTAGGAAAAACTTTCGAAATGTGAGAAAATGCTTCAAATTGTCAACATGGCTTTTATGGTGGATGAAAGTTCGGTAATCCTTATGCTAACAACTCTGTAGTGAATATTTGTCGAATCCGTGATGCATGTAGCTTTTTCGGAACACGGAATTCCACGATGATGGTTTCTATGGAAATTGCATGTCTATTGGGTAGAACTTGATCCAAGAGGATCTTTCTGTGGAAACTGCATGATTTTAGAGACTGACATTAGGAGAATACTACTAAATCAGAATAAAATTTCTATGTATAAATATGCACTGTAAGGTGGATTAAAGTTCGTTAATACACATGTTCACAACTCATTAAGGAAGGTTTTTTGAATCCGTGGTGCATGTAACGTGTTCAGAACACGGAATGTCACGGTGATTGAAAGTAGGGAAATTACCTATCTTTTGGGTAGAACTGGCTCCAAGAGCATTTTTCTGCCAAATCTGCCTCATTTTCTAAACTGGCGTTCAAACTAACGTGTGAAATCTGAGAAAATTCTTCAAAGTGTCAGTAAGCCTTGTATGGTGGACGAAAGTGCTGTAATCCACTTGCTAACAACTCTGTAGTGAATGTATGTCGCAACCGGGATGCATGTAGCATTTTCGGAACACGGAATTTGACGGTGAGCGAATCCATGTAAATTACATGTCTATTGGTTAGAACCCGCTCCAAGAGGTTTTTGCCGCGAAATCTGCCTCATTTTCGAAACTGGCATTTTGAAAGCTCTGTGAAATCGGAGAAAAAGCTTCTAAGCATCTATATGCCTACTACTGTGATGAAAGTCCTGTAATCCACATGCAAACAACACTGTAGTGTATTTTTGTCGAATGTTTTCTGCATGTAACATGTTCGAAACATGTAAATTCACAGCGGGAGAATCTATGTAATTTACATATCTATTGGGTACAACACGCTCCAACAGTTTTTTCCTTTGAAAACTGACTGATTTTCGAAACTGGTTTTAGGAAATATCTGCGAACTCAGTTTTAATGTTTCTAGGTGTCAATATGCCATGTATGGTGGATGAAAGTTTTGTAATACACATGTACACAACTCATTAAGAATGTTTGTCAAATCTGTGATGTGTGTAGCTCGTTCGGAACATGGACTGTCACGGTGAGGCAAACTATGTAAATTACATATCTATTGGTTAGAACACGCTCCAGGAGCATTTTACTGGAAAATGTGCCTCAGTTTGGAAACTGGTGTAATGAAAACCCTGCAAAATCTGAGTAAATGCTTTAAGGTGACAATATGTCTTCAATGGGTTATTAAAGATGTGTAATTCTCATGCTAAGAACTCAGCAGTGAATATTTGTTGAATCCGTGGTGCATGGTCCATTTTCGGAACACGGAATATTACGGTGAATGTATCTATGAAAATGAGATGTCTATTGGATACAACATGCACCAAGAGAATTTTTCTGCGAAAACTGCCTGATTTTCGTAACTGACGTTAGGAAAACCTGCGAAATCTAAGTAAATGTTTCTAGGGGTAAATATGCCTTGTATTGTGGTTGAAAAATCGGTAATCCACATGCTCACGGTCATTAAATAATGTTTGTCGGAGCCTTGATGAATATAACGTTTTCGGAACACGGAATGTCTCAGTGAGTGAAACACTGAAAATAAATTCTACTGGATAGAACTCGCTTGAATTGAATGTTTCTGCGAAAATTTTATGATTTTCGAAACTGGATGTTAGGAAAAAGCTGTGAAATCAGAATAACTACTTCTAGGTGTAAATATGCCTTTTATGGTGGATGAAAGTTCAGAAATCCACATGCTCACACCCATTAAATAATGTTTGTCCAATTGGTGATGCATGTAACGTGTTCGGAATATGGAATGTACTAGTGAAAGAAACAATGTAAGTTAGATGTCTAATGGTTAGAACTCGCTTGAAGAGAATTTTTCTGCGAAATGTGCATCATTTTCAAAACTGCCATTAGGAGAAACCTGTGAAATCTGAGAAAATGCTTCTAAGTGTCAATATGCGTTGAATGGTGAATGAGCGTCTGGTAATCCACATGTAAATAACAGTGTAGTAATTATTTTATAAACCGTGATTCATGGAGCGATTTTGGAAAACGGAATTTCACGGTAATGAAACTATGTAAATTACAATTCTTTTGAGAAAACCAGCTAGAAGCGAATTTTTCTTCGAAAATTGCATGATTATCGAATCTGAAGTTTTGAAAAAGCTGCAAAATGAGAGTAAATATTTGTAGGTGAAAATGTGCCTTTATGTTGCAAGAAAGTTCGGTAATCCACATTTTCATAACATATTAAAGAATCTTTTTCTAATATGAGGTGCATGTACCGTGTTCAGAACGAGGAACTTCACGGTGATTGAAACAATGTAAATTACTTCTCTATTGGGTAGAACTCGCTCCGAGAGGGTTTTTCTGCGAAAACTTCGTAATTTTTAAACTGGCGTTTGGAAAACTCTGCAAAATCTGAGAAAATAATTCTAAGAATCAATATTCAATGTATTGTGATGAAAGCTCGGTATTCCACATGCTAACAAATTTGTAGTGAATATTTGTGGAATCCTTATGCATGTAGCATGTTCAGAAAACGGAATTTCACTGCCAGGAAATTAATGTAAATTACAATTCTCTTGGTTAGTAATCACTCCAAGAGATTTTTCCTGAGAAATAGGCCTGATTTTTGAAACTGAAGTTAGGAAAATCCTGCGAACTCAGATTACTATATACACGGTGTAAATGTGCCTTGTATGGTGGATGAAAGTTCGGTAATCCGCATGCTAACAACTGTGTAGTGAATATTTGTCGAATCCGAGATACGTGAAGCGTGTTCAGAACACAGGATATCACGGTGAGCGAATCTATGTAAAATACATGTCTCTTGGGTAGAATTCGCTCCAAGAGATTTTTCTGGGAAATCTGCCTCATTTTTGAAACTGGCTTTTGACAATATCTGCAAAATCAGTGAAAATGCTTCAAAGTGTCAATATGCTTTGTATTGTGATGCAAGATCATAAAAACACATGTAAACAAATCTGTGGTGAATATTTGTAGAAAGCATTATTCATGTAACCTGATAGTTTCACAGAAAAAGCCGGCGATGGAATCTATGTAAATTACACACCTATTGGTTAGAATTCGCTCCAAAAATTTTTCCTGAGAAAACGGCCTGATTTTCGAAACTGGCATTAGGAAAAAGCTGCAAATTCAGAGTTAATGTTTCTAGGTGTATATATGCCATTTATGGTGGATGAAAGATTTGTAATCTACATGTTCACAACTCAAACGAGAAAGTTTGTTGAAACGTTGATGCGTGGAGCATGTTCGGAAAATGGAATGTCACTCTTAGGGAAACTATGTAAATTACATTTCTATTGGGAAGTACTCGCTCCACAGGATTTTTTCTGCGAACCTGCTTCCTTTTCAAAACTGGCATTAGGAAAAACTTTTGAAATATGTGAAAATGATTCAAAGTGTCAACATGGCTTTTATGGTGGATGAAAGTTCGGTAATCCTTTTGCTAACAACTCTGTAGTGAATATTTGTCGAATCCTTGATGCATGTAGCTTTTTCGGAACACGGAATTTCACGATGACGGGTTCTATGTAAATTGCATGTCTATTGGGTAGAACTCGCTCCAAGAGGATTTTTCTGTGGAAACTGCATGATTTTAGAGACTGACATTGGGAGAAAAATAGTAAATCAGAATAAAATTTCTATGTATAAATATGCACTGTAAGGTGGATTAAAGTTCGTTAATACACATGTTCACAACTCATTAAAGAAGGTTTTTTGAATCAGTGGTGCATGTAACGTGTTCAGAACACGGAATGTCACGGTGATTGAAACTAGGTAAATTACATATCTTTTGGGTAGAACTGGTTCCAAGAGCATTTTTCTGCCAAATCTGCCTCATTTTCAAAACTGGCATTAAAACTAACCAGTGAAATTTGAGAAAATTCTTCAAAGTGTTAGTAAGCCTTGTATGGTGGACGAAAGTGCTGTAATCCACTTGCTAACAACTCTGTAGTGAATATTTGTCGCATCCGAGATGCATGTAGCATGTTCGGAACACGGAATTTCACGGTGAGCGAATCCATGTAAATTACATATCTATGGGATAGAACTCGCTCCAATGCATTTTTGCCGTGAAATCTGCCTCATTTTCGAAACTGGCATTTCGAAAGCTCTGTGAAATCAGAGAAAAATCTTCTAAGCATCAATATGCCTACAACTGTGATCAAAGTCCTGTAATCCACATGCAAACAACTCTGTAGTGTATTTTTGTCGAATCTTTTCTGCTTGTAGCAATTCGAAACATGTAAATTCACAGCGGGAGAATCTATGTAATTTACATATCTATTGGGTAGAACACGCTCCAACAGTTTTTTCCTTTGAAAACTGCCTGAATTTCGAAACTGGTATTAGGAAATATCTGCGAACTCAGTTTTAATATTTCTAGGTGTCAATATGCCATGTATGGTGGATGAAAGTTTTGTAATACACATGTACACAACTCATTAAGAATGTTTGTCAAATCCGTGATGTGTGTAGCTCGTTCGGAACATGGACTGTCACGGTGAGGCAAACTATGTAAATTACATATCTATTGGTTAGAACACGCTCCAGGAGCATTTTACTGGAAAATGTGCCTCAGTTTGGAAACTGGTGTAATGAAAACCCTGCAAAATCTGAGTAAATGCTTTAAGGTGACAATATGTCTTCAATGGGTTATTAAAGATGTGTAATTCACATGCTAAGAACTCAGCAGTGAATATTTGTTGAATCCGTGGTGCATGGTCCATTTTCGGAACACGGAATGTTACGGTGAAGGTATCTATGAAAATGAGATGTCTATTGGATACAACATGCACCAAGAGAATTTTTCGGCGAAAACTGCCTGATTTTCGTAACTGACGTTAGGAAAACCTGCGAAATCTAAGTAAATGTTTCTAGGGGTAAATATGCCTTGTATTGTGGTTGAAAAATCGGTAATCCACATGCTCACGGTCATTAAATAATGTTTGTCGGAGCCGTGATGAATGTAACGTTTTCGGAACACGGAATGTCTCGGTGAGTGAAGCTCTGAAAATAACAATTCTGCTGGATAGAACTCGCTTGAATTGAATGTTTCTGTGAAAATTTCATGATTTTCTAAACTGGATGTAAGGAAAAACCTGCGAAATCAGAATAACTACTTCTAGGTGTAAATATGCCTTGTATGGTGGATGAAAGTTCGGTAATCCACATGCTCACACTCAATAAAGAATGTTTGTCGAACTCGTGATGCATGAAACTTGTTTGGAATACGGAATGTCATAGTGAAGGAAACAATGTAAGTTACATGTCTATTGGGTAGAACTCGCTTGAAGAGAATTTTTCTGCGAAATGTGCCTCATTTTCAAAAGTGCCTTTAGGAGAACCCTGTGAAATCTGAGAAAATGCTTCTAAGTGTCAATATGCCTTGACTGGTGAATGAAAGTCCGGTAATCCACAAGTTAATAAGAGTGTACTAATTTTTTTAAACCGTGATTCATGTAGCGCTTTTGAAAAATGGAATTTCACGGTAATGAAACTATGTAAATTACAATTCTATTGAGTAGAACGATCTACAAGAGAATTTTTCAGTGAAAATTGCATGATTATCGAATCTGAAGTTTGGAAAAAGCTGTAAAAAGGGAGTAAATATTTGCAGGTGTAAGTGTGCCATTATGTTGCAAGAAAGTTCAGTAATCCACATTTTCACAACATATTAAAGAATCTTTTTCTAATCCGTGATGCATGTAGCGTGTTCAGAACGTGGAATTTCACGGTGATTGAAACAATGTAAATGACTTCTCTATTGGGTAGAACTCTCTCCGAGATTTTTTTCGGCGAAAACTTTGTCATTTTTGAACCTGGCGTTTAGAAAACGCTGCAAAATCTGAGAAAATACTTCTAAGAATCAATATTCAATGTATTGTGATGAAAGTTCGGTAATCCACATGCCAACAAATTAGTAGTGAATATTTGTCGAATCCTTTATGCATGTAACATGTTCGGAACACGGAATTTCACGGCCAGGGAATTTATGTAAATTACATTTCCCTTGGTTAGAAATCACTCCAAGAGATTTTTCCTGAGAAATCGGCCTGATTTTCGAAACTGGCGTTAGGAAAAACCTGCGAACCCAGATTACTAGATTCTCGGTGTACATCTGCCTTTTATGGTGGATGAAAGTTCGGAAATCCGCATGCTAACTACTCTGTAGTGAATATTTGTCGAATCCGAGATACGTGAAGCGTGTTCGGAACACAGGATATCACGGTGAGCGAATCTATGGAAAATACATGTCTCTTGGGTAGAATTTGCTCTAAGAGATTTTTCTGAGAAATCTGCCTCATTTTTGAACCTGGCGTTTGAAAATCTCTGCAAAATCAAAGAAAATGCTTCAAAGTGTCAATGTGCCTTGTATTGTGATGCAAGATCGTAAAACCACATGCAAACAAATCTGTGGTGAATATTTTTAGGAAGCGTTATGCATGAAGTGTGATCGTATCATGGAAAATCCCGGCGATGGATTCTATGTAAATTACACACCTATTGGTTAGAATTCGCTCCAAAAATTTTTCCCTGAGAAAACGGCCTGATTTTCCATACTGGCATTAGGAAAAAGCTGCAAATTCAGAGTTAAAGTTTCCAGTTGTAAATATGCCATATATGGTGGATGAAAGTTCTGTAATCTACATGTTCACAAGTCATTCGTGAAAGTTTGTTGAAACCTTGATGCATGTAGCGTGTTCGGAAAATGGAATGTCACTGTGAGGGAAACTATGTAAATTACATTTCTATTGGGTAGTACTCGCTCCACGAGAATTTTTCTGACAAATCTGCCTCCTTTTCAAAACTGGAATTAGGAAAAACTTTCGAAATGTGAGAAAATGCTTCAAATTGTCAACATGGCTTTTATGGTGGATGAAAGTTCGGTAATCCTTATGCTAACAACTCTGTAGTGAATATTTGTCGAATCCGTGATGCATGTAGCTTTTTCGGAACACGGAATTCCACGATGAAGGGTTCTATGCAAATTGCATGTCTATTTGGTAGAACTCGATCCAAGAGGATTTTTCTGTGGAATCTGCATGATTTTAGAGACTGACATTAGGAGAATACTACTAAATCAGAATAAAATTTCTATGTATAAATATGCACTGTAAGGTGGATTAAAGTTCGTTAATACACATGTTCACAACTCATTAAGGAAGGTTTGTTGAATCCGTGGTGCATGTAACGTGTTCAGAACACGGAATGTCACGGTGATTGAAAGTAGGGAAATTACCTATCTTTTGGGTAGAACTGGCTCCAAGAGCATTTTTCTGCCAAATCTGCCTCATTTTCTAAACTGGCGTTCAAACTAACGTGTGAAATCTGAGAAAATTCTTCAAAGTGTCAGTAAGACTTGTATGGTGCACGAAAGTGCTGTAATCCACTTGCTAACAACTCTGTAGTGAATGTGTGTCGCATCCGAGATGCATGTAACGTGTTCGGAACACGGAATTTGACGGTGAGCGAATCCATGTAAATTACATGTCTATTGGTTAGAACCCGCTCCAAGAGGTTTTTGCCGTGAAATCTGCCTCATTTTCGAAACTGGCATTTTGAAAGCTCTGTGAAATCAGAGAAAAAGCTTCTAAGCATCTCTATGCCTACTACTGTGATGAAAGTCCTGTAATCCACATGGAAACAACTCTGTAGTGTATTTTTGTCGAAACTTTTCTGCATGTAGCATGTTCGAAACATGTAATTTCACAGCGGGAGAATCTATGTAATTTACATATCTATTGGGTAGAACACGCTCCAACAGTTTTTTCCTTTGAAAACTGCCTGATTTTCGAAACTGGTATTAGGAAATATCTGCGAACTCAATGTTAATGTTTCTAGGTGTCAATATGCCATGTATGGTGGATGAAAGTTTTGTAATACACATGTACACAACTCATTAAGAATGTTTGTCAAATCTGTGATGTGTGTAGTTCGTTCGGAACATGGACTGTCACGGTGAGGCAAACTATGTAAATTACATATCTATTGGTTAGAACACGCTCCAGGAGCATTTTACTGGAAAATGTGCCTCAGTTTGGAAACTGGTGTAATGAAAACCCTGCAAAATCTGAGTAAATGCTTTAAGGTGACAATATGTCTTCAATGGGATATTAAAGATGTGTAATTCACATGCTAAGAACTCAGTAGTGAATATTTGTTGAATCTGTGGTGCATGGTCCATTTTCGGAACACGGAATGTTACGGTGAAGGTATCTATGAAAATGAGATGTCTATTGGATACAACATGCACCAAGAGAATTTTTCGGCGAAAACTGCCTGATTTTCATAACTGACGTTAGGAAAACCTGCGAAATCTAAGTAAATGTTTCTAGGGGTAAATATGCCTTGTATTGTGGTTGAAAAATCGGTAATCCACATGCTCACCGTCATTAAATAATGTTTGTCGGAGCCGTGTTGAATGTAACGTTTTCGGAACACGGAATGTCTCGGTGAGTGAAGCTCTGAAAATAAGAATTCTGCTGGGTAGAACACGCTTGAATTGAATGTTTCTGTGAAAATTTCATGATTTTCTAAACTGGATGTAAGGAAAAAACTGCGAAATCAGAATAAATACTTCTAGGTGTAAATATGCCTTGTATGGTGGATGAAAGTTCGGTAATCCACATGCTCACACTCAATAAAGAATGATTGTCGAACTCGTGAGGCATGTAACTTGTTTGGAATACGGAATGTCATAGTGAAGGAAACAATGTGAGTTACATGTCTATTGGGTAGAACTCGCTTGAAGATTATTTTTCTGCGAAATGTGCCTCATTTTCAAAAGTGCCTTTAGGAGAACACTGTGAAATCTGAGAAAATGCTTCAAATTGTCAACATGGCTTTTATGGTGGATGAAAGTTCGGTAATCCTTATGCTAACAACTCTGTAGTGAATATTTGTCGAATCCGTGATGCATGTAGCGTTTTGGGAACACGGAATTCCACGATGACGGGTTCTATGTAAATTGCATGTCTATTGTGTAGAACTCGCTCCAAGAGGATTTTTCTGTGGAAACTGCATGATTTTAGAGACTGACATTAGGAGAATACTACTAAATCAGAATAAAATTTCTATGTATAAATATGCACTGTAAGGTGGTTTAAAGTTCGTTAATACACATGTTCACAACTCATTAAAGAAGGTTTGTTGAATCCGTGGTGCATGTAACGTGTTCAGAACACAGAATGTCACGGTGATTGAAAGTAGGGAAATTACCTATCTTTTGGGTAGAACTGGCTCCAAGAGCATTTTTCTGCCAAATCTGCCTCATTTCCTAAACTGGCGTTCAAACTAACGTGTGAAATCTGAGAAAATTCTTCAAAGTGTCAGTAAGCCTTGTATGGTAAATGAAAGTGCTGTAATCCACTTGCTAACAACTCTGTAGTGAATATTTGTCGCATCCGAGATGCATGTAGCGTGTTCGGAACACGGAATTTCACGGTGAGCGAATCCATGTAAATTACATATCTATGGGATAGAACCCGCTCCAAGGCATTTTTGCCGTGAAATCAGCCTCATTTTCGAAACTGGCATTTCGAAAGCTCTGTGAAATCAGAGAAAAAGCTTCTAAGCATCAATATGCCTACTACTGTGATCAAATTCCTGAAATCCACATGCAAACAACACTGTAGTGTATTTTGGTCGAATCTTTTCTGCAAGTAGCGTTTTCGAAACACGTAATTTCACAGCGGGAGAATCTATGTAATTTACATAACTATTGGGTATTACATGCTCCAACAAATTTTTCCTTTGAAAACTGCCTGATTTTCGAAACGGCTATTAGTAAAAACCTGCAAAATCAGAGTTAATATTTCTAGGTGTAAATATGCCTTGTATGGTGGATGAAAGTTCTGTAATGTACATGTACACAACTCATAAAAAATGTTTGTCAAATCCGTGATGTATGTAGCGTGTTCGGAACACGGACTGTCACGGTGAGGGAAACTATGTAAATTACATATCTATTGGTTAGAACACGCTCCAGGAACATTTTACTGAAAAATCTGCCTCAGTTTGGAAACTGGTGCTTTGAAAACACTGAAAAATCTGAGTAAATGCTTTAAGGTGACAATATGTCTTCAATGGGTTATTAAAGATGTGTAATTCACATGCTAAGAACTCAGCAGTGAATATTTGTTGAATCCGTGGTGCATGTACCGTTTTCGGAACATGGAATGTTACGGTGACGATATTTATAAAAATGAGATGTCTATTGGATACAACATGCACCAAGAGAATTTTTCTGCGAAAACTGCCTGATTTTCTTAACTGACGTTAGGAAAACCTGCGAAATCTAAGTAAATATTTCTACTTGTAAATATGCCTTGTATTGTGGTTGAAAAATCGGTAATCCACATGCTCACGGTCATTAAATAATGTTTGTCGAAGCCATGATTAATGTAACGTTTTCAGAACACGGAATGTCTCGGTGAGTGAAACTCTGAAACTAAGAATTCTACTGGATAGAACTCGCTTGAATTGAATGTTTCTGCAAAAATTTCATGAATTTTGAAACTGCATGTTAGGAAAACCCTGCGAAATCAGAATAATTACATCTAGGTGTAAATATGCCTTGTATGGTGGATGAAAGTTCGGTAATCCACATGCTCACACCCATTAAAAATGTTTGTCGAATTTGTGATGCATGTAACGTGTTCGGAATACGGAATGTCATAGTGAAGGAAACAATTTCAGTTACATGTCTATTGGGTAGAATTCGCTTGAAGAGAATTTTTCTGTGAAATGTGCCTCATTTTAAAAACTGTCATTAGGAGAACCCTGTGAAATCTGAGAAAATGCTTCTAAGTGTCAATATGCCTTGACTGGTGAATGAAAGTCCGCTAATCCACATGTTAATAACAGTGTAGTAATTAGTTTTTAAACCGTCATTCATGTAGTGCTTTTGGAAAACGGAATTTCACGGTAATGAAACTATGTAAATTACAATTCTATTGAGTAGATCGATCTAGAAGAGAATTTTTCTGCGAAAATTGCATGATTATCGAGTCTGAAGTTTGGAAAAAGCTGCAAAAATGGAGTAAATATTTGCAGGTGTAAGTGTGCCGTTATGTTGCAAGAAAGTTCAGTAATCCACATTTTCACAACATATTAAAGAATCTTTTTCTAATCCGTGATGCATGTAGCGTGTTCAGAATGTGGAATTTCACGGTGATTGAAACAATGTAAATGACTTCTCTATTGGGTAGAACTCGCTCCGAGAGAGTTTTTCTGCAAAAACTTTGTCATTTTTGAACCTGGCATTTAGAAAACGCTGCAAAATCTGAGAAAATACTTCTAAGAATCAATATTCAATGTATTGTGATGAAAGTTCGGTAATCCACATGCCAAAAAATTAGTAGTGAATATTTGTCGAATCCTTTATGCATGTAACATGTTCGGAACACGGAATTTCACGGCCAGGGAATTTATGTAAATTACATTTCCCTTGGTTAGAAATCACTGCAAGAGGTTTTTCCTGAGAAATCGGCCTGATTTTCGAAACTGGCGTTAGGAAAAACCTGCGAACCCAGATTACTAGATTCTCGGTGTACATCTGCCTTTTATGGTGGATGAAAGTTCGGTAATCCGCATGCTAACTACTCTGTAGGGAATATTTGTCGAATCCGAGATACGTGAAGTGCGTTCGGAACACAGGATATCACGGTGAGCGAATCTATGTAAAATACATGTCTCTTGGGTAGAATTTGCTCTAAGAGTTTTTTCTGAGAAATCTGCCTCATTTTTGAACCTGGCGTTTGAAAATCTCTGCAAAATCAGAGAAAATGCTTCAAAGGGTCAATATGCCTTGTATTGTGATGCAAGATCGTAAAACCACATGCAAACAAATCTGTGGTGAATATTTTTAGAAAGCGTTATGCATGCAGTGTGATCATATCATGGAAAATCCCGGCGATGGATTCTATGTAAATTACACACCTATTGGTTAGAATTCGCTCCAAAAATTTTTCCCTGAGAAAACGGCCTGATTTTCCATACTGGAATTTGGAAAAAGCTGCAAATTCAGAGTTAAATTTCTAGTTGTAAATATGCCATATATGGGGGATGAAAGTTCTGTAATCTACATGTTCACAAGTCATTCGTGAAAGTTTGTTGAAACCTTGATGCATGTAGCGTGTTCGGAAAATTGAATGTCACTGTGAGGGAAACTATGTAAATTACATTTCTATTGGGAAGTACTCGCTCCACGAGTATTTTTCTGACAAATCTGCATCCTTTTCAAAACTGGAATTAGGAAAAACTTTCGAAATGTGAGAAAATGCTTCAAATTGTCAACATGGCTTTTATGGTGGATGAAATTTCGGTAATCCTTATGCTAACAACTCTGTAGTGAATATTTGTCGAATCCGTGATGCATGTAGCTTTTTCGGAACACGGAATTCCACGATGACGGGTTCTATGTAAATTGCATGTCTATTGGGTAGAACTCGCTCCAAGAGGATATTTCTGTTGAAACTGCATGATTTTAGAGACTGACATTAGGAGAATACTACTAAATCAGAATAAAATTTCTATGTATAAATATGCACTGTAAGGTGGATTAAAGTTCGTTAATACACATGTTCACAACTCATTAAAGAAGGTTTGTTGAATCCGTGGTGCATGTAACGTGTTCAGAACACGGAATGTCACGGTGATTGAAAGTAGGGAAATTACCTATCTTTTGGGTAGAACTGGCTCCAAGAGCATTTTTCTGCCAAATCTGCCTCATTTTCTAAACTGGCGTACAAACTAATGTGTGAAATCTGAGAAAATTCTTCAAAGTGTCAGTAAGCCTTGTATGGTGGACAAAAGTGCTGTAATCCACTTGCTAACAACTCTGTAGTGAATATTTGTCGCATTCGAGATGCATGTAGCGTGTTCGAAAAATGGAATATCACTGTGAGGTAAACTATGTAATTTACATTTCTATTGGGCAGTACTCGCTCCACGAGAATTTTTCTGCCACGTCTGCCTCATTTTCAAAACTGGCATTAGGAAAAATTTTCGAAATGTGAGAAAATGTTTCAAATTGTCAACATGGCTTTTATGGTGGATGAAAGTTCGGTAATCCTTAAGCTAACAACTCTGTAGTGAATATTTGTCGAATCCATGATGCATGTATCGTGTTCAGAACACGGAATTTGAGGGTGAGCGAATCCATGTAAATTACATGTCTATTGGTTAGAACCCGCTCCAAGAGGATTTTGCCGTGAAATCTGCCTCCTTTCCGAAACTGGCATTTGGAAAACTCTGTGAAATCACAGAAAATGCTTCTAAGCATCTATATGCCTTCTATAGTGAGAAAATCCTGTAATCCACATGCAAACATCTATGTAGTGTATTTTTGTCGAATCTTTTCTGCATGTAGCATGTTCGAAACACGTAATTTCACAGCGGGAGAATCTATGTAATTTACATATCTATTGGGAAAAAATGCTCCAACATTTTATTCCTTTGAAAACTGCCTTATTTTCGAAACTGCTCTTAGGAAATATCTGCGAACTCAGTGTTAATATTTCTAGGTGTCAATATGCCTTGTATGGTGGATGAAAGTTTTGTAATACACATGTACACAACTCATTAAGAATGTTTGTCAAATCCGTGATGTGTGTAGCACGTTCGGAACATGGACTGTCACGGTGAGGCAAACTATGTAAATTACATATCTATTGGATAGAACACGCTCCAGGTGCATTTCACTGAAAAATTTGCCTCAGTTTGGAAACTGGTGTTATGAAAACGCTGCAAAAATTTGTTAATGTTTTAAGGTGACAATATGACATCAATGGGTTATTAAAGATGTGTAATTCACATGCTAAGAACTCAGCAGTGAATATTTGTTGAATCCGTGGTGCATGGTCCATTTACGGAACACGGAATTTTACGGTGAAGGTACCTATGAAAATGAGATATCTATCGGATAGAACATGCACCAAGAGTATTTTTCTGCGAAAACTGCCTGATTTTCTTAACTGACTTTCGGAAAACGTGCGAAATCTAAGTAAATGTTTCGAGGTGTAAATATGCCTTGTATTGTGGTTGAAAAATCGGTAATCCACATGCTCACGCTCATTAATTATTGTTTGTCGAACCCGTGATGAATGTAACGTTTTCGGAACACGGAATGTCTCGGTGAGTGAAACACTGAAAATAAATTCTACTGGATAGAACTCGCTTGAATTGAATGTTTCTGTGAAAATTTTATGATTTTCGAAACTGGATGTTAGGAAAAAGCTGTGAAATCAGAATAACTACTTCTAGGTGTAAATATGCCTTTTATGGTGGATGAAAGTTCAGAAATCCACATGCTCACACCCATTAAAGAATGTTTGTCCAATTGGTGATGCATGTAACGTGTTCGGAATATGGAATGTCCTAGTGAAAGAAACAATGTAAGTTAGATGTCTAATGGTTAGAACTCGCTTGAAGAGAATTTTTCTGCGAAATGTGCATCATTTTCAAAACTGCCATTAGGAGAAACCTGTGAAATCTGAGAAAATGCTTCTAAGTGTCAATATGCGTTGAATGGTGAATGAGCGTCCGGTAATCCACATGTAAATAACAGTGTAGTAATTATTTTATAAACCGTGATTCATGGAGCGATTTTGGAAAACGGAATTTCACGGTAATGAAACTATGTAAATTACAATTCTTTTGAGAAAACCAGCTAGAAGCGAATTTTTCTTCGAAAATGGCATGATTATCGAATCTGAAGTTTTGAAAAAGCTGCAAAATGAGAGTAAATATTTGTAGGTGAAAATGTGCCTTTATGTTGCAAGAAAGTTCGGTAATCCACATTTTCATAACATATTAAAGAATCTTTTTCTAATATGAGGTGCATGTACCGTGTTCAGAACGAGGAACTTCACGGTGATTGAAACAATGTAAATTACTTCTCTATTGGGTAGAACTCGCTCCGAGAGGGTTTTTCTGCGAAAACTTCGTAATTTTTAAACTGGCATTTGGAAAACTCTGCAAAATCTGAGAAAATAATTCTAAGAATCAATATTCAATGTATTGTGATGAAAGCTCGGTATTCCACATGCTAACAAATTTGTAGTGAATATTTGTGGAATACTTATGCATGTAGCATGTTCAGAAAACGGAATTTCACTGCCAGGAAATTAATGTAAATTACAATTCTCTTGGTTAGTAATCACTCCAAGAGATTTTTCCTGAGAAATAGGCCTGATTTTTGAAACTGAAGTTAGGAAAATCCTGCGAACTCAGATTACTATATACTCGGTGTAAATGTGCCTTGTATGGTGGATGAAAGTTCGGTAATCCGCATGCTAACAACTGTGTAGTGAATATTTGTCGAATCCGAGATACGTGAAGCATCTTTGGAACACAGGATATCACGGTGAGCGAATCTATGTAAAATACATGTCTCTTGGGTAGAATTCGCTCCAAGAGATTTTTCTGGGAAATCTGCCTCATTTTTCAAACTGGCTTTTGAAAATATCTGCAAAATCAGTGAAAATGCTTCAAAGTGTCAATATGCCTTGTATTGTGATGCAAGATCGTAAAAACACATTCAAACAAATTTGTGGTGAATATTTGTAGAAAGCATTATGCATGTAGCCTGATCGTTTCACGGAAAATGCCGGCAATGGAATCTATGTAAATTACACGCCTATTGGTTAGAATTGGCTCCAAAAATTTTTCCCGGAGAAAACAGCCTTACTTTCGAGACTGGTATTAGGGAAAAGCTGCAAATTCAGAGTTAATGTTTCTAGGTGTATATATGCCATTTATGGTGGATGAAAGTTCTGTAATCTACATGTTCACAACTCATTCGAGAAAGTTTGTTGAAACCTTGATGCATGGAGTGTGTTCGGATAAAGGAATGTCACTGTGAGGGAAACTATGTAAATTACAATTCTATAGGGAAGTACTCGCTCCACGAGAATTTTTCTGTGAATCTGACTCCTTTTCAAAACTGGCATTAGGAAAAACTTTCGAAATATGAAAAAATGCTTCAAAGTGTCAACATGGCTTTTATGGTGGATGAAAGTTCGGTAATCCTTATGCTAACAACTCTGAAGTGAATATTTGTCCAATCCGTGATGCATGTAGCTTTTTCGGAACACGGAATTTCACGATGACGGGTTCTATGTAAATTGTATGTCTATTGGGTAGAATTCGCTCCAAGAGGATTTTACTGTGGAAACTGCATGATTTTAGAGACTGACATTGGGAGAAATATAGTAAATCAGAATAAAATTTCTATGTATAAATATGCACTGTAAGGTGGATTAAAGTTCGTTAATACACATGTTCACAACTCATTAAAGAAGGTTTTTTGAATCAGTGGTGCATGTAACGTGTTCAGAACACGGAATGTCACAGTGATTGAAACTAGGTAAATTACATACCTTTTGGGTAGAACTGGCTCCAAGAGCATTTTTCTGCCAAATCTGCCTCATTTTCAAAACTGGCATTAAAACTAACCAGTGAAATCTGAGAAAATTCTTCAAAGTGTCAGTAAGCCTTGTATGGTAAATGAAAGTGCTGTAATCCACTTGCTAACAACTCTGTAGTGAATATTTGTCGCATCCGAGATGCATGTAGCGTGTTCGGAACACGGAATTTCACGGTGAGCGAATCCATGTAAATTACATATCTATGGGATAGAACCCGCTCCAAGGCATTTTTGCCGTGAAATCAGCCTCATTTTCGAAACTGGCATTTCGAAAGCTCTGTGAAATCAGAGAAAAAGCTTCTAAGCATCAATATGCCTACTACTGTGATCAAATTCCTGAAATCCACATGCAAACAACACTGTAGTGTATTTTGGTCGAATCTTTTCTGCAAGTAGCGTTTTCGAAACACGTAATTTCACAGCGGGAGAATCTATGTAATTTACATAACTATTGGGTATTACATGCTCCAACAAATTTTTCCTTTGAAAACTGCCTGATTTTCGAAACGGCTATTAGTAAAAACCTGCAAAATCAGAGTTAATATTTCTAGGTGTAAATATGCCTTGTATGGTGGATGAAAGTTCTGTAATGTACATGTACACAACTCATAAAAAATGTTTGTCAAATCCGTGATGTATGTAGCGTGTTCGGAACACGGACTGTCACGGTGAGGGAAACTATGTAAATTACATATCTATTGGTTAGAACACGCTCCAGGAACATTTTACTGAAAAATCTGCCTCAGTTTGGAAACTGGTGCTTTGAAAACACTGCAAAATCTGAGTAAATGCTTTAAGGTGACAATATGTCTTCAATGGGTTATTAAAGATGTGTAATTCACATGCTAAGAACTCAGCAGTGAATATTTGTTGAATCCGTGGTGCATGTACCGTTTTCGGAACATGGAATGTTACGGTGACGATATTTATAAAAATGAGATGTCTATTGGATACAACATGCACCAAGAGAATTTTTCTGCGAAAACTGCCTGATTTTCTTAACTGACGTTAGGAAAACCTGCGAAATCTAAGTAAATATTTCTACTTGTAAATATGCCTTGTATTGTGGTTGAAAAATCGGTAATCCACATGCTCACGGTCATTAAATAATGTTTGTCGAAGCCATGATTAATGTAACGTTTTCAGAACACGGAATGTCTCGGTGAGTGAAACTCTGAAACTAAGAATTCTACTGGATAGAACTCGCTTGAATTGAATGTTTCTGCAAAAATTTCATGAATTTTGAAACTGCATGTTAGGAAAACCCTGCGAAATCAGAATAATTACATCTAGGTGTAAATATGCCTTGTATGGTGGATGAAAGTTCGGTAATCCACATGCTCACACCCATTAAAAATGTTTGTCGAATTTGTGATGCATGTAACGTGTTCGGAATACGGAATGTCATAGTGAAGGAAACAATTTCAGTTACATGTCTATTGGGTAGAATTCGCTTGAAGAGAATTTTTCTGTGAAATGTGCCTCATTTTAAAAACTGTCATTAGGAGAACCCTGTGAAATCTGAGAAAATGCTTCTAAGTGTCAATATGCCTTGACTGGTGAATGAAAGTCCGCTAATCCACATGTTAATAACAGTGTAGTAATTAGTTTTTAAACCGTCATTCATGTAGTGCTTTTGGAAAACGGAATTTCACGGTAATGAAACTATGTAAATTACAATTCTATTGAGTAGATCGATCTAGAAGAGAATTTTTCTGCGAAAATTGCATGATTATCGAGTCTGAAGTTTGGAAAAAGCTGCAAAAATGGAGTAAATATTTGCAGGTGTAAGTGTGCCGTTATGTTGCAAGAAAGTTCAGTAATCCACATTTTCACAACATATTAAAGAATCTTTTTCTAATCCGTGATGCATGTAGCGTGTTCAGAATGTGGAATTTCACGGTGATTGAAACAATGTAAATGACTTCTCTATTGGGTAGAACTCGCTCCGAGAGAGTTTTTCTGCAAAAACTTTGTCATTTTTGAACCTGGCATTTAGAAAACGCTGCAAAATCTGAGAAAATACTTCTAAGAATCAATATTCAATGTATTGTGATGAAAGTTCGGTAATCCACATGCCAAAAAATTAGTAGTGAATATTTGTCGAATCCTTTATGCATGTAACATGTTCGGAACACGGAATTTCACGGCCAGGGAATTTATGTAAATTACATTTCCCTTGGTTAGAAATCACTGCAAGAGGTTTTTCCTGAGAAATCGGCCTGATTTTCGAAACTGGCGTTAGGAAAAACCTGCGAACCCAGATTACTAGATTCTCGGTGTACATCTGCCTTTTATGGTGGATGAAAGTTCGGTAATCCGCATGCTAACTACTCTGTAGGGAATATTTGTCGAATCCGAGATACGTGAAGTGCGTTCGGAACACAGGATATCACGGTGAGCGAATCTATGTAAAATACATGTCTCTTGGGTAGAATTTGCTCTAAGAGTTTTTTCTGAGAAATCTGCCTCATTTTTGAACCTGGCGTTTGAAAATCTCTGCAAAATCAGAGAAAATGCTTCAAAGGGTCAATATGCCTTGTATTGTGATGCAAGATCGTAAAACCACATGCAAACAAATCTGTGGTGAATATTTTTAGAAAGCGTTATGCATGCAGTGTGATCATATCATGGAAAATCCCGGCGATGGATTCTATGTAAATTACACACCTATTGGTTAGAATTCGCTCCAAAAATTTTTCCCTGAGAAAACGGCCTGATTTTCCATACTGGAATTTGGAAAAAGCTGCAAATTCAGAGTTAAATTTCTAGTTGTAAATATGCCATATATGGGGGATGAAAGTTCTGTAATCTACATGTTCACAAGTCATTCGTGAAAGTTTGTTGAAACCTTGATGCATGTAGCGTGTTCGGAAAATTGAATGTCACTGTGAGGGAAACTATGTAAATTACATTTCTATTGGGAAGTACTCGCTCCACGAGTATTTTTCTGACAAATCTGCATCCTTTTCAAAACTGGAATTAGGAAAAACTTTCGAAATGTGAGAAAATGCTTCAAATTGTCAACATGGCTTTTATGGTGGATGAAATTTCGGTAATCCTTATGCTAACAACTCTGTAGTGAATATTTGTCGAATCCGTGATGCATGTAGCTTTTTCGGAACACGGAATTCCACGATGACGGGTTCTATGTAAATTGCATGTCTATTGGGTAGAACTCGCTCCAAGAGGATATTTCTGTTGAAACTGCATGATTTTAGAGACTGACATTAGGAGAATACTACTAAATCAGAATAAAATTTCTATGTATAAATATGCACTGTAAGGTGGATTAAAGTTCGTTAATACACATGTTCACAACTCATTAAAGAAGGTTTGTTGAATCCGTGGTGCATGTAACGTGTTCAGAACACGGAATGTCACGGTGATTGAAAGTAGGGAAATTACCTATCTTTTGGGTAGAACTGGCTCCAAGAGCATTTTTCTGCCAAATCTGCCTCATTTTCTAAACTGGCGTACAAACTAATGTGTGAAATCTGAGAAAATTCTTCAAAGTGTCAGTAAGCCTTGTATGGTGGACAAAAGTGCTGTAATCCACTTGCTAACAACTCTGTAGTGAATATTTGTCGCATTCGAGATGCATGTAGCGTGTTCGAAAAATGGAATATCACTGTGAGGTAAACTATGTAATTTACATTTCTATTGGGCAGTACTCGCTCCACGAGAATTTTTCTGCCACGTCTGCCTCATTTTCAAAACTGGCATTAGGAAAAATTTTCGAAATGTGAGAAAATGTTTCAAATTGTCAACATGGCTTTTATGGTGGATGAAAGTTCGGTAATCCTTAAGCTAACAACTCTGTAGTGAATATTTGTCGAATCCATGATGCATGTATCGTGTTCAGAACACGGAATTTGAGGGTGAGCGAATCCATGTAAATTACATGTCTATTGGTTAGAACCCGCTCCAAGAGGATTTTGCCGTGAAATCTGCCTCCTTTCCGAAACTGGCATTTGGAAAACTCTGTGAAATCACAGAAAATGCTTCTAAGCATCTATATGCCTTCTATAGTGAGAAAATCCTGTAATCCACATGCAAACATCTATGTAGTGTATTTTTGTCGAATCTTTTCTGCATGTAGCATGTTCGAAACACGTAATTTCACAGCGGGAGAATCTATGTAATTTACATATCTATTGGGAAAAAATGCTCCAACATTTTATTCCTTTGAAAACTGCCTTATTTTCGAAACTGCTCTTAGGAAATATCTGCGAACTCAGTGTTAATATTTCTAGGTGTCAATATGCCTTGTATGGTGGATGAAAGTTTTGTAATACACATGTACACAACTCATTAAGAATGTTTGTCAAATCCGTGATGTGTGTAGCACGTTCGGAACATGGACTGTCACGGTGAGGCAAACTATGTAAATTACATATCTATTGGATAGAACACGCTCCAGGTGCATTTCACTGAAAAGTTTGCCTCAGTTTGGAAACTGGTGTTATGAAAACGCTGCAAAAATTTGTTAATGTTTTAAGGTGACAATATGACATCAATGGGTTATTAAAGATGTGTAATTCACATGCTAAGAACTCAGCAGTGAATATTTGTTGAATCCGTGGTGCATGGTCCATTTACGGAACACGGAATTTTACGGTGAAGGTACCTATGAAAATGAGATATCTATCGGATAGAACATGCACCAAGAGTATTTTTCTGCGAAAACTGCCTGATTTTCTTAACTGACTTTCGGAAAACGTGCGAAATCTAAGTAAATGTTTCGAGGTGTAAATATGCCTTGTATTGTGGTTGAAAAATCGGTAATCCACATGCTCACGCTCATTAATTATTGTTTGTCGAACCCGTGATGAATGTAACGTTTTCGGAACACGGAATGTCTCGGTGAGTGAAACACTGAAAATAAATTCTACTGGATAGAACTCGCTTGAATTGAATGTTTCTGTGAAAATTTTATGATTTTCGAAACTGGATGTTAGGAAAAAGCTGTGAAATCAGAATAACTACTTCTAGGTGTAAATATGCCTTTTATGGTGGATGAAAGTTCAGAAATCCACATGCTCACACCCATTAAAGAATGTTTGTCCAATTGGTGATGCATGTAACGTGTTCGGAATATGGAATGTCCTAGTGAAAGAAACAATGTAAGTTAGATGTCTAATGGTTAGAACTCGCTTGAAGAGAATTTTTCTGCGAAATGTGCATCATTTTCAAAACTGCCATTAGGAGAAACCTGTGAAATCTGAGAAAATGCTTCTAAGTGTCAATATGCGTTGAATGGTGAATGAGCGTCCGGTAATCCACATGTAAATAACAGTGTAGTAATTATTTTATAAACCGTGATTCATGGAGCGATTTTGGAAAACGGAATTTCACGGTAATGAAACTATGTAAATTACAATTCTTTTGAGAAAACCAGCTAGAAGCGAATTTTTCTTCGAAAATGGCATGATTATCGAATCTGAAGTTTTGAAAAAGCTGCAAAATGAGAGTAAATATTTGTAGGTGAAAATGTGCCTTTATGTTGCAAGAAAGTTCGGTAATCCACATTTTCATAACATATTAAAGAATCTTTTTCTAATATGAGGTGCATGTACCGTGTTCAGAACGAGGAACTTCACGGTGATTGAAACAATGTAAATTACTTCTCTATTGGGTAGAACTCGCTCCGAGAGGGTTTTTCTGCGAAAACTTCGTAATTTTTAAACTGGCATTTGGAAAACTCTGCAAAATCTGAGAAAATAATTCTAAGAATCAATATTCAATGTATTGTGATGAAAGCTCGGTATTCCACATGCTAACAAATTTGTAGTGAATATTTGTGGAATACTTATGCATGTAGCATGTTCAGAAAACGGAATTTCACTGCCAGGAAATTAATGTAAATTACAATTCTCTTGGTTAGTAATCACTCCAAGAGATTTTTCCTGAGAAATAGGCCTGATTTTTGAAACTGAAGTTAGGAAAATCCTGCGAACTCAGATTACTATATACTCGGTGTAAATGTGCCTTGTATGGTGGATGAAAGTTCGGTAATCCGCATGCTAACAACTGTGTAGTGAATATTTGTCGAATCCGAGATACGTGAAGCATCTTTGGAACACAGGATATCACGGTGAGCGAATCTATGTAAAATACATGTGTCTTGGGTAGAATTCGCTCCAAGAGATTTTTCTGGGAAATCTGCCTCATTTTTCAAACTGGCTTTTGAAAATATCTGCAAAATCAGTGAAAATGCTTCAAAGTGTCAATATGCCTTGTATTGTGATGCAAGATCGTAAAAACACATTCAAACAAATTTGTGGTGAATATTTGTAGAAAGCATTATGCATGTAGCCTGATCATTTCACGGAAAATGCCGGCAATGGAATCTATGTAAATTACACGCCTATTGGTTAGAATTGGCTCCAAAAATTTTTCCCGGAGAAAACAGCCTTAGTTTCGAGACTGGTATTAGGGAAAAGCTGCAAATTCAGAGTTAATGTTTCTAGGTGTATATATGCCATTTATGGTGGATGAAAGTTCTGTAATCTACATGTTCACAACTCATTCGAGAAAGTTTGTTGAAACCTTGATGCATGGAGTGTGTTCGGATAAAGGAATGTCACTGTGAGGGAAACTATGTAAATTACAATTCTATAGGGAAGTACTCGCTCCACGAGAATTTTTCTGTGAATCTGACTCCTTTTCAAAACTGGCATTAGGAAAAACTTTCGAAATATGAGAAAATGCTTCAAAGTGTCAACATGGCTTTTATGGTGGATGAAAGTTCGGTAATCCTTATGCTAACAACTCTGAAGTGAATATTTGTCCAATCCGTGATGCATGTAGCTTTTTCGGAACACGGAATTTCACGATGACGGGTTCTATGTAAATTGTATGTCTATTGGGTAGAATTCGCTCCAAGAGGATTTTACTGTGGAAACTGCATGATTTTAGAGACTGACATTGGGAGAAATATAGTAAATCAGAATAAAATTTCTATGTATAAATATGCACTGTAAGGTGGATTAAAGTTCGTTAATACACATGTTCACAACTCATTAAAGAAGGTTTTTTGAATCAGTGGTGCATGTAACGTGTTCAGAACACGGAATGTCACAGTGATTGAAACTAGGTAAATTACATACCTTTTGGGTAGAACTGGCTCCAAGAGCATTTTTCTGCCAAATCTGCCTCATTTTCAAAACTGGCATTAAAACTAACCTGTGAAATCTGAGAAAATTCTTCAAAGTGTCAGTAAGCCTTGTATGGTAAATGAAAGTGCTGTAATCCACTTGCTAACAACTCTGTAGTGAATATTTGTCGCATCCGAGATGCATGTAGCGTGTTCGGAACACGGAATTTCACGGTGAGCGAATCCATGTAAATTACATATCTATGGGATAGAACCAGCTCCAAGGCATTTTTGCCGTGAAATCAGCCTCATTTTCGAAACTGGCATTTCGAAAGCTCTGTGAAATCAGAGAAAAAGCTTCTAAGCATCAATATGCCTACTACTGTGATCAAATTCCTGAAATCCACATGCAAACAACACTGTAGTGTATTTTGGTCGAATCTTTTCTGCAAGTAGCGTTTTCGAAACACGTAATTTCACAGCGGGAGAATCTATGTAATTTACATAACTATTGGGTATTACATGCTCCAACAAATTTTTCCTTTGAAAACTGCCTGATTTTCGAAACGGCTATTAGTAAAAACCTGCAAAATCAGAGTTAATATTTCTAGGTGTAAATATGCCTTGTATGGTGGATGAAAGTTCTGTAATGTACATGTACACAACTCATAAAAAATGTTTGTCAAATCCGTGATGTATGTAGCGTGTTCGGAACACGGACTGTCACGGTGAGGGAAACTATGTAAATTACATATCTATTGGTTAGAACACGCTCCAGGAACATTTTACTGAAAAATCTGCCTCAGTTTGGAAACTGGTGCTTTGAAAACACTGCAAAATCTGAGTAAATGCTTTAAGGTGACAATATGTCTTCAATGGGTTATTAAAGATGTGTAATTCACATGCTAAGAACTCAGCAGTGAATATTTGTTGAATCCGTGGTGCATGTACCGTTTTCGGAACATGGAATGTTACGGTGACGATATTTATAAAAATGAGATGTCTATTGGATACAACATGCACCAAGAGAATTTTTCTGCGAAAACTGCCTGATTTTCTTAACTGACGTTAGGAAAACCTGCGAAATCTAAGTAAATATTTCTACTTGTAAATATGCCTTGTATTGTGGTTGAAAAATCGGTAATCCACATGCTCACGGTCATTAAATAATGTTTGTCGAAGCCATGATTAATGTAACGTTTTCAGAACACGGAATGTCTCGGTGAGTGAAACTCTGAAACTAAGAATTCTACTGGATAGAACTCGCTTGAATTGAATGTTTCTGAAAAAATTTCATGAATTTCGAAACTGCATGTTAGGAAAACCCTGCGAAATCAGAATAATTACATCTAGGTGTAAATATGCCTTGTATGGTGGATGAAAGTTCGGTAATCCACATGCTCACACCCATTAAAAATGTTTGTCGAATTTGTGATGCATGTAACGTGTTCGGAATACGGAATGTCATAGTGAAGGAAACAATGTCAGTTACATGTCTATTGGGTAGAATTCGCTTGAAGAGAATTTTTCTGTGAAATGTGCCTCATTTTAAAAACTGTCATTAGGAGAACCCTGTGAAATCTGAGAAAATGCTTCTAAGTGTCAATATGCCTTGACTGGTGAATGAAAGTCCGCTAATCCACATGTTAATAACAGTGTAGTAATTAGTTTTTAAACCGTCATTCATGTAGTGCTTTTGGAAAACGGAATTTCACGGTAATGAAACTATGTAAATTACAATTCTATTGAGTAGATCGATCTAGAAGAGAATTTTTCTGCGAAAATTGCATGATTATCGAGTCTGAAGTTTGGAAAAAGCTGCAAAAATGGAGTAAATATTTGCAGGTGTAAGTGTGCCGTTATGTTGCAAGAAAGTTCAGTAATCCACATTTTCACAACATATTAAAGAATCTTTTTCTAATCCGTGATGCATGTAGCGTGTTCAGAATGTGGAATTTCACGGTGATTGAAACAATGTAAATGACTTCTCTATTGGGTAGAACTCGCTCCGAGAGAGTTTTTCTGCAAAAACTTTGTCATTTTTGAACCTGGCGTTTAGAAAACGCTGCAAAATCTGAGAAAATACTTCTAAGAATCAATATTCAATGTATTGTGATGAAAGTTCGGTAATCCACATGCCAAAAAATTAGTAGTGAATATTTGTCTTATCATTTATGCATGGAAGATGTTCGGAACTCGGAATTTCACGGTCAGGGAATTTATGTAAATTACATTTCCCTTGGTTAGAAATCACTCCAAGAGATTTTTCCTGAGAAATCGGCCTGATTTCCGAAAGTGGCGTTAGGAAAAACCTGCAAACCCAGATTACTACATTCTCGGTGTCAATCTGCCTTGTATGGTGGATGAAAGTTCGGTAATCCACATGCTAACTACTCTGTAGTGAATATTTGTCGAATCCGAGATACGTGAAGCATGTTCGGACACAGGATATCACGGTGAGCGAATCTATGTAAAATACATGTCTCTTGGGTCGAATTCGCTCCAAGAGATTTTTCTGGGAAATCTGCCTCATTTTTGAAACTGGCTTTTGAAAATCTCTGCAAAATCAGTGAAAATGCTTCAAAGTGTCAATATGCCTTGTATTGTGATGCAAGATCGTAAAAACACATTCAAAAAATTTGTGGTGAATATTTGTAGAAAGCATTATGCATGTAGCCTGATCGTTTCACGGAAAATGCCGGCAATGGAATCTATGTAAATTACACGCCTATTGGTTAGAATTCGCTCCAAAAATTTTTTCCTGACAAAACAGCCTTATTTTCGAGACTGGTGTTAGGAAAAAGCTGCAAATTAAGAGTTAATGTATCTAGGTGTATATATGCCATTTTTGGTGGATGAAAGTTCTGTAATCTACGTGTTCACAGCTCATTCGAGAAAGTTTGTTGAAACCTTGATGCATGGAGCGTGTTCGGAAAAAGGAATGTCACTGTGAGGGAAACTATGTAAATTACATTTCTATAGGGAAGTACTCGCTTCACGAGAATTTTTCTGTGAATCTGACTCCTTTTCAAAACTGGCATTAGGAAAAACTTTTGAAATATGAGAAAATGCTTCAAAGTGTCAACATGGCTTCTATGGTGGATGAAAGTTCGGTAATCCTTATGCTAACAACTCTGTAGTGAATATTTGTCGAATCCGTGATGCATGTAGCTTTTTCGGAACACGGAATTTCACGATGACGGGTTCTATGTAAATTGCATGTCTATTGGGTAGAATTCGCTCCAAGAGGATTTTACTGTGGAAACTGCATGATTTTAGAGACTGACATTAGGAGAATACTACTAAATCAGAATAAAATTTCTATGTATAAATATGCACTGTAAGGTGGATTAAAGTTCGTTAATACACATGTTCACAACTCATTAAAGAAGGTTTTTTGAATCCGTGGTGCATGTAAAGTGTTCAGAACACGGAATGTCATGGTGATTGAAACTAGGTAAGTTACATATCTTTTGGGTAGAACTGGCTCCAAGAGCATTTTTCTGCCAAATCTGCCTCATTTTCAAAACTGGCATTAAAACTAACCTGTGAAATCTGAGAAAATTCTTCAAAGTGTCAGTAAGCCTTCTATGGTGGATGAAAGTGCTGTAATCCACTTGCTAACAGCTCTGTAGTGAATATTTTTGACATCCAAGATGCACGTAGCGTGTTCGGAACATGGAATTTCACGGTGAGCGAATCCATGTAAATTACATGTCTATGGGTTAGAACCCGCTCCAAGAGTTTTTTGCCGTGAAATCTGCCTCATTTTCGAAACTGGCGTTTCGAAAGCTCTGTGAAATCAGAGAAAAAGCTTCTAAGCATCAATAAGCCTACTACTGTGATGAAAGTCCTGTAATCCACATGCAAACAACACGGTAGTGTATTTTTTCGAATATTTTCTGCATGTAGTGTGTTGGAAACACGTAATTTCACAGCGGGAGAATCTATGTAATTTACATATCTATTGGGTAGAACACGCTCCAACAGTTTTTTCCTTTGAAACCTGCCTGATTTTTGAAACTGCTCTTAGGAAAAAGCTGCGAACTCAGAGTTAAGGTTTCTAGGTGTAAATATGCCTTGTATGGTGGATGAAAGTTCTGTAATACACATGTACACAACTCATTAAAAATGTTTGTCAAATCCGTGATGTATGTAGCGTGTTCGGAACACGGACTGTCACGGTGAGGGAAATTATGTAAATTACATATCTATTGTTTAGAACACGCTCCAGGAGCACTTTACTGAAAAATCTGCCTCAGTTTGGAAACTGGTGTTTTGAAAATGCTGCAAAATCTGAGTAAATGATTTAAGGTGACAATATGTCTTCAATCGGTTATTAAAGATGTTTAATTCACATGCTAAGATCTCAGCAGTGAATATTTGTTGAATCCGTGGTGCATGCACCATTTTCGGAACACGGAATTTTACGGTGACGGTATCCATGAAAATGAAATGTCTATTGGATAGAACATGCACCAAGAGAATTTTTCTGCGAAAAATGCCTGAATTTCATAACCGACGTTACGAAAACCTGCGAAATCTAAGTAAATATTTCTAGTTGTAAATATGCCTTGTATTGTGGTTGAAAAATCGGTAATCCACATGCTCACGGTCATTAAATAATGTTTGTCGAAGCCGTGATGAATGTAACGTTTTCAGAACACGGAATGTCTCGGTGAGTGAAACTCTGAAAATAAGAATTCTACTGGATAGAACTCGCTTGAATTGAATGTTTCTGCAAAAATTTCATGATTTTCGAAACTGGATGTTAGGAAAAACCTGCGAAATCAGAATAACTACTTCTAGGTGTAAATATGCCTTGTATGGTGGATGAAAGTTCGGTAATCCACATGCTCACACCCATTAAAAATGTTTGTCGAATTCGTGATGCATGTAACGTGTTCGGAATACGGATTGTCATAGTGAAGGAAACAATGTAAGTTACATGTCTATTGGGTAGAATTCGCTTGAAGACAATTTTTCTGGGAAATGTGCCTCATTTTCAAAACTGCCATTAGGAGAACCCTGTGAAATCTGAGAAAATGCTTCTAAGTGTCAATATGCCTTGAATGGTTAATGAAAGTCCGGTAATCCACATGTTAATAACAGTGTAGTAATTAGTTTTTAAACCGTCATTCATGTAGAGCTTTTGGAAAACGAAATTTCACGGTAATAACTATATAATTTACAATTCTATTGAGTAGAATGAGCTAGAAGAGAATTTTTCTGTGATAATTGCATGATTATCGAGTCTGAAGTTTTGAAAAAGCTGCAAAACGAGAGTAAATATTTGTAGGTGTAAATGTGCCTTTATGTTGCAAGAAAGTTCGGTAATCCATATTTTCACAACATATTAAAGTATCTTTTTCTAATCCGTGGTGCATGTACCATGTTCAGAACGTGGAATTTCACGGTGATTGAAACAATTTAAGTTACTTCTCTACTGGGTAGAACTCGCTCCGAGAGAGTTTTCTGCGAAAATTTCGTCATTTTTGAAACTGTCGTTTGGAAAACGCTGCAAAATCTGAGAAAATACTTCTAAGAATCAATATTCAATGTATTGTGATGAAAGTTTGGTAATCCACATGCTAACAAATTTGTAGTGAATATTTGTCGAATCCTATATGCACGTAGAATGTTCGGAACACGGAATTTCACGGCCAGCGAATTTATGTAATTTACATTTCTCTTGGTTAGAAAACACTCCAAGAGATTTTTCCTGAGAAATAGTCCTGATTTTTGAAACTGACGTTAGGAAAAGCCTGCGAACTCAGATTACTAGATTCTCAGTGTAAATCTGCCTTGTATGGTGGATGAAAGTTCGGTAATCCGCATGCTAACAACTCTGTAGTGAATATTTGTCGAATCCAAGATACGTGAAGCATGTTCGGAACACAGGATATCACGGTGAGTGAATCTATGTAAAATACATGTCTCTTGGGTAGAATTCGCTCCAAGAGATTTTTCTGGGAAATCTGCCTCATTTTTCAAACTGGCTTTTGAAACTATCTGCAAAATCAGTGAAAATGCTTCAAAGTGTCAATATGCCTTGTATTGTGATGCAAGATCGTAAAAACACATTCAAACAAATTTGTGGTGAATATTTGTAGAAAGCATTATGCATGTAGCCTGATCGTTTCACGGAAAATGCCGGCAATGGAATCTATGTAAATTACACGCCTATTGGTTAGAATTGGCTCCAAAAAATTTTTCCGGAGAAAACAGCCTTATTTTCGAGACTGGTATTAGGGAAAAGCTTCAAATTCAGAGTTAATGTTTCTAGGTGTATATAAGCCATTTATGGTGGATGAAAGTTCTGTAATCTACATGTTCACAACTCATTCGAGAAAGTTTGTTGAAACCTTGATGCATGGAGCGTGTTCGGAAAAAGGAATGTCACTGTGAGGGAAACTATGTAAATTACAATTCTATAGGGAAGTACTCGCTCCGCCAGAATTTTTCTGTGAATCTGCCTCCTTTAAAAAACTGGCATTAGGAAAAATTTTCGAAATATGAGAAAATGCTTCAAAGTGTCAACATGGCTTTTATGGTGCATGATAGTTCGGTAATCCTTATGCTAACAACTCTGAAGTGAATATTTGTCCAATCCGTGATGCATGTAGCTTTTTCGGAACACGGAATTTCACGATGATGTTTTCTATGTAAATTGCATGTCTATTGGGTAGAATTCGCTCCAAGAGGATTTTACTGTGGAAACTGCATGATTATAGAGACTGACATTAGGAGAATACTACTAAATCAGAATAAAATTTCTATGTATAAATATGCACTGTAAGGTGGATTAAAGTTCGTTAATACACATGTTCACAACTCATTAAAGAAGGTTTGTTGAATCCGTGGTGCATGTAAAGTGTTCAGAACACGGAATGTCATGGTGATTGAAACTAGGTAAGTTACATATCTTTTGGGTAGAACTGGCTCCAAGAGCATTTTTCTGCCAAATCTGCCTCATTTTCAAAACTGGCATTAAAACTAACCTGTGAAATCTGAGAAAATTCTTCAAAGTGTCAGTAAGCCTTCTATGGTGGATGAAAGTGCTGTAATCCACTTGCTAACAGCTCTGTAGTGAATATTTTTGACATCCAAGATGCACGTAGCGTGTTCGGAACATGGAATTTCACGGTGAGCGAATCCATGTAAATTACATGTCTATGGGTTAGAACCCGCTCCAAGAGTTTTTTGCCGTGAAATCTGCCTCATTTTCGAAACTGGCATTTCGAAAGCTCTGTGAAATCAGAGAAAAAGCTTCTAAGCATCAATAAGCCTACTACTGTGATGAAAGTCCTGTAATCCACATGCAAACAACACGGTAGTGTATTTTTTCGAATATTTTCTGCATGTAGTGTGTTGGAAACACGTAATTTCACAGCGGGAGAATCTATGTAATTTACATATCTATTGGGTAGAACACGCTCCAACAGTTTTTTCCTTTGAAACCTGCCTGATTTTTGAAACTGCTCTTAGGAAAAAGCTGCGAACTCAGAGTTAAGGTTTCTAGGTGTAAATATGCCTTGTATGGTGGATGAAAGTTCTGTAATACACATGTACACAACTCATTAAAAATGTTTGTCAAATCCGTGATGTATGTAGCGTGTTCGGAACACGGACTGTCACGGTGAGGGAAACTATGTAAATTACATATCTATTGTTTAGAACACGCTCCAGGAGCACTTTACTGAAAAATCTGCCTCAGTTTGGAAACTGGTGTTTTGAAAATGCTGCAAAATCTGAGTAAATGATTTAAGGTGACAATATGTCTTCAATCGGTTATTAAAGATGTTTAATTCACATGCTAAGATCTCAGCAGTGAATATTTGTTGAATCCGTGGTGCATGCACCATTTTCGGAACACGGAATTTTACGGTGACGGTATCCATGAAAATGAAATGTCTATTGGATAGAACATGCACCAAGAGAATTTTTCTGCGAAAAATGCCTGAATTTCATAACCGACGTTACGAAAACCTGCGAAATCTAAGTAAATATTTCTAGTTGTAAATATGCCTTGTATTGTGGTTGAAAAATCGGTAATCCACATGCTCACGGTCATTAAATAATGTTTGTCGAAGCCGTGATGAATGTAACTTTTTCAGAACACGGAATGTCTCGGTGAGTGAAACTCTGAAAATAAGAATTCTACTGGATAGAACTCGCTTGAATTGAATGTTTCTGCAAAAATTTCATGATTTTCGAAACTGGATGTTAGGAAAAAACTGCGAAATCAGAATAACTACTTCTAGGTGTAAATATGCCTTGTATGGTGGATGAAAGTTCGGTAATCCACATGCTCACACCCATTAAAGAATGTTTGTCGAATTCGTGATGCATGTAACGTGTTCGGAATACGGATTGTCATAGTGAAGGAAACAATGTAAGTTACATATCTATTGGGTAGAATACGCTTGAAGACAATTTTTCTGGGAAATGTGCCTCATTTTCAAAACTGCCATTAGGAGAACCCTGTGAAATCTGAGGAAATGCTTCTAAGTGTCAATATGCCTTGAATGGTGAATGAAAGTCCGGTAATTCACATGTTAATAACAGTGTAGTAATTAGTTTTTAAACCGTCATTCATGTAGAGCTTTTGGAAAACAAAATTTCACGGTAATAACTATATAAATTACAATTCTATTGAGTAGAATGATCTAGAAGTGAATTTTTCTGCGATAATTGCATGATTATCGAGTCTGAAGTTTTGAAAAAGCTGCAAAACGAGAGTAAATATTTGTAGGTGTAAATGTGCCTTTATGTTGCAAGAAAGTTCGGTAATCCATATTTTCACAACATATTAAAGTATCTATTTCTAAACCTTTCTGCATGTACCATGTTCAGAAAGTGGAATTTCACGGTGATTGAAACAATTTAAATTATTTCTCTACTGGGTAGAACTCGCTCCGAGAGAGTTTTCTGCGAAAACTTCGTCATTTTTGAAACTGGCGTTTGGAAAACGCTGCAAAATCTGAGAAAATACTTCTAAGAATCAATATTCAATGTATTGTGATGAAAGTTCGGTAATCCACATGCTAACAAATTTGTAGTGAATATTTGTCGAATCCTATATGCACGTAGAATGTTCGGAACACGGAATTTCACGGCCAGCGAATTTATGTAATTTACATTTCTTTTGGTTAGAAAACACTCCAAGAGATTTTTCCTGAGAAATAGTCCTGATTTTTGAAACTGACGTTAGGAAATGCCTGCGAACTCAGATTACTAGATTCTCGGTGTAAATCTGCCTTGTATGGTGGATTAAAGTTCGGTAATCCGCATGCTAACAACTCTGTAGTGAATATTTGTCGAATCCAAGATACGTGAAGCATGTTCGGAACACAGGATATCACGGTGAGCGAATCTATGTAAAATATATGTCTCTTGGGTAGAATTCGCTCCAAGAGATTTTTCTGGGAAATCTGCCTCATTTTTCAAACTGGTTTTGAAAATATCTGCAAAATCAGTGAAAATGCTTCAAAGTGTCAATATGCCTTGTATTGTGATGCAAGATCGTAAAAACACATTCAAACAAATTTCTGGTGAATATTTGTAGAAAGCATTATGCATGTAGCCTGATCGTTTCACGGAAAATGCCGGCAATGGAATCTATGTAAATTACACGCCTATTGGTTAGAATTCGCTCGAAAAATTTTTTCCGGAGAAAACAGCCTTATTTTCGAGACTGGTATTAGGAAAAAGCTTCAAATTCAGAGTTAATGTTTCTAGGTGTATATATGCCATTTATGGTGGATGAAAGTTCTGTAATCTACATGTTCACAACTCATTCGAGAAAGTTTGTTGAAACCTTGATTCATGGAGCGTGTTCGGAAAAAGGAAGGTCACTGTGAGGGAAACTATGTAAATTACATTTCTATAGGGAAGTACTCGCTTCACGAGAATTTTTCTGTGAATCTGACTCCTTTTCAAAACTGGCATTAGGAAAATCTTTTGAAATATGAGAAAATGCTTCAAAGTGTCAACATGGCTATGATGGTGGATGAAAGTTCGGTAATCCTTATGCTAACAACTCTGAAGTGAATATTTGTCCAATCCGTGATGCATGTAGCTTTTTCGGAACACGGAATTTCACGATGACGGGTTCTATGTAAATTGCATGTCTATTGGGTAGAACTCGCTCCAAGAGGATTTTACTGTGGAAACTGCATGATTTTAGAGACTGACATTAGGAGAAAACTACTAAATCAGAATAAAATTTCTATGTATAAATATGCACTGTAAGGTGGATTAAAGTTCGTTCATACACATGTTCACAACTCATTAAAGAAGGTTTGTTGAATCCGTGGTGCATGTAAAGTGTTCAGAACACGGAATGTCTCGGTGATTGAATCTAGGTAAGTTACATATCTTTTGGGTAGAACTGGCTCCAAGAGCATTTTTCTGCCAAATCTGCCTCATTTTCAAAACTGGCATTAAAACTAACGTGTGAAATCTGAGAAAATCCTTCAGTGTCAGTAAGCCTTCTATGGTGGATGAAAGTGCTCTAATACACTTGCAAACAACTCTGTAGTGAATATTTTTGACATCCAAGATGCATGTAGCGTGTTAGGAACACAGAATTTCGCGGTGAGCGAATCCATGTTAATTACATGTCTATTGGTTAGAACCCGCTCCAAGAGGTTTTGCTGTGAATTCTGCCTCATTTTCGAAACTGGCGTTTAGAAAGCTCTGTGAAATCAGAGAAAAATCTTCTAAGCATCAATATACCTACTACTGTGATGAAAGTCCTGTAATCCACATGCAAACAACACGGTACTTTTTTTTGTCGAATATTTTCTGCATGGAGTGTGTTGGAAACACGTAATTTCACAGCGGGAGAATCTATGTAATTTACATATCTATTGGGTAGAACACGCTCCAACAGTTTTTTCCTTTGAAAACTGCCTGATTTTTGAAACTGCTATTAGGAATAAGCTGCGAACTAAGAGTTAAGTTTTCTAGGTGTAAATATGCCTTGTATGGTGGATGAAAGTTCTGTAATACACGTGTACACAACTCATTAAAAATGTTTGTCAAATCCGTGATGTATGTAGCGTGTTCGGAACATAGACTGTCACGGTGAGGGAAACTATGTAAATTACAATCTATTGGTTAGAACACGCTCCAGGAGAATTTTACTGAAAAATCTGCCTCAGTTTGGAAACTGGTGTTTTGAAAATGCTGCAAAATCTGAGTAAATGATTTAAGGAGACAATATGTCTTCAATCGGTTAGTAAAGATGTTTAATTCACATGCTAAGATCTCAGCAGTGAATATTTGTTGAATCCGTGGTGCATGCACCATTTTCGGAACACGGAATTTTACGGTGACGGTATCCATGAAAATGAAATGTCTATTGGATAGAACATGCACCAAGAGAATTTTTCTGCGAAAAATGCCTGAATTTCATAACCGATGTTACGAAAACCTGCGAAATCTAAGTAAATATTTCTAGTTGTAAATATGCCTTGTATTGTGGTTGAAAAATCGATAATCCACATGCTCACGGTCATTAAATGATGTTTGTCGAAGCCGTGATGAATGTAACGTTTTCAGAACACGGAATGTCTCGGTGAGTGAAACTCTGAAAATAAGAATTCTACTGGATAGAACTCGCTTGAATTGAATGTTTCTGCAAAAATTTCATGATTTTCGAAACTGGATGTTAGGAAAAACCTGCGAAATCAGAATAATTACATCTCGGTGTAAATATGCCTTGTATGGTGGATGAAAGTTCGGTATTCCACATGCTCACACCCATTAAAGAATGTTTGTCGAATTCGTGATGCATGTAACGTGTTCAGAATACGGATTGTCATAGTGAAGGAAACAATGTAAGTTACATGTCTATTGGGTAGAATTCGCTTGAAGACAATTTTTCTGTGAAATGTGCCTCATTTTCAAAACTGCCATTAGGAGAACCCTGTGAAATCTGAGAAAATGCTTCTAAGTGTCAATATGCCTTGAATGGTGAATGAAAGTCCGGTAATCCACATGTTAATAACAGTGTAGTAATTAGTTTTTAAACCGTCATTCATGTAGAGCTTTTGGAAAACAAAATTTCACGGTAATAAGTATATAAATTAAAATTCTATTGAGTAGAATGAGCTAGAAGAGAATTTTTCTGCGATAATTGCATGATTATCGAGTCTGAAGTTTTGAAAATGCTGCAAAATGAGAGTAAATATTTGTAGGTGTAAATGTGCCTTTATGTTGCAAGAAAGTTCGGTAATCCATATTTTCACAACATATTAAAGTATATTTTTCTAATCCATGGTGCATGTAACATGTTCAGAACGTGGAATTTCACGGTGATTGAAACAATTTAAATTACTTCTCTACTAGGTAGAACTCGCTCCGAGAGAGTTTTCTGCGAAAACTTCGTCATTTTTGAAACTGGCGTTTGGAAAACGCTGCAAAATCTGAGAAAATACTTCTAAGAATCAATATTCAATGTATTGTGATGAAAGTTCGGTAATCCACATGCTAACAGATTTGTAGTGAATATTTGTCGAATCCTATATGCACGTAGAATGTTCGGAACACGGAATTTCACGGCCAGCGAATTTATGTAATTTACATTTCTCTTGGTTAGAAAACACTCCAAGAGATTTTTCCTGAGAAATAGTCCTGATTTTTGAAACTGACGTTAGGAAAAGCCTGCGAACTCAGATTACTAGATTCTCGGTGTAAATCTGCCTTGTATGGTGGATGAAAGTTCGGTAATCCGCATGTTAACAACTCTGTAGTGAATATTTGTCGAATCCAAGATACGTGAAGCATGTTCGGAACCCAGGATATCACGGTGAGCGAATCTATGTAAAATACATGTCTCTTGGGTAGAATTCGCTCCAAGAGATTTTTCTGGGAAATCTGCCTCATTTTTCAAACTGGCTTTTGAAAATATCTGCAAGATCAGTGAAAATGTTTCAAAGTGTCAATATGCCTTGTATTGTGATGCAAGATCGTAAAAACACATTCAAACAAATTTGTGGTGAATATTTGTAGAAAGCATTATGCATGTAGCCTGATCGTTTCACGGAAAATGCCGGCAATGGAATCTATGTAAATTACACGCCTATTGGTTAGAATTGGCTCCAAAAATTTTTTCCGGAGAAAACAGCCTTATTTTCGAGACTGGTATTAGGAAAAAGCTGCAAATTCAGAGTTAATGTTTCTAGGTGTATATATGCCATTTATGGTGGATGAAAGTTCTGTAATCTACATGTTCACAACTCATTCGAGAAAGTTTGTTGAAACCTTGATGCATGGAGCGTGTTCGGAAAAAGGAATGTCTCTGTCAGGGAAACTATTTAAATTACATTTCTATAGGGAAGTACTCGCTTCACGAGAATTTTTCTGTGAATCTGACTCCTTTTCAAAACTGGCATTAGGAAAAACTTTCGAAATATGAGAAAATGCTTCAAAGTGTCAACATGGCTATTATGGTGGATGAAAGTTCGGTAATCCTTATGCTAACAACTCTGAAGTGAATATTTGTCCAATCCGTGATGCATGTAGCTTTTTTGGAACACGGAATTTCACGATGACGGGTTCCATGTAAATTGCATGTCTATTGGGTAGAACTCGCTCCAAGAGGATTTTACTGTGGAAACTGCATGATTTTAGAGACTGACATTAGGAGAAAACTACTAAATCAGAATAAAATTTCTATGTATAAATATGCACTGTAAGGTGGATTAAAGTTCGTTAATACACATGTTCACAACTCATTAAAGAAGGTTTGTTGAATCCGTGGTGCATGTAATGTGTTCAGAACACGGAATGTCATGGTGATTGAAACTAGGTAAGTTACATATCTTTTGGGTAGAACTGGCTCCAAGAGCATTTTACTGCCAAATCTGCCTCATTTTCAAAACTGGCATTAAAACTAACGTGTGAAATCTGAGAAAATTCTTCAGTGTCAGTAAGCCTTCTATGGTGGATGAAAGTGCTCTAATACACTTGCAAACAACTCTGTAGTGAATATTTTTGACATCCAAGATGCATGTAGCGTGTTCGGAACATGGAATTTCGCAGTGAGCGAATCCATGTAAATTACATGTCTATTGGTTAGAACCCGCTCCAAGAGGTTTTGCTGTGAATTCTGCCTCATTTTCAAAACTGGCGTTTAGAAAGCTCTGTGAAATCAGAGAAAAATTTTCTAAGCATCAATATACCTACTACTGTGATGAAAGTCCTGTAATCCACATGCAAACAACACGGTAGTGTTTTTTTGTCGAATATTTTATGCATGTAGTGTGTTGGAAACACGTAATTTCACAGCGGGAGAATCTATGTAATTTACATATCTATTGGGTAGAACACGCTCCAGGAGCATTTTACTGAAAAATCTGCCTCAGTTTGGAAACTGGTGTTTTGAAAATGCTGCAAAATCTGAGTAAATGCTTTAAGGTGACAATATGTCTTCAATGGGTTATTAAAGATGTGTAATTCACATGCTAAGATCTCAGTAGTGAATATTTGTTGAATCCGTGGTGCATGCACTGTTTTCGGAACACGGAATTTTACGGTGACGATATCCATGAAAATGAAATGTCAATTGGATAGAACATGCACCAAGAGAATTTTTCTGCGAAAACTGCCTGATTTTCATAACTGACGTTACGAAAACCTGCGAAATCTAAGTAAATATTTCTAGTTGTAAATATGCCTTGTATTGTGGTTGAAAAATCGGTAATCCACATGCTCACGGTCATTAAATAATGTTTGTCGAAGCCGTGATGAATGTAACGTTTTCAGAACACGGAATGTCTCGGTGAGTGAAACTCTGAAAATAAGAATTCTACTGGATAGAACTCGCTTGAATTGAATGTTTCTGCAAAAATTTCATGATTTTCGAAACTGCATGTTAGGAAAAACCTGCAAAATCAGAATAATTACATCTAGGTGTAAATATGCCTTGTATGGTGGATGAAAGTTCGGTAATCCACAAGCTCACACCAATTAAAGAATGTTGAATTCGTGATGCATGTAACGTGTTCGGAATACGGATTGTCATAGTGAAGGAAACAATGTAAGTTACATGTCTATTGGGTAGAATTCGCTTGAAGACAATTTTTCTGGGAAATGTGCCTCATTTTCAAAACTGCCATTAGGAGAACCCTGTGAAATCTGAGTAAATGCTTCTAAGTGTCAATATGACTTGAATGGTGAATGAAAGTCCGGTAATCCACATGTTAATAACAGTGTAGTAATTAGTTTTTAAACCGTCATTCATGTAGAGCTTTTGGAAAATGAAATTTCACGGTAATAACTATATAAATTACAATTCTATTGAGTAGAATGAGCTAGAAGAGAATTTTTCTGCGATAATTGCATGATTATCGAGTCAGAAATTTTGAAAATGCTGCAAAACGAGAGTAAATATTTGTAGGTGTAAATGTGCCTTTATGTTGCAAGAAAGTTCGGTAATCCATATTTTCACAACATATTAAAGTATCTTTTTCTAATCCGTGGTGCATGTACCATGTTCAGAACGTGGAATTTCACGGTGATTGAAACAATTTAAATTACTTCTCTACTGGGTAGAACTCGCTCCGAGAGAGTTTTCTGCGAAAATTTCGTCATTTTTGAAACTGGCGTTTGGAAAACTCTGCAAAATCTGAGAAAATACTTCTAAGAATCAATATTCAATGTATTGTGATGAAAGTTCGGTAATCCACATGCTAACAAATTTGTAGTGAATATTTGTCGAATCCTATATGCACGTAGAATGTTCGGAACACGGAATATCCCGGCCAGCGAATTTATGTAATTTACATTTCTCTTGGTTAGAAAACACTCCAAGAGATTTTTCCTGAGAAATAGTCCTGATTTTTGAAACTGACGTTAGGAAAAGCCTGCGAACTCAGATTACTACATTCTCAGTGTAAATCTGCCTTGTATGGTGGATGCAAGTTCGGTAATCCGCATGCTAACAACTCTGTAGTTAATATTTGTCGAATCCAAGATACTTGAAGCATGTTCGGAACACAGGATATCACGGTGAGCGAATCTATGTAAAATACATGTCTCTTGGGTAGAATTCGCTCCAAGAGATTTTTCTGGGAAATCTGCCTCATTTTTCAAACTGGCTTTTGAAACTATCTGCAAAATCAGTGAAAATGCTTCAAAGTGTCAATATGCCTTGTATGGGGATGCAAGATCGTAAAAACACATTCAAACAAATTTGTGGTGAATATTTGTAGAAAGCAATATGCATGTAGCCTGATCGTTTCAAGGAAAATGCCGGCAATGGAATCTATGTAAATTACACGCCTATTGGTTAGAATTGGCTCCAAAAATTTTTTCCGGAGAAAACAGCCTTATTTTCGAGACTGGTATTAGGAAAAAGCTGCAAATTCAGAGTTAATGTTTCTAGGTGTATATATGCCATTTATGGTGGATGAAAGTTCTGTAATCTACATGTTCACAACTCATTCGAAAAAGTTTGTTGAAACCTTGATGCGTGGAGCGTGTTCGGAAAAAGGAATGTCAATGTGAGGGAAAATATGTAAATTACATTTCTATTGGGAAGTACTCGCTCCACGAGAATTTTTCTGTGAATCTGACTCCTTTTCAAAACTGGCATTAGGAAAAACTTTCGAAATATGAGAAAATGCTTCAAAGTGTCAACATGGCTATTATGGTGGATGAAAGTTCGGTAATCCTTATGCTAACAACTCTGAAGTGAATATTTGTCCAATCCGTGATGCATGTAGCTTTTTCGGAACACGGAAATTCACGATGACGGGTTCCATGTAAATTGCATGTCTATTGGGTAGAACTCGCTCCAAGAGGATTTTACTGTGGAAACTGCATGATTTTAGAGACTGACATTAGGAGAAAACTACTAAATCAGAATAAAATTTCTATGTATAAATATGCACTGTAAGGTGGATTAAAGTTCGTTAATACACATGTTCACAACTCATTAAAGAAGGTTTGTTGAATCCGTGGTGCATGTAATGTGTTCAGAACACGGAATGTCATGGTGATTGAAACTAGGTAAGTTACATATCTTTTGGGTAGAACTGGCTCCAAGAGCATTTTACTGCCAAATCTGCCTCATTTTCAAAACTGGCATTAAAACTAACGTGTGAAATCTGAGAAATTCTTCAGTGTCAGTAAGCCTTCTATGGTGGATGAAAGTGCTCTAATACACTTGCAAACAACTCTGTAGTGAATATTTTTGACATCCAAGATGCATGTAGCGTGTTCGGAACACGGAATTTCGCGGTGAGCGAATCCATGTAAATTACATGTCTATTGGTTAGAACCCGCTCCAAGAGGTTTTGCTGTGAATTCTGCCTCATTTTCAAAACTGGCGTTTAGAAAGCTCTGTGAAATCAGAGAAAAATCTTCTAAGCATCAATATACCTACTACTGTGATGAAAGTCCTGTAATCCACATGCAAACAACACGGTAGTGTTTTTTTGTCGAATATTTTATGCATGTAGTGTGTTGGAAACACGTAATTTCACAGCAGGAGAATCTATGTAATTTACATATCTATTGGGTAGAACACGCTCCAGGAGCATTTTACTGAAAAATCTGCCTCAGTTTGGAAACTGGTGTTTTGAAAATGCTGCAAAATCTGAGTAAATGCTTTAAGGTGACAATATGTCTTCAATGGGTTATTAAAGATGTGTAATTCACATGCTAAGATCTCAGTAGTGAATATTTGTTGAATCCGTGGTGCATGCACTGTTTTCGGAACACGGAATTTTACGGTGACGATATCCATGAAAATGAAATGTCAATTGGATAGAACATGCACCAAGAGAATTTTTCTGCGAAAACTGCCTGATTTTCATAACTGACGTTACGAAAACCTGCGAAATCTAAGTAAATATTTCTAGTTGTAAATATGCCTTGTATTGTGGTTGAAAAATCGGTAATCCACATGCTCACGGTCATTAAATAATGTTTGTCGAAGCCGTGATGAATGTAACGTTTTCAGAACACGGAATGTCTCGGTGAGTGAAACTCTGAAAATAAGAATTCTACTGGATAGAACTCGCTTGAATTGAATGTTTCTGCAAAAATTTCATGATTTTCGAAACTGCATGTTAGGAAAAACCTGCAAAATCAGAATAATTACATCTAGGTGTAAATATGCCTTGTATGGTGGATGAAAGTTCGGTAATCCACAAGCTCACACCAATTAAAGAATGTTGAATTCGTGATGCATGTAACGTGTTCGGAATACGGATTGTCATAGTGAAGGAAACAATGTAAGTTACATGTCTATTGGGTAGAATTCGCTTGAAGACAATTTTTCTGGGAAATGTGCCTCATTTTCAAAACTGCCATTAGGAGAACCCTGTGAAATCTGAGTAAATGCTTCTAAGTGTCAATATGACTTGAATGGTGAATGAAAGTCCGGTAATCCACATGTTAATAACAGTGTAGTAATTAGTTTTTAAACCGTCATTCATGTAGAGCTTTTGGAAAATGAAATTTCACGGTAATAACTATATAAATTACAATTCTATTGAGTAGAATGAGCTAGAAGAGAATTTTTCTGCGATAATTGCATGATTATCGAGTCAGAAATTTTGAAAATGCTGCAAAACGAGAGTAAATATTTGTAGGTGTAAATGTGCCTTTATGTTGCAAGAAAGTTCGGTAATCCATATTTTCACAACATATTAAAGTATCTTTTTCTAATCCGTGGTGCATGTACCATGTTCAGAACGTGGAATTTCACGGTGATTGAAACAATTTAAATTACTTCTCTACTGGGTAGAACTCGCTCCGAGAGAGTTTTCTGCGAAAATTTCGTCATTTTTGAAACTGGCGTTTGGAAAACTCTGCAAAATCTGAGAAAATACTTCTAAGAATCAATATTCAATGTATTGTGATGAAAGTTCGGTAATCCACATGCTAACAAATTTGTAGTGAATATTTGTCGAATCCTATATGCACGTAGAATGTTCGGAACACGGAATATCCCGGCCAGCGAATTTATGTAATTTACATTTCTCTTGGTTAGAAAACACTCCAAGAGATTTTTCCTGAGAAATAGTCCTGATTTTTGAAACTGACGTTAGGAAAAGCCTGCGAACTCAGATTACTACATTCTCGGTGTAAATCTGCCTTGTATGGTGGATGCAAGTTCGGTAATCCGCATGCTAACAACTCTGTAGTTAATATTTGTCGAATCCAAGATACTTGAAGCATGTTCGGAACACAGGATATCACGGTGAGCGAATCTATGTAAAATACATGTCTCTTGGGTAGAATTCGCTCCAAGAGATTTTTCTGGGAAATCTGCCTCATTTTTGAAACTGGCTTTTGAAACTATCTGCAAAATCAGTGAAAATGCTTCAAAGTGTCAATATGCCTTGTATGGGGATGCAAGATCGTAAAAACACATTCAAACAAATTTGTGGTGAATATTTGTAGAAAGCAATATGCATGTAGCCTGATCGTTTCAAGGAAAATGCCGGCAATGGAATCTATGTAAATTACACGCCTATTGGTTAGAATTGGCTCCAAAAATTTTTTCCGGAGAAAACAGCCTTATTTTCGAGACTGGTATTAGGAAAAAGCTGCAAATTCAGAGTTAATGTTTCTAGGTGTATATATGCCATTTATGGTGGATGAAAGTTCTGTAATCTACATGTTCACAACTCATTCGAAAAAGTTTGTTTAAACCTTGATGCGTGGAGCGTGTTCGGAAAAAGGAATGTCACTGTGAGGGAAACTATGTAAATTACAATTCTATAGGGAAGTACTCGCTCCGCCAGAATTTTTCTGTGAATCTGCCTCCTTTAAAAAACTGGCATTAGGAAAAATTTTCGAAATATGAGAAAATGCTTCAAAGTGTCAACATGGCTTTTATGGTGCATGATAGTTCGGTAATCCTTATGCTAACAACTCTGTAGTGAATATTTTTCGAATCCGTGATGCATGTAGCTTTTTCGGAACACGGAATTTCACGATGATGTTTTCTATGTAAGTTGCATGTCTATTGGGTAGAATTCGCTCCAAGAGGATTTTACTGTGGAAACTGCATGATTATAGAGACTGACATTAGGAGAATACTACTAAATCAGAATAAAATTTCTATGTATAAATATGCACTGTAAGGTGGATTAAAGTTCGTTAATACACATGTTCACAACTCATTAAAGAAGGTTTGTTGAATCCGTGGTGCATGTAAAGTGTTCAGAACACGGAATGTCATGGTGATTGAAACTAGGTAAGTTACATATCTTTTGGGTAGAACTGGCTCCAAGAGCATTTTTCTGCCAAATCTGCCTCATTTTCAAAACTGGCATTAAAACTAACCTGTGAAATCTGAGAAAATTCTTCAAAGTGTCAGTAAGCCTTCTATGGTGGATGAAAGTGCTGTAATCCACTTGCTAACAGCTCTGTAGTGAATATTTTTGACATCCAAGATGCACGTAGCGTGTTCGGAACATGGAATTTCACGGTGAGCGAATCCATGTAAATTACATGTCTATGGGTTAGAACCCGCTCCAAGAGTTTTTTGCCGTGAAATCTGCCTCATTTTCGAAACTGGCATTTCGAAAGCTCTGTGAAATCAGAGAAAAAGCTTCTAAGCATCAATAAGCCTACTAGTGTGATGAAAGTCCTGTAATCCACATGCAAACAACACGGTAGTGTATTTTTTTGAATATTTTCTGCATGTAGTGTGTTGGAAACACGTAATTTCACAGCGGGAGAATCTATGTAATTTACATATCTATTGGGTAGAACACGCTCCAACAGTTTTTTCCTTTGAAACCTGCCTGATTTTTGAAACTGCTCTTAGGAAAAAGCTGCGAACTCAGAGTTAAGGTTTCTAGGTGTAAATATGCCTTGTATGGTGGATGAAAGTTCTGTAATACACATGTACACAACTCATTAAAAATGTTTGTCAAATCCGTGATGTATGTAGCGTGTTCGGAACACGGACTGTCACGGTGAGGGAAACTATGTAAATTACATATCTATTGTTTAGAACACGCTCCAGGAGCACTTTACTGAAAAATCTGCCTCAGTTTGGAAACTGGTGTTTTGAAAATGCTGCAAAATCTGAGTAAATGATTTAAGGTGACAATATGTCTTCAATCGGTTATTAAAGATGTTTAATTCACATGCTAAGATCTCAGCAGTGAATATTTGTTGAATCCGTGGTGCATGCACCATTTTCGGAACACGGAATTTTACGGTGACGGTATCCATGAAAATGAAATGTCTATTGGATAGAACATGCACCAAGAGAATTTTTCTGCGATAAATGCCTGAATTTCATAACCGACGTTACGAAAACCTGCGAAATCTAAGTAAATATTTCTAGTTGTAAATATGCCTTGTATTGTGGTTGAAAAATCGGTAATCCACATGCTCACGGTCATTAAATAATGTTTGTCGAAGCCGTGATGAATGTAACTTTTTCAGAACACGGAATGTCTCGGTGAGTGAAACTCTGAAAATAAGAATTCTACTGGATAGAACTCGCTTGAATTGAATGTTTCTGCAAAAATTTCATGATTTTCGAAACTGGATGTTAGGAAAAAACTGCGAAATCAGAATAACTACTTCTAGGTGTAAATATGCCTTGTATGGTGGATGAAAGTTCGGTAATCCACATGCTCACACCCATTAAAGAATGTTTGTCGAATTCGTGATGCATGTAACGTGTTCGGAATACGGATTGTCATAGTGAAGGAAACAATGTAAGTTACATATCTATTGGGTAGAATACGCTTGAAGACAATTTTTCTGGGAAATGTGCCTCATTTTCAAAACTGCCATTAGGAGAACCCTGTGAAATCTGAGAAAATGCTTCTAAGTGTCAATATGCCTTGAATGGTGAATGAAAGTCCGGTAATTCACATGTTAATAACAGTGTAGTAATTAGTTTTTAAACCGTCATTCATGTAGAGCTTTTGGAAAACAAAATTTCACGGTAATAACTATATAAATTACAATTCTATTGAGTAGAATGATCTAGAAGAGAATTTTTCTGCGATAATTGCATGATTATCGAGTCTGAAGTTTTGAAAAAGCTGCAAAACGAGAGTAAATATTTGTAGGTGTAAATGTGCCTTTATGTTGCAAGAAAGTTCGGTAATCCATATTTTCACAACATATTAAAGTATCTATTTCTAAACCTTTCTGCATGTACCATGTTCAGAACGTGGAATTTCACGGTGATTGAAACAATTTAAATTATTTCTCTACTGGGTAGAACTCGCTCCGAGAGAGTTTTCTGCGAAAACTTCGTCATTTTTGAAACTGGCGTTTGGAAAACGCTGCAAAATCTGAGAAAATACTTCTAAGAATCAATATTCAATGTATTGTGATGAAAGTTCGGTAATCCACATGCTAACAAATTTGTAGTGAATATTTGTCGAATCTTATAAGCACGTAGAATGTTCGGAACACGGAATTTCACGGCCAGCGAATTTATGTAATTTACATTTCTTTTGGTTAGAAAACACTCCAAGAGATTTTTCCTGAGAAATAGTCCTGATTTTTGAAACTGACGTTAGGAAATGCCTGCGAACTCAGATTACTAGATTCTCGGTGTAAATCTGCCTTGTATGGTGGATTAAAGTTCGGTAATCCGCATGCTAACAACTCTGAAGTGAATATTTGTCGAATCCAAGATACGTGAAGCATGTTCGGAACACAGGATATCACGGTGAGCGAATCTATGTAAAATATATGTCTCTTGGGTAGAATTCGCTCCAAGAGATTTTTCTGGGAAATCTGCCTCATTTTTCAAACTGGTTTTGAAAATATCTGCAAAATCAGTGAAAATGCTTCAAAGTGTCAATATGCCTTGTATTGTGATGCAAGATCTTAAAAACACATTCAAACAAATTTGTGGTGAATATTTGTAGAAAGCATTATGCATGTAGCCTGATCGTTTCACGGAAAATGCCGGCAATGGAATCTATGTAAATTACACGCCTATTGTTTAGAATTCGCTCGAAAAATTTTTTCCGGAGAAAACAGCCTTATTTTCGAGACTGGTATTAGGAAAAAGCTTCAAATTCAGAGTTAATGTTTCTAGGTGTATATATGCCATTTATGGTGGATGAAAGTTCTGTAATCTACATGTTCACAACTCATTCGAGAAAGTTTGTTGAAACCTTGATTCATGGAGCGTGTTCGGAAAAAGGAAGGTCACTGTGAGGGAAACTATGTAAATTACATTTCTATAGGGAAGTACTCGCTTCACGAGAATTTTTCTGTGAATCTGACTCCTTTTCAAAACTGGCATTAGGAAAAACTTTCGAAATATGAGAAAATGCTTCAAAGTGTCAACATGGCTATTATGGTGGATGAAAGTTCGGTAATCCTTATGCTAACAACTCTGAAGTGAATATTTGTCCAATCCGTGATGCATGTAGCTTTTTCGGAACACGGAATTTCACGATGACGGGTTCTATGTAAATTGCATGTCTATTGGGTAGAACTCGCTCCAAGAGGATTTTACTGTGGAAACTGCATGATTTTAGAGACTGACATTAGGAGAAAACTACTAAATCAGAATAAAATTTCTATGTATAAATATGCACTGTAAGGTGGATTAAAGTTCGTTCATACACATGTTCACAACTCATTAAAGAAGGTTTGTTGAATCCGTGGTGCATGTAAAGTGTTCAGAACACGGAATGTCACGGTGATTGAATCTAGGTAAGTTACATATCTTTTGGGTAGAACTGGCTCCAAGAGCATTTTTCTGCCAAATCTGCCTCATTTTCAAAACTGGCATTAAAACTAACGTGTGAAATCTGAGAAAATTCTTCAGTGTCAGTAAGCCTTCTATGGTGGATGAAAGTGCTCTAATACACTTGCAAACAACTCTGTAGTGAATATTTTTGACATCCAAGATGCATGTAGCGTGTTCGGAACACAGAATTTCGCGGTGAGCGAATCCATGTTAATTACATGTCTATTGGTTAGAACCCGCTCCAAGAGGTTTTGCTGTGAATTCTGCCTCATTTTCGAAACTGGCGTTTAGAAAGCTCTGTGAAATCAGAGAAAAATCTTCTAAGCATCAATATACCTACTACTGTGATGAAAGTCCTGTAATCCACATGCAAACAACACGGTACTTTTTTTTGTCGAATATTTTCTGCATGTATTGTGTTGGAAACACGTAATTTCACAGCGGGAGAATCTATGTAATTTACTTATCTTTTGATTAGAACACGCTCCAGGAACATTTTACTGAAAAATCTGCCTCAGTTTGGAAACTGGTGTTTTGAAAATGCTGCAAAATCTGAGTAAATGCTTTAAGGTGGCAATATGTCTTCAATGGGTTATTAAAGATGTGTAATTCACATGCTAAGATCTCAGTAGTGAATATTTGTTGAATCCGTGGTGCATGCACTGTATTCGGAACACGGAATTTTACGGTGACGGTATCCATGAAAATGAAATGTCTATTGGATAGAACATGCACCAAGAGAATTTTTCTGCGAAAACTGCCTGATTTTCATAACTGACGTTACGAAAACCTGCGAAATCTAAGTAAATATTTCTAGTTGTAAATATGCCTTGTATTGTGGTTGAAAAATCGGTAATCCACATGCTCACGTTCATTAAATATTGTTTGTCGAAGCCGTGATGAATGTAACGTTTTCAGAACACGGAATGTCTCGGTGAGTGAAACTCTGAAAATAAGAATTCTACTGGATAGAACTCGCTTGAATTGAATGTTTCTGCAAAAATTTCATGATTTTCGAAACTGGATGTTAGGAAAACCCTGCGAAATCAGAATAATTACTTCTAGGTGTAAATATGCCTTGTATGGTGGATGAAAGTTCGGTAATCCACAAGCTCACACCCATTAAAGAATGTTTGTCGAATTCGTGATGCATGTAACGTGTTCGGAATACGGAATGTCATAGTGAAGGAAACAATGTAAGTTACATGTCTATTGGGTAGAATTCGCTTGAAGAGAATTTTTCTGAGATATGTGCCTCATTTTCAAAACTGTCATTAGGAGAACCCTGTGAAATCTGAGAAAATGCTTCTAAGTGTCAATATGCCTTGAATGGTGAATGAAAGTCCGGTAATCCACATGTTAATAACAGTGTAGTAATTAGTTTTTAAACCGTCATTCATGTAGTGCTTTTGGAAAACGTAATTTCACGGTAATGAAACTATGTAAATTACAATTCTATTGAGTAGAATGAGCTAGAAGAGAATTTTTCTGTGATAATTGCATGATTATCGAGTCTGAAGTTTGGAAAAAGCTGCAAAATGAGAGTAAATATATGTAGGTGTAAATGTGCCTTTATGTTGTAAGAAAGTTTGGTAATCCATATTTTCACAACATATTAAAATATCTTTTTCTAATCCGTGGTGCATATACAATGTTCAGAACGTGGAATTTCACGGTGATTGAAACAATTTAAATTACTTCTCTACTGGGTAGAACTCGCTCCGAGAGAGTTTTCTGCGAAAACTTCGTCATTTTTGAAACTGGCGTTTGGAAAACGCTGCAAAATCTGAGAAAATACTTCTAAGAATCAATATTCAATGTATTGTGATGAAAGTTCGGTAATCCACATGCTAACAAATTTGTAGTGAATATTTGTCGAATCCTATATGCACGTAGAATGTTCGGAACACGGAATTTCACGGCCAGCGAATTTATGTAATTTACATTTCTTTTGGTTAGAAAACACTCCAAGAGATTTTTCCTGAGAAATAGTCCTGATTTTTGAAACTGAAGTTAGGAAAAGCCTGCGAACTCAGATTACTAGATTCTCGGTGTAAATCTGCCTTGTATGGTGGATTAAAGTTCGGTAATCCGCATGCTAACAACTCTGTAGTGAATATTTGTCGAATCCAAGATACGTGAAGCATGTTCGGAACACAGGATATCACGGTGAGCGAATCTATGTAAAATACATGTCTCTTGGGTAGAATTCGCTCCAAGAGATTTTTCTGGGAAATCTGCCTCATTTTTCAAACTGGCTTTTGAAAATATCTGCAAAATCAGTGAAAATGCTTCAAAGTGTCAATATGCCTTGTATTGTGATGCAAGATCGTAAAAACACATTCAAACAAATTTGTGGTGAATATTTGTAGAAAGCATTATGCATGTAGCCTGATCGTTTCATGGAAAATGCCGGCAATGGAATCTATGTAAATTACACGCCTATTGGTTAGAATTCGCTCCAAAAATTTTTTCCGGAGAAAACAGCCTTATTTTCGAGACTGGTATTAGGAAAAATCTGCAAATTCAGAGTTAATGTTTCTAGGTGTATATATGCCATTTATGGTGGATGAAAGTTCTGTAATCTACATGTTCACAACTCATTCGAGAAAGTTTGTTGAAACCTTGATGCATGGAGCGTGTTTGGAAAAAGGAATGTCACTGTGAGGGAAACTATTTGAATTACATTTCTATATGGAAGTACTCACTTCACGAGAATTTTTCTGTGAATCTGACTCCTTTTCAAAACTGGCATTAGGAAAAACTTTCGAAATATGAGAAAATGCTTCAAAGTGTCAACATGGCTATTATGGTGGATGAAAGTTCGTTAATCCTTATGCTAACAACTCTGAAGTGAATATTTGTCCAATCCGTGATGCATGTAGCTTTTTCGGAACACGGAATTTCACGATGATGGGTTCTATGTAAATTGCATGTCTATTGGGTAGAATTCGCTCCAAGAGGATTTTACTGTGGAAACTGCATGATTTTAGAGACTGACATTAGGAGAAAACTACTAAATCAGAATAAAATTTCTATGTATAAATATGCACTGTAAGGTGGATTAAAGTTCGTTAATACACATGTTCACAACTCATTAAAGAAGGTTTGTTGAATCCGTGATGCATGTAATGTGTTCAGAACACGGAATGTCATGGTGATTGAAACTAGGTAAGTTACATATCTTTTGGGTAGAACTGGCTCCAAGAGCATTTTTCTGCCAAATCTGCCTCATTTTCAAAACTGGCATGAAAACTAACCTGTGAAATCTGAGAAAATTCTTCAAAGTGTCAGTAAGCCTTCTATGGTGGATGAAAGTGCTGTAATCCACTTGCTAACAGCTCTGTAGTGAATATTTTTGACATCCAAGATGCACGTAGCGTGTTCGGAACATGGAATTTCACGGTGAGCGAATCCATGTAAATTACATGTCTATGGGTTAGAACCCGCTCCAAGAGGTTTTTGCCGTGAAATCTGCCTCATTTTCGAAACTGGCGTTTCGAAAGCTCTGTGAAATCAGAGAAAAAGCTTCTAAGCATCAATAAGCCTACTACTGTGATGAAAGTCCTGTAATCCACATGCAAACAACACGGTAGTGTATTTTTGTAGAATATTTTCTGCATGGAGTGTGTTGGAAACACGTAATTTCACAGCGGGAGAATCTATGTAATTTACATATCTATTGGGTAGAACACGCTCCAACAGTTTTTTCCTTTGAAAACTGCCTGATTTTTGAAACTGCTATTAGGAATAAGCTGCGAACTAAGAGTTAAGTTTTCTAGGTGTAAATATGCCTTGTATGGTGGATGAAAGTTCTGTAATACACGTGTACACAACTCATTAAAAATGTTTGTCAAATCCGTGATGTATGTAGCGTGTTCGGAACATAGACTGTCACGGTGAGGGAAACTATGTAAATTACATATCTATTGGTTAGAACACGCTCCAGGAGAATTTTACTGAAAAATCTGCCTCAGTTTGGAAACTGGTGTTTTGAAAATGCTGCAAAATCTGAGTAAATGATTTAAGGAGACAATATGTCTTCAATCGGTTAGTAAAGATGTTTAATTCACATGCTAAGATCTCAGCAGTGAATATTTGTTGAATCCGTGGTGCATGCACCATTTTCGGAACACGGAATTTTACGGTGACGGTATCCATGAAAATGAAATGTCTATTGGATAGAACATGCACCAAGAGAATTTTTCTGCGAAAAATGCCTGAATTTCATAACCGATGTTACGAAAACCTGCGAAATCTAAGTAAATATTTCTAGTTGTAAATATGCCTTGTATTGTGGTTGAAAAATCGATAATCCACATGCTCACGTTCATTAAATGATGTTTGTCGAAGCCGTGATGAATGTAACGTTTTCAGAACACGGAATATCTCGGTGAGTGAAACTCTGAAAATAAGAATTCTACTGGATAGAACTCGCTTGAATTGAATGTTTCTGCAAAAATTTCATGATTTTCGAAACTGGATGTTAGGAAAAACCTGCGAAATCAGAATAATTACATCTCGGTGTAAATATGCCTTGTATGGTGGATGAAAGTTCGGTATTCCACATGCTCACACCCATTAAAGAATGTTTGTCGAATTCGTGATGCATGTAACGTGTTCAGAATACGGATTGTCATAGTGAAGGAAACAATGTAAGTTACATGTCTATTGGGTAGAATTCGCTTGAAGACAATTTTTCTGTGAAATGTGCCTCATTTTCAAAACTGCCATTAGGAGAACCCTGTGAAATCTGAGAAAATGCTTCTAAGTGTCAATATGCCTTGAATGGTGAATGAAAGTCCGGTAATCCACATGTTAATAACAGTGTAGTAATTAGTTTTTAAACCGTCATTCATGTAGAGCTTTTGGAAAACAAAATTTCACGGTAATAAGTATATAAATTAAAATTCTATTGAGTAGAATGAGCTAGAAGAGAATTTTTCTGCGATAATTGCATGATTATCGAGTCTGAAGTTTTGAAAAAGCTGCAAAATGAGAGTAAATATTTGTAGGTGTAAATGTGCCTTTATGTTGCAAGAAAGTTCGGTAATCCATATTTTCACAACATATTAAAGTATATTTTTCTAATCCATGGTGCATGTACCATGTTCAGAACGTGGAATTTCATGGTGATTGAAACAATTTAAATTACTTCTCTACTAGGTAGAACTCGCTCCGAGAGAGTTTTCAGCGAAAACTTCGTCATTTTTGAAACTGGCGTTTGGAAAACGCTGCAAAATCTGAGAAAATACTTCTAAGAATCAATATTCAATGTATTGTGATGAAAGTTCGGTAATCCACATGCTAACAGATTTGTAGTGAATATTTGTCGAATCCTATATGCACGTAGAATGTTCGGAACACGGAATTTCACGGCCAGCGAATTTATGTAATTTACATTTCTCTTGGTTAGAAAACACTCCAAGAGATTTTTCCTGAGAAATAGTCCTGATTTTTGAAACTGACGTTAGGAAAAGCCTGCGAACTCAGATTACTAGATTCTCGGTGTAAATCTGCCTTGTATGGTGGATGAAAGTTCGGTAATCCGCATGTTAACAACTCTGTAGTGAATATTTGTCGAATCCAAGATACTTGAAGCATGTTCGGAACCCAGGATATCACGGTGAGCGAATCTATGTAAAATACATGTCTCTTGGGTAGAATTCGCTCCAAGAGATTTTTCTGGGAAATCTGCCTCATTTTTCAAACTGGCTTTTGAAAATATCTGCAAGATCAGTGAAAATGCTTCAAAGTGTCAATATGCCTTGTATTGTGATGCAAGATCGTAAAAACACATTCAAACAAATTTGTGGTGAATATTTGTAGAAAGCATTATGCATGTAGCCTGATCGTTTCACGGAAAATGCCGGCAATGGAATCTATGTAAATTAAACGCCTATTGGTTAGAATTGGCTCCAAAAATTTTTTCCGGAGAAAACAGCCTTATTTTCGAGACTGGTATTAGGAAAAAGCTGCAAATTCAGAGTTAATGTTTCTAGGTGTATATATGCCATTTATGGTGGATGAAAGTTCTGTAATCTACATGTTCACAACTCATTCGAGAAAGTTTGTTGAAACCTTGATGCATGGAGCGTGTTCGGAAAAAGGAATGTCACTGTCAGGGAAACTATTTAAATTACATTTCTATAGGGAAGTACTCGCTTCACGAGAATTTTTCTGTGAATCTGACTCCTTTTCAAAACTGGCATTAGGAAAAACTTTCGAAATATGAGAAAATGCTTCAAAGTGTCAACATGGCTATTATGGTGGATGAAAGTTCGGTAATCCTTATGCTAACAACTCTGAAGTGAATATTTGTCCAATCCGTGATGCATGTAGCTTTTTCGGAACACGGAATTTCACGATGACGGGTTCTATGTAAATTGCATGTCTATTGGGTAGAACTCGCTCCAAGAGGATTTTACTGTGGAAACTGCATGATTTTAGAGACTGACATTAGGAGAAAACTACTAAATCAGAATAAAATTTCTATGTATAAATATGCACTGTAAGGTGGATTAAAGTTCGTTAATACACATGTTCACAACTCATTAAAGAAGGTTTGTTGAATCCGTGGTGCATGTAATGTGTTCAGAACACGGAATGTCATGGTGATTGAAACTAGGTAAGTTACAAATCTTTTGGGTAGAACTGGCTCCAAGAGCATTTTACTGCCAAATCTGCCTCATTTTCAAAACTGGCATTAAAACTAACGTGTGAAATCTGAGAAAATTCTTCAGTGTCAGTAAGCCTTCTATGGTGGATGAAAGTGCTCTAATACACTTGCAAACAACTCTGTAGTGAATATTTTTGACATCCAAGATGCATGTAGCGTGTTCGGAACACGGAATTTCGCAGTGAGCGAATCCATGTAAATTACATGTCTATTGGTTAGAACCCGCTCCAAGAGGTTTTGCTGTGAATTCTGCCTCATTTTCAAAACTGGCGTTTAGAAAGCTCTGTGAAATCAGAGAAAAATTTTCTAAGCATCAATATACCTACTACTGTGATGAAAGTCCTGTAATCCACATGCAAACAACACGGTAGTGTTTTTTTGTCGAATATTTTATGCATGTAGTGTGTTGGAAACACGTAATTTCACAGCGGGAGAATCTATGTAATTTACATATCTATTGGGTAGAACACGCTCCAGGAGCATTTTACTGAAAAATCTGCCTCAGTTTGGAAACTGGTGTTTTGAAAATGCTGCAAAATCTGAGTAAATGCTTTAAGGTGACAATATGTCTTCAATGGGTTATTAAAGATGTGTAATTCACATGCTAAGATCTCAGTAGTGAATATTTGTTGAATCCGTGGTGCATGCACTGTTTTCGGAACACGGAATTTTACGGTGACGATATCCATGAAAATGAAATGTCAATTGGATAGAACATGCACCAAGAGAATTTTTCTGCGAAAACTGCCTGATTTTCATAACTGACGTTACGAAAACCTGCGAAATCTAAGTAAATATTTCTAGTTGTAAATATGCCTTGTATTGTGGTTGAAAAATCGGTAATCCACATGCTCACGGTCATTAAATAATGTTTGTCGAAGCCGTGATGAATGTAACGTTTTCAGAACACGGAATGTCTCGGTGAGTGAAACTCTGAAAATAAGAATTCTACTGGATAGAACTCGCTTGAATTGAATGTTTCTGCAAAAATTTCATGATTTTCGAAACTGCATGTTAGGAAAAACCTGCAAAATCAGAATAATTACATCTAGGTGTAAATATGCCTTGTATGGTGGATGAAAGTTCGGTAATCCACAAGCTCACACCAATTAAAGAATGTTGAATTCGTGATGCATGTAACGTGTTCGGAATACGGATTGTCATAGTGAAGGAAACAATGTAAGTTACATGTCTATTGGGTAGAATTCGCTTGAAGACAATTTTTCTGGGAAATGTGCCTCATTTTCAAAACTGCCATTAGGAGAACCCTGTGAAATCTGAGTAAATGCTTCTAAGTGTCAATATGACTTGAATGGTGAATGAAAGTCCGGTAATCCACATGTTAATAACAGTGTAGTAATTAGTTTTTAAACCGTCATTCATGTAGAGCTTTTGGAAAATGAAATTTCACGGTAATAACTATATAAATTACAATTCTATTGAGTAGAATGAGCTAGAAGAGAATTTTTCTGCGATAATTGCATGATTATCGAGTCAGAAATTTTGAAAATGCTGCAAAACGAGAGTAAATATTTGTAGGTGTAAATGTGCCTTTATGTTGCAAGAAAGTTCGGTAATCCATATTTTCACAACATATTAAAGTATCTTTTTCTAATCCGTGGTGCATGTACCATGTTCAGAACGTGGAATTTCACGGTGATTGAAACAATTTAAATTACTTCTCTACTGGGTAGAACTCGCTCCGAGAGAGTTTTCTGCGAAAATTTCGTCATTTTTGAAACTGGCGTTTGGAAAACTCTGCAAAATCTGAGAAAATACTTCTAAGAATCAATATTCAATGTATTGTGATGAAAGTTCGGTAATCCACATGCTAACAAATTTGTAGTGAATATTTGTCGAATCCTATATGCACGTAGAATGTTCGGAACACGGAATATCCCGGCCAGCGAATTTATGTAATTTACATTTCTCTTGGTTAGAAAACACTCCAAGAGATTTTTCCTGAGAAATAGTCCTGATTTTTGAAACTGACGTTAGGAAAAGCCTGCGAACTCAGATTACTACATTCTCAGTGTAAATCTGCCTTGTATGGTGGATGCAAGTTCGGTAATCCGCATGCTAACAACTCTGTAGTTAATATTTGTCGAATCCAAGATACTTGAAGCATGTTCGGAACACAGGATATCACGGTGAGCGAATCTATGTAAAATACATGTCTCTTGGGTAGAATTCGCTCCAAGAGATTTTTCTGGGAAATCTGCCTCATTTTTCAAACTGGCTTTTGAAACTATCTGCAAAATCAGTGAAAATGCTTCAAAGTGTCAATATGCCTTGTATGGGGATGCAAGATCGTAAAAACACATTCAAACAAATTTGTGGTGAATATTTGTAGAAAGCAATATGCATGTAGCCTGATCGTTTCAAGGAAAATGCCGGCAATGGAATCTATGTAAATTACACGCCTATTGGTTAGAATTGGCTCCAAAAATTTTTTCCGGAGAAAACAGCCTTATTTTCGAGACTGGTATTAGGAAAAAGCTGCAAATTCAGAGTTAATGTTTCTAGGTGTATATATGCCATTTATGGTGGATGAAAGTTCTGTAATCTACATGTTCACAACTCATTCGAAAAAGTTTGTTGAAACCTTGATGCGTGGAGCGTGTTCGGAAAAAGGAATGTCACTGTGAGGGAAAATATGTAAATTACATTTCTATTGGGAAGTACTCGCTCCACGAGAATTTTTCTGTGAATCTGACTCCTTTTCAAAACTGGCATTAGGAAAAACTTTCGAAATATGAGAAAATGCTTCAAAGTGTCAACATGGCTATTATGGTGGATGAAAGTTCGGTAATCCTTATGCTAACAACTCTGAAGTGAATATTTGTCCAATCCGTGATGCATGTAGCTTTTTCGGAACACGGAATTTCACGATGACGGGTTCTATGTAAATTGCATGTCTATTGGGTAGAACTCGCTCCAAGAGGATTTTACTGTGGAAACTGCATGATTTTAGAGACTGACATTAGGAGAAAACTACTAAATCAGAATAAAATTTCTATGTATAAATATGCACTGTAAGGTGGATTAAAGTTCGTTAATACACATGTTCACAACTCATTAAAGAAGGTTTGTTGAATCCGTGGTGCATGTAATGTGTTCAGAACACGGAATGTCATGGTGATTGAAACTAGGTAAGTTACATATCTTTTGGGTAGAACTGGCTCCAAGAGCATTTTACTGCCAAATCTGCCTCATTTTCAAAACTGGCATTAAAACTAACGTGTGAAATCTGAGAAATTCTTCAGTGTCAGTAAGCCTTCTATGGTGGATGAAAGTGCTCTAATACACTTGCAAACAACTCTGTAGTGAATATTTTTGACATCCAAGATGCATGTAGCGTGTTCGGAACACGGAATTTCGCGGTGAGCGAATCCATGTAAATTACATGTCTATTGGTTAGAACCCGCTCCAAGAGGTTTTGCTGTGAATTCTGCCTCATTTTCAAAACTGGCGTTTAGAAAGCTCTGTGAAATCAGAGAAAAATCTTCTAAGCATCAATATACCTACTACTGTGATGAAAGTCCTGTAATCCACATGCAAACAACACGGTAGTGTTTTTTTGTCGAATATTTTATGCATGTAGTGTGTTGGAAACACGTAATTTCACAGCGGGAGAATCTATGTAATTTACATATCTATTGGGTAGAACACGCTCCAGGAGCATTTTACTGAAAAATCTGCCTCAGTTTGGAAACTGGTGTTTTGAAAATGCTGCAAAATCTGAGTAAATGCTTTAAGGTGACAATATGTCTTCAATGGGTTATTAAAGATGTGTAATTCACATGCTAAGATCTCAGTAGTGAATATTTGTTGAATCCGTGGTGCATGCACTGTTTTCGGAACACGGAATTTTACGGTGACGATATCCATGAAAATGAAATGTCAATTGGATAGAACATGCACCAAGAGAATTTTTCTGCGAAAACTGCCTGATTTTCATAACTGACGTTACGAAAACCTGCGAAATCTAAGTAAATATTTCTAGTTGTAAATATGCCTTGTATTGTGGTTGAAAAATCGGTAATCCACATGCTCACGGTCATTAAATAATGTTTGTCGAAGCCGTGATGAATGTAACGTTTTCAGAACACGGAATGTCTCGGTGAGTGAAACTCTGAAAATAAGAATTCTACTGGATAGAACTCGCTTGAATTGAATGTTTCTGCAAAAATTTCATGATTTTCGAAACTGCATGTTAGGAAAAACCTGCAAAATCAGAATAATTACATCTAGGTGTAAATATGCCTTGTATGGTGGATGAAAGTTCGGTAATCCACAAGCTCACACCAATTAAAGAATGTTGAATTCGTGATGCATGTAACGTGTTCGGTATACGGATTGTCATAGTGAAGGAAACAATGTAAGTTACAAGTCTATTGGGTAGAATTCGCTTGAAGACAATTTTTCTGGGAAATGTGCCTCATTTTCAAAACTGCCATTAGGAGAACCCTGTGAAATCTGAGAAAATGCTTCTAAGTGTCAATATGACTTGAATGGTGAATGAAAGTCCGGTAATCCACATGTTAATAACAGTGTAGTAATTAGTTTTTAAACCGTCATTCATGTAGAGCTTTTGGAAAATGAAATTTCACGGTAATAACTATATAAATTACAATTCTATTGAGTAGAATGAGCTAGAAGAGAATTTTTCTGCGATAATTGCATGATTATCGAGTCAGAAATTTTGAAAATGCTGCAAAACGAGAGTAAATATTTGTAGGTGTAAATGTGCCTTTATGTTGCAAGAAAGTTCGGTAATCCATATTTTCACAACATATTAAAGTATCTTTTTCTAACCCGTGGTGCATGTACCATGTTCAGAACGTGGAATTTCACGGTGATTGAAACAATTTAAATTACTTCTCTACTGGGTAGAACTCGCTCCGAGAGAGTTTTCTGCGAAAATTTCGTCATTTTTGAAACTGGCGTTTGGAAAACTCTGCAAAATCTGAGAAAATACTTCTAAGAATCAATATTCAATGTATTGTGATGAAAGTTCGGTAATCCACATGCTAACAAATTTGTAGTGAATATTTGTCGAATCCTATATGCACGTAGAATGTTCGGAACACGGAATATCCCGGCCAGCGAATTTATGTAATTTACATTTCTCTTGGTTAGAAAACACTCCAAGAGATTTTTCCTGAGAAATAGTCCTGATTTTTGAAACTGACGTTAGGAAAAGCCTGCGAACTCAGATTACTACATTGTCGGTGTAAATCTGCCTTGTATGGTGGATGCAAGTTCGGTAATCCGCATGCTAACAACTCTGTAGTTAATATTTGTCGAATCCAAGATACTTGAAGCATGTTCGGAACACAGGATATCACGGTGAGCGAATCTATGTAAAATACATGTCTCTTGGGTAGAATTCGCTCCAAGAGATTTTTCTGGGAAATCTGCCTCATTTTTCAAACTGGCTTTTGAAACTATCTGCAAAATCAGTGAAAATGCTTCAAAGTGTCAATATGCCTTGTATGGGGATGCAAGATCGTAAAAACACATTCAAACAAATTTGTGGTGAATATTTGTAGAAAGCAATATGCATGTAGCCTGATCGTTTCAAGGAAAATGCCGGCAATGGAATCTATGTAAATTACACGCCTATTGGTTAGAATTGGCTCCAAAAATTTTTTCCGGAGAAAACAGCCTTATTTTCGAGACTGGTATTAGGAAAAAGCTGCAAATTCAGAGTTAATGTTTCTAGGTGTATATATGCCATTTATGGTGGATGAAAGTTCTGTAATCTACATGTTCACAACTCATTCGAAAAAGTTTGTTTAAACCTTGATGCGTGGAGCGTGTTCGGAAAAAGGAATGTCACTGTGAGGGAAAATATGTAAATTACATTTCTATTGGGAAGTACTCGCTCCACGAGAATTTTTCTGTGAATCTGACTCCTTTTCAAAACTGGCATTAGGAAAAACTTTCGAAATATGAGAAAATGCTTCAAAGTGTCAACATGGCTATTATGGTGGATGAAAGTTCGGTAATCCTTATGCTAACAACTCTGAAGTGAATATTTGTCCAATCCGTGATGCATGTAGCTTTTTCGGAACACGGAATTTCACGATGACGGGTTCTATGTAAATTGCATGTCTATTGGGTAGAACTCGCTCCAAGAGGATTTTACTGTGGAAACTGCATGATTTTAGAGACTGACATTAGGAGAAAACTACTAAATCAGAATAAAATTTCTATGTATAAATATGCACTGTAAGGTGGATTAAAGTTCGTTAATACACATGTTCACAACTCATTAAAGAAGGTTTGTTGAATCCGTGGTGCATGTAATGTGTTCAGAACACGGAATGTCATGGTGATTGAAACTAGGTAAGTTACATATCTTTTGGGTAGAACTGGCTCCAAGAGCATTTTACTGCCAAATCTGCCTCATTTTCAAAACTGGCATTAAAACTAACGTGTGAAATCTGAGAAATTCTTCAGTGTCAGTAAGCCTTCTATGGTGGATGAAAGTGCTCTAATACACTTGCAAACAACTCTGTAGTGAATATTTTTGACATCCAAGATGCATGTAGCGTGTTCGGAACACGGAATTTCGCGGTGAGCGAATCCATGTAAATTACATGTCTATTGGTTAGAACCCGCTCCAAGAGGTTTTGCTGTGAATTCTGCCTCATTTTCAAAACTGGCGTTTAGAAAGCTCTGTGAAATCAGAGAAAAATCTTCTAAGCATCAATATACCTACTACTGTGATGAAAGTCCTGTAATCCACATGCAAACAACACGGTAGTGTTTTTTTGTCGAATATTTTATGCATGTAGTGTGTTGGAAACACGTAATTTCACAGCAGGAGAATCTATGTAATTTACATATCTATTGGGTAGAACACGCTCCAACAGTTTTTTCCTTTGAAAACTGCCTGATTTTTGAAACTGCTATTAGGAAAAATCTGCGAACTCAGAGTTAAGTTTTCTAGGTGTAAATATGCCTTGTATGGTGGATGAAAGTTCTGTAATACACATGTACACAACTCATTAAAAATGTTTGTCAAATCCGTGATGTATGTAGTGTGTTCGGAACACGGACTGTCACGGTGAGGGAAACTATGTAAATTACATATCTATTGGTTAGAACACGCTCCAGGAGCATTTTACTGAAAAATCTGCCTCAGTTTAGAAACTGGTGTTTTGAAAATGCTGCAAAATCTGAGTAAATGATTTAAGGTGACAATATGTCTTCAATCGGTTATTAAAGATGTTTAATTCACATGCTAAGATCTCAGCAGTGAATATTTGTTGAATCCGTGGTGCATGCACCATTTTCGGAACACGGAATTTTACGGTGACGATATCCATGAAAATGAAATGTCTATTGGATAGAACGTGCACCAAGAGAATTTTTCTGCGAAAACTGCCTGCTTTTTATAACCGACATTACGAAAACCTGCGAAATATAAGTAAATATTTCTAGTTGTAAATATGCCTTGTATTGTGGTTGAAAAATCGGTAATCCACATGCTCACGGTCATTAAATAATGTTTGTCGAAGCCGTGATTAATATAACGTTTTCAGAACACGGAATGTCTCGGTGAGTGAAACTCTGAAAATAAGAATTCTACTGGATAGAACTCGCTTGAATTGAATGTTTCTGCAAAAATTTCATGATTTTCGAAACTGGATGTTAGGAAAAACCTGCGAAATCAGAATAATTATATCTAGGTGTAAATATGCCTTGTATGGTGGATGAAAGTTCGGTAATCCACATGCTCACACAAATTAAAGAATGTTGAATTCGTGATGCATGTAACGTGTTCGGAATACGGATTGTCATAGTGAAGGAAACAATGTCAGTTACATGTCTATTGGGTAGAATTCACTTGAAGACAATTTTTCTGGGAAATGTGCCTCATTTTCAAAACTGCCATTAGGAGAACCCTGTGAAATCTGAGAAAATGCTTCTAAGTGTCAATATGACTTGAATGGTGAATGAAAGTCCGGTAATCCACATGTTAATAACAGTGTAGTAATTAGTTTTTAAACCGTCATTCATGTAGAGCTTTTGGAAAATGAAATTTCACGGTAATAACTATATAAATTACAATTCTATTGAGTAGAATGAGCTAGAAGAGAATTTTTCTGCGATAATTGCATGATTATCGAGTCAGAAATTTTGAAAATGCTGCAAAACGAGAGTAAATATTTGTAGGTGTAAATGTGCCTTTATGTTGCAAGAAAGTTCGGTAATCCATATTTTCACAACATATTAAAGTATCTTTTTCTAATCCGTGGTGCATGTACCATGTTCAGAACGTGGAATTTCACGGTGATTGAAACAATTTAAATTACTTCTCTACTGGGTAGAACTCGCTCCGAGAGAGTTTTCTGCGAAAATTTCGTCATTTTTTAAACTGGCGTTTGGAAAACGCTGCAAAATCTGAGAAAATACTTCTAAGAATCAATATTCAATGTATTGTGATGAAAGTTCGGTAATCCACATGCTAACAAATTTGTAGTGAATATTTGTCGAATCCTATATGCACGTAGAATGTTCGGAACACGGAATATCCCGGCCAGCGAATTTATGTAATTTACATTTCTCTTGGTTAGAAAACACTCCAAGAGATTTTTCCTGAGAAATAGTCCTGATTTTTGAAACTGACGTTAGGAAAAGCCTGCGAACTCAGATTACTACATTCTCGGTGTAAATCTGCCTTGTATGGTGGATGAAAGTTCGGTAATCCGCATGCTAACAACTCTGTAGTGAATATTTGTCGAATCCTAGATACGTGAAGCATGTTCGGAACACAGGATATCACGGTGAGCGAATCTATGTAAAATACATGTCTCTTGGGTACAATTCGCTCCAAGAGATTTTTCTGGGAAATCTGCCTCATTTTTGAAACTGGCTTTTGAAAATATCTGCAAAATCAGTGAAAATGCTTCAAAGTGTCAATATGCCTTGTATTGTGATGCAAGATCGTAAAAACACATTCAAACAAATTTGTGGTGAATATTTGTAGAAAGCATTATGCATGTAGCCTGATCGTTTCACGGAAAATGCCGGCAATGGAATCTATGTAAATTACACACCTATTGGTTAGAATAGGCTCCAAAAATTTTTTCCAGAGAAAACAGCCTTATATTCGATACTGGTATTAGGAAAAATCTGCAAATTCAGAGTTAATGTTTCTAGGTGTATATATGCCATTTATGGTGGATGAAAGTTCTGTAATCTACATGTTCACAACTCATTCGAGAAAGTTTGTTGAAACCTTGATGCATGGAGCGTGTTCGGAAAAAGGAATGTCACTGTGAGGGAAACTATGTAAATTACATTTCTATAGGGAAGTACTCGCTTCACGAGAATTTTTCTGTGAATCTGACTCCTTTTCAAAAGTGGCATTAGGAAAAACTTTCGAAATATGAGAAAATGCTTCAAAGTGTCAACATGGCTATTATGGTGGATGAAAGTTCGGTAATCCTTATGCTAACAACTCTGAAGTGAATATTTGTCCAATCCGTGATGCATGTAGCTTTTTTGGAACACGGAATTTCACGATGACGGGTTCTATGTAAATTGCATGTCTATTGGGTAGAACTCGCTCCAAGAGGATTTTACTGTGGAAACTGCATGATTTTAGAGACTGACATTAGGAGAAAACTACTAAATCAGAATAAAATTTCTATGTATAAATATGCACTGTAAGGTGGATTAAAGTTCGTTAATACACATGTTCACAACTCATTAAAGAAGGTTTGTTGAATCCGTGGTGCATGGAACGTGTTCAGAACACGGAATGTCATGGTGATTGAATCTAGGTAAGTTACATATCTTTTGGGTAGAACTGGCTCCAAGAGCATTTTTCTGCCAAATCTGCCTCATTTTCAAAACTGGCATTAAAACTAACGTGTGAAATCTGAGAAAATTCTTCAGTGTCAGTAAGCCGTCTATGGTGGATGAAAGTGCTCTAATACACTTGCAAACAACTCTGTAGTGAATATTTTTGACATCCAAGATGCACGTAGTGTGTTCGGAACACGGAATTTCGCGGTGAGCGAATCCATGTAAATTACATGTCTATTGGTTAGAACCCGCTCCAAAAGGTTTTTGCCGTGAAATCTGCCTCATTTTCGAAACTGGCGTTTCGAAAGCTCTGTGAAATCAGAGAAAAAGCTTCTAAGCATCAATAAGCCTACTACTGTATTGAAAGTCCTGTAATCCACATGCAAACAACACGGTAGTGTATTTTTCTAGAATATTTTCTGCATGTAGTGTGTTGGAAACACGTAATTTCACAGCTGGAGAATCTATGTAATTTACATATCTATTGGGTAGAACACGCTCCAACAGTTTTTTCCTTTGAAAACTGCCTGATTTTTGAAACTGCTATTAGGAAAAATCTGCGAACTCAGAGTTAAGTTTTCTAGGTGTAAATATGCCTTGTATGGTGGATGAAAGTTCTGTAATACACATGTACACAACTCATTAAAAATGTTTGTCAAATCCGTGATGTATGTAGTGTGTTCGGAACACGGACTGTCACGGTGAGGGAAACTATGTAAATTACATATCTATTGGTTAGAACACGCTCCAGGAGCATTTTACTGAAAAATCTGCCTCAGTTTAGAAACTGGTGTTTTGAAAATGCTGCAAAATCTGAGTAAATGATTTAAGGTGACAATATGTCTTCAATCGGTTATTAAAGATGTTTAATTCACATGCTAAGATCTCAGCAGTGAATATTTGTTGAATCCGTGGTGCATGCACCATTTTCGGAACACGGAATTTTACGGTGACGATATCCATGAAAATGAAATGTCTATTGGATAGAACGTGCACCAAGAGAATTTTTCTGCGAAAACTGCCTGCTTTTTATAACCGACATTACGAAAACCTGCGAAATATAAGTAAATATTTCTAGTTGTAAATATGCCTTGTATTGTGGTTGAAAAATCGGTAATCCACATGCTCACGGTCATTAAATAATGTTTGTCGAAGCCGTGATTAATATAACGTTTTCAGAACACGGAATGTCTCGGTGAGTGAAACTCTGAAAATAAGAATTCTACTGGATAGAACTCGCTTGAATTGAATGTTTCTGCAAAAATTTCATGATTTTCGAAACTGGATGTTAGGAAAAACCTGCGAAATCAGAATAATTATATCTAGGTGTAAATATGCCTTGTATGGTGGATGAAAGTTCGGTAATCCACATGCTCACACAAATTAAAGAATGTTGAATTCGTGATGCATGTAACGTGTTCGGAATACGGATTGTCATAGTGAAGGAAACAATGTCAGTTACATGTCTATTGGGTAGAATTCACTTGAAGACAATTTTTCTGGGAAATGTGCCTCATTTTCAAAACTGCCATTAGGAGAACCCTGTGAAATCTGAGAAAATGCTTCTAAGTGTCAATATGACTTGAATGGTGAATGAAAGTCCGGTAATCCACATGTTAATAACAGTGTAGTAATTAGTTTTTAAACCGTCATTCATGTAGAGCTTTTGGAAAATGAAATTTCACGGTAATAACTATATAAATTACAATTCTATTGAGTAGAATGAGCTAGAAGAGAATTTTTCTGCGATAATTGCATGATTATCGAGTCAGAAATTTTGAAAATGCTGCAAAACGAGAGTAAATATTTGTAGGTGTAAATGTGCCTTTATGTTGCAAGAAAGTTCGGTAATCCATATTTTCACAACATATTAAAGTATCTTTTTCTAATCCGTGGTGCATGTACCATGTTCAGAACGTGGAATTTCACGGTGATTGAAACAATTTAAATTACTTCTCTACTGGGTAGAACTCGCTCCGAGAGAGTTTTCTGCGAAAATTTCGTCATTTTTTAAACTGGCGTTTGGAAAACGCTGCAAAATCTGAGAAAATACTTCTAAGAATCAATATTCAATGTATTGTGATGAAAGTTCGGTAATCCACATGCTAACAAATTTGTAGTGAATATTTGTCGAATCCTATATGCACGTAGAATGTTCGGAACACGGAATATCCCGGCCAGCGAATTTATGTAATTTACATTTCTCTTGGTTAGAAAACACTCCAAGAGATTTTTCCTGAGAAATAGTCCTGATTTTTGAAACTGACGTTAGGAAAAGCCTGCGAACTCAGATTACTACATTCTCGGTGTAAATCTGCCTTGTATGGTGGATGAAAGTTCGGTAATCCGCATGCTAACAACTCTGTAGTGAATATTTGTCGAATCCTAGATACGTGAAGCATGTTCGGAACACAGGATATCACGGTGAGCGAATCTATGTAAAATACATGTCTCTTGGGTACAATTCGCTCCAAGAGATTTTTCTGGGAAATCTGCCTCATTTTTGAAACTGGCTTTTGAAAATATCTGCAAAATCAGTGAAAATGCTTCAAAGTGTCAATATGCCTTGTATTGTGATGCAAGATCGTAAAAACACATTCAAACAAATTTGTGGTGAATATTTGTAGAAAGCATTATGCATGTAGCCTGATCGTTTCACGGAAAATGCCGGCAATGGAATCTATGTAAATTACACACCTATTGGTTAGAATAGGCTCCAAAAATTTTTTCCAGAGAAAACAGCCTTATATTCGATACTGGTATTAGGAAAAATCTGCAAATTCAGAGTTAATGTTTCTAGGTGTATATATGCCATTTATGGTGGATGAAAGTTCTGTAATCTACATGTTCACAACTCATTCGAGAAAGTTTGTTGAAACCTTGATGCATGGAGCGTGTTCGGAAAAAGGAATGTCACTGTGAGGGAAACTATGTAAATTACATTTCTATAGGGAAGTACTCGCTTCACGAGAATTTTTCTGTGAATCTGACTCCTTTTCAAAACTGGCATTAGGAAAAACTTTCGAAATATGAGAAAATGCTTCAAAGTGTCAACATGGCTATTATGGTGGATGAAAGTTCGGTAATCCTTATGCTAACAACTCTGAAGTGAATATTTGTCCAATCCGTGACGCATGTAGCTTTTTTGGAACACGGAATTTCACGATGACGGGTTCTATGTAAATTGCATGTCTATTGGGTAGAACTCGCTCCAAGAGGATTTTACTGTGGAAACTGCATGATTTTAGAGACTGACATTAGGAGAAAACTACTAAATCAGAATAAAATTTCTATGTATAAATATGCACTGTAAGGTGGATTAAAGTTCGTTAATACACATGTTCACAACTCATTAAAGAAGGTTTGTTGAATCCGTGGTGCATGGAACGTGTTCAGAACACGGAATGTCATGGTGATTGAATCTAGGTAAGTTACATATCTTTTGGGTAGAACTGGCTCCAAGAGCATTTTTCTGCCAAATCTGCCTCATTTTCAAAACTGGCATTAAAACTAACGTGTGAAATCTGAGAAAATTCTTCAGTGTCAGTAAGCCGTCTATGGTGGATGAAAGTGCTCTAATACACTTGCAAACAACTCTGTAGTGAATATTTTTGACATCCAAGATGCACGTAGTGTGTTCGGAACACGGAATTTCGCGGTGAGCGAATCCATGTAAATTACATATCTATTGGTTAGAACCCGCTCTAGGAGGTTTTGCTCTGAATTCTGCCTCATTTTCGAAACTGGCGTTTAGAAACTCTGTGAAATCAGAGAAAAATCTTCTAAGCATCAATATACCTACTACTGTGATGAAAGTCCTGTAATCCACATGCAAACAACACGGTAGTGTTTTTTTGTCGAATATTTTCTGCATGTAGTGTGTTGGAAACACGTAATTTAACAGCGGGTGAATCTATGTAATTTACATATCTATTGCGTAGAACACGCTCCAACAGTTTTTTCCTTAGAAAACTGCCTGATTTTTGAAACTGCTATTAGGAAAAAGCTGCGAACCCAGAGTTAAGTTTTCTAGGTGTAAATATGCCTTGTATGGTGGATGAAAGTTCTGTAATACACATGTACACAACCCATTAAAAATGTTTGTCAAATCAGTGATGTATGTAGCGTGTTCGGAACACGGACTGTCACGGTGAGGGAAACTATGTAAATTACATATCTATTGGTTAGAACACGCTCCAGGAGCATTTTACTGAAAAATCTGCCTCAGTTTGGAAACTGGTGTTTTGAAAATGCTGCAAAATCTGAGTAAATGATTTAAGGTGACAATATGTCTTCAATCGGTTATTAAAGATGTTTAATTCACATGCTAAGATCTCAGCAGTGAATATTTGTTGAATCCGTGGTGCATGCACCGTTTTCGGAACATGGAATGTTACGGTGACGATATTTATAAAAATGAGATGTCTATTGGATAGAACGTGCACCAAGAGAATTTTTCTGCGAAAACTGCCTGATTTTCATAACCGACGTTACGAAAACCTGCGAAATCTAAGTAAATATTTCTAGTTGTAAATATGCCTTGTATTGTGGTTGAAAAATCGGTAATCCACATGCTCTCGGTCATTAAAAAATGTTTGTCGAAGCCGTGATGAATATAACGTTTTCAGAACACGGAATGTCTCGGTGAGTGAAACTCTGAAAATAAGAATTCTACTGGATAGAACTCGCTTGAATTGAATGTTTCTGCAAAAATTTCATGATTTTCGAAACTGGATGTTAGGAAAAACCTGCGAAATCAGAATAATTACATCTAGGTGTAAATATGCCTTGTATGGTGGATGAAAGTTCGGTAATCCACATGCTCACACAAGTTAAAGAATGTTTGTCGAATTCGTGATGCATGTAACGTGTTCGGAATACGGAATGTCATAGTGAAGGAAACAATGTAAGTTACATGTCTATTGGGTAGAATTCGCTTGAAGAGAATTTTTCTGAGAAATGTGCCTCATTTTCAGAACTGCCATTAGGAGAACCCTGTGAAATCTGAGAAAATGCTTCTAAGTGTCAATATGCCTTGAATGGTGAATGAAAGTCCGGTAATCCACATGTTAATAACAGTGTAGTAATTAGTTTTTAAACCGTCATTCTTGTAGAGCTTTTGGAAAACGGAATTTCACGGTAATGAAACAATATAAATTACAATTCTATTGAGTAGAATGAGCTAGAAGAGAATTTTTCTGCGATACTTGCATGATTATCGAGTCTGAATTTTGGAAAAAGCTGCAAAACGAGAGTAAATATTTGTAGGTGTAAATGTGCCTTTATGTTGCAAGAAAGTTCAGTAATCCATATTTTCACAACATATTAAAGTATCTTTTTCTAATCCGTGGTGCATGTACAATGTTCAGAACGTGGAATTTCACGGTGATTGAAACAATTTAAATTATTTCTCTACTGGGTAGAACTCGCTCCGAGAGAGTTTTCTGGGAAACTTCGTCATTTTTGAAACTGGCGTTTGGAAAACGCTGCAAAATCTGAGAAAATACTTCTAAGAATCAATATTCAATGTATTGTGATGAAAGTTCGGTAATCCACATGCTAACAAATTTGTAGTGAATATTTGTCGAATCCTATATGCACGTAGAATGTTCGGAACACGGAATATCCCGGCCAGCGAATTTATGTAATTTACATTTCTCTTGGTTAGAAAACACTCCAAGAGAATTTTCCTGAGAAATAGTCCTGATTTTTGAAACTGACGTTAGGAAAAGCCTGCGAACTCAGATTACTACATTCTCAGTGTAAATCTGCCTTGTATGGTGGATGAAAGTTCGGTAATCCGCATGCTAACAACTCTGTAGTGAATATTTGTCGAATCCTAGATACGTGAAGCATGTTCGGAACACAGGATATCACGGTGAGCGAATCTATGTAAAATACATGTCTCTTGGGTACAATTCGCTCCAAGAGATTTTTCTGGGAAATCTGCCTCATTTTTCAAACTGGCTTTTGAAAATATCTGCAAAATCAGTGAAAATGCTTCAAAGTGTCAATATGCCTTGTATTGTGATGCAAGATCGTAAAAACACATTCAAACAAATTTGTGGTGAATATTTGTAGAAAGCATTATGCATGTAGCCTGATCGTTTCACGGAAAATGCCGGCAATGAAATCTATGTAAATTACACGCCTATTGGTTAGAATTGGCTCCAAAAATTTTTTCCGGAGAAAACAGCCTTATTTTCGAGACTGGTATTAGGAAAAATCTGCAAATTCAGAGTTAATGTTTCTAGGTGTATATATGCCATTTATGGTGGATGAAAGTTCTGTAATCTACATGTTCACAACTCATTCGAGAAAGTTTGTTGAAACGTTGATGCATGGAGCGTGTTCGGAAAAAGGAATGTCACTGTGAGGGAAACTATGTAAATTACATTTCTATAGGGAAGTACTCGCTTCACGAGAATTTTTCTGTGAATCTGACTCCTTTTCAAAACTGGCATTAGGAAAAACTTTCAAAATATGAGAAAATGCTTCAAAGTGTCAACATGGCTATTATGGTGGATGAAAGTTCGGTAATCCTTATGCTAACAACTCTGAAGTGAATATTTGTCCAATCCGTGATGCATGTAGCTTTTTTGGAACACGGAATTTCACGATGACGGGTTCTATGTAAATTGCATGTCTATTGGGTAGAACTCGCTCCAAGAGGATTTTACTGTGGAAACTGCATGATTTTAGAGACTGACATTAGGAGAAATCTACTAAATTAGAATAAAATTTCTATGTATAAATATGCACTGTAAGGTGGATTAAAGTTCGTTAATACACATGTTCACAACTCATTAAAGAAGGTTTGTTGAATCCGTGGTGCATGTAAAGTGTTCAGAACACGGAATGTCACGGTGATTGAATCTAGGTAAGTTACATATCTTTTGGGTAGAACTGGCTCCAAGAGCATTTTTCTGCCAAATCTGCCTCATTTTCAAAACTGGCATTAAAACTAACGTGTGAAATCTGAGAAAATTCTTCAGTGTCAGTAAGCCGTCTATGGTGGATGAAAGTGCTCTAATACACTTGCAAACAACTCTGTAGTGAATATTTTTGACATCCAAGATGCACGTAGTGTGTTCGGAACACGGAATTTCGTGGTGAGCGAATCCATGTAAATTACATGTCTATTGGTTAGAACCCGCTCTAAGAGGTTTTGCTCTGAATTCTGCCTCATTTTCGAAACTGGCGTTTAGAAACTCTGTGAAATCAGAGAAAAATCTTCTAAGCATCAATATACCTACTACTGTGATGAAAGTCCTGTAATCCACATGCAAACAACACGGTAGTGTTTTTTTGTCGAATATTTTCTGCATGTAGTGTGTTGGAAACACGTAATTTAACAGCGGGTGAATCTATGTAATTTACATATCTATTGCGTAGAACACGCTCCAACAGTTTTTTCCTTTGAAAACTGCCTGATTTTTGAAACTGCTATTAGGAAAAAGCTGCGAACTCAGAGTTAAGTTTTCTAGGTGTAAATATGCCTTGTATGGTGGATGAAAGTTCTGTAATACACATGTACACAACCCATTAAAAATGTTTGTCAAATCAGTGATGTATGTAGCGTGTTCGGAACACGGACTGTCACGGTGAGGGAAACTATGTAAATTACATATCTATTGGTTAGAACACGCTCCAGGAGCATTTTACTGAAAAATCTGCCTCAGTTTGGAAACTGGTGTTTTGAAAATGCTGCAAAATCTGAGTAAATGATTTAAGGTGACAATATGTCTTCAATCGGTTATTAAAGATGTTTAATTCACATGCTAAGATCTCAGCAGTGAATATTTGTTGAATCCGTGGTGCATGCACCGTTTTCGGAACATGGAATGTTACGGTGACGATATTTATAAAAATGAGATGTCTATTGGATAGAACGTGCACCAAGAGAATTTTTCTGCGAAAACTGCCTGATTTTCATAACCGACGTTACGAAAACCTGCGAAATCTAAGTAAATATTTCTAGTTGTAAATATGCCTTGTATTGTGGTTGAAAAATCGGTAATCCACATGCTCTCGGTCATTAAAAAATGTTTGTCGAAGCCGTGATGAATATAACGTTTTCAGAACACGGAATGTCTCGGTGAGTGAAACTCTGAAAATAAGAATTCTACTGGATAGAACTCGCTTGAATTGAATGTTTCTGCAAAAATTTCATGATTTTCGAAACTGGATGTTAGGAAAAACCTGCGAAATCAGAATAATTACATCTAGGTGTAAATATGCCTTGTGTGGTGGATGAAAGTTCGGTAATCCACATGCTCACACAAGTTAAAGAATGTTTGTCGAATTCGTGATGCATGTAACGTGTTCGGAATACGGAATGTCATAGTGAAGGAAACAATGTAAGTTACATGTCTATTGGGTAGAATTCGCTTGAAGAGAATTTTTCTGAGAAATGTGCCTTATTTTCAGAACTGCCATTAGGAGAACCCTGTGAAATCTGAGAAAATGCTTCTAAGTGTCAATATGCCTTGAATGGTGAATGAAAGTCCGGTAATCCACATGTTAATAACAGTGTAGTAATTAGTTTTTAAACCGTCATTCTTGTAGAGCTTTTGGAAAACGGAATTTCACGGTAATGAAACAATATAAATTACAATTCTATTGAGTAGAATGAGCTAGAAGAGAATTTTTCTGCGATACTTGCATGATTATCGAGTCTGAATTTTGGAAAAAGCTGCAAAACGAGAGTAAATATTTGTAGGTGTAAATGTGCCTTTATGTTGCAAGAAAGTTCGGTAATCCATATTTTCACAACATATTAAAGTATCTTTTTCTAAACCGTGGTGCATGTACCATGTTCAGAACGTGGAATTTCACGGTGATTGAAACAATTTAAATTATTTCTCTACTGGGTAGAACTCGCTCCGAGAGAGTTTTCTGGGAAACTTCGTCATTTTTGAAACTGGCGTTTGGAAAACGCTGCAAAATCTGAGAAAATACTTCTAAGAATCAATATTCAATGTATTGTGATGAAAGTTCGGTAATCCACATGCTAACAAATTTGTAGTGAATATTTGTCGAATCCTATATGCACGTAGAATGTTCGGAACACGGAATTTCACGGCCAGCGAATTTATTTAAATTACATTTCTCTTGGTTAGAAAACACTCCAAGAGATTTTTCCTGAGAAATAGTCCTGATTTTTGAAACTGACGTTAGGAAAAGCCTGCGAACTCAGATTACTAGGTTCTCGGTGTAAATCTGCCTTGTATGGTGGATGAAAGTTCGGTAATCCGCATGCTAACAACTCTGTAGTTAATATTTGTCGAATCCAAGATACTTGAAGCATGTTCGGAACACAGGATATCACGGTGAGCGAATCTATGTAAAATACATGTCTCTTGGGTAGAATTCGCTCCAAGAGATTTTTCTGGGAAATCTGCCTCATTTTTGAAACTGGCTTTTGAAACTATCTGCAAAATCAGTGAAAATGCTTCAAAGTGTCAATATGCATTGTATGGTGATGCAAGATCGTAAAAACACATTCAAACAAATTTGTGGTGAATATTTGTAGAAAGCAATATGCATGTAGCCTGATCGTTTCACGGAAAATGCCGGCAATGGAATCTATGTAAATTACACGCCTATTGGTTAGAATTGGCTCCAAAAATTTTTTCCTGAGAAAACGGCCTTATTTTCGAGACTGGTATTAGGAAAAAGCTGCAAATTCAGAGTTAATGTTTCTAGGTGTATATATGCCATTTATGGTGGATGAAAGTTCTGTAATCTACATGTTCACAACTCATTAGAAAAAGTTTGTTGAAACCTTGATGCGTGGAGCGTGTTCGGAAAAATGAATGTCACTGTGAGGGAAAATATGTAAATTACATTTCTATAGGGAAGTACTCGCTCCAAGAGAATTTTTCTGTGAATCTGCCTCCTTTAAAAAACTGGCATTAGGAAAAATTTTCGAAATATGAGAAAATGCTTCAAAGTGTCAACATGGCTTTTATGGTGGACGAAAGTTCGTTAATCCTTATGCTAACAACTCTGAAGTGAATATTTTCGAATCCGTGATGCATGTAGCTTTTTCGGAACACGGAATTTCACGATGACGGGTTCTATGTAAATTGCATGTCTATTGGGTAGAATTCGCTCCAAGAGGATTTTACTGTGGAAACTGCATGGTTTTATAAACTGACATTAGGAGAAAACTACTAAATCAGAATAAAATTTCTATGTATAAATATGCACTGTAAGGTAGATTAAAGTTCGTTAATACATATGTTCACAACTCAGAAAAGAAGGTTTGTTGAATCCGTGATTCTTGTAACGTGTTCAGAACACGGAATGTCACTGTGATTGAAACTAGGTAAGTTACATATCTTTTGGGTAGAACTGGCTCCAAGAGCATTTTTCTGCCAAATCTGCCTCATATTTAAAACGGGCATTAAAACTAACCTGTGAAATCTGAGAAAATTCTTCAAAGTGTCAGTAAGTGTTGTATGGTGGATGAAAGTGCTGTAATCCACTTGCTAACAACTCTGTAGTGAATATTTTTGACATCCAAGATGCATGTAGCGTGTTCGGAACACGGAATTTCACGGTGAGCGAATCCATGTATATTACAGGTCTATTGGTTAGAACCCGCTCCAAGGCGTTTTTGCGGTGAAATCTGCCTCATTTTCGAAACTGGCGTTTCGAAATCTCTGTGAAATCAGAGAAAAAGCTTCTAAGCATCAATATGCCTACTACTGTGATGAAAGTCCTGTAATCCACATGCAAAAAACAATTTAGTATATTTTTGTCGAATATTTTCTGCATGTAGTGTGTTGGAAACACGTAATTTCACAGCGGGAGAATCTATGTAATTTACATATCTATTGGGTAGAACACGCTCCAACTGTTTTTTCCTTTGAAAACTGCCTGATTTTTGAAACTGCTATTAGGAAATATCTGCGAACTCAGAGTTAAGTTTTCTAGGTGTAAATATGCCTTGTATGGTGGATGAAAGTTCTGTAATACACATGTACACAACTCATTAAAAATGTTTGTGAAATCCGTGATGTATGTAGCGTGTTCGGAACACGGACTGTCACGGTGAGGGAATCTATGTAATTTACAAATCTATTGGGTAGAACACACTCCAGGAGTATTTTAAAGAAAAATTTGCCTCAGTTTGGAAACTGGTGTTTTGAAAATGATGAAAAATCTGAGTAAATGCTTTAAGGTGACAATATGTCTTCAATGAGTTATTAAAGATTTGTAATTCACATGCTAAAATCTCAGCAGTGAATATTTGTTGAATCCATGGTGCATGCACCGTTTTCGGAACACAGAATTTTACGGTGACAGTATCCATGAAAATGAAATGTCTATTGGATAGAACATGCACCAAGAGAATTTTTCTGCGAAAACTGCCTGATTTTCATAACTGACGTTACGAAAAACTGCGAAATCTAAGTAAATATTTCTAGTTGTAAATATGCCTTGTATTGTGGTTGAAAAATCGGTATTCCACATGCTCACGGTCATTAAATAATTTTTGTCAAATCCGTGATGAATGTAAAGTTTTCAGAACACGGAATGCCTCAGTGAGTGAAACACTGAAACTAAGAATTCTACTGGATAGAACTTGCTTGAATTGAATGTTTCTGCAAAATTTCATGATTTTCGAAACTGGATGTTAGGAAAAACTTGCAACATCAGAATAATTACATCTAGGTGTAATTATGCCTTGTATGGTGGATGAAAGTTCGGTAATCCACATGCTCACACCCATTAAAGAATGTTTCTCGAACTCATGATGCATGTAACGTGTTTGGAATACAGAATGTCATAGTGAAGGAAACAATGTAAGTTACATGTCTATTGGGTAGAATTCGCTTGAAGACAATTTTTCTGGGAAATGTGCCTCATTTTCAAAACTGCCATTAGGAGAACCCTGTGAAATCTGAGAAAATGCTTCTAAGTGTCAATATGCCTTGAATGGTGAATGAAATTCCGGTAATCCACATGTTAATAACAGTGTAGTAATTAGTTTTTAAACCGTCATTCATGTAGAGCTTTTGGAAAACAAAATTTCACGGTAATAACTATATAAATTAGAATTCTATTGAGTAGAATATGCTAGAAGAGAATTTTTCTGCGATAATTGCATGATTATCGAGTCTGAAATTTGGAAAAAGCTGCAAAACGAGAGTAAATATATGTAGGTGTAAATGTGCCTTTAAATTGCAAGAAAGTTTGGTAATCCATATTTTCACAACATATTAAAAAATATTTTTCTAACCCGTGGTTCATGTACCGTGTTTAGTACGTAGAATTTCACGGTGATTGAAACAATGTAAATTACTTCTCTATTGGGTAGACCTTGCTCCGAGAGTATTTTTCTGCGATAACTTTGTCATTTTTGAAACTGGCATTTGGAAAACGCTGCAAAATCTGAGAAAATACATCTAAGGATCAATATTCAATGTATTGTGATGAAAGTTCAGTAATCCACATGCTAACAAATTTGTAGTGATTATTTCTCGAATCATTTATGCATGTAGCATGTTCGGAACACGGAATTTCACGGCCAGGGAATTTATGTAAATTAAATTTCTCTTGGTTAGAAATCCCTCCAAGAGTTTTTTCCTGAGAAATAGGCCTGATTTTTGAAACTGACGTTAAGAAAAGCCTGCGAACTCCGATTACTAGATTCTCGGTGTAAATCTGCCTTGTATTGTGGATGAAATTTCGTTAATACGCATTCTAACAACTCTGAAGTGAATATTTGTCGAATCCGTGATACGTGAAGCGTGTTCAGAACACAGGATATCACGGTGAGCGAATCTATGTAAAATGTATGTCTCTTGTGTAGAATTCGTTCCAAGAGATTTTTCTGGGAAATCTGCCTCATTTTTGAAACTGGCTTTTGAGAATTTCTGCAAAATCAGTGAAAATGCTTCAAAGTGTCGTATGCCTTGTATTGTGATGCAAGATCGTAAAAACACATGCAAACAAATCTGTGGTGAATATTTGTAGAAAGCATTTTGCATGTAGCCTGATGGTTTCACGGAAAATGCCGGCGATGTGATCTATGTAAGTTACAAGCCTATTGGTTAGAATTCGCTCCAAAAATATTTTCCTGAGAAAACGGCCTGATTTTCGAAACTGGCATTAGGAAAAAGCTGCAAATTCAGAGTTAATGTTTCTAGGTGTATATATGCCATTTATGGTGGATGAAAGTTTTGTAATCTACATGTTCACAACTCAATCGTGAAAGTTTGTTGAAACCTTGATGCGTGGAGCGTGTTCGGAAAATGGAATGTCACTCTTAGGGAAACTATGTAAATTACATTTCTATTGGGAAGTACTCGCTCCACAGGATTTTTTCTGCGAACCTGCCTCCTTTTCAAACCTGGCATTAGGAAAAACTTTTGAAATATGTGAAAATGATTCAAAGTGTCAACATGGCTTTTATTGTGGATGAAAGTTCGGTAATCCTTATGCTAACAACTCTGTAGTGAATATTTGTTGAATCCTTGATGCATGTAGCTTTTTCGGAACACGGAATTTCACGATGACGGGTTCTATGTAAATTGCATGTCTATTGGGTAGGACTCGCTCTAAGAGGATTTTTCTGTGGAAACTGCATGATTTTAGAGACTGACATTGGGAGAAAAATAATAAATCAGAATAAAATTTCTATGTATAAATATGCACTGTAAGGTGGATTAAAGTTCGTTAATACACATGTTCACAACTCATTAAAGAAGGTTTTTTGAATCAGTGGTGCATGTAACGTGTTCAGAACACGGAATGTCACAGTGATTGAAACTAGGTAAATTACATATCTTTTGGGTAGAACTGGCTCCAAGAGCATTTTTCTGCCAAATCTGCCTCATTTTCAAAACTGGCATTAAAACTAACCAGTGAAATCTGAGAAAATTCTTCAAAGTGTCAGTAAGCCTTGTATGGTAAATGAAAGTGCTGTAATCCACTTGCTAACAACTCTGTAGTGAATATTTGTCGCATCCGAGATGCATATAGCGTGTTCGGAACACGGAATTTCACGGTGAGCGAATCCATGTAAATTACATATCTATGGGATAGAACCCGCTCCAAGGCATTTTTGCCGTGAAATCAGCCTCATTTTCGAAACTGGCATTTCGAAAGCTCTGTGAAATCAGAGAAAAAGCTTCTAAGCATCAATATGCCTACTACTGTGATCAAATTCTTGAAATCCACATGCAAACAACACTGTAGTGTATTTTGGTCGAGTCTTTTCTGCATGTAGCGTTTTCGAAACACGTAATTTCACAGCGGGAGAATCTATGTAATTTACATAACTATTGGGTATAACATGCTCCAACAGATTTTTCCTTTGAAAACTGCCTGATTTTCGAAACGGCTATTAGTAAAAACCTGCAAAATCAGAGTTAATGTTTCTAGGTGTAAATATGCCTTGTATGGTGGATGAAAGTTCTGTAATGTACATGTACACATCTCATAAAAAATGTTTGTCAAATCCGTGATGTATGTAGCGTGTTCGGAACACGGACTGTCACGGTGAGGGAAACTATGTAAATTACATATCTATTGGTTAGAACACGCTCCAGGAGCATTTTACTGAAAAATCTGCCTCAGTTTGGAAATTGGTGCTTTGAAAACACTGCAAAATCTGAGTAAATGCTTTAAGGTGACAATATGTCTTCAATGGGTTATTAAAGATGTGTAATTCACATGCTAAGAACTCAGCAGTGAATATTTGTTGAATCCGTGCTGCATGTACCGTTTTCGGAACATGGAATGTTACGGTGACGATATTTATAAAAATGAGATGTCTATTGGATACAACATGCACCAAGAGAATTTTTCTGCGAAAACTGCCTGATTTTCGTAACTGACGTTAGGAAAACCTGCGAAATCTAAGTAAATATTTCTACTTGTAAATATGCCTTGTATTGTGGTTGAAAAATCGGTAATGCACATGCTCACGGTCATTAAATAATGTTTGTCGAAGCCATGATTAATGTAACGTTTTCAGAACACGGAATGTCTCGGTGAGTGAAACTCTGAAACTAAGAATTCTACTGGATAGAACTCGCTTGAATTGAATGTTTCTGCAAAAATTTCATGATTTTCGAAACTGGATGTTAGGAAAACCCTGCGAAATCAGAATAATTACATCTAGGTGTAAATATGCCTTGTATGGTGGATGAAAGTTCGGTAATCCACATGCTCACACCCATTAAAAATGTTTGTCGAATTTGTGATGCATGTAATGTGTTCGGAATACGGAATGTCATAGTGAAGGAAACAATGTAAGTTACATGTCTATTGGGTAGAATTCGCTTGAATAGAATTTTTCTGAGAAATGTGCCTCATTTTCAAAACTGTCATTAAGAGAACCCTGTGAAATCTGAGAAAATGCTTCTAAGTGTCAATATGCCTTGACTAGTGAATGAAAGTCCGGTAATCCACATCTTAATAACATGTAGTAATTAGTTTTTAAACCGTCATTCATGTAGTGCTTTTGGAAAACGGAATTTCACGGTAATGAAACTATGTAAATTACAATTCTATTGAGTAGAACGAGCTAGAAGAGAATTTTTCTGCGAAAATTGCATGATTATCGAGTCTGAAGTTTGGAAAAAGCTGCAAAACGAGAGTAAATATTTGTAGGTGTAAATGTGCCTTTATGTTGCAGGAAAGTTCGGTAATCCACAATTTCACAACATATTAAATAATCTTTTTCTAATCCGTGGTGCATGTACCGTGTTCAGAATGTGGAATTTCACTGTGATTGAAACAATGTAAATTACTTCTCTATTGGGTAGAAATCGCTCCGAGTGAGTTTTCTGCGAAAACTTCGCCATTTTTGAAACTGGCATTTGGAAAACGCTGCAAAATCTGTGAAAATACTTCTAAGGATCGAGATTCAATGTATTGTGATGAAAGTTCTGTTATCCACATGCTAAAAAAATTTGTAGTGAATAATTGTCGAATCCTTTATGCATGTAGCATGTTCGGAACACGGAATTTCACGGCCAGCGAATTTATGTAAATTACATTTCTCTTGGTTAGTAATAACTCCAAGAGATTTTTCCTGAGAAATCGGCCTGATTTTTGAAACTGATGTTAGGAAAAGACTGCAAACTCAGATTACTTGATTCTCGGTGTAAATCTGCCTTGTATTGTGAATGAAATTTCGTTAATCCGCATTCTAACAACTCTGAAGTGAATATTTGTCGAATTCGTGATACGTGAAGCGTGTTCGGAACACAGGATATCACGGTGAGCGAATCTATGTAAAATACATGTCTCTTGGGTAGAATTCGCTCCAAGAGATTTTTCTGGGAAATCTGCCTCATTTTTGAAACTGGCTTTTGAAAATCTCTGCAAAATCACTGAAAATGCTTCAAAGTGTCAATATGCCTTGTATTGTGATGCAAGATCGTAAAAACACATTCAAACAAATTTGTGGTGAATATTTGTAGAAAGCATTATGCATGTAGCCTGATCGTTTCACGGAAAATGCCGGCAATCGAATCTATGTAAATTACACGCCTATTGGTTAGAATTCGCTCCAAAAATTTTTTCCTGAGAAAACAGCCTTATTTTCGAGACTGGTATTAGGAAAAAGCTGCAAATTCAGAGTTAATGTTTCTAGGTGTATATATGCCATTTATGGTGGATGAAAGTTCTGTAATCTACATGTTCACAACTCATTCGAGAAAGTTTGTTTAAACCTTGATGCATGGAGCGTGTTCGGAAAAAGGAATGTCACTGTGAGGGAAACTATGTAAATTACATTTCTATAGGGAAGTACTCGCTTCACGAGAATTTTTCTGTGAATCTGACTCCTTTTCAAAACTGGCATTAGGAAAAAATTTGAAATATGAGAAAATGCTTCAAAGTGTCAACATGGCTTTTATGGTGGATGAAAGTTCGGTAATCCTTATGCTAACAACTCTGTAGTGAATATTTTTCGAATCCGTGATGCATGTAGCTTTTTCGGAACACGGAATTTCACGATGACGGGTTCTATGTAAATTGCATGTCTATTGGGTAGAATTCGCTCCAAGAGGATTTTACTGTGGAAACTGCATTATTTTAGAGACTGACATTAGGAGAATACTACTAATTCAGAATAAAATTTCTATGTATAAATATGCACTGTAAGGTGGATTAAAGTTAGTTAATACACATGTTCACAACTCATTAAAGAAAGTTTGTTGAATCCGTGGTGCATGTAAAGTGTTCAGAACACGGAATGTCACTGTGATTGAAACTAGGTAAGTTACATATCTTTTGGGTAGAACTGGCTCCAAGAGCATTTTTCTGCCAAATCTGCCTCATTTTCAAAACTGGCATTAAAACTAACCTGTGAAATCTGAGAAAATTCTTCAAAGTGTCAGTAAGCCTTCTATGGTGGATGAAAGTGCTGTAATCCACTTGCTAACAGCTCTGTAGTGAATATTTTTGACATCCAAAATGCACGTAGCGTGTTCGGAACACGGAATTTCACGGTGAGCGAATCCATGTAAATTACATGTCTATGGGTTAGAACCCGCTCCAAGAGGTTTTTGCCGTGAAATCTGCCTCATTTTCAAAACTGGCGTTTCGAAAGCTCTGTGAAATCAGAGAAAAACTTCTAAGCATCAATAAGCCTACTACTGTGATGAAAGTCCTGTAATCCACATGCAAACAACACGGTAGTGTATTTTTGTCGAATATTTTCTGCATGTAGTGTGTTGGAAACACGTAATTTCACAGCGGGAGAATCTATGTAATTTACATATCTATTGGGTAGAACACGCTCCATCAGTTTTTTCCTTTGAAAACTGCCTGATTTTTGAAACTGCTATTAGGAACATGCTGCGAACTCAGTGATAAGTTTTCTAGGTGTAAAAATGCCTTGTATGGTGGATGAAAGTTCTATAATACACATGTACACAACTCATTAAAAATGTTTGTCAAATCCGTGATGTATGTAGCGTGTTCGTGACACGGACTGTCACGGTGAGGTAAACTATGTAAATTATATATCTATTGGTTAGAACACGCTCCAGGAGTATTTTACTGAAAAATCTGCCTCAGTTTGGAAACTGGTGTTTTGAAAATGATGCAAAATCTGAGTAAATGCTTTAAGGTGACAATATGTCTTCAATGGGTTATTAAAGATGTGTAATTCACATGCTAAGAACTCAGCAGTGAATATTTGTTGAATCCGTGGTGCATGGTCCATTTTCGGAACACGGAATGTTACGGTGAAGGTATCTATGAAAATGAAATGTCTATTGGATACAACATGAACCAAGAGAATTTGTCTGCGAAAACTGCCTGATTTTCGTAACTGACGTTAGGAAAGCCTGCGAAATCTAAGTAAATGTTTCTAAGTCTAAATATGCCTTGTATTGTGGTTGAAAAATCGGTAATCCACATGCTCACGGTCATTAAATAATGTTTGTCGAAGCCGTGATGAATGTAACGTTTTCGGAACACGGAATGTCTCGGTGAGTGAAGCTCTGAAAATAACAATTCTACTGGATAGAACTCGCTTGAATTGAATGTTTCTGTGAAAATTTCATGATTTTCTAAACTGGATGTAAGGAAAAACCTGCGAAATCAGAATAACTACTTCTAGGTGTAAATATGCCTTGTATGGTGGATGAAAATTCGGAATCCACATGCTCACACTCAATAAAGAATGTTTGTCGAACTCGTGATGCATGTAACGTGTTTGGAATACGGAATGTCATAGTGAAGGAAACAGTGTGAGTTACATGTCTATTGGGTAGAACTCGCTTGAATAAAATTTTTCTGTGAAATGTGCCTCATTTTCAAAAGTGCCTTTAGGAGAACCCTGTGAAATCTGAGAAAATGCTTCTAAGTGTCAATATGCCTTGACTGGTGAATGAAAGTCCGGTAATCCACATGTTAATAAAAGTGTAGTAATTTTTTAAAACCGTGATTCATGTAGCGCTTTTGAAAAATGGAATTTCACGGTAATGAAACTATGTAAATTACAATTCTATTGAGTAGAACGATCTAGAAGAGAATTTTTCTGCGAAAATTGCATGATTATCGAATCTGAAGTTTGGAAAAAGCTGCAAAATGGAGTAAATATTTGCAGGTGTAAGTGTGCCATTATGTTGCAAGAAAGTTCAGTAATCCACATTTTCACAACATATTAAAGAATCTTTTTCTAATCCGTGATGCATGTAGCGTGTTCAGAACTTGGAATTTCACGGTGATTGAAACAATGTAAATGACTTCTCTATTGGGTAGAACTCGCTCCGAGAGAGTTTTTCTGCAAAAACTTTGTCATTTTTGAACCTGGCGTTTAGAAAACGCTGCAAAGTCTGAGAAAATACCTCTAAGAATCAATATTCAATGTATTGTGATGAAAGTTCGGTAATCCACATGCCAACAAATTAGTAGTGAATATTTGTCGAATCATTTATGCATGTAACATGTTCGGAACACGGAATTTCACGGCCAGGGAATTTATGTAAATTACATTTCCCTTGGTTAGAAATCACTCCAAGAGATTTTTCCTGAGAAATCGGCCTGATTTTCGAAAGTGGCTTTAGGAAAAACCTGCAAACCCAGATTACTACATTCTCGGTGTCAATCTGCCTTGTATGGTGGATGAAAGTTCGGTAATCCGCATGCTAACTACTCTGTAGTGAATATTTGTCGAATCCGAGATACGTGAAGCATGTTCGGACACAGGATATCACGGTGAGCGAATCTATGTAAAATACATGTCTCTTGGGTAGAATTCGCTCCAAGAGATTTTTCTGGGAAATCTGCCTCATTTTTGAAACTGGCTTTTGAAAATCTCTGCAAAATCAGTGAAAATGCTTCAAAGTGTCAATATGCCTTGTATTGTGATGCAAGATCGTAAAAACACATTCAAACAAATTTGTGGTGAATATTTGTAGAAAGCATTATGCATGTAGCCTGATCGTTTCACGGAAAATGCCGGCAATGGAATCTATGTAAATTACACGCCTATTGGTTAGAATTGGCTCCAAAAATTTTTTCCTGAGAAAACGGCCTTATTTTCGAGACTGGTATTAGGAAAAAGCTGCAAATTCAGAGTTAATGTTTCTAGGTGTATATATGCCATTTATGGTGGATGAAAGTTCTGTAATCTACATGTTCACAACTCATTCGAGAAAGTTTGTTGAAACCTTGATGCATGGAGCGTGTTTGGAAAAAGGAATGTCACTGTGAGGGAAACTATGTAAATTACATTTCTATATGGAAGTACTCACTTCACGAGAATTTTTCTGTGAATCTGACTCCTTTTCAAAACTGGCATTAGGAAAAACTTTCGAAATATGAGAAAATGCTTCAAAGTGTCAACATGGCTATTATGGTGGATGAAAGTTCGTTAATCCTTATGCTAACAACTCTGAAGTGAATATTTGTCCAATCCGTGATGCATGTAGCTTTTTCGGAACACGGAATTTCACGATGATGGGTTCTATGTAAATTGCATTTCTATTGGGTAGAATTCGCTCCAAGAGGATTTTACTGTGGAAACTGCATGATTTTAGAGACTGACATTAGGAGAAAACTACTAAATCAGAATAAAATTTCTATGTATAAATATGCACTGTAAGGTGGATTAAAGTTCGTTAATACACATGTTCACAACTCATTAAAGAAGGTTTGTTGAATCCGTGATGCATGTAATGTGTTCAGAACACGGAATGTCATGGTGATTGAAACTAGGTAAGTTACATATCTTTTGGGTAGAACTGGCTCCAAGAGCATTTTTCTGCCAAATCTGCCTCATTTTCAAAACTGGCATGAAAACTAACCTGTGAAATCTGAGAAAATTCTTCAAAGTGTCAGTAAGCCTTCTATGGTGGATGAAAGTGCTGTAATCCACTTGCTAACAGCTCTGTAGTGAATATTTTTGACATCCAAGATGCACGTAGCGTGTTCGGAACATGGAATTTCACGGTGAGCGAATCCATGTAAATTACATGTCTATGGGTTAGAACCCGCTCCAAGAGGTTTTTGCCGTGAAATCTGCCTCATTTTCGAAACTGGCGTTACGAAAGCTCTGTGAAATCAGAGAAAAAGCTTCTAAGCATCAATAAGCCTACTACTGTGATGAAAGTCCTGTAATCCACATGCAAACAACACGGTAGTGTATTTTTGTAGAATATTTTCTGCATGGAGTGTGTTGGAAACACGTAATTTCACAGCGGGAGAATCTAAGTAATTTACATATCTATTGGGTAGAACACGCTCCAACAGTTTTTTCCTTTGAAAACTGCCTGATTTTTGAAACTGCTATTAGGAAAAAGCTGCGAACTCAGAGTTAAGTTTTCTAGGTGTAAATATGCCTTGTATGGTGGATGAAAGTTCTGTAATACACGTGTACACAACTCATTAAAAATGTTTGTCAAATCCGTGATGTATGTAGCGTGTTCGGAACATAGACTGTCACGGTGAGGGAAACTATGTAAATTACATATCTATTGGTTAGAACACGCTCCAGGAGAATTTTACTGAAAAATCTGCCTCAGTTTGGAAACTGGTGTTTTGAAAATGCTGCAAAATCTGAGTAAATGATTTAAGGAGACAATATGTCTTCAATCGGTTAGTAAAGATGTTTAATTCACATGCTAAGATCTCAGCAGTGAATATTTGTTGAATCCGTGGTGCATGCACCATTTTCGGAACACGGAATTTTACGGTGACGGTATCCATGAAAATGAAATGTCTATTGGATAGAACATGCACCAAGAGAATTTTTCTGCGAAAAATGCCTGAATTTCATAACCGATGTTACGAAAACCTGCGAAATCTAAGTAAATATTTCTAGTTGTAAATATGCCTTGTATTGTGGTTGAAAAATCGATAATCCACATGCTCACGTTCATTAAATGATGTTTGTCGAAGCCGTGATGAATGTAACGTTTTCAGAACACGGAATGTCTCGGTGAGTGAAACTCTGAAAATAAGAATTCTACTGGATAGAACTCGCTTGAATTGAACGTTTCTGCAAAAATTTCATGATTTTCGAAACTGGATGTTAGGAAAAACCTGCGAAATAAGAATAATTACAACTCGGTGTAAATATGCCTTGTATGGTGGATGAAAGTTCGGTATTCCACATGCTCACACCCATTAAAGAATGTTTGTCGAATTCGTGATGCATGTAACGTGTTCAGAATACGGATTGTCATAGTGAAGGAAACAATGTAAGTTACATGTCTATTGGGTAGAATTCGCTTGAAGACAATTTTTCTGTGAAATGTGCCTCATTTTCAAAACTGCCATTAGGAGAACCCTGTGAAATCTGAGAAAATGCTTCTAAGTGTCAATATGCCTTGAATGGTGAATGAAAGTCCGGTAATCCACATGTTAATAACAGTGAGGTAATTAGTTTTTAAACCGTCATTCATGTAGAGCTTTTGGAAAACAAAATTTCACCGTAATAACTATATAAATTAAAATTCTATTGAGTAGAATGAGCTAGAAGAGAATTTTTCTGCGATAATTGCATGATTATCGAGTCTGAAGTTTTGAAAAAGCTGCAAAATGAGAGTAAATATTTGTAGGTGTAAATGTGCCTTTATGTTGCAAGAAAGTTCGGTAATCCATATTTTCACAACATATTAAAGTATATTTTTCTAAACCATGGTGCATGTAACATGTTCAGAACGTGGAATTTCACGGTGATTGAAACAATTTAAATTACTTCTCTACTAGGTAGAACTCGCTCCGAGAGAGTTTTCTGCGAAAACTTCGTCATTTTTGAAACTGGCGTTTGGAAAACGCTGCAAAATCTGAGAAAATACTTCTAAGAATCAATATTCAATGTATTGTGATGAAAGTTCGGTAATCCACATGCTAACAGATTTGTAGTGAATATTTGTCGAATCCTATATGCACGTAGAATGTTCGGAACACGGAATTTCACGGCCAGCGAATTTATGTAATTTACATTTCTCTTGGTTAGAAAACACTCCAAGAGTTTTTTCCTGAGAAATAGTCCTGATTTTTGAAACTGACGTTAGGAAAAGCCTGCGAACTCAGATTACTAGATTCTCGGTGTAAATCTGCCTTGTATGGTGGATGAAAGTTCGGTAATCCGCATGTTAACAACTCTGTAGTGAATATTTGTCGAATCCAAGATACGTGAAGCATGTTCCGAACCCAGGATATCACGGTGAGCGAATCTATGTAAAATACATGTCTCTTGGGTAGAATTCGCTCCAAGAGATTTTTCTGGGAAATCTGCCTCATTTTTGAAACTGGCTTTTGAAAATATCTGCAAAATCACTGAAAATGTTTCAAAGTGTCAATATGCCTTGTATTGTGATGCAAGATCGTAAAAACACATTCAAACAAATTTGTGGTGAATATTTGTAGAAAGCATTATGCATGTAGCCTGATCGTTTCACGGAAAATGCCGGCAATCGAATCTATGTAAATTACACGCCTATTGGTTAGAATTGGCTCCAAAAATTTTTTCCGGAGAAAACAGCCTTATTTTCGAGACTGGTATTAGGAAAAGTCTGCAAATTCAGAGTTAATGTTTCTAGGTGTATATATGCCATTTATGGTGGATGAAAGTTCTGTAATCTACATGTTCACAACTCATTCGAGAAAGTTTGTTGAAACCTTGATGCATGGAGCGTGTTCGGAAAAAGGAATGTCACTGTCAGGGAAATTATTTAAATTACATTTCTATAGGGAAGTACTCGCTTCACGAGAATTTTTCTGTGAATCTGACTCCTTTTCAAAACTGGCATTAGGAAAAACTTTCGAAATATGAGAAAATGCTTCAAAGTGTCAACATGGCTATTATGGTGGATGAAAGTTCGGTAATCCTTATGCTAACAACTCTGAAGTGAATATTTGTCCAATCCGTGATGCATGTAGCTTTTTCGGAACACGGAATTTCACGATGACGGGTTCTATGTAAATTGCATGTCTATTGGGTAGAACTCGCTCCAAGAGGATTTTACTGTGGAAACTGCATGATTTTAGAGACTGACATTAGGAGAAAACTACTAAATCAGAATAAAATTTCTATGTATAAATATGCACTGTAAGGTGGATTAAAGTTCGTTAATACACATGTTCACAACTCATTAAAGAAGGTTTGTTGAATCCGTGGTGCATGTAATGTGTTCAGAACACGGAATGTCATGGTGATTGAAACTAGGTAAGTTACATATCTTTTGGGTAGAACTGGCTCCAAGAGCATTTTACTGCCAAATCTGCCTCATTTTCAAAACTGGCATTAAAACTAACGTGTGAAATCTGAGAAAATTCTTCAGTGTCAGTAAGCCTTCTATGGTGGATGAAAGTGCTCTAATACACTTGCAAACAACTCTGTAGTGAATATTTTTGACATCCAAGATGCATGTAGCGTGTTCGGAACACGGAATTTCGCGGTGAGCGAATCCATGTAAATTACATGTCTATTGGTTAGAACCCGCTCCAAGAGGTTTTGCTGTGAATTCTGCCTCATTTTCAAAACTGGCGTTTAGAAAGCTCTGTGAAATCAGAGAAAAATCTTCTAAGCATCAATATACCTACTACTGTGATGAAAGTCCTGTAATCCACATGCAAACAACACGGTAGTGTTTTTTTGTCGAATATTTTATGCATGTAGTGTGTTGGAAACACGTAATTTCACAGCGGGAGAATCTATGTAATTTACATATCTATTGGGTAGAACACGCTCCAGGAGCATTTTACTGAAAAATCTGCCTCAGTTTGGAAACTGGTGTTTTGAAAATGCTGCAAAATCTGAGTAAATGCTTTAAGGTGACAATATGTCTTCAATGGGTTATTAAAGATGTGTAATTCACATGCTAAGATCTCAGTAGTGAATATTTGTTGAATCCGTGGTGCATGCACTGTTTTCGGAACACGGAATTTTACGGTGACGATATCCATGAAAATGAAATGTCAATTGGATAGAACATGCACCAAGAGAATTTTTCTGCGAAAACTGCCTGATTTTCATAACTGACGTTACGAAAACCTGCGAAATCTAAGTAAATATTTCTAGTTGTAAATATGCCTTGTATTGTGGTTGAAAAATCGGTAATCCACATGCTCACGGTCATTAAATAATGTTTGTCGAAGCCGTGATGAATGTAACGTTTTCAGAACACGGAATGTCTCGGTGAGTGAAACTCTGAAAATAAGAATTCTACTGGATAGAACTCGCTTGAATTGAATGTTTCTGCAAAAATTTCATGATTTTCGAAACTGCATGTTAGGAAAAACCTGCAAAATCAGAATAATTACATCTAGGTGTAAATATGCCTTGTATGGTGGATGAAAGTTCGGTAATCCACAAGCTCACACCAATTAAAGAATGTTGAATTCGTGATGCATGTAACGTGTTCGGAATACGGATTGTCATAGTGAAGGAAACAATGTAAGTTACATGTCTATTGGGTAGAATTCGCTTGAAGACAATTTTTCTGGGAAATGTGCCTCATTTTCAAAACTGCCATTAGGAGAACCCTGTGAAATCTGAGTAAATGCTTCTAAGTGTCAATATGACTTGAATGGTGAATGAAAGTCCGGTAATCCACATGTTAATAACAGTGTAGTAATTAGTTTTTAAACCGTCATTCATGTAGAGCTTTTGGAAAATGAAATTTCACGGTAATAACTATATAAATTACAATTCTATTGAGTAGAATGAGCTAGAAGAGAATTTTTCTGCGATAATTGCATGATTATCGAGTCAGAAATTTTGAAAATGCTGCAAAACGAGAGTAAATATTTGTAGGTGTAAATGTGCCTTTATGTTGCAAGAAAGTTCGGTAATCCATATTTTCACAACATATTAAAGTATCTTTTTCTAATCCGTGGTGCATGTACCATGTTCAGAACGTGGAATTTCACGGTGATTGAAACAATTTAAATTACTTCTCTACTGGGTAGAACTCGCTCCGAGAGAGTTTTCTGCGAAAATTTCGTCATTTTTGAAACTGGCGTTTGGAAAACTCTGCAAAATCTGAGAAAATACTTCTAAGAATCAATATTCAATGTATTGTGATGAAAGTTCGGTAATCCACATGCTAACAAATTTGTAGTGAATATTTGTCGAATCCTATATGCACGTAGAATGTTCGGAACACGGAATATCCCGGCCAGCGAATTTATGTAATTTACATTTCTCTTGGTTAGAAAACACTCCAAGAGATTTTTCCTGAGAAATAGTCCTGATTTTTGAAACTGAAGTTAGGAAAAGCCTGCGAACTCAGATTACTACATTCTCAGTGTAAATCTGCCTTGTATGGTGGATGCAAGTTCGGTAATCCGCATGCTAACAACTCTGTAGTTAATATTTGTCGAATCCAAGATACTTGAAGCATGTTCGGAACACAGGATATCACGGTGAGCGAATCTATGTAAAATACATGTCTCTTGGGTAGAATTCGCTCCAAGAGATTTTTCTGGGAAATCTGCCTCATTTTTCAAACTGGCTTTTGAAACTATCTGCAAAATCAGTGAAAATGCTTCAAAGTGTCAATATGCCTTGTATGGGGATGCAAGATCGTAAAAACACATTCAAACAAATTTGTGGTGAATATTTGTAGAAAGCAATATGCATGTAGCCTGATCGTTTCAAGGAAAATGCCGGCAATGGAATCTATGTAAATTACACGCCTATTGGTTAGAATTGGCTCCAAAAATTTTTTCCGGAGAAAACAGCCTTATTTTCGAGACTGGTATTAGGAAAAAGCTGCAAATTCAGAGTTAATGTTTCTAGGTGTATATATGCCATTTATGGTGGATGAAAGTTCTGTAATCTACATGTTCACAACTCATTCGATAAAGTTTGTTGAAACCTTGATGCGTGGAGCGTGTTCGGAAAAAGGAATGTCACTGTGAGGGAAAATATGTAAATTACATTTCTATTGGGAAGTACTCGCTCCACGAGAATTTTTCTGTGAATCTGACTCCTTTTCAAAACTGGCATTAGGAAAAACTTTCGAAATATGAGAAAATGCTTCAAAGTGTCAACATGGCTATTATGGTGGATGAAAGTTCGGTAATCCTTATGCTAACAACTCTGAAGTGAATATTTGTCCAATCCGTGATGCATGTAGCTTTTTCGGAACACGGAATTTCACGATGACGGGTTCTATGTAAATTGCATGTCTATTGGGTAGAACTCGCTCCAAGAGGATTTTACTGTGGAAACTGCATGATTTTAGAGACTGACATTAGGAGAAAACTACTAAATCAGAATAAAATTTCTATGTATAAATATGCACTGTAAGGTGGATTAAAGTTCGTTAATACACATGTTCACAACTCATTAAAGAAGGTTTGTTGAATCCGTGGTGCATGTAATGTGTTCAGAACACGGAATGTCATGGTGATTGAAACTAGGTAAGTTACATATCTTTTGGGTAGAACTGGCTCCAAGAGCATTTTACTGCCAAATCTGCCTCATTTTCAAAACTGGCATTAAAACTAACGTGTGAAATCTGAGAAAATTCTTCAGTGTCAGTAAGCCTTCTATGGTGGATGAAAGTGCTCTAATACACTTGCAAACAACTCTGTAGTGAATATTTTTGACATCCAAGATGCATGTAGCGTGTTCGGAACACGGAATTTCGCGGTGAGCGAATCCATGTAAATTACATGTCTATTGGTTAGAACCCGCTCCAAGAGGTTTTGCTGTGAATTCTGCCTCATTTTCAAAACTGGCGTTTAGAAAGCTCTGTGAAATCAGAGAAAAATCTTCTAAGCATCAATATACCTACTACTGTGATGAAAGTCCTGTAATCCACATGCAAACAACACGGTAGTGTTTTTTTGTCGAATATTTTATGCATGTAGTGTGTTGGAAACACGTAATTTCACAGCGGGAGAATCTATGTAATTTACATATCTATTGGGTAGAACACGCTCCAGGAGCATTTTACTGAAAAATCTGCCTCAGTTTGGAAACTGGTGTTTTGAAAATGCTGCAAAATCTGAGTAAATGCTTTAAGGTGACAATATGTCTTCAATGGGTTATTAAAGATGTGTAATTCACATGCTAAGATCTCAGTAGTGAATATTTGTTGAATCCGTGGTGCATGCACTGTTTTCGGAACACGGAATTTTACGGTGACGATATCCATGAAAATGAAATGTCAATTGGATAGAACATGCACCAAGAGAATTTTTCTGCGAAAACTGCCTGATTTTCATAACTGACGTTACGAAAACCTGCGAAATCTAAGTAAATATTTCTAGTTGTAAATATGCCTTGTATTGTGGTTGAAAAATCGGTAATCCACATGCTCACGGTCATTAAATAATGTTTGTCGAAGCCGTGATGAATGTAACGTTTTCAGAACACGGAATGTCTCGGTGAGTGAAACTCTGAAAATAAGAATTCTACTGGATAGAACTCGCTTGAATTGAATGTTTCTGCAAAAATTTCATGATTTTCGAAACTGCATGTTAGGAAAAACCTGCAAAATCAGAATAATTACATCTAGGTGTAAATATGCCTTGTATGGTGGATGAAAGTTCGGTAATCCACAAGCTCACACCAATTAAAGAATGTTGAATTCGTGATGCATGTAACGTGTTCGGAATACGGATTGTCATAGTGAAGGAAACAATGTCAGTTACATGTCTATTGGGTAGAATTCGCTTGAAGACAATTTTTCTGGGAAATGTGCCTCATTTTCAAAACTGCCATTAGGAGAACCCTGTGAAATCTGAGTAAATGCTTCTAAGTGTCAATATGACTTGAATGGTGAATGAAAGTCCGGTAATCCACATGTTAATAACAGTGTAGTAATTAGTTTTTAAACCGTCATTCATGTAGAGCTTTTGGAAAATGAAATTTCACGGTAATAACTATATAAATTACAATTCTATTGAGTAGAATGAGCTAGAAGAGAATTTTTCTGCGATAATTGCATGATTATCGAGTCAGAAATTTTGAAAATGCTGCAAAACGAGAGTAAATATTTGTAGGTGTAAATGTGCCTTTATGTTGCAAGAAAGTTCGGTAATCCATATTTTCACAACATATTAAAGTATCTTTTTCTAATCCGTGGTGCATGTACCATGTTCAGAACGTGGAATTTCACGGTGATTGAAACAATTTAAATTACTTCTCTACTGGGTAGAACTCGCTCCGAGAGAGTTTTCTGCGAAAATTTCGTCATTTTTGAAACTGGCGTTTGGAAAACTCTGCAAAATCTGAGAAAATACTTCTAAGAATCAATATTCAATGTATTGTGATGAAAGTTCGGTAATCCACATGCTAACAAATTTGTAGTGAATATTTGTCGAATCCTATATGCACGTAGAATGTTCGGAACACGGAATATCCCGGCCAGCGAATTTATGTAATTTACATTTCTCTTGGTTAGAAAACACTCCAAGAGATTTTTCCTGAGAAATAGTCCTGATTTTTGAAACTGACGTTAGGAAAAGCCTGCGAACTCAGATTACTACATTCTCAGTGTAAATCTGCCTTGTATGGTGGATGCAAGTTCGGTAATCCGCATGCTAACAACTCTGTAGTTAATATTTGTCGAATCCAAGATACTTGAAGCATGTTCGGAACACAGGATATCACGGTGAGCGAATCTATGTAAAATACATGTCTCTTGGGTAGAATTCGCTCCAAGAGATTTTTCTGGGAAATCTGCCTCATTTTTGAAACTGGCTTTTGAAACTATCTGCAAAATCAGTGAAAATGCTTCAAAGTGTCAATATGCCTTGTATGGGGATGCAAGATCGTAAAAACACATTCAAACAAATTTGTGGTGAATATTTGTAGAAAGCAATATGCATGTAGCCTGATCGTTTCAAGGAAAATGCCGGCAATGGAATCTATGTAAATTACACGCCTATTGGTTAGAATTGGCTCCAAAAATTTTTTCCGGAGAAAACAGCCTTATTTTCGAGACTGGTATTAGGAAAAAGCTGCAAATTCAGAGTTAATGTTTCTAGGTGTATATATGCCATTTATGGTGGATGAAAGTTCTGTAATCTACATGTTCACAACTCATTCGAAAAAGTTTGTTGAAACCTTGATGCGTGGAGCGTGTTCGGAAAAAGGAATGTCACTGTGAGGGAAAATATGTAAATTACATTTCTATTGGGAAGTACTCGCTCCACGAGAATTTTTCTGTGAATCTGACTCCTTTTCAAAACTGGCATTAGGAAAAACTTTCGAAATATGAGAAAATGCTTCAAAGTGTCAACATGGCTATTATGGTGGATGAAAGTTCGGTAATCCTTATGCTAACAACTCTGAAGTGAATAATTGTCCAATCCGTGATGCATGTAGCTTTTTCGGAACACGGAATTTCACGATGACGGGTTCTATGTAAATTGCATGTCTATTGGGTAGAACTCGCTCCAAGAGGATTTTACTGTGGAAACTGCATGATTTTAGAGACTGACATTAGGAGAAAACTACTAAATCAGAATAAAATTTCTATGTATAAATATGCACTGTAAGGTGGATTAAAGTTCGTTAATACACATGTTCACAACTCATTAAAGAAGGTTTGTTGAATCCGTGGTGCATGTAATGTGTTCAGAACACGGAATGTCATGGTGATTGAAACTAGGTAAGTTACATATCTTTTGGGTAGAACTGGCTCCAAGAGCATTTTACTGCCAAATCTGCCTCATTTTCAAAACTGGCATTAAAACTAACGTGTGAAATCTGAGAAAATTCTTCAGTGTCAGTAAGCCTTCTATGGTGGATGAAAGTGCTCTAATACACTTGCAAACAACTCTGTAGTGAATATTTTTGACATCCAAGATGCATGTAGCGTGTTCGGAACACGGAATTTCGCGGTGAGCGAATCCATGTAAATTACATGTCTATTGGTTAGAACCCGCTCCAAGAGGTTTTGCTGTGAATTCTGCCTCATTTTCAAAACTGGCGTTTAGAAAGCTCTGTGAAATCAGAGAAAAATCTTCTAAGCATCAATATACCTACTACTGTGATGAAAGTCCTGTAATCCACATGCAAACAACACGGTAGTGTTTTTTTGTCGAATATTTTATGCATGTAGTGTGTTGGAAACACGTAATTTCACAGCGGGAGAATCTATGTAATTTACATATCTATTGGGTAGAACACGCTCCAGGAGCATTTTACTGAAAAATCTGCCTCAGTTTGGAAACTGGTGTTTTGAAAATGCTGCAAAATCTGAGTAAATGCTTTAAGGTGACAATATGTCTTCAATGGGTTATTAAAGATGTGTAATTCACATGCTAAGATCTCAGTAGTGAATATTTGTTGAATCCGTGGTGCATGCACTGTTTTCGGAACACGGAATTTTACGGTGACGATATCCATGAAAATGAAATGTCAATTGGATAGAACATGCACCAAGAGAATTTTTCTGCGAAAACTGCCTGATTTTCATAACTGACGTTACGAAAACCTGCGAAATCTAAGTAAATATTTCTAGTTGTAAATATGCCTTGTATTGTGGTTGAAAAATCGGTAATCCACATGCTCACGGTCATTAAATAATGTTTGTCGAAGCCGTGATGAATGTAACGTTTTCAGAACACGGAATGTCTCGGTGAGTGAAACTCTGAAAATAAGAATTCTACTGGATAGAACTCGCTTGAATTGAATGTTTCTGCAAAAATTTCATGATTTTCGAAACTGCATGTTAGGAAAAACCTGCAAAATCAGAATAATTACATCTAGGTGTAAATATGCCTTGTATGGTGGATGAAAGTTCGGTAATCCACAAGCTCACACCAATTAAAGAATGTTGAATTCGTGATGCATGTAACGTGTTCGGAATACGGATTGTCATAGTGAAGGAAACAATGTCAGTTACATGTCTATTGGGTAGAATTCGCTTGAAGACAATTTTTCTGGGAAATGTGCCTCATTTTCAAAACTGCCATTAGGAGAACCCTGTGAAATCTGAGTAAATGCTTCTAAGTGTCAATATGACTTGAATGGTGAATGAAAGTCCGGTAATCCACATGTTAATAACAGTGTAGTAATTAGTTTTTAAACCGTCATTCATGTAGAGCTTTTGGAAAATGAAATTTCACGGTAATAACTATATAAATTACAATTCTATTGAGTAGAATGAGCTAGAAGAGAATTTTTCTGCGATAATTGCATGATTATCGAGTCAGAAATTTTGAAAATGCTGCAAAACGAGAGTAAATATTTGTAGGTGTAAATGTGCCTTTATGTTGCAAGAAAGTTCGGTAATCCATATTTTCACAACATATTAAAGTATCTTTTTCTAATCCGTGGTGCATGTACCATGTTCAGAACGTGGAATTTCACGGTGATTGAAACAATTTAAATTACTTCTCTACTGGGTAGAACTCGCTCCGAGAGAGTTTTCTGCGAAAATTTCGTCATTTTTGAAACTGGCGTTTGGAAAACTCTGCAAAATCTGAGAAAATACTTCTAAGAATCAATATTCAATGTATTGTGATGAAAGTTCGGTAATCCACATGCTAACAAATTTGTAGTGAATATTTGTCGAATCCTATATGCACGTAGAATGTTCGGAACACGGAATATCCCGGCCAGCGAATTTATGTAATTTACATTTCTCTTGGTTAGAAAACACTCCAAGAGATTTTTCCTGAGAAATAGTCCTGATTTTTGAAACTGACGTTAGGAAAAGCCTGCGAACTCAGATTACTACATTCTCAGTGTAAATCTGCCTTGTATGGTGGATGCAAGTTCGGTAATCCGCATGCTAACAACTCTGTAGTTAATATTTGTCGAATCCAAGATACTTGAAGCATGTTCGGAACACAGGATATCACGGTGAGCGAATCTATGTAAAATACATGTCTCTTGGGTAGAATTCGCTCCAAGAGATTTTTCTGGGAAATCTGCCTCATTTTTCAAACTGGCTTTTGAAACTATCTGCAAAATCAGTGAAAATGCTTCAAAGTGTCAATATGCCTTGTATGGGGATGCAAGATCGTAAAAACACATTCAAACAAATTTGTGGTGAATATTTGTAGAAAGCAATATGCATGTAGCCTGATCGTTTCAAGGAAAATGCCGGCAATGGAATCTATGTAAATTACACGCCTATTGGTTAGAATTGGCTCCAAAAATTTTTTCCGGAGAAAACAGCCTTATTTTCGAGACTGGTATTAGGAAAAAGCTGCAAATTCAGAGTTAATGTTTCTAGGTGTATATATGCCATTTATGGTGGATGAAAGTTCTGTAATCTACATGTTCACAACTCATTCGAAAAAGTTTGTTGAAACCTTGATGCGTGGAGCGTGTTCGGAAAAAGGAATGTCACTGTGAGGGAAAATATGTAAATTACATTTCTATTGGGAAGTACTCGCTCCACGAGAATTTTTCTGTGAATCTGACTCCTTTTCAAAACTGGCATTAGGAAAAACTTTCGAAATATGAGAAAATGCTTCAAAGTGTCAACATGGCTATTATGGTGGATGAAAGTTCGGTAATCCTTATGCTAACAACTCTGAAGTGAATAATTGTCCAATCCGTGATGCATGTAGCTTTTTCGGAACACGGAATTTCACGATGACGGGTTCTATGTAAATTGCATGTCTATTGGGTAGAACTCGCTCCAAGAGGATTTTACTGTGGAAACTGCATGATTTTAGAGACTGACATTAGGAGAAAACTACTAAATCAGAATAAAATTTCTATGTATAAATATGCACTGTAAGGTGGATTAAAGTTCGTTAATACACATGTTCACAACTCATTAAAGAAGGTTTGTTGAATCCGTGGTGCATGTAATGTGTTCAGAACACGGAATGTCATGGTGATTGAAACTAGGTAAGTTACATATCTTTTGGGTAGAACTGGCTCCAAGAGCATTTTTCTGCCAAATCTGCCTCATTTTCAAAACTGGCATTAAAACTAACCTGTGAAATCTGAGAAAATTCTTCAAAGTGTCAGTAAGCCTTGTGTGGTGGATGAAAGTGCTGTAATCCACTTGCTAACAACACTGTACTGAATATTTGTCGCATCCGAGATGCATGTAGCGTGTTCGGAACACGGAATTTCACGGTGAGCGAATCCATGTAAATTACATGTCTATTGGTTAGAACCCGCTCCAAAAGGTTTTTGCCGTGAAATCTGCCTCATTTTCGAAACTGGCGTTTCGAAAGCTCTGTGAAATCAGAGAAAAAGCTTCTAAGCATCAATAAGCCTACTACTGTATTGAAAGTCCTGTAATCCACATGCAAACAACACGGTAGTGTATTTTTCTAGAATATTTTCTGCATGTAGTGTGTTGGAAACAAGTAATTTCACAGCTGGAGAATCTATGTAATTTACATATCTATTGGGTAGAACACGCTCCAACAGTTTTTTCCTTTGAAAACTGCCTGATTTTTGAAACTGCTATTAGGAAAAAGCTGCGAACTCAGAGTTAAGTTTTCTAGGTGTAAATATGCCTTGTATGGTGGATGAAAGTTCTGTAATACACATGTACACAACTCATTAAAAATGTTTGTCAAATCCGTGATGTATGTAGTGTGTTCGGAACACGGACTGTCACGGTGAGGGAAACTATGTAAATTACATATCTATTGGTTAGAACACGCTCCAGGAGCATTTTACTGAAAAATCTGCCTCAGTTTAGAAACTGGTGTTTTGAAAATGCTGCAAAATCTGAGTAAATGATTTAAGGTGACAATATGTCTTCAATCGGTTATTAAAGATGTTTAATTCACATGCTAAGATCTCAGCAGTGAATATTTGTTGAATCCGTGGTGCATGCACCATTTTCGGAACACGGAATTTTACGGTGACGATATCCATGAAAATGAAATGTCTATTGGATAGAACGTGCACCAAGAGAATTTTTCTGTGAAAACTGCCTGCTTTTTATAACCGACATTACGAAAACCTGCGAAATATAAGTAAATATTTCTAGTTGTAAATATGCCTTGTATTGTGGTTGAAAAATCGGTAATCCACATGCTCACGGTCATTAAATAATGTTTGTCGAAGCCGTGATGAATATAACGTTTTCAGAACACGGAATGTCTCGGTGAGTGAAACTCTGAAAATAAGAATTCTACTGGATAGAACTCGCTTGAATTGAATGTTTCTGCAAAAATTTCATGATTTTCGAAACTGGATGTTAGGAAAAACCTGCGAAATCAGAATAATTATATCTAGGTGTAAATATGCCTTGTATGGTGGATGAAAGTTCGGTAATCCACATGCTCACACAAATTAAAGAATGTTGAATTCGTGATGCATGTAACGTGTTCGGAATACGGATTGTCATAGTGAAGGAAACAATGTCAGTTACATGTCTATTGGGTAGAATTCACTTGAAGACAATTTTTCTGGGAAATGTGCCTCATTTTCAAAACTGCCATTAGGAGAACCCTGTGAAATCTGAGAAAATGCTTCTAAGTGTCAATATGACTTGAATGGTGAATGAAAGTCCGGTAATCCACATGTTAATAACAGTGTAGTAATTAGTTTTTAAACCGTCATTCATGTAGAGCTTTTGGAAAATGAAATTTCACGGTAATAACTATATAAATTACAATTCTATTGAGTAGAATGAGCTAGAAGAGAATTTTTCTGCGATAATTGCATGATTATCGAGTCAGAAATTTTGAAAATGCTGCAAAACGAGAGTAAATATTTGTAGGTGTAAATGTGCCTTTATGTTGCAAGAAAGTTCGGTAATCCATATTTTCACAACATATTAAAGTATCTTTTTCTAATCCGTGGTGCATGTACCATGTTCAGAACGTGGAATTTCACGGTGATTGAAACAATTTAAATTACTTCTCTACTGGGTAGAACTCGCTCCGAGAGAGTTTTCTGCGAAAATTTCGTCATTTTTTAAACTGGCGTTTGGAAAACGCTGCAAAATCTGAGAAAATACTTCTAAGAATCAATATTCAATGTATTGTGATGAAAGTTCGGTAATCCACATGCTAACAAATTTGTAGTGAATATTTGTCGAATCCTATATGCACGTAGAATGTTCGGAACACGGAATATCCCGGCCAGCGAATTTATGTAATTTACATTTCTCTTGGTTAGAAAACACTCCAAGAGATTTTTCCTGAGAAATAGTCCTGATTTTTGAAACTGACGTTAGGAAAAACCTGCGAACTCAGATTACTACATTCTCGGTGTAAATCTGCCTTGTATGGTGGATGAAAGTTCGGTAATCCGCATGCTAACAACTCTGTAGTGAATATTTGTCGAATCCTAGATACGTGAAGCATGTTCGGAACACAGGATATCACGGTGAGCGAATCTATGTAAAATACATGTCTCTTGGGTAGAATTCGCTCCAAGAGATTTTTCTGGGAAATCTGCCTCATTTTTGAAACTGGCTTTTGAAACTATCTGCAAAATCAGTGAAAATGCTTCAAAGTGTCAATATGCCTTGTATTGTGATGCAAGATCGTAAAAACACATTCAAACAAATTTGTGGTGAATATTTGTAGAAAGCATTATGCATGTAGCCTGATCGTTTCACGGAAAATGCCGGCAATGGAATCTATGTAAATTACACACCTATTGGTTAGAATAGGCTCCAAAAATTTTTTCCAGAGAAAACAGCCTTATTTTCGATACTGGTATTATGAAAAATCTGCAAATTCAGAGTTAATGTTTCTAGGTGTATATATGCCATTTATGGTGGATGAAAGTTCTGTAATCTACATGTTCACAACTCATTCGAGAAAGTTTGTTGAAACCTTGATGCATGGAGCGTGTTCGGAAAAAGGAATGTCACTGTGAGGGAAACTATGTAAATTACATTTCTATAGGGAAGTACTCGCTTCACGAGAATTTTTCTGTGAATCTGACTCCTTTTCAAAACTGGCATTAGGAAAAACTTTCGAAATATGAGAAAATGCTTCAAAGTGTCAACATGGCTATTATGGTGGATGAAAGTTCGGTAATCCTTATGCTAACAACTCTGAAGTGAATATTTGTCCAATCCGTGACGCATGTAGCTTTTTTGGAACACGGAATTTCACGATGACGGGTTCTATGTAAATTGCATGTCTATTGGGTAGAACTCGCTCCAAGAGGATTTTACTGTGGAAACTGCATGATTTTAGAGACTGACATTAGGAGAAAACTACTAAATCAGAATAAAATTTCTATGTATAAATATGCACTGTAAGGTGGATTAAAGTTCGTTAATACACATGTTCACAACTCATTAAAGAAGGTTTGTTGAATCCGTGGTGCATGTAAAGTGTTCAGAACACGGAATGTCACGGTGATTGAATCTAGGTAAGTTACATATCTTTTGGGTAGAACTGGCTCCAAGAGCATTTTTCTGCCAAATCTGCCTCATTTTCAAAACTGGCATTAAAACTAACGTGTGAAATCTGAGAAAATTCTTCAGTGTCAGTAAGCCGTATATGGTGGATGAAAGTGCTCTAATACACTTGCAAACAACTCTGTAGTGAATATTTTTGACATCCAAGATGCACGTAGTGTGTTCGGAACACGGAATTTCGCGGTGAGCGAATCCATGTAAATTACATGTCTATTGGTTAGAACCCGCTCTAGGAGGTTTTGCTCTGAATTCTGCCTCATTTTCGAAACTGGCGTTTAGAAACTCTGTGAAATCAGAGAAAAATCTTCTAAGCATCAATATACCTACTACTGTGAAGAAAGTCCTGTAATCCACATGCAAACAACACGGTAGTGTTTTTTTGTCGAATATTTTCTGCATGTAGTGTGTTGGAAACACGTAATTTAACAGCGGGTGAATCTATGTAATTTACATATCTATTGCGTAGAACACGCTCCATCAGATTTTTCCTTTGAAAACTGCCTGATTTTTGAAACTGCTATTAGGAAAAAGCTGCGAACTCAGAGTTAAGTTTTCTAGGTGTAAATATGCCTTGTATGGTGGATGAAAGTTCTGTAATACACATGTACACAACCCATTAAAAATGTTTGTCAAATCAGTGATGTATGTAGCGTGTTCGGAACACGGACTGTCACGGTGAGGGAAACTATGTAAATTACATATCTATTGGTTAGAACACGCTCCAGGAGCATTTTACTGAAAAATCTGCCTCAGTTTGGAAACTGGTGTTTTGAAAATGCTGCAAAATCTGAGTAAATGGTTTAAGGTGACAATATGTCTTCAATCGGTTATTAAAGATGTTTAATTCACATGCTAAGATCTCAGCAGTGAATATTTGTTGAATCCGTGGTGCATGCACCGTTTTCGGAACATGGAATGTTACGGTGACGATATTTATAAAAATGAGATGTCTATTGGATAGAACGTGCACCAAGAGAATTTTTCTGCGAAAACTGCCTGATTTTCATAACCGACGTTACGAAAACCTGCGAAATCTAAGTAAATATTTCTAGTTGTAAATATGCCTTGTATTGTGGTTGAAAAATCGGTAATCCACATGCTCTCGGTCATTAAAAAATGTTTGTCGAAGCCGTGATGAATATAACGTTTTCAGAACACGGAATGTCTCGGTGAGTGAAACTCTGAAAATAAGAATTCTACTGGATAGAACTCGCTTGAATTGAATGTTTCTGCAAAAATTTCATGATTTTCGAAACTGGATGTTAGGAAAAACCTGCGAAATCAGAATAATTACATCTAGGTGTAAATATGCCTTGTATGGTGGATGAAAGTTCGGTAATCCACATGCTCACACAAGTTAAAGAATGTTTGTCGAATTCGTGATGCATGTAACGTGTTCGGAATACGGAATGTCATAGTGAAGGAAACAATGTAAGTTACATGTCTATTGGGTAGAATTCGATTGAAGAGAATTTTTCTGAGAAATGTGCCTCATTTTCAGAACTGCCATTAGGAGAACCCTGTGAAATCTGAGAAAATGCTTCTAAGTGTCAATATGACTTGAATGGTGAATGAAAGTCCGGTAATCCACATGTTAATAACAGTGTAGTAATTAGTTTTTAAACCGTCATTCTTGTAGAGCTTTTGGAAAACGGAATTTCACGGTAATGAAACAATATAAATTACAATTCTATTGAGTAGAATGAGCTAGAAGAGAATTTTTCTGCGATACTTGCATGATTATCGAGTCTGAATTTTGGAAAAAGCTGAAAACGAGAGTAAATATTTGTAGGTGTAAATGTGCCTTTATGTTGCAAGAAAGTTCGGTAATCCATATTTTCACAACATATTAAAGTATCTTTTTCTAATCCGTGGTGCATGTACCATGTTCAGAACGTGGAATTTCACGGTGATTGAAACAATTTAAATTACTTCTCTACTGGGTAGAACTCGCTCCGAGAGAGTTTTCTGCGAAAATTTCGTCATTTTTTAAACTGGCGTTTGGAAAACGCTGCAAAATTTGAGAAAATACTTCTAAGAATCAATATTCAATGTATTGTGATGAAAGTTCGGTAATCCACATGCTAACAAATTTGTAGTGAATATTTGTCGAATCCTATATGCACGTAGAATGTTCGGAACACGGAATATCCCGGCCAACGAATTTATGTAATTTACATTTCTCTTGGTTAGAAAACACTCCAAGAGATTTTTCCTGAGAAATAGTCCTGATTTTTGAAACTGACGTTAGGAAAAGCCTGCGAACTCAGATTACTAGGTTCTCGGTGTAAATCTGCCTTGTATGGTGGATGAAAGTTCGGTAATCCGCATGCTAACAACTCTGTAGTGAATATTTGTCGAATCCTAGATACGTGAAGCATGTTCGGAACACAGGATATCACGGTGAGCGAATCTATGTAAAATACATGTCTCTTGGGTAGAATTCGCTCCAAGAGATTTTTCTGGGAAATCTGCCTCATTTTTGAAACTGGCTTTTGAAAATATCTGCAAAATCAGTGAAAATGCTTCAAAGTGTCAATATGCCTTGTATTGTGATGCAAGATCGTAAAAACACATTCAAACAAATTTGTGGTGAATATTTGTAGAAAGCATTATGCATGTAGCCTGATCGTTTCACGGAAAATGCCGGCAATGGAATCTATGTAAATTACACGCCTATTGGTTAGAATTGGCTCCAAAAAATTTTTCCGGAGAAAACAGCCTTATTTTCGAGACTGGTATTAGGAAAAATCTGCAAATTCAGAGTTAATGTTTCTAGGTGTATATATGCCATTTATGGTGGATGAAAGTTCTGTAATCTACATGTTCACAACTCATTCGAGAAAGTTTGTTGAAACGTTGATGCATGGAGCGTGTTCGGAAAAAGGAATGTCACTGTGAGGGAAACTATGTAAATTACATTTCTATAGGGAAGTACTCGCTTCACGAGAATTTTTCTGTGAATCTGACTCCTTTTCAAAACTGGCATTAGGAAAAACTTTCGAAATATGAGAAAATGCTTCAAAGTGTCAACATGGCTATTATGGTGGATGAAAGTTCGGTAATCCTTATGCTAACAACTCTGAAGTGAATATTTGTCCAATCCGTGACGCATGTAGCTTTTTTGGAACACGGAATTTCACGATGACGGGCTCTATGTAAATTGCATGTCTATTGGGTAGAACTCGCTCCAAGAGGATTTTACTGTGGAAACTGCATGATTTTAGAGACTGACATTAGGAGAAAACTACTAAATCAGAATAAAATTTCTATGTATAAATATGCACTGTAAGGTGGATTAAAGTTCGTTAATACACATGTTCACAACTCATTAAAGAAGGTTTGTTGAATCCGTGGTGCATGGAACGTGTTCAGAACACGGAATGTCATGGTGATTGAAACTAGGTAAGTTACATATCTTTTGGGTAGAACTGGCTCCAAGAGCATTTTTCTGCCAAATCTGCCTCATTTTCAAAACTGGCATTAAAACTAACGTGTGAAATCTGAGAAAATTCTTCAGTGTCAGTAAGCCATCTATGGTGGATGAAAGTGCTCTAATACACTTGCAAACAACTCTGTAGTGAATATTTTTGACATCCAAGATGCACGTAGTGTGTTCGGAACACGGAATTTCGCGGTGAGCGAATCCATGTAAATTACATGTCTATTGGTTAGAACCCGCTCTAGGAGGTTTTGCTCTGAATTCTGCCTCATTTTCGAAACTGGCGTTTAGAAACTCTGTGAAATCAGAGAAAAATCTTCTAAGCATCAATATACCTACTACTGTGATGAAAGTCCTGTAATCCACATGCAAACAACACGGTAGTGTTTTTTTGTCGAATATTTTCTGCATGTAGTGTGTTGGAAACACGTAATTTAACAGCGGGTGAATCTATGTAATTTACATATCTATTGTGTAGAACACGCTCCAACAGTTTTTTCCTTTGAAAACTGCCTGATTTTTGAAACTGCTATTAGGAAAAAGCTGCGAACTCAGAGTTAAGTTTTCTAGGTGTAAATATGCCTTGTATGGTGGATGAAAGTTCTGTAATACACATGTACACAACCCATTAAAAATGTTTGTCAAATCAGTGATGTATGTAGCGTGTTCGGAACACGGACTGTCACGTTGAGGGAAACTATGTAAATTACATATCTATTGGTTAGAACACGCTCCAGGAGCATTTTACTGAAAAATCTGCCTCAGTTTGGAAACTGGTGTTTTGAAAATGCTGCAAAATCTGAGTAAATGTTTTAAGGTGACAATATGTCTTCAATCGGTTATTAAAAATGTTTAATTCACATGCTAAGATCTCAGCAGTGAATATTTGTTGAATCCGTGGTGCATGCACCGTTTTCGGAACATGGAATGTTACGGTGACGATATTTATAAAAATGAGATGTCTATTGGATAGAACGTGCACCAAGAGAATTTTTCTGCGAAAACTGCCTGATTTTCATAACCGACGTTACGAAAACCTGCGAAATCTAAGTAAATATTTCTAGTTGTAAATATGCCTTGTATTGTGGTTGAAAAATCGGTAATCCACATGCTCTCGGTCATTAAAAAATGTTTGTCGAAGCCGTGATGAATATAACGTTTTCAGAACACGGAATGTCTCGGTGAGTGAAACTCTGAAAATAAGAATTCTACTGGATAGAACTCGCTTGAATTGAATGTTTCTGCAAAAATTTCATGATTTTCGAAACTGGATGTTAGGAAAAACCTGCGAAATCAGAATAATTACATCTAGGTGTAAATATGCCTTGTATGGTGGATGAAAGTTCGGTAATCCACATGCTCACACAAGTTAAAGAATGTTTGTCGAATTCGTGATGCATGTAACGTGTTCGGAATACGGAATGTCATAGTGAAGGAAACAATGTAAGTTACATGTCTATTGGGTAGAATTCGCTTGAAGAGAATTTTTCTGAGAAATGTGCCTCATTTTCAGAAATGCCATTAGGAGAACCCTGTGAAATCTGAGAAAATGCTTCTAAGTGTCAATATGACTTGAATGGTGAATGAAAGTCCGGTAATCCACATGTTAATAACAGTGTAGTAATTAGTTTTTAAACCGTCATTCTTGTAGAGCTTTTGGAAAACGGAATTTCACGGTAATGAAACAATATAAATTACAATTCTATTGAGTAGAATGAGCTAGAAGAGAATTTTTCTGCGATACTTGCATGATTATCGAGTCTGAATTTTGGAAAAAGCTGCAAAACGAGAGTAAATATTTGTAGGTGTAAATGTGCCTTTATGTTGCAAGAAAGTTCGGTAATCCATATTTTCACAACATATTAAAGTATCTTTTTCTAAACTGTGGTGCATGTACAATGTTCAGAACGTGGAATTTCACGGTGATTGAAACAATTTAAATTATTTCTCTACTGGGTAGAACTCACTCTGAGAGGGTTTTCTGGGAAACTTCGTCATTTTTGAAACTGGCGTTTGGAAAACGCTGCAAAATCTGAGAAAATACTTCTAAGAATCAATATTCAATCTATTGTGATGAAAGTTCGGTAATCCACATGCTAACAAATTTGTAGTGAATATTTGTCGAATCCTATATGCACGTAGAATGTTCGGAACACGGAATATCCCGGCCAGCGAATTTATGTAATTTACATTTCTCTTGGTTAGAAAACACTCCAAGAGAATTTTCCTGAGAAATAGTCCTGATTTTTGAAACTGACGTTAGGAAAAGCCTGCGAACTCAGATTACTACATTCTCAGTGTAAATCTGCCTTGTATGGTGGATGAAAGTTCGGTAATCCGCATGCTAACAACTCTGTAGTGAATATTTGTCGAATCCTAGATACGTGAAGCATGTTCGGAACACAGGATATCACGGTGAGCGAATCTATGTAAAATACATGTCTCTTGGGTAGAATTCGCTCCAAGAGATTTTTCTGGGAAATCTGCCTCATTTTTCAAACTGGCTTTTGAAAATATCTGCAAAATCAGTGAAAATGCTTCAAAGTGTCAATATGCCTTGTATTGTGATGCAAGATCGTAAAAACACATTCAAACAAATTTGTGGTGAATATTTGTAGAAAGCATTATGCATGTAGCCTGATCGTTTCACGGAAAATGCCGGCAATGGAATCTATGTAAATTACACGCCTATTGGTTAGAATTGGCTCCAAAAAATTTTTCCGGAGAAAACAGCCTTATTTTCGAGACTGGTATTAGGAAAAATCTGCAAATTCAGAGTTAATGTTTCTAGGTGTATATATGCCATTTATGGTGGATGAAAGTTCTGTAATCTACATGTTCACAACTCATTCGAGAAAGTTTGTTGAAACGTTGATGCATGGAGCGTGTTCGGAAAAAGGAATGTCACTGTGAGGGAAACTATGTAAATTACATTTCTATAGGGAAGTACTCGCTTCACGAGAATTTTTCTGTGAATCTGACTCCTTTTCAAAACTGGCATTAGGAAAAACTTTCGAAATATGAGAAAATGCTTCAAAGTGTCAACATGGCTATTATGGTGGATGAAAGTTCGGTAATCCTTATGCTAACAACTCTGAAGTGAATATTTGTCCAATCCGTGACGCATGTAGCTTTTTTGGAACACGGAATTTCACGATGACGGGCTCTATGTAAATTGCATGTCTATTGGGTAGAACTCGCTCCAAGAGGATTTTACTGTGGAAACTGCATGATTTTAGAGACTGACATTAGGAGAAAACTACTAAATCAGAATAAAATTTCTATGTATAAATATGCACTGTAAGGTGGATTAAAGTTCGTTAATACACATGTTCACAACTCATTAAAGAAGGTTTGTTGAATCCGTGGTGCATGGAACGTGTTCAGAACACGGAATGTCATGGTGATTGAAACTAGGTAAGTTACATATCTTTTGGGTAGAACTGGCTCCAAGAGCATTTTTCTGCCAAATCTGCCTCATTTTCAAAACTGGCATTAAAACTAACGTGTGAAATCTGAGAAAATTCTTCAGTGTCAGTAAGCCATCTATGGTGGATGAAAGTGCTCTAATACACTTGCAAACAACTCTGTAGTGAATATTTTTGACATCCAAGATGCACGTAGTGTGTTCGGAACACGGAATTTCGCGGTGAGCGAATCCATGTAAATTACATGTCTATTGGTTAGAACCCGCTCTAGGAGGTTTTGCTCTGAATTCTGCCTCATTTTCGAAACTGGCGTTTAGAAACTCTGTGAAATCAGAGAAAAATCTTCTAAGCATCAATATACCTACTACTGTGATGAAAGTCCTGTAATCCACATGCAAACAACACGGTAGTGTTTTTTTGTCGAATATTTTCTGCATGTAGTGTGTTGGAAACACGTAATTTAACAGCGGGTGAATCTATGTAATTTACATATCTATTGTGTAGAACACGCTCCAACAGTTTTTTCCTTTGAAAACTGCCTGATTTTTGAAACTGCTATTAGGAAAAAGCTGCGAACTCAGAGTTAAGTTTTCTAGGTGTAAATATGCCTTGTATGGTGGATGAAAGTTCTGTAATACACATGTACACAACCCATTAAAAATGTTTGTCAAATCAGTGATGTATGTAGCGTGTTCGGAACACGGACTGTCACGGTGAGGGAAACTATGTAAATTACATATCTATTGGTTAGAACACGCTCCAGGAGCATTTTACTGAAAAATCTGCCTCAGTTTGGAAACTGGTGTTTTGAAAATGCTGCAAAATCTGAGTAAATGATTTAAGGTGACAATATGTCTTCAATCGGTTATTAAAAATGTTTAATTCACATGCTAAGATCTCAGCAGTGAATATTTGTTGAATCCGTGGTGCATGCACCGTTTTCGGAACATGGAATGTTACGGTGACGATATTTATAAAAATGAGATGTCTATTGGATAGAACGTGCACCAAGAGAATTTTTCTGCGAAAACTGCCTGATTTTCATAACCGACGTTACGAAAACCTGCGAAATCTAAGTAAATATTTCTAGTTGTAAATATGCCTTGTATTGTGGTTGAAAAATCGGTAATCCACATGCTCTCGGTCATTAAAAAATGTTTGTCGAAGCCGTGATGAATATAACGTTTTCAGAACACGGAATGTCTCGGTGAGTGAAACTCTGAAAATAAGAATTCTACTGGATAGAACTCGCTTGAATTGAATGTTTCTGCAAAAATTTCATGATTTTCGAAACTGGATGTTAGGAAAAACCTGCGAAATCAGAATAATTACATCTAGGTGTAAATATGCCTTGTATGGTGGATGAAAGTTCGGTAATCCACATGCTCACACAAGTTAAAGAATGTTTGTCGAATTCGTGATGCATGTAACGTGTTCGGAATACGGAATGTCATAGTGAAGGAAACAATGTAAGTTACATGTCTATTGGGTAGAATTCGCTTGAAGAGAATTTTTCTGAGAAATGTGCCTCATTTTCAGAAATGCCATTAGGAGAACCCTGTGAAATCTGAGAAAATGCTTCTAAGTGTCAATATGACTTGAATGGTGAATGAAAGTCCGGTAATCCACATGTTAATAACAGTGTAGTAATTAGTTTTTAAACCGTCATTCTTGTAGAGCTTTTGGAAAACGGAATTTCACGGTAATGAAACAATATAAATTACAATTCTATTGAGTAGAATGAGCTAGAAGAGAATTTTTCTGCGATACTTGCATGATTATCGAGTCTGAATTTTGGAAAAAGCTGCAAAACGAGAGTAAATATTTGTAGGTGTAAATGTGCCTTTATGTTGCAAGAAAGTTCGGTAATCCATATTTTCACAACATATTAAAGTATCTTTTTCTAAACTGTGGTGCATGTACAATGTTCAGAACGTGGAATTTCACGGTGATTGAAACAATTTAAATTATTTCTCTACTGGGTAGAACTCACTCTGAGAGGGTTTTCTGGGAAACTTCGTCATTTTTGAAACTGGCGTTTGGAAAACGCTGCAAAATCTGACAAAATACTTCTAAGAATCAATATTCAATCTATTGTGATGAAAGTTCGGTAATCCACATGCTAACAAATTTGTAGTGAATATTTGTCGAATCCTATATGCACGTAGAATGTTCGGAACACGGAATATCCCGGCCAGCGAATTTATGTAATTTACATTTCTCTTGGTTAGAAAACACTCCAAGAGATTTTTCCTGAGAAATAGTCCTGATTTTTGAAACTGACGTTAGGAAAAGCCTGCGAACTCAGATTACTACATTCTCAGTGTAAATCTGCCTTGTATGGTGGATGAAAGTTCGGTAATCCGCATGCTAACAACTCTGTAGTGAATATTTGTCGAATACTAGATACGTGAAGCATGTTCGGAACACAGGATATCACGGTGAGCGAATCTATGTAAAATACATGTCTCTTGGGTACAATTCGCTCCAAGAGATTTTTCTGGGAAATCTGCCTCATTTTTCAAACTGGCTTTTGAAAATATCTGCAAAATCAGTGAAAATGCTTCAAAGTGTCAATATGCCTTGTATTGTGATGCAAGATCGTAAAAACACATTCAAACAAATTTGTGGTGAATATTTGTAGAAAGCATTATGCATGTAGCCTGATCGTTTCACGGAAAATGCCGGCAATGGAATCTATGTAAATTACACGCCTATTGGTTAGAATTGGCTCCAAAAATTTTTTCCGGAGAAAACAGCCTTATTTTCGAGACTGGTATTAGGAAAAATCTGCAAATTCAGAGTTAATGTTTCTAGGTGTATATATGCCATTTATGGTGGATGAAAGTTCTGTAATCTACATGTTCACAACTCATTCGAGAAAGTTTGTTGAAACGTTGATGCATGGAGCGTGTTCGGAAAAAGGAATGTCACTGTGAGGGAAACTATGTAAATTACATTTCTATAGGGAAGTACTCGCTTCACGAGAATTTTTCTGTGAATCTGACTCCTTTTCAAAACTGGCATTAGGAAAAACTTTCAAAATATGAGAAAATGCTTCAAAGTGTCAACATGGCTATTATGGTGGATGAAAGTTCGGTAATCCTTATGCTAACAACTCTGAAGTGAATATTTGTCCAATCCGTGATGCATGTAGCTTTTTTGGAACACGGAATTTCACGATGACGGGTTCTATGTAAATTGCATGTCTATTGGGTAGAACTCGCTCCAAGAGGATTTTACTGTGGAAACTGCATGATTTTAGAGACTGACATTAGGAGAAAACTACTAAATCAGAATAAAATTTCTATGTATAAATATGCACTGTAAGGTGGATTAAAGTTCGTTAATACACATGTTCACAACTCATTAAAGAAGGTTTGTTGAATCCGTGGTGCATGTAAAGTGTTCAGAACACGGAATGTCACGGTGATTGAATCTAGGTAAGTTACATATCTTTTGGGTAGAACTGGCTCCAAGAGCATTTTTCTGCCAAATCTGCCTCATTTTCAAAACTGGCATTAAAACTAACGTGTGAAATCTGAGAAAATTCTTCAGTGTCAGTAAGCCGTCTATGGTGGATGAAAGTGCTCTAATACACTTGCAAACAACTCTGTAGTGAATATTTTTGACATCCAAGATGCACGTAGTGTGTTCGGAACACGGAATTTCGTGGTGAGCGAATCCGTGTAAATTACATGTCTATTGGTTAGAACCCGCTCTAAGAGGTTTTGCTCTGAATTCTGCCTCATTTTCGAAACTGGCGTTTAGAAACTCTGTGAAATCAGAGAAAAATCTTCTAAGCATCAATATACCTACTACTGTGATGAAAGTCCTGTAATCCACATGCAAACAACACGGTAGTGTTTTTTTGTCGAATATTTTCTGCATGTAGTGTGTTGGAAACACGTAATTTAACAGCGGGTGAATCTATGTAATTTACATATCTATTGCGTAGAACACGCTCCAACAGTTTTTTCCTTTGAAAACTGCCTGATTTTTGAAACTGCTATTAGGAAAAAGCTGCGAACTCAGAGTTAAGTTTTCTAGGTGTAAATATGCCTTGTATGGTGGATGAAAGTTCTGTAATACACATGTACACAACCCATTAAAAATGTTTGTCAAATCAGTGATGTATGTAGCGTGTTCGGAACACGGACTGTCACGGTGAGGGAAACTATGTAAATTACATATCTATTGGTTAGAACACGCTCCAGGAGCATTTTACTGAAAAATCTGCCTCAGTTTGGAAACTGGTGTTTTGAAAATGCTGCAAAATCTGAGTAAATGATTTAAGGTGACAATATGTCTTCAATCGGTTATTAAAGATGTTTAATTCACATGCTAAGATCTCAGCAGTGAATATTTGTTGAATCCGTGGTGCATGCACCGTTTTCGGAACATGGAATGTTACGGTGACGATATTTATAAAAATGAGATGTCTATTGGATAGAACGTGCACCAAGAGAATTTTTCTGCGAAAACTGCCTGATTTTCATAACCGACGTTACGAAAACCTGCGAAATCTAAGTAAATATTTCTAGTTGTAAATATGCCTTGTATTGTGGTTGAAAAATCGGTAATCCACATGCTCTCGGTCATTAAAAAATGTTTGTCGAAGCCGTGATGAATATAACGTTTTCAGAACACGGAATGTCTCGGTGAGTGAAACTCTGAAAATAAGAATTCTACTGGATAGAACTCGCTTGAATTGAATGTTTCTGCAAAAATTTCATGATTTTCGAAACTGGATGTTAGGAAAAACCTGCGAAATCAGAATAATTACATCTAGGTGTAAATATGCCTTGTGTGGTGGATGAAAGTTCGGTAATCCACATGCTCACACAAGTTAAAGAATGTTTGTCGAATTCGTGATGCATGTAACGTGTTCGGAATACGGAATGTCATAGTGAAGGAAACAATGTAAGTTACATGTCTATTGGGTAGAATTCGCTTGAAGAGAATTTTTCTGAGAAATGTGCCTCATTTTCAGAACTGCCATTAGGAGAACCCTGTGAAATCTGAGAAAATGCTTCTAAGTGTCAATATGCCTTGAATGGTGAATGAAAGTCCGGTAATCCACATGTTAATAACAGTGTAGTAATTAGTTTTTAAACCGTCATTCTTGTAGAGCTTTTGGAAAACGGAATTTCACGGTAATGAAACAATATAAATTACAATTCTATTGAGTAGAATGAGCTAGAAGAGAATTTTTCTGCGATACTTGCATGATTATCGAGTCTGAATTTTGGAAAAAGCTGCAAAACGAGAGTAAATATTTGTAGGTGTAAATGTGCCTTTATGTTGCAAGAAAGTTCGGTAATCCATATTTTCACAACATATTAAAGTATCTTTTTCTAAACCGTGGTGCATGTACCATGTTCAGAACGTGGAATTTCACGGTGATTGAAACAATTTAAATTATTTCTCTACTGGGTAGAACTCGCTCTGAGAGAGTTTTCTGGGAAACTTCGTCATTTTTGAAACTGGCGTTTGGAAAACGCTGCAAAATCTGAGAAAATACTTCTAAGAATCAATATTCAATGTATTGTGATGAAAGTTCGGTAATCCACATGCTAACAAATTTGTAGTGAATATTTGTCGAATCCTATATGCACGTAGAATGTTCGGAACACGGAATTTCACGGCCAGCGAATTTATTTAAATTACATTTCTCTTGGTTAGAAAACACTCCAAGAGATTTTTCCTGAGAAATAGTCCTGATTTTTGAAACTGACGTTAGGAAAAGCCTGCGAACTCAGATTACTAGGTTCTCGGTGTAAATCTGCCTTGTATGGTGGATGAAAGTTCGGTAATCCGCATGCTAACAACTCTGTAGTTAATATTTGTCGAATCCAAGATACTTGAAGCATGTTCGGAACACAGGATATCACGGTGAGCGAATCTATGTAAAATACATGTCTCTTGGGTAGAATTCGCTCCAAGAGATTTTTCTGGGAAATCTGCCTCATTTTTGAAACTGGCTTTTGAAACTATCTGCAAAATCAGTGAAAATGCTTCAAAGTGTCAATATGCCTTGTATGGTGATGCAAGATCGTAAAAACACATTCAAACAAATTTGTGGTGAATATATGTAGAAAGCAATATGCATGTAGCCTGATCGTTTCACGGAAAATGCCGGCAATGGAATCTATGTAAATTACACGCCTATTGGTTAGAATTGGCTCCAAAAATTTTTTCCTGAGAAAACGGCCTTATTTTCGAGACTGGTATTAGGAAAAAGCTGCAAATTCAGAGTTAATGTTTCTAGGTGTATATATGCCATTTATGGTGGATGAAAGTTCTGTAATCTACATGTTCACAACTCATTAGAAAAAGTTTGTTGAAACCTTGATGCGTGGAGCGTGTTCGGAAAAATGAATGTCACTGTGAGGGAAAATATGTAAATTACATTTCTATAGGGAAGTACTCGCTCCAAGAGAATTTTTCTGTGAATCTGCCTCTTTTAAAAAACTGGCATTAGGAAAAATTTTCGAAATATGAGAAAATGCTTCAAAGTGTCAACATGGCTTTTATGGTGGACGAAAGTTCGTTAATCCTTATGCTAACAACTCTGAAGTGAATATTTTCGAATCCGTGATGCATGTAGCTTTTTCGGAACACGGAATTTCACGATGACGGGTTCTATGTAAATTGCATGTCTATTGGGTAGAATTCGCTCCAAGAGGATTTTACTGTGGAAACTGCATGATTTTATAAACTGACATTAGGAGAAAACTACTAAATCAGAATAAAATTTCTATGTATAAATATGCACTGTAAGGTAGATTAAAGTTCGTTAATACATATGTTCACAACTCAGAAAAGAAGGTTTGTTGAATCCGTGATTCATGTAACGTGTTCAGAACACGGAATGTCACTGTGATTGAAACTAGGTAAGTTACATATCTTTTGGGTAGAACTGGCTCCAAGAGCATTTTTCTGCCAAATCTGACTCATATTTAAAACGGGCATTAAAACTAACCTGTGAAATCTGAGAAAATTCTTCAAAGTGTCAGTAAGTGTTGTATGGTGGATGAAAGTGCTGTAATCCACTTGCTAACAACTCTGTAGTGAATATTGTTGACATCCAAGATGCATGTAGCGTGTTCGGAACACGGAATTTCACGGTGAGCGAATCCATGTATATTACAGGTCTATTGGTTAGAACCCGCTCCAAGGCGTTTTTGCGGTGAAATCTGCCTCATTTTCGAAACTGGCGTTTCGAAATCTCTGTGAAATCAGAGAAAAAGCTTCTAAGCATCAATATGCCTACTACTGTGATGAAAGTCCTGTAATCCACATGCAAAAAACAATTTAGTATATTTTTGTCGAATATTTTCTGCATGTAGTGTGTTGGAAACACGTAATTTCACAGCGGGAGAATCTATGTAATTTACATATCTATTGGGTAGAACACGCTCCAACTGTTTTTTCCTTTGAAAACTGCCTGATTTTTGAAACTGCTATTAGGAAATATCTGCGAACTCAGAGTTAAGTTTCTAGGTGTAAATATGCCTTGTATGGTGGATGAAAGTTCTGTAATACACATGTACACAACTCATTAAAAATGTTTGTGAAATCCGTGATGTATGTAGCGTGTTCGGAACACGGACTGTCACGGTGAGGGAATCTATGTAATTTACAAATCTATTGGTTAGAACACACTCCAGGAGTATTTTAAATAAAAATTTGCCTCAGTTTGGAAACTGGTGTTTTGAAAATGATGAAAAATCTGAGTAAATGCTTTAAGGTGACAATATGTCTTCAATGAGTTATTAAAGATTTGTAATTCACATGCTAAAATCTCAGCAGTGAATATTTGTTGAATCCATGGTGCATGCACCGTTTTCGGAACACAGAATTTTACGGTGACAGTATCCATGAAAATGAAATGTCTATTGGATAGAACATGCACCAAGAGAATTTTTCTGCGAAAACTGCCTGATTTTCATAACTGACGTTACGAAAAACTGCGAAATCTAAGTAAATATTTCTAGTTGTAAATATGCCTTGTATTGTGGTTGAAAAATCGGTATTCCACATGCTCACGGTCATTAAATAATTTTTGTCAAATCCGTGATGAATGTAAAGTTTTCAGAACACGGAATGCCTCAGTGAGTGAAACACTGAAACTAAGAATTCTACTGGATAGAACTTGCTTGAATTGAATGTTTCTGCAAAATTTCATGATTTTCGAAACTGGATGTTAGGAAAAACTTGCAACATCAGAATAATTACATCTAGGTGTAATTATGCCTTGTATGGTGGATGAAAGTTCGGTAATCCACATGCTCACACCCATTAAAGAATGTTTCTCGAACTCATGATGCATGTAACGTGTTTGGAATACAGAATGTCATAGTGAAGGAAACAATGTAAGTTACATGTCTATTGGGTAGAATTCGCTTGAAGACAATTTTTCTGGGAAATGTGCCTCATTTTCAAAACTGCCATTAGGAGAACCCTGTGAAATCTGAGAAAATGCTTCTAAGTGTCAATATGCCTTGAATGGTGAATGAAATTCCGGTAATCCACATGTTAATAACAGTGTAGTAATTAGTTTTTAAACCGTCATTCATGTAGAGCTTTTGGAAAACAAAATTTCACGGTAATAACTATATAAATTAGAATTCTATTGAGTAGAATATGCTAGAAGAGAATTTTTCTGCGATAATTGCATGATTATCGAGTCTGAAATTTGGAAAAAGCTGCAAAACGAGAGTAAATATATGTAGGTGTAAATGTGCCTTTAAATTGCAAGAAAGTTTGGTAATCCATATTTTCACAACATATTAAAAAATATTTTTCTAACCCGTGGTTCATGTACCGTGTTTAGTACGTAGAATTTCACGGTGATTGAAACAATGTAAATTACTTCTCTATTGGGTAGACCTTGCTCCGAGAGTATTTTTCTGCGATAACTTTGTCATTTTTGAAACTGGCATTTGGAAAACGCTGCAAAATCTGAGAAAATACATCTAAGGATCAATATTCAATGTATTGTGATGAAAGTTCAGTAATCCACATGCTAACAAATTTGTAGTGATTATTTCTCGAATCATTTATGCATGTAGCATGTTCGGAACACGGAATTTCACGGCCAGGGAATTTATGTAAATTAAATTTCTCTTGGTTAGAAATCACTCCAAGAGTTTTTTCCTGAGAAATAGGCCTGATTTTTGAAACTGACGTTAAGAAAAGCCTGCGAACTCCGATTACTAGATTCTCGGTGTAAATCTGCCTTGTATTGTGGATGAAATTTCGTTAATACGCATTCTAACAACTCTGAAGTGAATATTTGTCGAATCCGTGATACGTGAAGCGTGTTCAGAACACAGGATATCACGGTGAGCGAATCTATGTAAAATGTATGTCTCTTGTGTAGAATTCGTTCCAAGAGATTTTTCTGGGAAATCTGCCTCATTTTTGAAACTGGCTTTTGAGAATTTCTGCAAAATCAGTGAAAATGCTTCAAAGTGTCGTATGCCTTGTATTGTGATGCAAGATCGTAAAAACACATGCAAACAAATCTGTGGTGAATATTTGTAGAAAGCATTTTGCATGTAGCCTGATGGTTTCACGGAAAATGCCGGCGATGTGATCTATGTAAGTTACAAGCCTATTGGTTAGAATTCGCTCCAAAAATATTTTCCTGAGAAAACGGCCTGATTTTCGAAACTGGCATTAGGAAAAAGCTGCAAATTCAGAGTTAATGTTTCTAGGTGTATATATGCCATTTATGGTGGATGAAAGTTTTGTAATCTACATGTTCACAACTCAATCGTGAAAGTTTGTTGAAACCTTGATGCGTGGAGCGTGTTCGGAAAATGGAATGTCACTCTTAGGGAAACTATGTAAATTACATTTCTATTGGGAAGTACTCGCTCCACAGGATTTTTTCTGCGAACCTGCCTCCTTTTCAAACCTGGCATTAGGAAAAACTTTTGAAATATGTGAAAATGATTCAAAGTGTCAACATGGCTTTTATTGTGGATGAAAGTTCGGTAATCCTTATGCTAACAACTCTGTAGTGAATATTTGTTGAATCCTTGATGCATGTAGCTTTTTCGGAACACGGAATTTCACGATGACGGGTTCTATGTAAATTGCATGTCTATTGGGTAGGACTCGCTCTAAGAGGATTTTTCTGTGGAAACTGCATGATTTTAGAGACTGACATTGGGAGAAAAATAATAAATCAGAATAAAATTTCTATGTATAAATATGCACTGTAAGGTGGATTAAAGTTCGTTAATACACATGTTCACAACTCATTAAAGAAGGTTTTTTGAATCAGTGGTGCATGTAACGTGTTCAGAACACGGAATGTCACAGTGATTGAAACTAGGTAAATTACATATCTTTTGGGTAGAACTGGCTCCAAGAGCATTTTTCTGCCAAATCTGCCTCATTTTCAAAACTGGCATTAAAACTAACCAGTGAAATCTGAGAAAATTCTTCAAAGTGTCAGTAAGCCTTGTATGGTAAATGAAAGTGCTGTAATCAACTTGCTAACAACTCAGTAGTGAATATTTGTCGCATCCGAGATGCATATAGCGTGTTCGGAACACGGAATTTCACGGTGAGCGAATCCATGTAAATTACATATCTATGGGATAGAACCCGCTCCAAGGCATTTTTGCCGTGAAATCAGCCTCATTTTCGAAACTGGCATTTCGAAAGCTCTGTGAAATCAGAGAAAAAGCTTCTAAGCATCAATATGCCTACTACTGTGATCAAATTCTTGAAATCCACATGCAAACAACACTGTAGTGTATTTTGGTCGAGTCTTTTCTGCATGTAGCGTTTTCGAAACACGTAATTTCACAGCGGGAGAATCTATGTAATTTACATAACTATTGGGTATAACATGCTCCAACAGATTTTTCCTTTGAAAACTGCCTGATTTTCGAAACGGCTATTAGTAAAAACCTGCAAAATCAGAGTTAATGTTTCTAGGTGTAAATATGCCTTGTATGGTGGATGAAAGTTCTGTAATGTACATGTACACATCTCATAAAAAATGTTTGTCAAATCCGTGATGTATGTAGCGTGTTCGGAACACGGACTGTCACGGTGAGGGAAACTATGTAAATTACATATCTATTGGTTAGAACACGCTCCAGGAGCATTTTACTGAAAAATCTGCCTCAGTTTGGAAATTGGTGCTTTGAAAACACTGCAAAATCTGAGTAAATGCTTTAAGGTGACAATATGTCTTCAATGGGTTATTAAAGATGTGTAATTCACATGCTAAGAACTCAGCAGTGAATATTTGTTGAATCCGTGCTGCATGTACCGTTTTCGGAACATGGAATGTTACGGTGACGATATTTATAAAAATGAGATGTCTATTGGATACAACATGCACCAAGAGAATTTTCTGCGAAAACTGCCTGATTTTCGTAACTGACGTTAGGAAAACCTGCGAAATCTAAGTAAATATTTCTACTTGTAAATATGCCTTGTATTGTGGTTGAAAAATCGGTAATCCACATGCTCACGGTCATTAAATAATGTTTGTCGAAGCCATGATTAATGTAACGTTTTCAGAACACGGAATGTCTCGGTGAGTGAAACTCTGAAACTAAGAATTCTACTGGATAGAACTCGCTTGAATTGAATGTTTCTGCAAAAATTTCATGAATTTCGAAACTGGATGTTAGGAAAACCCTGCGAAATCAGAATAATTACATCTAGGTGTAAATATGCCTTGTATGGTGGATGAAAGTTCGGTAATCCACATGCTCACACCCATTAAAAATGTTTGTCGAATTTGTGATGCATGTAATGTGTTCGGAATACGGAATGTCATAGTGAAGGAAACAATGTAAGTTACATGTCTATTGGGTAGAATTCGCTTGAATAGAATTTTTCTGAGAAATGTGCCTCATTTTCAAAACTGTCATTAAGAGAACCCTGTGAAATCTGAGAAAATGCTTCTAAGTGTCAATATGCCTTGACTGGTGAATGAAAGTCCGGTAATCCACATCTTAATAACAGTGTAGTAATTAGTTTTTAAACCGTCATTCATGTAGTGCTTTTGGAAAACGGAATTTCACGGTAATGAAACTATGTAAATTACAATTCTATTGAGTAGAACGAGCTAGAAGAGAATTTTTCTGCGAAAATTGCATGATTATCGAGTCTGAAGTTTGGAAAAAGCTGCAAAACGAGAGTAAATATTTGTAGGTGTAAATGTGCCTTTATGTTGCAGGAAAGTTCGGTAATCCACAATTTCACAACATATTAAAGGATCTTTTTCTAATCCGTGGTGCATGTACCGTGTTCAGAATGTGGAATTTCACTGTGATTGAAACAATGTAAATTACTTCTCTATTGGGTAGAAATCGCTCCGAGTGAGTTTTCTGCGAAAACTTCGCCATTTTTGAAACTGGCATTTGGAAAACGCTGCAAAATCTGTGAAAATACTTCTAAGGATCGAGATTCAATGTATTGTGATGAAAGTTCTGTTATCCACATGCTAAAAAAATTTGTAGTGAATAATTGTCGAATCCTTTATGCATGTAGCATGTTCGGAACACGGAATTTCACGGCCAGCGAATTTATGTAAATTACATTTCTCTTGGTTAGTAATAACTCCAAGAGATTTTTCCTGAGAAATCGGCCTGATTTTTGAAACTGATGTTAGGAAAAGACTGCAAACTCAGATTACTTGATTCTCGGTGTAAATCTGCCTTGTATTGTGAATGAAATTTCGTTAATCCGCATTCTAACAACTCTGAAGTGAATATTTGTCGAATTCGTGATACGTGAAGCGTGTTCGGAACACAGGATATCACGGTGAGCGAATCTATGTAAAATACATGTCTCTTGGGTAGAATTCGCTCCAAGAGATTTTTCTGGGAAATCTGCCTCATTTTTGAAACTGGCTTTTGAAAATCTCTGCAAAATCACTGAAAATGCTTCAAAGTGTCAATATGCCTTGTATTGTGATGCAAGATCGTAAAAACACATTCAAACAAATTTGTGGTGAATATTTGTAGAAAGCATTATGCATGTAGCCTGATCGTTTCACGGAAAATGCCGGCAATCGAATCTATGTAAATTACACGCCTATTGGTTAGAATTCGCTCCAAAAATTTTTTCCTGAGAAAACAGCCTTATTTTCGAGACTGGTATTAGGAAAAAGCTGCAAATTCAGAGTTAATGTTTCTAGGTGTATATATGCCATTTATGGTGGATGAAAGTTCTGTAATCTACATGTTCACAACTCATTCGAGAAAGTTTGTTTAAACCTTGATGCATGGAGCGTGTTCGGAAAAAGGAATGTCACTGTGAGGGAAACTATGTAAATTACATTTCTATAGGGAAGTACTCGCTTCACGAGAATTTTTCTGTGAATCTGACTCCTTTTCAAAACTGGCATTAGGAAAAAATTTGAAATATGAGAAAATGCTTCAAAGTGTCAACATGGCTTTTATGGTGGATGAAAGTTCGGTAATCCTTATGCTAACAACTCTGTAGTGAATATTTGTCGAATCCGTGATGCATGTAGCTTTTTCGGAACACGGAATTTCACGATGACGGGTTCTATGTAAATTGCATGTCTATTGGGTAGAATTCGCTCCAAGAGGATTTTACTGTGGAAACTGCATTATTTTAGAGACTGACATTAGGAGAATACTACTAATTCAGAATAAAATTTCTATGTATAAATATGCACTGTAAGGTGGATTAAAGTTAGTTAATACACATGTTCACAACTCATTAAAGAAAGTTTGTTGAATCCGTGGTGCATGTAAAGTGTTCAGAACACGGAATGTCACTGTGATTGAAACTAGGTAAGTTACATATCTTTTGGGTAGAACTGGCTCCAAGAGCATTTTTCTGCCAAATCTGCCTCATTTTCAAAACTGGCATTAAAACTAACCTGTGAAATCTGAGAAAATTCTTCAAAGTGTCAGTAAGCCTTCTATGGTGGATGAAAGTGCTGTAATCCACTTGCTAACAGCTCTGTAGTGAATATTTTTGACATCCAAAATGCACGTAGCGTGTTCGGAACACGGAATTTCACGGTGAGCGAATCCATGTAAATTACATGTCTATGGGTTAGAACCCGCTCCAAGAGGTTTTTGCCGTGAAATCTGCCTCATTTTCAAAACTGGCGTTTCGAAAGCTCTGTGAAATCAGAGAAAAACTTCTAAGCATCAATAAGCCTACTACTGTGATGAAAGTCCTGTAATCCACATGCAAACAACACGGTAGTGTATTTTTGTCGAATATTTTCTGCATGTAGTGTGTTGGAAACACGTAATTTCACAGCGGGAGAATCTATGTAATTTACATATCTATTGGGTAGAACACGCTCCATCAGTTTTTTCCTTTGAAAACTGCCTGATTTTTGAAACTGCTATTAGGAACATGCTGCGAACTCAGTGATAAGTTTTCTAGGTGTAAAAATGCCTTGTATGGTGGATGAAAGTTCTATAATACACATGTACACAACTCATTAAAAATGTTTGTCAAATCCGTGATGTATGTAGCGTGTTCGTGACACGGACTGTCACGGTGAGGTAAACTATGTAAATTATATATCTATTGGTTAGAACACGCTCCAGGAGTATTTTACTGAAAAATCTGCCTCAGTTTGGAAACTGGTGTTTTGAAAATGATGCAAAATCTGAGTAAATGCTTTAAGGTGACAATATGTCTTCAATGGGTTATTAAAGATGTGTAATTCACATGCTAAGAACTCAGCAGTGAATATTTGTTGAATCCGTGGTGCATGGTCCATTTTCGGAACACGGAATGTTACGGTGAAGGTATCTATGAAAATGAGATGTCTATTGGATACAACATGAACCAAGAGAATTTGTCTGCGAAAACTGCCTGATTTTCGTAACTGACGTTAGGAAAGCCTGCGAAAACTAAGTAAATGTTTCTAAGTCTAAATATGCCTTGTATTGTGGTTGAAAAATCGGTAATCCACATGCTCACGGTCATTAAATAATGTTTGTCGAAGCCGTGATGAATGTAACGTTTTCGGAACATGGAATGTCTCGGTGAGTGAAGCTCTGAAAATAACAATTCTACTGGATAGAACTCGCTTGAATTGAATGTTTCTGTGAAAATTTCATGATTTTCTAAACTGGATGTAAGGAAAAACCTGCGAAATCAGAATAACTACTTCTAGGTGTAAATATGCCTTGTATGGTGGATGAAAATTCGGAATCCACATGCTCACACTCAATAAAGAATGTTTCTCGAACTCGTGATGCATGTAACGTGTTTGGAATACGGAATGTCATAGTGAAGGAAACAGTGTTAGTTACATGTCTATTGGGTAGAACTCGCTTGAATAAAATTTTTCTGTGAAATGTGCCTCATTTTCAAAAGTGCCTTTAGGAGAACCCTGTGAAATCTGAGAAAATGCTTCTAAGTGTCAATATGCCTTGACTGGTGAATGAAAGTCCGGTAATCCACATGTTAATAACAGTGTAGTAATTTTTTAAAACCGTGATTCATGTAGCGCTTTTGAAAAATGGAATTTCACGGTAATGAAACTATGTAAATTACAATTCTATTGAGTAGAACGATCTAGAAGAGAATTTTTCTGCGAAAATTGCATGATTATAGAATCTGAAGTTTGGAAAAAGCTGCAAAATGGAGTAAATATTTGCAGGTGTAAGTGTGCCATTATGTTGCAAGAAAGTTCAGTAATCCACATTTTCACAACATATTAAAGAATCTTTTTCTAATCCGTGATGCATGTAGCGTGTTCAGAACTTGGAATTTCACGGTGATTGAAACAATGTAAATGACTTCTCTATTGGGTAGAACTCGCTCCGAGAGAGTTTTTCTGCAAAAACTTTGTCATTTTTGAACCTGGCGTTTAGAAAACGCTGCAAAGTCTGAGAAAATACCTCTAAGAATCAATATTCAATGTATTGTGATGAAAGTTCGGTAATCCACATGCCAACAAATTAGTAGTGAATATTTGTCGAATCATTTATGCATGTAACATGTTCGGAACACGGAATTTCACGGCCAGGGAATTTATGTAAATTACATTTCCCTTGGTTAGAAATCACTCCAAGAGATTTTTCCTGAGAAATCGGCCTGATTTTCGAAAGTGGCTTTAGGAAAAACCTGCAAACCCAGATTACTACATTCTCGGTGTCAATCTGCCTTGTATGGTGGATGAAAGTTCGGTAATCCGCATGCTAACTACTCTGTAGTGAATATTTGTCGAATCCGAGATACGTGAAGCATGTTCGGACACAGGATATCACGGTGAGCGAATCTATGTAAAATACATGTCTCTTGGGTAGAATTCGCTCCAAGAGATTTTTCTGGGAAATCTGCCTCATTTTTGAAACTGGCTTTTGAAAATCTCTGCAAAATCAGTGAAAATGCTTCAAAGTGTCAATATGCCTTGTATTGTGATGCAAGATCGTAAAAACACATTCAAACAAATTTGTGGTGAATATTTGTAGAAAGCATTATGCATGTAGCCTGATCGTTTCACGGAAAATGCCGGCAATGGAATCTATGTAAATTACACGCCTATTGGTTAGAATTCGCTCCAAAAATTTTTTCCTGAGAAAACAGCCTTATTTTCGAGACTGGTATTAGGAAAAAGCTGCAAATTCAGAGTTAATGTTTCTAGGTGTATATATGCCATTTATGGTGGATGAAAGTTCTGTAATCTACATGTTCACAACTCATTCGAGAAAGTTTGTTGAAACCTTGATGCATGGAGCGTGTTCGGAAAAAGGAATGTCACTGTGAGGGAAACTATGTAAATTACATTTCTATAGGGAAGTACTCGCTTCACGAGAATTTTTCTGTGAATCTGACTCCTTTTCAAAACTGGCATTAGGAAAAAATTTGAAATATGAGAAAATGCTTCAAAGTGTCAACATGGCTTTTATGGTGGATGAAAGTTCGGTAATCCTTATGCTAACAACTCTGTAGTGAATATTTGTCGAATCCGTGATGCATGTAGCTTTTTCGGAACACGGAATTTCACGATGACGGGTTCTATGTAAATTGCATGTCTATTGGGTAGAATTCGCTCCAAGAGGATTTTACTGTGGAAACTGCATTATTTTAGAGACTGACATTAGGAGAATACTACTAATTCAGAATAAAATTTCTATGTATAAATATGCACTGTAAGGTGGATTAAAGTTAGTTAATACACATGTTCACAACTCATTAAAGAAGGTTTGTTGAATCCGTGGTGCATGTAAAGTGTTCAGATCACGGAATGTCACTGTGATTGAAACTAGGTAAGTTACATATCTTTTGGGTAGAACTGGCTCCAAGAGCATTTTTCTGCCAAATCTGCCTCATTTTCAAAACTGGCATTAAAACTAACCTGTGAAATCTGAGAAAATTCTTCAAAGTGTCAGTAAACCTTGTATGGTGGATGAAAGTGCTGTAATCCACTTGCTAATAACACTGTAGTGAATAATTTTGACATCCAAGATGCATGTAGCGTGTTCGGAACATGGAATTTCACGGTGAGCGAATCCATGTATATTACATGTCTATTTGTTAGAACCCGCTCCAAGAGGTTTTTGCCGTGAAATCTGCCTCATTTTCGAAACTGGTGTTTCGAAAGCTCTGTGAAATCAGAGAAAAAGCTTCTAAGCATCAATATGCCTACTACTGTGATGATAGTCCTTTAATCCACATACAAGCAACACGGTAGTGTATTTTTGTCGAATATTTTCTGCATGTAGTGTGTTGGAAACACGTAATTTCACAGCGGGAGAATCTATGTAATTTACATGTCTATTGGGTAGAACACGCTCCATCAGTTTTTTCCTTTGAAAACTGCCTGATTTTTGAAACTGCTATTAGGAACATGCTGCGAACTCAGTGATAAGGTTTCTAGGTGTAAAAATGCCTTGTATGGTGGATGAAAGTTCTGTAATACACATGTACACAACTCATTAAAAATGTTTGTCAAATCCGTGATGTATGTAGCGTGTTCGTGACACGGACTGTCACGGTGAGGTAAACTATGTAAATTATATATCTATTGGTTAGAACACGCTCCAGGAGTATTTTACTGAAAAATCTGCCTCAGTTTGGAAACTGGTGTTTTGAAAATGATGCAAAATCTGAGTAAATGCTTTAAGGTGACAATATGTCTTCAATGGGTTATTAAAGATGTGTAATTCACATGCTAAGAACTCAGCAGTGAATATTTGTTGAATCCGTGGTGCATGGTCCATTTTCGGAACACGGAATGTTACGGTGAAGGTATCTATGAAAATGAGATGTCTATTGGATAGAACATGAGCCAAGAGAATTTGTCTGCGAAAACTGCCTGATTTTCGTAACTGACGTTAGGAAAACCTGCGAAAACTAAGTAAATGTTTCTAAGTCTAAATATGCCTTGTATTGTGGTTGAAAAATCGGTAATCCACATGCTCACGGTCATTAAATAATGTTTGTCGAAGCCGTGATGAATGTAACGTTTTCGGAACACGGAATGTCTCGGTGAGTGAAGCTCTGAAAATAACAATTCTACTGGATAGAACTCGCTTGAATTGAATGTTTCTGTGAAAATTTCATGATTTTCTAAACTGGATGTAAGGAAAAACCTGCGAAATCAGAATAACTACTTCTAGGTGTAAATATGCCTTGTATGGTGGATGAAAATTCGGAATCCACATGCTCACACTCAATAAAGAATGTTTGTCGAACTCGTGATGCATGTAACGTGTTTGGAATACGGAATGTCATAGTGAAGGAAACAGTGTGAGTTACATGTCTATTGGGTAGAACTCGCTTGAATAGAATTTTTCTGTGAAATGTGCCTCATTTTCAAAAGTGCCTTTAGGAGAACCCTGTGAAATCTGAGAAAATGCTTCTAAGTGTCAATATGCCTTGACTGGTGAATGAAAGTCCGGTAATCCACATGTTAATAACAGTGTAGTAATTTTTTAAAACCGTGATTCATGTAGCGCTTTTGAAAAATGGAATTTCACGGTAATGAAACTATGTAAATTACAATTCTATTGAGTAGAACGATCTAGAAGAGAATTTTTCTGCGAAAATTGCATGATTATCGAATCTGAAGTTTGGAAAAAGCTGCAAAATGGAGTAAATATTTGCAGGTGTAAGTGTGCCATTATGTTGCAAGAAAGTTCAGTAATCCACATTTTCACAACATATTAAAGAATCTTTTTCTAATCCGTGATGCATGTAGCGTGTTCAGAACTTGGAATTTCACGGTGATTGAAACAATGTAAATGACTTCTCTATTGGGTAGAACTCGCTCCGAGAGAGTTTTTCTGCAAAAACTTTGTCATTTTTGAACCTGGCGTTTAGAAAACGCTGCAAAGTCTGAGAAAATACCTCTAAGAATCAATATTCAATGTATTGTGATGAAAGTTCGGTAATCCACATGCCAACAAATTAGTAGTGAATATTTGTCGAATCATTTATGCATGTAACATGTTCGGAACACGGAATTTCACGGCCAGGGAATTTATGTAAATTACATTTCCCTTGGTTAGAAATCACTCCAAGAGATTTTCCCTGAGAAATCGGCCTGATTTTCGAAAGTGGCTTTAGGAAAAACCTGCAAACCCAGATTACTACATTCTCGGTGTCAATCTGCCTTGTATGGTGGATGAAAGTTCGGTAATCCGCATGCTAACTACTCTGTAGTGAATATTTGTCGAATCCGAGATACGTGAAGCATGTTCGGACACAGGATATCACGGTGAGCGAATCTATGTAAAATACATGTCTCTTGGGTAGAATTCGCTCCAAGAGATTTTTCTGGGAAATCTGCCTCATTTTTGAAACTGGCTTTTGAAAATCTCTGCAAAATCAGTGAAAATGCTTCAAAGTGTCAATATGCCTTGTATTGTGATGCAAGATCGTAAAAACACATTCAAACAAATTTGTGGTGAATATTTGTAGAAAGCATTATGCATGTAGCCTGATCGTTTCACGGAAAATGCCGGCAATGGAATCTATGTAAATTACACGCCTATTGGTTAGAATTCGCTCCAAAAATTTTTTCCTGAGAAAACAGCCTTATTTTCGAGACTGGTATTAGGAAAAAGCTGCAAATTCAGAGTTAATGTTTCTAGGTGTATATATGCCATTTATGGTGGATGAAAGTTCTGTAATCTACATGTTCACAACTCATTCGAGAAAGTTTGTTGAAACCTTGATGCATGGAGCGTGTTCGGAAAAAGGAATGTCACTGTGAGGGAAACTATGTAAATTACATTTCTATAGGGAAGTACTCGCTTCACGAGAATTTTTCTGTGAATCTGACTCCTTTTCAAAACTGGCATTAGGAAAAAATTTGAAATATGAGAAAATGCTTCAAAGTGTCAACATGGCTTTTATGGTGGATGAAAGTTCGGTAATCCTTATGCTAACAACTCTGTAGTGAATATTTGTCGAATCCGTGATGCATGTAGCTTTTTCGGAACACGGAATTTCACGATGACGGGTTCTATGTAAATTGCATGTCTATTGGGTAGAATTCGCTCCAAGAGGATTTTACTGTGGAAACTGCATTATTTTAGAGACTGACATTAGGAGAATACTACTAATTCAGAATAAAATTTCTATGTATAAATATGCACTGTAAGGTGGATTAAAGTTAGTTAATACACATGTTCACAACTCATTAAAGAAGGTTTGTTGAATCCGTGGTGCATGTAAAGTGTTCAGAACACGGAATGTCACTGTGATTGAAACTAGGTAAGTTACATATCTCTTGGGTAGAACTGGCTCCAAGAGCATTTTTCTGCCAAATCTGCCTCATTTTCAAAACTGGCATTAAAACTAACCTGTGAAATCTGAGAAAATTCTTCAAAGTGTCAGTAAGCCTTCTATGGTGGATGAAAGTGCTGTAATCCACTTGCTAACAGCTCTGTAGTGAATATTTTTGACATCCAAAATGCACGTAGCGTGTTCGGAACACGGAATTTCACGGTGAGCGAATCCATGTAAATTACATGTCTATGGGTTAGAACCCGCTCCAAGAGGTTTTTGCCGTGAAATCTGCCTCATTTTCGAAACTGGCGTTTCGAAAGCTCTGTGAAATCAGAGAAAAACTTCTAAGCATCAATAAGCCTACTACTGTGATGAAAGTCCTGTAATCCACATGCAAACAACACGGTAGTGTATTTTTGTCGAATATTTTCTGCATGTAGTGTGTTGGAAACACGTAATTTCACAGCGGGAGAATCTATGTAATTTACATATCTATTGGGTAGAACACGCTCCATCAGTTTTTTCCTTTGAAAACTGCCTGATTTTTGAAACTGCTATTAGGAACATGCTGCGAACTCAGTGATAAGTTTTCTAGGTGTAAAAATGCCTTGTATGGTGGATGAAAGTTCTATAATACACATGTACACAACTCATTAAAAATGTTTGTCAAATCCGTGATGTATGTAGCGTGTTCGTGACACGGACTGTCACGGTGAGGTAAACTATGTAAATTATATATCTATTGGTTAGAACACGCTCCAGGAGTATTTTACTGAAAAATCTGCCTCAGTTTGGAAACTGGTGTTTTGAAAATGATGCAAAATCTGAGTAAATGCTTTAAGGTGACAATATGTCTTCAATGGGTTATTAAAGATGTGTAATTCACATGCTAAGAACTCAGCAGTGAATATTTGTTGAATCCGTGGTGCATGGTCCATTTTCGGAACACGGAATGTTACGGTGAAGGTATCTATGAAAATGAGATGTCTATTGGATAGAACATGAACCAAGAGAATTTGTCTGCGAAAACTGCCTGATTTTCGTAACTGACGTTAGGAAAACCTGCGAAAACTAAGTAAATGTTTCTAAGTCTAAATATGCCTTGTATTGTGGTTGAAAAATCGGTAATCCACATGCTCACGGTCATTAAATAATGTTTGTCGAAGCCGTGATGAATGTAACGTTTTCGGAACACGGAATGTCTCGGTGAGTGAAGCTCTGAAAATAACAATTCTACTGGATAGAACTCGCTTGAATTGAATGTTTCTGTGAAAATTTCATGATTTTCTAAACTGGATGTAAGGAAAAACCTGCGAAATCAGAATAACTACTTCTAGGTGTAAATATGCCTTGTATGGTGGATGAAAATTCGGAATCCACATGCTCACACTCAATAAAGAATGTTTGTCGAACTCGTGATGCATGTAACGTGTTTGGAATACGGAATGTCATAGTGAAGGAAACAGTGTGAGTTACATGTCTATTGGGTAGAACTCGCTTGAATAGAATTTTTCTGTGAAATGTGCCTCATTTTCTAAAGTGCCTTTAGGAGAACCCTGTGAAATCTGAGAAAATGCTTCTAAGTGTCAATATGCCTTGACTGGTGAATGAAAGTCCGGTAATCCACATGTTAATAACAGTGTAGTAATTTTTTAAAACCGTGATTCATGTAGCGCTTTTGAAAAATGGAATTTCACGGTAATGAAACTATGTAAATTACAATTCTATTGAGTAGAACGATCTAGAAGAGAATTTTTCTGCGAAAATTGCATGATTATCGAATCTGAAGTTTCGAAAAAGCTGCAAAATGGAGTAAATATTTGCAGGTGTAAGTGTGCCATTATGTTGCAAGAAAGTTCAGTAATCCACATTTTCACAACATATTAAAGAATCTTTTTCTAATCCGTGATGCATGTAGCGTGTTCAGAACTTGGAATTTCACGGTGATTGAAACAATGTAAATGACTTCTCTATTGGGTAGAACTCGCTCCGAGAGAGTTTTTCTGCAAAAACTTTGTCATTTTTGAACCTGGCGTTTAGAAAACGCTGCAAAGTCTGAGAAAATACCTCTAAGAATCAATATTCAATGTATTGTGATGAAAGTTCGGTAATCCACATGCCAACAAATTAGTAGTGAATATTTGTCGAATCATTTATGCATGTAACATGTTCGGAACACGGAATTTCACGGCCAGGGAATTTATGTAAATTACATTTCCCTTGGTTAGAAATCACTCCAAGAGATTTTTCCTGAGAAATCGGCCTGATTTTCGAAAGTGGCTTTAGGAAAAACCTGCAAACCCAGATTACTACATTCTCGGTGTCAATCTGCCTTGTATGGTGGATGAAAGTTCGGTAATCCGCATGCTAACTACTCTGTAGTGAATATTTGTCGAATCCGAGATACGTGAAGCATGTTCGGACACAGGATATCACGGTGAGCAAATCTATGTAAAATACAGGTCTCTTGGGTAGAATTCGCTCCAAGAGATTTTTCTGGGAAATCTGCCTCATTTTTGAAACTGGCTTTTGAAAATCTCTGCAAAATCAGTGAAAATGCTTCAAAGTGTCAATATGCCTTGTATTGTGATGCAAGATCGTAAAAACACATTCAAACAAATTTGTGGTGAATATTTGTAGAAAGCATTATGCATGTAGCCTGATCGTTTCACGGAAAATGCCGGCAATGGAATCTATGTAAATTACACGCCTATTGGTTAGAATTCGCTCCAAAAATTTTTTCCTGAGAAAACAGCCTTATTTTCGAGACTGGTATTAGGAAAAAGCTGCAAATTCAGAGTTAATGTTTCTAGGTGTATATATGCCATTTATGGTGGATGAAAGTTCTGTAATCTACATGTTCACAACTCATTCGAGAAAGTTTGTTGAAACCTTGATGCATGGAGCGTGTTCGGAAAAAGGAATGTCACTGTGAGGGAAACTATGTAAATTACATTTCTATAGGGAAGTACTCGCTTCACGAGAATTTTTCTGTGAATCTGACTCCTTTTCAAAACTGGCATTAGGAAAAAATTTGAAATATGAGAAAATGCTTCAAAGTGTCAACATGGCTTTTATGGTGGATGAAAGTTCGGTAATCCTTATGCTAACAACTCTGTAGTGAATATTTGTCGAATCCGTGATGCATGTAGCTTTTTCGGAACACGGAATTTCACGATGACGGGTTCTATGTAAATTGCATGTCTATTGGGTAGAATTCGCTCCAAGAGGATTTTACTGTGGAAACTGCATTATTTTAGAGACTGACATTAGGAGAATACTACTAATTCAGAATAAAATTTCTATGTATAAATATGCACTGTAAGGTGGATTAAAGTTAGTTAATACACATGTTCACAACTCATTAAAGAAGGTTTGTTGAATCCGTGGTGCATGTAAAGTGTTCAGAACACGGAATGTCACTGTGATTGAAACTAGGTAAGTTACATATCTTTTGGGTAGAACTGGCTCCAAGAGCATTTTTCTGCCAAATCTGCCTCATTTTCAAAACTGGCATTAAAACTAACCTGTGAAATCTGAGAAAATTCTTCAAAGTGTCAGTAAGCCTTGTATGGTGGATGAAAGTGCTGTAATCCACTTGCTAATAACACTGTAGTGAATAATTTTGACATCCAAGATGCATGTAGCGTGTTCGGAACATGGAATTTCACGGTGAGCGAATCCATGTATATTACATGTCTATTTGTTAGAACCCGCTCCAAGAGGTTTTTGCCGTGAAATCTGCCTCATTTTCGAAACTGGTGTTTCGAAAGCTCTGTGAAATCAGAGAAAAAGCTTCTAAGCATCAATATGCCTACTACTGTGATGATAGTCCTGTAATCCACATACAAGCAACACGGTAGTGTATTTTTGTCGAATATTTTCTGCATGTAGTGTGTTGGAAACACGTAATTTCACAGCGGGAGAATCTATGTAATTTACATGTCTATTGGGTAGAACACGCTCCATCAGTTTTTTCCTTTGAAAACTGCCTGATTTTTGAAACTGCTATTAGGAACATGCTGCGAACTCAGTGGTAAGGTTTCTAGGTGTAAAAATGCCTTGTATGGTGGATGAAAGTTCTGTAATACACATGTACACAACTCATTAAAAATGTTTGTCAAATCCGTGATGTATGTAGCGTGTTCGTGACACGGACTGTCACGGTGAGGTAAACTATGTAAATTATATATCTATTGGTTAGAACACGCTCCAGGAGTATTTTACTGAAAAATCTGCCTCAGTTTGGAAACTGGTGTTTTGAAAATGATGCAAAATCTGAGTAAATGCTTTAAGGTGACAATATGTCTTCAATGGGTTATTAAAGATGTGTAATTCACATGCTAAGAACTCAGCAGTGAATATTTGTTGAATCCGTGGTGCATGGTCCATTTTCGGAACACGGAATGTTACGGTGAAGGTATCTATGAAAATGAGATGTCTATTGGATACAACATGAACCAAGAGAATTTGTCTGCGAAAACTGCCTGATTTTCGTAACTGACGTTAGGAAAACCTGCGAAAACTAAGTAAATGTTTCTAAGTCTAAATATGCCTTGTATTGTGGTTGAAAAATCGGTAATCCACATGCTCACGGTCATTAAATAATGTTTGTCGAAGCCGTGATGAATGTAACGTTTTCGGAACACGGAATGTCTCGGTGAGTGAAGCTCTGAAAATAACAATTCTACTGGATAGAACTCGCTTGAATTGAATGTTTCTGTGAAAATTTCATGATTTTCTAAACTGGATGTAAGGAAAAACCTGCGAAATCAGAATAACTACTTCTAGGTGTAAATATGCCTTGTATGGTGGATGAAAATTCGGAATCCACATGCTCACACTCAATAAAGAATGTTTGTCGAACTCGTGATGCATGTAACGTGTTTGGAATACGGAATGTCATAGTGAAGGAAACAGTGTGAGTTACATGTCTATTGGGTAGAACTCGCTTGAATAGAATTTTTCTGTGAAATGTGCCTCATTTTCAAAAGTGCCTTTAGGAGAACCCTGTGAAATCTGAGAAAATGCTTCTAAGTGTCAATATGCCTTGACTGGTGAATGAAAGTCCGGTAATCCACATGTTAATAACAGTGTAGTAATTTTTTAAAACCGTGATTCATGTAGCGCTTTTGAAAAATGGAATTTCACGGTAATGAAACTATGTAAATTACAATACTATTGAGTAGAACGATCTAGAAGAGAATTTTTCTGCGAAAATTGCATGATTATCGAATCTGAAGTTTGGAAAAAGCTGCAAAATGGAGTAAATATTTGCAGGTGTAAGTGTGCCATTATGTTGCAAGAAAGTTCAGTAATCCACATTTTCACAACATATTAAAGAATCTTTTTCTAATCCGTGATGCATGTAGCGTGTTCAGAACTTGGAATTTCACGGTGATTGAAACAATGTAAATGACTTCTCTATTGGGTAGAACTCGCTCCGAGAGAGTTTTTCTGCAAAAACTTTGTCATTTTTGAACCTGGCGTTTAGAAAACGCTGCAAAGTCTGAGAAAATACCTCTAAGAATCAATATTCAATGTATTGTGATGAAAGTTCGGTAATCCACATGCCAACAAATTAGTAGTGAATATTTGTCGAATCATTTATGCATGTAACATGTTCGGAACACGGAATTTCACGGCCAGGGAATTTATGTAAATTACATTTCCCTTGGTTAGAAATCACTCCAAGAGATTTTTCCTGAGAAATCGGCCTGATTTTCGAAAGTGGCTTTAGGAAAAACCTGCAAACCCAGATTACTACATTCTCGGTGTCAATCTGCCTTGTATGGTGGATGAAAGTTCGGTAATCCGCATGCTAACTACTCTGTAGTGAATATTTGTCGAATCCGAGATACGTGAAGCATGTTCGGACACAGGATATCACGGTGAGCGAATCTATGTAAAATACAGGTCTCTTGGGTAGAATTCGCTCCAAGAGATTTTTCTGGGAAATCTGCCTCATTTTTGAAACTGGCTTTTGAAAATCTCTGCAAAATCAGTGAAAATGCTTCAAAGTGTCAATATGCCTTGTATTGTGATGCAAGATCGTAAAAACACATTCAAACAAATTTGTGGTGAATATTTGTAGAAAGCATTATGCATGTAGCCTGATCGTTTCACGGAAAATGCCGGCAATGGAATCTATGTAAATTACACGCCTATTGGTTAGAATTCGCTCCAAAAATTTTTTCCTGAGAAAACAGCCTTATTTTCGAGACTGGTATTAGGAAAAAGCTGCAAATTCAGAGTTAATGTTTCTAGGTGTATATATGCCATTTATGGTGGATGAAAGTTCTGTAATCTACATGTTCACAACTCATTCGAGAAAGTTTGTTGAAACCTTGATGCATGGAGCGTGTTCGGAAAAAGGAATGTCACTGTGAGGGAAACTATGTAAATTACATTTCTATAGGGAAGTACTCGCTTCACGAGAATTTTTCTGTGAATCTGACTCCTTTTCAAAACTGGCATTAGGAAAAAATTTGAAATATGAGAAAATGCTTCAAAGTGTCAACATGGCTTTTATGGTGGATGAAAGTTCGGTAATCCTTATGCTAACAACTCTGTAGTGAATATTTGTCGAATCCGTGATGCATGTAGCTTTTTCGGAACACGGAATTTCACGATGACGGGTTCTATGTAAATTGCATGTCTATTGGGTAGAATTCGCTCCAAGAGGATTTTACTGTGGAAACTGCATTATTTTAGAGACTGACATTAGGAGAATACTACTAATTCAGAATAAAATTTCTATGTATAAATATGCACTGTAAGGTGGATTAAAGTTAGTTAATACACATGTTCACAACTCATTAAAGAAGGTTTGTTGAATCCGTGGTGCATGTAAAGTGTTCAGAACACGGAATGTCACTGTGATTGAAACTAGGTAAGTTACATATCTTTTGGGTAGAACTGGCTCCAAGAGCATTTTTCTGCCAAATCTGCCTCATTTTCAAAACTGGCATTAAAACTAACCTGTGAAATCTGAGAAAATTCTTCAAAGTGTCAGTAAGCCTTCTATGGTGGATGAAAGTGCTGTAATCCACTTGCTAACAGCTCTGTAGTGAATATTTTTGACATCCAAAATGCACGTAGCGTGTTCGGAACACGGAATTTCACGGTGAGCGAATCCATGTAAATTACATGTCTATGGGTTAGAACCCGCTCCAAGAGGTTTTTGCCGTGAAATCTGCCTCATTTTCGAAACTGGCGTTTCGAAAGCTCTGTGAAATCAGAGAAAAACTTCTAAGCATCAATAAGCCTACTACTGTGATGAAAGTCCTGTAATCCACATGCAAACAACACGGTAGTGTATTTTTGTCGAATATTTTCTGCATGTAGTGTGTTGGAAACACGTAATTTCACAGCGGGAGAATCTATGTAATTTACATATCTATTGGGTAGAACACGCTCCATCAGTTTTTTCCTTTGAAAACTGCCTGATTTTTGAAACTGCTATTAGGAACATGCTGCGAACTCAGTGATAAGTTTTCTAGGTGTAAAAATGCCTTGTATGGTGGATGAAAGTTCTATAATACACATGTACACAACTCATTAAAAATGTTTGTCAAATCCGTGATGTATGTAGCGTGTTCGTGACACGGACTGTCACGGTGAGGTAAACTATGTAAATTATATATCTATTGGTTAGAACACGCTCCAGGAGTATTTTACTGAAAAATCTGCCTCAGTTTGGAAACTGGTGTTTTGAAAATGATGCAAAATCTGAGTAAATGTTTAAGGTGACAATATGTCTTCAATGGGTTATTAAAGATGTGTAATTCACATGCTAAGAACTCAGCAGTGAATATTTGTTGAATCCGTGGTGCATGGTCCATTTTCGGAACACGGAATGTTACGGTGAAGGTATCTATGAAAATGAGATGTCTATTGGATAGAACATGAACCAAGAGAATTTGTCTGCGAAAACTGCCTGATTTTCGTAACTGACGTTAGGAAAACCTGCGAAAACTAAGTAAATGTTTCTAAGTCTAAATATGCCTTGTATTGTGGTTGAAAAATCGGTAATCCACATGCTCACGGTCATTAAATAATGTTTGTCGAAGCCGTGATGAATGTAACGTTTTCGGAACACGGAATGTCTCGGTGAGTGAAGCTCTGAAAATAACAATTCTACTGGATAGAACTCGCTTGAATTGAATGTTTCTGTGAAAATTTCATGATTTTCTAAACTGGATGTAAGGAAAAACCTGCGAAATCAGAATAACTACTTCTAGGTGTAAATATGCCTTGTATGGTGGATGAAAATTCGGAATCCACATGCTCACACTCAATAAAGAATGTTTGTCGAACTCGTGATGCATGTAACGTGTTTGGAATACGGAATGTCATAGTGAAGGAAACAGTGTGAGTTACATGTCTATTGGGTAGAACTCGCTTGAATAGAATTTTTCTGTGAAATGTGCCTCATTTTCTAAAGTGCCTTTAGGAGAACCCTGTGAAATCTGAGAAAATGCTTCTAAGTGTCAATATGCCTTGACTGGTGAATGAAAGTCCGGTAATCCACATGTTAATAACAGTGTAGTAATTTTTTAAAACCGTGATTCATGTAGCGCTTTTGAAAAATGGAATTTCACGGTAATGAAACTATGTAAATTACAATTCTATTGAGTAGAACGATCTAGAAGAGAATTTTTCTGCGAAAATTGCATGATTATCGAATCTGAAGTTTGGAAAAAGCTGCAAAATGGAGTAAATATTTGCAGGTGTAAGTGTGCCATTATGTTGCAAGAAAGTTCAGTAATCCACATTTTCACAACATATTAAAGAATCTTTTTCTAATCCGTGATGCATGTAGCGTGTTCAGAACTTGGAATTTCACGGTGATTGAAACAATGTAAATGACTTCTCTATTGGGTAGAACTCGCTCCGAGAGAGTTTTTCTGCAAAAACTTTGTCATTTTTGAACCTGGCGTTTAGAAAACGCTGCAAAGTCTGAGAAAATACCTCTAAGAATCAATATTCAATGTATTGTGATGAAAGTTCGGTAATCCACATGCCAACAAATTAGTAGTGAATATTTGTCGAATCATTTATGCATGTAACATGTTCGGAACACGGAATTTCACGGCCAGGGAATTTATGTAAATTACATTTCCCTTGGTTAGAAATCACTCCAAGAGATTTTTCCTGAGAAATCGGCCTGATTTTCGAAAGTGGCTTTAGGAAAAACCTGCAAACCCAGATTACTACATTCTCGGTGTCAATCTGCCTTGTATGGTGGATGAAAGTTCGGTAATCCGCATGCTAACTACTCTGTAGTGAATATTTGTCGAATCCGAGATACGTGAAGCATGTTCGGACACAGGATATCACGGTGAGCGAATCTATGTAAAATACAGGTCTCTTGGGTAGAATTCGCTCCAAGAGATTTTTCTGGGAAATCTGCCTCATTTTTGAAACTGGCTTTTGAAAATCTCTGCAAAATCAGTGAAAATGCTTCAAAGTGTCAATATGCCTTGTATTGTGATGCAAGATCGTAAAAACACATTCAAACAAATTTGTGGTGAATATTTGTAGAAAGCATTATGCATGTAGCCTGATCGTTTCACGGAAAATGCCGGCAATGGAATCTATGTAAATTACACGCCTATTGGTTAGAATTCGCTCCAAAAATTTTTTCCTGAGAAAACAGCCTTATTTTCGAGACTGGTATTAGGAAAAAGCTGCAAATTCAGAGTTAATGTTTCTAGGTGTATATATGCCATTTATGGTGGATGAAAGTTCTGTAATCTACATGTTCACAACTCATTCGAGAAAGTTTGTTGAAACCTTGATGCATGGAGCGTGTTCGGAAAAAGGAATGTCACTGTGAGGGAAACTATGTAAATTACATTTCTATAGGGAAGTACTCGCTTCACGAGAATTTTTCTGTGAATCTGACTCCTTTTCAAAACTGGCATTAGGAAAAAATTTGAAATATGAGAAAATGCTTCAAAGTGTCAACATGGCTTTTATGGTGGATGAAAGTTCGGTAATCCTTATGCTAACAACTCTGTAGTGAATATTTGTCGAATCCGTGATGCATGTAGCTTTTTCGGAACACGGAATTTCACGATGACGGGTTCTATGTAAATTGCATGTCTATTGGGTAGAATTCGCTCCAAGAGGATTTTACTGTGGAAACTGCATTATTTTAGAGACTGACATTAGGAGAATACTACTAATTCAGAATAAAATTTCTATGTATAAATATGCACTGTAAGGTGGATTAAAGTTAGTTAATACACATGTTCACAACTCATTAAAGAAGGTTTGTTGAATCCGTGGTGCATGTAACGTGTTCAGTACACGGAATGTCACTGTGATTGAAACTAGGTAAGTTACATATCTTTTGGGTAGAACTGGCTCCAAGAGCATTTTTCTGCCAAATCTGCCTCATTTTCAAAACTGGCATTAAAACTAACCTGTGAAATCTGAGAAAATTCTTCAAAGTGTCAGTAAGCCTTCTATGGTGGATGAAAGTGCTGTAATCCACTTGCTAACAGCTCTGTAGTGAATATTTTTGACATCCAAAATGCACGTAGCGTGTTCGGAACACGGAACTTCACGGTGAGCGAATCCATGTAAATTACATGTCTATGGGTTAGAACCCGCTCCAAGAGGTTTTTGCCGTGAAATCTGCCTCATTTTCGAAACTGGCGTTTCGAAAGCTCTGTGAAATCAGAGAAAAACTTCTAAGCATCAATAAGCCTACTACTGTGATGAAAGTCCTGTAATCCACATGCAAACAACACGGTAGTGTTTTTTTGTCGAATATTTTCTGCATGTAGTGTGTTGGAAACACGTAATTTCACAGCGGGAGAATCTATGTAATTTACATATCTATTGGGTAGAACACGCTCCAACAGTTTTTTCCTTTGAAAACTGCCTGATTTTTGAAACTGCTATTAGGAAAAACCTGCGAACTCAGAGTTAAGGTTTCTAGGTGTAAATATACCTTGTATGGTGGATGAAAGTTCTGAAATACAGATGTACACAACTCATTAAAAATGTTTTTTCAAATCCGTGATGTATGTAGCGTGTTCGGAACACGGACTGTCACGGTGAGGGAAACTATGTAAATTACATATCTATTGGTTAGAACACGCTCCAGGAGCATTTTACTGAAAAATCTGTCTCAGTTTGGAAACTGGTGTTTTGAAAATGCTGCAAAATCTGAGTAAATGATTTAAGGTGACAATATGTCTTCAATCGGTTATTAAAGATGTTTAATTAACATGCTAAGATCTCAGCAGTGAATATTTGTTGAATCCGTGGTGCATGCACCATTTTCGGAACACGGAATTTTACGGTGACGGTATCCATGAAAATGAAATGTCTATTGGATAGAACATGCACCAAGAGAATTTTTCTGCGAAAACTGCCTGATTTTCATAACCGACGTTACGAAAACCTGCGAAATATAAGTAAATATTTCTAGTTGTAAATATGCCTTGTATTGTGGTTGAAAAATCGGTAATCCACATGCTCATGGTCATTAAATAATGTTTGTCGAAGCCGTGATGAATGTAACGTTTTCAGAACACGGAATGTCTCGGTGAGTGAAACTCTGAAAATAACAATTCTACTGGATAGAACTCGCTTGAATTGAATGTTTCTGCAAAAATTTCATGACTTTCGAAACTGGATGTTAGGAAAAACCTGCGAAATCAGAATAATTACATCTAGGTGTAAATATGCCTTGTATGGTGGATGAAAGTTCGGTAATCCACATGCTCACACCCATTAAAAATGTTTGTCGAATTCGTGATGCATGTAACGTGTTCGGAATACGGAATGTCATAGTGAAGGAAACAATGTAAGTTACATGTCTATTGGGTAGAATTGGCTTGAAGAGGATTTTTCTGAGATATGTGCCTCATTTTCAAAACTGCCATTAGGAGAACCCTGTGAAATCTGAGAAAATGCTTCTAAGTGTCAATATGCCTTGACTGGTGAATGAAAGTCCGGTAATCCACATGTTAATAACAGTGTAGTAATTAGTTTTAAACCGTCATTCATGTAGTGCTTTTGGAAAACGTAATTTCACGGTAATGAAACTATGTAAATTACAATTCTATTGAGTAGAATGAGCTAGAAGAGAATTTTTCTGCGATAATTGCATGATTATCGAGTCTGAAGTTTGGAAAAAGCTGCAAAACGAGAGTAAATATTTGTAGGTGTAAATGTGCCTTTATGTTGCAAGAAAGTTCGGTAATCCATATTTTCACAACATATTAAAGTATCTTTTTCTAATCCGTGGTGCATGTACCATGTTCAGAACGTGGAATTTCACGGTGATTGAAACAATTTAAATTACTTCTCTACTGGTTAGTACTCGCTCTGAGAGTGTTTTCTGCGAAAACTTCGTCATTTTTGAAACTGGAGTTTAGAAAACGCTGCAAAATCTGAGAAAATACTTCTAAGAATCAATATTCAATGTATTGTGATGAAAGTTGGGTAATCCACATGCTAACAAATTTGTAGTGAATATTTGTCGAATCCTATATGCACGTAGAATGTTCGGAACACGGAATTTCCTGGCCAGCGAATTTATGTTAATTACATTTCTCTTGGTTAGAAAACACTCCAAGAGATTTTTCCTGAGAAATAGGCCTGATTTTTGAAACTGAGGTTAGGAAAAGCCTGCGAACTCAGATTACTAGATTCTCGGTGTAAACCTGCCTTGTATGGTGGATGAAAGTTCGGTAATCCGCAAGCTAACAACTCTGTAGTGAATATTTGTCGAATCCAAGATACGTGAATCATGTTCGGAACACAGGATATCACGATGAGCGAATCTATGTAAAATACATGTTTCTTGGGTAGAATTCGCTCCAAGAGATTTTTCTGGGAAATCTGCCTCATTTTTGAAACTGGCTTTTGAAAATCTCTGCAAAATCAGTGAAAATGCTTCAAAGTGTCAATATGCCTTGTATTGTGATGCAAGATCGTAAAAACACATGCAAACAAATTTGTGGTGAATATTTGTAGACAGCATTATGCATGTAGCCTGATCGTTTCACGGAAAATGCCGGCAATGAAATCTATGTAAATTACACGCCTATTGGTTAGAATTCGCTCCAAAAATTTTTTCCTGAGAAAACAGCCTTATTTTCGAGACTGGCATTAGGAAAAAGCTGCAAATTCAGAGTTAATGTTTCTAGGTGTATATATGCCATTTATGGTGGATGAAAGTTCTGTAATCTACATGTTCACAACTCATTCGAAAAAGTTTGTTGAAACCTTGATGCATGGAGCGTGTTCGGAAAAAGGAATGTCACTGTGAGGGAAACTATGTAAATTACATTTCTATAGGGAAGTACTCGCTCCACGAGAATTTTTCTGCGAATCTGCCTCCTTTAAAAAACTGGCATTAAGAAAAATTTTCGAAATATGAGAAAATGCTTCAAAGTGTCAACATGGCTTTTATGGTGGATGAAAGTTCGGTAATTCTTATGCTAACAACTCTGTAGTGAATATTTGTCGAATCCGTGATGCATGTAGATTTTTCGGAACACGGAATTTCACGATGACGGGTTCTATGTAAATTGCATGTCTATTGGGTAGAATTCGCTAAAAGAGGATTTTACTGTGGAAACTGCATGATTTTAGAGAGTGACATTAGGAGAAAACTACTAAATCTGAATAAAATTTCTATGTATAAATATGCACTGTAAGGTGGATTAAAGTTCGTTAATACACATGTTCACAACTCATTAAAGAAGGTTTCTTGAATCCATGGTGCATGTAACGTGTTCAGAACACGGAATGTCATGGTGAGTGAAACTAGGTAAGTTACATATCTTTTGGGTAGAACTGGCTCCAAGAGCATTTTTCTGCCAAATCTGCCTCATTTTCAAAACTGGCATTAAAACTAACCTGTGAAATCTGAGAAAATTCTTCAAAGTGTCAGTAAGTCTTGTATGGTGGATGAAAGTGCTGTAATCCACTTGCTAACAACTCTATAGTGAATATTTGTCGCATCCAAGATGCATGTAGCGTTTTCGGAACATGGAATTTCACGGTGAGCGAATCCATGTAAATTGCATGTCCATTGGTTAGAACCTGCTCCAAGAGGTTTTTGCCGCGAAATCTGCCTCATTTTCAAAACTGGCATGTTGAAAGCCTTGTGAAATCAGAGAAAAAGCTTCTAAGCATCAATAAGCCTACTACTGTGATGAAAGTCCTGTAATCCACATGCAAACAGCACTGTAGTTTAATTTTGTCGAACCTTATCTGCATGTAGCGTGTTCGAAACACGTAATTTCACCGCGAGAGAATCCATGTAATTTACATATCTATTGGGTAGAACAAGCCCCAACAGTTTTTTCCTTTGAAAACTGCCTGATTTTCGAAACTACTATTAGGAAAATGCTGCGTACTCAGAGTTAATGTTTCTAGGTGTAAATATGCCTTGTATGGAGGAAGAAAGTTCTGTAATACACATGTACACAACTCATTAAAAATGTTTGTCAAATCCGTGATGTATGTAGCGTGTTCGGAACACGGACTGTCACGGTGAGGGAAACCATGTAAATTACATATCTATTGGTTAGAACACGCTCCAGGAGTATTTTAATGAAAAATCTGCCTCAGTTTGGAAAGTGGTGATTTGAAAATGCTGCAAAATCTGAGTAAATGCTTTAAGGTGACAATATGTCTTCAATGGGTTTTTAAAGATGTGTAATTCACGTGCTAAGAACTCAGCAGGGAATATTTGTTGAATCCGTGGTGCATGCACCGTTTTCAGAAAACGGAATTTTACGGTGACGGTATTTATGAAAATGAGATGTCTATTGGATAGAACATGCACCAAGAGAATTTTTCTACGAAAACTGCCTGATTTTCGTAACTGATGTTAAGAAAACCAGCGAAATCTAAGTAAATATTTCTAGGTGTAATTATGCCTTGTATTGTGGTTGAAAAAATCGGTAATCCACATGCTCACGGTCATTAAATAATGTTTGTGGAAGCCGTGATGAATGTAACCATTTCGGAACACGGAATGTATTGGTGAGTGAAACTCTGAAAATAAGATTTCTGCTGGATAGAACTCGCTTGAATTGAATGTTTCTGCGAAAATTTCATGATTTTCGAAACTGGATGTTAGGAAAAACCTGCGAAATCAGAATAATTACTTCTAGGTGTAAATATGCCTTGTATGGTGGATGAAAGTTCGGTAATTCACATGCTCACACCCATTAAAGAATGTATGTCGAATTCGTGATGTATGTAACTTCTTCAGTATACAGAATGTCATTGTGAAGGAAACAATTTAAGTTACAATTCTATTGGGTAGAATTCGCTTGAAGAGATTTTTTCTGAGAAATGTGCCTCATTTTCAAAACTGCCATTAGGAGAACCCTGTGAAATCTGAGAAAATGCTTCTAAGTGTCAATATGCCTTGAATGCTGAATGAAAGTCAGGGAATCCACATGTTAATAACATTGTTGTAATTATTTTTTAAACAATGATTCATGTAGCACTTTTGGAAAACCAAATTTCATGGTAATGAAGATATGTAAATTACAATTTCATTGAGTAGAACGAGCTAGAAGAGTATTTTTTCCTCGAAAATTGCATGAATATCGAATCTGAAGTTTGGAAAAAGCTGCAAAACGAGAGTAAATATTTGTAGGTGTAAATGTGCCTTTAAATTGCAGGAAAGTTTGGTAATCCACATTTTCACAACATATTAAAGAATCATTTTCTAATCCGTTTTGCATGTACCGTGTTTAGTACGTGGAAATTCACGGTGATTGAAACAATGTAAATTACTTCTCTATTGGGTAGACCTCGCTCCGAGAGTTTTTCTGCGATAACTTTGTCATTTTTGAACCTGGCATTTGGAAAACGCTGCAAAATCTGAGAAAATACTTCTAAGGATCAATATTCAATGTATTGCGATGAAAGTTCAGTAATCCACATGCTAACAAATTTGTAGTGATTATTTCTCGAATCATTTGTGCATGTAGCATGTTCGGAACACGGAATTTCACGGCCAGGGAATTTATGTAAATTACATTTCTCTTGGTTAGTAATCACTCCAAGAGTTTTTTCCTGACAAATAGGCCTGATTTTTGAAACTGATGTTAGGAAAAGCCTGCAAACTCAGATTACTAGATTCTCGGTGTAAATCTGCCTTGTATTGTGAATGAAATTTCGTTAACCCGCATTCTAACAACTCTGAAGTGAATATTTGTCGAATCCGTGATACGTGAATCGTGTTCAGAACACAGGATATCACGGTGAGCGACTCTATGTAAAATACATGTCTCTTGGGTAGAATTCGCTCCAAGAGATTTTTCTGGGAAATCTGCCTCATTTTTGAAACTGCCTTTCGAAAATATCTGCAAAATCAGAGAAAATGCTTCAAAGTGTCAATATGCCTTGTATTGTGATGCAAGATCGTAAAAACACATGCAAACAAATCTGTGGTGTATATTTGTAGAAAATATTATGCATGTAGCCTGATCGTTTCACGGAAAATCCGGGAGATGCGATCTATGTAAATTACAAACCTATTGGTTAGAATTCGCTCCAAAAATTTTTTCCTGAGAACACGGTCTGATTTTCGAAACTGGCATAAGGAAAAAGCTGCAAATTCAGAGTTAATGTTTCTAGGTGTATATATGCCATTTATGGTGGATGAAAGTTCTGTAATCTACATGTTCACAACTCATTCGAGAAAGTTTGTTGAATCCTTGATGCATGGAGCGTGTTCGGAAAAAGGAATGTCACTGTGAGGGAAACTATGTAAATTACATTCTATAGGGAAGTACTCGCTCCACAAGAATATTTCTGCAAATCTGCCTCCTTTAAAATACTGGCATTAGGAAAAACTTTCGAAATATGAGAAAATGCTTCAAAGTGTCAACATGGCATTTATGGTGGATGAAAGTTCGGTAATCCTTATGCTAACAACTCTGTAGTGAATATTTGTCGAATCCGTGATGCATGTAGCTTTTTCGGAACACGGAATTTCACGATGACGGATTCTATGTAAATTGCATGTCTATTGGGTAGAACTCGCTCCAAGAGGATTTTACTGTGGAAACTGCATTATTTTAGAGACTGACATTAGGAGAAACTACTAAATCTGAATAAAATTTCTATGTATAAATATGCACTGTAAGGTGGATTAAAGTTCGTTAATACACATGTTCACAACTCATTAAAGAAGGTTTCTTGAATCCATGGTGCATGTAACGTGTTCAGAACACGGAATGTCATGGTGAGTGAAACTAGGTAAGTTACATATCTTTTGGGTAGAACTGGCTCCAAGAGCATTTTTCTGCCAAATCTGCCTCATTTTCAAAACTGGCATTAAAACTAACCTGTGAAATCTGAGAAAATTCTTCAAAGTGTCAGTAAGTCTTGTATGGTGGATGAAAGTGCTGTAATCCACTTGCTAACAACTCTATAGTGAATATTTGTCGCATCCAAGATGCATGTAGCTTTTTCGGAACATGGAATTTCACGGTGAGCGAATCCATGTAAATTGCATGTCCATTGGTTAGAACCTGCTCCAAGAGGTTTTTGCCGCGAAATCTGCCTCATTTTCAAAACTGGCATGTTGAAAGCCTTGTGAAATCAGAGAAAAAGCTTCTAAGCATCAATAAGCCTACTACTGTGATGAAAGTCCTGTAATCCACATGCAAACAGCACTGTAGTTTAATTTTGTCGAACCTTATCTGCATGTAGCGTGTTCGAAACACGTAATTTCACCGCGAGAGAATCCATGTAATTTACATATCTATTGGGTAGAACAAGCCCCAACAGTTTTTTCCTTTGAAAACTGCCTGATTTTCGAAACTACTATTAGGAAAATGCTGCGTACTCAGAGTTAATGTTTCTAGGTGTAAATATGCCTTGTATGGAGGAAGAAAGTTCTGTAATACACATGTACACAACTCATTAAAAATGTTTGTCAAATCCGTGATGTATGTAGCGTGTTCGGAACACGGACTGTCACGGTGAGGGAAACCATGTAAATTACATATCTATTGGTTAGAACACGCTCCAGGAGTATTTTAATGAAAAATCTGCCTCAGTTTGGAAAGTGGTGATTTGAAAATGCTGCAAAATCTGAGTAAATGCTTTAAGGTGACAATATGTCTTCAATGGGTTTTTAAAGATGTGTAATTCACGTGCTAAGAACTCAGCAGGGAATATTTGTTGAATCCGTGGTGCATGCACCGTTTTCAGAAAACGGAATTTTACGGTGACGGTATTTATGAAAATGAGATGTCTATTGGATAGAACATGCACCAAGAGAATTTTTCTACGAAAACTGCCTGATTTTCGTAACTGATGTTAAGAAAACCAGCGAAATCTAAGTAAATATTTCTAGGTGTAATTATGCCTTGTATTGTGGTTGAAAAAATCGGTAATCCACATGCTCACGGTCATTAAATAATGTTTGTGGAAGCCGTGATGAATGTAACCATTTCGGAACACGGAATGTATTGGTGAGTGAAACTCTGAAAATAAGATTTCTGCTGGATAGAACTCGCTTGAATTGAATGTTTCTGCGAAAATTTCATGATTTTCGAAACTGGATGTTAGGAAAAACCTGCGAAATCAGAATAATTACTTCTAGGTGTAAATATGCCTTGTATGGTGGATGAAAGTTCGGTAATTCACATGCTCACACCCATTAAAGAATGTATGTCGAATTCGTGATGTATGTAACTTCTTCAGTATACAGAATGTCATTGTGAAGGAAACAATTTAAGTTACAATTCTATTGGGTAGAATTCGCTTGAAGAGATTTTTTCTGAGAAATGTGCCTCATTTTCAAAACTGCCATTAGGAGAACCCTGTGAAATCTGAGAAAATGCTTCTAAGTGTCAATATGCCTTGAATGCTGAATGAAAGTCAGGGAATCCACATGTTAATAACATTGTTGTAATTATTTTTTAAACAATGATTCATGTAGCACTTTTGGAAAACCAAATTTCATGGTAATGAAGATATGTAAATTACAATTTCATTGAGTAGAACGAGCTAGAAGAGTATTTTTTCCTCGAAAATTGCATGAATATCGAATCTGAAGTTTGGAAAAAGCTGCAAAACGAGAGTAAATATTTGTAGGTGTAAATGTGCCTTTAAATTGCAGGAAAGTTTGGTAATCCACATTTTCACAACATATTAAAGAATCATTTTCTAATCCGTTTTGCATGTACCGTGTTTAGTACGTGGAAATTCACGGTGATTGAAACAATGTAAATTACTTCTCTATTGGGTAGACCTCGCTCCGAGAGTTTTTCTGCGATAACTTTGTCATTTTTGAACCTGGCATTTGGAAAACGCTGCAAAATCTGAGAAAATACTTCTAAGGATCAATATTCAATGTATTGCGATGAAAGTTCAGTAATCCACATGCTAACAAATTTGTAGTGATTATTTCTCGAATCATTTGTGCATGTAGCATGTTCGGAACACGGAATTTCACGGCCAGGGAATTTATGTAAATTACATTTCTCTTGGTTAGTAATCACTCCAAGAGTTTTTTCCTGACAAATAGGCCTGATTTTTGAAACTGATGTTAGGAAAAGCCTGCAAACTCAGATTACTAGATTCTCGGTGTAAATCTGCCTTGTATTGTGAATGAAATTTCGTTAACCCGCATTCTAACAACTCTGAAGTGAATATTTGTCGAATCCGTGATACGTGAATCGTGTTCAGAACACAGGATATCACGGTGAGCGACTCTATGTAAAATACATGTCTCTTGGGTAGAATTCGCTCCAAGAGATTTTTCTGGGAAATCTGCCTCATTTTTGAAACTGCCTTTCGAAAATATCTGCAAAATCAGAGAAAATGCTTCAAAGTGTCAATATGCCTTGTATTGTGATGCAAGATCGTAAAAACACATGCAAACAAATCTGTGGTGTATATTTGTAGAAAATATTATGCATGTAGCCTGATCGTTTCACGGAAAATCCGGGAGATGCGATCTATGTAAATTACAAACCTATTGGTTAGAATTCGCTCCAAAAATTTTTTCCTGAGAACACGGTCTGATTTTCGAAACTGGCATAAGGAAAAAGCTGCAAATTCAGAGTTAATGTTTCTAGGTGTATATATGCCATTTATGGTGGATGAAAGTTCTGTAATCTACATGTTCACAACTCATTCGAGAAAGTTTGTTGAATCCTTGATGCATGGAGCGTGTTCGGAAAAAGGAATGTCACTGTGAGGGAAACTATGTAAATTACATTCTATAGGGAAGTACTCGCTCCACAAGAATATTTCTGCAAATCTGCCTCCTTTAAAATACTGGCATTAGGAAAAACTTTCGAAATATGAGAAAATGCTTCAAAGTGTCAACATGGCATTTATGGTGGATGAAAGTTCGGTAATCCTTATGCTAACAACTCTGTAGTGAATATTTGTCGAATCCGTGATGCATGTAGCTTTTTCGGAACACGGAATTTCACGATGACGGATTCTATGTAAATTGCATGTCTATTGGGTAGAACTCGCTCCAAGAGGATTTTACTGTGGAAACTGCATTATTTTAGAGACTGACATTAGGAGAAACTACTAAATCTGAATAAAATTTCTATGTATAAATATGCACTGTAAGGTGGATTAAAGTTCGTTAATACACATGTTCACAACTCATTAAAGAAGGTTTCTTGAATCCATGGTGCATGTAACGTGTTCAGAACACGGAATGTCATGGTGAGTGAAACTAGGTAAGTTACATATCTTTTGGGTAGAACTGGCTCCAAGAGCATTTTTCTGCCAAATCTGCCTCATTTTCAAAACTGGCATTAAAACTAACCTGTGAAATCTGAGAAAATTCTTCAAAGTGTCAGTAAGTCTTGTATGGTGGATGAAAGTGCTGTAATCCACTTGCTAACAACTCTATAGTGAATATTTGTCGCATCCAAGATGCATGTAGCTTTTTCGGAACATGGAATTTCACGGTGAGCGAATCCATGTAAATTGCATGTCCATTGGTTAGAACCTGCTCCAAGAGGTTTTTGCCGTGAAATCTGCCTCATTTTCGAATCTGGCGTTTTGAAAACTCTGTGAAATCAGAGAAAAAGCTTCTAAGCATCAATATGCCTACTACTGTGATGATAGTCCTGTAATCCACATGCAAACAACACGGTAGTGTATTTTTGTCGAAAATTTTCTGCATGTAGTGTGTTGGAAACACGTAATTTCACAGCGGGAGAATCTATGTAATTTACATATCTATTGGGTAGAACACGCTCCATCAGTTTTTTCCTTTGAAAACTGCCTGATTTTTGAAACTGCTATTAGGAACATGCTGCGAACTCAGTGTTAAGGTTTCTAGGTGTAAAAATGCCTTGTATGGTGGATGAAAGTTCTGTAATACACATGAACACAACTCATTAAAAATGTTTGTGAAATCCGTGATGTATGTAGCGTGTTCGTGACACGGACTGTCACGGTGAGGGAAACTATGTAAATTACATATCTATTGCTTAGAACACGCTCCAGGAGCATTTTACTGAAAAATCTGCCTCAGTTTGGAAACTGGTGTTTTGAAAATGATGCAAAATCTGAGTAAATGCTTTAAGGTGACAATATGTCTTCAATGGGTTATTAAAGATGTGTAATTCACATGCTAAGAACTCAGCAGTGAATATTTGTTGAATCCGTGGTGCATGCACCATTTTCGGAACACGGAATGTTACGGTGAAGGTATCTATGAAAATGAGATGTCTATTGGATACAACATGCACCAAGAGAATTTTTCTGCAAAAACTGCCTGATTTTCGTAACTGACGTTAGGAAAACCTGCGAAATCTAAGTAAATGTTTCTAAGTCTAAATATGCCTTGTATTGTGGTTGAAAAATCGGTAATCCACATGCTCACGGTCATTAAATAATGTTTGTCGAAGCCGTGATGAATGTAACGTTTTCGGAACACGGAATGTCTCGGTGAGTGAAGCTCTGAAAATAACAATTCTACTGGATAGAACTCGCTTGAATTGAATGTTTCTGTGAAAATTTCATGATTTTCTAAACTGGATGTAAGGAAAAACCTGCGAAATCAGAATAACTACTTCTAGGTGTAAATATGCCTTGTATGGTGGATGAAAATTCGGAATCCACATGCTCACACTCAATAAAGAATGTTTGTCGAACTCGTGATGCATGTAACGTGTTTGGAATACGGAATGTCATAGTGAAGGAAACAATTTGAGTTACATGTCTATTGGGTAGAACTCGCTTGAAGAGAATTTTTCTGTGAAATGTGCCTCATTTTCAAAAGTGCCTTTAGGAGAACCCTGTGAAATCTGAGAAAATGCTTCTAAGTGTCAATATGCCTTGACTGGTGAATGAAAGTCCGGTAATCCACATGTTAATAACAGTGTAGTAATTTTTTAAAACCGTGATTCTTGTAGCGCTTTTGAAAAATGGAATTTCACGGTAATGAAACTATGTAAATTACAATTCTATTGAGTAGAACGATCTAGAAGAGAATTTTTCTGCGAAAATTGCATGATTATCGAATCTGAAGTTTGGAAAAAGCTGCAAAAAGGGAGTAAATATTTGCAGGTGTAAGTGTGCCGTTATGTTGCAAGAAAGTTCAGTAATCCACATTTTCACAACATATTAAAGAATCTTTTTCTAATCCGTGATGCATGTAGCGTGTTCAGAACTTGGAATTTCACGGTGATTGAAACAATGTAAATGACTTCTCTATTGGGTAGAACTCGCTCCGAGAGAGTTTTTCTGCAAAAACTTTGTCATTTTTGAACCTGGCATTTAGAAAACGCTGCAAAATCTGAGAAAATACTTCTAAGAATCAATATTCAATGTATTGAGATGAAAGTTCGGTAATCCACATGCCAACAAATTAGTAGTGAATATTTGTCGAATCATTTATGCATGTAACATGTTCGGAACACGGAATTTCACGGTCAGTGAATTTATGTAAATTACATTTCCCTTGTTTAGAAATCACTCCAAGAGATTTTTCCTGAGAAATCGGCCTGATTTTCGAAAGTGGCGTTAGGAAAAACCTGCGAACCCAGATTACTACATTCTCGGTGTACATCTGCCTTGTATGGTGGATGAAAGTTCGGTAATCCGCATGCTAACTACTCTGTAGTGAATATTTGTCGAATCTGAGATACGTGAAGCATGTTCGGACACAGGATATCACGGTGAGCGAATCTATGTAAAATACATGTCTCTTGGGTAGAATTCGCTCCAAGAGATTTTTCTGGGAAATCTGCCTCATTTTTGAAACTGGCTTTTGAAAATCTCTGCAAAATCAGTGAAAATGCTTCAAAGTGTCAATATGCCTTGTATTGCGATGCAAGATCGTAAAAACACATTCAAACAAATTTGTGGTGAATATTTGTAGAAAGCATTATGCATGTAGCCTGATCGTTTCACGGAAAATGCCAACAATGGAATCTATGTAAATTACACGCCTATTTTTTAGAATTGGCTCCTAAAACTGTTTCCGGAGAAAACAGCCTTATTTTCGAGACTGTTATTAGGAAAAAGTTGCAAATTCGGAGTTAATGTTTCTAGGTGTATATATGCCATTTATGGTGGATGAAAGTTCTGTAATCTACATGTTCACAACTCATTCGAGAAAGTTTGTTGAAACCTTGATGCATGGAGCGTGTTCGGAAAAAGGAATGTCACTGTGAGGGAAACTATGTAAATTACATTTCTATAGGGAAGTACTCGCTCCACGAGAATTTTTCTGCAAATCTGCCTCCTTTAAAAAACTGGCATTAGGAAAAATTTTCGAAATATGAGAAAATGCTTCAAAGTGTCAACATGGTTTTTATGGTGGATGAAAGTTCGGTAATCCTTATGCTAACAACTCTGTAGTGAATATTTGTCGAATCCGTGATGCATGTAGCTTTTTCGGAACACGGAATTTCACGATGACGGGTTCTATGTAAATTGCATGTCTATTGGGTAGAATTCGCTCCAAGGGGATTTTACTGTGGAAACTGCATGATTTTAGAGACTGACATTAGGAGAATTCTACTAAATCAGAATAAAATTTCTATGTATAAATATGCACTGTAAGGTGGATTAAAGTTCGTTAATACACATGTTCACAACTCATTAAAGAAGATTTGTTGAAATCGTGGTGCATGTAACGTGTTCAGAACACGGAATGTCACGTTGAGTGAAACTAGGTAAGTTACCTATCTTTTGGGTAGAACTGGCTCCAAGAGCATTTTTCTGCCAAATCTGCCTCATTTTCAAAACTGGCATTAAAACTAACCTGTGAAATCTGAGAAATTTCTTCAAAGTGTCAGTAAGCCTTGTATGGTGGATGAAAGTGCTGTAATCCACTTGCTAACAACACTGTAGTGAATATTTTTGACATCCAAGATGCACGTAGCGTGTTCGGGACACGGAATTTCACGGTGAGCGAATCCATGTATATTACAGGTCTATTGGTTAGAACCCACTCCAAGAGGTTTTTGCCGTGAAATCTGCCTCATTTTCGAATCTGGCGTTTCGAAAACTCTGTGAAATCAGAGAAAAAGCTTCTAAGCATCAATATGCCTACTACTGTGATGATAGTCCTGTAATCCACCTGCAAACAACACGGTAGTGTATTTCTGTCGAAAATTTTCTGCATGTAGTGTGTTGGAAACACGTAATTTCACAGCGGGAGAATCTATGTAATTTACATATCTATTGGGTAGAACACGCTCCATCAGTTATTTCCTTTCAAAATTGCCTGATTTTTGAAACTGCTATTAGGAACATGCTGCGAACTCAGTGTTAAGGTTTCTAGGTGTAAAAATGCCTTGTATGGTGGATGAAAGTTCTGTAATACACATGAACACAACTCATTAAAAATGTTTGTGAAATCCGTGATGTATGTAGCGTGTTCGTGACACGGACTGTCACGGTGAGGGAAACTATGTAAATTACATATCTATTGCTTAGAACACGCTCCAGGAGCATTTTACTGAAAAATCTGCCTCAGTTTGGAAACTGGTGTTTTGAAAATGATGCAAAATCTGAGTAAATGCTTTAAGGTGACAATATGTCTTCAATGGGTTATTAAAGATGTGTAATTCACATGCTAAGAACTCAGCAGTGAATATTTGTTGAATCCGTGGTGCATGCACCATTTTCGGAACACGGAATGTTACGGTGAAGGTATCTATGAAAATGAGATGTCTATTGGATACAACATGCACCAAGAGAATTTTTCTGCGAAAACTGCCTGATTTTCGTAACTGACGTTAGGAAAACCTGCGAAATCTAAGTAAATGTTTCTAAGTCTAAATATGCCTTGTATTGTGGTTGAAAAATCGGTAATCCACATGCTCACGGTCATTAAATAATGTTTGTCGAAGCCGTGATGAATGTAACGTTTTCGGAACACTGAATGTCTCGGTGAGTGAAACTCTGAAAATAACAATTCTACTGGATAGAACTCGCTTGAATTGAATGTTTCTGCAAAAATTTCATGACTTTCGAAACTGGATGTTAGGAAAAACCTGCGAAATCAGATTAATTACATCTAGGTGTAAATATGCCTTGTATGGTGGATGAAAGTTCGGTAATCCACATGCTCACACCCATTAAAGAATGTTTGTCGAATTCGTGATGCATGTAACGTGTTCGGAATACGGAATGTCATAGTGAAGGAAACAATGTAACTTACATGTCTATTGGGTAGAATTCGCTTGAAGACAATTTTTCAGGGAAATGTGCCTCATTTTCACAACTGCCATTAAGAGAACCCTGTGAAATCTGAGAAAATGCTTCTAAGTGTCAATATGCCTTGAATGGTGAATGAAAGTCCGGTAATCCACATGTTAATAACAGTGTAGTAATTAGTTTTTAAACCGTCATTCATGTAGAGCTTTTGGAAAACGGAATTTCACGGTAATAACTATATAAATTACAATTCTATTGAGTAGAATGAGCTAGAAGAGAATTTTTCTGCGATAATTGCATGATTATCGAGTCTGAAGTTTGGAAAAAGCTGCAAAACGAGAGTAAATATTTGTAGGTGTAAATGTGCCTTTATGTTGCAAGAAAGTTCGGTAATCCATATTTTCACAACATATTAAAGTATCTTTTTCTAATCCGTGGTGCATGTACAATTTTCAGAACGTGGAATTTCACGGTGATTGAAACAATTTAAATTACTTCTCTACTGGGTAGAACTCGCTCCGAGAGTGTTTTCTGCGAAAACTTCGTCATTTTTGAAACTGACGTTTGGAAAATGCTGCAAAATCTGAGAAAATACTTCTAAGAATCAATATTCAATGTATTGTGATGAAAGTTCGGTAATCCACATGCTAACAAATTTGTAGTGAATATTTGTCGAATCCTATATGCACGTAGAATTTTCGGAACACGGAATTTCACGGCCAGCGAATTTATGTAAATTACATTTCTCTTGGTTAGAAAACACTCCAAGAGATTTTTCCTGAGAAATAGTCCTGATTTTTGAAACTGACGTTAGGAAAAGCCTGCGAATTCAGATTACTACATTCCCGGTTTAAATCTGCCTTGTATGGTGGATGAAAGTTCGGTAATCCGCATGCTAACAGCTCTGTAGTGAATATTTGTCGAATCCGAGATACGTGAATCATGTTCGGAACACAGGATATCACGGTGAGCGAATCTATGTAAAATACATGTCTCTTGGGTAGAATTCGCTCCAAGAGATTTTTCTGGGAAATCTGCCTCATTTTTGAAACTGGCTTTTGAAAATCTCTGCAAAATCAGTGAAAATGCTTCAAAGTGTCAATATGCCTTGTATTGTGATGCAAGATCGTAAAAACACATTCAAACAAATTTGTGGTGAATATTTGTAGAAAGCATTATGCATGTAGCCTGATCGTTTCACGGAAACTGCCGGCAATGGATTCTATGTAAATTACACGCCTATTGGTTAGAATTGGCTCCAAAAATTTTTCCGGAGAAAACAGCCTTATTTTCGAGACTGGTATAAGGAAAAAGCTGCAAATTCAGAGTTAATGTTTCTAGGTGTATATATGCCATTTATGGTGGATGAAAGTTCTGTAATCTACATGTTCACAACTCATTCGAGAAAGTTTGTTGAAACCTTGATGCATGGAGCGTGTTCGGAAAAAGGAATATCACTGTGAGGGAAACTATGTAAATTACATTTCTATAGGGAAGTACTCGCTTCACGATTATTTTTCTGTGAATCTGCCTCCTTTTCAAAACTGGCATTAGGAAAAAATTTCGAAATATGAGAAAATGCTTCAAAGTGTCAACATGGCATTTATGGTGGATGAAAGTTCGTTAATTTTTATGCTAACAACTCTGTAGTGAATATTTGTCGAATCCGTGATGCATGTAGCTTTTTCAGAACACTGAATTTCACGATGACGGGTTCTATGTAAATTGCATGTCTATTGGGTAGAACTCGCTCCAAGAGGATTTTTCTGTGGAAACTGCATGATTTTAGAGACTGACATTAGGAGAAACTACTAAATCAGAATAAAATTTCTATGTATAAATATGCACTGTAAGGTGGATTAAAGTTCGTTAATACACATGTTCACAACTCATTAAAGAAGATTTGTTGAATCCATGGTGCATGTAACGTGTTCAGAACACGGAATGTCACGTTGAGTTAAACTAGGTAAGTTACCTATCTTTTGGGTACAACTGGCTCCAAGAGCATTTTTCTGCCAAATCTGCCTCATTTTCAAAACTGGCATTAAAAATAAACTGTGAAATCTGAGAAAATTCTTCAAAGTGTCAGTAAGCCTTGTATGGTGGACGAAAGTGCTGTAATCCACTTGCTAACAACACTGTAGTGAATACTTTTGACATCCAAGATGCACGTAGCGTGTTCGGAACACGGAATTTCACGGTGAGCGAATCCATGTATATTACAGGTCTATTGGTTAGAACCCGCTCCAAGAGGTTTTTGCCGTGAAATCTGCCTCATTTTCAAAACTGGCGTTTCGAAAGCTCTGTGAAATCAGAGAAAAAGCTTCTAAGCATCAATATGCCTACTACTGTGATGAAAGTCCTGTAATCCACATGCAAACAACACGGTAGTGTATTTTTGTCGAAAATTTTCTGCATGTAGTGTGTTGGAAACACGTAATTTCACAGCGGGAGAATCTATGTAATTTACATATCTATTGGGTAGAACACGCTCCATCAGTTTTTTCCTTTGAAAACTGCCTGATTTTTGAAACTGCTTTTAGGAACATGCTGCGAACTCAGTGTTAAGTTTTCTAAGTGTAAATATGCCTTGTATGGTGGATGAAAGTTCTGTAATACACATGTACACAGCGCATTAAGAATGTTTGTCAAATCCGTGATGTATGTAGCGTGTTCGGAACACGGACTGTCATGGTGAGGGAAACTAAGTAATTTACATATCAATTGGGTAGAACACGCTCCAGGAGAATTTTACTGAAAAATCTGCCTCAGTTTGGTTACTGGTTTTTGAAAACGCTGCAAAATCGGAGTTAATGCTTTAAGGTGACAATATGTCTTCAATGGGTTATTAAAGATGTGTAATTCACATGCTAAGAACTCAGCAGTGAATATTTGTTGAATCCGTGGTGCATGTACCATTTTCGGAACACGGAATGTTACGGTGATGGTATCTATGAAAATGAGATTTCTATTGGATAGAACATGCACCAAGAGATTTTTCTGTGAAAACTGCCTGATTTTCGTAACTGACTATAGGAAAACCTGCAAAATCTAAGGGAATGTTTCTAGGTGTATATATGCCTTGTATTGTGGTTGAAAAATCGGTAATCCACATGCTCATTGTCATTAAATAATGTCTGTCGAAGCCGTGATGAATGGAAAGTTTTCGGAACACGGAATGTCTCGGTGAGTGAAACTCTGCAAATAACAATTCTACTGGATAGAACTCGCTTGAATTGATTGTTTCTGCGAAAAATTCATGATTTTCAAACCGGATGTTAGGAAAAACCTGCGAAATCAGAATAACTACTTCTAGGTGTATATATGCCTTATATGGTGGATGAAAGTTCGGTAATCCACATGCTCACACCCATTAAACAATGTTTGTCGAATTCGTGATGCATGTAACGTGTTTGGAATACGGAATGTCATAGTGAAGTGAACAATGTAAGTTACATATGTATTGGGTAGAACTCGCTTGAAGAGAATATTTCTGTGAAATGTGCCTCATTTTCAGAACTGCCATTAGGAGAACCCTGTGAAATCTGAGAAAATGCTTCTAAGTGTCAATATGCCTTGAATGGTGAATGAAAGTCCGGTAATCCACATGTTAATAAAAGTGTAGTAATTATTTTTTAAACCGTGATTCATGTAGAGCTTTAGGAAAACGGAATTTCACGGTAATGAAACTATGTAAATTACAATTCTATTGAGTAGAATGAGCTAGAAGAGAATTTCTCTGCAAAAATTGCATGATTATCGAGTCTGAAGTTTCGAAAAAGCTGCAAAAGGAGAGTAAATATTTGTAGGTGTAAATGTGCCTTTATGTTGCAGGAAAGTTCGGTAATCCACATTTTCACAACATATTAAAGAATCTTTTTCTAATCCGTGGTGCATATACCGTGTTCACACCGTGGAATTTTACGGTGATTGAAGCAATGTAAATTACTTCTCTATTGGGTAGAACTCGCTCTGAGAGAGTTTTTCGGCGAAATCTTCATCATTTTTGAAACTGACGTTTGGAAAACGCTGCAAAATCTGAGTAAATACTTCTAAGGATCGATATTCAATGTATTGTGATGAAAGTTCGGTAAACCACTTGCTAAAAAATTTGTAGTGAATATTTGTCGAATCCTATATGCACGTAGAATGTTTGGAACACGGAATTTAACGGCCAGGGAATTTATGTAAATTACTTTTCTCTTCGTTAGAAAACACTCCAAGAGATTTTTCCTGAGAAATAGGCCTGATTTTTGAAACTGACCTTAGGAAAACCATGCGAACTCAGATTACTAGATTCTCGGTGTAAATCTGCCTTGTATGGTGGATGAAAGTTCGGTAATCCGCATGCTAAAAACTCTGTAGAGAATATTTGTCGAATCCGAGATACGTGAAGCGTGTTCGGAACACAGGATATCACGGTGAGCGAATCTATGTAAAATACATGTCTCTTGGGTAGAATTCGCTCCAAGAGCTTTTTCTGGGAAACCTGCCTCATTTTTGATACTGGCTTTTGAAAATATCTGCAAAATCAGTGAAAATGCTTCAAAGTGTCAATATGGCTATTAGGGTGGATAAAAGTTCGGTAATCCGCATGCTAACAACTCTGTAGTGAATATTTTTCGAATTCGTGATGCATGTAGCTTTTTCGGAACCCAGAAATTCACGATGACGGGTTCTATGTAAATTGTATGTCTATTGGGTAGAACTCGCTCCAAGAGGATTTTTCTGTGGAAACTGCATGATTTTAGAGACTGACATTAGGAGAAAACTACTAAATCAGAATAAAATTTCTATGTATAAATATGCACTGTAAGGTGGATTAAAGTTCGTTAATACACATGTTCACAACTCATTAAAGAAGATTTGTTGAAATCGTGGTGCATGTAACGTGTTCAGAACACGGAATGTCACGTTGAGTGAAACTAGGTAAGTTACCTATCTTTTGGGTAGAACTGGCTCCAAGAGCATTTTTCTGCCAAATCTGCCTCATTTTCAAAACTGGCATTAAAACTAACCTGTGAAATCTGAGAAATTTCTTCAAAGTGTCAGTAAGCCTTGTATGGTGGATGAAAGTGCTGTAATCCACTTGCTAACAACACTGTAGTGAATATTTTTGACATCCAAGATGCACGTAGCGTGTTCGGGACACGGAATTTCACGGTGAGCGAATCCATGTATATTACAGGTCTATTGGTTAGAACCCACTCCAAGAGGTTTTTGCCGTGAAATCTGCCTCATTTTCGAATCTGGCGTTTCGAAAACTCTGTGAAATCAGAGAAAAAGCTTCTAAGCATCAATATGCCTACTACTGTGATGATAGTCCTGTAATCCACCTGCAAACAACACGGTAGTGTATTTCTGTCGAAAATTTTCTGCATGTAGTGTGTTGGAAACACGTAATTTCACAGCGGGAGAATCTATGTAATTTACATATCTATTGGGTAGAACACGCTCCATCAGTTATTTCCTTTCAAAATTGCCTGATTTTTGAAACTGCTATTAGGAACATGCTGCGAACTCAGTGTTAAGGTTTCTAGGTGTAAAAATGCCTTGTATGGTGGATGAAAGTTCTGTAATACACATGAACACAACTCATTAAAAATGTTTGTGAAATCCGTGATGTATGTAGCGTGTTCGTGACACGGACTGTCACGGTGAGGGAAACTATGTAAATTACATATCTATTGCTTAGAACACGCTCCAGGAGCATTTTACTGAAAAATCTGCCTCAGTTTGGAAACTGGTGTTTTGAAAATGATGCAAAATCTGAGTAAATGCTTTAAGGTGACAATATGTCTTCAATGGGTTATTAAAGATGTGTAATTCACATGCTAAGAACTCAGCAGTGAATATTTGTTGAATCCGTGGTGCATGCACCATTTTCGGAACACGGAATGTTACGGTGAAGGTATCTATGAAAATGAGATGTCTATTGGATACAACATGCACCAAGAGAATTTTTCTGCGAAAACTGCCTGATTTTCGTAACTGACGTTAGGAAAACCTGCGAAATCTAAGTAAATGTTTCTAAGTCTAAATATGCCTTGTATTGTGGTTGAAAAATCGGTAATCCACATGCTCACGGTCATTAAATAATGTTTGTCGAAGCCGTGATGAATGTAACGTTTTCGGAACACTGAATGTCTCGGTGAGTGAAACTCTGAAAATAACAATTCTACTGGATAGAACTCGCTTGAATTGAATGTTTCTGCAAAAATTTCATGACTTTCGAAACTGGATGTTAGGAAAAACCTGCGAAATCAGATTAATTACATCTAGGTGTAAATATGCCTTGTATGGTGGATGAAAGTTCGGTAATCCACATGCTCACACCCATTAAAGAATGTTTGTCGAATTCGTGATGCATGTAACGTGTTCGGAATACGGAATGTCATAGTGAAGGAAACAATTTGAGTTACATGTCTATTGGGTAGAACTCGCTTGAAGAGAATTTTTCTGTGAAATGTGCCTCATTTTCAAAAGTGCCTTTAGGAGAACCCTGTGAAATCTGAGAAAATGCTTCTAAGTGTCAATATGCCTTGACTGGTGAATGAAAGTCCGGTAATCCACATGTTAATAACAGTGTAGTAATTTTTTAAAACCGTGATTCTTGTAGCGCTTTTGAAAAATGGAATTTCACGGTAATGAAACTATGTAAATTACAATTCTATTGAGTAGAACGATCTAGAAGAGAATTTTTCTGCGAAAATTGCATGATTATCGAATCTGAAGTTTGGAAAAAGCTGCAAAAAGGGAGTAAATATTTGCAGGTGTAAGTGTGCCGTTATGTTGCAAGAAAGTTCAGTAATCCACATTTTCACAACATATTAAAGAATCTTTTTCTAATCCGTGATGCATGTAGCGTGTTCAGAACTTGGAATTTCACGGTGATTGAAACAATGTAAATGACTTCTCTATTGGGTAGAACTCGCTCCGAGAGAGTTTTTCTGCAAAAACTTTGTCATTTTTGAACCTGGCATTTAGAAAACGCTGCAAAATCTGAGAAAATACTTCTAAGAATCAATATTCAATGTATTGAGATGAAAGTTCGGTAATCCACATGCCAACAAATTAGTAGTGAATATTTGTCGAATCATTTATGCATGTAACATGTTCGGAACACGGAATTTCACGGTCAGTGAATTTATGTAAATTACATTTCCCTTGTTTAGAAATCACTCCAAGAGATTTTTCCTGAGAAATCGGCCTGATTTTCGAAAGTGGCGTTAGGAAAAACCTGCGAACCCAGATTACTACATTCTCGGTGTACATCTGCCTTGTATGGTGGATGAAAGTTCGGTAATCCGCATGCTAACTACTCTGTAGTGAATATTTGTCGAATCTGAGATACGTGAAGCATGTTCGGACACAGGATATCACGGTGAGCGAATCTATGTAAAATACATGTCTCTTGGGTAGAATTCGCTCCAAGAGATTTTTCTGGGAAATCTGCCTCATTTTTGAAACTGGCTTTTGAAAATCTCTGCAAAATCAGTGAAAATGCTTCAAAGTGTCAATATGCCTTGTATTGCGATGCAAGATCGTAAAAACACATTCAAACAAATTTGTGGTGAATATTTGTAGAAAGCATTATGCATGTAGCCTGATCGTTTCACGGAAAATGCCAACAATGGAATCTATGTAAATTACACGCCTATTTTTTAGAATTGGCTCCTAAAACTGTTTCCGGAGAAAACAGCCTTATTTTCGAGACTGTTATTAGGAAAAAGTTGCAAATTCGGAGTTAATGTTTCTAGGTGTATATATGCCATTTATGGTGGATGAAAGTTCTGTAATCTACATGTTCACAACTCATTCGAGAAAGTTTGTTGAAACCTTGATGCATGGAGCGTGTTCGGAAAAAGGAATGTCACTGTGAGGGAAACTATGTAAATTACATTTCTATAGGGAAGTACTCGCTCCACGAGAATTTTTCTGCAAATCTGCCTCCTTTAAAAAACTGGCATTAGGAAAAATTTTCGAAATATGAGAAAATGCTTCAAAGTGTCAACATGGTTTTTATGGTGGATGAAAGTTCGGTAATCCTTATGCTAACAACTCTGTAGTGAATATTTGTCGAATCCGTGATGCATGTAGCTTTTTCGGAACACGGAATTTCACGATGACGGGTTCTATGTAAATTGCATGTCTATTGGGTAGAATTCGCTCCAAGGGGATTTTACTGTGGAAACTGCATGATTTTAGAGACTGACATTAGGAGAATTCTACTAAATCAGAATAAAATTTCTATGTATAAATATGCACTGTAAGGTGGATTAAAGTTCGTTAATACACATGTTCACAACTCATTAAAGAAGATTTGTTGAAATCGTGGTGCATGTAACGTGTTCAGAACACGGAATGTCACGTTGAGTGAAACTAGGTAAGTTACCTATCTTTTGGGTAGAACTGGCTCCAAGAGCATTTTTCTGCCAAATCTGCCTCATTTTCAAAACTGGCATTAAAACTAACCTGTGAAATCTGAGAAATTTCTTCAAAGTGTCAGTAAGCCTTGTATGGTGGATGAAAGTGCTGTAATCCACTTGCTAACAACACTGTAGTGAATATTTTTGACATCCAAGATGCACGTAGCGTGTTCGGGACACGGAATTTCACGGTGAGCGAATCCATGTATATTACAGGTCTATTGGTTAGAACCCACTCCAAGAGGTTTTTGCCGTGAAATCTGCCTCATTTTCGAATCTGGCGTTTCGAAAACTCTGTGAAATCAGAGAAAAAGCTTCTAAGCATCAATATGCCTACTACTGTGATGATAGTCCTGTAATCCACCTGCAAACAACACGGTAGTGTATTTCTGTCGAAAATTTTCTGCATGTAGTGTGTTGGAAACACGTAATTTCACAGCGGGAGAATCTATGTAATTTACATATCTATTGGGTAGAACACGCTCCATCAGTTATTTCCTTTCAAAATTGCCTGATTTTTGAAACTGCTATTAGGAACATGCTGCGAACTCAGTGTTAAGGTTTCTAGGTGTAAAAATGCCTTGTATGGTGGATGAAAGTTCTGTAATACACATGAACACAACTCATTAAAAATGTTTGTGAAATCCGTGATGTATGTAGCGTGTTCGTGACACGGACTGTCACGGTGAGGGAAACTATGTAAATTACATATCTATTGCTTAGAACACGCTCCAGGAGCATTTTACTGAAAAATCTGCCTCAGTTTGGAAACTGGTGTTTTGAAAATGATGCAAAATCTGAGTAAATGCTTTAAGGTGACAATATGTCTTCAATGGGTTATTAAAGATGTGTAATTCACATGCTAAGAACTCAGCAGTGAATATTTGTTGAATCCGTGGTGCATGCACCATTTTCGGAACACGGAATGTTACGGTGAAGGTATCTATGAAAATGAGATGTCTATTGGATACAACATGCACCAAGAGAATTTTTCTGCGAAAACTGCCTGATTTTCGTAACTGACGTTAGGAAAACCTGCGAAATCTAAGTAAATGTTTCTAAGTCTAAATATGCCTTGTATTGTGGTTGAAAAATCGGTAATCCACATGCTCACGGTCATTAAATAATGTTTGTCGAAGCCGTGATGAATGTAACGTTTTCGGAACACTGAATGTCTCGGTGAGTGAAACTCTGAAAATAACAATTCTACTGGATAGAACTCGCTTGAATTGAATGTTTCTGCAAAAATTTCATGACTTTCGAAACTGGATGTTAGGAAAAACCTGCGAAATCAGATTAATTACATCTAGGTGTAAATATGCCTTGTATGGTGGATGAAAGTTCGGTAATCCACATGCTCACACCCATTAAAGAATGTTTGTCGAATTCGTGATGCATGTAACGTGTTCGGAATACGGAATGTCATAGTGAAGGAAACAATGTAACTTACATGTCTATTGGGTAGAATTCGCTTGAAGACAATTTTTCAGGGAAATGTGCCTCATTTTCACAACTGCCATTAAGAGAACCCTGTGAAATCTGAGAAAATGCTTCTAAGTGTCAATATGCCTTGAATGGTGAATGAAAGTCCGGTAATCCACATGTTAATAACAGTGTAGTAATTAGTTTTTAAACCGTCATTCATGTAGAGCTTTTGGAAAACGGAATTTCACGGTAATAACTATATAAATTACAATTCTATTGAGTAGAATGAGCTAGAAGAGAATTTTTCTGCGATAATTGCATGATTATCGAGTCTGAAGTTTGGAAAAAGCTGCAAAACGAGAGTAAATATTTGTAGGTGTAAATGTGCCTTTATGTTGCAAGAAAGTTCGGTAATCCATATTTTCACAACATATTAAAGTATCTTTTTCTAATCCGTGGTGCATGTACAATTTTCAGAACGTGGAATTTCACGGTGATTGAAACAATTTAAATTACTTCTCTACTGGGTAGAACTCGCTCCGAGAGTGTTTTCTGCGAAAACTTCGTCATTTTTGAAACTGACGTTTGGAAAATGCTGCAAAATCTGAGAAAATACTTCTAAGAATCAATATTCAATGTATTGTGATGAAAGTTCGGTAATCCACATGCTAACAAATTTGTAGTGAATATTTGTCGAATCCTATATGCACGTAGAATTTTCGGAACACGGAATTTCACGGCCAGCGAATTTATGTAAATTACATTTCTCTTGGTTAGAAAACACTCCAAGAGATTTTTCCTGAGAAATAGTCCTGATTTTTGAAACTGACGTTAGGAAAAGCCTGCGAATTCAGATTACTACATTCCCGGTTTAAATCTGCCTTGTATGGTGGATGAAAGTTCGGTAATCCGCATGCTAACAGCTCTGTAGTGAATATTTGTCGAATCCGAGATACGTGAATCATGTTCGGAACACAGGATATCACGGTGAGCGAATCTATGTAAAATACATGTCTCTTGGGTAGAATTCGCTCCAAGAGATTTTTCTGGGAAATCTGCCTCATTTTTGAAACTGGCTTTTGAAAATCTCTGCAAAATCAGTGAAAATGCTTCAAAGTGTCAATATGCCTTGTATTGTGATGCAAGATCGTAAAAACACATTCAAACAAATTTGTGGTGAATATTTGTAGAAAGCATTATGCATGTAGCCTGATCGTTTCACGGAAACTGCCGGCAATGGATTCTATGTAAATTACACGCCTATTGGTTAGAATTGGCTCCAAAAATTTTTCCGGAGAAAACAGCCTTATTTTCGAGACTGGTATAAGGAAAAAGCTGCAAATTCAGAGTTAATGTTTCTAGGTGTATATATGCCATTTATGGTGGATGAAAGTTCTGTAATCTACATGTTCACAACTCATTCGAGAAAGTTTGTTGAAACCTTGATGCATGGAGCGTGTTCGGAAAAAGGAATATCACTGTGAGGGAAACTATGTAAATTACATTTCTATAGGGAAGTACTCGCTTCACGATTATTTTTCTGTGAATCTGCCTCCTTTTCAAAACTGGCATTAGGAAAAAATTTCGAAATATGAGAAAATGCTTCAAAGTGTCAACATGGCATTTATGGTGGATGAAAGTTCGTTAATTTTTATGCTAACAACTCTGTAGTGAATATTTGTCGAATCCGTGATGCATGTAGCTTTTTCAGAACACTGAATTTCACGATGACGGGTTCTATGTAAATTGCATGTCTATTGGGTAGAACTCGCTCCAAGAGGATTTTTCTGTGGAAACTGCATGATTTTAGAGACTGACATTAGGAGAAACTACTAAATCAGAATAAAATTTCTATGTATAAATATGCACTGTAAGGTGGATTAAAGTTCGTTAATACACATGTTCACAACTCATTAAAGAAGATTTGTTGAATCCATGGTGCATGTAACGTGTTCAGAACACGGAATGTCACGTTGAGTTAAACTAGGTAAGTTACCTATCTTTTGGGTACAACTGGCTCCAAGAGCATTTTTCTGCCAAATCTGCCTCATTTTCAAAACTGGCATTAAAAATAAACTGTGAAATCTGAGAAAATTCTTCAAAGTGTCAGTAAGCCTTGTATGGTGGACGAAAGTGCTGTAATCCACTTGCTAACAACACTGTAGTGAATACTTTTGACATCCAAGATGCACGTAGCGTGTTCGGAACACGGAATTTCACGGTGAGCGAATCCATGTATATTACAGGTCTATTGGTTAGAACCCGCTCCAAGAGGTTTTTGCCGTGAAATCTGCCTCATTTTCAAAACTGGCGTTTCGAAAGCTCTGTGAAATCAGAGAAAAAGCTTCTAAGCATCAATATGCCTACTACTGTGATGAAAGTCCTGTAATCCACATGCAAACAACACGGTAGTGTATTTTTGTCGAAAATTTTCTGCATGTAGTGTGTTGGAAACACGTAATTTCACAGCGGGAGAATCTATGTAATTTACATATCTATTGGGTAGAACACGCTCCATCAGTTTTTTCCTTTGAAAACTGCCTGATTTTTGAAACTGCTTTTAGGAACATGCTGCGAACTCAGTGTTAAGTTTTCTAAGTGTAAATATGCCTTGTATGGTGGATGAAAGTTCTGTAATACACATGTACACAGCGCATTAAGAATGTTTGTCAAATCCGTGATGTATGTAGCGTGTTCGGAACACGGACTGTCATGGTGAGGGAAACTAAGTAATTTACATATCAATTGGGTAGAACACGCTCCAGGAGAATTTTACTGAAAAATCTGCCTCAGTTTGGTTACTGGTTTTTGAAAACGCTGCAAAATCGGAGTTAATGCTTTAAGGTGACAATATGTCTTCAATGGGTTATTAAAGATGTGTAATTCACATGCTAAGAACTCAGCAGTGAATATTTGTTGAATCCGTGGTGCATGTACCATTTTCGGAACACGGAATGTTACGGTGATGGTATCTATGAAAATGAGATTTCTATTGGATAGAACATGCACCAAGAGATTTTTCTGTGAAAACTGCCTGATTTTCGTAACTGACTATAGGAAAACCTGCAAAATCTAAGGGAATGTTTCTAGGTGTATATATGCCTTGTATTGTGGTTGAAAAATCGGTAATCCACATGCTCATTGTCATTAAATAATGTCTGTCGAAGCCGTGATGAATGGAAAGTTTTCGGAACACGGAATGTCTCGGTGAGTGAAACTCTGCAAATAACAATTCTACTGGATAGAACTCGCTTGAATTGATTGTTTCTGCGAAAAATTCATGATTTTCAAACCGGATGTTAGGAAAAACCTGCGAAATCAGAATAACTACTTCTAGGTGTATATATGCCTTATATGGTGGATGAAAGTTCGGTAATCCACATGCTCACACCCATTAAACAATGTTTGTCGAATTCGTGATGCATGTAACGTGTTTGGAATACGGAATGTCATAGTGAAGTGAACAATGTAAGTTACATATGTATTGGGTAGAACTCGCTTGAAGAGAATATTTCTGTGAAATGTGCCTCATTTTCAGAACTGCCATTAGGAGAACCCTGTGAAATCTGAGAAAATGCTTCTAAGTGTCAATATGCCTTGAATGGTGAATGAAAGTCCGGTAATCCACATGTTAATAAAAGTGTAGTAATTATTTTTTAAACCGTGATTCATGTAGAGCTTTAGGAAAACGGAATTTCACGGTAATGAAACTATGTAAATTACAATTCTATTGAGTAGAATGAGCTAGAAGAGAATTTCTCTGCAAAAATTGCATGATTATCGAGTCTGAAGTTTCGAAAAAGCTGCAAAAGGAGAGTAAATATTTGTAGGTGTAAATGTGCCTTTATGTTGCAGGAAAGTTCGGTAATCCACATTTTCACAACATATTAAAGAATCTTTTTCTAATCCGTGGTGCATATACCGTGTTCACACCGTGGAATTTTACGGTGATTGAAGCAATGTAAATTACTTCTCTATTGGGTAGAACTCGCTCTGAGAGAGTTTTTCGGCGAAATCTTCATCATTTTTGAAACTGACGTTTGGAAAACGCTGCAAAATCTGAGTAAATACTTCTAAGGATCGATATTCAATGTATTGTGATGAAAGTTCGGTAAACCACTTGCTAAAAAATTTGTAGTGAATATTTGTCGAATCCTATATGCACGTAGAATGTTTGGAACACGGAATTTAACGGCCAGGGAATTTATGTAAATTACTTTTCTCTTCGTTAGAAAACACTCCAAGAGATTTTTCCTGAGAAATAGGCCTGATTTTTGAAACTGACCTTAGGAAAACCATGCGAACTCAGATTACTAGATTCTCGGTGTAAATCTGCCTTGTATGGTGGATGAAAGTTCGGTAATCCGCATGCTAAAAACTCTGTAGAGAATATTTGTCGAATCCGAGATACGTGAAGCGTGTTCGGAACACAGGATATCACGGTGAGCGAATCTATGTAAAATACATGTCTCTTGGGTAGAATTCGCTCCAAGAGCTTTTTCTGGGAAACCTGCCTCATTTTTGATACTGGCTTTTGAAAATATCTGCAAAATCAGTGAAAATGCTTCAAAGTGTCAATATGGCTATTAGGGTGGATAAAAGTTCGGTAATCCGCATGCTAACAACTCTGTAGTGAATATTTTTCGAATTCGTGATGCATGTAGCTTTTTCGGAACCCAGAAATTCACGATGACGGGTTCTATGTAAATTGTATGTCTATTGGGTAGAACTCGCTCCAAGAGGATTTTTCTGTGGAAACTGCATGATTTTAGAGACTGACATTAGGAGAAAACTACTAAATCAGAATAAAATTTCTATGTATAAATATGCACTGTAAGGTGGATTAAAGTTCGTTAATACACATGTTCACAACTCATTAAAGAAGATTTGTTGAAATCGTGGTGCATGTAACGTGTTCAGAACACGGAATGTCACGTTGAGTGAAACTAGGTAAGTTACCTATCTTTTGGGTAGAACTGGCTCCAAGAGCATTTTTCTGCCAAATCTGCCTCATTTTCAAAACTGGCATTAAAACTAACCTGTGAAATCTGAGAAATTTCTTCAAAGTGTCAGTAAGCCTTGTATGGTGGATGAAAGTGCTGTAATCCACTTGCTAACAACACTGTAGTGAATATTTTTGACATCCAAGATGCACGTAGCGTGTTCGGGACACGGAATTTCACGGTGAGCGAATCCATGTATATTACAGGTCTATTGGTTAGAACCCACTCCAAGAGGTTTTTGCCGTGAAATCTGCCTCATTTTCGAATCTGGCGTTTCGAAAACTCTGTGAAATCAGAGAAAAAGCTTCTAAGCATCAATATGCCTACTACTGTGATGATAGTCCTGTAATCCACCTGCAAACAACACGGTAGTGTATTTCTGTCGAAAATTTTCTGCATGTAGTGTGTTGGAAACACGTAATTTCACAGCGGGAGAATCTATGTAATTTACATATCTATTGGGTAGAACACGCTCCATCAGTTATTTCCTTTCAAAATTGCCTGATTTTTGAAACTGCTATTAGGAACATGCTGCGAACTCAGTGTTAAGGTTTCTAGGTGTAAAAATGCCTTGTATGGTGGATGAAAGTTCTGTAATACACATGAACACAACTCATTAAAAATGTTTGTGAAATCCGTGATGTATGTAGCGTGTTCGTGACACGGACTGTCACGGTGAGGGAAACTATGTAAATTACATATCTATTGCTTAGAACACGCTCCAGGAGCATTTTACTGAAAAATCTGCCTCAGTTTGGAAACTGGTGTTTTGAAAATGATGCAAAATCTGAGTAAATGCTTTAAGGTGACAATATGTCTTCAATGGGTTATTAAAGATGTGTAATTCACATGCTAAGAACTCAGCAGTGAATATTTGTTGAATCCGTGGTGCATGCACCATTTTCGGAACACGGAATGTTACGGTGAAGGTATCTATGAAAATGAGATGTCTATTGGATACAACATGCACCAAGAGAATTTTTCTGCGAAAACTGCCTGATTTTCGTAACTGACGTTAGGAAAACCTGCGAAATCTAAGTAAATGTTTCTAAGTCTAAATATGCCTTGTATTGTGGTTGAAAAATCGGTAATCCACATGCTCACGGTCATTAAATAATGTTTGTCGAAGCCGTGATGAATGTAACGTTTTCGGAACACTGAATGTCTCGGTGAGTGAAACTCTGAAAATAACAATTCTACTGGATAGAACTCGCTTGAATTGAATGTTTCTGCAAAAATTTCATGACTTTCGAAACTGGATGTTAGGAAAAACCTGCGAAATCAGATTAATTACATCTAGGTGTAAATATGCCTTGTATGGTGGATGAAAGTTCGGTAATCCACATGCTCACACCCATTAAAGAATGTTTGTCGAATTCGTGATGCATGTAACGTGTTCGGAATACGGAATGTCATAGTGAAGGAAACAATGTAACTTACATGTCTATTGGGTAGAATTCGCTTGAAGACAATTTTTCAGGGAAATGTGCCTCATTTTCACAACTGCCATTAAGAGAACCCTGTGAAATCTGAGAAAATGCTTCTAAGTGTCAATATGCCTTGAATGGTGAATGAAAGTCCGGTAATCCACATGTTAATAACAGTGTAGTAATTAGTTTTTAAACCGTCATTCATGTAGAGCTTTTGGAAAACGGAATTTCACGGTAATAACTATATAAATTACAATTCTATTGAGTAGAATGAGCTAGAAGAGAATTTTTCTGCGATAATTGCATGATTATCGAGTCTGAAGTTTGGAAAAAGCTGCAAAACGAGAGTAAATATTTGTAGGTGTAAATGTGCCTTTATGTTGCAAGAAAGTTCGGTAATCCATATTTTCACAACATATTAAAGTATCTTTTTCTAATCCGTGGTGCATGTACAATTTTCAGAACGTGGAATTTCACGGTGATTGAAACAATTTAAATTACTTCTCTACTGGGTAGAACTCGCTCCGAGAGTGTTTTCTGCGAAAACTTCGTCATTTTTGAAACTGACGTTTGGAAAATGCTGCAAAATCTGAGAAAATACTTCTAAGAATCAATATTCAATGTATTGTGATGAAAGTTCGGTAATCCACATGCTAACAAATTTGTAGTGAATATTTGTCGAATCCTATATGCACGTAGAATTTTCGGAACACGGAATTTCACGGCCAGCGAATTTATGTAAATTACATTTCTCTTGGTTAGAAAACACTCCAAGAGATTTTTCCTGAGAAATAGTCCTGATTTTTGAAACTGACGTTAGGAAAAGCCTGCGAATTCAGATTACTACATTCCCGGTTTAAATCTGCCTTGTATGGTGGATGAAAGTTCGGTAATCCGCATGCTAACAGCTCTGTAGTGAATATTTGTCGAATCCGAGATACGTGAATCATGTTCGGAACACAGGATATCACGGTGAGCGAATCTATGTAAAATACATGTCTCTTGGGTAGAATTCGCTCCAAGAGATTTTTCTGGGAAATCTGCCTCATTTTTGAAACTGGCTTTTGAAAATCTCTGCAAAATCAGTGAAAATGCTTCAAAGTGTCAATATGCCTTGTATTGTGATGCAAGATCGTAAAAACACATTCAAACAAATTTGTGGTGAATATTTGTAGAAAGCATTATGCATGTAGCCTGATCGTTTCACGGAAACTGCCGGCAATGGATTCTATGTAAATTACACGCCTATTGGTTAGAATTGGCTCCAAAAATTTTTCCGGAGAAAACAGCCTTATTTTCGAGACTGGTATAAGGAAAAAGCTGCAAATTCAGAGTTAATGTTTCTAGGTGTATATATGCCATTTATGGTGGATGAAAGTTCTGTAATCTACATGTTCACAACTCATTCGAGAAAGTTTGTTGAAACCTTGATGCATGGAGCGTGTTCGGAAAAAGGAATATCACTGTGAGGGAAACTATGTAAATTACATTTCTATAGGGAAGTACTCGCTTCACGATTATTTTTCTGTGAATCTGCCTCCTTTTCAAAACTGGCATTAGGAAAAAATTTCGAAATATGAGAAAATGCTTCAAAGTGTCAACATGGCATTTATGGTGGATGAAAGTTCGTTAATTTTTATGCTAACAACTCTGTAGTGAATATTTGTCGAATCCGTGATGCATGTAGCTTTTTCAGAACACTGAATTTCACGATGACGGGTTCTATGTAAATTGCATGTCTATTGGGTAGAACTCGCTCCAAGAGGATTTTTCTGTGGAAACTGCATGATTTTAGAGACTGACATTAGGAGAAACTACTAAATCAGAATAAAATTTCTATGTATAAATATGCACTGTAAGGTGGATTAAAGTTCGTTAATACACATGTTCACAACTCATTAAAGAAGATTTGTTGAATCCATGGTGCATGTAACGTGTTCAGAACACGGAATGTCACGTTGAGTTAAACTAGGTAAGTTACCTATCTTTTGGGTACAACTGGCTCCAAGAGCATTTTTCTGCCAAATCTGCCTCATTTTCAAAACTGGCATTAAAAATAAACTGTGAAATCTGAGAAAATTCTTCAAAGTGTCAGTAAGCCTTGTATGGTGGATGAAAGTGCTGTAATCCACTTGCTAACAACACTGTAGTGAATACTTTTGACATCCAAGATGCACGTAGCGTGTTCGGAACACGGAATTTCACGGTGAGCGAATCCATGTATATTACAGGTCTATTGGTTAGAACCCGCTCCAAGAGGTTTTTGCCGTGAAATCTGCCTCATTTTCAAAACTGGCGTTTCGAAAGCTCTGTGAAATCAGAGAAAAAGCTTCTAAGCATCAATATGCCTACTACTGTGATGAAAGTCCTGTAATCCACATGCAAACAACACGGTAGTGTATTTTTGTCGAAAATTTTCTGCATGTAGTGTGTTGGAAACACGTAATTTCACAGCGGGAGAATCTATGTAATTTACATATCTATTGGGTAGAACACGCTCCATCAGTTTTTTCCTTTGAAAACTGCCTGATTTTTGAAACTGCTTTTAGGAACATGCTGCGAACTCAGTGTTAAGTTTTCTAAGTGTAAATATGCCTTGTATGGTGGATGAAAGTTCTGTAATACACATGTACACAGCGCATTAAGAATGTTTGTCAAATCCGTGATGTATGTAGCGTGTTCGGAACACGGACTGTCATGGTGAGGGAAACTAAGTAATTTACATATCAATTGGGTAGAACACGCTCCAGGAGAATTTTACTGAAAAATCTGCCTCAGTTTGGTTACTGGTTTTTGAAAACGCTGCAAAATCGGAGTTAATGCTTTAAGGTGACAATATGTCTTCAATGGGTTATTAAAGATGTGTAATTCACATGCTAAGAACTCAGCAGTGAATATTTGTTGAATCCGTGGTGCATGTACCATTTTCGGAACACGGAATGTTACGGTGATGGTATCTATGAAAATGAGATTTCTATTGGATAGAACATGCACCAAGAGATTTTTCTGTGAAAACTGCCTGATTTTCGTAACTGACTATAGGAAAACCTGCAAAATCTAAGGGAATGTTTCTAGGTGTATATATGCCTTGTATTGTGGTTGAAAAATCGGTAATCCACATGCTCATTGTCATTAAATAATGTCTGTCGAAGCCGTGATGAATGGAAAGTTTTCGGAACACGGAATGTCTCGGTGAGTGAAACTCTGCAAATAACAATTCTACTGGATAGAACTCGCTTGAATTGATTGTTTCTGCGAAAAATTCATGATTTTCAAACCGGATGTTAGGAAAAACCTGCGAAATCAGAATAACTACTTCTAGGTGTATATATGCCTTATATGGTGGATGAAAGTTCGGTAATCCACATGCTCACACCCATTAAACAATGTTTGTCGAATTCGTGATGCATGTAACGTGTTTGGAATACGGAATGTCATAGTGAAGTGAACAATGTAAGTTACATATGTATTGGGTAGAACTCGCTTGAAGAGAATATTTCTGTGAAATGTGCCTCATTTTCAGAACTGCCATTAGGAGAACCCTGTGAAATCTGAGAAAATGCTTCTAAGTGTCAATATGCCTTGAATGGTGAATGAAAGTCCGGTAATCCACATGTTAATAAAAGTGTAGTAATTATTTTTTAAACCGTGATTCATGTAGAGCTTTAGGAAAACGGAATTTCACGGTAATGAAACTATGTAAATTACAATTCTATTGAGTAGAATGAGCTAGAAGAGAATTTCTCTGCAAAAATTGCATGATTATCGAGTCTGAAGTTTCGAAAAAGCTGCAAAAGGAGAGTAAATATTTGTAGGTGTAAATGTGCCTTTATGTTGCAGGAAAGTTCGGTAATCCACATTTTCACAACATATTAAAGAATCTTTTTCTAATCCGTGGTGCATATACCGTGTTCACACCGTGGAATTTCACGGTGATTGAAGCAATGTAAATTACTTCTCTATTGGGTAGAACTCGCTCTGAGAGAGTTTTTCGGCGAAATCTTCATCATTTTTGAAACTGACGTTTGGAAAACGCTGCAAAATCTGAGTAAATACTTCTAAGGATCGATATTCAATGTATTGTGATGAAAGTTCGGTAAACCACTTGCTAAAAAATTTGTAGTGAATATTTGTCGAATCCTATATGCACGTAGAATGTTTGGAACACGGAATTTAACGGCCAGGGAATTTATGTAAATTACATTTCTCTTCGTTAGAAAACACTCCAAGAGATTTTTCCTGAGAAATAGGCCTGATTTTTGAAACTGACCTTAGGAAAACCATGCGAACTCAGATTACTAGATTCTCGGTGTAAATCTGCCTTGTATGGTGGATGAAAGTTCGGTAATCCGCATGCTAAAAACTCTGTAGAGAATATTTGTCGAATCCGAGATACGTGAAGCGTGTTCGGAACACAGGATATCACGGTGAGCGAATCTATGTAAAATACATGTCTCTTGGGTAGAATTCGCTCCAAGAGCTTTTTCTGGGAAACCTGCCTCATTTTTGATACTGGCTTTTGAAAATATCTGCAAAATCAGTGAAAATGCTTCAAAGTGTCAATATGGCTATTAGGGTGGATAAAAGTTCGGTAATCCGCATGCTAACAACTCTGTAGTGAATATTTTTCGAATTCGTGATGCATGTAGCTTTTTCGGAACCCAGAAATTCACGATGACGGGTTCTATGTAAATTGTATGTCTATTGGGTAGAACTCGCTCCAAGAGGATTTTTCTGTGGAAACTGCATGATTTTAGAGACTGACATTAGGAGAAAACTACTAAATCAGAATAAAATTTCTATGTATAAATATGCACTGTAAGGTGGATTAAAGTTCGTTAATACACATATTCACAACTCATTAAAGGAGGTTTGTTGAATCCGTGGTGCATGTAACGTGTTCAGAACACGGAATGTCACGGTGAATGTACCTAGGTAAGTTACATATCTTTTGGGTAGTACTGGCTCCAAGAGCATTTTTCTGCCAAATCTGCCTCATTTTCAAAACTGGCATTAAAACTAACCTGTGAAATCTGAGAAAATTCTTCAAAGTGTCAGTAAGCTTTGTGTGGTGGATGAAAGTGCTGTAATCCACTTGCTAACAACTCTGTAGTGAATATTTGTCACATCCAAGATGCATGTAGCGTGTTCGGAACACGGAATTTCACGGTGAGCGAATCCATGTAAATTACATGTCTATTGGTTAGAACCCGCTCCAAGAGGTTTTTGCCGTGAAATCTGCCTCATTTTCAAAACTGGCGTTTCGAAAGCTCTGTGAAATCAGAGAAAAAGCTTCTAAGCGTCAATATGCCTATTACTGTGATGAAAGTCCTGTAATCCACATGCAAACAACACTGTAGTGTATTTTTGTCGAAACTTATCTGCATGTAGCGTGTTCGAAACACGTAATTTCACAGCGGGAGAATCTATGTAATTTACATATCTATTGGGTAGAACACGCTCCAATAGTTTTTTCCTTTGAAAACTGCCTGATTGTCGAAACTGCTATTAGGAACAAGCTGCGAACTCAGAGTTAAAGTTTCTAGGTGTAAATATGCCTTGTATGGTGGATGAAAGTTCTGTAATACACATGTACACAGCGCATTAAGAATGTTTGTCAAATCCGTGATGTATGTAGCGTGTTCTGAACACGGACTGTCACGGTGAGGGAAACTAAGTAATTTACATATCAATTGGGTAGAACACGCTCCAGGAGAATTTTACTGAAAAATCTGCCTCAGTTTGGTTACTGGTTTTTGAAAACGCTGCAAAATCGGAGTTAATGCTTTAAGGTGACAATATGTCTTCAATGGGTTATTAAAGATGTGTAATTCACATGCTAAGAACTCAGCAGTGAATATTTGTTGAATCCGTGGTGCATGTACCATTTTCGGAACACGGAATGTTACGGTGATGGTATCTATGAAAATGAGATTTCTATTGGATAGAACATGCACCAAGAGATTTTTCTGTGAAAACTGCCTGATTTTTGTAACTGACTATAGGAAAACCTGCAAAATCTAAGTGAATGTTTTTAGGTGAATATATGCCTTGTATTGTGGTTGAAAAATCGGTAATCCACATGCTCATTGTCATTAAATAATGTCTGTCGAAGCCGTGATGAATGGAAAGTTTTCGGAACACGGAATGTCTCGGTGAGTGAAACTCTGCAAATAACAATTCTACTGGATAGAACTCGCTTGAATTGATTGTTTCTGCGAAAAATTCATGATTTTCAAACCGGATGTTAGGAAAAACCTGCGAAATCAGAATAACTACTTCTAGGTGTATATATGCCTTATATGGTGGATGAAAGTTCGGTAATCCACATGCTCACACCCATTAAACAATGTTTGTCGAATTCGTGATGCATGTAACGTGTTTGGAATACGGAATGTCATAGTGAAGGAAACAATGTAAGTTACATGTGTATTGGGTAGAACTCGCTTGAAGAGAATATTTCTGCGAAATGTGCCTCATTTTCAGAACTGCCATTAGGAGAACCCTGTGAAATCTGAGAAAATGCTTCTAAGTGTCAATATGCCTTGAATGGTGAATGAAAGTCCGGTAATCCACATGTTAATAAAAGTGTAGTAATTATTTTTTAAACCGTGATTCATGTAGAGCTTTAGGAAAACGGAATTTCACGGTAATGAAACTATGTAAATTACAATTCCATTGAGTAGAATGAGCTAGAAGAGAATTTCTCTGCAAAAATTGCATGATTATCGAGTCTGAAGTTTCGAAAAAGCTGCAAAAGGAGAGTAAATATTTGTAGGTGTAAATGTGCCTTTATGTTGCAGGAAAGTTCGGTAATCCACATTTTCACAACATATTAAAGAATCTTTTTCTAATCCGTGGTGCATATACCGTGTTCACACCGTGGAATTTCACGGTGATTGAAGCAATGTAAATTACTTCTCTATTGGGTAGAACTCGCTCCGAGAGAGTTTTTCGGCGAAATCTTCATCATTTTTGAAACTGACGTTTGGAAAACGCTGCAAAATCTGAGTAAATACTTCTAAGGATCGATATTCAATGTATTGTGATGAAAGTTCGGTAATCCACTTGCTAAAAAATTTGTAGTGAATATTTGTCGAATCCTATATGCACGTAGAATGTTTGGAACACGGAATTTAAAGGCCAGGGAATTTATGTAAATTACATTTCTCTTGGTTAGAAAACACTCCAAGAGATTTTTCCTGAGAAATAGGCCTGATTTTTGAAACTGACGTTAGGAAAACACTGCGAATTCAGATTACTAGATTCTCGGTGTAAATCTGCCTTGTATGGTGGATGAAAGTTCGGTAATCCGCATGCTAACAACTCTGTAGAGAATATTTGCTGAATCCGAGATACGTGAAGCGTGTTCGGAACACAGGATATCACGGTGAGCGAATCTATGTAAAATACATGTCTCTTGGGTAGAATTCGCTCCAAGAGCTTTTTCTGGGAAACCTGCCTCATTTTTCATACTGGCTTTTGAAAATATCTGCAAAATCAGTGAAAATGCTTCAAAGTGTCAATATGGCTATTAGGGTGGATAAAAGTTCGGTAATCCGCATGCTAACAACTCTGTAGTGAATATTTTTCGAATTCGGGATGCATGTAGCTTTTTCGGAACCCAGAAATTCACGATGACGGGTTCTATGTAAATTGTATGTCTATTGGGTAGAACTCGCTCCAAGAGGATTTTTCTGTGGAAACTGCATGATTTTAGAGACTGACATTAGGAGAAAACTACTAAATCAGAATAAAATTTCTATGTATAAATATGCACTGTAAGGTGGATTAAAGTTCGTTAATACACATGTTCACAACTCATTAAAGAAGGTTTGTTGAACCCGTGGTGCATGTAACGTGTTCAGAACACGGAATGTCACGGTGAATGTACCTAGGTAAGTTACATATCTTTTGGGTAGTACTGCCTCCAAGAGCATTTTTCTGCCAAATCTGCCTCATTTTCAAAACTGGCATTAAAACTAAACTGTGAAATCTGAGAAAATTCTTCAAAGTGTCAGTAAGCCTTCTATGGTGGTTGAAAGTGCTGTAATCCACTTGCTAACAACTCTGTAGTGAATATTTGTCACATCCAAGATGCATGTAGCGTGTTCGGAACACGGAATTTCACGGTGAGCGAATCCATGTAAATTACATGTCTATGGGTTAGAACCCGCTCCAAGAGGTTTTTGCCGTGAAATCTGCCTCATTTTCGAAACTGGCGTTTCGAAAACTCTGTGAAATCAGAGAAAAAGCTTCTAAGCATCAATAAGCCTACTACTGTATTGAAAGTCCTGTAATCCACATGCAAACAACACGGTAGTGTTTTTTTGTAGAATATTTTCTGCATGTAGTGTGTTGGAAACACGTAATTTCACAGCTGGAGAATCTATGTAATTTACATATCTATTGGGTAGAACACGCTCCAACAGTTTTTTCCTTTGAAAACTGCCTGATTTTTGAAACTGCTATTAGGAAAAAGCTGCGAACTCAGAGTTAAGTTTTCTAGGTGTAAATATGCCTTGTATGGTGGATGAAAGTTCTGTAATACACATGTACACAACTCATTAAAAATGTTTGTCAAATCCGTGATGTATGTAGCGTGTTCGGAACACGGACTGTCACGGTGAGGGAAACTATGTAAATTACATATCTATTGGTTAGAACACGCTCCAGGAGCATTTTACTGAAAAATCTGCCTCAGTTTAGAAACTGGTGTTTTGAAAATGCTGCAAAATCTGAGTAAATGATTTAAGGTGACAATATGTCTTCAATCGGTTATTAAAGATGTTTAATTCACATGCTAAGATCTCAGCAGTGAATATTTGTTGAATCCGTGGTGCATGCACCATTTTCGGAACACGGAATTTTACGGTGACGGTATCCATGAAAATGAAATGTCTATTGGATAGAACGTGCACCAAGAGAATTTTTCTGCGAAATCTGCCTGCTTTTCATAACCGACGTTACGAAAACCTGCGAAATCTAAGTAAATATTTCTAGTTGTAAATATGCCTTGTATTGAGGTTGAAAAATCGGTAATCCACATGCTCACGGTCATTAAATAATGTTTGTCGAAGCCGTGATGAATATAACGTTTTCAGAACACGGAATGTCTCGGTGAGTGAAACTCTGAAAATAAGAATTCTACTGGATAGAACTCGCTTGAATTGAATGTTTCTGCAAAAATTTCATGATTTTCGAAACTGGATGTTAGGAAAAACCTGCGAAATCAGAATAATTATATCTAGGTGTAAATATGCCTTGTATGGTGGATGAAAGTTCGGTAATCCACATGCTCACACAAATTAAAGAATGTTTGTCGAATTCGTGATGCATGTAACGTGTTCGGAATACGGATTGTCATAGTGAAGGAAACAATGTCAGTTACATGTCTATTGGGTAGAATTCGCTTGAAGACAATTTTTCTGGGAAATGTGCCTCATTTTCAAAACTGCCATTAGGAGAACCCTGTGAAATCTGAGAAAATGCTTCTAAGTGTCAATATGACTTGAATGGTGAATGAAAGTCTGGTAATCCACATGTTAATAACAGTGTAGTAATTAGTTTTTAAACCGTCATTCATGTAGAGCTTTTGGAAAATGAAATTTCACGGTAATAACTATATAAATTACAATTCTATTGAGTAGAATGAGCTAGAAGAGAATTTTTCTGCGATAATTGCATGATTATCGAGTCAGAAATTTTGAAAATGCTGCAAAAAGAGAGTAAATATTTGTAGGTGTAAATGTGCCTTTATGTTGCAAGAAATTTCGGTAATCCATATTTTCACAACATATTAAAGTATCTTTTTCTAATCCGTGGTGCATGTACCATGTTCAGAACGTGGAATTTCACGGTGATTGAAACAATTTAAATTACTTCTCTACTGGGTAGAACTCGCTCCGAGAGAGTTTTCTGCGAAAATTTCGTCATTTTTTAAACTGGCGTTTGGAAAACGCTGCAAAATCTGAGAAAATACTTCTAAGAATCAATATTCAATGTATTGTGATGAAAGTTCGGTAATCCACATGCTAACAAATTTGTAGTGAATATTTGTCGAATCCTATATGCACGTAGAATGTTCGGAACACGGAATATCCCGGCCAGCGAATTTATGTAATTTACATTTCTCTTGGTTAGAAAACACTCCAAGAGATTTTTCCTGAGAAATAGTCCTGATTTTTGAAACTGACGTTAGGAAAAGCCTGCGAACTCAGATTACTACATTGTCGGTGTAAATCTGCCTTGTATGGTGGATGAAAGTTCGGTAATCCGCATGCTAACAACTCTGTAGTGAATATTTGTCGAATCCTAGATACGTGAAGCATGTTCGGAACACAGGATATCACGGTGAGCGAATCTATGTAAAATACATGTCTCTTGGGTAGAATTCGCTCCAAGAGATTTTTCTGGGAAATCTGCCTCATTTTTGAAACTGGCTTTTGAAAATATCTGCAAAATCAGTGAAAATGCTTCAAAGTGTCAATATGCCTTTTATTGTGATGCAAGATCGTAAAAACACATTCAAACAAATTTGTGGTGAATATTTGTAGAAAGCATTATGCATGTAGCCTGATCGTTTCACGGAAAATGCCGGCAATGGAATCTATGTAAATTACACGCCTATTGGTTAGAATTGGCTCCAAAAATTTTTTCCGGGGAAAACAGCCTTATTTTCGAGACTGGTATTAGGAAAAATCTGCAAATTCAGAGTTAATGTTTCTAGGTGTATATATGCCATTTATGGTGGATGAAAGTTCTGTAATCTACATGTTCACAACTCATTCGAGAAAGTTTGTTGAAACCTTGATGCATGGAGCGTGTTCGGAAAAAGGAATGTCACTGTGAGGGAAACTATGTAAATTACATTTCTATAGGGAAGTACTCGCTTCACGAGAATTTTTCTGTGAATCTGACTCCTTTTCAAAACTGGCATTAGGAAAAACTTTCGAAATATGAGAAAATGCTTCAAAGTGTCAACATGGCTATTATGGTGGATGAAAGTTCGGTAATCCTTATGCTAACAACTCTGAAGTGAATATTTGTCCAATCCGTGACGCATGTAGCTTTTTTGGAACACGGAATATCACGATGACTGGTTCTATGTAAATTGCATGTCTATTGGGTAGAACTCGCTCCAAGAGGATTTTACTGTGGAAACTGCATGATTTTAGAGACTGACATTAGGAGAAAACTACTAAATCAGAATAAAATTTCTATGTATAAATATGCACTGTAAGGTGGATTAAAGTTCGTTAATACACATGTTCACAACTCATTAAAGAAGGTTTGTTGAATCCGTGGTGCATGTAAAGTGTTCAGAACACGGAATGTCACGGTGATTGAATCTAGGTAAGTTACATATCTTTTGGGTAGAACTGGCTCCAAGAGCATTTTTCTGCCAAATCTGCCTCATTTTCAATACTGGCATTAAAACTAACGTGTGAAATCTGAGAAAATTCTTCAGTGTCAGTAAGCCGTCTATGGTGGATGAAAGTGCTCTAATACACTTGCAAACAACTCTGTAGTGAATATTTTTGACATACAAGATGCACGTAGTGTGTTCGGAACACGGAATTTCACGGTGAGCGAATCCATGTAAATTACATGTCTATTGGTTAAAACCCGCTCTAAGAGGTTTTGCTCTGAATTCTGCCTCATTTTCGAAACTGGCGTTTAGAAACTCTGTGAAATCAGAGAAAAATCTTCTAAGCATCAATATACCTACTACTGTGATGAAAGTCCTGTAATCCACATGCAAACAACACGGTAGTGTTTTTTTGTCGAATATTTTCTGCATGTAGTGTGTTGGAAACACGTAATTTAACAGCGGGTGAATCTATGTAATTTACATATCTATTGCGTAGAACACGCTCCAACAGTTTTTCCTTTGAAAACTGCCTGATTTTTGAAACTGCTATTAGGAAAAAGCTGCGAACTCAGAGTTAAGTTTTCTAGGTGTAAATATGCCTTGTATGGTGGATGAAAGTTCTGTAATACACATGTACACAACCCATTAAAAATGTTTGTCAAATCAGTGATGTATGTAGCGTGTTCGGAACACGGACTGTCACGGTGAGGGAAACTATGTAAATTACATATCTATTGGTTAGAACACGCTCCAGGAGCATTTTACTGAAAAATCTGCCTCAGTTTGGAAACTGGTGTTTTGAAAATGCTGCAAAATCTGAGTAAATGATTTAAGGTGACAATATGTCTTCAATCGGTTATTAAAGATGTTTAATTCACATGCTAAGATCTCAGCAGTGAATATTTGTTGAATCCGTGGTGCATGCACCGTTTTCGGAACATGGAATGTTACGGTGACTATATTTATAAAAATGAGATGTCTATTGGATAGAACGTGCACCAAGAGAATTTTTCTGCGAAAACTGCCTGATTTTCATAACCGACGTTACGAAAACCTGCGAAATCTAAGTAAATATTTCTAGTTGTAAATATGCCTTGTATTGTGGTTGAAAAATCGGTAATCCACATGCTCTCGGTCATTAAAAAATGTTTGTCGAAGCCGTGATGAATATAACGTTTTCAGAACACGGAATGTCTCGGTGAGTGAAACTCTGAAAATAAGAATTCTACTGGATAGAACTCGCTTGAATTGAATGTTTCTGCAAAAATTTCATGATTTTCCAAACTGGATGTTAGGAAAAACCTGCGAAATCAGAATAATTACATCTAGGTGTAAATATGCCTTGTATGGTGGATGAAAGTTCGGTAATCCACATGCTCACACAAGTTAAAGAATGTTTGTCGAATTCGTGATGCATGTAACGTGTTCGGAATACGGAATGTCATAGTGAAGGAAACAATGTAAGTTACATGTCTATTGGGTAGAATTCGCTTGAAGAGAATTTTTCTGAGAAATGTGCCTCATTTTCAGAACTGCCATTAGGAGAACCCTGTGAAATCTGAGAAAATGCTTCTAAGTGTCAATATGCCTTGAATGGTGAATGAAAGTCCGGTAATCCACATGTTAATAACAGTGTAGTAATTAGTTTTTAAACCGTCATTCATGTAGAGCTTTTGGAAAACGGAATTTCACGGTAATGAAACAATATAAATTACAATTCTATTGAGTAGAATGAGCTAGAAGAGAATTTTTCTGCGATACTTGCATGATTATCGAGTCTGAATTTTGGAAAAAGCTGCAAAACAAGAGTAAATATTTGTAGGTGTAAATGTGCCTTTATGTTGCAAGAAAGTTCGGTAATCCATATTTTCACAACATATTAAAGTATCTTTTTCTAAACCGTGGTGCATGTACCATGTTCAGAACGTGGAATTTCACGGTGATTGAAACAATTTAAATTATTTCTCTACTGGGTAGAACTCGCTCCGAGAGAGTTTTCTGGGAAACTTCGTCATTTTTGAAACTGGCGTTTGGAAAACGCTGCAAAATCTGAGAAAATACTTCTAAGAATCAATATTCAATGTATTGTGATGAAAGTTCGGTAATCCACATGCTAACAAATTTGTAGTGAATATTTGTCGAATCCTATATGCACGTAGAATGTTCGGAACACGGAATATCCCGGCCAGCGAATTTATGTAATTTACATTTCTCTTGGTTAGAAAACACTCCAAGAGATTTTTCCTGAGAAATAGTCCTGATTTTTGAAACTGACGTTAGGAAAAGCCTGCGAACTCAGATTACTACATTCTCGGTGTAAATCTGCCTTGTATGGTGGATGAAAGTTCGGTAATCCGCATGCTAACAACTCTGTAGTGAATATTTGTCGAATCCTAGATACGTGAAGCATGTTCGGAACACAGGATATCACGGTGAGCGAATCTATGTAAAATACATGTCTCTTGGGTAGAATTCGCTCCAAGAGATTTTTCTGGGAAATCTGCCTCATTTTTGAAACTGGCTTTTGAAAATATCTGCAAAATCAGTGAAAATGCTTCAAAGTGTCAATATGCCTTTTATTGTGATGCAAGATCGTAAAAACACATTCAAACAAATTTGTGGTGAATATTTGTAGAAAGCATTATGCATGTAGCCTGATCGTTTCACGGAAAATGCCGGCAATGGAATCTATGTAAATTACACGCCTATTTTTTAGAATTGGCTCCAAAAATTTTTTCCGGAGAAAACAGCCTTATTTTCGAGACTGGTATTAGGAAAAATCTGCAAATTCAGAGTTAATGTTTCCAGATGTATATATGCCATTTATGGTGGATGAAAGTTCTGTAATCTACATGTTCACAACTCATTCGAGAAAGTTTGTTGAAACCTTGATGCATGGAGCGTGTTCGGAAAAAGGAATGTCACTGTGAGGGAAACTATGTAAATTACATTTCTATAGGGAAGTACTCGCTTCACGAGAATTTTTCTGTGAATCTGACTCCTTTTCAAAACTGGCATTAGGAAAAACTTTCGAAATATGAGAAAATGCTTCTAAGTGTCAACATGGCTATTATGGTGGATGAAAGTTCGGTAATCCTTATGCTAACAACTCTGAAGTGAATATTTGTCCAATCCGTGATGCATGTAGCTTTTTTGGAACACGGAATTTCACGATGACGGGTTCTATGTAAATTGCATGTCTATTGGGTAGAACTCGCTCCAAGAGGATTTTACTGTGGAAACTGCATGATTTTAGAGACTGACATTAGGAGAAAAATACTAAATCAGAATAAGATTTCTATGTATAAATATGCACTGTAAGGTGGATTAAAGTTCGTTAATACACATGTTCACAACTCATTAAAGAAGGTTTGTTGAATCCGTGGTGCATGTAAAGAGTTCAGAACACGGAATGTCACGGTGATTGAATCTAGGTAAGTTACATATCTTTTGGGTAGAACTGGCTCCAAGAGCATTTTTCTGCCAAATCTGCCTCATTTTCAAAACTGGCATTAAAACTAACGTGTGAAATCTGAGAAAATTCTTCAGTGTCAGTAAGCCGTCTATGGTGGATGAAAGTGCTCTAATACACTTGCAAACAACTCTGTAGTGAATATTTTTGACATCCAAGATGCACGTAGTGTGTTCGGAACACGGAATTTCGCGGTGAGCGAATCCATGTAAATTACATGTCTATTGGTTAGAACCCGCTCTAAGAGGTTTTGCTCTGAATTCTGCCTCATTTTCGAAACTGGCGTTTAGAAACTCTGTGAAATCAGAGAAAAATCTTCTAAGCATCAATATACCTACTACTGTGATGAAAGTCCTGTAATCCACATGCAAACAACACGGTAGTGTTTTTTTGTCGAATATTTTCTGCATGTAGTGTGTTGGAAACACGTAATTTAACAGCGGGTGAATCTATGTAATTTACATATCTATTGCGTAGAACACGCTCCAACAGTTTTTTCCTTTGAAAACTGCCTGATTTTTGAAACTGCTATTAGGAAAAAGCTGCGAACTCAGAGTTAAGTTTTCTAGGTGTAAATATGCCTTGTATGGTGGATGAAAGTTCTGTAATACACATGTACACAACCCATTAAAAATGTTTGTCAAATCAGTGATGTATGTAGCGTGTTCGGAACACGGACTGTCACGGTGAGGGAAACTATGTAAATTACATATCTATTGGTTAGAACACGCTCCAGGAGCATTTTACTGAAAAATCTGCCTCAGTTTGGAAACTGGTGTTTTGAAAATGCTGCAAAATCTGAGTAAATGATTTAAGGTGACAATATGTCTTCAATCGGTTATTAAAGATGTTTAATTCACATGCTAAGATCTCAGCAGTGAATATTTGTTGAATCCGTGGTGCATGCACCGTTTTCGGAACATGGAATGTTACGGTGACGATATTTATAAAAATGAGATGTCTATTGGATAGAACGTGCACCAAGAGAATTTTTCTGCGAAAACTGCCTGATTTTCATAACCGACGTTACGAAAACCTGCGAAATCTAAGTAAATATTTCTAGTTGTAAATATGCCTTGTATTGTGGTTGAAAAATCGGTAATCCACATGCTCTCGGTCATTAAAAAATGTTTGTCGAAGCCGTGATGAATATAACGTTTTCAGAACACGGAATGTCTCGGTGAGTGAAACTCTGAAAATAAGAATTCTACTGGATAGAACTCGCTTGAATTGAATGTTTCTGCAAAAATTTCATGATTTTCCAAACTGGATGTTAGGAAAAACCTGCGAAATCAGAATAATTACATCTAGGTGTAAATATGCCTTGTGTGGTGGATGAAAGTTCGGTAATCCACATGCTCACACAAGTTAAAGAATGTTTGTCGAATTCGTGATGCATGTAACGTGTTCGGAATACGGAATGTCATAGTGAAGGAAACAATGTAAGTTACATGTCTATTGGGTAGAATTCGCTTGAAGAGAATTTTTCTGAGAAATGTGCCTCATTTTCAGAACTGCCATTAGGAGAACCCTGTGAAATCTGAGAAAATGCTTCTAAGTGTCAATATGCCTTGAATGGTGAATGAAAGTCCGGTAATCCACATGTTAATAACAGTGTAGTAATTAGTTTTTAAACCGTCATTCTTGTAGAGCTTTTGGAAAACGGAATTTCACGGTAATGAAACAATATAAATTACAATTCTATTGAGTAGAATGAGCTAGAAGAGAATTTTTCTGCGATACTTGCATGATTATCGAATCTGAATTTTGGAAAAAGCTGCAAAACGAGAGTAAATATTTGTAGGTGTAAATGTGCCTTTATGTTGCAAGAAAGTTCGGTAATCCATATTTTCACAACATATTAAAGTATCTTTTTCTAAACCGTGGTGCATGTACCATGTTCAGAACGTGGAATTTCACTGTGATTGAAACAATTTAAATTACTTCTCTACTGGGTAGAACTCGCTCCGAGAGAGTTTTCTGGGAAACTTCGTCATTTTTGAAACTGGCGTTTGGAAAACGCTGCAAAATCTGAGAAAATACTTCTAAGAATCAATATTCAATGTATTGTGATGAAAGTTCGGTAATCCACATGCTAACAAATTTGTAGTGAATATTTGTCGAATCCTATATGCACGTAGAATGTTCGGAACACGGAATTTCACGGCCAGCGAATTTATTTAAATTACATTTCTCTTGGTTAGAAAACACTCCAAGAGATTTTTCCTGAGAAATAGTCCTGATTTTTGAAACTGAAGTTAGGAAAAGCCTGCGAACTCAGATTACTAGGTTCTCGGTGTAAATCTGCCTTGTATGGTGGATGAAAGTTCGGTAATCCGCATGCTAACAACTCTGTAGTTATTATTTGTCGAATCCAAGATACTTGAAGCATGTTCGGAACACAGGATATCACGGTGAGCGAATCTATGTAAAATACATGTCTCTTGGGTAGAATTCGCTCCAAGAGATTTTTCTGGGAAATCTGCCTCATTTTTGAAACTGGCTTTTGAAACTATCTGCAAAATCAGTGAAAATGATTCAAAGTGTCAATATGCCTTGTATGGTGATGCAAGATCGTAAAAACACATTCAAACAAATTTGTGGTGAATATATGTAGAAAGCAATATGCATGTAGCCTGATCGTTTCACGGAAAATGCTGGCAATGGAATCTATGTAAATTACACGCCTATTGGTTAGAATTGGCTCCAAAAATTTTTTCCTGAGAAAACGGCCTTATTTTCGAGACTGGTATTAGGAAAAAGCTGCAAATTCAGAGTTAATGTTTCTAGGTGTATATATGCCATTTATGGTGGATGAAAGTTCTGTAATCTACATGTTCACAACTCATTCGAAAAAGTTTGTTGAAACCTTGATGCGTGGAGCGTGTTCGGAAAAATGAATGTCACTGTGAGGGAAAATATGTAAATTACATTTCTATAGGGAAGTACTCGCTCCAAGAGAATTTTTCTGTGAATCTGCCTCCTTTAAAAAACTGGCATTAGGAAAAATTTTCGAAATATGAGAAAATGCTTCAAAGTGTCAACATGGCTTTTATGGTGGATGAAAGTTCGTTAATCCTTATGCTAACAACTCTGAAGTGAATATTTTCGAATCCGTGATGCATGTAGCTTTTTCGGAACACGGAATTTCACGATGACGGGTTCTATGTAAATTGCATGTCTATTGGGTAGAATTCGCTCCAAGAGGATTTTACTGTGGAAACTGCATGGTTTTATAAACTGACATTAGGAGAAAACTACTAAATCAGAATAAAATTTCTATGTATAAATATGCACTGTAAGGTAGATTAAAGTTCGTTAATACATATGTTCACAACTCAGAAAAGAAGGTTTGTTGAATCCGTGATTCATGTAACTTGTTCAGAACACGGAATGTCACGGTGATTGAAACTAGGTAAGTTACATATCTTTTGGGTAGAACTGGCTCCAAGAGCATTTTTCTGCCAAATCTGCCTCATATTTAAAACTGGCATTAAAACTAATCTGTGAAATCTGAGAAAATTCTTCAAAGTGTCAGTAAGTGTTGTATGGTGGATGAAAGTGCTGTAATCCACTTGCTAACAACTCTGTAGTGAATATTTTTGACATCCAAGATGCATGTAGCGTGTTCGGAACACGGAATTTCACGGTGAGCGAATCCATGTAAATTACATGTCCATGGTTTAGAACCCGCTCCAAGGCATTTTTGCCATGAAATCAGCCTCATTTTCGAAACTGGCGTTTCGAAAGCTCTGTGAAATCAGAGAAAAAGCTTCTAAGCATCAATATGCCTACTACTGTGATCAAATTCTTGAAATCCACATGCAAACAACACTGTAGTGTATTTTGGTCGAGTCTTTTCTGCATGTAGCGTTTTCGAAACACGTAATTTCACAGCGGGAGAATCTATGTAATTTACATAACTATTGGGTATAACATGCTCCAACAGATTTTTCCTTTGAAAACTGCCTGATTTTCGAAACGGCTATTAGTAAAAACCTGCAAAATCAGAGTTAATGTTTCTAGGTGTAAATATGCCTTGTATGGTGGATGAAAGTTCTGTAATGTACATGTACACATCTCATAAAAAATGTTTGTCAAATCCGTGATGTATGTAGCGTGTTCGGAACACGGACTGTCACGGTGAGGGAAACTATGTAAATTACATATCTATTGGTTAGAACACGCTCCAGGAGCATTTTACTGAAAAATCTGCCTCAGTTTGGAAATTGGTGCTTTGAAAACACTGCAAAATCTGAGTAAATGCTTTAAGGTGACAATATGTCTTCAATGGGTTATTAAAGATGTGTAATTCACATGCTAAGAACTCAGCAGTGAATATTTGTTGAATCCGTGGTGCATGTACCGTTTTCGGAACATGGAATGTTACGGTGACGATATTTATAAAAATGAGATGTCTATTGGATACAACATGCACCAAGAGAATTTTTCTGCGAAAACTGCCTGATTTTCGTAACTGACGTTAGGAAAACCTGCGAAATCTAAGTAAATATTTCTACTTGTAAATATGCCTTGTATTGTGGTTGAAAAATCGGTAATCCACATGCTCACGGTCATTAAATAATGTTTGTCGAAGCCATGATTAATGTAACGTTTTCAGAACACGGAATGTCTCGGTGAGTGAAACTCTGAAACTAAGAATTCTACTGGATAGAACTCGCTTGAATTGAATGTTTCTGCAAAAATTTCATGATTTTCGAAACTGGATGTTAGGAAAACCCTGCTAAATCAGACTAATTACATCTAGGTGTAAATATGCCTTGTATGGTGGATGAAATTTCGGTAATCCACATGCTCACACCCATTATAAATGTTTGTCGAATTTGTGATGCATGTAACGTGTTCGGAATACGGAATGTCATAGTGAAGGAAACAATGTAAGTTACATGTCTATTGGGTAGAATTCGCTTGAAGAGAATTTTTCTGAGAAATGTGCCTCATTTTCAAAACTGTCATTAGGAGAACCCTGTGAAATCTGAGAAAATGCTTCTAAGTGTCAATATGCCTTGACTGGTGAATGAAAGTCCGGTAATCCACATCTTAATAACAGTGTAGTAATTAGTTTTTAAACCGTCATTCATGTAGTGCTTTTGGAAAACGGAATTTCACGGTAATGAAACTATGTAAATTACAATTCTATTGAGTAGAACGAGCTAGAAGAGAATTTTTCTGCGAAAATTGCATGATTATCGAGTCTGAAGTTTGGAAAAAGCTGCAAAACGAGAGTAAATATTTGTAGGTGTAAATGTGCCTTTATGTTGCAGGAAAGTTCGGTAATCCACAATTTCACAACATATTAAATAATCTTTTTCTAATCCGTGGTGCATGTACCGTGTTCAGAATGTGGAATTTCACTGTGATTGAAACAATGTAAATTACTTCTCTATTGGGTAGAAATCGCTCCGAGTGAGTTTTCTGCGAAAACTTCGCCATTTTTGAAACTGGCATTTGGAAAACGCTGCAAAATCTGTGAAAATACTTCTAAGGATCGAGATTCAATGTATTGTGATGAAAGTTCTGTTATCCACATGCTAAAAAAATTTGTAGTGAATATTTGTCGAATCCTTTATGCATGTAGCATGTTCGGAACACGGAATTTCACGGCCAGCGAATTTATGTAAATTACATTTCTCTTGGTTAGTAATAACTCCAAGAGATTTTCCTGAGAAATCGGCCTGATTTTTGAAACTGATGTTAGGAAAAGACTGCAAACTCAGATTACTAGATTCTCGGTGTAAATCTGCCTTGTATTGTGAATGAAATTTCGTTAACCCGCATTCTAACAACTCTGAAGTGAATATTTGTCGAATCCGTGATACGTGAATCGTGTTCAGAACACAGGATATCACGGTGAGCGACTCTATGTAAAATACATGTCTCTTGGGTAGAATTCGCTCCAAGAGATTTTTCTGGGAAATCTGCCTCATTTTTGAAACTGCCTTTCGAAAATATCTGCAAAATCAGAGAAAATGCTTCAAAGTGTCAATATGCCTTGTATTGTGATGCAAGATCGTAAAAACACATGCAAACAAATCTGTGGTGTATATTTGTAGAAAATATTATGCATGTAGCCTGATCGTTTCACGGAAAATCCGGGAGATGCGATCTATGTAAATTACAAACCTATTGGTTAGAATTCGCTCCAAAAATTTTTTCCTGAGAACACGGTCTGATTTTCGAAACTGGCATAAGGAAAAAGCTGCAAATTCAGAGTTAATGTTTCTAGGTGTATATATGCCATTTATGGTGGATGAAAGTTCTGTAATCTACATGTTCACAACTCATTCGAGAAAGTTTGTTGAATCCTTGATGCATGGAGCGTGTTCGGAAAAAGGAATGTCACTGTGAGGGAAACTATGTAAATTACATTCTATAGGGAAGTACTCGCTCCACAAGAATATTTCTGCAAATCTGCCTCCTTTAAAATACTGGCATTAGGAAAAACTTTCGAAATATGAGAAAATGCTTCAAAGTGTCAACATGGCATTTATGGTGGATGAAAGTTCGGTAATCCTTATGCTAACAACTCTGTAGTGAATATTTGTCGAATCCGTGATGCATGTAGCTTTTTCGGAACACGGAATTTCACGATGACGGATTCTATGTAAATTGCATGTCTATTGGGTAGAACTCGCTCCAAGAGGATTTTACTGTGGAAACTGCATTATTTTAGAGACTGACATTAGGAGAAACTACTAAATCTGAATAAAATTTCTATGTATAAATATGCACTGTAAGGTGGATTAAAGTTCGTTAATACACATGTTCACAACTCATTAAAGAAGGTTTCTTGAATCCATGGTGCATGTAACGTGTTCAGAACACGGAATGTCATGGTGAGTGAAACTAGGTAAGTTACATATCTTTTGGGTAGAACTGGCTCCAAGAGCATTTTTCTGCCAAATCTGCCTCATTTTCAAAACTGGCATTAAAACTAACCTGTGAAATCTGAGAAAATTCTTCAAAGTGTCAGTAAGTCTTGTATGGTGGATGAAAGTGCTGTAATCCACTTGCTAACAACTCTATAGTGAATATTTGTCGCATCCAAGATGCATGTAGCTTTTTCGGAACATGGAATTTCACGGTGAGCGAATCCATGTAAATTGCATGTCCATTGGTTAGAACCTGCTCCAAGAGGTTTTTGCCGTGAAATCTGCCTCATTTTCGAATCTGGCGTTTTGAAAACTCTGTGAAATCAGAGAAAAAGCTTCTAAGCATCAATATGCCTACTACTGTGATGATAGTCCTGTAATCCACATGCAAACAACACGGTAGTGTATTTTTGTCGAAAATTTTCTGCATGTAGTGTGTTGGAAACACGTAATTTCACAGCGGGAGAATCTATGTAATTTACATATCTATTGGGTAGAACACGCTCCATCAGTTTTTTCCTTTGAAAACTGCCTGATTTTTGAAACTGCTATTAGGAACATGCTGCGAACTCAGTGTTAAGGTTTCTAGGTGTAAAAATGCCTTGTATGGTGGATGAAAGTTCTGTAATACACATGAACACAACTCATTAAAAATGTTTGTGAAATCCGTGATGTATGTAGCGTGTTCGTGACACGGACTCTCACGGTGAGGGAAACTATGTAAATTACATATCTATTGCTTAGAACACGCTCCAGGAGCATTTTACTGAAAAATCTGCCTCAGTTTGGAAACTGGTGTTTTGAAAATGATGCAAAATCTGAGTAAATGCTTTAAGGTGACAATATGTCTTCAATGGGTTATTAAAGATGTGTAATTCACATGCTAAGAACTCAGCAGTGAATATTTGTTGAATCCGTGGTGCATGCACCATTTTCGGAACACGGAATGTTACGGTGAAGGTATCTATGAAAATGAGATGTCTATTGGATACAACATGCACCAAGAGAATTTTTCTGCGAAAACTGCCTGATTTTCGTAACTGACGTTAGGAAAACCTGCGAAATCTAAGTAAATGTTTCTAAGTCTAAATATGCCTTGTATTGTGGTTGAAAAATCGGTAATCCACATGCTCACGGTCATTAAATAATGTTTGTCGAAGCCGTGATGAATGTAACGTTTTCGGAACACGGAATGTCTCGGTGAGTGAAGCTCTGAAAATAACAATTCTACTGGATAGAACTCGCTTGAATTGAATGTTTCTGTGAAAATTTCATGATTTTCTAAACTGGATGTAAGGAAAAACCTGCGAAATCAGAATAACTACTTCTAGGTGTAAATATGCCTTGTATGGTGGATGAAAATTCGGAATCCACATGCTCACACTCAATAAAGAATGTTTGTCGAACTCGTGATGCATGTAACGTGTTTGGAATACGGAATGTCATAGTGAAGGAAACAATTTGAGTTACATGTCTATTGGGTAGAACTCGCTTGAAGAGAATTTTTCTGTGAAATGTGCCTCATTTTCAAAAGTGCCTTTAGGAGAACCCTGTGAAATCTGAGAAAATGCTTCTAAGTGTCAATATGCCTTGACTGGTGAATGAAAGTCCGGTAATCCACATGTTAATAACAGTGTAGTAATTTTTTAAAACCGTGATTCTTGTAGCGCTTTTGAAAAATGGAATTTCACGGTAATGAAACTATGTAAATTACAATTCTATTGAGTAGAACGATCTAGAAGAGAATTTTTCTGCGAAAATTGCATGATTATCGAATCTGAAGTTTGGAAAAAGCTGCAAAAAGGGAGTAAATATTTGCAGGTGTAAGTGTGCCGTTATGTTGCAAGAAAGTTCAGTAATCCACATTTTCACAACATATTAAAGAATCTTTTTCTAATCCGTGATGCATGTAGCGTGTTCAGAACTTGGAATTTCACGGTGATTGAAACAATGTAAATGACTTCTCTATTGGGTAGAACTCGCTCCGAGAGAGTTTTTCTGCAAAAACTTTGTCATTTTTGAACCTGGCATTTAGAAAACGCTGCAAAATCTGAGAAAATACTTCTAAGAATCAATATTCAATGTATTGAGATGAAAGTTCGGTAATCCACATGCCAACAAATTAGTAGTGAATATTTGTCGAATCATTTATGCATGTAACATGTTCGGAACACGGAATTTCACGGTCAGTGAATTTATGTAAATTACATTTCCCTTGTTTAGAAATCACTCCAAGAGATTTTTCCTGAGAAATCGGCCTGATTTTCGAAAGTGGCGTTAGGAAAAACCTGCGAACCCAGATTACTACATTCTCGGTGTACATCTGCCTTGTATGGTGGATGAAAGTTCGGTAATCCGCATGCTAACTACTCTGTAGTGAATATTTGTCGAATCTGAGATACGTGAAGCATGTTCGGACACAGGATATCACGGTGAGCGAATCTATGTAAAATACATGTCTCTTGGGTAGAATTCGCTCCAAGAGATTTTTCTGGGAAATCTGCCTCATTTTTGAAACTGGCTTTTGAAAATCTCTGCAAAATCAGTGAAAATGCTTCAAAGTGTCAATATGCCTTGTATTGCGATGCAAGATCGTAAAAACACATTCAAACAAATTTGTGGTGAATATTTGTAGAAAGCATTATGCATGTAGCCTGATCGTTTCACGGAAAATGCCAACAATGGAATCTATGTAAATTACACGCCTATTTTTTAGAATTGGCTCCTAAAACTGTTTCCGGAGAAAACAGCCTTATTTTCGAGACTGGTATTAGGAAAAAGGTGCAAATTCGGAGTTAATGTTTCTAGGTGTATATATGCCATTTATGGTGGATGAAAGTTCTGTAATCTACATGTTCACAACTCATTCGAGAAAGTTTGTTGAAACCTTGATGCATGGAGCGTGTTCGGAAAAAGGAATGTCACTGTGAGGGAAACTATGTAAATTACATTTCTATAGGGAAGTACTCGCTCCACGAGAATTTTTCTGCAAATCTGCCTCCTTTAAAAAACTGGCATTAGGAAAAATTTTCGAAATATGAGAAAATGCTTCAAAGTGTCAACATGGTTTTTATGGTGGATGAAAGTTCGGTAATCCTTATGCTAACAACTCTGTAGTGAATATTTGTCGAATCCGTGATGCATGTAGCTTTTTCGGAACACGGAATTTCACGATGACGGGTTCTATGTAAATTGCATGTCTATTGGGTAGAATTCGCTCCAAGGGGATTTTACTGTGGAAACTGCATGATTTTAGAGACTGACATTAGGAGAATTCTACTAAATCAGAATAAAATTTCTATGTATAAATATGCACTGTAAGGTGGATTAAAGTTCGTTAATACACATGTTCACAACTCATTAAAGAAGATTTGTTGAAATCGTGGTGCATGTAACGTGTTCAGAACACGGAATGTCACGTTGAGTGAAACTAGGTAAGTTACCTATCTTTTGGGTAGAACTGGCTCCAAGAGCATTTTTCTGCCAAATCTGCCTCATTTTCAAAACTGGCATTAAAACTAACCTGTGAAATCTGAGAAATTTCTTCAAAGTGTCAGTAAGCCTTGTATGGTGGATGAAAGTGCTGTAATCCACTTGCTAACAACACTGTAGTGAATATTTTTGACATCCAAGATGCACGTAGCGTGTTCGGGACACGGAATTTCACGGTGAGCGAATCCATGTATATTACAGGTCTATTGGTTAGAACCCACTCCAAGAGGTTTTTGCCGTGAAATCTGCCTCATTTTCGAATCTGGCGTTTCGAAAACTCTGTGAAATCAGAGAAAAAGCTTCTAAGCATCAATATGCCTACTACTGTGATGATAGTCCTGTAATCCACATGCAAACAACACGGTAGTGTATTTCTGTCGAAAATTTTCTGCATGTAGTGTGTTGGAAACACGTAATTTCACAGCGGGAGAATCTATGTAATTTACATATCTATTGGGTAGAACACGCTCCATCAGTTATTTCCTTTCAAAATTGCCTGATTTTTGAAACTGCTATTAGGAACATGCTGCGAACTCAGTGTTAAGGTTTCTAGGTGTAAAAATGCCTTGTATGGTGGATGAAAGTTCTGTAATACACATGAACACAACTCATTAAAAATGTTTGTGAAATCCGTGATGTATGTAGCGTGTTCGTGACACGGACTGTCACGGTGAGGGAAACTATGTAAATTACATATCTATTGCTTAGAACACGCTCCAGGAGCATTTTACTGAAAAATCTGCCTCAGTTTGGAAACTGGTGTTTTGAAAATGATGCAAAATCTGAGTAAATGCTTTAAGGTGACAATATGTCTTCAATGGGTTATTAAAGATGTGTAATTCACATGCTAAGAACTCAGCAGTGAATATTTGTTGAATCCGTGGTGCATGCACCATTTTCGGAACACGGAATGTTACGGTGAAGGTATCTATGAAAATGAGATGTCTATTGGATACAACATGCACCAAGAGAATTTTTCTGCGAAAACTGCCTGATTTTCGTAACTGACGTTAGGAAAACCTGCGAAATCTAAGTAAATGTTTCTAAGTCTAAATATGCCTTGTATTGTGGTTGAAAAATCGGTAATCCACATGCTCACGGTCATTAAATAATGTTTGTCGAAGCCGTGATGAATGTAACGTTTTCGGAACACTGAATGTCTCGGTGAGTGAAACTCTGAAAATAACAATTCTACTGGATAGAACTCGCTTGAATTGAATGTTTCTGCAAAAATTTCATGACTTTCGAAACTGGATGTTAGGAAAAACCTGCGAAATCAGAATAATTACATCTAGGTGTAAATATGCCTTGTATGGTGGATGAAAGTTCGGTAATCCACATGCTCACACCCATTAAAGAATGTTTGTCGAATTCGTGATGCATGTAACGTGTTCGGAATACGGAATGTCATAGTGAAGGAAACAATGTAACTTACATGTCTATTGGGTAGAATTCGCTTGAAGACAATTTTTCAGGGAAATGTGCCTCATTTTCACAACTGCCATTAAGAGAACCCTGTGAAATCTGAGAAAATGCTTCTAAGTGTCAATATGCCTTGAATGGTGAATGAAAGTCCGGTAATCCACATGTTAATAACAGTGTAGTAATTAGTTTTTAAACCGTCATTCATGTAGAGCTTTTGGAAAACGGAATTTCACGGTAATAACTATATAAATTACAATTCTATTGAGTAGAATGAGCTAGAAGAGAATTTTTCTGCGATAATTGCATGATTATCGAGTCTGAAGTTTGGAAAAAGCTGCAAAACGAGAGTAAATATTTGTAGGTGTAAATGTGCCTTTATGTTGCAAGAAAGTTCGGTAATCCATATTTTCACAACATATTAAAGTATCTTTTTCTAATCCGTGGTGCATGTACAATTTTCAGAACGTGGAATTTCACGGTGATTGAAACAATTTAAATTACTTCTCTACTGGGTAGAACTCGCTCCGAGAGTGTTTTCTGCGAAAACTTCGTCATTTTTGAAACTGACGTTTGGAAAATGCTGCAAAATCTGAGAAAATACTTCTAAGAATCAATATTCAATGTATTGTGATGAAAGTTCGGTAATCCACATGCTAACAAATTTGTAGTGAATATTTGTCGAATCCTATATGCACGTAGAATTTTCGGAACACGGAATTTCACGGCCAGCGAATTTATGTAAATTACATTTCTCTTGGTTAGAAAACACTCCAAGAGATTTTTCCTGAGAAATAGTCCTGATTTTTGAAACTGACGTTAGGAAAAGCCTGCGAATTCAGATTACTACATTCCCGGTTTAAATCTGCCTTGTATGGTGGATGAAAGTTCGGTAATCCGCATGCTAACAGCTCTGTAGTGAATATTTGTCGAATCCGAGATACGTGAATCATGTTCGGAACACAGGATATCACGGTGAGCGAATCTATGTAAAATACATGTCTCTTGGGTAGAATTCGCTCCAAGAGATTTTTCTGGGAAATCTGCCTCATTTTTGAAACTGGCTTTTGAAAATCTCTGCAAAATCAGTGAAAATGCTTCAAAGTGTCAATATGCCTTGTATTGTGATGCAAGATCGTAAAAACACATTCAAACAAATTTGTGGTGAATATTTGTAGAAAGCATTATGCATGTAGCCTGATCGTTTCACGGAAACTGCCGGCAATGGATTCTATGTAAATTACACGCCTATTGGTTAGAATTGGCTCCAAAAATTTTTCCGGAGAAAACAGCCTTATTTTCGAGACTGGTATAAGGAAAAAGCTGCAAATTCAGAGTTAATGTTTCTAGGTGTATATATGCCATTTATGGTGGATGAAAGTTCTGTAATCTACATGTTCACAACTCATTCGAGAAAGTTTGTTTAAACCTTGATGCATGGAGCGTGTTCGGAAAAAGGAATATCACTGTGAGGGAAACTATGTAAATTACATTTCTATAGGGAAGTACTCGCTTCACGATTATTTTTCTGTGAATCTGCCTCCTTTTCAAAACTGGCATTAGGAAAAAATTTCGAAATATGAGAAAATGCTTCAAAGTGTCAACATGGCATTTATGGTGGATGAAAGTTCGTTAATTTTTATGCTAACAACTCTGTAGTGAATATTTGTCGAATCCGTGATGCATGTAGCTTTTTCAGAACACTGAATTTCACGATGACGGGTTCTATGTAAATTGCATGTCTATTGGGTAGAACTCGCTCCAAGAGGATTTTTCTGTGGAAACTGCATGATTTTAGAGACTGACATTAGGAGAAACTACTAAATCAGAATAAAATTTCTATGTATAAATATGCACTGTAAGGTGGATTAAAGTTCGTTAATACACATGTTCACAACTCATTAAAGAAGATTTGTTGAATCCATGGTGCATGTAACGTGTTCAGAACACGGAATGTCACGTTGAGTTAAACTAGGTAAGTTACCTATCTTTTGGGTACAACTGGCTCCAAGAGCATTTTTCTGCCAAATCTGCCTCATTTTCAAAACTGGCATTAAAAATAAACTGTGAAATCTGAGAAAATTCTTCAAAGTGTCAGTAAGCCTTGTATGGTGGATGAAAGTGCTGTAATCCACTTGCTAACAACACTGTAGTGAATACTTTTGACATCCAAGATGCACGTAGCGTGTTCGGAACACGGAATTTCACGGTGAGCGAATCCATGTATATTACAGGTCTATTGGTTAGAACCCGCTCCAAGAGGTTTTTGCCGTGAAATCTGCCTCATTTTCAAAACTGGCGTTTCGAAAGCTCTGTGAAATCAGAGAAAAAGCTTCTAAGCATCAATATGCCTACTACTGTGATGAAAGTCCTGTAATCCACATGCAAACAACACGGTAGTGTATTTTTGTCGAAAATTTTCTGCATGTAGTGTGTTGGAAACACGTAATTTCACAGCGGGAGAATCTATGTAATTTACATATCTATTGGGTAGAACACGCTCCATCAGTTTTTTCCTTTGAAAACTGCCTGATTTTTGAAACTGCTTTTAGGAACATGCTGCGAACTCAGTGTTAAGTTTTCTAAGTGTAAATATGCCTTGTATGGTGGATGAAAGTTCTGTAATACACATGTACACAGCGCATTAAGAATGTTTGTCAAATCCGTGATGTATGTAGCGTGTTCGGAACACGGACTGTCATGGTGAGGGAAACTAAGTAATTTACATATCAATTGGGTAGAACACGCTCCAGGAGAATTTTACTGAAAAATCTGCCTCAGTTTGGTTACTGGTTTTTGAAAACGCTGCAAAATCGGAGTTAATGCTTTAAGGTGACAATATGTCTTCAATGGGTTATTAAAGATGTGTAATTCACATGCTAAGAACTCAGCAGTGAATATTTGTTGAATCCGTGGTGCATGTACCATTTTCGGAACACGGAATGTTACGGTGATGGTATCTATGAAAATGAGATTTCTATTGGATAGAACATGCACCAAGAGATTTTTCTGTGAAAACTGCCTGATTTTCGTAACTGACTATAGGAAAACCTGCAAAATCTAAGGGAATGTTTCTAGGTGTATATATGCCTTGTATTGTGGTTGAAAAATCGGTAATCCACATGCTCATTGTCATTAAATAATGTCTGTCGAAGCCGTGATGAATGGAAAGTTTTCGGAACACGGAATGTCTCGGTGAGTGAAACTCTGCAAATAACAATTCTACTGGATAGAACTCGCTTGAATTGATTGTTTCTGCGAAAAATTCATGATTTTCAAACCGGATGTTAGGAAAAACCTGCGAAATCAGAATAACTACTTCTAGGTGTATATATGCCTTATATGGTGGATGAAAGTTCGGTAATCCACATGCTCACACCCATTAAACAATGTTTGTCGAATTCGTGATGCATGTAACGTGTTTGGAATACGGAATGTCATAGTGAAGTGAACAATGTAAGTTACATATGTATTGGGTAGAACTCGCTTGAAGAGAATATTTCTGTGAAATGTGCCTCATTTTCAGAACTGCCATTAGGAGAACCCTGTGAAATCTGAGAAAATGCTTCTAAGTGTCAATATGCCTTGAATGGTGAATGAAAGTCCGGTAATCCACATGTTAATAAAAGTGTAGTAATTATTTTTTAAACCGTGATTCATGTAGAGCTTTAGGAAAACGGAATTTCACGGTAATGAAACTATGTAAATTACAATTCTATTGAGTAGAATGAGCTAGAAGAGAATTTCTCTACAAAAATTGCATGATTATCGAGTCTGAAGTTTCGAAAAAGCTGCAAAAGGAGAGTAAATATTTGTAGGTGTAAATGTGCCTTTATGTTGCAGGAAAGTTCGGTAATCCACATTTTCACAACATATTAAAGAATCTTTTTCTAATCCGTGGTGCATATACCGTGTTCACACCGTGGAATTTCACGGTGATTGAAGCAATGTAAATTACTTCTCTATTGGGTAGAACTCGCTCTGAGAGAGTTTTTCGGCGAAATCTTCATCATTTTTGAAACTGACGTTTGGAAAACGCTGCAAAATCTGAGTAAATACTTCTAAGGATCGATATTCAATGTATTGTGATGAAAGTTCGGTAAACCACTTGCTAAAAAATTTGTAGTGAATATTTGTCGAATCCTATATGCACGTAGAATGTTTGGAACACGGAATTTAACGGCCAGGGAATTTATGTAAATTACATTTCTCTTCGTTAGAAAACACTCCAAGAGATTTTTCCTGAGAAATAGGCCTGATTTTTGAAACTGACCTTAGGAAAACCATGCGAACTCAGATTACTAGATTCTCGGTGTAAATCTGCCTTGTATGGTGGATGAAAGTTCGGTAATCCGCATGCTAAAAACTCTGTAGAGAATATTTGTCGAATCCGAGATACGTGAAGCGTGTTCGGAACACAGGATATCACGGTGAGCGAATCTATGTAAAATACATGTCTCTTGGGTAGAATTCGCTCCAAGAGCTTTTTCTGGGAAACCTGCCTCATTTTTGATACTGGCTTTTGAAAATATCTGCAAAATCAGTGAAAATGCTTCAAAGTGTCAATATGGCTATTAGGGTGGATAAAAGTTCGGTAATCCGCATGCTAACAACTCTGTAGTGAATATTTTTCGAATTCGTGATGCATGTAGCTTTTTCGGAACCCAGAAATTCACGATGACGGGTTCTATGTAAATTGTATGTCTATTGGGTAGAACTCGCTCCAAGAGGATTTTTCTGTGGAAACTGCATGATTTTAGAGACTGACATTAGGAGAAAACTACTAAATCAGAATAAAATTTCTATGTATAAATATGCACTGTAAGGTGGATTAAAGTTCGTTAATACACATATTCACAACTCATTAAAGGAGGTTTGTTGAATCCGTGGTGCATGTAATGTGTTCAGAACACGGAATGTCACGGTGAATGTACCTAGGTAAGTTACATATCTTTTGGGTAGTACTGGCTCCAAGAGCATTTTTCTGCCAAATCTGCCTCATTTTCAAAACTGGCATTAAAACTAACCTGTGAAATCTGAGAAAATTCTTCAAAGTGTCAGTAAGCTTTGTGTGGTGGATGAAAGTGCTGTAATCCACTTGCTAACAACTCTGTAGTGAATATTTGTCACATCCAAGATGCATGTAGCGTGTTCGGAACACGGAATTTCACGGTGAGCGAATCCATGTAAATTACATGTCTATTGGTTAGAACCCGCTCCAAGAGGTTTTTGCCGTGAAATCTGCCTCATTTTCAAAACTGGCGTTTCGAAAGCTCTGTGAAATCAGAGAAAAAGCTTCTAAGCGTCAATATGCCTATTACTGTGATGAAAGTCCTGTAATCCACATGCAAACAACACTGTAGTGTATTTTTGTCGAAACTTATCTGCATGTAGCGTGTTCGAAACACGTAATTTCACAGCGGGAGAATCTATGTAATTTACATATCTATTGGGTAGAACACGCTCCAATAGTTTTTTCCTTTGAAAACTGCCTGATTGTCGAAACTGCTATTAGGAACAAGCTGCGAACTCAGAGTTAAAGTTTCTAGGTGTAAATATGCCTTGTATGGTGGATGAAAGTTCTGTAATACACATGTACACAGCGCATTAAGAATGTTTGTCAAATCCGTGATGTATGTAGCGTGTTCTGAACACGGACTGTCACGGTGAGGGAAACTAAGTAATTTACATATCAATTGGGTAGAACACGCTCCAGGAGAATTTTACTGAAAAATCTGCCTCAGTTTGGTTACTGGTTTTTGAAAACGCTGCAAAATCGGAGTTAATGCTTTAAGGTGACAATATGTCTTCAATGGGTTATTAAAGATGTGTAATTCACATGCTAAGAACTCAGCAGTGAATATTTGTTGAATCCGTGGTGCATGTACCATTTTCGGAACACGGAATGTTACGGTGATGGTATCTATGAAAATGAGATTTCTATTGGATAGAACATGCACCAAGAGATTTTTCTGTGAAAACTGCCTGATTTTTGTAACTGACTATAGGAAAACCTGCAAAATCTAAGTGAATGTTTTTAGGTGAATATATGCCTTGTATTGTGGTTGAAAAATCGGTAATCCACATGCTCATTGTCATTAAATAATGTCTGTCGAAGCCGTGATGAATGGAAAGTTTTCGGAACACGGAATGTCTCGGTGAGTGAAACTCTGCAAATAACAATTCTACTGGATAGAACTCGCTTGAATTGATTGTTTCTGCGAAAAATTCATGATTTTCAAACCGGATGTTAGGAAAAACCTGCGAAATCAGAATAACTACTTCTAGGTGTATATATGCCTTATATGGTGGATGAAAGTTCGGTAATCCACATGCTCACACCCATTAAACAATGTTTGTCGAATTCGTGATGCATGTAACGTGTTTGGAATACGGAATGTCATAGTGAAGGAAACAATGTAAGTTACATGTGTATTGGGTAGAACTCGCTTGAAGAGAATATTTCTGCGAAATGTGCCTCATTTTCAGAACTGCCATTAGGAGAACCCTGTGAAATCTGAGAAAATGCTTCTAAGTGTCAATATGCCTTGAATGGTGAATGAAAGTCCGGTAATCCACATGTTAATAAAAGTGTAGTAATTATTTTTTAAACCGTGATTCATGTAGAGCTTTAGGAAAACGGAATTTCACGGTAATGAAACTATGTAAATTACAATTCCATTGAGTAGAATGAGCTAGAAGAGAATTTCTCTGCAAAAATTGCATGATTATCGAGTCTGAAGTTTCGAAAAAGCTGCAAAAGGAGAGTAAATATTTGTAGGTGTAAATGTGCCTTTATGTTGCAGGAAAGTTCGGTAATCCACATTTTCACAACATATTAAAGAATCTTTTTCTAATCCGTGGTGCATATACCGTGTTCACACCGTGGAATTTCACGGTGATTGAAGCAATGTAAATTACTTCTCTATTGGGTAGAACTCGCTCCGAGAGAGTTTTTCGGCGAAATCTTCATCATTTTTGAAACTGACGTTTGGAAAACGCTGCAAAATCTGAGTAAATACTTCTAAGGATCGATATTCAATGTATTGTGATGAAAGTTCGGTAATCCACTTGCTAAAAAATTTGTAGTGAATATTTGTCGAATCCTATATGCACGTAGAATGTTTGGAACACGGAATTTAAAGGCCAGGGAATTTATGTAAATTACATTTCTCTTGGTTAGAAAACACTCCAAGAGATTTTTCCTGAGAAATAGGCCTGATTTTTGAAACTGACGTTAGGAAAACACTGCGAATTCAGATTACTAGATTCTCGGTGTAAATCTGCCTTGTATGGTGGATGAAAGTTCGGTAATCCGCATGCTAACAACTCTGTAGAGAATATTTGCTGAATCCGAGATACGTGAAGCGTGTTCGGAACACAGGATATCACGGTGAGCGAATCTATGTAAAATACATGTCTCTTGGGTAGAATTCGCTCCAAGAGCTTTTTCTGGGAAACCTGCCTCATTTTTGATACTGGCTTTTGAAAATATCTGCAAAATCAGTGAAAATGCTTCAAAGTGTCAATATGGCTATTAGGGTGGATAAAAGTTCGGTAATCCGCATGCTAACAACTCTGTAGTGAATATTTTTCGAATTCGGGATGCATGTAGCTTTTTCGGAACCCAGAAATTCACGATGACGGGTTCTATGTAAATTGTATGTCTATTGGGTAGAACTCGCTCCAAGAGGATTTTTCTGTGGAAACTGCATGATTTTAGAGACTGACATTAGGAGAAAACTACTAAATCAGAATAAAATTTCTATGTATAAATATGCACTGTAAGGTGGATTAAAGTTCGTTAATACACATGTTCACAACTCATTAAAGAAGGTTTTTTGAACCCGTGGTGCATGTAACGTGTTCAGAACACGGAATGTCACGGTGAATGTACCTAGGTAAGTTACATATCTTTTGGGTAGTACTGCCTCCAAGAGCATTTTTCTGCCAAATCTGCCTCATTTTCAAAACTGGCATTAAAACTAAACTGTGAAATCTGAGAAAATTATTCAAAGTGTCAGTAAGCCTTCTATGGTGGTTGAAAGTGCTGTAATCCACTTGCTAACAACTCTGTAGTGAATATTTGTCACATCCAAGATGCATGTAGCGTGTTCGGAACACGGAATTTCACGGTGAGCGAATCCATGTAAATTACATGTCTATGGGTTAGAACCCGCTCCAAGAGGTTTTTGCCGTGAAATCTGCCTCATTTTCGAAACTGGCGTTTCGAAAACTCTGTGAAATCAGAGAAAAAGCTTCTAAGCATCAATAAGCCTACTACTGTATTGAAAGTCCTGTAATCCACATGCAAACAACACGGTAGTGTTTTTTTGTAGAATATTTTCTGCATGTAGTGTGTTGGAAACACGTAATTTCACAGCTGGAGAATCTATGTAATTTACATATCTATTGGGTAGAACACGCTCCAACAGTTTTTTCCTTTGAAAACTGCCTGATTTTTGAAACTGCTATTAGGAAAAAGCTGCGAACTCAGAGTTAAGTTTTCTAGGTGTAAATATGCCTTGTATGGTGGATGAAAGTTCTGTAATACACATGTACACAACTCATTAAAAATGTTTGTCAAATCCGTGATGTATGTAGCGTGTTCGGAACACGGACTGTCACGGTGAGGGAAACTATGTAAATTACATATCTATTGGTTAGAACACGCTCCAGGAGCATTTTACTGAAAAATCTGCCTCAGTTTAGAAACTGGTGTTTTGAAAATGCTGCAAAATCTGAGTAAATGATTTAAGGTGACAATATGTCTTCAATCGGTTATTAAAGATGTTTAATTCACATGCTAAGATCTCAGCAGTGAATATTTGTTGAATCCGTGGTGCATGCACCATTTTCGGAACACGGAATTTTACGGTGACGGTATCCATGAAAATGAAATGTCTATTGGATAGAACGTGCACCAAGAAAATTTTTCTGCGAAAACTGCCTGCTTTTCATAACCGACGTTACGAAAACCTGCGAAATCTAAGTAAATATTTCTAGTTGTAAATATGCCTTGTATTGAGGTTGAAAAATCGGTAATCAACATGCTCACGGTCATTAAATAATGTTTGTCGAAGCCGTGATGAATATAACGTTTTCAGAACACGGAATGTCTCGGTGAGTGAAACTCTGAAAATAAGAATTCTACTGGATAGAACTCGCTTGAATTGAATGTTTCTGCAAAAATTTCATGATTTTCGAAACTGGATGTTAGGAAAAACCTGCGAAATCAGAATAATTATATCTAGGTGTAAATATGCCTTGTATGGTGGATGAAAGTTCGGTAATCCACATGCTCACACAAATTAAAGAATGTTTGTCGAATTCGTGATGCATGTAACGTGTTTGGAATACGGATTGTCATAGTGAAGGAAACAATGTCAGTTACATGTCTATTGGGTAGAATTCGCTTGAAGACAATTTTTCTGGGAAATGTGCCTCATTTTCAAAACTGCCATTAGGAGAACCCTGTGAAATCTGAGAAAATGCTTCTAAGTGTCAATATGACTTGAATGGTGAATGAAAGTCTGGTAATCCACATGTTAATAACAGTGTAGTAATTAGTTTTTAAACCGTCATTCATGTAGAGCTTTTGGAAAATGAAATTTCACGGTAATAACTATATAAATTACAATTCTATTGAGTAGAATGAGCTAGAAGAGAATTTTTCTGCGATAATTGCATGATTATCGAGTCAGAAATTTTGAAAATGCTGCAAAAAGAGAGTAAATATTTGTAGGTGTAAATGTGCCTTTATGTTGCAAGAAATTTCGGTAATCCATATTTTCACAACATATTAAAGTATCTTTTTCTAATCCGTGGTGCATGTACCATGTTCAGAACGTGGAATTTCACTGTGATTGAAACAATTTAAATTACTTCTCTACTGGGTAGAACTCGCTCCGAGAGAGTTTTCTGCGAAAATTTCGTCATTTTTTAAACTGGCGTTTGGAAAACGCTGCAAAATCTGAGAAAATACTTCTAAGAATCAATATTCAATGTATTGTGATGAAAGTTCGGTAATCCACATGCTAACAAATTTGTAGTGAATATTTGTCGAATCCTATATGCACGTAGAATGTTCGGAACACGGAATATCCCGGCCAGCGAATTTATGTAATTTACATTTCTCTTGGTTAGAAAACACTCCAAGAGATTTTTCCTGAGAAATAGTCCTGATTTTTGAAACTGACGTTAGGAAAAGCCTGCGAACTCAGATTACTACATTGTCGGTGTAAATCTGCCTTGTATGGTGGATGAAAGTTCGGTAATCCGCATGCTAACAACTCTGTAGTGAATATTTGTCGAATCCTAGATACGTGAAGCATGTTCGGAACACAGGATATCACGGTGAGCGAATCTATGTAAAATACATGTCTCTTGGGTAGAATTCGCTCCAAGAGATTTTTCTGGGAAATCTGCCTCATTTTTGAAACTGGCTTTTGAAAATATCTGCAAAACCAGTGAAAATGCTTCAAAGTGTCAATATGCCTTGTATGGGGATGCAAGATCGTAAAAACACATTCAAACAAATTTGTGGTGAATATTTGTAGAAAGCATTATGCATGTAGCCTGATCGTTTCACGGAAAATGCCGGCAATGGAATCTATGTAAATTACACGCCTATTGGTTAGAATTGGCTCCAAAAATTTTTTCCGGAGAAAACAGCCTTATTTTCGAGACTGGTATTAGGAAAAATCTGCAAATTCAGAGTTAATGTTTCTAGGTGTATATATGCCATTTATGGTGGATGAAAGTTCTGTAATCTACATGTTCACAACTCATTCGAGAAAGTTTGTTGAAACCTTGATGCATGGAGCGTGTTCGGAAAAAGGAATGTCACTGTGAGGGAAACTATGTAAATTACATTTCTATAGGGAAGTACTCGCTTCACGAGAATTTTTCTGTGAATCTGACTCCTTTTCAAAACTGGCATTAGGAAAAACTTTCGAAATATGAGAAAATGCTTCAAAGTGTCAACATGGCTATTATGGTGGATGAAAGTTCGGTAATCCTTATGCTAACAACTCTGAAGTGAATATTTGTCCAATCCGTGACGCATGTAGCTTTTTTGGAACACGGAATATCACGATGACGGGTTCTATGTAAATTGCATGTCTATTGGGTAGAACTCGCTCCAAGAGGATTTTACTGTGGAAACTGCATGATTTTAGAGACTGACATTAGGAGAAAACTACTAAATCAGAATAAAATTTCTATGTATAAATATGCACTGTAAGGTGGATTAAAGTTCGTTAATACACATGTTCACAACTCATTAAAGAAGGTTTGTTGAATCCGTGGTGCATGTAAAGTGTTCAGAACACGGAATGTCACGGTGATTGAATCTAGGTAAGTTACATATCTTTTGGGTAGAACTGGCTCCAAGAGCATTTTTCTGCCAAATCTGCCTCATTTTCAATACTGGCATTAAAACTAACGTGTGAAATCTGAGAAAATTCTTCAGTGTCAGTAAGCCGTCTATGGTGGATGAAAGTGCTCTAATACACTTGCAAACAACTCTGTAGTGAATATTTTTGACATACAAGATGCACGTAGTGTGTTCGGAACACGGAATTTCACGGTGAGCGAATCCATGTAAATTACATGTCTATTGGTTAAAACCCGCTCTAAGAGGTTTTGCTCTGAATTCTGCCTCATTTTCGAAACTGGCGTTTAGAAACTCTGTGAAATCAGAGAAAAATCTTCTAAGCATCAATATACCTACTACTGTGATGAAAGTCCTGTAATCCACATGCAAACAACACGGTAGTGTTTTTTTGTCGAATATTTTCTGCATGTAGTGTGTTGGAAACACGTAATTTAACAGCGGGTGAATCTATGTAATTTACATATCTATTGCGTAGAACACGCTCCAACAGTTTTTCCTTTGAAAACTGCCTGATTTTTGAAACTGCTATTAGGAAAAAGCTGCGAACTCAGAGTTAAGTTTTCTAGGTGTAAATATGCCTTGTATGGTGGATGAAAGTTCTGTAATACACATGTACACAACCCATTAAAAATGTTTGTCAAATCAGTGATGTATGTAGCGTGTTCGGAACACGGACTGTCACGGTGAGGGAAACTATGTAAATTACATATCTATTGGTTAGAACACGCTCCAGGAGCATTTTACTGAAAAATCTGCCTCAGTTTGGAAACTGGTGTTTTGAAAATGCTGCAAAATCTGAGTAAATGATTTAAGGTGACAATATGTCTTCAATCGGTTATTAAAGATGTTTAATTCACATGCTAAGATCTCAGCAGTGAATATTTGTTGAATCCGTGGTGCATGCACCGTTTTCGGAACATGGAATGTTACGGTGACGATATTTATAAAAATGAGATGTCTATTGGATAGAACGTGCACCAAGAGAATTTTTCTGCGAAAACTGCCTGATTTTCATAACCGACGTTACGAAAACCTGCGAAATCTAAGTAAATATTTCTAGTTGTAAATATGCCTTGTATTGTGGTTGAAAAATCGGTAATCCACATGCTCTCGGTCATTAAAAAATGTTTGTCGAAGCCGTGATGAATATAACGTTTTCAGAACACGGAATGTCTCGGTGAGTGAAACTCTGAAAATAAGAATTCTACTGGATAGAACTCGCTTGAATTGAATGTTTCTGCAAAAATTTCATGATTTTCCAAACTGGATGTTAGGAAAAACCTGCGAAATCAGAATAATTACATCTAGGTGTAAATATGCCTTGTATGGTGGATGAAAGTTCGGTAATCCACATGCTCACACAAGTTAAAGAATGTTTGTCGAATTCGTGATGCATGTAACGTGTTCGGAATACGGAATGTCATAGTGAAGGAAACAATGTAAGTTACATGTCTATTGGGTAGAATTCGCTTGAAGAGAATTTTTCTGAGAAATGTGCCTCATTTTCAGAACTGCCATTAGGAGACCCTGTGAAATCTGAGAAAATGCTTCTAAGTGTCAATATGCCTTGAATGGTGAATGAAAGTCCGGTAATCCACATGTTAATAACAGTGTAGTAATTAGTTTTTAAACCGTCATTCATGTAGAGCTTTTGGAAAACGGAATTTCACGGTAATGAAACAATATAAATTACAATTCTATTGAGTAGAATGAGCTAGAAGAGAATTTTTCTGCGATACTTGCATGATTATCGAGTCTGAATTTTGGAAAAAGCTGCAAAACAAGAGTAAATATTTGTAGGTGTAAATGTGCCTTTATGTTGCAAGAAAGTTCGGTAATCCATATTTTCACAACATATTAAAGTATCTTTTTCTAAACCGTGGTGCATGTACCATGTTCAGAACGTGGAATTTCACGGTGATTGAAACAATTTAAATTATTTCTCTACTGGGTAGAACTCGCTCCGAGAGAGTTTTCTGGGAAACTTCGTCATTTTTGAAACTGGCGTTTGGAAAACGCTGCAAAATCTGAGAAAATACTTCTAAGAATCAATATTCAATGTATTGTGATGAAAGTTCGGTAATCCACATGCTAACAAATTTGTAGTGAATATTTGTCGAATCCTATATGCACGTAGAATGTTCGGAACACGGAATATCCCGGCCAGCGAATTTATGTAATTTACATTTCTCTTGGTTAGAAAACACTCCAAGAGATTTTTCCTGAGATATAGTCCTGATTTTTGAAACTGACGTTAGGAAAAGCCTGCGAACTCAGATTACTACATTCTCGGTGTAAATCTGCCTTGTATGGTGGATGAAAGTTCGGTAATCCGCATGCTAACAACTCTGTAGTGAATATTTGTCGAATCCTAGATACGTGAAGCATGTTCGGAACACAGGATATCACGGTGAGCGAATCTATGTAAAATACATGTCTCTTGGGTAGAATTCGCTCCAAGAGATTTTTCTGGGAAATCTGCCTCATTTTTGAAACTGGCTTTTGAAAATATCTGCAAAATCAGTGAAAATGCTTCAAAGTGTCAATATGCCTTTTATTGTGATGCAAGATCGTAAAAACACATTAAAACAAATTTGTGGTGAATATTTGTAGAAAGCATTATGCATGTAGCCTGATCGTTTCACGGAAAATGCCGGCAATGGAATCTATGTAAATTACACGCCTATTTTTTAGAATTGGCTCCAAAAATTTTTTCCGGAGAAAACAGCCTTATTTTCGAGACTGGTATTAGGAAAAATCTGCAAATTCAGAGTTAATGTTTCCAGATGTATATATGCCATTTATGGTGGATGAAAGTTCTGTAATCTACATGTTCACAACTCATTCGAGAAAGTTTGTTGAAACCTTGATGCATGGAGCGTGTTCGGAAAAAGGAATGTCACTGTGAGGGAAACTATGTAAATTACATTTCTATAGGGAAGTACTCGCTTCACGAGAATTTTTCTGTGAATCTGACTCCTTTTCAAAACTGGCATTAGGAAAAACTTTCGAAATATGAGAAAATGCTTCTAAGTGTCAACATGGCTATTATGGTGGATGAAAGTTCGGTAATCCTTATGCTAACAACTCTGAAGTGAATATTTGTCCAATCCGTGATGCATGTAGCTTTTTTGGAACACGGAATTTCACGATGACGGGTTCTATGTAAATTGCATGTCTATTGGGTAGAACTCGCTCCAAGAGGATTTTACTGTGGAAACTGCATGATTTTAGAGACTGACATTAGGAGAAAAATACTAAATCAGAATAAAATTTCTATGTATAAATATGCACTGTAAGGTGGATTAAAGTTCGTTAATACACATGTTCACAACTCATTAAAGAAGGTTTGTTGAATCCGTGGTGCATGTAAAGAGTTCAGAACACGGAATGTCACGGTGATTGAATCTAGGTAAGTTACATATCTTTTGGGTAGAACTGGCTCCAAGAGCATTTTTCTGCCAAATCTGCCTCATTTTCAAAACTGGCATTAAAACTAACGTGTGAAATCTGAGAAAATTCTTCAGTGTCAGTAAGCCGTCTATGGTGGATGAAAGTGCTCTAATACACTTGCAAACAACTCTGTAGTGAATATTTTTGACATCCAAGATGCACGTAGTGTGTTCGGAACACGGAATTTCGCGGTGAGCGAATCCATGTAAATTACATGTCTATTGGTTAGAACCCGCTCTAAGAGGTTTTGCTCTGAATTCTGCCTCATTTTCGAAACTGGCGTTTAGAAACTCTGTGAAATCAGAGAAAAATCTTCTAAGCATCAATATACCTACTACTGTGATGAAAGTCCTGTAATCCACATGCAAACAACACGGTAGTGTTTTTTTGTCGAATATTTTCTGCATGTAGTGTGTTGGAAACACGTAATTTAACAGCGGGTGAATCTATGTAATTTACATATCTATTGCGTAGAACACGCTCCAACAGTTTTTTCCTTTGAAAACTGCCTGATTTTTGAAACTGCTATTAGGAAAAAGCTGCGAACTCAGAGTTAAGTTTTCTAGGTGTAAATATGCCTTGTATGGTGGATGAAAGTTCTGTAATACACATGTACACAACCCATTAAAAATGTTTGTCAAATCAGTGATGTATGTAGCGTGTTCGGAACACGGACTGTCACGGTGAGGGAAACTATGTAAATTACATATCTATTGGTTAGAACACGCTCCAGGAGCATTTTACTGAAAAATCTGCCTCAGTTTGGAAACTGGTGTTTTGAAAATGCTGCAAAATCTGAGTAAATGATTTAAGGTGACAATATGTCTTCAATCGGTTATTAAAGATGTTTAATTCACATGCTAAGATCTCAGCAGTGAATATTTGTTGAATCCGTGGTGCATGCACCGTTTTCGGAACATGGAATGTTACGGTGACGATATTTATAAAAATGAGATGTCTATTGGATAGAACGTGCACCAAGAGAATTTTTCTGCGAAAACTGCCTGATTTTCATAACCGACGTTACGAAAACCTGCGAAATCTAAGTAAATATTTCTAGTTGTAAATATGCCTTGTATTGTGGTTGAAAAATCGGTAATCCACATGCTCTCGGTCATTAAAAAATGTTTGTCGAAGCCGTGATGAATATAACGTTTTCAGAACACGGAATGTCTCGGTGAGTGAAACTCTGAAAATAAGAATTCTACTGGATAGAACTCGCTTGAATTGAATGTTTCTGCAAAAATTTCATGATTTTCCAAACTGGATGTTAGGAAAAACCTGCGAAATCAGAATAATTACATCTAGGTGTAAATATGCCTTGTGTGGTGGATGAAAGTTCGGTAATCCACATGCTCACACAAGTTAAAGAATGTTTGTCGAATTCGTGATGCATGTAACGTGTTCGGAATACGGAATGTCATAGTGAAGGAAACAATGTAAGTTACATGTTTATTGGGTAGAATTCGCTTGAAGAGAATTTTTCTGAGAAATGTGCCTCATTTTCAGAACTGCCATTAGGAGAACCCTGTGAAATCTGAGAAAATGCTTCTAAGTGTCAATATGCCTTGAATGGTGAATGAAAGTCCGGTAATCCACATGTTAATAACAGTGTAGTAATTAGTTTTTAAACCGTCATTCTTGTAGAGCTTTTGGAAAACGGAATTTCACGGTAATGAAACAATATAAATTACAATTCTATTGAGTAGAATGAGCTAGAAGAGAATTTTTCTGCGATACTTGCATGATTATCGAGTCTGAATTTTGGAAAAAGCTGCAAAACGAGAGTAAATATTTGTAGGTGTAAATGTGCCTTTATGTTGCAAGAAAGTTCGGTAATCCATATTTTCACAACATATTAAAGTATCTTTTTCTAAACCGTGTTGCATGTACCATGTTCAGAACGTGGAATTTCACTGTGATTGAAACAATTTAAATTACTTCTCTACTGGGTAGAACTCGCTCCGAGAGAGTTTTCTGGGAAACTTCGTCATTTTTGAAACTGGCGTTTGGAAAACGCTGCAAAATCTGAGAAAATACTTCTAAGAATCAATATTCAATGTATTGTGATGAAAGTTCGGTAATCCACATGCTAACAAATTTGTAGTGAATATTTGTCGAATCCTATATGCACGTAGAATGTTCGGAACACGGAATTTCACGGCCAGCGAATTTATTTAAATTACATTTCTCTTGGTTAGAAAACACTCCAAGAGATTTTTCCTGAGAAATAGTCCTGATTTTTGAAACTGAAGTTAGGAAAAGCCTGCGAACTCAGATTACTAGGTTCTCGGTGTAAATCTGCCTTGTATGGTGGATGAAAGTTCGGTAATCCGCATGCTAACAACTCTGTAGTTATTATTTGTCGAATCCAAGATACTTGAAGCATGTTCGGAACACAGGATATCACGGTGAGCGAATCTATGTAAAATACATGTCTCTTGGGTAGAATTCGCTCCAAGAGATTTTTCTGGGAAATCTGCCTCATTTTTGAAACTGGCTTTTGAAACTATCTGCAAAATCAGTGAAAATGCTTCAAAGTGTCAATATGCCTTGTATGGTGATGCAAGATCGTAAAAACACATTCAAACAAATTTGTGGTGAATATATGTAGAAAGCAATATGCATGTAGCCTGATCGTTTCACGGAAAATGCTGGCAATGGAATCTATGTAAATTACACGCCTATTGGTTAGAATTGGCTCCAAAAATTTTTTCCTGAGAAAACGGCCTTATTTTCGAGACTGGTATTAGGAAAAAGCTGCAAATTCAGAGTTAATGTTTCTAGGTGTATATATGCCATTTATGGTGGATGAAAGTTCTGTAATCTACATGTTCACAACTCATTCGAAAAAGTTTGTTGAAACCTTGATGCGTGGAGCGTGTTCGGAAAAATGAATGTCACTGTGAGGGAAAATATGTAAATTACATTTCTATAGGGAAGTACTCGCTCCAAGAGAATTTTTCTGTGAATCTGCCTCCTTTAAAAAACTGGCATTAGGAAAAATTTTCGAAATATGAGAAAATGCTTCAAAGTGTCAACATGGCTTTTATGGTGGATGAAAGTTCGTTAATCCTTATGCTAACAACTCTGAAGTGAATATTTTCGAATCCGTGATGCATGTAGCTTTTTCGGAACACGGAATTTCACGATGACGGGTTCTATGTAAATTGCATGTCTATTGGGTAGAATTCGCTCCAAGAGGATTTTACTGTGGAAACTGCATGGTTTTATAAACTGACATTAGGAGAAAACTACTAAATCAGAATAAAATTTCTATGTATAAATATGCACTGTAAGGTAGATTAAAGTTCGTTAATACATATGTTCACAACTCAGAAAAGAAGGTTTGTTGAATCCGTGGTGCATGTAACGTGTTCAGAACACGGAATGTCACGGTGATTGAAACTAGGTAAGTTACATATCTTTTGGGTAGAACTGGCTCCAAGAGCATTTTTCTGCCAAATCTGCCTCATATTTAAAACTGGCATTAAAACTAATCTGTGAAATCTGAGAAAATTCTTCAAAGTGTCAGTAAGTGTTGTATGGTGGATGAAAGTGCTGTAATCCACTTGCTAACAACTCTGTAGTGAATATTTTTGACATCCAAGATGCATGTAGCGTGTTCGGAACACGGAATTTCACGGTGAGCGAATCCATGTAAATTACATGTCCATGGTTTAGAACCCGCTCCAAGGCATTTTTGCCATGAAATCAGCCTCATTTTCGAAACTGGCGTTTCGAAAGCTCTGTGAAATCAGAGAAAAAGCTTCTAAGCATCAATATGCCTACTACTGTGATCAAATTCTTGAAATCCACATGCAAACAACACTGTAGTGTATTTTGGTCGAGTCTTTTCTGCATGTAGCGTTTTCGAAACACGTAATTTCACAGCGGGAGAATCTATGTAATTTACATAACTATTGGGTATAACATGCTCCAACAGATTTTTCCTTTGAAAACTGCCTGATTTTCGAAACGGCTATTAGTAAAAACCTGCAAAATCAGAGTTAATGTTTCTAGGTGTAAATATGCCTTGTATGGTGGATGAAAGTTCTGTAATGTACATGTACACATCTCATAAAAAATGTTTGTCAAATCCGTGATGTATGTAGCGTGTTCGGAACACGGACTGTCACGGTGAGGGAAACTATGTAAATTACATATCTATTGGTTAGAACACGCTCCAGGAGCATTTTACTGAAAAATCTGCCTCAGTTTGGAAATTGGTGCTTTGAAAACACTGCAAAATCTGAGTAAATGCTTTAAGGTGACAATATGTCTTCAATGGGTTATTAAAGATGTGTAATTCACATGCTAAGAACTCAGCAGTGAATATTTGTTGAATCCGTGGTGCATGTACCGTTTTCGGAACATGGAATGTTACGGTGACGATATTTATAAAAATGAGATGTCTATTGGATACAACATGCACCAAGAGAATTTTTCTGCGAAAACTGCCTGATTTTCGTAACTGACGTTAGGAAAACCTGCGAAATCTAAGTAAATATTTCTACTTGTAAATATGCCTTGTATTGTGGTTGAAAAATCGGTAATCCACATGCTCACGGTCATTAAATAATGTTTGTCGAAGCCATGATTAATGTAACGTTTTCAGAACACGGAATGTCTCGGTGAGTGAAACTCTGAAACTAAGAATTCTACTGGATAGAACTCGCTTGAATTGAATGTTTCTGCAAAAATTTCATGATTTTCGAAACTGGATGTTAGGAAAACCCTGCTAAATCAGACTAATTACATCTAGGTGTAAATATGCCTTGTATGGTGGATGAAATTTCGGTAATCCACATGCTCACACCCATTATAAATGTTTGTCGAATTTGTGATGCATGTAACGTGTTCGGAATACGGAATGTCATAGTGAAGGAAACAATGTAAGTTACATGTCTATTGGGTAGAATTCGCTTGAAGAGAATTTTTCTGAGAAATGTGCCTCATTTTCAAAACTGTCATTAGGAGAACCCTGTGAAATCTGAGAAAATGCTTCTAAGTGTCAATATGCCTTGACTGGTGAATGAAAGTCCGGTAATCCACATCTTAATAACAGTGTAGTAATTAGTTTTTAAACCGTCATTCATGTAGTGCTTTTGGAAAACGGAATTTCACGGTAATGAAACTATGTAAATTACAATTCTATTGAGTAGAACGAGCTAGAAGAGAATTTTTCTGCGAAAATTGCATGATTATCGAGTCTGAAGTTTGGAAAAAGCTGCAAAACGAGAGTAAATATTTGTAGGTGTAAATGTGCCTTTATGTTGCAGGAAAGTTCGGTAATCCACAATTTCACAACATATTAAATAATCTTTTTCTAATCCGTGGTGCATGTACCGTGTTCAGAATGTGGAATTTCACTGTGATTGAAACAATGTAAATTACTTCTCTATTGGGTAGAAATCGCTCCGAGTGAGTTTTCTGCGAAAACTTCGCCATTTTTGAAACTGGCATTTGGAAAACGCTGCAAAATCTGTGAAAATACTTCTAAGGATCGAGATTCAATGTATTGTGATGAAAGTTCTGTTATCCACATGCTAAAAAAATTTGTAGTGAATATTTGTCGAATCCTTTATGCATGTAGCATGTTCGGAACACGGAATTTCACGGCCAGCGAATTTATGTAAATTACATTTCTCTTGGTTAGTAATAACTCCAAGAGATTTTTCCTGAGAAATCGGCCTGATTTTTGAAACTGATGTTAGGAAAAGACTGCAAACTCAGATTACTAGATTCTCGGTGTAAATCTGCCTTGTATTGTGAATGAAATTTCGTTAATCCGCATTCTAACAACTCTGAAGTGAATATTTGTCGAATTCGTGATACGTGAAGCGTGTTCGGAACACAGGATATCACGGTGAGCGAATCTATGTAAAATACATGTCTCTTGGGTAGAATTCGCACCAAGAGGTTTTTCTGGGAAATCTGCCTCATTTTTGAAACTGGCTTTTGAAAATCCCTGCAAAATCAGTGAAAATGCTTCAAAGTGTCAATATGCCTTGTATTGTGATGCAAGATCGTAAAAACACATGCAAACAAATCTGTGGTGAATATTTGTAGAAAGCATTATGCATGTAGCCTGATCGTTTCACGGAAAATGCCGGCGATGTGATCTGTGTAAGTTACAAGCCTATTGGTTAGAATTCGCTCTAAAAAAGTTTTTCTGAGAAAACTGCCTGATTTTCGAAACTGGCATTAGGAAAAAGCTGCAAATTCAGAGTTAATGTTTCTAGGTGTATATATGCCATTTATAGTGGATGAAAGTTCTGTAATCTACATGTTCACAGCTCATTCGAGAAAGTTTGTTGAAACCTTGATGCATGGAGCGTGTTCGGAAAAAGGAATGTCACTGTGAGGGAAACTATGTAAATTACATTTCTATAGGGAAGTACTCGCTCCACAAGAATTTTTCGGCAAATCTGCCTTCTTTACAAAACTGGCATTAGGAAAAATTTTCGAAATATGAGAAAATGCTTCAAAGTGTCAATATGGCTATTAGGGTGGATAAAAGTTCGGTAATCCGCATGCTAACAACTCTGTAGTGAATATTTTTCGAATTCGGGATGCATGTAGCTTTTTCGGAACCCAGAAATTCACGATGACGGGTTCTATGTAAATTGTATGTCTATTGGGTAGAACTCGCTCCAAGAGGATTTTTCTGTGGAAACTGCATGATTTTAGAGACTGACATTAGGAGAAAACTACTAAATCAGAATAAAATTTCTATGTATAAATATGCACTGTAAGGTGGATTAAAGTTCGTTAATACACATGTTCACAACTCATTAAAGAAGGTTTGTTGAATCCGTGGTGCATGTAACGTGTTCAGAACACGGAATGTCACGGTGAATGTACCTAGGTAAGTTACATATCTTTTGGGTAGTACTGGCTCCAAGAGCATTTTTCTGCCAAATCTGCCTCATTTTCAAAACTGGCATTAAAACTAACCTGTGAAATCTGAGAAAATTCTTCAAAGTGTCAGTAAGCCTTGTGTGGTGGATGAAAGTGCTGTAATCCACTTGCTAACAACTCTGTAGTGAATATTTGTCACATCCAAGATGCATGTAGCGTGTTCGGAACACGGAATTTCACGGTGAGCGAATCCATGTAAATTACATGTCTATTGGTTAGAACCCGCTCCAAGAGGTTTTTGCCGTGAAATCTGCCTCATTTTCGAAACTGGCGTTTCGAAAGCTCTGTGAAATCAGAGAAAAAGCTTCTAAGCATCAATATGCCTATTACTGTGATGAAAGTCCTGTAATCCACATGCAAACAACACTGTAGTGTATTTTTGTCGAAACTTATCTGCATGTAGCGTGTTCGAAACACGTAATTTCACAGCGGGAGAATCTATGTAATTTACATATCTATTGGGTAGAACACGCTCCAACAGTTTTTTCCTTTGAAAACTGCCTGATTGTCGAAACTGCTATTAGGAACAAGCTGCGAACTCAGAGTTAAAGTTTCTAGGTGTAAATATGCCTTGTATGGTGGATGAAAGTTCTGTAATACACATGTACACAGCGCATTAAGAATGTTTGTCAAATCCATGATGTATGTAGCGTGTTCGGAACACGGACTGTCACGGTGAGGGAAACTATGTAAATTACAATTCTATTGGGTAGAACACGCTCCAGGAGAATTTTACTGAAAAATCTGCCTCAGTTTGGTTACTGGTTTTTGAAAACGCTGCAAAATCGGAGTTAATGCTTTAAGGTGACAATATGTCTTCAATGGGTTATTAAAGATGTGTAATTCACATGCTAAGGACTCAGCAGTGAATATTTGTTGAATCCGTGGTGCATGTACCATTTTCGGGACACGGAATGTTACGGTGATGGTATCTATGAAAATGAGATTTCTATTGGATAGAACATGCACCAAGAGATTTTTCTGTGAAAACTGCCTGATTTTCGTAACTGACTATAGGAAAACCTGCAAAATCTAAGGGAATGTTTCTAGGTGTATATATGCCTTGTATTGTGGTTGAAAAATCGGTAATCCACATGCTCATGGTCATTAAATAATGTCTGTCGAAGCCGTGATGAATGGAAAGTTTTCGGAACACGGAATGTCTCGGTGAGTGAAACTCTGCAAATAACAATTCTACTGGATAGAACTCGCTTGAATTGATTGTTTCTGCGAAAAATTCATGATTTTCAAACCGGATGTTATGAAAAACCTGCGAAATCAGAATAACTACTTCTAGGTGTATATATACCTTATATGGTGGATGAAAGTTCGGTAATCCACATGCTCACACCCATTAAACAATGTTTGTCGAATTCGTGATGCATGTAACGTGTTCGGAATACGGATTGTCATAGTGAAGGAAACAATTTAAGTTACATGTTTATTGGGTAGAACTCGCTTGAAGAGAATATTTCTGCGAAATGTGCCTCATTTTCAGAACTGCCATTATTAGAACCCTGTGAAATCTGAGAAAATGCTTCTAAGTGTCAATATGCCTTGAATGGTGAATGAAAGTCCGGTAATCCACATGTTAATAAAAGTGTAGTAATTATTTTTTAAACCGTGATTCATGTAGAGCTTTAGGAAAACGGAATTTCACGGTAATGAAACTATGTAAATTACAATTCCATTGAGTAGAATGAGCTAGAAGAGAATTTCTCTGCAAAAATTGCATGATTATCGAGTCTGAAGTTTCGAAAAAGCTGCAAAACGAGAGTAAATATTTGTAGGTGTAAATGTGCCTTTATGTTGCAGGAAAGTTCGGTAATCCACATTTTCACAACATATTAAAGAATCTTTTTCTAATCCGTGGTGCATATACCGTGTTCACACCGTGGAATTTCACGGTGATTGAAACAATGTAAATTACTTCTCTATTGGGTAGAACTCGCTCCGAGAGAGTTTTTCGGTGAAATCTTCATCATTTTTGAAACTGACGTTTGGAAAACGCTGCAAAATCTGAGTAAATACTTCTAAGGATCGATATTCAATGTATTGTGATGAAAGTTCGGTAATCCACTTGCTAAAAAATTTGTAGTGAATATTTGTCGAATCCTATATGCACGTAGAATGTTTGGAACACGGAATTTAAAGGCCAGGGAATTTATGTAAATTACATTTCTCTTGGTTAGAAAACACTCCAAGAGATTTTTCCTGAGAAATAGGCCTGATTTTTGAAACTGACGTTAGGAAAACCCTGCGAATTCAGATTACTAGATTCTCGGTGTAAATCTGCCTTGTATGGTGGATGAAAGTTCGGTAATCCGCATGCTAACAACTCTGTAGAGAATATTTGTTGAATCCGAGATACGTGAAGCGTGTTCGGAACACAGGATATCACGGTGAGCGAATCTATGTAAAATACATGTCTCTTGGGTAGAATTCGCTCCAAGAGCTTTTTCTGGGAAACCTGCCTCATTTTTGATACTGGCTTTTGAAAATATCTGCAAAATCAGTGAAAATGCTTCAAAGTGTCAATATGGCTATTAGGGTGGATAAAAGTTCGGTAATCCGCATGCTAACAACTCTGTAGTGAATATTTTTCGAATTCGGGATGCATGTAGCTTTTTCGGAACCCAGAAATTCACAATGACGGGTTCTATGTAAATTGTATGTCTATTGGGTAGAACTCGCTCCAAGAGGATTTTTCTGTGGAAACTGCATGATTTTAGAGACTGACATTAGGAGAAAACTACTAAATCAGAATAAAATTTCTATGTATAAATATGCACTGTAAGGTGGATTAAAGTTCGTTAATACACATGTTCACAACTCATTAAAGAAGGTTTTTTGAACCCGTGGTGCATGTAACGTGTTCAGAACACAGAATGTCACGGTGAATGTACCTAGGTAAGTTACATATCTTTTGGGTAGTACTGCCTCCAAGAGCATTTTTCTGCCAAATCTGCCTCATTTTCAAAACTGGCATTAAAACTAAACTGTGAAATCTGAGAAAATTCTTCAAAATGTCAGTAAGCCTTCTATGGTGGATGAAAGTGCTGTAATACACTTGCTAACAACTCTGTAGTGAATATTTGTCACATCCAAGATGCATGTAGCGTGTTCGGAACACGGAATTTCACGGTGAGCGAATCCATGTAAATTACATGTCTATGGGTTAGAACCCGCTCCAAGAGGTTTTTGCCGTGAAATCTGCCTCATTTTCGAAACTGGCGTTTCGAAAGCTCTGTGAAATCAGAGAAAAAGCTTCTAAGCATCAATAAGCCTACTACTGTATTGAAAGTCCTGTAATCCACATGCAAACAACACGGTAGTGTTTTTTTGTAGAATATTTTCTGCATGTAGTGTGTTGGAAACACGTAATTTCACAGCTGGAGAATCTATGTAATTTACATATCTATTGGGTAGAACACGCTCCAACAGTTTTTTCCTTTGAAAACTGCCTGATTTTTGAAACTGCTATTAGGAAAAAGCTGCGAACTCAGAGTTAAGTTTTCTAGGTGTAAATATGCCTTGTATGGTGGATGAAAGTTCTGTAATACACATGTACACAACTCATTAAAAATGTTTGTCAAATCCGTGATGTATGTAGCGTGTTCGGAACACGGACTGTCACGGTGAGGGAAACTATGTAAATTATATATCTATTGGTTAGAACACGCTCCAGGAGCATTTTACTGAAAAATCTGCCTCAGTTTAGAAACTGGTGTTTTGAAAATGCTGCAAAATCTGAGTAAACGATTTAAGGTGACAATATGTCTTCAATCGGTTATTAAAGATGTTTAATTCACATGCTAAGATCTCAGCAGTGAATATTTGTTGAATCCGTGGTGCATGCACCATTTTCGGAACACGGAATTTTACGGTGACGGTATCCATGAAAATGAAATGTCTACTGGATAGAACGTGCACCAAGAGAATTTTTCTGCGAAAACTGCCTGCTTTTCATAACCGACGTTACGAAAACCTGCGAAATATAAGTAAATATTTCTAGTTGTAAATATGCCTTGTATTGTGGTTGAAAAATCGGTAATCCACATGCTCACGGTCATTAAATAATGTTTGTCGAAGCCGTGATGAATATAACGTTTTCAGAACACGGAATGTCTCGGTGAGTGAAACTCTGAAAATAAGAATTCTACTGGATAGAACTCGCTTGAATTGAATGTTTCTGCAAAAATTTCATGATTTTCGAAACTGGATGTTAGGAAAAACCTGCGAAATCAGAATAATTATATCTAGGTGTAAATATGCCTTGTATGGTGGATGAAAGTTCGGTAATCCACATGCTCACACAAATTAAAGAATGTTTGTCGAATTCGTGATGCATGTAACGTGTTCGGAATACGGATTGTCATAGTGAAGGAAACAATGTCAGTTACATGTCTATTGGGTAGAATTCGCTTGAAGACAATTTTTCTGGGAAATGTGCCTCATTTTCAAAACTGCCATTAGGAGAACCCTGTGAAATCTGAGAAAATGCTTCTAAGTGTCAATATGCCTTGAATGGTGAATGAAAGTCCGGTAATCCACATGTTAATAACAGTGTAGTAATTAGTTTTTAAACCGTCATTCTTGTAGAGCTTTTGGAAAACGGAATTTAACGGTAATGAAACAATATAAATTACAATTCTATTGAGTAGAATGAGCTAGAAGAGAATTTTTCTGCGATACTTGCATGATTATCGAGTCTGAATTTTGGAAAAAGCTGCAAAACGAGAGTAAATATTTGTAGGTGTAAATGTGCCTTTATGTTGCAAGAAAGTTCGGTAATCCATATTTTCACAACATATTAAAGTATCTTTTTCTAAACCGTGGTGCATGTACCATGTTCAGAACGTGGAATTTCACGGTGATTGAAACAATTTAAATTACTTCTCTACTGGGTAGAACTCGCTCCGAGAGGGTTTTCTGGGAAACTTCGTCATTTTTGAAACTGGCGTTTGGAAAACGCTGCAAAATCTGAGAAAATACTTCTAAGAATCAATATTCAATGTATTGTGATGAAAGTTCGGTAATCCACATGCTAACAAATTTGTAGTGAATATTTGTCGAATCCTATATGCACGTAGAATGTTCGGAACACGGAATTTCACGGCCAGCGAATTTATTTAAATTACATTTCTCTTGGTTAGAAAACACTCCAAGAGATTTTTCCTGAGAAATATTCCTGGTTTTTGAAACTGACGTTAGGAAAAGCCTGCGAACTCAGATTACTAGGTTCTCGGTGTAAATCTGCCTTGTATGGTGGATGAAAGTTCGGTAATCCGCATGCTAACAACTCTGTAGTTAATATTTGTCGAATCCAAGATACTTGAAGCATGTTCGGAACACAGGATATCACGGTGAGCGAATCTATGTAAAATACATGTCTCTTGGGTAGAATTCGCTCCAAGAGATTTTTCTGGGAAATCTGCCTCATTTTTGAAACTGGCTTTTGAAACTATCTGCAAAATCAGTGAAAATGCTTCAAAGTGTCAATATGCCTTGTATGGTGATGCAAGATCGTAAAAACACATTCAAACAAATTTGTGGTGAATATCTGTAGAAAGCAATATGCATGTAGCCTGATCGTTTCACGGAAAATGCCGGCAATGGAATCTATGTAAATTACACGCCTATTGGTTAGAATTGGCTCCAAAAATTTTTTCCTGAGAAAACGGCCTTATTTTCGAGACTGGTATTAGGAAAAAGCTGCAAATTCAGAGTTAATGTTTCTAGGTGTATATATGCCATTCATGGTGGATGAAAGTTCTGTAATCTACATGTTCACAACTCATTCGAAAAAGTTTGTTGAAACCTTGATGCGTGGAGCGTGTTCGGAAAAATGAATGTCACTGTGAGGGAAAATATGTAAATTACATTTCTATAGGGAAGTACTCGCTCCAAGAGAATTTTTCTGTGTATCTGCCTCCTTTAAAAAACTGGCATTAGGAAAAATTTTCGAAATATGAGAAAATGCTTCAAAGTGTCAACATGGCTTTTATGGTGGATGAAAGTTCGTTAATCCTTATGCTAACAACTCTGAAGTGAATATTTTCGAATCCGTGATGCATGTAGCTTTTTCGGAACACGGAATTTCACGATGACGGGTTCTATGTAAATTGCATTTCTATTGGGTAGAATTCGCTCCAAGAGGATTTTACTGTGGAAACTGCATGGTTTTATAAACTGACATTAGGAGAAAACTACTAAATCAGAATAAAATTTCTATGTATAAATATGCACTATAAGGTAGATTAAAGTTCGTTAATACATATGTTCACAACTCAGAAAAGAAGGTTTGTTGAATCCGTGATTCATGTAACGTGTTCAGAACACGGAATGTCACGGTGATTGAAACTAGGTAAGTTACATATCTTTTGGGTAGAACTGGCTCCAAGAGCATTTTTCTGCCAAATCTGCCTCATATTTAAAACTGGCATTAAAACTAATCTGTGAAATCTGAGAAAATTCTTCAGTGTCAGTAAGTGTTGTATGGTGGATGAAAGTGCTGTAATCCACTTGCTAACAACTCTGTAGTGAATATTTTTGACATCCAAGATGCATGTAGCATGTTCGGAACACGGAATTTCACGGTGAGCGAATCCATGTAAATTACATGTCCATGGTTTAGAACCCGCTCCAAGGCATTTTTGCCATGAAATCTGCCTCATTTTCGAAACTGGCGTTTCGAAAGCTCTGTGAAATCAGAGAAAAAGCTTCTAAGCATCAATATGCCTACTACTGTGATGAAAGTCCTGTAATCCACATGCAAAAAACAATTTAGTATATTTTTGTCGAATATTTTCTGCATGTAGTGTGTTGGAAACACGTAATTTCACAGCGGGAGAATCTATGTAATTTACATATCTATTGGGTAGAACACGCTCCAACTGTTTTTTCCTTTGAAAACTGCCTGATTTTTGAAACTGCTATTAGGAAATATCTGCGAACTCAGAGTTAAGTTTTCTAGGTGTAAATATGCCTTGTATGGTGGATGAAAGTTCTGTAATACACATGTACACAACTCATTAAAAATGTTTGTCAAATCCGTGATGTATGTAGCGTGTTCGGAACACGGACTGTCACGGTGAGGGAATATATGTAATTTACAAATCTATTGGTTAGAACACACTCCAGGAGTATTTTAAAGAAAAATCTGCCTCAGTTTGGAAACTGGTGTTTTGAAAATGATGAAAAATCTGAGTAAATGCTTTAAGGTGACAATATGTCTTCAATGAGTTATTAAAGATTTGTAATTCACATGCTAAGATCTCAGCAGTGAATATTTGTTGAATCCGTGGTGCATGCACCGTTTTCGGAACACAGAATTTTACGGTGACAGTATCCATGAAAATGAAATGTCTATTGGATAGAACATGCACCAAGAGAATTTTTCTGCGAAAACTGCCTGATTTTCATAACTGACGTTACGAAAAACTGCGAAATCTAAGTAAATATTTCTAGTTGTAAATATGCCTTGTATTGTGGTTGAAAAATCGGTATTCCACATGCTCACGGTCATTAAATAATGTTTGTCAAATCCGTGATGAATGTAAAGTTTTCAGAACACGGAATGCCTCAGTGAGTGAAACTCTGAAACTAAGAATTCTACTGGATAGAACTTGCTTGAATTGAATGTTTCTGCAAAAATTTCATGATTTTCGAAACTGGATGTTAGGAAAAACTTGCAACATCAGAATAATTACATCTAGGTGTAATTATGCCTTGTATGGTGGATGAAAGTTCGGTAATCCACATGCTCACACCCATTAAAGAATGTTTCTCGAACTCATGATGCATGTAACGTGTTTGGAATACAGAATGTCATAGTGAAGGAAACAATGTAAGTTACATGTCTATTGGGTAGAATTCGCTTGAAGACAATTTTTCTGGGAAATGTGCCTCATTTTCAAAACTGCCATTAGGAGAACCCTGTGAAATCTGAGAAAATGCTTCTAAGTGTCAATATGCCTTGAATGGTGAATGAAATTCCGGTAATCCACATGTTAATAACAGTGTAGTAATTAGTTTTTAAACCGTCATTCATGTAGAGCTTTTGGAAAACAAAATTTCACGGTAATAACTATATAAATTAGAATTCTATTGAGTAGAATGTGCTAGAAGAGAATTTTTCTGCGATAATTGCATGATTATCGAGTCTGAAATTTGGAAAAAGCTGCAAAACGAGAGTAAATATATGTAGGTGTAAATGTGCCTTTAAATTGCAAGAAAGTTTGGTAATCCATATTTTCACAACATATTAAAGAATATTTTTCTAACCCGTGGTTCATGTACCGTGTTTAGTACGTAGAATTTCACGGTGATTGAAACAATGTAAATTACTTCTCTATTGGGTAGACCTTGCTCCGAGAGAATTTTTCTGCGATAACTTTGTCATTTTTGAAACTGGCATTTGGGAAACGCTGCAAAATCTGAGAAAATACATCTAAGGATCAATATTCAATGTATTGTGATGAAAGTTCAGTAATCCACATGCTAACAAATTTGTAGTGATTATTTCTCGAATCATTTATGCATGTAGCATGTTCGGAACACGGAATTTCACGGCCAGGGAATTTATGTAAATTAAATTTCTCTTCGTTAGAAATCACTCCAAGAGTTTTTTCCTGAGAAATAGGCCTGATTTTTGAAACTGACGTTAAGAAAAGCCTGCGAACTCCGATTACTAGATTCTCGGTGTAAATCTGCCTTGTATTGTGGATGAAATTTCGTTAATACGCATTCTAACAACTCTGAAGTGAATATTTGTCGAATCCGTGATACGTGAAGCGTGTTCAGAACACAGGATATCACGGTGAGCGAATCTATGTAAAATGTATGTCTCTTGTGTAGAATTCGTTCCAAGAGATTTTTCTGGGAAATCTGCCTCATTTTTGAAACTGGCTTTTGAGAATTTCTGCAAAATCAGTGAAAATGCTTCAAAGTGTCGTATGCCTTGTATTGTGATGCAAGATCGTAAAAACACATGCAAACAAATCTGTGGTGAATATTTGTAGAAAGCATTTTGCATGTAGCCTGATGGTTTCACGGAAAATGCCGGCGATGTGATCTATGTAAGTTACAAGCCTATTGGTTAGAATTCGCTCCAAAAATATTTTCCTGAGAAAACGGCCTGATTTTCGAAACTGGCATTAGGAAAAAGCTGCAAATTCAGAGTTAATGTTTCTAGGTGTATATATGCCATTTATGGTGGATGAAAGTTCTGTAATCTACATGTTCACAACTCAATCGTGAAAGTTTGTTGAAACCTTGATGCGTGGAGCGTGTTCGGAAAATGGAATGTCACTCTTAGGGAAACTATGTAAATTACATTTCTATTGGGAAGTACTCGCTCCACAGGATTTTTTCTGCGAACCTGCCTCCTTTTCAAACCTGGCATTAGGAAAAACTTTTGAAATATGTGAAAATGATTCAAAGTGTCAACATGGCTTTTATGGTGGATGAAAGTTCGGTAATCCTTATGCTAACAACTCTGTAGTGAATATTTGTTGAATCCTTGATGCATGTAGCTTTTTCGGAACACGGAATTTCACGATGACGGGTTCTATGTAAATTGCATGTCTATTGGGTAGGACTCGCTCTAAGAGGATTTTTCTGTGGAAACTGCATGATTTTAGAGACTGACATTGGGAGAAAAATAATAAATCAGAATAAAATTTCTATGTATAAATATGCACTGTAAGGTGGATTAAAGTTCGTTAATACACATGTTCACAACTCATTAAAGAAGGTTTTTTGAATCAGTGGTGCATGTAACGTGTTCAGAACACGGAATGTCACAGTGATTGAAACTAGGTAAATTACATATCTTTTGGGTAGAACTGGCTCCAAGAGCATTTTTCTGCCAAATCTGCCTCATTTTCAAAACTGGCATTAAAACTAACCAGTGAAATCTGAGAAAATTCTTCAAAGTGTCAGTAAGCCTTGTATGGTAAATGAAAGTGCTGTAATCAACTTGCTAACAACTCAGTAGTGAATATTTGTCGCATCCGAGATGCATATAGCGTGTTCGGAACACGGAATTTCACGGTGAGCGAATCCATGTAAATTAAATATCTATGGGATAGAACCCGCTCCAAGGCATTTTTGCCGTGAAATCAGCCTCATTTTCGAAACTGGCATTTCGAAAGCTCTGTGAAATCAGAGAAAAAGCTTCTAAGCATCAATATGCCTACTACTGTGATCAAATTCTTGAAATCCACATGCAAACAACACTGTAGTGTATTTTGGTCGAGACTTTTCTGCATGTAGCGTTTTCGAAACACGTAATTTCACAGCGGGAGAATCTATGTAATTTACATAACTATTGGGTATAACATGCTCCAACAGATTTTTCCTTTGAAAACTGCCTGATTTTCGAAACGGCTATTAGTAAAAACCTGCAAAATCAGAGTTAATGTTTCTAGGTGTAAATATGCCTTGTATGGTGGATGAAAGTTCTGTAATGTACATGTACACAACTCATAAAAAATGTTTGTCAAATCCGTGATGTATGTAGCGTGTTCGGAACACGGACTGTCACGGTGAGTGAAACTATGTAAATTACATATATATTGGTTAGAACACGCTCCAGGAGCATTTTACTGAAAAATCTGCCTCAGTTTGGAAATTGGTGCTTTGAAAACACTGCAAAATCTGAGTAAATGCTTTAAGGTGACAATATGTCTTCAATGGGTTATTAAAGATGTGTAATTCACATGCTAAGAACTCAGCAGTGAATATTTGTTGAATCCGTGGTGCATGTACCGTTTTCGGAACATGGAATGTTACGGTGACGATATTTATAAAAATGAGATGTCTATTGGATACAACATGCACCAAGAGAATTTTTCTGCGAAAACTGCCTGATTTTCGTAACTGACGTTAGGAAAACCTGCGAAATCTAAGTAAATATTTCTACTTGTAAATATGCCTTGTATTGTGGTTGAAAAATCGGTAATCCACATGCTCACGGTCATTAAATAATGTTTGTCGAAGCCATGATTAATGTAACGTTTTCAGAACATGGAATGTCTCGGTGAGTGAAACTCTGAAACTAAGAATTCTACTGGATAGAACTCGCTTGAATTGAATGTTTCTGCAAAAATTTCATGATTTTCGAAACTGGATGTTAGGAAAACCCTGCTAAATCAGACTAATTACATCTAGGTGTAAATATGCCTTGTATGGTGGATGAAATTTCGGTAATCCACATGCTCACACCCATTAAAAATGTTTGTCGAATTTGTGATGCATGTAACGTGTTTGGAATACGGAATGTCATAGTGAAGGAAACAATGTAAGTTACATGTCTATTGGGTAGAATTCGCTTGAAGAGAATTTTTCTGAGAAATGTGCCTCATTTTCAAAACTGTCATTAGGAGAACCCTGTGAAATCTGAGAAAATGCTTCTAAGTGTCAATATGCCTTGACTGGTGAATGAAAGTCCGGTAATCCACATCTTAATAACAGTGTAGTAATTAGTTTTTAAACCGTCATTCATGTAGTGCTTTTGGAAAACGGAATTTCACGGTAATGAAACTATGTAAATTACAATTCTATTGAGTAGAACGAGCTAGAAGAGAATTTTTCTGCGAAAATTGCATGATTATCGAGTCTGAAGTTTGGAAAAAGCTGCAAAACGAGAGTAAATATTTGTAGGTGTAAATGTGCCTTTATGTTGCAGGAAAGTTCGGTAATCCACAATTTCACAACATATTAAATAATCTTTTTCTAATCCGTGGTGCATGTACCGTGTTCAGAATGTGGAATTTCACTGTGATTGAAACAATGTAAATTACTTCTCTATTGGGTAGAAATCGCTCCGAGTGAGTTTTCTGCGAAAACTTCGCCATTTTTGAAACTGGCATTTGGAAAACGCTGCAAAATCTGTGAAAATACTTCTAAGGATCGAGATTCAATGTATTGTGATGAAAGTTCTGTTATCCACATGCTAAAAAAATTTGTAGTGAATATTTGTCGAATCCTTTATGCATGTAGCATGTTCGGAACACGGAATTTCACGGCCAGCGAATTTATGTAAATTACATTTCTCTTGGTTAGTAATAACTCCAAGAGATTTTCCTGAGAAATCGGCCTGATTTTTGAAACTGATGTTAGGAAAAGACTGCAAACTCAGATTACTAGATTCTCGGTGTAAATCTGCCTTGTATTGTGAATGAAATTTCGTTAACCCGCATTCTAACAACTCTGAAGTGAATATTTGTCGAATCCGTGATACGTGAATCGTGTTCAGAACACAGGATATCACGGTGAGCGACTCTATGTAAAATACATGTCTCTTGGGTAGAATTCGCTCCAAGAGATTTTTCTGGGAAATCTGCCTCATTTTTGAAACTGCCTTTCGAAAATATCTGCAAAATCAGAGAAAATGCTTCAAAGTGTCAATATGCCTTGTATTGTGATGCAAGATCGTAAAAACACATGCAAACAAATCTGTGGTGTATATTTGTAGAAAATATTATGCATGTAGCCTGATCGTTTCACGGAAAATCCGGGAGATGCGATCTATGTAAATTACAAACCTATTGGTTAGAATTCGCTCCAAAAATTTTTTCCTGAGAACACGGTCTGATTTTCGAAACTGGCATAAGGAAAAAGCTGCAAATTCAGAGTTAATGTTTCTAGGTGTATATATGCCATTTATGGTGGATGAAAGTTCTGTAATCTACATGTTCACAACTCATTCGAGAAAGTTTGTTGAATCCTTGATGCATGGAGCGTGTTCGGAAAAAGGAATGTCACTGTGAGGGAAACTATGTAAATTACATTCTATAGGGAAGTACTCGCTCCACAAGAATATTTCTGCAAATCTGCCTCCTTTAAAATACTGGCATTAGGAAAAACTTTCGAAATATGAGAAAATGCTTCAAAGTGTCAACATGGCATTTATGGTGGATGAAAGTTCGGTAATCCTTATGCTAACAACTCTGTAGTGAATATTTGTCGAATCCGTGATGCATGTAGCTTTTTCGGAACACGGAATTTCACGATGACGGATTCTATGTAAATTGCATGTCTATTGGGTAGAACTCGCTCCAAGAGGATTTTACTGTGGAAACTGCATTATTTTAGAGACTGACATTAGGAGAAACTACTAAATCTGAATAAAATTTCTATGTATAAATATGCACTGTAAGGTGGATTAAAGTTCGTTAATACACATGTTCACAACTCATTAAAGAAGGTTTGTTGAATCCGTGGTGCATGTAACGTGTTCAGAACACGGAATGTCACGGTGAATGTACCTAGGTAAGTTACATATCTTTTGGGTAGTACTGGCTCCAAGAGCATTTTTCTGCCAAATCTGCCTCATTTTCAAAACTGGCATTAAAACTAACCTGTGAAATCTGAGAAAATTCTTCAAAGTGTCAGTAAGCCTTGTGTGGTGGATGAAAGTGCTGTAATCCACTTGCTAACAACTCTGTAGTGAATATTTGTCACATCCAAGATGCATGTAGCGTGTTCGGAACACGGAATTTCACGGTGAGCGAATCCATGTAAATTACATGTCTATTGGTTAGAACCCGCTCCAAGAGGTTTTTGCCGTGAAATCTGCCTCATTTTCGAAACTGGCGTTTCGAAAGCTCTGTGAAATCAGAGAAAAAGCTTCTAAGCATCAATATGCCTATTACTGTGATGAAAGTCCTGTAATCCACATGCAAACAACACTGTAGTGTATTTTTGTCGAAACTTATCTGCATGTAGCGTGTTCGAAACACGTAATTTCACAGCGGGAGAATCTATGTAATTTACATATCTATTGGGTAGAACACGCTCCAACAGTTTTTTCCTTTGAAAACTGCCTGATTGTCGAAACTGCTATTAGGAACAAGCTGCGAACTCAGAGTTAAAGTTTCTAGGTGTAAATATGCCTTGTATGGTGGATGAAAGTTCTGTAATACACATGTACACAGCGCATTAAGAATGTTTGTCAAATCCGTGATGTATGTAGCGTGTTCGGAACACGGACTGTCACGGTGAGGGAAACTATGTAAATTACAATTCTATTGGGTAGAACACGCTCCAGGAGAATTTTACTGAAAAATCTGCCTCAGTTTGGTTACTGGTTTTTGAAAACGCTGCAAAATCTGAGTTAATGCTTTAAGGTGACAATATGTCTTCAATGGGTTATTAAAGATGTGTAATTCACATGCTAAGGACTCAGAAGTGAATATTTGTTGAATCCGTGGTGCATGTACCATTTTCGGAACACGGAATGTTACGGTGATGGTATCTATGAAAATGAGATTTCTATTGGATAGAACATGCACCAAGAGATTTTTCTGTGAAAACTGCCTGATTTTCGTAACTGACTATAGGAAAACCTGCAAAATCTAAGGGAATGTTTCTAGGTGTATATATGCCTTGTATTGTGGTTGAAAAATCGGTAATCCACATGCTCATGGTCATTAAATAATGTCTGTCGAAGCCATGATGAATGGAAAGTTTTCGGAACACGGAATGTCTCGGTGAGTGAAACTCTGCAAATAACAATTCTACTGGATAGAACTCGCTTGAATTGATTGTTTCTGCGAAAAATTCATGATTTTCAAACCGGATGTTAGGAAAAACCTGCGAAATCAGAATAACTACTTCTAGGTGTATATATGCCTTATATGGTGGATGAAAGTTCGGAAATCCACATGCTCACACCCATTAAACAATGTTTGTCGAATTCGTGATGCATGTAACGTGTTTGGAATACGGAATGTCATAGTGAAGGAAACAATGTAAGTTACATGTGTATTGGGTAGAACTCGCTTGAAGAGAATATTTCTGCGAAATGTGCCTCATTTTCAGAACTGCCATTAGGAGAACCCTGTGAAATCTGAGAAAATGCTTCTAAGTGTCAATATGCCTTGAATGGTGAATGAAAGTCCGGTAATCCACATGTTAATAAAAGTGTAGTAATTATTTTTTAAACCGTGATTCATGTAGAGCTTTAGGAAAACGGAATTTCACGGTAATGAAACTATGTAAATTACAATTCCATTGAGTAGAATGAGCTAGAAGAGAATTTCTCTGCAAAAATTGCATGATTATCGAGTCTGAAGTTTCGAAAAAGCTGCAAAAGGAGAGTAAATATTTGTAGGTGTAAATGTGCCTTTATGTTGCAGGAAAGTTCGGTAATCCACATTTTCACAACATATTAAAGAATCTTTTTCTAATCCGTGGTGCATATACCGTGTTCACACCGTGGAATTTCACGGTGATTGAAACAATGTAAATTACTTCTCTATTGGGTAGAACTCGCTCCGAGAGAGTTTTTCGGCGAAATCTTCATCATTTTTGAAACTGACGTTTGGAAAACGCTGCAAAATCTGAGTAAATACTTCTAAGGATCGATATTCAATGTATTGTGATGAAAGTTCGGTAATCCACTTGCTAAAAAATTTGTAGTGAATATTTGTCGAATCCTATATGCACGTAGAATGTTTGGAACACGGAATTTAACGGCCAGGGAATTTATGTAAATTACATTTCTCTTGGTTAGAAAACACTCCAAGAGATTTTTCCTGAGAAATAGGCCTGATTTTTGAAACTGACGTTAGGAAAACCCTGCGAATCCAGATTACTAGATTCTCGGTGTAAATCTGCCTTGTATGGTGGATGAAAGTTCGGTAATCCGCATGCTAACAACTCTGTAGAGAATATTTTTTGAATCCGAGATACGTGAAGCGTGTTCGGAACACAGGATATCATGGTGAGCGAATCTATGTAAAATACATGTCTCTTGGGTAGAATTCGCTCCAAGAGCTTTTTCTGGGAAACCTGCCTCATTTTTGATACTGGCTTTTGAAAATATCTGCAAAATCAGTGAAAATGCTTCAAAGTGTCAATATGGCTATTAGGGTGGATAAAAGTTCGGTAATCCGCATGCTAACAACTCTGTAGTGAATATTTTTCGAATTCGGGATGCATGTAGCTTTTTCGGAACCAGAAATTCACGATGACGGGTTCTATGTAAATTGTATGTCTATTGGGTAGAACTCGCTCCAAGAGGATTTTTCTGTGGAAACTGCATGATTTTAGAGACTGACATTAGGAGAAAACTACTAAATCAGAATAAAATTTCTATGTATAAATATGCACTGTAAGGTGGATTAAAGTTCGTTAATACACATGTTCACAACTCATTAAAGAAGGTTTGTTGAACCCGTGGTGCATGTAACGTGTTCAGAACACGGAATGTCACGGTGAATGTACCTAGGTAAGTTACATATCTTTTGGGTAGTACTGCCTCCAAGAGCATTTTTCTGCCAAATCTGCCTCATTTTCAAAACTGGCATTAAAACTAAACTGTGAAATCTGAGAAAATTCTTCAAAGTGTCAGTAAGCCTTCTATGGTGGATGAAAGTGCTGTAATACACTTTCTAACAACTCTGTAGTGAATATTTGTCACATCCAAGATGCATGTAGCGTGTTCGGAACACGGAATTTCACGGTGAGCGAATCCATGTAAATTACATGTCTATGGGTTAGAACCCGCTCCAAGAGGTTTTTGCCGTGAAATCTGCCTCATTTTCGAAACTGGCGTTTCGAAAGCTCTGTGAAATCAGAGAAAAAGCTTCTAAGCATCAATAAGCCTACTACTGTATTGAAAGTCCTGTAATCCACATGCAAACAACACGGTAGTGTATTTTTGTAGAATATTTTCTGCATGTAGTGTGTTGGAAACACGTAATTTCACAGCGGGAGAATCTATGTAATTTACATATCTATTGGGTAGAACACGCTCCAACAGTTTTTTCCTTTGAAAACTGCCTGATTTTTGAAACTGCTATTAGGAAAAAGCTGCGAACTCAGAGTTAAGTTTTCTAGGTGTAAATATGCCTTGTATGGTGGATGAAAGTTCTGTAATACACATGTACACAACTCATTAAAAATGTTTGTCAAATCCATGATGTATGTAGCGTGTTCGGAACACGACTGTCACGGTGAGGGAAACTATGTAAATTACATATCTATTGGTTAGAACACGCTCCAGGAGCATTTTACTGAAAAATCTGCCTCAGTTTAGAAACTGGTGTTTTGAAAATGCTGCAAAATCTGAGTAAACGATTTAAGGTGACAATATGTCTTCAATCGGTTATTAAAGATGTTTAATTCACATGCTAAGATCTCAGCAGTGAATATTTGTTGAATCCGTGGTGCATGCACCATTTTCGGAACACGGAATTTTACGGTGACGGTATCCATGAAAATGAAATGTCTATTGGATAGAACGTGCACCAAGAGAATTTTTCTGCGAAAACTGCCTGATTTTCATAACCGACGTTACGAAAAACCTGCGAAATCTAAGTAAATATTTCTAGTTTAAATATGCCTTGTATTGTGGTTGAAAAATCGGTAATCCACATGCTCACGGTCATTAAATAATGTTTGTCGAAGCCGTGATTGAATATAACGTTTCAGAACACGGAATGTCTCGGTGAGTGAAACTCTGAAAATAAGAATTCTACTGGATAGAACTCGCTTGAATTGAATGTTTCTGCAAAAATTTCATGATTTTCGAAACTGGATGTTAGGAAAAACCTGCGAAATCAGAATAATTATATCTAGGTGTAAATATGCCTTGTATGGTGGATGAAAGTTCGGTAATCCACATGCTCACACAAATTAAAGAATGTTTGTCGAATTCGTGATGCATGTAACGTGTTCGAATACGGATTGTCATAGTGAAGGAAACAATGTCAGTTACATGTCTATTGGGTAGAATTCGCTTGAAGACAAATTTTCTGGGAAATGTGCCTCATTTTCAAAACTGCCATTAGGAGAACCCTGTGAAATCTGAGAAAATGCTTCTAAGTGTCAATATGACTTGAATGGTGAATGAAAGTCCGGTAATCACATGTTAATAACAGTGTAGTAATTAGTTTTTAAACCGTCATTCATGTAGAGCTTTTGGAAAATGAAATTTCACGGTAATAACTATATAAATTACTATTCTATTGAGTAGAATGAGCTAGAAGAGAATTTTTCTGCGATAATTGCATGATTATCGAGTCAGAAATTTTGAAAATGCTGCAAAACGAGAGTAAATATTTGTAGGTGTAAATGTGCCTTTATGTTGCAAGAAGTTCGGTAATCCATATTTTCACAACATATTAAAGTATCTTTTTCTAATCCGTGGTGCATGTACCATGTTCAGAACGTGGAATTTCACGGTGATTGAAACAATTTAAATTACTTCTCTACTGGGTAGAACTCGCTCCGAGAGAGTTTTCTGCGAAAATTTCGTCATTTTTTAAACTGGCGTTTGGAAAACGCTGCAAAATCTGAGAAAATACTTCTAAGAATCAATATTCAATGTATTGTGATGAAAGTTCGGTAATCCACATGTTAACAAATTTGTAGTGAATATTTGTCGAATCCTATATGCACGTAGAATGTTCGGAACACGAAATATCCCGGCCAGCGAATTTATGTAATTTACATTTCTCTTGGTTAGAAAACACTCCAAGAGATTTTTCCTGAGAAATAGTCCTGATTTTTGAAACTGACGTTAGGAAAAGCCTGCGAACACAGATTAATACATTCTCGGTGTAAATCTGCCTTGTATGGTGGATGAAAGTTCGGTAATCGCATGCTAACAACTCTGTAGTGAATATTTGTCGAATCCTAGATACGTGAAGCATGTTCGGAACACAGGATATCACGGTGAGCGAATCTATGTAAAATACATGTCTCTTGGGTAGAATTCGCTCCAAGAGATTTTTCTGGGAAATCTGCCTCATTTTTGAAACTGGCTTTTGAAAATATCTGCAAAATCAGTGAAAATGCTTCAAAGTGTCAATATGCCTTGTATTGTGATGCAAGATCGTAAAAACACATTCAAACAAAGTTGTGGTGAATATTGTAGAAAGCATTATGCATGTAGCCTGATCGTTTCACGGAAAATGCCGGCAATGGAATCTATGTAAATTACACGCCTATTGGTTAGAATTGGCTCCAAAAATTTTTTCCGGAGAAAACAGCCTTATTTTCTAGACTGGTATTAGGAAAAATCTGCAAATTCAGAGTTAATGTTTCTAGGTGTATATATGCCATTTATGGTGGATGAAAGTTCTGTAATCTACATGATCACAACTCATTCGAGAAAGTTTGTTGAAACCTTGATGCATGGAGCGTGTTCGGAAAAAGGAATGTCACTGTGAGGGAAACTATGTAAATTACATTTCTATAGGGAAGTACTCGCTTCACGAGAATTTTTCTGTGAATCTGACTCCTTTTCAAAACTGGCATTAGGAAAAACTTTCGAAATATGAGAAAATGCTTCAAAGTGTCAACATGGCTATTCTGGTGGATGAAAGTTCGGTAATCCTTATGCTAACAACTCTGAAGTGAATATTTGTCGAATCCGTGACGCATGTAGCTTTTTTGGAACACGGAATTTCACGATGACGGGTTCTATGTAAATTGCATGTCTATTGGGTAGAACTCGCTCCAAGAGGATTTTACTGTGGAAAACTGCATGATTTTAGAGACTGACATTAGGAGAATACTACTAAATCAGAATAAAATTTCTATGTATAAATATGCACTGTAAGGTGGATTAAAGTTCGTTAATACACATGTTCACAACTCATTAAAGAAGGTTTGTTGAATCCGTGGTGCATGTAAAGAGTTCAGAACACGGAATGTCACGGTGATTGAATCTAGGTAAGTTACATATCTTTTGGGTAGAACTGGCTCCAAGAGCATTTTTCTGCCAAATCTGCCTCATTTTCAAAACTGGCATTAAAACTAACGTGTGAAATCTGAGAAAATTCTTCAGTGTCAGTAAGCCGTCTATGGTGGATGAAAGTGCTCTAATACACTTGCAAACAACTCTGTAGTGAATATTTGTCACATCCAAGATGCATGTAGCGTGTTCGGAACACGGAATTTCGCGGTGAGCGAATCCATGTAAATTACATGTCTATTGGTTAGAACCTGCTCTAAGAGGTTTTGCTCTGAATTCTGCCTCATTTTCGAAACTGGCGTTTAGAAACTCTGTGAAATCAGAGAAAAATCTTCTAAGCATCAATATACCTACTACTGTGATGAAAGTCCTTTAATCCACATGCAAACAACACGGTAGTGTTTTTTTGTCGAATATTTTCTGCATGTAGTGTGTTGGAAACACGTAATTTAACAGCAGGTGAATCTATGTAATTTACATATCTATTGCGTAGAACACGCTCCAACAGTTTTTTCCTTTGAAAACTGCCTGATTTTTGAAACTGCTATTAGGAAAAAGCTGCGAACTCAGAGTTAAGTTTTCTAGGTGTAAATATGCCTTGTATGGTGGATGAAAGTTCTGTAATACACATGTACACAACCCATTAAAAATGTTTGTCAAATCAGTGATGTATGTAGCGTGTTCGGAACACGGACTGTCACGGTGAGGGAAACTATGTAAATTACATATCTATTGGTTAGAACACGCTCCAGGAGCATTTTACTGAAAAATCTGCCTCAGTTTGGAAACTGGTGTTTTGAAACGCAGCGCTCGACTGTCTGAGTAAATGATTTAAGGTGACAATATGTCTTCAATCGTTTATTAAAGATGTTTAATTCACATGCTAAGATCTCAGCAGTGAATATTTGTTGAATCCGTGGTGCATGCACCGTTTTCGGAACATGGAATGTTACGGTGACGATATTTATAAAAATGAGATGTCTATTGGATAGAACGTGCACCAAGAGAATTTTTCTGCGAAAACTGCCTGATTTTCATAACCGACGTTACGATAACCTGCGAAATCTAAGTAAATATTTCTAGTTGTAAATATGCCTTGTATTGTGGTTGAAAAATCGGTAATCCACATGCTCTCGGTCATTAAAAAATGTTTGTCGAAGCCGTGATGAATATAACGTTTTCAGAACACGGAATGTCTCGGTGAGTGAAACTCTGAAAATAAGAATTCTACTGGATAGAACTCGCTTGAATTGAATGTTTCTGCAAAAATTTCATGATTTTCGAAACTGGATGTTAGGAAAAACCTGCGAAATCAGAATAATTACATCTAGGTGTAAATATGCCTTGTGTGGTGGATGAAAGTTCGGTAATCCACATGCTCACACAAGTTAAAGAATGTTTGTCGAATTCGTGATGCATGTAACGTGTTCGGAATACGGAATGTCATAGTGAAGGAAACAATGTAAGTTACATGTCTATTGGGTAGAATTCGCTTGAAGAGAATTTTTCTGAGAAATGTGCCTCATTTTCAGAACTGCCATTAGGAGAACCCTGTGAAATCTGAGAAAATGCTTCTAAGTGTCAATATGCCTTGAATGGTGAATGAAAGTCCGGTAATCCACATGTTAATAACAGTGTAGTAATTAGTTTTTAAACCGTCATTCTTGTAGAGCTTTTGGAAAACGGAATTTCACGGTAATGAAACAATATAAATTACAATTCTATTGAGTAGAATGAGCTAGAAGAGAATTTTTCTGCGATACTTGCATGATTATCGAGTCTGAATTTTGGAAAAAGCTGCAAAACGAGAGTAAATATTTGTAGGTGTAAATGTGCCTTTATGTTGCAAGAAAGTTCGGTAATCCATATTTTCACAACATATTAAAGTATCTTTTTCTAAACCGTGGTGCATGTACCATGTTCAGAACGTGGAATTTCACGGTGATTGAAACAATTTAAATTATTTCTCTACTGGGTAGAACTCGCTCCGAGAGAGTTTTCTGGGAAACTTCGTCATTTTTGAAACTGGCGTTTGGAAAACGCTGCAAAATCTGAGAAAATACTTCTAAGAATCAATATTCAATGTATTGTGATGAAAGTTCGGTAATCCACATGCTAACAAATTTGTAGTGAATATTTGTCGAATCCTATATGCACGTAGAATGTTCGGAACACGGAATTTCACGGCCAGCGAATTTATTTAAATTACATTTCTCTTGGTTAGAAAACACTCCAAGAGATTTTTCCTGAGAAATAGTCCTGATTTTTGAAACTGACGTTAGGAAAAGCCTGCGAACTCAGATTACTAGGTTCTCGGTGTAAATCTGCCTTGTATGGTGGATGAAAGTTCGGTAATCCGCATGCTAACAACTCTGTAGTTAATATTTGTCGAATCCAAGATACTTGAAGCATGTTCGGAACACAGGATATCACGGTGAGCGAATCTATGTAAAATACATGTCTCTTGGGTAGAATTCGCTCCAAGAGATTTTTCTGGGAAATCTGCCTCATTTTTGAAACTGGCTTTTGAAACTATCTGCAAAATCAGTGAAAATGCTTCAAAGTGTCAATATGCCTTGTATGGTGATGCAAGATCATAAAAACACATTCAAACAAATTTGTGGTGAATATCTGTAGAAAGCAATATGCATGTAGCCTGATCGTTTCACGGAAAATGCCGGCAATGGAATCTATGTAAATTACACGCCTATTGGTTAGAATTGGCTCCAAAAATTTTTTCCTGAGAAAACGGCCTTATTTTCGAGACTGGTATTAGGAAAAAGCTGCAAATTCAGAGTTAATGTTTCTAGGTGTATATATGCCATTTATGGTGGATGAAAGTTCTGTAATCTACATGTTCACAACTCATTCGAGAAAGTTTGTTGAAACCTTGATGCGTGGAGCGTGTTCGGAAAAATGAATGTCACTGTGAGGGAAAATATGTAAATTACATTTCTATAGGGAAGTACTCGCTCCAAGAAAATTTTTCTGTGAATCTGCCTCCTTTAAAAAACTGGCATTAGGAAAAATTTTCGAAATATGAGAAAATGCTTCAAAGTGTCAACATGGCTTTTATGGTGGATGAAAGTTCGTTAATCCTTATGCTAACAACTCTGAAGTGAATATTTTCGAATCCGTGATGCATGTAGCTTTTTCGGAACACGGAATTTCACGATGACGGGTTCTATGTAAATTGCATGTCTATTGGGTAGAATTCGCTCCAAGAGGATTTTACTGTGGAAACTGCATGGTTTTATAAACTGACATTAGGAGAAAACTACTAAATCAGAATAAAATTTCTATGTATAAATATGCACTGTAAGGTAGATTAAAGTTCGTTAATACATATGTTCACAACTCAGAAAAGAAGGTTTGTTGAATCCGTGATTCATGTAACGTGTTCAGAACACGGAATGTCACGGTGATTGAAACTAGGTAAGTTACATATCTTTTGGGTAGAACTGGCTCCAAGAGCATTTTTCTGCCAAATCTGCCTCATATTTAAAACTGGCATTAAAACTAAACTGTGAAATCTGAGAAAATTCTTCAAAGTGTCAGTAAGCCTTGTGTGGTGGATGAAAGTGCTGTAATCCACTTGCTAACAACTCTGTAGTGAATATTTTTGACATCCAAGATGCACGTAGCGTGTTCGGAACACGGAATTTCACGGTGAGCGAATCCATGTAAATTACATGTCCATGGTTTAGAACCCGCTCCAAGGCATTTTTGCCATGAAATCTGCCTCATTTTTGAAACTGGCGTTTCGAAAGCTCTGTGAAATCAGAGAAAAAGCTTCTAAGCATCAATATGCCTACTACTGTGATGAAAGTCCTGTAATCCACATGCAAAAAACAATTTAGTATATTTTTGTCGAATATTTTCTGCATGTAGTGTGTTGGAATCACGTAATTTCACAGCGGGAGAATCTATGTAATTTACATATCTATTGGGTAGAACACGCTCCAACTGTTTTTTCCTTTGAAAACTGCCTGATTTTTGAAACTGCTATTAGGAAATATCTGCGAACTCAGAGTTAAGTTTTCTAGGTGTAAATATGCCTTGTATGGTGGATGAAAGTTCTGTAATACACATGTACACAACTCATTAAAAATGTTTGTCAAATCCGTGATGTATGTAGCGTGTTCGGAACACGGACTGTCACGGTGAGGGAATATATGTAATTTACAAATCTATTGGTTAGAACACACTCCAGGAGTATTTTAAAGAAAAATCTGCCTCAGTTTGGAAACTGGTGTTTTGAAAATGATGAAAAATCTGAGTAAATGCTTTAAGGTGACAATATGTCTTCAATGAGTTATTAAAGATTTGTAATTCACATGCTAAGATCTCAGCAGTGAATATTTGTTGAATCCGTGGTGCATGCACCGTTTTCGGAACACAGAATTTTACGGTGACAGTATCCATGAAAATGAAATGTCTATTGGATAGAACATGCACCAAGAGAATTTTTCTGCGAAAACTGCCTGATTTTCATAACTGACGTTACGAAAAACTGCGAAATCTAAGTAAATATTTCTAGTTGTAAATATGCCTTGTATTGTGGTTGAAAAATCGGTATTCCACATGCTCACGGTCATTAAATAATGTTTGTCAAATCCGTGATGAATGTAAAGTTTTCAGAACACGGAATGCCTCAGTGAGTGAAACTCTGAAACTAAGAATTCTACTGGATAGAACTTGCTTGAATTGAATGTTTCTGCAAAAATTTCATGATTTTCGAAACTGGATGTTAGGAAAAACTTGCAACATCAGAATAATTACATCTAGGTGTAATTATGCCTTGTATGGTGGATGAAAGTTCGGTAATCCACATGCTCACACCCATTAAAGAATGTTTCTCGAACTCATGATGCATGTAACGTGTTTGGAATACAGAATGTCATAGTGAAGGAAACAATGTAAGTTACATGTCTATTGGGTAGAATTCGCTTGAAGACAATTTTTCTGGGAAATGTGCCTCATTTTCAAAACTGCCATTAGGAGAACCCTGTGAAATCTGAGAAAATGCTTCTAAGTGTCAATATGCCTTGAATGGTGAATGAAATTCCGGTAATCCACATGTTAATAACAGTGTAGTAATTAGTTTTTAAACCGTCATTCATGTAGAGCTTTTGGAAAACAAAATTTCACGGTAATAACTATATAAATTAGAATTCTATTGAGTAGAATGTGCTAGAAGAGAATTTTTCTGCGATAATTGCATGATTATCGAGTCTGAAATTTGGAAAAAGCTGCAAAACGAGAGTAAATATATGTAGGTGTAAATGTGCCTTTAAATTGCAAGAAAGTTTGGTAATCCATATTTTCACAACATATTAAAGAATATTTTTCTAACCCGTGGTTCATGTACCGTGTTTAGTACGTAGAATTTCACGGTGATTGAAACAATGTAAATTACTTCTCTATTGGGTAGACCTTGCTCCGAGAGAATTTTTCTGCGATAACTTTGTCATTTTTGAAACTGGCATTTGGAAAACGCTGCAAAATCTGAGAAAATACATCTAAGGATCAATATTCAATGTATTGTGATGAAAGTTCAGTAATCCACATGCTAACAAATTTGTAGTGATTATTTCTCGAATCATTTATGCATGTAGCATGTTCGGAACACGGAATTTCACGGCCAGGGAATTTATGTAAATTAAATTTCTCTTCGTTAGAAATCACTCCAAGAGTTTTTTCCTGAGAAATAGGCCTGATTTTTGAAACTGACGTTAAGAAAAGCCTGCGAACTCCGATTACTAGATTCTCGGTGTAAATCTGCCTTGTATTGTGGATGAAATTTCGTTAATACGCATTCTAACAACTCTGAAGTGAATATTTGTCGAATCCGTGATACGTGAAGCGTGTTCAGAACACAGGATATCACGGTGAGCGAATCTATGTAAAATGTATGTCTCTTGTGTAGAATTCGTTCCAAGAGATTTTTCTGGGAAATCTGCCTCATTTTTGAAACTGGCTTTTGAGAATTTCTGCAAAATCAGTGAAAATGCTTCAAAGTGTCGTATGCCTTGTATTGTGATGCAAGATCGTAAAAACACATGCAAACAAATCTGTGGTGAATATTTGTAGAAAGCATTTTGCATGTAGCCTGATGGTTTCACGGAAAATGCCGGCGATGTGATCTATGTAAGTTACAAGCCTATTGGTTAGAATTCGCTCCAAAAATATTTTCCTGAGAAAACGGCCTGATTTTTGAAACTGGCATTAGGAAAAAGCTGCAAATTCAGAGTTAATGTTTCTAGGTGTATATATGCCATTTATGGTGGATGAAAGTTCTGTAATCTACATGTTCACAACTCAATCGTGAAAGTTTGTTGAAACCTTGATGCGTGGAGCGTGTTCGGAAAATGGAATGTCACTCTTAGGGAAACTATGTAAATTACATTTCTATTGGGAAGTACTCGCTCCACAGGATTTTTTCTGCGAACCTGCCTCCTTTTCAAACCTGGCATTAGGAAAAACTTTTGAAATATGTGAAAATGATTCAAAGTGTCAACATGGCTTTTATGGTGGATGAAAGTTCGGTAATCCTTATGCTAACAACTCTGTAGTGAATATTTGTTGAATCCTTGATGCATGTAGCTTTTTCGGAACACGGAATTTCACGATGACGGGTTCTATGTAAATTGCATGTCTATTGGGTAGGACTCGCTCTAAGAGGATTTTTCTGTGGAAACTGCATGATTTTAGAGACTGACATTGGGAGAAAAATAATAAATCAGAATAAAATTTCTATGTATAAATATGCACTGTAAGGTGGATTAAAGTTCGTTAATACACATGTTCACAACTCATTAAAGAAGGTTTTTTGAATCAGTGGTGCATGTAACGTGTTCAGAACACGGAATGTCACAGTGATTGAAACTAGGTAAATTACATATCTTTTGGGTAGAACTGGCTCCAAGAGCATTTTTCTGCCAAATCTGCCTCATTTTCAAAACTGGCATTAAAACTAACCAGTGAAATCTGAGAAAATTCTTCAAAGTGTCAGTAAGCCTTGTATGGTAAATGAAAGTGCTGTAATCAACTTGCTAACAACTCAGTAGTGAATATTTGTCGCATCCGAGATGCATATAGCGTGTTCGGAACACGGAATTTCACGGTGAGCGAATCCATGTAAATTAAATATCTATGGGATAGAACCCGCTCCAAGGCATTTTTGCCGTGAAATCAGCCTCATTTTCGAAACTGGCATTTCGAAAGCTCTGTGAAATCAGAGAAAAAGCTTCTAAGCATCAATATGCCTACTACTGTGATCAAATTCTTGAAATCCACATGCAAACAACACTGTAGTGTATTTTGGTCGAGTCTTTTCTGCATGTAGCGTTTTCGAAACACGTAATTTCACAGCGGGAGAATCTATGTAATTTACATAACTATTGGGTATAACATGCTCCAACAGATTTTTCCTTTGAAAACTGCCTGATTTTCGAAACGGCTATTAGTAAAAACCTGCAAAATCAGAGTTAATGTTTCTAGGTGTAAATATGCCTTGTATGGTGGATGAAAGTTCTGTAATGTACATGTACACATCTCATAAAAAATGTTTGTCAAATCCGTGATGTATGTAGCGTGTTCGGAACACGGACTGTCACGGTGAGGGAAACTATGTAAATTACATATCTATTGGTTAGAACACGCTCCAGGAGCATTTTACTGAAAAATCTGCCTCAGTTTGGAAATTGGTGCTTTGAAAACACTGCAAAATCTGAGTAAATGCTTTAAGGTGACAATATGTCTTCAATGGGTTATTAAAGATGTTTAATTCACATGCCAAGAACTCAGCAGTGAATATTTGTTGAATCCGTGCTGCATGTACCGTTTTCGGAACACGGAATGTTACGGTGACGATATTTATAAAAATGAGATGTCTATTGGATACAACATGCACCAAGAGAATTTTTCTGCGAAAACTGCCTGATTTTCGTAACTGACGTTAGGAAAACCTGCGAAATCTAAGTAAATATTTCTACTTGTAAATATTCCTTGTATTGTGGTTGAAAAATCGGTAATCCACATGCTCACGGTCATTAAATAATATTTGTCGAAGCCATGATTAATGTAACGTTTTCAGAACACGGAATGTCTCGGTGAGTGAAACTCTGAAACTAAGAATTCTACTGGATAGAACTCGCTTGAATTGAATGTTTCTGCAAAAATTTCATGATTTTCGAAACTGGATGTTAGGAAAACCCTGCGAAATCAGACTAATTACATCTAGATGTAAATATGCCTTTTATGGTGGATGAAATTTCGGTAATCCACATGCTCACACCCATTAAAAATGTTTGTCGAATTTGTGATGCATGTAACGTGTTTGGAATACGGAATGTCATAGTGAAGGAAACAATGTAAGTTACATGTCTATTGGGTAGAATTCGCTTGAAGAGAATTTTTCTGAGAAATGTGCCTCATTTTCAAAACTGTCATTAGGAGAACCCTGTGAAATCTGAGAAAATGCTTCTAAGTGTCAATATGCCTTGACTGGTGAATGAAAGTCCGGTAATCCACATCTTAATAACAGTGTAGTAATTAGTTTTTAAACCGTCATTCATGTAGTGCTTTTGGAAAACGGAATTTCACGGTAATGAAACTATGTAAATTACAATTCTATTGAGTAGAACGAGCTAGAAGAGAATTTTTCTGCGAAAATTGCATGATTATCGAGTCTGAAGTTTGGAAAAAGCTGCAAAACGAGAGTAAATATTTGTAGGTGTAAATGTGCCTTTATGTTGCAGGAAAGTTCGGTAATCCACAATTTCACAACATATTAAATAATCTTTTTCTAATCCGTGGTGCATGTACCGTGTTCAGAATGTGGAATTTCACTGTGATTGAAACAATGTAAATTACTTCTCTATTGGGTAGAAATCGCTCCGAGTGAGTTTTCTGCGAAAACTTCGCCATTTTTGAAACTGGCATTTGGAAAACGCTGCAAAATCTGTGAAAATACTTCTAAGGATCGAGAGTCAATGTATTGTGATGAAAGTTCTGTTATCCACATGCTAAAAAAATTTGTAGTGAATATTTGTCGAATCCTTTATGCATGTAGCATGTTCGGAACACGGAATTTCACGGCCAGGGAATTTATGTAAATTACATTTCTCCTGGTTAGTAATAACTCCAAGAGATTTTTCCTGAGAAATCGGCCTGATTTTTGAAACTGATGTTAGGAAAAGACTGCAAACTCAGATTACTAGATTCTCGGTGTAAATCTGCCTTGTATTGTGAATGAAATTTCGTTAATCCGCATTCTAACAACTCTGAAGTGAATATTTGTCGAATTCGTGATACGTGAAGCGTGTTCGGAACACAGGATATCACGGTGAGCGAATCTATGTAAAATACATGTCTCTTGGGTAGAATTCGCACCAAGAGGTTTTTCTGGGAAATCTGCCTCATTTTTGAAACTGGCTTTTGAAAATCCCTGCAAAATCAGTGAAAATGCTTCAAAGTGTCAATATGCCTTGTATTGTGATGCAAGATCGTAAAAACACATGCAAACAAATCTGTGGTGAATATTTGCAGAAAGCATTATGCATGTAGCCTGATCGTTTCACGGAAAATGCCGGCGATGTGATCTATGTAAGTTACAAGCCTATTGGTTAGAATTCGCTCTAAAAAAGTTTTTCTGAGAAAACTGCCTGATTTTCGAAACTGGCATTAGGAAAAAGCTGCAAATTCAGAGTTAATGTTTCTAGGTGTATATATGCCATTTATAGTGGATGAAAGTTCTGTAATCTACATGTTCACAGCTCATTCGAGAAAGTTTGTTGAAACCTTGATGCATGGAGCGTGTTCGGAAAAAGGAATGTCACTGTGAGGGAAACTATGTAAATTACATTTCTATAGGGAAGTACTCGCTCCACAAGAATTTTTCGGCAAATCTGCCTCCTTTAGAAAACTGGCATTAGGAAAAATTTTCGAAATATGAGAAAATGCTTCAAACAGTCAACATGGCATTTATGGTGGATGAAAGTTCGGTAATCCTTATGCTAACAACTCTGTAGTGAATATTTGTCGAATCCTTGATGCATGTAGCTTTTTCGGAACCCAGAAATTCACGATGACGGGTTCTATGTAAATTGTATGTCTATTGGGTAGAACTCGCTCCAAGAGGATTTTTCTGTGGAAACTGCATGATTTTAGAGACTGACATTAGGAGAAAACTACTAAATCAGAATAAAATTTCTATGTATAAATATGCACTGTAAGGTGGATTAAAGTTCGTTAATACACATGTTCACAACTCATTAAAGAAGGTTTGTTGAATCCGTGGTGCATGTAACGTGTTCAGAACACGGAATGTCACGGTGAATGTACCTAGGTAAGTTACATATCTTTTGGGTAGTACTGGCTCCAAGAGCATTTTTCTGCCAAATCTGCCTCATTTTCAAAACTGGCATTAAAACTAACCTGTGAAATCTGAGAAAATTCTTCAAAGTGTCAGTAAGCCTTGTGTGGTGGATGAAAGTGCTGTAATCCACTTGCTAACAACTCTGTAGTGAATATTTGTCACATCCAAGATGCATGTAGCGTGTTCGGAACACGGAATTTCACGGTGAGCGAATCCATGTAAATTACATGTCTATTGGTTAGAACCCGCTCCAAGAGGTTTTTGCCGTGAAATCTGCCTCATTTTCGAAACTGGCGTTTCGAAAGCTCTGTGAAATCAGAGAAAAAGCTTCTAAGCATCAATATGCCTATTACTGTGATGAAAGTCCTGTAATCCACATGCAAACAACACTGTAGTGTATTTTTGTCGAAACTTATCTGCATGTAGCGTGTTCGAAACACGTAATTTCACAGCGGGAGAATCTATGTAATTTACATATCTATTGGGTAGAACACGCTCCAACAGTTTTTTCCTTTGAAAACTGCCTGATTGTCGAAACTGCTATTAGGAACAAGCTGCGAACTCAGAGTTAAAGTTTCTAGGTGTAAATATGCCTTGTATGGTGGATGAAAGTTCTGTAATACACATGTACACAGCGCATTAAGAATGTTTGTCAAATCCGTGATGTATGTAGCGTGTTCGGAACACGGACTGTCACGGTGAGGGAAACTAAGTAATTTACATATCAATTGGGTAGAACACGCTCCAGGAGAATTTTACTGAAAAATCTGCCTCAGTTTGGTTACTGGTTTTTGAAAACGCTGCAAAATCGGAGTTAATGCTTTAAGGTGACAATATGTCTTCAATGGGTTATTAAAGATGTGTAATTCACATGCTAAGAACTCAGCAGTGAATATTTGTTGAATCCGTGGTGCATGTACCATTTTCGGAACACGGAATGTTACGGTGATGGTATCTATGAAAATGAGATTTCTATTGGATAGAACATGCACCAAGAGATTTTTCTGTGAAAACTGCCTGATTTTCGTAACTGACTATAGGAAAACCTGCAAAATCTAAGGGAATGTTTCTAGGTGTATATATGCCTTGTATTGTGGTTGAAAAATCGGTAATCCACATGCTCATGGTCATTAAATAATGTCTGTCGAAGCCGTGATGAATGGAAAGTTTTCGGAACACGGAATGTCTCGGTGAGTGAAACTCTGCAAATAACAATTCTACTGGATAGAACTCGCTTGAATTGATTGTTTCTGCGAAAAATTCATGATTTTCAAACCGGATGTTAGGAAAAACCTGCGAAATCAGAATAACTACTTCTAGGTGTATATATGCCTTATATGGTGGATGAAAGTTCGGTAATCCACATGCTCACACCCATTAAACAATGTTTGTCGAATTCGTGATGCATGTAACGTGTTTGGAATACGGAATGTCATAGTGAAGGAAACAATGTAAGTTACATGTGTATTGGGTAGAACTCGCTTGAAGAGAATATTTCTGCGAAATGTGCCTCATTTTCAGAACTGCCATTAGGAGAACCCTGTGAAATCTGAGAAAATGCTTCTAAGTGTCAATATGCCTTGAATGGTAAATGAAAGTCCGGTAATCCACATGTTAATAAAAGTGTAGTAATTATTTTTTAAACCGTGATTCATGTAGAGCTTTAGGAAAACGGAATTTCACGGTAATGAAACTATGTAAATTACAATTCCATTGAGTAGAATGAGCTAGAAGAGAATTTCTCTGCAAAAATTGCATGATTATCGAGTCTGAAGTTTCGAAAAAGCTGCAAAAGGAGAGTAAATATTTGTAGGTGTAAATGTGCCTTTATGTTGCAGGAAAGTTCGGTAATCCACATTTTCACAACATATTAAAGAATCTTTTTCTAATCCGTGGTGCATATACCGTGTTCACACCGTGGAATTTCACGGTGATTGAAACAATGTAAATTACTTCTCTATTGGGTAGAACTCGCTCCGAGAGAGTTTTTCGGCGAAATCTTCATCATTTTTGAAACTGACGTTTGGAAAACGCTGCAAAATCTGAGTAAATACTTCTAAGGATCGATATTCAATGTATTGTGATGAAAGTTCGGTAATCCACTTGCTAAAAAATTTGTAGTGAATATTTGTCGAATCCTATATGCACGTAGAATGTTTGGAACACGGAATTTAACGGCCAGGGAATTTATGTAAATTACATTTCTCTTGGTTAGAAAACACTCCAAGAGATTTTTCCTGAGAAATAGGCCTGATTTTTGAAACTGACTTTAGGAAAACCCTGCGAATCCAGATTACTAGATTCTCGGTGTAAATCTGCCTTGTATGGTGGATGAAAGTTCGGTAATCCGCATGCTAACAACTCTGTAGAGAATAATTGTCGAATCCGAGATACGTGAAGCGTGTTCGGAACACAGGATATCACGGTGAGCGAATCTATGTAAAATACATGTCTCTTGGGTAGAATTCGCTCCAAGAGCTTTTTCTGGGAAACCTGCCTCATTTTTGATACTGGCTTTTGAAAATATCTGCAAAATCAGTGAAAATGCTTCAAAGTGTCAATATGGCTATTAGGGTGGATAAAAGTTCGGTAATCCGCATGCTAACAACTCTGTAGTGAATATTTTTCGAATTCGTGATGCATGTAGCTTTTTCGGAACCCAGAAATTCACGATGACGGGTTCTATGTAAATTGTATGTCTATTGGGTAGAACTCGCTCCAAGAGGATTTTTCTGTGGAAACTGCATGATTTTAGAGACTGACATTAGGAGAAAACTACTAAATCAGAATAAAATTTCTATGTATAAATATGCACTGTAAGGTGGATTAAAGTTCGTTAATACACATGTTCACAACTCATTAAAGAAGGTTTGTTGAATCCGTGGTGCATGTAACGTGTTCAGAACACGGAATGTCACGGTGAATGTACCTAGGTAAGTTACATATCTTTTGGGTAGTACTGGCTCCAAGAGCATTTTTCTGCCAAATCTGCCTCATTTTCAAAACTGGCATTAAAACTAACCTGTGAAATCTGAGAAAATTCTTCAAAGTGTCAGTAAGCCTTGTGTGGTGGATGAAAGTGCTGTAATCCACTTGCTAACAACTCTGTAGTGAATATTTGTCACATCCAAGATGCATGTAGCGTGTTCGGAACACGGAATTTCACGGTGAGCGAATCCATGTAAATTACATGTCTATTGGTTAGAACCCACTCCAAGAGGTTTTTGCCGTGAAATCTGCCTCATTTTCGAAACTGGCGTTTCGAAAGCTCTGTGAAATCAGAGAAAAAGCTTCTAAGCATCAATATGCCTATTACTGTGATGAAAGTCCTGTAATCCACATGCAAACAACACTGTAGTGTATTTTTGTCGAAACTTATCTGCATGTAGCGTGTTCGAAACACGTAATTTCACAGCGGGAGAATCTATGTAATTTACATATCTATTGGGTAGAACACGCTCCAACAGTTTTTTCCTTTGAAAACTGCCTGATTGTCGAAACTGCTATTAGGAACAAGCTGCGAACTCAGAGTTAAAGTTTCTAGGTGTAAATATGCCTTGTATGGTGGATGAAAGTTCTGTAATACACATGTACACAGCGCATTAAGAATGTTTGTCAAATCCGTGATGTATGTAGCGTGTTCGGAACACGGACTGTCACGGTGAGGGAAACTAAGTAATTTACATATCAATTGGGTAGAACACGCTCCAGGAGAATTTTACTGAAAAATCTGCCTCAGTTTGGTTACTGGTTTTTGAAAACGCTGCAAAATCGGAGTTAATGCTTTAAGGTGACAATATGTCTTCAATGGGTTATTAAAGATGTGTAATTCACATGCTAAGAACTCAGCAGTGAATATTTGTTGAATCCGTGGTGCATGTACCATTTTCGGAACACGGAATGTTACGGTGATGGTATCTATGAAAATGAGATTTCTATTGGATAGAACATGCACCAAGAGATTTTTCTGTGAAAACTGCCTGATTTTCGTAACTGACTATAGGAAAACCTGCAAAATCTAAGGGAATGTTTCTAGGTGTATATATGCCTTGTATTGTGGTTGAAAAATCGGTAATCCACATGCTCATGGTCATTAAATAATGTCTGTCGAAGCCGTGATGAATGGAAAGTTTTCGGAACACGGAATGTCTCGGTGAGTGAAACTCTGCAAATAACAATTCTACTGGATAGAACTCGCTTGAATTGATTGTTTCTGCGAAAAATTCATGATTTTCAAACCGGATGTTAGGAAAAACCTGCGAAATCAGAATAACTACTTCTAGGTGTATATATGCCTTATATGGTGGATGAAAGTTCGGTAATCCACATGCTCACACCCATTAAACAATGTTTGTCGAATTCGTGATGCATGTAACGTGTTTGGAATACGGAATGTCATAGTGAAGGAAACAATGTAAGTTACATGTGTATTGGGTAGAACTCGCTTGAAGAGAATATTTCTGCGAAATGTGCCTCATTTTCAGAACTGCCATTAGGAGAACCCTGTGAAATCTGAGAAAATGCTTCTAAGTGTCAATATGCCTTGAATGGTAAATGAAAGTCCGGTAATCCACATGTTAATAAAAGTGTAGTAATTATTTTTTAAACCGTGATTCATGTAGAGCTTTAGGAAAACGGAATTTCACGGTAATGAAACTATGTAAATTACAATTCCATTGAGTAGAATGAGCTAGAAGAGAATTTCTCTGCAAAAATTGCATGATTATCGAGTCTGAAGTTTCGAAAAAGCTGCAAAAGGAGAGTAAATATTTGTAGGTGTAAATGTGCCTTTATGTTGCAGGAAAGTTCGGTAATCCACATTTTCACAACATATTAAAGAATCTTTTTCTAATCCGTGGTGCATATACCGTGTTCACACCGTGGAATTTCACGGTGATTGAAACAATGTAAATTACTTCTCTATTGGGTAGAACTCGCTCCGAGAGAGTTTTTCGGCGAAATCTTCATCATTTTTGAAACTGACGTTTGGAAAACGCTGCAAAATCTGAGTAAATACTTCTAAGGATCGATATTCAATGTATTGTGATGAAAGTTCGGTAATCCACTTGCTAAAAAATTTGTAGTGAATATTTGTCGAATCCTATATGCACGTAGAATGTTTGGAACACGGAATTTAACGGCCAGGGAATTTATGTAAATTACATTTCTCTTGGTTAGAAAACACTCCAAGAGATTTTTCCTGAGAAATAGGCCTGATTTTTGAAACTGACTTTAGGAAAACCCTGCGAATCCAGATTACTAGATTCTCGGTGTAAATCTGCCTTGTATGGTGGATGAAAGTTCGGTAATCCGCATGCTAACAACTCTGTAGAGAATAATTGTCGAATCCGAGATACGTGAAGCGTGTTCGGAACACAGGATATCACGGTGAGCGAATCTATGTAAAATACATGTCTCTTGGGTAGAATTCGCTCCAAGAGCTTTTTCTGGGAAACCTGCCTCATTTTTGATACTGGCTTTTGAAAATATCTGCAAAATCAGTGAAAATGCTTCAAAGTGTCAATATGGCTATTAGGGTGGATAAAAGTTCGGTAATCCGCATGCTAACAACTCTGTAGTGAATATTTTTCGAATTCGTGATGCATGTAGCTTTTTCGGAACCCAGAAATTCACGATGACGGGTTCTATGTAAATTGTATGTCTATTGGGTAGAACTCGCTCCAAGAGGATTTTTCTGTGGAAACTGCATGATTTTAGAGACTGACATTAGGAGAAAACTACTAAATCAGAATAAAATTTCTATGTATAAATATGCACTGTAAGGTGGATTAAAGTTCGTTAATACACATGTTCACAACTCATTAAAGAAGGTTTGTTGAATCCGTGGTGCATGTAACGTGTTCAGAACACGGAATGTCACGGTGAATGTACCTAGGTAAGTTACATATCTTTTGGGTAGTACTGGCTCCAAGAGCATTTTTCTGCCAAATCTGCCTCATTTTCAAAACTGGCATTAAAACTAACCTGTGAAATCTGAGAAAATTCTTCAAAGTGTCAGTAAGCCTTGTGTGGTGGATGAAAGTGCTGTAATCCACTTGCTAACAACTCTGTAGTGAATATTTGTCACATCCAAGATGCATGTAGCGTGTTCGGAACACGGAATTTCACGGTGAGCGAATCCATGTAAATTACATGTCTATTGGTTAGAACCCACTCCAAGAGGTTTTTGCCGTGAAATCTGCCTCATTTTCGAAACTGGCGTTTCGAAAGCTCTGTGAAATCAGAGAAAAAGCTTCTAAGCATCAATATGCCTATTACTGTGATGAAAGTCCTGTAATCCACATGCAAACAACACTGTAGTGTATTTTTGTCGAAACTTATCTGCATGTAGCGTGTTCGAAACACGTAATTTCACAGCGGGAGAATCTATGTAATTTACATATCTATTGGGTAGAACACGCTCCAACAGTTTTTTCCTTTGAAAACTGCCTGATTGTCGAAACTGCTATTAGGAACAAGCTGCGAACTCAGAGTTAAAGTTTCTAGGTGTAAATATGCCTTGTATGGTGGATGAAAGTTCTGTAATACACATGTACACAGCGCATTAAGAATGTTTGTCAAATCCGTGATGTATGTAGCGTGTTCGGAACACGGACTGTCACGGTGAGGGAAACTAAGTAATTTACATATCAATTGGGTAGAACACGCTCCAGGAGAATTTTACTGAAAAATCTGCCTCAGTTTGGTTACTGGTTTTGGAAAACGCTGCAAAATCGGAGTTAATGCTTTAAGGTGACAATATGTCTTCAATGGGTTATTAAAGATGTGTAATTCACATGCTAAGAACTCAGCAGTGAATATTTGTTGAATCCGTGGTGCATGTACCATTTTCGGAACACGGAATGTTACGGTGATGGTATCTATGAAAATGAGATTTCTATTGGATAGAACATGCACCAAGAGATTTTTCTGTGAAAACTGCCTGATTTTCGTAACTGACTATAGGAAAACCTGCAAAATCTAAGGGAATGTTTCTAGGTGTATATATGCCTTGTATTGTGGTTGAAAAATCGGTAATCCACATGCTCATGGTCATTAAATAATGTCTGTCGAAGCCGTGATGAATGGAAAGTTTTCGGAACACGGAATGTCTCGGTGAGTGAAACTCTGCAAATAACAATTCTACTGGATAGAACTCGCTTGAATTGATTGTTTCTGCGAAAAATTCATGATTTTCAAACCGGATGTTAGGAAAAACCTGCGAAATCAGAATAACTACTTCTAGGTGTATATATGCCTTATATGGTGGATGAAAGTTCGGTAATCCACATGCTCACACCCATTAAACAATGTTTGTCGAATTCGTGATGCATGTAACGTGTTTGGAATACGGAATGTCATAGTGAAGGAAACAATGTAAGTTACATGTGTATTGGGTAGAACTCGCTTGAAGAGAATATTTCTGCGAAATGTGCCTCATTTTCAGAACTGCCATTAGGAGAACCCTGTGAAATCTGAGAAAATGCTTCTAAGTGTCAATATGCCTTGAATGGTGAATGAAAGTCCGGTAATCCACATGTTAATAAAAGTGTAGTAATTATTTTTTAAACCGTGATTCATGTAGAGCTTTAGGAAAACGGAATTTCACGGTAATGAAACTATGTAAATTACAATTCCATTGAGTAGAATGAGCTAGAAGAGAATTTCTCTGCAAAAATTGCATGATTATCGAGTCTGAAGTTTCGAAAAAGCTGCAAAAGGAGAGTAAATATTTGTAGGTGTAAATGTGCCTTTATGTTGCAGGAAAGTTCGGTAATCCACATTTTCACAACATATTAAAGAATCTTTTTCTAATCCGTGGTGCATATACCGTGTTCACACCGTGGAATTTCACGGTGATTGAAACAATGTAAATTACTTCTCTATTGGGTAGAACTCGCTCCGAGAGAGTTTTTCGGCGAAATCTTCATCATTTTTGAAACTGACGTTTGGAAAACGCTGCAAAATCTGAGTAAATACTTCTAAGGATCGATATTCAATGTATTGTGATGAAAGTTCGGTAATCCACTTGCTAAAAAATTTGTAGTGAATATTTGTCGAATCCTATATGCACGTAGAATGTTTGGAACACGGAATTTAACGGCCAGGGAATTTATGTAAATTACATTTCTCTTGGTTAGAAAACACTCCAAGAGATTTTTCCTGAGAAATAGGCCTGATTTTTGAAACTGACTTTAGGAAAACCCTGCGAATCCAGATTACTAGATTCTCGGTGTAAATCTGCCTTGTATGGTGGATGAAAGTTCGGTAATCCGCATGCTAACAACTCTGTAGAGAATAATTGTCGAATCCGAGATACGTGAAGCGTGTTCGGAACACAGGATATCACGGTGAGCGAATCTATGTAAAATACATGTCTCTTGGGTAGAATTCGCTCCAAGAGCTTTTTCTGGGAAACCTGCCTCATTTTTGATACTGGCTTTTGAAAATATCTGCAAAATCAGTGAAAATGCTTCAAAGTGTCAATATGGCTATTAGGGTGGATAAAAGTTCGGTAATCCGCATGCTAACAACTCTGTAGTGAATATTTTTCGAATTCGTGATGCATGTAGCTTTTTCGGAACCCAGAAATTCACGATGACGGGTTCTATGTAAATTGTATGTCTATTGGGTAGAACTCGCTCCAAGAGGATTTTTCTGTGGAAACTGCATGATTTTAGAGACTGACATTAGGAGAAAACTACTAAATCAGAATAAAATTTCTATGTATAAATATGCACTGTAAGGTGGATTAAAGTTCGTTAATACACATGTTCACAACTCATTAAAGAAGGTTTGTTGAATCCGTGGTGCATGTAACGTGTTCAGAACACGGAATGTCACGGTGAATGTACCTAGGTAAGTTACATATCTTTTGGGTAGTACTGGCTCCAAGAGCATTTTTCTGCCAAATCTGCCTCATTTTCAAAACTGGCATTAAAACTAACCTGTGAAATCTGAGAAAATTCTTCAAAGTGTCAGTAAGCCTTGTGTGGTGGATGAAAGTGCTGTAATCCACTTGCTAACAACTCTGTAGTGAATATTTGTCACATCCAAGATGCATGTAGCGTGTTCGGAACACGGAATTTCACGGTGAGCGAATCCATGTAAATTACATGTCTATTGGTTAGAACCCACTCCAAGAGGTTTTTGCCGTGAAATCTGCCTCATTTTCGAAACTGGCGTTTCGAAAGCTCTGTGAAATCAGAGAAAAAGCTTCTAAGCATCAATATGCCTATTACTGTGATGAAAGTCCTGTAATCCACATGCAAACAACACTGTAGTGTATTTTTGTCGAAACTTATCTGCATGTAGCGTGTTCGAAACACGTAATTTCACAGCGGGAGAATCTATGTAATTTACATATCTATTGGGTAGAACACGCTCCAACAGTTTTTTCCTTTGAAAACTGCCTGATTGTCGAAACTGCTATTAGGAACAAGCTGTGAACTCAGAGTTAATGTTTCTAGGTGTAAATATGCCTTGTATGGTGGATGAAAGTTCTGTAATACACATGTACACAATGCATTAAGAATGTTTGTCAAATCCGTGATGTATGTAGCGTGTTCGGAACACGGACTGTCACGGTGAGGGAAACTAAGTAATTTACATATCAATTGGGTAGAACACGCTCCAGGAGAATTTTACTGAAAAATCTGCCTCAGTTTGGTTACTGGTTTTTGAAAACACTGCAAAATCTGAGTTAATGCTTTAAGGTGACAATATGTCTTCAATGGGTTATTAAAGATGTGTAATTCACATGCTAAGAACTCAGCAGTAAATATTTGTTGAATCCGTGGTGCATGTACCATTTTCAGATCACATAATGTTACGGTGATTGTATCTATGAAAATGAGATTTCTATTGGATAGAACATGCACCAAGAGAATTTTTCTGTGTAATCTGCCTGATTTTCGTAACTGACGTTAGGAAAACCTGTGAAATATAAGTAAATCTTTCTAGGTGTAAATATGCCTTGTATTGTGGTTGAAAAATCGGTAATCTACCTGCTCACTGTCATTAAGTAATGTCTGTCGAAGCCATGATTAATGTAACGTTTTTGGAACACGGAATGTCTCGGTGAGTGAAACTCTAGAAATAACAATTCTACTGGATAGAACGCGCTTGAATTGATTGTTTCTGCGAAAATTTCATGATTTTAAAACCAGATGTAAGGAAAAACCTGTGAAATCAGAATAACTACTTTTAGGTTTAAATATGCCTTGTATGGTGGATGAAAGTTCGGTCATCCACATGCTCACACTCATTAAAGAATGTTTTTCGAACTCGTGATGCATGAAACGTGTTCGGAATATGGAATGTCATAGTGAAGGAAACAATGTAAGTTACATGTCTATTCGGTAGAACTCGCTTGAAGTTTATTTTTCTGCGAAATGTTCCTCATTTTCAAGTCTGCCATTAGGAGAACCCTGTGAAATCTGAGAAAATGCTTCTAAGTGTAAATATGCCTTGAATGGTGAATGAAAGTCCGGTAATCCACATTTTAATAACAGTATAGTAATTATTTTTTATACCGTGATTCATGTAGTGCTTTAGGAAAACGGAATTTCACGGTAATGAAACTATGTAAATTACAATTCTATTGAGTAGAATGAGCTAGAAGAGAATTTCTCTACAAAAATTGCATGATTATCGAGTCTGAAGTTTGGAAAAAGCTGCAAAAGGAGAGTAAATATTTGTAGGTGTAAATGTGCCTTTATGTTGCAGGAAAGTTCGGTAATCCACATTTTCACAACATATTAAAGAATCATTTTCTAAACCGTGGTGCATGTATCGTGTTCAGAACGTGGAATTTCACGGTGATTGAAACAATATAAATGACTTCTCTATTGGGAAGTACTCGCTCCGAGAGTGTTTTTCTGCGAAAACTTCGTCATTTTTGAACCTGGCGTTTGGAAAAAGCTGCAAAATCTGAGAAAATACTTCTAAGGATCGATATTCAATGTATTGTGATGAAAGTTCGGTAATCCACATGCAAACAAATTTGTAGTGAATATTTGTCGAATCCTTTATGCATGTAGCATGTTTGGAACAAGGAATTTAACGGCCAGGGAATTTATGTAAATTACATTTCTCTTGGTTAGAAATCACTCCAAGAGATTTTTCCTGAGAAATATGCCTGATTTTTGAAACTGACGTTAGGAAAAGCCTGCGAACTCAGATTACTAAATTCTCGGTGTAAATCTGCCTTTTTTGGTGGATGAAAGTTCGGTAATCTGCATGCTTACAACTCTGTAGTGAATATTTGTCGAATCCGAGATACGTGAAGCGTGTTCGGAACACAGGATATCACGGTGAGCGAATCTATGTAAAATACATGTCTCTTGGTTAGAATTCGCTCCAAGAGATTTTTCTGGGAAATCTGCCTCATTTTTGAAACTGGCTTTTGAAAATATATGCAAAATCAGTGAAAATGCTTCAAAGTGTCAATATGCCTTGTATTGTGATACAAGATCGTAAAACCACATGCCAACAAATCTGTGGTGAATATTTGTAGAAAGCATTTTGCATGTAGCCTGATGGTTTCACGGAAAATTCCGACGATGCAATCTATGTAAATTACACGCCTATTGGTTAGAATTCGTTCCAAAAACTTTTTCCTGAGAAAACGGACTTATTTTCGAGACTGGCATTAGGAAAAAGCTGCAAATTCAGAGTTAATGTTTCTAGGTGTATATATGCCATTTATGGTGGATGAAGGTTCTGTAATCTACATGTTCACAACTCATTCGAGAAAGTTTGTTGAAACCTTGATGCATGGAGCGTGTTCGGAAAATGGAATGTCACTGTGAGGGAAACTATGTAAATTACATTTCTATTGCGAAGTACTCGCTCCACGAGAATTTTTCTGCGAATCTGCCTTCTTTTCAAAACTGGCATTAGGAAAAACTTTCCAAATATGAGAAAATGCTTCAAGGTGTCAACATGGCTTTTATGGTGGATGAAAGTTCGGTAATCCTTATGCTAACAACTCTGTAGTGAATATTTGTCGAATCCGTGATGCATGTAGCGTATTCGGAACACGGAATTTCACGGTGATCGAATCCATGTAAATTACATGTCTATGGGTTAGAACCCGCTCCAAGGCGTTTTTGCCGTGAAATCTGCCTCATTTTTGAAACTGGCATTTCTAAAGCTTTGTGAAATCAGAGAAAAAGCTTCTAAGCATCAATATGCCTACTACTGTAATGAAAGTCCTGTAATCCACATGCAAACATCACTGTAGTGTTTTTTGTCGAAAGTTATCTGCATGTAGCGTGTTCGAAACACGTAATTTCACAGCGGGAGAATCTATGTAATTTACATATCTATTGGGTAGAACACGCTCCAACAGTTTTTTCCTTTGAAAACTGCCTGATTTTCGAAACTGCTCTTAGGAACAAGCTGCGAACTCAGTGTTAAGGTTTCTAGGTGTAAATATGCCTTGTATGGTGGATGAAAGTTCTGTAATACACATGTACACAGCGCATTAAGAATGTTTGTCAAATTCTTGATGAATGTTGTTTGTTCGGAACACGGACTGTCACGGTGAGGGAAACTAAGTAATTTACATATCAATTGGGTAGAACACGCTCCAGGAGAATTTTACTAAAAAATCTGCCTCAGTTGTTTTACTGGTTTTTGAAAACACTGCAAAATCTGAGTTAATGCTTTAAGGTGACAATATGTCTTCAATGGGTTATTAAAGATGTGTAATTCACATGCTAAGAACTCAGCAGTGAATATTTGTTGAATCCGTGGTGCATGTACCATTTTCGGAACACGGAATGTTACGGTGATGGTATCTATGAAAATGAGATTTCTATTGGATAGAACATGCACCAAGAGTTGTTTTATATGAAAACTACCAGATTTTTGTAACTCACTATAGGAAAACCTGCACAATCTAAGTGAATGTTTCTAGGTGTATATATGCCTTGTATTGTGGTTGAAAAATCGGTAATCCACATTCTCATGGTCATTAAATAATGTCTGTCGAAGCCGTGATGAATGTAAAGTTTTCGGAACACGGAATGTCTCGGTGAGTGAAACTCTGGAAATAACAATTCTACTGGATAGAACTCGCTTGAATTGATTGTTTCTGCGAAAAATTCATGATTTTCAAACCGGATGTTAGGAAAAACCTGCGAAATCAGAATAACTACTTCTAGGTGTAAATATGCCTTATATGGTGGATGAAAGTTCGGTAATCCACATGCTCACACCCATTAAACAATGTTTGTCGAATTCGTGATGCATGTAACGTGTTTGGAATACGGAATGTCATAGTGAAGTGAACAATGTAAGTTACATGTGTATTGGGTAGAACTCGCTTGAAGAGAATATTTCTGCGAAATGTGCCTCATTTTCAGAACTGCCATTAGGAGAACCCTGTGAAATCTGAGAAAATGCTTCTAAGTGTCAATATGCCTTGAATGGTGAATGAAAGTCCGGTAATCCACATGTTAATAAAAGTGTAGTAATTATTTTTTAAACCGTGATTCATATAGAGCTTTAGGAAAACGGAATTTCACGGTAATGAAACTATGTAAATTACAATTCTATTGAGTAGAATGAGCTAGAAGAGAATTTATCTGCAAAAATTGCATGATTATCGAGTCTGAAATTTGGAAAAAGCTGCAAAAGGAGAGTAAATATTTGTAGGTGTAAATGTGCCTTTATGTTGCAGGAAAGTTCGGTAATCCACATTTTCACAACATATTAAAGAATCTTTTTCTAATCCGTGGTGCATATACCGTGTTCACACCGTGGAATTTCACGGTGATTGAAACAATGTAAATTACTTCTCTATTTTGTAGAACTCGCTCCGAGAGAGTTTTTCGGCGAAATCCTCATCATTTTTGAAACTGACGTTTGGAAAACGCTGCAAAATCTGAGTAAATACTTCTAAGGATCGATATTCAATGTATTGTGGTGAAAGTTCGGTAATCCACTTTCTAAAAAATTTGTAGTGAATATTTGTCGAATCCTATATGCACGTAGAATGTTTGGAACACGGAATTTAACGGCCAGGGAATTTATGTAAATTACATTTCTCTTGGTTAGAAAACACTCCAAGAGATTTTTCCTGAGAAATAGGCCTAATTTTTGAAACTGACTTTAGGAAAACCCTGCGAACTCAGATTACTAGTTTCTCGGTGTAAATCTGCCTTGTGTGGTGGATGAAAGTTCGGTAATCCGCATGCTAAAAACTCTGTAGAAAATATTTGTCGAATCCGAGATACGTGAAGCGTGTTCGGAACACAGGATATCACGGTGAGCGAATCTATGTAAAATACATGTCTCTTGGGTAGAATTCGCTCCAAGAGCTTTTTCTGGGAAACCTGCCTCATTTTTGATACTGGCTTTTGAAAATATCTGCAAAATCAGTGAAAATGCTTCAAAGTGTCAATATGGCTATTAGGGTGGATAAAAGTTCGGTAATCCGCATGCTAACAACTCTGCAGTGAATATTTTTCGAATTCGTGATGCATGTAGCTTTTTCGGAACCCAGAAATTCACGATGACGGGTTCTATGTAAATTGTATGTCTATTGGGTAGAACTCGCTCCAAGAGGATTTTTCTGTGGAAACTGCATGATTTTAGAGACTGACATTAGGAGAAAACTACTAAATCAGAATAAAATTTCTATGTATAAATATGCACTGTAAGGTGGATTAAAGTTCGTTAATACACATGTTCACAACTCATTAAAGAAGGTTTGTTGAATCCGTGGTGCATGTAACGTGTTCAGAACACGGAATGTCACGGTGAATGTACCTAGGTAAGTTACATATCTTTTGGGTAGTACTGGCTCCAAGAGCATTTTTCTGCCAAATCTGCCTCATTTTCAAAACTGGCATTAAAACTAACCTGTGAAATCTCAGAAAATTCTTCAAAGTGTCATTAAGCCTTGTGTGGTGCATGAAAGTGCTGTAATCCACTTGCTAACAACTCTGTAGTGAATATTTGTCACATCCAAGATGCATGTAGCGTGTTCGGAACACGGAATTTCACGGTGAGCGAATCCATGTAAATTACATGTCTATTGGTTAGAACCCGCTCCAAGAGGTTTTTGCCGTGAAATCTGCCTCATTTTCGAAACTGGCGTTTCGAAAGCTCTGTGAAATCAGAGAAAAAGCTTCTAAGCATCAATATGCCTATTACTGTGATGAAAGTCCTGTAATCCACATGCAAACAACACTGTAGTGTATTTTTGTCGAAACTTATCTGCATGTAGCGTGTTCGAAACACGTAATTTCACAGCGGGAGAATCTATGTAATTTACATATCTATTGGGTAGAACACGCTCCAACAGTTTTTTCCTTTGAAAACTGCCTGATTGTCGAAACTGCTATTAGGAACAAGCTGCGAACTCAGAGTTAAAGTTTCTAGGTGTAAATATGCCTTGTATGGTGGATGAAAGTTCTGTAATACACATGTACACAGCGCATTAAGAATGTTTGTCAAATCCGTGATGTATGTAGCGTGTTCGGAACACGGAATGTCACGGTGAGGGAAACTAAGTAATTTACATATCAATTGGGTAGAACACGCTCCAGGAGAATTTTACTGAAAAATCTGCCTCAGTTTGGTTACTGGTTTTGGAAAACGCTGCAAAATCGGAGTTAATGCTTTAAGGTGACAATATGTCTTCAATGGGTTATTAAAGATGTGTAATTCACATGCTAAGAACTCAGCAGTGAATATTTGTTGAATCCGTGGTGCATGTACCATTTTCGGAACACGGAATGTTACGGTGATGGTATCTATGAAAATGAGATTTCTATTGGATAGAACATGCACCAAGAGATTTTTCTGTGAAAACTGCCTGATTTTCGTAACTGACTATAGGAAAACCTGCAAAATCTAAGGGAATGTTTCTAGGTGTATATATGCCTTGTATTGTGGTTGAAAAATCGGTAATCCACATGCTCATGGTCATTAAATAATGTCTGTCGAAGCCGTGATGAATGGAAAGTTTTCGGAACACGGAATGTCTCGGTGAGTGAAACTCTGCAAATAACAATTCTACTGGATAGAACTCGCTTGAATTGATTGTTTCTGCGAAAAATTCATGATTTTCAAACCGGATGTTAGGAAAAACCTGCGAAATCAGAATAACTACTTCTAGGTGTATATATGCCTTATATGGTGGATGAAAGTTCGGTAATCCACATGCTCACACCCATTAAACAATGTTTGTCGAATTCGTGATGCATGTAACGTGTTTGGAATACGGAATGTCATAGTGAAGGAAACAATGTAAGTTACATGTGTATTGGGTAGAACTCGCTTGAAGAGAATATTTCTGCGAAATGTGCCTCATTTTCAGAACTGCCATTAGGAGAACCCTGTGAAATCTGAGAAAATGCTTCTAAGTGTCAATATGCCTTGAATGGTGAATGAAAGTCCGGTAATCCACATGTTAATAAAAGTGTAGTAATTATTTTTTAAACCGTGATTCATGTAGAGCTTTAGGAAAACGGAATTTCACGGTAATGAAACTATGTAAATTACAATTCCATTGAGTAGAATGAGCTAGAAGAGAATTTCTCTGCAAAAATTGCATGATTATCGAGTCTGAAGTTTCGAAAAAGCTGCAAAAGGAGAGTAAATATTTGTAGGTGTAAATGTGCCTTTATGTTGCAGGAAAGTTCGGTAATCCACATTTTCACAACATATTAAAGAATCTTTTTCTAATCCGTGGTGCATATACCGTGTTCACACCGTGGAATTTCACGGTGATTGAAACAATGTAAATTACTTCTCTATTGGGTAGAACTCGCTCCGAGAGAGTTTTTCGGCGAAATCTTCATCATTTTTGAAACTGACGTTTGGAAAACGCTGCAAAATCTGAGTAAATACTTCTAAGGATCGATATTCAATGTATTGTGATGAAAGTTCGGTAATCCACTTGCTAAAAAATTTGTAGTGAATATTTGTCGAATCCTATATGCACGTAGAATGTTTGGAACACGGAATTTAAAGGCCAGGGAATTTATGTAAATTACATTTCTCTTGGTTAGAAAACACTCCAAGAGATTTTTCCTGAGAAATAGGCCTGATTTTTGAAACTGACGTTAGGAAAACCCTGCGAATCCAGATTACTAGATTCTCGGTGTAAATCTGCCTTGTATGGTGGATGAAAGTTCGGTAATCCGCATGCTAACAACTCTGTAGAGAATAATTGTCGAATCCGAGATACGTGAAGCGTGTTCGGAACACAGGATATCACGGTGAGCGAATCTATGTAAAATACATGTCTCTTGGGTAGAATTCGCTCCAAGAGCTTTTTCTGGGAAACCTGCCTCATTTTTGATACTGGCTTTTGAAAATATCTGCAAAATCAGTGAAAATGCTTCAAAGTGTCAATATGGCTATTAGGGTGGATAAAAGTTCGGTAATCCGCATGCTAACAACTCTGTAGTGAATATTTTTCGAATTCGTGATGCATGTAGCTTTTTCGGAACCCAGAAATTCACGATGACGGGTTCTATGTAAATTGTATGTCTATTGGGTAGAACTCGCTCCAAGAGGATTTTTCTGTGGAAACTGCATGATTTTAGAGACTGACATTAGGAGAAAACTACTAAATCAGAATAAAATTTCTATGTATAAATATGCACTGTAAGGTGGATTAAAGTTCGTTAATACACATGTTCACAACTCATTAAAGAAGGTTTGTTGAACCCGTGGTGCATGTAACGTGTTCAGAACACGGAATGTCACGGTGAATGTACCTAGGTAAGTTACATATCTTTTGGGTAGTACTGCCTCCAAGAGCATTTTTCTGCCAAATCTGCCTCATTTTCAAAACTGGCATTAAAACTAAACTGTGAAATCTGAGAAAATTCTTCAAAGTGTCAGTAAGCCTTCTATGGTGGATGAAAGTGCTGTAATACACTTTCTAACAACTCTGTAATGAATATTTGTCACATCCAAGATGCATGTAGCGTGTTCGGAACACGGAATTTCACGGTGAGCGAATCCATGTAAATTACATGTCTATGGGTTAGAACCCGCTCCAAGAGGTTTTTGCCGTGAAATCTGCCTCATTTTCGAAACTGGCGTTTCGAAAGCTCTGTGAAATCAGAGAAAAAGCTTCTAAGCATCAATAAGCCTACTACTGTATTGAAAGTCCTGTAATCCACATGCAAACAACACGGTAGTGTATTTTTGTAGAATATTTTCTGCATGTAGTGTGTTGGAAACACGTAATTTCACAGCGGGAGAATCTATGTAATTTACATATCTATTGGGTAGAACACGCTCCAACAGTTTTTTCCTTTGAAAACTGCCTGATTTTTGAAACTGCTATTAGGAAAAAGCTGCGAACTCAGAGTTAAGTTTTCTAGGTGTAAATATGCCTTGTATGGTGGATGAAAGTTCTGTAATACACATGTACACAACTCATTAAAAATGTTTGTCAAATCCATGATGTATGTAGCGTGTTCGGAACACGGACTGTCACGGTGAGGGAAACTATGTAAATTACATATCTATTGGTTAGAACACGCTCCAGGAGCATTTTACTGAAAAATCTGCCTCAGTTTAGAAACTGGTGTTTTGAAAATGCTGCAAAATCTGAGTAAACGATTTAAGGTGACAATATGTCTTCAATCGGTTATTAAAGATGTTTAATTCACATGCTAAGATCTCAGCAGTGAATATTTGTTGAATCCGTGGTGCATGCACCATTTTCGGAACACGGAATTTTACGGTGACGGTATCCATGAAAATGAAATGTCTATTGGATAGAACGTGCACCAAGAGAATTTTTCTGCTAAAACTGCCTGATTTTCATAACCGACGTTACGAAAACCTGCGAAATCTAAGTAAATATTTCTAGTTGTAAATATGCCTTGTATTGTGGTTGAAAAATCGGTAATCCACATGCTCACGGTCATTAAATAATGTTTGTCGAAGCCGTGATGAATATAACGTTTTCAGAACACGGAATGTCTCGGTGAGTGAAACTCTGAAAATAAGAATTCTACTGGATAGAACTCGCTTGAATTGAATGTTTCTGCAAAAATTTCATGATTTTCGAAACTGGATGTTAGGAAAAACCTGCGAAATCAGAATAATTATATCTAGGTGTAAATATGCCTTGTATGGTGGATGAAAGTTCGGTAATCCACATGCTCACACAAATTAAAGAATGTTTGTCGAATTCGTGATGCATGTAACGTGTTCGGAATACGGATTGTCATAGTGAAGGAAACAATGTCAGTTACATGTCTATTGGGTAGAATTCGCTTGAAGACAATTTTTCTGGGAAATGTGCCTCATTTTCAAAACTGCCATTAGGAGAACCCTGTGAAATCTGAGAAAATGCTTCTAAGTGTCAATATGACTTGAATGGTGAATGAAAGTCCGGTAATCCACATGTTAATAACAGTGTAGTAATTAGTTTTTAAACCGTCATTCATGTAGAGCTTTTGGAAAATGAAATTTCACGGTAATAACTATATAAATTACTATTCTATTGAGTAGAATGAGCTAGAAGAGAATTTTTCTGCGATAATTGCATGATTATCGAGTCAGAAATTTTGAAAATGCTGCAAAACGAGAGTAAATATTTGTAGGTGTAAATGTGCCTTTATGTTGCAAGAAAGTTCGGTAATCCATATTTTCACAACATATTAAAGTATCTTTTTCTAATCCGTGGTGCATGTACCATGTTCAGAACGTGGAATTTCACGGTGATTGAAACAATTTAAATTACTTCTCTACTGGGTAGAACTCGCTCCGAGAGAGTTTTCTGCGAAAATTTCGTCATTTTTTAAACTGGCGTTTGGAAAACGCTGCAAAATCTGAGAAAATACTTCTAAGAATCAATATTCAATGTATTGTGATGAAAGTTCGGTAATCCACATGTTAACAAATTTGTAGTGAATATTTGTCGAATCCTATATGCACGTAGAATGTTCGGAACACGAAATATCCCGGCCAGCGAATTTATGTAATTTACATTTCTCTTGGTTAGAAAACACTCCAAGAGATTTTTCCTGAGAAATAGTCCTGATTTTTGAAACTGACGTTAGGAAAAGCCTGCGAACACAGATTAATACATTCTCGGTGTAAATCTGCCTTGTATGGTGGATGAAAGTTCGGTAATCCGCATGCTAACAACTCTGTAGTGAATATTTGTCGAATCCTAGATACGTGAAGCATGTTCGGAACACAGGATATCACGGTGAGCGAATCTATGTAAAATACATGTCTCTTGGGTAGAATTCGCTCCAAGAGATTTTTCTGGGAAATCTGCCTCATTTTTGAAACTGGCTTTTGAAAATATCTGCAAAATCAGTGAAAATGCTTCAAAGTGTCAATATGCCTTGTATTGTGATGCAAGATCGTAAAAACACATTCAAACAAAGTTGTGGTGAATATTTGTAGAAAGCATTATGCATGTAGCCTGATCGTTTCACGGAAAATGCCGGCAATGGAATCTATGTAAATTACACGCCTATTGGTTAGAATTGGCTCCAAAAATTTTTTCCGGAGAAAACAGCCTTATTTTCTAGACTGGTATTAGGAAAAATCTGCAAATTCAGAGTTAATGTTTCTAGGTGTATATATGCCATTTATGGTGGATGAAAGTTCTGTAATCTACATGATCACAACTCATTCGAGAAAGTTTGTTGAAACCTTGATGCATGGAGCGTGTTCGGAAAAAGGAATGTCACTGTGAGGGAAACTATGTAAATTACATTTCTATAGGGAAGTACTCGCTTCACGAGAATTTTTCTGTGAATCTGACTCCTTTTCAAAACTGGCATTAGGAAAAACTTTCGAAATATGAGAAAATGCTTCAAAGTGTCAACATGGCTATTCTGGTGGATGAAAGTTCGGTAATCCTTATGCTAACAACTCTGAAGTGAATATTTGTCGAATCCGTGACGCATGTAGCTTTTTTGGAACACGGAATTTCACGATGACGGGTTCTATGTAAATTGCATGTCTATTGGGTAGAACTCGCTCCAAGAGGATTTTACTGTGGAAACTGCATGATTTTAGAGACTGACATTAGGAGAATACTACTAAATCAGAATAAAATTTCTATGTATAAATATGCACTGTAAGGTGGATTAAAGTTCGTTAATACACATGTTCACAACTCATTAAAGAAGGTTTGTTGAATCCGTGGTGCATGTAAAGAGTTCAGAACACGGAATGTCACGGTGATTGAATCTAGGTAAGTTACATATCTTTTGGGTAGAACTGGCTCCAAGAGCATTTTTCTGCCAAATCTGCCTCATTTTCAAAACTGGCATTAAAACTAACGTGTGAAATCTGAGAAAATTCTTCAGTGTCAGTAAGCCGTCTATGGTGGATGAAAGTGCTCTAATACACTTGCAAACAACTCTGTAGTGAATATTTGTCACATCCAAGATGCATGTAGCGTGTTCGGAACACGGAATTTCGCGGTGAGCGAATCCATGTAAATTACATGTCTATTGGTTAGAACCTGCTCTAAGAGGTTTTGCTCTGAATTCTGCCTCATTTTCGAAACTGGCGTTTAGAAACTCTGTGAAATCAGAGAAAAATCTTCTAAGCATCAATATACCTACTACTGTGATGAAAGTCCTGTAATCCACATGCAAACAACACGGTAGTGTTTTTTTGTCGAATATTTTCTGCATGTAGTGTGTTGGAAACACGTAATTTAACAGCAGGTGAATCTATGTAATTTACATATCTATTGCGTAGAACACGCTCCAACAGTTTTTTCCTTTGAAAACTGCCTGATTTTTGAAACTGCTATTAGGAAAAAGCTGCGAACTCAGAGTTAAGTTTTCTAGGTGTAAATATGCCTTGTATGGTGGATGAAAGTTCTGTAATACACATGTACACAACCCATTAAAAATGTTTGTCAAATCAGTGATGTATGTAGCGTGTTCGGAACACGGACTGTCACGGTGAGGGAAACTATGTAAATTACATATCTATTGGTTAGAACACGCTCCAGGAGCATTTTACTGAAAAATCTGCCTCAGTTTGGAAACTGGTGTTTTGAAAATGCTGCAAAATCTGAGTAAATGATTTAAGGTGACAATATGTCTTCAATCGGTTATTAAAGATGTTTAATTAACATGCTAAGATCTCAGCAGTGAATATTTGTTGAATCCGTGGTGCATGCACCGTTTTCGGAACATGGAATGTTACGGTGACGATATTTATAAAAATGAGATGTCTATTGGATAGAACGTGCACCAAGAGAATTTTTCTGCGAAAACTGCCTGATTTTCATAACCGACGTTACGATAACCTGCGAAATCTAAGTAAATATTTCTAGTTGTAAATATGCCTTGTATTGTGGTTGAAAAATCGGTAATCCACATGCTCTCGGTCATTAAAAAATGTTTGTCGAAGCCGTGATGAATATAACGTTTTCAGAACACGGAATGTCTCGGTGAGTGAAACTCTGAAAATAAGAATTCTACTGGATAGAACTCGCTTGAATTGAATGTTTCTGCAAAAATTTCATGATTTTCGAAACTGGATGTTAGGAAAAACCTGCGAAATCAGAATAATTACATCTAGGTGTAAATATGCCTTGTGTGGTGGATGAAAGTTCGGTAATCCACATGCTCACACAAGTTAAAGAATGTTTGTCGAATTCGTGATGCATGTAACGTGTTCGGAATACGGAATGTCATAGTGAAGGAAACAATGTAAGTTACATGTCTATTGGGTAGAATTCGCTTGAAGAGAATTTTTCTGAGAAATGTGCCTCATTTTCAGAACTGCCATTAGGAGAACCCTGTGAAATCTGAGAAAATGCTTCTAAGTGTCAATATGCCTTGAATGGTGAATGAAAGTCCGGTAATCCACATGTTAATAACAGTGTAGTAATTAGTTTTTAAACCGTCATTCTTGTAGAGCTTTTGGAAAACGGAATTTCACGGTAATGAAACAATATAAATTACAATTCTATTGAGTAGAATGAGCTAGAAGAGAATTTTTCTGCGATACTTGCATGATTATCGAGTCTGAATTTTGGAAAAAGCTGCAAAACGAGAGTAAATATTTGTAGGTGTAAATGTGCCTTTATGTTGCAAGAAAGTTCGGTAATCCATATTTTCACAACATATTAAAGTATCTTTTTCTAAACCGTGGTGCATGTACCATGTTCAGAACGTGGAATTTCACGGTGATTGAAACAATTTAAATTATTTCTCTACTGGGTAGAACTCGCTCCGAGAGAGTTTTCTGGGAAACTTCGTCATTTTTGAAACTGGCGTTTGGAAAACGCTGCAAAATCTGAGAAAATACTTCTAAGAATCAATATTCAATGTATTGTGATGAAAGTTCGGTAATCCACATGCTAACAAATTTGTAGTGAATATTTGTCGAATCCTATATGCACGTAGAATGTTCGGAACACGGAATTTCACGGCCAGCGAATTTATTTAAATTACATTTCTCTTGGTTAGAAAACACTCCAAGAGATTTTTCCTGAGAAATAGTCCTGATTTTTGAAACTGACGTTAGGAAAAGCCTGCGAACTCAGATTACTAGGTTCTCGGTGTAAATCTGCCTTGTATGGTGGATGAAAGTTCGGTAATCCGCATGCTAACAACTCTGTAGTTAATATTTGTCGAATCCAAGATACTTGAAGCATGTTCGGAACACAGGATATCACGGTGAGCGAATCTATGTAAAATACATGTCTCTTGGGTAGAATTCGCTCCAAGAGATTTTTCTGGGAAATCTGCCTCATTTTTGAAACTGGCTTTTGAAACTATCTGCAAAATCAGTGAAAATGCTTCAAAGTGTCAATATGCCTTGTATGGTGATGCAAGATCATAAAAACACATTCAAACAAATTTGTGGTGAATATCTGTAGAAAGCAATATGCATGTAGCCTGATCGTTTCACGGAAAATGCCGGCAATGGAATCTATGTAAATTACACGCCTATTGGTTAGAATTGGCTCCAAAAATTTTTTCCTGAGAAAACGGCCTTATTTTCGAGACTGGTATTAGGAAAAAGCTGCAAATTCAGAGTTAATGTTTCTAGGTGTATATATGCCATTTATGGTGGATGAAAGTTCTGTAATCTACATGTTCACAACTCATTCGAGAAAGTTTGTTGAAACCTTGATGCGTGGAGCGTGTTCGGAAAAATGAATGTCACTGTGAGGGAAAATATGTAAATTACATTTCTATAGGGAAGTACTCGCTCCAAGAAAATTTTTCTGTGAATCTGCCTCCTTTAAAAAACTGGCATTAGGAAAAATTTTCGAAATATGAGAAAATGCTTCAAAGTGTCAACATGGCTTTTATGGTGGATGAAAGTTCGTTAATCCTTATGCTAACAACTCTGAAGTGAATATTTTCGAATCCGTGATGCATGTAGCTTTTTCGGAACACGGAATTTCACGATGACGGGTTCTATGTAAATTGCATGTCTATTGGGTAGAATTCGCTCCAAGAGGATTTTACTGTGGAAACTGCATGGTTTTATAAACTGACATTAGGAGAAAACTACTAAATCAGAATAAAATTTCTATGTATAAATATGCACTGTAAGGTAGATTAAAGTTCGTTAATACATATGTTCACAACTCAGAAAAGAAGGTTTGTTGAATCCGTGATTCATGTAACGTGTTCAGAACACGGAATGTCACGGTGATTGAAACTAGGTAAGTTACATATCTTTTGGGTAGAACTGGCTCCAAGAGCATTTTTCTGCCAAATCTGCCTCATATTTAAAACTGGCATTAAAACTAAACTGTGAAATCTGAGAAAATTCTTCAAAGTGTCAGTAAGCCTTGTGTGGTGGATGAAAGTGCTGTAATCCACTTGCTAACAACTCTGTAGTGAATATTTTTGACATCCAAGATGCACGTAGCGTGTTCGGAACACGGAATTTCACGGTGAGCGAATCCATGTAAATTACATGTCCATGGTTTAGAACCCGCTCCAAGGCATTTTTGCCATGAAATCTGCCTCATTTTTGAAACTGGCGTTTCGAAAGCTCTGTGAAATCAGAGAAAAAGCTTCTAAGCATCAATATGCCTACTACTGTGATGAAAGTCCTGTAATCCACATGCAAAAAACAATTTAGTATATTTTTGTCGAATATTTTCTGCATGTAGTGTGTTGGAATCACGTAATTTCACAGCGGGAGAATCTATGTAATTTACATATCTATTGGGTAGAACACGCTCCAACTGTTTTTTCCTTTGAAAACTGCCTGATTTTTGAAACTGCTATTAGGAAATATCTGCGAACTCAGAGTTAAGTTTTCTAGGTGTAAATATGCCTTGTATGGTGGATGAAAGTTCTGTAATACACATGTACACAACTCATTAAAAATGTTTGTCAAATCCGTGATGTATGTAGCGTGTTCGGAACACGGACTGTCACGGTGAGGGAATATATGTAATTTACAAATCTATTGGTTAGAACACACTCCAGGAGTATTTTAAAGAAAAATCTGCCTCAGTTTGGAAACTGGTGTTTTGAAAATGATGAAAAATCTGAGTAAATGCTTTAAGGTGACAATATGTCTTCAATGAGTTATTAAAGATTTGTAATTCACATGCTAAGATCTCAGCAGTGAATATTTGTTGAATCCGTGGTGCATGCACCGTTTTCGGAACACAGAATTTTACGGTGACAGTATCCATGAAAATGAAATGTCTATTGGATAGAACATGCACCAAGAGAATTTTTCTGCGAAAACTGCCTGATTTTCATAACTGACGTTACGAAAAACTGCGAAATCTAAGTAAATATTTCTAGTTGTAAATATGCCTTGTATTGTGGTTGAAAAATCGGTATTCCACATGCTCACGGTCATTAAATAATGTTTGTCAAATCCGTGATGAATGTAAAGTTTTCAGAACACGGAATGCCTCAGTGAGTGAAACTCTGAAACTAAGAATTCTACTGGATAGAACTTGCTTGAATTGAATGTTTCTGCAAAAATTTCATGATTTTCGAAACTGGATGTTAGGAAAAACTTGCAACATCAGAATAATTACATCTAGGTGTAATTATGCCTTGTATGGTGGATGAAAGTTCGGTAATCCACATGCTCACACCCATTAAAGAATGTTTCTCGAACTCATGATGCATGTAACGTGTTTGGAATACAGAATGTCATAGTGAAGGAAACAATGTAAGTTACATGTCTATTGGGTAGAATTCGCTTGAAGACAATTTTTCTGGGAAATGTGCCTCATTTTCAAAACTGCCATTAGGAGAACCCTGTGAAATCTGAGAAAATGCTTCTAAGTGTCAATATGCCTTGAATGGTGAATGAAATTCCGGTAATCCACATGTTAATAACAGTGTAGTAATTAGTTTTTAAACCGTCATTCATGTAGAGCTTTTGGAAAACAAAATTTCACGGTAATAACTATATAAATTAGAATTCTATTGAGTAGAATGTGCTAGAAGAGAATTTTTCTGCGATAATTGCATGATTATCGAGTCTGAAATTTGGAAAAAGCTGCAAAACGAGAGTAAATATATGTAGGTGTAAATGTGCCTTTAAATTGCAAGAAAGTTTGGTAATCCATATTTTCACAACATATTAAAGAATATTTTTCTAACCCGTGGTTCATGTACCGTGTTTAGTACGTAGAATTTCACGGTGATTGAAACAATGTAAATTACTTCTCTATTGGGTAGACCTTGCTCCGAGAGAATTTTTCTGCGATAACTTTGTCATTTTTGAAACTGGCATTTGGAAAACGCTGCAAAATCTGAGAAAATACATCTAAGGATCAATATTCAATGTATTGTGATGAAAGTTCAGTAATCCACATGCTAACAAATTTGTAGTGATTATTTCTCGAATCATTTATGCATGTAGCATGTTCGGAACACGGAATTTCACGGCCAGGGAATTTATGTAAATTAAATTTCTCTTCGTTAGAAATCACTCCAAGAGTTTTTTCCTGAGAAATAGGCCTGATTTTTGAAACTGACGTTAAGAAAAGCCTGCGAACTCCGATTACTAGATTCTCGGTGTAAATCTGCCTTGTATTGTGGATGAAATTTCGTTAATACGCATTCTAACAACTCTGAAGTGAATATTTGTCGAATCCGTGATACGTGAAGCGTGTTCAGAACACAGGATATCACGGTGAGCGAATCTATGTAAAATGTATGTCTCTTGTGTAGAATTCGTTCCAAGAGATTTTTCTGGGAAATCTGCCTCATTTTTGAAACTGGCTTTTGAGAATTTCTGCAAAATCAGTGAAAATGCTTCAAAGTGTCGTATGCCTTGTATTGTGATGCAAGATCGTAAAAACACATGCAAACAAATCTGTGGTGAATATTTGTAGAAAGCATTTTGCATGTAGCCTGATGGTTTCACGGAAAATGCCGGCGATGTGATCTATGTAAGTTACAAGCCTATTGGTTAGAATTGGCTCCAAAAATATTTTCCTGAGAAAACGGCCTGATTTTTGAAACTGGCATTAGGAAAAAGCTGCAAATTCAGAGTTAATGTTTCTAGGTGTATATATGCCATTTATGGTGGATGAAAGTTCTGTAATCTACATGTTCACAACTCAATCGTGAAAGTTTGTTGAAACCTTGATGCGTGGAGCGTGTTCGGAAAATGGAATGTCACTCTTAGGGAAACTATGTAAATTACATTTCTATTGGGAAGTACTCGCTCCACAGGATTTTTTCTGCGAACCTGCCTCCTTTTCAAACCTGGCATTAGGAAAAACTTTTGAAATATGTGAAAATGATTCAAAGTGTCAACATGGCTTTTATGGTGGATGAAAGTTCGGTAATCCTTATGCTAACAACTCTGTAGTGAATATTTGTTGAATCCTTGATGCATGTAGCTTTTTCGGAACACGGAATTTCACGATGACGGGTTCTATGTAAATTGCATGTCTATTGGGTAGGACTCGCTCTAAGAGGATTTTTCTGTGGAAACTGCATGATTTTAGAGACTGACATTGGGAGAAAAATAATAAATCAGAATAAAATTTCTATGTATAAATATGCACTGTAAGGTGGATTAAAGTTCGTTAATACACATGTTCACAACTCATTAAAGAAGGTTTTTTGAATCAGTGGTGCATGTAACGTGTTCAGAACACGGAATGTCACAGTGATTGAAACTAGGTAAATTACATATCTTTTGGGTAGAACTGGCTCCAAGAGCATTTTTCTGCCAAATCTGCCTCATTTTCAAAACTGGCATTAAAACTAACCAGTGAAATCTGAGAAAATTCTTCAAAGTGTCAGTAAGCCTTGTATGGTAAATGAAAGTGCTGTAATCAACTTGCTAACAACTCAGTAGTGAATATTTGTCGCATCCGAGATGCATATAGCGTGTTCGGAACACGGAATTTCACGGTGAGCGAATCCATGTAAATTAAATATCTATGGGATAGAACCCGCTCCAAGGCATTTTTGCCGTGAAATCAGCCTCATTTTCGAAACTGGCATTTCGAAAGCTCTGTGAAATCAGAGAAAAAGCTTCTAAGCATCAATATGCCTACTACTGTGATCAAATTCTTGAAATCCACATGCAAACAACACTGTAGTGTATTTTGGTCGAGTCTTTTCTGCATGTAGCGTTTTCGAAACACGTAATTTCACAGCGGGAGAATCTATGTAATTTACATAACTATTGGGTATAACATGCTCCAACAGATTTTTCCTTTGAAAACTGCCTGATTTTCGAAACGGCTATTAGTAAAAACCTGCAAAATCAGAGTTAATGTTTCTAGGTGTAAATATGCCTTGTATGGTGGATGAAAGTTCTGTAATGTACATGTACACATCTCATAAAAAATGTTTGTCAAATCCGTGATGTATGTAGCGTGTTCGGAACACGGACTGTCACGGTGAGGGAAACTATGTAAATTACATATCTATTGGTTAGAACACGCTCCAGGAGCATTTTACTGAAAAATCTGCCTCAGTTTGGAAATTGGTGCTTTGAAAACACTGCAAAATCTGAGTAAATGCTTTAAGGTGACAATATGTCTTCAATGGGTTATTAAAGATGTTTAATTCACATGCCAAGAACTCAGCAGTGAATATTTGTTGAATCCGTGCTGCATGTACCGTTTTCGGAACACGGAATGTTACGGTGACGATATTTATAAAAATGAGATGTCTATTGGATACAACATGCACCAAGAGAATTTTTCTGCGAAAACTGCCTGATTTTCGTAACTGACGTTAGGAAAACCTGCGAAATCTAAGTAAATATTTCTACTTGTAAATATGCCTTGTATTGTGGTTGAAAAATCGGTAATCCACATGCTCACGGTCATTAAATAATATTTGTCGAAGCCATGATTAATGTAACGTTTTCAGAACACGGAATGTCTCGGTGAGTGAAACTCTGAAACTAAGAATTCTACTGGATAGAACTCGCTTGAATTGAATGTTTCTGCAAAAATTTCATGATTTTCGAAACTGGATGTTAGGAAAACCCTGCGAAATCAGACTAATTACATCTAGATGTAAATATGCCTTGTATGGTGGATGAAATTTCGGTAATCCACATGCTCACACCCATTAAAAATGTTTGTCGAATTTGTGATGCATGTAACGTGTTTGGAATACGGAATGTCATAGTGAAGGAAACAATGTAAGTTACATGTCTATTGGGTAGAATTCGCTTGAAGAGAATTTTTCTGAGAAATGTGCCTCATTTTCAAAACTGTCATTAGGAGAACCCTGTGAAATCTGAGAAAATGCTTCTAAGTGTCAATATGCCTTGACTGGTGAATGAAAGTCCGGTAATCCACATCTTAATAACAGTGTAGTAATTAGTTTTTAAACCGTCATTCATGTAGTGCTTTTGGAAAACGGAATTTCACGGTAATGAAACTATGTAAATTACAATTCTATTGAGTAGAACGAGCTAGAAGAGAATTTTTCTGCGAAAATTGCATGATTATCGAGTCTGAAGTTTGGAAAAAGCTGCAAAACGAGAGTAAATATTTGTAGGTGTAAATGTGCCTTTATGTTGCAGGAAAGTTCGGTAATCCACAATTTCACAACATATTAAATAATCTTTTTCTAATCCGTGGTGCATGTACCGTGTTCAGAATGTGGAATTTCACTGTGATTGAAACAATGTAAATTACTTCTCTATTGGGTAGAAATCGCTCCGAGTGAGTTTTCTGCGAAAACTTCGCCATTTTTGAAACTGGCATTTGGAAAACGCTGCAAAATCTGTGAAAATACTTCTAAGGATCGAGAGTCAATGTATTGTGATGAAAGTTCTGTTATCCACATGCTAAAAAAATTTGTAGTGAATATTTGTCGAATCCTTTATGCATGTAGCATGTTCGGAACACGGAATTTCACGGCCAGGGAATTTATGTAAATTACATTTCTCCTGGTTAGTAATAACTCCAAGAGATTTTTCCTGAGAAATCGGCCTGATTTTTGAAACTGATGTTAGGAAAAGACTGCAAACTCAGATTACTAGATTCTCGGTGTAAATCTGCCTTGTATTGTGAATGAAATTTCGTTAATCCGCATTCTAACAACTCTGAAGTGAATATTTGTCGAATTCGTGATACGTGAAGCGTGTTCGGAACACAGGATATCACGGTGAGCGAATCTATGTAAAATACATGTCTCTTGGGTAGAATTCGCACCAAGAGGTTTTTCTGGGAAATCTGCCTCATTTTTGAAACTGGCTTTTGAAAATCCCTGCAAAATCAGTGAAAATGCTTCAAAGTGTCAATATGCCTTGTATTGTGATGCAAGATCGTAAAAACACATGCAAACAAATCTGTGGTGAATATTTGCAGAAAGCATTATGCATGTAGCCTGATCGTTTCACGGAAAATGCCGGCGATGTGATCTATGTAAGTTACAAGCCTATTGGTTAGAATTCGCTCTAAAAAAGTTTTTCTGAGAAAACTGCCTGATTTTCGAAACTGGCATTAGGAAAAAGCTGCAAATTCAGAGTTAATGTTTCTAGGTGTATATATGCCATTTATAGTGGATGAAAGTTCTGTAATCTACATGTTCACAGCTCATTCGAGAAAGTTTGTTGAAACCTTGATGCATGGAGCGTGTTCGGAAAAAGGAATGTCACTGTGAGGGAAACTATGTAAATTACATTTCTATAGGGAAGTACTCGCTCCACAAGAATTTTTCGGCAAATCTGCCTCCTTTAGAAAACTGGCATTAGGAAAAATTTTCGAAATATGAGAAAATGCTTCAAACAGTCAACATGGCATTTATGGTGGATGAAAGTTCGGTAATCCTTATGCTAACAACTCTGTAGTGAATATTTGTCGAATCCTTGATGCATGTAGCTTTTTCGGAACCCAGAAATTCACGATGACGGGTTCTATGTAAATTGTATGTCTATTGGGTAGAACTCGCTCCAAGAGGATTTTTCTGTGGAAACTGCATGATTTTAGAGACTGACATTAGGAGAAAACTACTAAATCAGAATAAAATTTCTATGTATAAATATGCACTGTAAGGTGGATTAAAGTTCGTTAATACACATGTTCACAACTCATTAAAGAAGGTTTGTTGAATCCGTGGTGCATGTAACGTGTTCAGAACACGGAATGTCACGGTGAATGTACCTAGGTAAGTTACATATCTTTTGGGTAGTACTGGCTCCAAGAGCATTTTTCTGCCAAATCTGCCTCATTTTCAAAACTGGCATTAAAACTAACCTGTGAAATCTGAGAAAATTCTTCAAAGTGTCAGTAAGCCTTGTGTGGTGGATGAAAGTGCTGTAATCCACTTGCTAACAACTCTGTAGTGAATATTTGTCACATCCAAGATGCATGTAGCGTGTTCGGAACACGGAATTTCACGGTGAGCGAATCCATGTAAATTACATGTCTATTGGTTAGAACCCGCTCCAAGAGGTTTTTGCCGTGAAATCTGCCTCATTTTCGAAACTGGCGTTTCGAAAGCTCTGTGAAATCAGAGAAAAAGCTTCTAAGCATCAATATGCCTATTACTGTGATGAAAGTCCTGTAATCCACATGCAAACAACACTGTAGTGTATTTTTGTCGAAACTTATCTGCATGTAGCGTGTTCGAAACACGTAATTTCACAGCGGGAGAATCTATGTAATTTACATATCTATTGGGTAGAACACGCTCCAACAGTTTTTTCCTTTGAAAACTGCCTGATTGTCGAAACTGCTATTAGGAACAAGCTGCGAACTCAGAGTTAATGTTTCTAGGTGTAAATATGCCTTGTATGGTGGATGAAAGTTCTGTAATACACATGTACACAGCGCATTAAGAATGTTTGTCAAATCCGTGATGTATGTAGCGTGTTCGGAACACGGACTGTCACGGTGAGGGAAACTAAGTAATTTACATATCAATTGGGTAGAACACGCTCCAGGAGAATTTTACTGAAAAATCTGCCTCAGTTTGGTTACTGGTTTTTGAAAACGCTGCAAAATCGGAGTTAATGCTTTAAGGTGACAATATGTCTTCAATGGGTTATTAAAGATGTGTAATTCACATGCTAAGGACTCAGCAGTGAATATTTGTTGAATCCGTGGTGCATGTACCATTTTCGGAACACGGAATGTTACGGTGATGGTATCTATGAAAATGAGATTTCTATTGGATAGAACATGCACCAAGAGATTTTTCTGTGAAAACTGCCTGATTTTCGTAACTGACTATAGGAAAACCTGCAAAATCTAAGGGAATGTTTCTAGGTGTATATATGCCTTGTATTGTGGTTGAAAAATCGGTAATCCACATGCTCATGGTCATTAAATAATGTCTGTCGAAGCCGTGATGAATGGAAAGTTTTCGGAACACGGAATGTCTCGGTGAGTGAAGCTCTGAAAATAACAATTCTACTGGATAGAACTCGCTTGAATTGAATGTTTCTGTGAAAATTTCATGATTTTCTAAACTGGATGTAAGGAAAAACCTGCGAAATCAGAATAACTACTTCTAGGTGTAAATATGCCTTGTATGGTGGATGAAAATACGGAATCCACATGCTCACACTCAATAAAGAATGTTTGTCGAACTCGTGATGCATGTAAAGTGTTTGGAATACGGAATGTCATAGTGAAGGAAACAGTGTGAGTTACATGTCTATTGGGTAGAACTCGCTTGAATAGAATTTTTCTGTGAAATGTGCCTCATTTTCAAAAGTGCCTTTAGGAGAACCCTGTGAAATCTGAGAAAATGCTTCTAAGTGTCAATATGCCTTGACTGGTGAATGAAAGTCCGGTAATCCACATTTTAATAACAGTGTAGTAATTTTTTAAAACCGTGATTCATGTAGCGCTTTTGAAAAATGGAATTTCACGGTAATGAAACTATGTAAATTACAATTCTATTGAGTAGAACGATCTAGAAGAGAATTTTTCTGCGAAAATTGCATGATTATCGAATCTGAAGTTTGGAAAAAGCTGCAAAATGGAGTAAATATTTGCAGGTGTAAGTGTGCCGTTATGTTGCAAGAAAGTTCAGTAATCCACATTTTCACAACATATTAAAGAATCTTTTTCTAATCCGTGATGCATATAGCGTGTTCAGAACTTGGAATTTCACGGTGATTGAAACAATGTAAATGACTTCTCTATTGGGTAGAACTCGCTCCGAGAGAGTTTTTCTGCAAAAACTTTGTCATTTTTGAACCTGGCGTTTAGAAAACGCTGCAAAGTCTGAGAAAATACCTCTAAGAATCAATATTCAATGTATTGTGATGAAAGTTCGGTAATCCACATGCCAACAAATTAGTAGTGAATATTTGTCGAATCATTTATGCATGTAACATGTTCGGAACACGGAATTTCACGGCCAGGGAATTTATGTAAATTACATTTCCCTTGGTTAGAAATCACTCCAAGAGATTTTTCCTGAGAAATCGGCCTGATTTTCGAAAGTGGCTTTAGGAAAAACCTGCAAACCCAGATTACTACATTCTCGGTGTCAATCTGCCTTGTATGGTGGATGAAAGTTCGGTAATTCGCATGCTAACTACTCTGTAGTGAATATTTGTCGAATCCGAGATACGTGAAGCATGTTCGGACACAGGATATCACGGTGAGCGAATCTATGTAAAATACATGTCTCTTGGGTAGAATTCGCTCCAAGAGATTTTTCTGGGAAATCTGCCTCATTTTTGAAACTGGCTTTTGAAAATCCCTGCAAAATCAGTGAAAATGCTTCAAAGTGTCAATATGCCTTGTATTGTGATGCAAGATCGTAAAAACACATGCAAACAAATCTGTGGTGAATATTTGTAGAAAGCATTATGCATGTAGCCTGATGGTTTCACGGAAAATGCCGGCGATGTGATCTATGTAAGTTACAAGCCTATTTGTTAGAATTCGCTCCAAAAAAGTTTTTCTGAGAAAACTGCCTGATTTTCGAAACTGGCATTAGGAAAAATCTGCAAATTCAGAGTTAATGTTTCTAGGTGTAAATATGCCTTGTTTGGTGGATGAAAGTTCTGTAATGTACATGTACACAACTCATAAAAAATGTTTGTCAAATCCGTGATGTATGTAGCGTGTTCGGAACACGGACTGTTACGGTGAGGGAAACTATGTAAATTACATATCTATTGGTTAGAACACGCTACAGGAGCATTTTACTGAAAAATCTGCCTCAGTTTGGAAACTGGTGCTTTGAAAACACTGCAAAATCTGAGTAAATGCTTTAAGGTGACAATATGTCTTCAATGGGTTATTAAAGATGTGTAATTCACATGCTAAGAACTCAGCAGTGAATATTTGTTGAATCCGTGCTGCATGTACCGTTTACGGAACATGGAATTTTACGGTGACGATATTTATAAAAATGAGAGTTCTATTGGATAGAACATGCACCAAGAGAATTTTTCTGCGAAAACTGCCTGATTTTCGTAACTGACGTTATGAAAACCTGCGAAATCTAAGTAAATGTTTCCAGGTGTAAATATGCCTTGTAATGTGTTTGAAAAATCGGTAATCCACATGCTCACGGTCATTAAATAATGTTTGTCGAAGCCGTGAGGAATGTAACATTTTTGGAACACGGAATGTCTCGGTGAGTGAAACTCAGAAAAAAAGAATTCTACTGGATAGAACTCGCTTGAATTGAATGTTTCTGCGAAAATTTCATGAATTTCGAAACTGGATGTTAGGAAAAACTTGCAACATCAGAATAATTATTTCTAGGTGTAAATATGCCTTTTATGGTGGATGAAAGTTTGGTAATCCACATGCTAACACCCATTAAAGAATGTCGAATTCATGATGCATGTAACGTGTTCAGAATACGGAATGTCATAGTGAAGGAAACAATGTAAGTTACATGTCTATTGGGTAGAACTCGATTGAAGAAAATTTTTCTGTGAAATGTGCCTCATTTTGAAGACTGCCATTAGGAGATCCCTGTGAAATCTGAGAAAATGCTTCTAACTGTCAATATGCCTAGAATGGTGAATGAAAGTCCGGTAATCTACATGTTAATAACAGTGTAGTAATTATTTTTTAAACCGTGATTCATATAGCGCTTTTGAAAAACGGAATTTCACGTTAATGAAACTATGTAAATTACAATTCTATTGAGTAGAATGAGCTAGAAGAGAATTTTTCTGTGAAAATCGCATGATTATCGAGTCTAAAGTTTGGAAAAAGCTGCAAAACGAGGGTAAATATTTGTAGGTGTAAATATTTGTAGGTGTAAATGTGCCTTTCTGATGTAGGAAAGTTCGATAATCCACATTTTTACAACATATTAAAGAATCTTTTTCTAATCCGTGGTGCATGTACCGTGTTCAGAACTTGGAATTTCACGATGATTGAAACAATGTAAATTACTTCTCTATTGGGTAGAACTCGCTCCGAGAGATTTTTTCAGCGAAAACTTCGTCATTTTTGAAACTGGCGTTTGGAAAACGCTGCAAAATCTGAGAAAATACTTATAAGAATCAATATTCAATGTATTGTAATGAAAGTTCGGTAATCCACATGCTAAAAAATTTGTAGTGAATATTTGTCGAATCCTTTATGCACATAGCATGTTCAGAACACGGAATTTCACGGCCAGGGAATTTATGTAAATTACATTTCTCTTGGTTAGAAATCACTCCAAGAGGTTTTTCCTGAGAAATAGGCCTGATTTTTGAAACTGAAGTTAGGAAAATCCTGCGAACTCAGATTACTTGATTCTCGGTGTAAATCTGCCTTGTATGGTGGATGAAAGTTCGGTAATCCGCATGCTAACAACTCTGTAGTGATAATTGTCAAATCCGAGATTCGTGAAGCGTGTTCGGAACACAGGACATCACGGTGAGCGAATCTATGTAAAATACATGTCTCTTGGTTAGAATTCGCTCCAAGAGATTTTTCTGGGAAATCAGCCTCATTTTTGAAACTGGCTTTCGAAAATATCTGCAAAATCAGAGAAAATGCTTCAAAGTGTCAATATGCCTTGTATTGTGATGCAAGATCGTAAAAACACATGCAAACAAATCTGTGGTGTATATTTGTAGAAAATATTATGCATGTAGCCTGATCGTTTCACGGAAAATGCGGGAGATGTGATCTATGTAAATTACAAACCTATTGGTTAGAATTCGCTCCAAAAATTTTTTCCTGAGAACACGGTCTGATTTTCGAAACTGGCATAAGGAAAAAGCTGCAAATTCAGAGTTAATGTTTCTAGGTGTATATATGCCATTTATGGTGGATGAAAGTTCTGTAATCTACATGTCCACAACTCATTCGAGAAAGTTTGTTGAAACCTTGATGCATGGAGCGTGTTCAGAAAAAGGAATGTCACTGTGAGGGAAACTATGTAAATTACATTCTATAGGGAAGTACTCGCTCCACAAGAATATTTCTGCAAATCTGCCTCCTTTAAAATACTGGCATTAGGAAAAACTTTCGAAATATGAGAAAATGCTTCAAAGTGTCAACATGGCATTTATGGTGGATGAAAGTTCGGTAATCCTTATGCTAACAACTCTGTAGTGAATATTTGTCGAATCCGTGATGCATGTAGCTTTTTCAGAACACGGAATTTCACGATGACGGGTTCTATGTAAATTGCATGTCTATTGGGTAGAACTCGCTCCAAGAGGATTTTACTTTGGAAACTGCATGATTTTAGAGACTGACATTAGGAGAAACTACTAAATCAGAATAAAATTTCTATGTATAAATATGCACTGTAAGGTGGATTAAAGTTCGTTAATACACATGTTCACAACTCATTAAAGAAGATTTGTTGAAATCGTGGTGCATGTAACGTGTTCAGAACACGGAATGTCACGTTGAGTGAAACTAGGTAAGTTACCTATCTTTTGGGTAGAACTGGCTCCAAGAGCATTTTTCTGCCAAATCTGCCTCATTTTCAAATCTGGCATTAAAACTAACCTGTGAAATCTGAGAAAATTCTTCAAAGTGTCAGTAAGCCTTGTATGGTGGATGAAAGTGCTGTAATCTACTTGCTAACAACACTGTAGTGAATATTTTTGACATCCAAGATGCACGTAGCGTGTTCGGAACACGGAATTTCACGGTGAGCGAATCCATGTATATTACAGGTCTATTGGTTAGAACCCGCTCCAAGAGGTTTTTGCCGTGAAATCTGCCTCATTTTCGAATCTGGCGTTTTGAAAACTCTGTGAAATCAGAGAAAAAGCTTCTAAGCATCAATATGCCTACTACTGTGATGATAGTCCTGTAATCCACATGCAAACAACACGGTAGTGTATTTTTGTCGAAAATTTTCTGCATGTAGTGTGTTGGAAACACGTAATTTCACAGCGGGAGAATCTATGTAATTTACATATCTATTGGGTAGAACACGCTCCATCAGTTTTTTCCTTTGAAAACTGCCTGATTTTTGAAACTGCTATTAGGAACATGCTGCGAACTCAGTGTTAAGGTTTCTAGGTGTAAAAATGCCTTGTATGGTGGATGAAAGTTCTGTAATACACATGAACACAACTCATTAAAAATGTTTGTGAAATCCGTGATGTATGTAGCGTGTTCGTGACACGGACTGTCACGGTGAGGGAAACTATGTAAATTACATATCTATTGCTTAGAACACGCTCCAGGAGCATTTTACTGAAAAATCTGCCTCAGTTTGGAAACTGGTGTTTTGAAAATGATGCAAAATCTGAGTAAATGCTTTAAGGTGACAATATGTCTTCAATGGGTTATTAAAGATGTGTAATTCACATGCTAAGAACTCAGAAGTGAATATTTGTTGAATCCGTGGTGCATGCACCATTTTCGGAACACGGAATGTTACGGTGAAGGTATCTATGAAAATGAGATGTCTATTGGATACAACATGCACCAACAGAATTTTTCTGCGAAAACTGCCTGATTTTCGTAACTGACGTTAGGAAAACCTGCGAAATCTAAGTAAATGTTTCTAAGTCTAAATATGCCTTGTATTGTGGTTGAAAAATCGGTAATCCACATGCTCACGGTCATTAAATAATGTTTGTCAAAGCCGTGATGAATGTAACGTTTTCAGAACACGGAATGTCTCGGTGAGTGAAGCTCTGAAAATAACAATTCTACTGGATAGAACTCGCTTGAATTGAATGTTTCTGTGAAAATTTCATGATTTTCTAAACTGGATGTAAGGAAAAACCTGCGAAATCAGAATAACTACTTCTAGGTGTAAATATGCCTTGTATGGTGGATGAAAATTCGGAATCCACATGCTCACACTCAATAAAGAATGTTTGTCGAACTCGTGATGCATGTAACGTGTTTGGAATACGGAACGTCATAGTGAAGGAAACAATTTGAATTACATGTCTATTGGGTAGAACACGCTTGAAGAGAATTTTTCTGCGAAATGTGCCTCATTTTCAAAAGTGCCTTTAGGAGAACCCTGTGAAATCTGAGAAAATGCTTCTAAGTGTCAATATGCCTTGACTGGTGAATGAAAGTCCGGTAATCCACATGTTAATAACAGTGTAGTAATTTTTTAAAACCGTGATTCATGTAGCGCTTTTGAAAAATGGAATTTCACGGTAATGAAACTATGTAAATTACAATTCTATTGAGTAGAACGATCTAGAAGAGAATTTTTCTGCGAAAATTGCATGATTATCGAATCTGAAGTTTGGAAAAAGCTGCAAAATGGGAGTAAATATTTGCAGGTGTAAGTGTGCCGTTATGTTGCAAGAAAGTTCAGTAATCCACATTTTCACAACATATTAAAGAATCTTTTTCTAATCCGTGATGCATGTAGCGTGTTCAGAACTTGGAATTTCACGGTGATTGAAAGAATGTAAATGACTTCTCTATTGGGTAGAACTCGCTCCGAGAGAGTTTTTCTGCAAAAACTTTGTCATTTTTGAACCTGGCGTTTAGAAAACGCTGCAAAATCTGAGGAAATACTTCTAAGAATCAATATTCAATGTATTGAGATGAAAGTTCGTTAATCCACATGCCAACAAATTAGTAGTGAATATTTGTCGAATCATTTATGCATGTAACATGTTCGGAACACGGAATTTCACGGTCAGGGAATTTATGTAAATTACATTTCCCTTGTTTAGAAATCACTCCAAGAGATTTTTCCTGAGAAATCGGCCTGATTTTCGAAAGTGGGGTTAGGAAAAACCTGCGAACCCAGATTACTACATTCTCGGTGTAAATCTGCCTTTTATGGTGGATGAAAGTTCGGTAATCCGCATGCTAACTACTCTGTAGTGAATATTTGTCGAATCCGAGATACGTGAAGCATGTTCGGACACAGGATATCACGGTGAGCGAATCTATGTAAAATACATGTCTCTTGGGTAGAATTCGCTCCAAGAGATTTTTCTGGGAAATCTGCCTCATTTTTGAAACTGGCTTTTGAAAATCTCTGCAAAATCAGTGAAAATGCTTCAAAGTGTCAATATGCCTTGTATTGCGATGCAAGATCGTAAAAACACTTTCAAACAAATTTGTGGTGAATATTTGTAGAAAGCATTATGCATGTAGCCTGATCGTTTCACGGAAAATGCCGGCAATGGAATCTATGTAAATTACACGCCTATTTTTTAGAATTGGCTCCAAAAACTTTTTCCGGAGAAAACAGCCTTATTTTCGAGACTGGTATTAGGAAAAAGCTGCAAATTCGGAGTTAATGTTTCTAGGTGTATATATGCCATTTATGGTGGATGAAAGTTCTGTAATCTACATGTTCACAACTCATTCGAGAAAGTTTGTTGAAACCTTGATGCATGGAGCGTGTTCGGAAAAAGGAATGTCACTGTGAGGGAAACTATGTAAATTACATTTCTATAGGGAAGTACTCGCTCCACGAGAATTTTTCTGCAAATCTGCCTCCTTTAAAAAACTGGCATTAGGAAAAATTTTCGAAATATGAGAAAATGCTTCAAAGTGTCAACATGGTTTTTATGGTGGATGAAAGTTCGGTAATCCTTATGCTAACAACTCTGTAGTGAATATTTGTCGAATCCGTGATGCATGTAGCTTTTTCGGAACACGGAATTTCACGATGACGGGTTCTATGTAAATTGCATGTCTATTGGGTAGAATTCGCTCCAAGAGGATTTTACTGTGGAAACTGCATGATTTTAGAGACTGACTCTAGGAGAATTCTACTAAATCAGAATAAAATTTCTATGTATAAATATGCACTGTAAGGTGGATTAAAGTTCGTTAATACACATGTTCACAACTCATTAAAGAAGATTTTTTGAAATCGTGGTGCATGTAACGTGTTCAGAACACGGAATGTCACGTTGAGTGAAACTAGGTAAGTTACCTTTCTGTTGGGTTGAACTGGCTCCAAGAGCATTTTTCTGCCAAATCTGCCTCATTTTCAAAACTGGCATTAAAACTAACCTGTGAAATCTGAGAAAATTCTTCAAAGTGTCAGTAAGCCTTGTATGGTGGATGAAAGTGTTGTAATCCACTTGCTAACAACACTGTAGTGAATATTTTTGACATCCAAGATGCACGTAGCGTGTTCGGAACATGGAATTTCACGGTGAGCGAATCCATGTATATTACAGGTCTATTGGTTAGAACCCGCTCCAAGAGGTTTTTGCCGTGAAATCTGCCTCATTTTCGAATCTGGCGTTTCGAAAACTGTGTGAAATCAGAGAAAAAGCTTCTAAGCATCAATATGCCTACTACTGTGATGATAGTCCTGTAATCCACATGCAAACAACACGGTAGTGTATTTCTGTCGAAAATTTTCTGCATGTAGTGTGTTGGAAACACGTAATTTCACAGCGGGAGAATCTATGTAATTTACATATCTATTGGGTAGAACACGCTCCATCAGTTTTTTCCTTTGAAAACTGCCTGATTTTTGAAACTGCTATTAGGAACATGCTGCGAACTCAGTGTTAAGGTTTCTAGGTGTAAAAATGCCTTGTATGGTGGATGAAAGTTCTGTAATACACATGAACACAACTCATTAAAAATGTTTGTGAAATCCGTGATGTATGTAGCGTGTTCGTGACACGGACTGTCACGGTGAGGGAAACTATGTAAATTACATATCTATTGCTTAGAACACGCTCCAGGAGCATTTTACTGAAAAATCTGCCTCAGTTTGGAAACTGGTGTTTTGAAAATGATGCAAAATCTGAGTAAATGCTTTAAGGTGACAATATGTCTTCAATGGGTTATTAAAGATGTGTAATTCACATGCTAAGAACTCAGCAGTGAATATTTGTTGAATCCGTGGTGCATGCACCATTTTCGGAACACGGAATGTTACGGTGAAGGTATCTATGAAAATGAGATGTCTATTGGATACAACATGCACCAACAGAATTTTTCTGCGAAAACTGCCTGATTTTCGTAACTGACGTTAGGAAAACCTGCGAAATCTAAGTAAATGTTTCTAAGTCTAAATATGCCTTGTATTGTGGTTGAAAAATCGGTAATCCACATGCTCACGGTCATTAAATAATGTTTGTCAAAGCCGTGATGAATGTAACGTTTTCAGAACACGGAATGTCTCGGTGAGTGAAGCTCTGAAAATAACAATTCTACTGGATAGAACTCGCTTGAATTGAATGTTTCTGTGAAAATTTCATGATTTTCTAAACTGGATGTAAGGAAAAACCTGCGAAATCAGAATAACTACTTCTAGGTGTAAATATGCCTTGTATGGTGGATGAAAATTCGGAATCCACATGCTCACACTCAATAAAGAATGTTTGTCGAACTCGTGATGCATGTAACGTGTTTGGAATACGGAACGTCATAGTGAAGGAAACAATTTGAATTACATGTCTATTGGGTAGAACACGCTTGAAGAGAATTTTTCTGCGAAATGTGCCTCATTTTCAAAAGTGCCTTTAGGAGAACCCTGTGAAATCTGAGAAAATGCTTCTAAGTGTCAATATGCCTTGACTGGTGAATGAAAGTCCGGTAATCCACATGTTAATAACAGTGTAGTAATTAGTTTTAAACCGTCATTCATGTAGTGCTTTTGGAAAACGTAATTTCACGGTAATGAAACTATGTAAATTACAATTCTATTGAGTAGAATGAGCTAGAAGAGAATTTTTCTGCGATAATTGCATGATTATCGAGTCTGAAGTTTGGAAAAAGCTGCAAAACGAGAGTAAATATTTGTAGGTGTAAATGTGCCTTTATGTTGCAAGAAAGTTCGGTAATCCATATTTTCACAACATATTAAAGTATCTTTTTCTAATCCGTGGTGCATGTACCATGTTCAGAACGTGGAATTTCACGGTGATTGAAACAATTTAAATTACTTCTCTACTGGGTAGAACTCGCTCCGAGAGTGTTTTCTGTGAAAACTTCGTCATTTTTGAAACTGGCGTTTGGAAAATACTGCAAAATCTGAGAAAATACTTCTAAGAATCAATATTCAATGTATTGTGATGAAAGTTCGGTAATCCACATGCTAACAAATTTGTAGTGAATATTTGTCGAATCCTATATGCACGTAGAATGTTCGGAACACGGAATTTCACGGCCAGCGAATTTATGTAAATTACATTTCTCTTGGTTAGAAAACACTCCAAGAGAATTTTCCTGAGAAATAGTCCTGATTTTTGAAACTGACGTTAGGAAAAGCCTGCGAATTCAGATTACTACATTCCCGGTTTAAATCTGCCTTGTATGGTGGATGAAAGTTCGGTAATCCGCATGCTAACAACTCTGTAGTGAATATTTGTCGAATCCGAGATACGTGAATCATGTTCGGAACACAGGATATCACGGTGAGCGAATCTATGTAAAATACATGTTTCTTGGGTAGAATTCGCTCCAAGAGATTTTTCTGGGAAATCTGCCTCATTTTTGAAACTGGCTTTTGAAAATCTCTGCAAAATCAGTGAAAATGCTTCAAAGTGTCAATATGCCTTGTATTTTGATGCAAGATCGTAAAAACACATTCAAACAAATTTGTGGTGAATATTTGTAGAAAGCATTATGCATGTAGCCTGATCGTTTCACGGAAAATGCCGGCAATGGATTCTATGTAAATTACACGCCTATTGGTTAGAATTGGCTCCAAAAACTTTTTCCGGAGAAAACAGCCTTATTTTCGAGACTGGTTTTAGGAAAAAGCTGCAAATTCAGAGTTAATGTTTCTAGGTGTATATATGCCATTTATGGTGGATGAAAGTTCTGTAATCTACGTGTTCACAACTCATTCGAGAAAGTTTGTTGAAACCTTGATGCATGGAGCGTGTTCGGAAAAAGCAATATCACTGTGAGGGAAACTATGTAAATTACATTTCTATAGGGAAGTACTCGCTTCACGATTATTTTTCTGTGAATCTGACTCCTTTTCAAAACTGTCATTAGGAAAAACTTTCGAAATATGAGAAAATGCTTCAAAGTGTCAACATGGCATTTATGGTGGATGAAAGTTCGGTAACTTTTATGCTAACAACTCTGTAGTGAATATTTGTCGAATCCGTGATGCATGTAGCTTTTTCAGAACACTGAATTTCACGATGACTGGTTCTATGTAAATTGCATGTCTATTGGGTAGAACTCGCTCCAAGAGGATTTTACTGTGGAAACTGCATGATTTTAGAGACTGACATTAGGAGAAACTACTAAATCAGAATAAAATTTCTATGTATAAATATGCACTGTAAGGTGGATTAAAGTTCGTTAATACACATGTTCACAACTCATTAAAGAAGATTTGTTGAATCCATGGTGCATGTAACGTGTTCAGAACACGGAATGTCACGTTGAGTTAAACTAGGTAAGTTACCTATCTTTTGGGTAGAACTGGCTCCAAGAGCATTTTTCTGCCAAATCTGCCTCATTTTCAAAACTGGCATTAAAACTAACCTGTGAAATCTGAGAAAATTCTTCAAAGTGTCAGTAAGCCTTGTATGGTGGATGAAAGTGCTGTAATCCACTTGCTAACAACACTGTAGTGAATATTTTTGACATCCAAAATGCACGTAGCGTGTTCGGAACACGGAATTTCACGGTGAGCGAATCCATGTATATTACAGGTCTATTGGTTAGAACCGGCTCCAAGGCGTTTTTGCGGTGAAATCTGCCTCATTTTCGAAACTGGCGTTTCGAAAGCTCTGTGAAATCAGAGAAAAAGTTTCTAAGCATCAATATGCCTACTACTGTGATGATAGTCCTGTAATCCACATGCAAACAACACGGTAGTGTATTATTGTCGAAAATTTTCTGCATGTAGTGTGTTGGAAACACGTAATTTCACAGCGGGAGAATCTATGTAATTTACATATCTATTGGGTAGAACACGCTCCATCAGTTTTTTCCTTTGAAAACTGCCTGATTTTTGAAACTGCTTTTAGGAACATGCTGCGAACTCAGTGTTAAGGTTTCTAGGTGTAAAAATGCCTTGTATGGTGGATGAAAGTTCTGTAATACACATGAACACAACTCATTAAAAATGTTTGTGAAATCCGTGATGTATGTAGCGTGTTTGGAACACGGACTGTCACGGTGAGAGAAACTATGTAAATTACAATTCTATTGGGTAGAACTCGCTCCAGGAGAATTTTACTGAAAAATCTGCCTCAGTTTGGTTACTGGTTTTTGAAAACGCTGCAAAATCTGAGTTAATGCTTTAAGGTGACAATATGTCTTCAATGGGTTATTAAAGATGTGTAATTCACATGGTAAGAACTCAGCAGTGAATATTTGTTGAATCCGTGGTGCATGTACCATTTTCAGATCACAGAATGTTACGGTGATTGTATCTATGAAAATGAGATTTCTATTGGATAGAACATGCACCAAGAGAATTTTTCTGTGAAAACTGCCTGATTTTCTTAACTGACGTTAGGAAAACCTGTGAAATATAAGTAAATCTTTCTAGGTGTAAATATGCCTTGTATTGTGGTTGAAAAATCGGTAATCTACATGCTCACGGTCATTAAATAATGTCTGTCGAAGCCGTGATGAATGTAACATTTTTGGAACACGGAATGTCTCGGTGAGTGAAACTCTAGAAATAACAATTCTACTGGATAGAACGCACTTGAATTGATTGTTTCTGCGAAAATTTCATGATTTTAAAACCAGATGTAAGGAAACACCTGCGAAATCAGAATAACTACTTCTAGGTTTAAATATGCCTTGTATGGTGGATGAAAGTTCGGTAATCCACATGCTCACACTCATTAAAAATGTTTGTCGAACTCGTGATGCATGTAACGTGTTCCAAATATGCAATGTCATAGTGAAGGAAACAATGTAAGTTACATGTCTATTGGGTAGAACTCGCTTGAAGAGAATTTTTCTGCGAAATGTGCCTCATTTTCAAAACTGCCATTAGGAGAAAACTGTGAAATCTGAGAAAATGCTTCTAAGTGTCAATAAGCCTTGAATGGTGAATGAAAGTCCAGTAATCCACATGTTAATAACAGTGTAGTAATTATTTTTTATACTGTGATTCATGTAGCGCTTTAGGAAAACGGAATTTCACGGTAATGAAACTATGTAAATTACAATTCTATTGAGTAGAATGAGCTAGAAGAGAATTTCTCTACAAAAATTGCATGATTATAGAGTCTGAAGTTTGGAAAAAGCTGCAAAACGAGAGTAAATATTTGTAGGTGTAAATGTGCCTCTATGTTGCAGGAAACTTCGGTAATCCACATTTTCACAACATATTAAAGAATCTTTTTCTAATCCGTGGTGCATGTACCGTGTTCAGAACGTGGAATTTCACGGTGATTGAAACAATGTAAATGACTTCTCTATTGGGAAGTACTCGCTCCGAGAGTGTTTTTCTGCAAAAACTTCATCATTTTTGAACCTGGCTTTTGGAAAAAGCTGCAAAATCTGAGAAAATACTTCTAAGGATCGATATTTAATGTATTGTGATGAAAGTTCGGTAATCCACATGCAAACAAATTTGTAGTGAATATTTGTCGAATCCTTTATGCATGTAGCATGTTTGGAACAAGGAATTTAACGGCCAGGGAATTTATGTAAATTACATTTCTCTTGGTTAGAAATCACTCCAAGAGATTTTTCCTGAGAAATAGGCCTGATTTTTGAAACTGACGTTAGGAAAAGCCTGCGAACTCAGATTACTACATTCTCGGTGTAAATCTGCCTTGTATGGTGGATGAAAGTTCGGTAATCTGCATGCTTACAACTCTGTAGTGAATATTTGTCGAATCCGAGATACGTGAAACGTGTTCGGAACACAGGATATCACGGTGAGCGAATCTATGTAAAATACATGTCTCTTGGTTAGAATTCACTCCAAGAGATTTTTCTGGGAAATCTGCCTCATTTTTGAAACTGGCTTTTGAAAATATATGCAAAATCAGTGAAAATGCATCAAAGTGTCAATATGCCTTGTATTGTGATACACGATCGTAAAACCACATGCCAACAAATCTGTGGTGAATATTTGTAGAAAGCATTATGCATGTAACCTGATGGTTTCACGGAAAATTCCGGGGAAGCAATCTATGTAAATTACACGCCTATTGGTTAGAATTCGCTCCAAAAAATTTTCCTGAGAAAACGGCCTTATTTTCGAGACTGGCATTAGGAAAAATCCGCAAATTCAGAGTTAATGTTTCTAGGTGTATATATGCCATTTATGGTGGATGAAGGTTCTGTAATCTACATGTTCACAACTCATTCGAGAAAGTTTGTTGAAACCTTGATGCATGGAGCGTGTTCGGAAAAAGGAATGTCACTGTGAGGGAAACTATGTAAATTACATTTCTATTGGGAAGTACTCGCTCCACAAGAATATTTCTGCGAATCTGCCTTCTTTTCAAAACTGGCATTAGGAAAAACTTTCCAAATATGAGAAAATGCTTCAAAGTGTCAACATGGCTTTTATGGTGGATGAAAGTTTGGTAACCCTTATGCTAACAACTCTGTAGTGAATATTTGTCGATTCCGTGATGCATGTAGCGTGTTCGGAACACGGAATTTCACGGTGAGCGAATCCATTTAAATTACATGTCTATGGGTTAGAACCCGCTCCAAGGCGTTTTTGCCGTGAAATCTCCCTCATTTTCGAAACTGGCATTTCTAAAGCTCTGTGAAATCAGAGAAAAACTTCTAAGCATCAATATGCCTACTACTGTGGTGAAAGTCCTGTAATCCACATGCAAACAACACTGTAGTGTATTTTTGTCGAAACTTATCTGCATGCAGCGTGTTCGAAACACGTAATTTCACAGCGGGAGATTCTATGTAATTTACATATCTATTGGGTAGAACACGCTCCAACAGTTTTTTCCTTTGAAAACTGCCTGATTGTCGAAACTGCTATTAGGAACAAGCTGCGAACTCAGAGTTAAAGTTTCTAGGTGTAAATATGCCTTGTATGGTGGATGAAAGTTCTGTAATACACATGTACACAGCGCATTAAGAATGTTTGTCAAATCCGTGATATATGTAGCGTGTTCGGAACACGGACTGTCACGGTGAGGGAAACTAATTAATTTACATATCAATTGGGTAGAACACGCTCCAGGAGAATTTTACTGAAAAATCTGCCTCAGTTTGGTTACTGGTTTTTGAAAACGCTGCAAAATCTGAGTTAATGCTTTAAGGTGACAATATGTCTTCAATGGGTTATTAAAGATGTGTAATTCACATGGTAAGAACTCAGCAGTGAATATTTGTTGAATCCGTGGTGCATGTACCATTATCAGAACACGGAATGTTACGGTGATGGTATCTATGAAAATGAGATTTCTATTGGATAGAACATGCACCAAGAGATTTTTCTGTGAAAACTGCCTGATTTTCGTAACTGACTATAGGAAAACCTGCAAAATCTAAGGGAATGTTTCTAGGTGTATATATGCCTTGTATTGTGGTTGAAAAATCGGTAATCCACATGCTCATGGTCATTAAATAATGTCTGTCGAAGCCGTGATGAATGGAAAGTTTTCGGAACACGGAATGTCTCGGTGAGTGAAACTCTGGAAATAACAATTCTACTGGATAGAACTCGCTTGAATTGATTGTTTCTGCGAAAAATTCATGATTTTCAAACCGGATGTTAGGAAAAACCTGCGAAATCAGAATAACTACTTCTAGGTGTATATATGCCTTATATGGTGGATGAAAGTTCGTTAATCCACATGCTCACACCCATTAAACAATGTTTGTCGAATTCGTGATGCATGTAACGTGTTTGGAATACGGAATGTCATAGTGAAGTGAACAATGTAAGTTACATATGTATTGGGTAGAACTCGCTTGAAGAGAATATTTCTGCGAAATGTGCCTCATTTTCAGAACTGCCATTAGGAGAACCCTGTGAAATCTGAGAAAATGCTTCTAAGTGTCAATATGCCTTGAATGGTGAATGAAAGTCCGGTAATCCACATGTTAATAAAAGTGTAGTAATTATTTTTTAAACCGTGATTCATGTAGAGCTTTAGGAAAACGGAATTTCACGGTAATGAAACTATGTAAATTACAATTCCATTGAGTAGAATGAGCTAGAAGAGAATTTCTCTGCAAAAATTGCATGATTATCGAGTCTGAAGTTTCGAAAAAGCTGCAAAAGGAGAGTAAATATTTGTAGGTGTAAATGTGCCTTTATGTTGCAGGAAAGTTCGGTAATCCACATTTTCACAACATATTAAAGAATCTTTTTCTAATCCGTGGTGCATATACCGTGTTCACACCGTGGAATTTCACGGTGATTGAAACAATGTAAATTACTTCTCTATTGGGTAGAACTCGCTCCGAGAGAGTTTTTCGGCGAAATCTTCATCATTTTTGAAACTGACGTTTGGAAAACGCTGCAAAATCTGAGTAAATACTTCTAAGGATCGATATTCAATGTATTGTGATGAAAGTTCGGTAATCCACTTGCTAAAAAATTTGTAGTGAATATTTGTCGAATCCTATATGCACGTAGAATGTTTGGAACACGGAATTTAACGGCCAGGGAATTTATGTAAATTACATTTCTCTTGGTTAGAAAACACTCCAAGAGATTTTTCCTGAGAAATAGGCCTGATTTTTGAAACTGACGTTAGGAAAACCCTGCGAACTCAGATTACTAGATTCTCGGTGTAAATCTGCCTTGTATGGTGGATGAAAGTTCGGTAATCCGCATGCTAACAACTCTGTAGAGAATATTTGTCGAATCCGAGATACGTGAAGCGTGTTCGGAACACAGGATATCACGGTGAGCGAATCTATGTAAAATACATGTCTCTTGGGTAGAATTCGCTCCAAGAGCTTTTTCTGGGAAACCTGCCTCATTTTTGATACTGGCTTTTGAAAATATCTGCAAAATCAGTGAAAATGCTTCAAAGTGTCAATATGGCTATTAGGGTGGATAAAAGTTCGGTAATCCGCATGCTAACAACTCTGTAGTGAATATTTTTCGAATTCGTGATGCATGTAGCTTTTTCGGAACCCAGAAATTCACGATGACGGGTTCTATGTAAATTGTATGTCTATTGGGTAGAACTCGCTCCAAGAGGATTTTTCTGTGGAAACTGCATGATTTTAGAGACTGACATTAGGAGAAAACTACTAAATCAGAATAAAATTTCTATGTATAAATATGCACTGTAAGGTGGATTAAAGTTCGTTAATACACATGTTCACAACTCATTAAAGAAGGTTTGTTGAATCCGTGGTGCATGTAACGTGTTCAGAACACGGAATGTCACGGTGAATGTACCTAGGTAAGTTACATATCTTTTGGGTAGTACTGGCTCCAAGAGCATTTTTCTGCCAAATCTGCCTCATTTTCAAAACTGGCATTAAAACTAACCTGTGAAATCTGAGAAAATTCTTCAAAGTGTCAGTAAGCCTTGTGTGGTGGATGAAAGTGCTGTAATCCACTTGCTAACAACTCTGTAGTGAATATTTGTCACATCCAAGATGCATGTAGCGTGTTCGGAACACGGAATTTCACGGTGAGCGAATCCATGTAAATTACATGTCTATTGGTTAGAACCCGCTCCAAGAGGTTTTTGCCGTGAAATCTGCCTCATTTTCGAAACTGGCGTTTCGAAAGCTCTGTGAAATCAGAGAAAAAGCTTCTAAGCATCAATATGCCTATTACTGTGATGAAAGTCCTGTAATCCACATGCAAACAACACTGTAGTGTATTTTTGTCGAAACTTATCTGCATGTAGCGTGTTCGAAACACGTAATTTCACAGCGGGAGAATCTATGTAATTTACATATCTATTGGGTAGAACACGCTCCAACAGTTATTTCCTTTGAAAACTGCCTGATTGTCGAAACTGCTATTAGGAACAAGCTGCGAACTCAGAGTTAAAGTTTCTAGGTGTAAATATGCCTTGTATGGTGGATGAAAGTTCTGTAATACACATGTACACAGCGCATTAAGAATGTTTGTCAAATCCGTGATGTATGTAGCGTGTTCGGAACACGGACTGTCACGGTGAGGGAAACTAAGTAATTTACATATCAATTGGGTAGAACACGCTCCAGGAGAATTTTACTGAAAAATCTGCCTCAGTTTGGTTACTGGTTTTGGAAAACGCTGCAAAATCGGAGTTAATGCTTTAAGGTGACAATATGTCTTCAATGGGTTATTAAAGATGTGTAATTCACATGCTAAGAACTCAGCAGTGAATATTTGTTGAATCCGTGGTGCATGTACCATTTTCGGAACACGGAATGTTACGGTGATGGTATCTATGAAAATGAGATTTCTATTGGATAGAACATGCACCAAGAGATTTTTCTGTGAAAACTGCCTGATTTTCGTAACTGACTATAGGAAAACCTGCAAAATCTAAGGGAATGTTTCTAGGTGTATATATGCCTTGTATTGTGGTTGAAAAATCGGTAATCCACATGCTCATGGTCATTAAATAATGTCTGTCGAAGCCGTGATGAATGGAAAGTTTTCGGAACACGGAATGTCTCGGTGAGTGAAACTCTGCAAATAACAATTCTACTGGATAGAACTCGCTTGAATTGATTGTTTCTGCGAAAAATTCATGATTTTCAAACCGGATGTTAGGAAAAACCTGCGAAATCAGAATAACTACTTCTAGGTGTATATATGCCTTATATGGTGGATGAAAGTTCGGTAATCCACATGCTCACACCCATTAAACAATGTTTGTCGAATTCGTGATGCATGTAACGTGTTTGGAATACGGAATGTCATAGTGAAGGAAACAATGTAAGTTACATGTGTATTGGGTAGAACTCGCTTGAAGAGAATATTTCTGCGAAATGTGCCTCATTTTCAGAACTGCCATTAGGAGAACCCTGTGAAATCTGAGAAAATGCTTCTAAGTGTCAATATGCCTTGAATGGTGAATGAAAGTCCGGTAATCCACATGTTAATAAAAGTGTAGTAATTATTTTTTAAACCGTGATTCATGTAGAGCTTTAGGAAAACGGAATTTCACGGTAATGAAACTATGTAAATTACAATTCCATTGAGTAGAATGAGCTAGAAGAGAATTTCTCTGCAAAAATTGCATGATTATCGAGTCTGAAGTTTCGAAAAAGCTGCAAAAGGAGAGTAAATATTTGTAGGTGTAAATGTGCCTTTATGTTGCAGGAAAGTTCGGTAATCCACATTTTCACAACATATTAAAGAATCTTTTTCTAATCCGTGGTGCATATACCGTGTTCACACCGTGGAATTTCACGGTGATTGAAACAATGTAAATTACTTCTCTATTGGGTAGAACTCGCTCCGAGAGAGTTTTTCGGCGAAATCTTCATCATTTTTGAAACTGACGTTTGGAAAACGCTGCAAAATCTGAGTAAATACTTCTAAGGATCGATATTCAATGTATTGTGATGAAAGTTCGGTAATCCACTTGCTAAAAAATTTGTAGTGAATATTTGTCGAATCCTATATGCACGTAGAATGTTTGGAACACGGAATTTAACGGCCAGGGAATTTATGTAAATTACATTTCTCTTGGTTAGAAAACACTCCAAGAGATTTTTCCTGAGAAATAGGCCTGATTTTTGAAACTGACCTTAGGAAAACCCTGCGAACTAAGATTACTAGATTCTCGGTGTAAATCTGCCTTGTATGGTGGATGAAAGTTCGGTAATCCGCATGCTAACAACTCTGTAGAGAATATTTGTCGAATCCGAGATACGTGAAGCGTGTTCGGAACACAGGATATCACGGTGAGCGAATCTATGTAAAATACATGTCTCTTGGGTAGAATTCGCTCCAAGAGCTTTTTCTGGGAAACCTGCCTCATTTTTGATACTGGCTTTTGAAAATATCTGCAAAATCAGTGAAAATGCTTCAAAGTGTCAATATGGCTATTAGGGTGGATAAAAGTTCGGTAATCCGCATGCTAACAACTCTGTAGTGAATATTTTTCGAATTCGTGATGCATGTAGCTTTTTCGGAACCCAGAAATTCACGATGACGGGTTCTATGTAAATTGTATGTCTATTGGGTAGAACTCGCTCCAAGAGGATTTTTCTGTGGAAACTGCATGATTTTAGAGACTGACATTAGGAGAAAACTACTAAATCAGAATAAAATTTCTATGTATAAATATGCACTGTAAGGTGGATTAAAGTTCGTTAATACACATGTTCACAACTCATTAAAGAAGGTTTGTTGAATCCGTGGTGCATGTAACGTGTTCAGAACACGGAATGTCACGGTGAATGTACCTAGGTAAGTTACATATCTTTTGGGTAGTACTGGCTCCAAGAGCATTTTTCTGCCAAATCTGCCTCATTTTCAAAACTGGCATTAAAACTAACCTGTGAAATCTGAGAAAATTCTTCAAAGTGTCAGTAAGCCTTGTGTGGTGGATGAAAGTGCTGTAATCCACTTGCTAACAACTCTGTAGTGAATATTTGTCACATCCAAGATGCATGTAGCGTGTTCGGAACACGGAATTTCACGGTGAGCGAATCCATGTAAATTACATGTCTATTGGTTAGAACCCGCTCCAAGAGGTTTTTGCCGTGAAATCTGCCTCATTTTCGAAACTGGCGTTTCGAAAGCTCTGTGAAATCAGAGAAAAAGCTTCTAAGCATCAATATGCCTATTACTGTGATGAAAGTCCTGTAATCCACATGCAAACAACACTGTAGTGTATTTTTGTCGAAACTTATCTGCATGTAGCGTGTTCAGAACATGTAATTTCACAGCGGGAGAATCTATGTAATTTACATATCTATTGGGTAGAACACGCTCCAACAGTTTTTTCCTTTGAAAACTGCCTGATTTTCGAAACTGCATTTAGGAACAAGCTGCGAACTCAGAGTTAATGTTTCTAGGTGACAATATGCCTTGTATGGTGGATGAAAGTTCTGTAATACACATGTACACAGCGCATTAAGAATGTTTGTCAAATCCGTGATGTATGTAGCGTGTTCGGAACACGGACTGTCACGGTGAGGGAAACTAAGTAATTTACATATCAATTGGGTAGAACACGCTCCAGGAGAATTTTACTGAAAAATCTGCCTCAGTTTGGTTACTGGTTTTTGAAAACGCTGCAAAATCTGAGTTAATGCTTTAAGGTGACAATATGTCTTCAATGGGTTATTAAAGATGTGTAATTCACATGCTAAGAACTCAGCAGTGAATATTTGTTGAATCCGTGGTGCATGTACCATTTTCGGAACACGGAATGTTACGGTGATGGTATCTATGAAAATGAGATTTCTATTGGATAGAACATGCACCAAGAGATTTTTCTGTGAAAACTGCCTGATTTTCATAACTGACTATAGGAAAACCTGCAAAATCTAAGTGAATGTTTCTAGGTGTATATATGCCTTGTATTGTGGTTGAAAAATCGGTAATCCACATGCTCATGGTCATTAAATAATGTCTGTCGAAGCCGTGATGAATGGAAAGTTTTCAGAACACGGAATGTCTCGGTGAGCGAAACTCTGCAAATAACAATTCTACTGGATAGAACTCGCTTGAATTGATTGTTTCTGCGAAAAATTCATGATTTTCAAACCGGATGTTAGGAAAAACCTGCGAAATCAGAATAACTACTTCTAGGTGTATATATGCCTTATATGGTGGATGAAAGTTCGGTAATCCACATGCTCACACCCATTAAACAATGTTTGTCGAATTCGTGATGCATGTAACGTGTTTGGAATACGGAATGTCATAGTGAAGTGAACAATGTAAGTTACATATGTATTGGGTAGAACTCGCTTGAAGAGAATATTTCTGCGAAATGTGCCTCATTTTCAGAACTGCCATTAGGAGAACCCTGTGAAATCTGAGAAAATGCTTCTAAGTGTCAATATGCCTTGAATGGTGAATGAAAGTCCGGTAATCCACATGTTAATAAAAGTGTAGTAATTATTTTTTAAACCGTGATTCATGTAGAGCTTTAGGAAAATGGAATTTCACGGTAATGAAACTATGTAAATTACAATTCCATTGAGTAGAATGAGCTAGAAGAGAATTTCTCTGCAAAAATTGCATGATTATCGAGTCTGAAGTTTCGAAAAAGCTGCAAAAGGAGAGTAAATATTTGTAGGTGTAAATGTGCCTTTATGTTGCAGGAAAGTTCGGTAATCCACATTTTCACAACATATTAAAGAATCTTTTTCTAATCCGTGGTGCATATACCGTGTTCACACCGTGGAATTTCACGGTGATTGAAACAATGTAAATTACTTCTCTATTGGGTAGAACTCGCTCCGAGAGAGTTTTTCGGCGAAATCTTCATCATTTTTGAAACTGACGTTTGGAAAACGCTGCAAAATCTGAGTAAATACTTCTAAGGATCGATATTCAATGTATTGTGATGAAAGTTCGGTAATCCACTTGCTAAAAAATTTGTAGTGAATATTTGTCGAATCCTATATGCACGTAGAATGTTTGGAACACGGAATTTAACGGCCAGGGAATTTATGTAAATTACATTTCTCTTGGTTAGAAAACACTCCAAGAGATTTTTCCTGAGAAATAGGCCTGATTTTTGAAACTGACGTTAGGAAAACCCTGCGAACTCAGATTACTAGATTCTCGGTGTAAATCTGCCTTGTATGGTGGATGAAAGTTCGGTAATCTGCATGCTAACAACTCTGTAGAGAATATTTGTCGAATCCGAGATACGTGAAGCGTGTTCGGAACACAGGATATCACGGTGAGCGAATCTATGTAAAATACATGTCTCTTGGGTAGAATTCGCTCCAAGAGCTTTTTCTGGGAAACCTGCCTCATTTTTGATACTGGCTTTTGAAAATATCTGCAAAATCAGTGAAAATGCTTCAAAGTGTCAGTATGGCTATTAGGGTGGATAAAAGTTCGGTAATCCGCATGCTAACAACTCTGTAGTGAATATTTTTCGAATTCGTGATGCATGTAGCTTTTTCGGAACCCAGAAATTCACGATGACGGGTTCTATGTAAATTGTATGTCTATTGGGTAGAACTCGCTCCAAGAGGATTTTTCTGTGGAAACTGCATGATTTTAGAGACTGACATTAGGAGAAAACTACTAAATCAGAATAAAATTTCTATGTATAAATATGCACTGTAAGGTGGATTAAAGTTCGTTAATACACATGTTCACAACTCATTAAAGAAGGTTTGTTGAATCCGTGGTGCATGTAACGTGTTCAGAACACGGAATGTCACGGTGAATGTACCTAGGTAAGTTACATATCTTTTGGGTAGTACTGGCTCCAAGAGCATTTTTCTGCCAAATCTGCCTCATTTTCAAAACTGGCATTAAAACTAACCTGTGAAATCTGAGAAAATTCTTCAAAGTGTCAGTAAGCCTTGTGTGGTGGATGAAAGTGCTGTAATCCACTTGCTAACAACTCTGTAGTGAATATTTGTCACATCCAAGATGCATGTAGCGTGTTCGGAACACGGAATTTCACGGTGAGCGAATCCATGTAAATTACATGTCTATTGGTTAGAACCCGCTCCAAGAGGTTTTTGCCGTGAAATCTGCCTCATTTTCGAAACTGGCGTTTCGAAAGCTCTGTGAAATCAGAGAAAAAGCTTCTAAGCATCAATATGCCTATTACTGTGATGAAAGTCCTGTAATCCACATGCAAACAACACTGTAGTGTATTTTTGTCGAAACTTATCTGCATGTAGCGTGTTCGAAACACGTAATTTCACAGCGGGAGAATCTATGTAATTTACATATCTATTGGGTAGAACACGCTCCAACAGTTTTTTCCTTTGAAAACTGCCTGATTGTCGAAACTGCTATTAGGAACAAGCTGCGAACTCAGAGTTAAAGTTTCTAGGTGTAAATATGCCTTGTATGGTGGATGAAAGTTCTGTAATACACATGTACACAGCGCATTAAGAATGTTTGTCAAATCCGTGATGTATGTAGCGTGTTCGGAACACGGACTGTCACGGTGAGGGAAACTAAGTAATTTACATATCAATTGGGTAGAACACGCTCCAGGAGAATTTTACTGAAAAATCTGCCTCAGTTTGGTTACTGGTTTTTGAAAACGCTGCAAAATCGGAGTTAATGCTTTAAGGTGACAATATGTCTTCAATGGGTTATTAAAGATGTGTAATTCACATGCTAAGAACTCAGCAGTGAATATTTGTTGAATCCGTGGTGCATGTACCATTTTCGGAACACGGAATGTTACGGTGATGGTATCTATGAAAATGAGATTTCTATTGGATAGAACATGCACCAAGAGATTTTTCTGTGAAAACTGCCTGATTTTCGTAACTGACTATAGGAAAACCTGCAAAATCTAAGGGAATGTTTCTAGGTGTATATATGCCTTGTATTGTGGTTGAAAAATCGGTAATCCACATGCTCATGGTCATTAAATAATGTCTGTCGAAGCCGTGATGAATGGAAAGTTTTCGGAACACGGAATGTCTCGGTGAGTGAAACTCTGCAAATAACAATTCTACTGGATAGAACTCGCTTGAATTGATTGTTTCTGTGAAAAATTCATGATTTTCAAACCGGATGTTAGGAAAAACCTGCGAAATCAGAATAACTACTTCTAGGTGTATATATGCCTTATATGGTGGATGAAAGTTCGGTAATCCACATGCTCACACCCATTAAACAATGTTTGTCGAATTCGTGATGCATGTAACGTGTTTGGAATACGGAATGTCATAGTGAAGGAAACAATGTAAGTTACATGTGTATTGGGTAGAACTCGCTTGAAGAGAATATTTCTGCGAAATGTGCCTCATTTTCAGAACTGCCATTAGGAGAACCCTGTGAAATCTGAGAAAATGCTTCTAAGTGTCAATATGCCTTGAATGGTGAATGAAAGTCCGGTAATCCACATGTTAATAAAAGTGTAGTAATTATTTTTTAAACCGTGATTCATGTAGAGCTTTAGGAAAACGGAATTTCACGGTAATGAAACTATGTAAATTACAATTCCATTGAGTAGAATGAGCTAGAAGAGAATTTCTCTGCAAAAATTGCATGATTATCGAGTCTGAAGTTTCGAAAAAGCTGCAAAAGGAGAGTAAATATTTGTAGGTGTAAATGTGCCTTTATGTTGCAGGAAAGTTCGGTAATCCACATTTTCACAACATATTAAAGAATCTTTTTCTAATCCGTGGTGCATATACCGTGTTCACACCGTGGAATTTCACGGTGATTGAAACAATGTAAATTACTTCTCTATTGGGTAGAACTCGCTCCGAGAGAGTTTTTCGGCGAAATCTTCATCATTTTTGAAACTGACGTTTGGAAAACGCTGCAAAATCTGAGTAAATACTTCTAAGGATCGATATTCAATGTATTGTGATGAAAGTTCGGTAATCCACTTGCTAAAAAATTTGTAGTGAATATTTGTCGAATCCTATATGCACGTAGAATGTTTGGAACACGGAATTTAAAGGCCAGGGAATTTATGTAAATTACATTTCTCTTGGTTAGAAAACACTCCAAGAGATTTTTCCTGAGAAATAGGCCTGATTTTTGAAACTGACGTTAGGAAAACCCTGCGAATCCAGATTACTAGATTCTCGGTGTAAATCTGCCTTGTATGGTGGATGAAAGTTCGGTAATCCGCATGCTAACAACTCTGTAGAGAATAATTGTCGAATCCGAGATACGTGAAGCGTGTTCGGAACACAGGATATCACGGTGAGCGAATCTATGTAAAATACATGTCTCTTGGGTAGAATTCGCTCCAAGAGCTTTTTCTGGGAAACCTGCCTCATTTTTGATACTGGCTTTTGAAAATATCTGCAAAATCAGTGAAAATGCTTCAAAGTGTCAATATGGCTATTAGGGTGGATAAAAGTTCGGTAATCCGCATGCTAACAACTCTGTAGTGAATATTTTTCGAATTCGTGATGCATGTAGCTTTTTCGGAACCCAGAAATTCACGATGACGGGTTCTATGTAAATTGTATGTCTATTGGGTAGAACTCGCTCCAAGAGGATTTTTCTGTGGAAACTGCATGATTTTAGAGACTGACATTAGGAGAAAACTACTAAATCAGAATAAAATTTCTATGTATAAATATGCACTGTAAGGTGGATTAAAGTTCGTTAATACACATGTTCACAACTCATTAAAGAAGGTTTGTTGAATCCGTGGTGCATGTAACGTGTTCAGAACACGGAATGTCACGGTGAATGTACCTAGGTAAGTTACATATCTTTTGGGTAGTACTGGCTCCAAGAGCATTTTTCTGCCAAATCTGCCTCATTTTCAAAACTGGCATTAAAACTAACCTGTGAAATCTGAGAAAATTCTTCAAAGTGTCAGTAAGCCTTGTGTGGTGGATGAAAGTGCTGTAATCCACTTGCTAACAACTCTGTAGTGAATATTTGTCACATCCAAGATGCATGTAGCGTGTTCAGAACACGGAATTTCACGGTGAGCGAATCAATGTAAATTACATGTCTATTGGTTAGAACCCGCTCCAAGAGGTTTTTGCCGTGAAATCTGCCTCATTTTCGAAACTGGCGTTTCGAAATCTCTGTGAAATCAGAGAAAAAGCTTCTAAGCATCAATATGCCTATTACTGTGATGAAAGTCCTGTAATCCACATGCAAACAACACTGTAGTGTATTTTTGTCGAAACTTATCTGCATGTAGCGTGTTCGAAACACGTAATTTCACAGCGGGAGAATCTATGTAATTTACATATCTATTGGGTAGAACACGCTCCAACAGTTTTTTCCTTTGAAAACTGCCTGATTGTCGAAACTGCTATTAGGAACAAGCTGCGAACTCAGAGTTAAAGTTTCTAGGTGTAAATATGCCTTGTATGGTGGATGAAAGTTCTGTAATACACATGTACACAGCGCATTAAGAATGTTTGTCAAATCCGTGATGTATGTAGCGTGTTCGGAACACGGACTGTCACGGTGTGGGAAACTAAGTAATTTACATATCAATTGGGTAGAACACGCTCCAGGAGAATTTTACTGAAAAATCTGCCTCAGTTTGGTTACTGGTTTTTGAAAACGCTGCAAAATCGGAGTTAATGCTTTAAGGTGACAATATGTCTTCAATGGGTTATTAAAGATGTGTAATTCACATGCTAAGAACTCAGCAGTGAATATTTGTTGAATCCGTGGTGCATGTACCATTTTCGGAACACGGAATGTTACGGTGATGGTATCTATGAAAATGAGATTTCTATTGGATAGAACATGCACCAAGAGATTTTTCTGTGAAAACTGCCTGATTTTCGTAACTGACTATAGGAAAACCTGCAAAATCTAAGTGAATGTTTCTAGGTGTATATATGCCTTGTATTGTGGTTGAAAAATCGGTAATCCACATGCTCATGGTCATTAAATAATGTCTGTCGAAGCCGTGATGAATGGAAAGTTTTCGGAACACGGAATGTCTCGGTGAGTGAAACTCTGCAAATAACAATTCTACTGGATAGAACTCGCTTGAATTGATTGTTTCTGCGAAAAATTCATGATTTTCAAACCGGATGTTAGGAAAAACCTGCGAAATCAGAATAACTACTTCTAGGTGTATATATGCCTTATATGGTGGATGAAAGTTCGGTAATCCACATGCTCACACCCATTAAACAATGTTTTTCGAATTCGTGATGCATGTAACGTGTTTGGAATATGGAATGTCATAGTGAAGTGAACAATGTAAGTTACATATGTATTGGGTAGAACTCGCTTGAAGAGAATATTTCTGTGAAATGTGCCTCATTTTCAGAACTGCCATTAGGAGAACCCTGTGAAATCTGAGAAAATGCTTCTAAGTGTCAATATGCCTTGAATGGTGAATGAAAGTCCGGTAATCCACATGTTAATAAAAGTGTAGTAATTATTTTTTAAACTGTGATTCATGTAGAGCTTTAGGAAAACGGAATTTCACGGTAATGAAACTATGTAAATTACAATTCCATTGAGTAGAATGAGCTAGAAGAGAATTTCTCTGCAAAAATTGCATGATTATCGAGTCTGAAGTTTCGAAAAAGCTGCAAAAGGAGAGTAAATATTTGTAGGTGTAAATGTGCCTTTATGTTGCAGGAAAGTTCGGTAATCCACATTTTCACAACATATTAAAGAATCTTTTTCTAATCCGTGGTGCATATACCGTGTTCACACCGTGGAATTTCACGGTGATTGAAACAATGTAAATTACTTCTCTATTGGGTAGAACTCGCTCCGAGAGAGTTTTTCGGCGAAATCTTCATCATTTTTGAAACTGACGTTTGGAAAACGCTGCAAAATCTGAGTAAATACTTCTAAGGATCGATATTCAATGTATTGTGATGAAAGTTCGGTAATCCACTTGCTAAAAAATTTGTAGTGAATATTTGTCGAATCCTATATGCACGTAGAATGTTTGGAACACGGAATTTAACGGCCAGGGAATTTATGTAAATTACATTTCTCTTGGTTAGAAAACACTCCAAGAGATTTTTCCTGAGAAATAGGCCTGATTTTTGAAACTGACCTTAGGAAAACCCTGCGAACTAAGATTACTAGATTCTCGGTGTAAATCTGCCTTGTATGGTGGATGAAAGTTCGGTAATCCGCATGCTAACAACTCTGTAGAGAATATTTGTCGAATCCGAGATACGTGAAGCGTGTTCGGAACACAGGATATCACGGTGAGCGAATCTATGTAAAATACATGTCTCTTGGGTAGAATTCGCTCCAAGAGCTTTTTCTGGGAAACCTGCCTCATTTTTGATACTGGCTTTTGAAAATATCTGCAAAATCAGTGAAAATGCTTCAAAGTGTCAATATGGCTATTAGGGTGGATAAAAGTTCGGTAATCCGCATGCTAACAACTCTGTAGTGAATATTTTTCGAATTCGTGATGCATGTAGCTTTTTCGGAACCCAGAAATTCACGATGACGGGTTCTATGTAAATTGTATGTCTATTGGGTAGAACTCGCTCCAAGAGGATTTTTCTGTGGAAACTGCATGATTTTAGAGACTGACATTAGGAGAAAACTACTAAATCAGAATAAAATTTCTATGTATAAATATGCACTGTAAGGTGGATTAAAGTTCGTTAATACACATGTTCACAACTCATTAAAGAAGGTTTGTTGAATCCGTGGTGCATGTAACGTGTTCAGAACACGGAATGTCACGGTGAATGTACCTAGGTAAGTTACATATCTTTTGGGTAGTACTGGCTCCAAGAGCATTTTTCTGCCAAATCTGCCTCATTTTCAAAACTGGCATTAAAACTAACCTGTGAAATCTGAGAAAATTCTTCAAAGTGTCAGTAAGCCTTGTGTGGTGGATGAAAGTGCTGTAATCCACTTGCTAACAACTCTGTAGTGAATATTTGTCACATCCAAGATGCATGTAGCGTGTTCGGAACACGGAATTTCACGGTGAGCGAATCCATGTAAATTACATGTCTATTGGTTAGAACCCGCTCCAAGAGGTTTTTGCCGTGAAATCTGCCTCATTTTCGAAACTGGCGTTTCGAAAGCTCTGTGAAATCAGAGAAAAAGCTTCTAAGCATCAATATGCCTATTACTGTGATGAAAGTCCTGTAATCCACATGCAAACAACACTGTAGTGTATTTTTGTCGAAACTTATCTGCATGTAGCGTGTTCGAAACACGTAATTTCACAGCGGGAGAATCTATGTAATTTACATATCTATTGGGTAGAACACGCTCCAACAGTTTTTTCCTTTGAAAACTGCCTGATTGTCGAAACTGCTATTAGGAACAAGCTGCGAACTCAGAGTTAAAGTTTCTAGGTGTAAATATGCCTTGTATGGTGGATGAAAGTTCTGTAATACACATGTACACAGCGCATTAAGAATGTTTGTCAAATCCGTGATGTATGTAGCGTGTTCGGAACACGGACTGTCACGGTGAGGGAAACTAAGTAATTTACATATCAATTGGGTAGAACACGCTCCAGGAGAATTTTACTGAAAAATCTGCCTCAGTTTGGTTACTGGTTTTTGAAAACGCTGCAAAATCGGAGTTAATGCTTTAAGGTGACAATATGTCTTCAATGGGTTATTAAAGATGTGTAATTCACATGCTAAGAACTCAGCAGTGAATATTTGTTGAATCCGTGGTGCATGTACCATTTTCGGAACACGGAATGTTACGGTGATGGTATCTATGAAAATGAGATTTCTATTGGATAGAACATGCACCAAGAGATTTTTCTGTGAAAACTGCCTGATTTTCGTAACTGACTATAGGAAAACCTGCAAAATCTAAGGGAATGTTTCTAGGTGTATATATGCCTTGTATTGTGGTTGAAAAATCGGTAATCCACATGCTCATGGTCATTAAATAATGTCTGTCGAAGCCGTGATGAATGGAAAGTTTTCGGAACACGGAATGTCTCGGTGAGTGAAACTCTGCAAATAACAATTCTACTGGATAGAACTCGCTTGAATTGATTGTTTCTGCGAAAAATTCATGATTTTCAAACCGGATGTTAGGAAAAACCTGCGAAATCAGAATAACTACTTCTAGGTGTATATATGCCTTATATGGTGGATGAAAGTTCGGTAATCCACATGCTCACACCCATTAAACAATGTTTGTCGAATTCGTGATGCATGTAACGTGTTTGGAATACGGAATGTCATAGTGAAGGAAACAATGTAAGTTACATGTGTATTGGGTAGAACTCGCTTGAAGAGAATATTTCTGCGAAATGTGCCTCATTTTCAGAACTGCCATTAGGAGAACCCTGTGAAATCTGAGAAAATGCTTCTAAGTGTCAATATGCCTTGAATGGTAAATGAAAGTCCGGTAATCCACATGTTAATAAAAGTGTAGTAATTATTTTTTAAACCGTGATTCATGTAGAGCTTTAGGAAAACGGAATTTCACGGTAATGAAACTATGTAAATTACAATTCCATTGAGTAGAATGAGCTAGAAGAGAATTTCTCTGCAAAAATTGCATGATTATCGAGTCTGAAGTTTCGAAAAAGCTGCAAAAGGAGAGTAAATATTTGTAGGTGTAAATGTGCCTTTATGTTGCAGGAAAGTTCGGTAATCCACATTTTCACAACATATTAAAGAATCTTTTTCTAATCCGTGGTGCATATACCGTGTTCACACCGTGGAATTTCACGGTGATTGAAACAATGTAAATTACTTCTCTATTGGGTAGAACTCGCTCCGAGAGAGTTTTTCGGCGAAATCTTCATCATTTTTGAAACTGACGTTTGGAAAACGCTGCAAAATCTGAGTAAATACTTCTAAGGATCGATATTCAATGTATTGTGATGAAAGTTCGGTAATCCACTTGCTAAAAAATTTGTAGTGAATATTTGTCGAATCCTATATGCACGTAGAATGTTTGGAACACGGAATTTAACGGCCAGGGAATTTATGTAAATTACATTTCTCTTGGTTAGAAAACACTCCAAGAGATTTTTCCTGAGAAATAGGCCTGATTTTTGAAACTGACTTTAGGAAAACCCTGCGAATCCAGATTACTAGATTCTCGGTGTAAATCTGCCTTGTATGGTGGATGAAAGTTCGGTAATCCGCATGCTAACAACTCTGTAGAGAATAATTGTCGAATCCGAGATACGTGAAGCGTGTTCGGAACACAGGATATCACGGTGAGCGAATCTATGTAAAATACATGTCTCTTGGGTAGAATTCGCTCCAAGAGCTTTTTCTGGGAAACCTGCCTCATTTTTGATACTGGCTTTTGAAAATATCTGCAAAATCAGTGAAAATGCTTCAAAGTGTCAATATGGCTATTAGGGTGGATAAAAGTTCGGTAATCCGCATGCTAACAACTCTGTAGTGAATATTTTTCGAATTCGTGATGCATGTAGCTTTTTCGGAACCCAGAAATTCACGATGACGGGTTCTATGTAAATTGTATGTCTATTGGGTAGAACTCGCTCCAAGAGGATTTTTCTGTGGAAACTGCATGATTTTAGAGACTGACATTAGGAGAAAACTACTAAATCAGAATAAAATTTCTATGTATAAATATGCACTGTAAGGTGGATTAAAGTTCGTTAATACACATGTTCACAACTCATTAAAGAAGGTTTGTTGAATCCGTGGTGCATGTAACGTGTTCAGAACACGGAATGTCACGGTGAATGTACCTAGGTAAGTTACATATCTTTTGGGTAGTACTGGCTCCAAGAGCATTTTTCTGCCAAATCTGCCTCATTTTCAAAACTGGCATTAAAACTAACCTGTGAAATCTGAGAAAATTCTTCAAAGTGTCAGTAAGCCTTGTGTGGTGGATGAAAGTGCTGTAATCCACTTGCTAACAACTCTGTAGTGAATATTTGTCACATCCAAGATGCATGTAGCGTGTTCGGAACACGGAATTTCACGGTGAGCGAATCCATGTAAATTACATGTCTATTGGTTAGAACCCGCTCCAAGAGGTTTTTGCCGTGAAATCTGCCTCATTTTCGAAACTGGCGTTTCGAAAGCTCTGTGAAATCAGAGAAAAAGCTTCTAAGCATCAATATGCCTATTACTGTGATGAAAGTCCTGTAATCCACATGCAAACAACACTGTAGTGTATTTTTGTCGAAACTTATCTGCATGTAGCGTGTTCGAAACACGTAATTTCACAGCGGGAGAATCTATGTAATTTACATATCTATTGGGTAGAACACGCTCCAACAGTTTTTTCCTTTGAAAACTGCCTGATTGTCGAAACTGCTATTAGGAACAAGCTGCGAACTCAGAGTTAAAGTTTCTAGGTGTAAATATGCCTTGTATGGTGGATGAAAGTTCTGTAATACACATGTACACAGCGCATTAAGAATGTTTGTCAAATCCGTGATGTATGTAGCGTGTTCGGAACACGGACTGTCACGGTGAGGGAAACTAAGTAATTTACATATCAATTGGGTAGAACACGCTCCAGGAGAATTTTACTGAAAAATCTGCCTCAGTTTGGTTACTGGTTTTTGAAAACGCTGCAAAATCGGAGTTAATGCTTTAAGGTGACAATATGTCTTCAATGGGTTATTAAAGATGTGTAATTCACATGCTAAGAACTCAGCAGTGAATATTTGTTGAATCCGTGGTGCATGTACCATTTTCGGAACACGGAATGTTACGGTGATGGTATCTATGAAAATGAGATTTCTATTGGATAGAACATGCACCAAGAGATTTTTCTGTGAAAACTGCCTGATTTTCGTAACTGACTATAGGAAAACCTGCAAAATCTAAGTGAATGTTTCTAGGTGTATATATGCCTTGTATTGTGGTTGAAAAATCGGTAAGCCACATGCTCATGGTCATTAAATAATGTCTGTCGAAGCCGTGATGAATGGAAAGTTTTCGGAACACGGAATGTCTCGGTGAGTGAAACTCTGCAAATAACAATTCTACTGGATAGAACTCGCTTGAATTGATTGTTTCTGCGAAAAATTCATGATTTTCAAACCGGATGTTAGGAAAAACCTGCGAAATCAGAATAACTACTTCTAGGTGTATATATGCCTTATATGGTGGATGAAAGTTCGGTAATCCACATGCTCACACCCATTAAACAATGTTTGTCGAATTCGTGATGCATGTAACGTGTTTGGAATATGGAATGTCATAGTGAAGTGAACAATGTAAGTTACATATGTATTGGGTAGAACTCGCTTGAAGAGAATATTTCTGTGAAATGTGCCTCATTTTCAGAACTGCCATTAGGAGAACCCTGTGAAATCTGAGAAAATGCTTCTAAGTGTCAATATGCCTTGAATGGTGAATGAAAGTCCGGTAATCCACATGTTAATAAAAGTGTAGTAATTATTTTTTAAACTGTGATTCATGTAGAGCTTTAGGAAAACGGAATTTCACGGTAATGAAACTATGTAAATTACAATTCCATTGAGTAGAATGAGCTAGAAGAGAATTTCTCTGCAAAAATTGCATGATTATCGAGTCTGAAGTTTCGAAAAAGCTGCAAAAGGAGAGTAAATATTTGTAGGTGTAAATGTGCCTTTATGTTGCAGGAAAGTTCGGTAATCCACATTTTCACAACATATTAAAGAATCTTTTTCTAATCCGTGGTGCATATACCGTGTTCACACCGTGGAATTTCACGGTGATTGAAACAATGTAAATTACTTCTCTATTGGGTAGAACTCGCTCCGAGAGAGTTTTTCGGCGAAATCTTCATCATTTTTGAAACTGACGTTTGGAAAACGCTGCAAAATCTGAGTAAATACTTCTAAGGATCGATATTCAATGTATTGTGATGAAAGTTTTGTTATCCACTTGCTAAAAAATTTGTAGTGAATATTTGTCGAATCCTATATGCACGTAGAATGTTTGGATCACGGAATTTAACGGCCAGGGAATTTATGTAAATTACATTTCTCTTGGTTAGAAAACACTCCAAGAGATTTTTCCTGAGAAATAGGCCTGATTTTTGAAACTGACGTTAGGAAAACCCTGCGAACTCAGATTACTAGATTCTCGGTGTAAATCTGCCTTGTATGGTGGATGAAAGTTCGGTAATCCGCATGCTAACAACTCTGTAGAGAATATTTGTCGAATCCGAGATACGTGAAGCGTGTTCGGAACACAGGATATCACGGTGAGCGAATCTATGTAAAATACATGTCTCTTGGGTAGAATTCGCTCCAAGAGCTTTTTCTGGGAAACCTGCCTCATTTTTGATACTGGCTTTTGAAAATATCTGCAAAATCAGTGAAAATGCTTCAAAGTGTCAATATGGCTATTAGGGTGGATAAAAGTTCGGTAATCCGCATGCTAACAACTCTGTAGTGAATATTTTTCGAATTCGTGATGCATGTAGCTTTTTCGGAACCCAGAAATTCACGATGACGGGTTCTATGTAAATTGTATGTCTATTGGGTAGAACTCGCTCCAAGAGGATTTTTCTGTGGAAACTGCATGATTTTAGAGACTGACATTAGGAGAAAACTACTAAATCAGAATAAAATTTCTATGTATAAATATGCACTGTAAGGTGGATTAAAGTTCGTTAATACACATGTTCACAACTCATTAAAGAAGGTTTGTTGAATCCGTGGTGCATGTTACGTGTTCAGAACACGGAATGTCACGGTGAATGTACCTAGGTAAGTTACATATCTTTTGGGTAGTACTGGCTCCAAGAGCATTTTTCTGCCAAATCTGCCTCATTTTCAAAACTGGCATTAAAACTAACCTGTGAAATCTGAGAAAATTCTTCAAAGTGTCAGTAAGCCTTGTGTGGTGGATGAAAGTGCTGTAATCCACTTGCTAACAACTCTGTAGTGAATATTTGTCACATCCAAGATGCATGTAGCGTGTTCGGAACACGGAATTTCACGGTGAGCGAATCCATGTAAATTACATGTCTATTGGTTAGAACCCGCTCCAAGAGGTTTTTGCCGTGAAATCTGCCTCATTTTCGAAACTGGCGTTTCGAAAGCTCTGTGAAATCAGAGAAAAAGCTTCTAAGCATCAATATGCCTATTACTGTGATGAAAGTCCTGTAATCCACATGCAAACAACACTGTAGTGTATTTTTGTCGAAACTTATCTGCATGTAGCGTGTTCGAAACACGTAATTTCACAGCGGGAGAATCTATGTAATTTACATATCTATTGGGTAGAACACGCTCCAACAGTTTTTTCCTTTGAAAACTGCCTGATTGTCGAAACTGCTATTAGGAACAAGCTGCGAACTCAGAGTTAAAGTTTCTAGGTGTAAATATGCCTTGTATGGTGGATGAAAGTTCTGTAATACACATGTACACAGCGCATTAAGAATGTTTGTCAAATCCGTGATGTATGTAGCGTGTTCGGAACACGGACTGTCACGGTGAGGGAAACTAAGTAATTTACATATCAATTGGGTAGAACACGCTCCAGGAGAATTTTACTGAAAAATCTGCCTCAGTTTGGTTACTGGTTTTTGAAAACGCTGCAAAATCGGAGTTAATGCTTTAAGGTGACAATATGTCTTCAATGGGTTATTAAAGATGTGTAATTCACATGCTAAGAACTCAGCAGTGAATATTTGTTGAATCCGTGGTGCATGTACCATTTTCGGAACACGGAATGTTACGGTGATGGTATCTATGAAAATGAGATTTCTATTGGATAGAACATGCACCAAGATATTTTTCTGTGAAAACTGCCTGATTTTCGTAACTGACTATAGGAAAACCTGCAAAATCTAAGTGAATGTTTCTAGGTGTATATATGCCTTGTATCGTGGTTGAAAAATCGGTAATCCACATGCTCATGGTCATTAAATAATGTCTGTCGAAGCCGTGATGAATGGAAAGTTTTCGGAACACGGAATGTCTCGGTGAGTGAAACTCTGCAAATAACAATTCTACTGGATAGAACTCGCTTGAATTGATTGTTTCTGCGAAAAATTCATGATTTTCAAACCGGATGTTAGGAAAAACCTGCGAAATCAGAATAACTACTTCTAGGTGTATATATGCCTTATATGGTGGATGAAAGTTCGGTAATCCACATGCTCACACCCATTAAACAATGTTTGTCGAATTCGTGATGCATGTAACGTGTTTGGAATACGGAATGTCATAGTGAAGGAAACAATGTAAGTTACATGTGTATTGGGTAGAACTCGCTTGAAGAGAAAATTTCTGCGAAATGTGCCTCATTTTCAGAACTGCCATTAGGAGAACCCTGTGAAATCTGAGAAAATGCTTCTAAGTGTCAATATGCCTTGAATGGTGAATGAAAGTCCGGTAATCCACATGTTAATAAAAGTGTAGTAATTATTTTTTAAACTGTGATTCATGTAGAGCTTTAGGAAAACGGAATTTCACGGTAATGAAACTATGTAAATTACAATTCCATTGAGTAGAATGAGCTAGAAGAGAATTTCTCTGCAAAAATTGCATGATTATCGAGTCTGAAGTTTCGAAAAAGCTGCAAAAGGAGAGTAAATATTTGTAGGTGTAAATGTGCCTTTATGTTGCAGGAAAGTTCGGTAATCCACATTTTCACAACATATTAAAGAATCTTTTTCTAATCCGTGGTGCATATACCGTGTTCACACCGTGGAATTTCACGGTGATTGAAACAATGTAAATTACTTCTCTATTGGGTAGAACTCGCTCCGAGAGAGTTTTTCGGCGAAATCTTCATCATTTTTGAAACTGACGTTTGGAAAACGCTGCAAAATCTGAGTAAATACTTCTAAGGATCGATATTCAATGTATTGTGATGAAAGTTCGGTAATCCACTTGCTAAAAAATTTGTAGTGAATATTTGTCGAATCCTATATGCACGTAGAATGTTTGGAACACGGAATTTAACGGCCAGGGAATTTATGTAAATTACATTTCTCTTGGTTAGAAAACACTCCAAGAGATTTTTCCTGAGAAATAGGCCTGATTTTTGAAACTGACGTTAGGAAAACCCTGCGAACTCAGATTACTAGATTCTCGGTGTAAATCTGCCTTGTATGGTGGATGAAAGTTCGGTAATCCGCATGCTAACAACTCTGTAGAGAATATTTGTCGAATCCGAGATACGTGAAGCGTGTTCGGAACACAGGATATCACGGTGAGCGAATCTATGTAAAATACATGTCTCTTGGGTAGAATTCGCTCCAAGAGCTTTTTCTGGGAAACCTGCCTCATTTTTGATACTGGCTTTTGAAAATATCTGCAAAATCAGTGAAAATGCTTCAAAGTGTCAATATGGCTATTAGGGTGGATAAAAGTTCGGTAATCCGCATGCTAACAACTCTGTAGTGAATATTTTTCGAATTCGTGATGCATGTAGCTTTTTCGGAACCCAGAAATTCACGATGACGGGTTCTATGTAAATTGTATGTCTATTGGGTAGAACTCGCTCCAAGAGGATTTTTCTGTGGAAACTGCATGATTTTAGAGACTGACATTAGGAGAAAACTACTAAATCAGAATAAAATTTCTATGTATAAATATGCACTGTAAGGTGGATTAAAGTTCGTTAATACACATGTTCACAACTCATTAAAGAAGGTTTGTTGAATCCGTGGTGCATGTAACGTGTTCAGAACACGGAATGTCACGGTGAATGTACCTAGGTAAGTTACATATCTTTTGGGTAGTACTGGCTCCAAGAGCATTTTTCTGCCAAATCTGCCTCATTTTCAAAACTGGCATTAAAACTAACCTGTGAAATCTGAGAAAATTCTTCAAAGTGTCAGTAAGCCTTGTGTGGTGGATGAAAGTGCTGTAATCCACTTGCTAACAACTCTGTAGTGAATATTTGTCACATCCAAGATGCATGTAGCGTGTTCGGAACACGGAATTTCACGGTGAGCGAATCCATGTAAATTACATGTCTATTGGTTAGAACCCGCTCCAAGAGGTTTTTGCCGTGAAATCTGCCTCATTTTCGAAACTGGCGTTTCGAAAGCTCTGTGAAATCAGAGAAAAAGCTTCTAAGCATCAATATGCCTATTACTGTGATGAAAGTCCTGTAATCCACATGCAAACAACACTGTAGTGTATTTTTGTCGAAACTTATCTGCATGTAGCGTGTTCGAAACACGTAATTTCACAGCGGGAGAATCTATGTAATTTACATATCTATTGGGTAGAACACGCTCCAACAGTTTTTTCCTTTGAAAACTGCCTGATTGTCGAAACTGCTATTAGGAACAAGCTGCGAACTCAGAGTTAAAGTTTCTAGGTGTAAATATGCCTTGTATGGTGGATGAAAGTTCTGTAATACACATGTACACAGCGCATTAAGAATGTTTGTCAAATCCGTGATGTATGTAGCGTGTTCGGAACACGGACTGTCACGGTGAGGGAAACTAAGTAATTTACATATCAATTGGGTAGAACACGCTCCAGGAGAATTTTACTGAAAAATCTGCCTCAGTTTGGTTACTGGTTTTTGAAAACGCTGCAAAATCGGAGTTAATGCTTTAAGGTGACAATATGTCTTCAATGGGTTATTAAAGATGTGTAATTCACATGCTAAGAACTCAGCAGTGAATATTTGTTGAATCCGTGGTGCATGTACCATTTTCGGAACACGGAATGTTACGGTGATGGTATCTATGAAAATGAGATTTCTATTGGATAGAACATGCACCAAGATATTTTTCTGTGAAAACTGCCTGATTTTCGTAACTGACTATAGGAAAACCTGCAAAATCTAAGTGAATGTTTCTAGGTGTATATATGCCTTGTATCGTGGTTGAAAAATCGGTAATCCACATGCTCATGGTCATTAAATAATGTCTGTCGAAGCCGTGATGAATGGAAAGTTTTCGGAACACGGAATGTCTCGGTGAGTGAAACTCTGCAAATAACAATTCTACTGGATAGAACTCGCTTGAATTGATTGTTTCTGCGAAAAATTCATGATTTTCAAACCGGATGTTAGGAAAAACCTGCGAAATCAGAATAACTACTTCTAGGTGTATATATGCCTTATATGGTGGATGAAAGTTCGGTAATCCACATGCTCACACCCATTAAACAATGTTTGTCGAATTCGTGATGCATGTAACGTGTTTGGAATACGGAATGTCATAGTGAAGGAAACAATGTAAGTTACATGTGTATTGGGTAGAACTCGCTTGAAGAGAAAATTTCTGCGAAATGTGCCTCATTTTCAGAACTGCCATTAGGAGAACCCTGTGAAATCTGAGAAAATGCTTCTAAGTGTCAATATGCCTTGAATGGTGAATGAAAGTCCGGTAATCCACATGTTAATAAAAGTGTAGTAATTATTTTTTAAACTGTGATTCATGTAGAGCTTTAGGAAAACGGAATTTCACGGTAATGAAACTATGTAAATTACAATTCCATTGAGTAGAATGAGCTAGAAGAGAATTTCTCTGCAAAAATTGCATGATTATCGAGTCTGAAGTTTCGAAAAAGCTGCAAAAGGAGAGTAAATATTTGTAGGTGTAAATGTGCCTTTATGTTGCAGGAAAGTTCGGTAATCCACATTTTCACAACATATTAAAGAATCTTTTTCTAATCCGTGGTGCATATACCGTGTTCACACCGTGGAATTTCACGGTGATTGAAACAATGTAAATTACTTCTCTATTGGGTAGAACTCGCTCCGAGAGAGTTTTTCGGCGAAATCTTCATCATTTTTGAAACTGACGTTTGGAAAACGCTGCAAAATCTGAGTAAATACTTCTAAGGATCGATATTCAATGTATTGTGATGAAAGTTCGGTAATCCACTTGCTAAAAAATTTGTAGTGAATATTTGTCGAATCCTATATGCACGTAGAATGTTTGGAACACGGAATTTAACGGCCAGGGAATTTATGTAAATTACATTTCTCTTGGTTAGAAAACACTCCAAGAGATTTTTCCTGAGAAATAGGCCTGATTTTTGAAACTGACGTTAGGAAAACCCTGCGAACTCAGATTACTAGATTCTCGGTGTAAATCTGCCTTGTATGGTGGATGAAAGTTCGGTAATCCGCATGCTAACAACTCTGTAGAGAATATTTGTCGAATCCGAGATACGTGAAGCGTGTTCGGAACACAGGATATCACGGTGAGCGAATCTATGTAAAATACATGTCTCTTGGGTAGAATTCGCTCCAAGAGCTTTTTCTGGGAAACCTGCCTCATTTTTGATACTGGCTTTTGAAAATATCTGCAAAATCAGTGAAAATGCTTCAAAGTGTCAATATGGCTATTAGGGTGGTTAAAAGTTCGGTAATCCGCATGCTAACAACTCTGTAGTGAATATTTTTCGAATTCGTGATGCATGTAGCTTTTTCGGAACCCAGAAATTCACGATGACGGGTTCTATGTAAATTGTATGTCTATTGGGTAGAACTCGCTCCAAGAGGATTTTTCTGTGGAAACTGCATGATTTTAGAGACTGACATTAGGAGAAAACTACTAAATCAGAATAAAATTTCTATGTATAAATATGCACTGTAAGGTGGATTAAAGTTCGTTAATACACATGTTCACAACTCATTAAAGAAGGTTTGTTGAACCCGTGGTGCATGTAACGTGTTCAGAACACGGAATGTCACGGTGAATGTACCTAGGTAAGTTACATATCTTTTGGGTAGTACTGGCTCCAAGAGCATTTTTCTGCCAAATCTGCCTCATTTTCAAAACTGGCATTAAAACTAACCTGTGAAATCTGAGAAAATTCTTCAAAGTGTCAGTAAGCCTTGTGTGGTGGATGAAAGTGCTGTAATCCACTTGCTAACAACTCTGTAGTGAATATTTGTCACATCCAAGATGCATGTAGCGTGTTCGGAACACGGAATTTCACGGTGAGCGAATCCATGTAAATTACATGTCTATTGGTTAGAACCCGCTCCAAGAGGTTTTTGCCGTGAAATCTGCCTCATTTCCGAAACTGGCGTTTCGAAAGCTCTGTGAAATCAGAGAAAAAGCTTCTAAGCATCAATATGCCTATTACTGTGATGAAAGTCCTGTAATCCACATGCAAACAACACTGTAGTGTATTTTTGTCGAAACTTATCTGCATGTAGCGTGTTCGAAACACGTAATTTCACAGCGGGAGAATCTATGTAATTTACATATCTATTGGGTAGAACACGCTCCAACAGTTCTTTCCTTTGAAAACTGCCTGATTGTCGAAACTGCTATTAGGAACATGCTGCGAACTCAGAGTTAAAGTTTCTAGGTGTAAATATGCCTTGTATGGTGGATGAAAGTTCTGTAATACACATGTACACAGCGCATTAAGAATGTTTGTCAAATCCGTGATGTATGTAGCGTGTTCGGAACACGGACTGTCACGGTGAGGGAAACTAAGTAATTTACATATCAATTGGGTAGAACACGCTCCAGGAGAATTTTACTGAAAAATCTGCCTCAGTTTGGTTACTGGTTTTTGAAAACGCTGCAAAATCGGAGTTAATGCTTTAAGGTGACAATATGTCTTCAATGGGTTATTAAAGATGTGTAATTCACATGCTAAGAACTCAGCAGTGAATATTTGTTGAATCCGTGGTGCATGTACCATTTTCGGAACACGGAATGTTACGGTGATGGTATCTATGAAAATGAGATTTCTATTGGATAGAACATGCACCAAGAGATTTTTCTGTGAAAACTGCCTGATTTTCGTAACTGACTATAGGAAAACCTGCAAAATCTAAGGGAATGTTTCTAGGTGTATATATGCCTTGTATCGTGGTTGAAAAATCGGTAATCCACATGCTCATGGTCATTAAATAATGTCTGTCGAAGCCGTGATGAATGGAAAGTTTTCGGAACACGGAATGTCTCGGTGAGTGAAACTCTGCAAATAACAATTCTACTGGATAGAACTCGCTTGAATTGATTGTTTCTGCGAAAAATTCATGATTTTCAAACCGGATGTTAGGAAAAACCTGCGAAATCAGAATAACTACTTCTAGGTGTATATATGCCTTATATGGTGGATGAAAGTTCGGTAATCCACATGCTCACACCCATTAAACAATGTTTGTCGAATTCGTGATGCATGTAACGTGTTTGGAATACGGAATGTCATAGTGAAGGAAACAATGTAAGTTACATGTGTATTGGGTAGAACTCGCTTGAAGAGAATATTTCTGCGAAATGTGCCTCATTTTCAGAACTGCCATTAGGAGAACCCTGTGAAATCTGAGAAAATGCTTCTAAGTGTCAATATGCCTTGAATGGTGAATCAAAGTCCGGTAATCCACATGTTAATAAAAGTGTAGTAATTATTTTTTAAACCGTGATTCATGTAGAGCTTTAGGAAAACGGAATTTCACGGTAATGAAACTATGTAAATTACAATTCCATTGAGTAGAATGAGCTAGAAGAGAATTTCTCTGCAAAAATTGCATGATTATCGAGTCTGAAGTTTGGAAAAAGCTGCAAAAGGAGAGTAAATATTTGTAGGTGTAAATGTGCCTTTATGTTGCAGGAAAGTTCGGTAATCCACATTTTCACAACATATTAAAGAATCTTTTTCTAATCCGTGGTGCATATACCGTGTTCACACCGTGGAATTTCACGGTGATTGAAACAATGTAAATTACTTCTCTATTGGGTAGAACTCGCTCCGAGAGAGTTTTTCGGCGAAATCTTCATCATTTTTGAAACTGACGTTTGGAAAACGCTGCAAAATCTGAGTAAATACTTCTAAGGATCGATATTCAATGTATTGTGATGAAAGTTCGGTAATCCACTTGCTAAAAAATTTGTAGTGAATATTTGTCGAATCCTATATGCACGTAGAATGTTTGGAACACGGAATTTAACGGCCAGGGAATTTATGTAAATTACATTTCTCTTGGTTAGAAAACACTCCAAGAGATTTTTCCTGAGAAATAGGCCTGATTTTTGAAACTGACTTTAGGAAAACCCTGCGAATTCAGATTACTAGATTCTCGGTGTAAATCTGCCTTGTATGGTGGATGAAAGTTCTGTAATCCGCATGCTAACAACTCTGTAGAGAATATTTGTCGAATCCGAGATACGTGAAGCGTGTTCGGAACACAGGATATCACGGTGAGCGAATCTATGTAAAATACATGTCTCTTGGGTAGAATTCGCTCCAAGAGCTTTTTCTGGGAAACCTGCCTCATTTTTGATACTGGCTTTTGAAAATATCTGCAAAATCAGTGAAAATGCTTCAAAGTGTCAATATGGCTATTAGGGTGGATAAAAGTTCGGTAATCCGCATGCTAACATCTCTGTAGTGAATATTTTTCGAATTCGTGATGCATGTAGCTTTTTCGGAACCCAGAAATTCACGATGACGGGTTCTATGTAAATTGTATGTCTATTGGGTAGAACTCGCTCCAAGAGGATTTTTCTGTGGAAACTGCATGATTTTAGAGACTGACATTAGGAGAAAACTACTAAATCAGAATAAAATTTCTATGTATAAATATGCACTGTAAGGTGGATTAAAGTTCGTTAATACACATGTTCACAACTCATTAAAGAAGGTTTGTTGAATCCGTGGTGCATGTAACGTGTTCAGAACACGGAATGTCACGGTGAATGTACCTAGGTAAGTTACATATCTTTTGGGTAGTACTGGCTCCAAGAGCATTTTTCTGCCAAATCTGCCTCATTTTCAAAACTGGCATTAAAACTAACCTGTGAAATCTGAGAAAATTCTTCAAAGTGTCAGTAAGCCTTGTGTGGTGGATGAAAGTGCTGTAATCCACTTGCTAACAACTCTGTAGTGAATATTTGTCACATCCAAGATGCATGTAGCGTGTTCGGAACACGGAATTTCACGGTGAGCGAATCCATGTAAATTACATGTCTATTGGTTAGAACCCGCTCCAAGAGGTTTTTGCCGTGAAATCTGCCTCATTTTCGAAACTGGCGTTTCGAAAGCTCTGTGAAATCAGAGAAAAAGCTTCTAAGCATCAATATGCCTATTACTGTGATGAAAGTCCTGTAATCCACATGCAAACAACACTGTAGTGTATTTTTGTCGAAACTTATCTGCATGTAGCGTGTTCGAAACACGTAATTTCACAGCGGGAGAATCTATGTAATTTACATATCTATTGGGTAGAACACGCTCCAACAGTTTTTTCCTTTGAAAACTGCCTGATTGTCGAAACTGCTATTAGGAACAAGCTGCGAACTCAGAGTTAAAGTTTCTAGGTGTAAATATGCCTTGTATGGTGGATGAAAGTTCTGTAATACACATGTACACAGCGCATTAAGAATGTTTGTCAAATCCGTGATGTATGTAGCGTGTTCGGAACACGGACTGTCACGGTGAGGGAAACTAAGTAATTTACATATCAATTGGGTAGAACACGCTCCAGGAGAATTTTACTGAAAAATCTGCCTCAGTTTGGTTACTGGTTTTTGAAAACGCTGCAAAATCGGAGTTAATGCTTTAAGGTGACAATATGTCTTCAATGGGTTATTAAAGATGTGTAATTCACATGCTAAGAACTCAGCAGTGAATATTTGTTGAATCCGTGGTGCATGTACCATTTTCGGAACACGGAATGTTACGGTGATGGTATCTATGAAAATGAGATTTCTATTGCATAGAACATGCACCAAGAGATTTTTCTGTGAAAACTGCCTGATTTTAGTAACTGACTATAGGAAAACCTGCAAAATCTAAGTGAATGTTTCTAGGTGTATATATGCCTTGTATTGTGGTTGAAAAATCGGTAATCCACATGCTCATGGTCATTAAATAATGTCTGTCGAAGCCATGATGAATGGAAAGTTTTCGGAACACGGAATGTCTCGGTGAGTGAAACTCTGCAAATAACAATTCTACTGGATAGAACTCGCTTGAATTGATTGTTTCTGCGAAAAATTCATGATTTTCAAACCGGATGTTAGGAAAAACCTGCGAAATCAGAATAACTACTTCTAGGTGTATATATGCCTTATATGGTGGATGAAAGTTCGGTAATCCACATGCTCACACCCATTAAACAATGTTTGTCGAATTCGTGATGCATGTAACGTGTTTGGAATACGGAATGTCATAGTGAAGGAAACAATGTAAGTTACATGTGTATTGGGTAGAACTCACTTGAAGAGAATATTTCTGCGAAATGTGCCTCATTTTCAGAACTGCCATTAGGAGAACCCTGTGAAATCTGAGAAAATGCTTCTAAGTGTCAATATGCCTTGAATGGTGAATGAAAGTCCGGTAATCCACATGTTAATAAAAGTGTAGTAATTATTTTTTAAACCGTGATTCATGTAGAGCTTTAGGAAAACGGAATTTCACGGTAATGAAACTATGTAAATTACAATTCCATTGAGTAGAATGAGCTAGAAGAGAATTTCTCTGCAAAAATTGCATGATTATCGAGTCTGAAGTTTCGAAAAAGCTGCAAAAGGAGAGTAAATATTTGTAGGTGTAAATGTGCCTTTATGTTGCAGGAAAGTTCGGTAATCCACATTTTCACAACATATTAAAGAATCTTTTTCTAATCCGTGGTGCATATACCGTGTTCACACCGTGGAATTTCACGGTGATTGAAACAATGTAAATTACTTCTCTATTGGGTAGAACTCGCTCCGAGAGAGTTTTTCGGCGAAATCTTCATCATTTTTGAAACTGACGTTTGGAAAACGCTGCAAAATCTGAGTAAATACTTCTAAGGATCGATATTCAATGTATTGTGATGAAAGTTCGGTAATCCACTTGCTAAAAAATTTGTAGTGAATATTTGTCGAATCCTATATGCACGTAGAATGTTTGGAACACGGAATTTAACGGCCAGGGAATTTATGTAAATTACATTTCTCTTGGTTAGAAAACACTCCAAGAGATTTTTCCTGAGAAATAGGCCTGATTTTTGAAACTGACTTTAGGAAAACCCTGCGAATTCAGATTACTAGATTCTCGGTGTAAATCTGCCTTGTATGGTGGATGAAAGTTCGGTAATCCGCATGCTAACAACTCTGTAGAAAATATTTGTCGAATCCGAGATACGTGAAGCGTGTTCGGAACACAGGATATCACGGTGAGCGAATCTATGTAAAATACATGTCTCTTGGGTAGAATTCGCTCCAAGAGCTTTTTCTGGGAAACCTGCCTCATTTTTGATACTGGCTTTTGAAAATATCTGCAAAATCAGTGAAAATGCTTCAAAGTGTCAATATGGCTATTAGGGTGGTTAAAAGTTCGGTAATCCGCATGCTAACAACTCTGTAGTGAATATTTTTCGAATTCGTGATGCATGTAGCTTTTTCGGAACCCAGAAATTCACGATGACGGGTTCTATGTAAATTGTATGTCTATTGGGTAGAACTCGCTCCAAGAGGATTTTTCTGTGGAAACTGCATGATTTTAGAGACTGACATTAGGAGAAAACTACTAAATCAGAATAAAATTTCTATGTATAAATATGCACTGTAAGGTGGATTAAAGTTCGTTAATACACATGTTCACAACTCATTAAAGAAGGTTTGTTGAACCCGTGGTGCATGTAACGTGTTCAGAACACGGAATGTCACGGTGAATGTACCTAGGTAAGTTACATATCTTTTGGGTAGTACTGGCTCCAAGAGCATTTTTCTGCCAAATCTGCCTCATTTTCAAAACTGGCATTAAAACTAACCTGTGAAATCTGAGAAAATTCTTCAAAGTGTCAGTAAGCCTTGTGTGGTGGATGAAAGTGCTGTAATCCACTTGCTAACAACTCTGTAGTGAATATTTGTCACATCCAAGATGCATGTAGCGTGTTCGGAACACGGAATTTCACGGTGAGCGAATCCATGTAAATTACATGTCTATTGGTTAGAACCCGCTCCAAGAGGTTTTTGCCGTGAAATCTGCCTCATTTCCGAAACTGGCGTTTCGAAAGCTCTGTGAAATCAGAGAAAAAGCTTCTAAGCATCAATATGCCTATTACTGTGATGAAAGTCCTGTAATCCACATGCAAACAACACTGTAGTGTATTTTTGTCGAAACTTATCTGCATGTAGCGTGTTCGAAACACGTAATTTCACAGCGGGAGAATCTATGTAATTTACATATCTATTGGGTAGAACACGCTCCAACAGTTCTTTCCTTTGAAAACTGCCTGATTGTCGAAACTGCTATTAGGAACAAGCTGCGAACTCAGAGTTAAAGTTTCTAGGTGTAAATATGCCTTGTATGGTGGATGAAAGTTCTGTAATACACATGTACACAGCGCATTAAGAATGTTTGTCAAATCCGTGATGTATGTAGCGTGTTCGGAACACGGACTGTCACGGTGAGGGAAACTAAGTAATTTACATATCAATTGGGTAGAACACGCTCCAGGAGAATTTTACTGAAAAATCTGCCTCAGTTTGGTTACTGGTTTTTGAAAACGCTGCAAAATCGGAGTTAATGCTTTAAGGTGACAATATGTCTTCAATGGGTTATTAAAGATGTGTAATTCACATGCTAAGAACTCAGCAGTGAATATTTGTTGAATCCGTGGTGCATGTACCATTTTCGGAACACGGAATGTTACGGTGATGGTATCTATGAAAATGAGATTTCTATTGGATAGAACATGCACCAAGAGATTTTTCTGTGAAAACTGCCTGATTTTCGTAACTGACTATAGGAAAACCTGCAAAATCTAAGGGAATGTTTCTAGGTGTATATATGCCTTGTATTGTGGTTGAAAAATCGGTAATCCACATGCTCATGGTCATTAAATAATGTCTGTCGAAGCCGTGATGAATGGAAAGTTTTCGGAACACGGAATGTCTCGGTGAGTGAAACTCTGCAAATAACAATTCTACTGGATAGAACTCGCTTGAATTGATTGTTTCTGCGAAAAATTCATGATTTTCAAACCGGATGTTAGGAAAAACCTGCGAAATCAGAATAACTACTTCTAGGTGTATATATGCCTTATATGGTGGATGAAAGTTCGGTAATCCACATGCTCACACCCATTAAACAATGTTTGTCGAATTCGTGATGCATGTAACGTGTTTGGAATACGGAATGTCATAGTGAAGGAAACAATGTAAGTTACATGTGTATTGGGTAGAACTCGCTTGAAGAGAATATTTCTGCGAAATGTGCCTCATTTTCAGAACTGCCATTAGGAGAACCCTGTGAAATCTGAGAAAATGCTTCTAAGTGTCAATATGCCTTGAATGGTGAATCAAAGTCCGGTAATCCACATGTTAATAAAAGTGTAGTAATTATTTTTTAAACCGTGATTCATGTAGAGCTTTAGGAAAACGGAATTTCACGGTAATGAAACTATGTAAATTACAATTCCATTGAGTAGAATGAGCTAGAAGAGAATTTCTCTGCAAAAATTGCATGATTATCGAGTCTGAAGTTTGGAAAAAGCTGCAAAAGGAGAGTAAATATTTGTAGGTGTAAATGTGCCTTTATGTTGCAGGAAAGTTCGGTAATCCACATTTTCACAACATATTAAAGAATCTTTTTCTAATCCGTGGTGCATATACCGTGTTCACACCGTGGAATTTCACGGTGATTGAAACAATGTAAATTACTTCTCTATTGGGTAGAACTCGCTCCGAGAGAGTTTTTCGGCGAAATCTTCATCATTTTTGAAACTGACGTTTGGAAAACGCTGCAAAATCTGAGTAAATACTTCTAAGGATCGATATTCAATGTATTGTGATGAAAGTTCGGTAATCCACTTGCTAAAAAATTTGTAGTGAATATTTGTCGAATCCTATATGCACGTAGAATGTTTGGAACACGGAATTTAACGGCCAGGGAATTTATGTAAATTACATTTCTCTTGGTTAGAAAACACTCCAAGAGATTTTTCCTGAGAAATAGGCCTGATTTTTGAAACTGACTTTAGGAAAACCCTGCGAATTCAGATTACTAGATTCTCGGTGTAAATCTGCCTTGTATGGTGGATGAAAGTTCGGTAATCCGCATGCTAACAACTCTGTAGAGAATATTTGTCGAATCCGAGATACGTGAAGCGTGTTCGGAACACAGGATATCACGGTGAGCGAATCTATGTAAAATACATGTCTCTTGGGTAGAATTCGCTCCAAGAGCTTTTTCTGGGAAACCTGCCTCATTTTTGATACTGGCTTTTGAAAATATCTGCAAAATCAGTGAAAATGCTTCAAAGTGTCAATATGGCTATTAGGGTGGTTAAAAGTTCGGTAATCCGCATGCTAACAACTCTGTAGTGAATATTTTTCGAATTCGTGATGCATGTAGCTTTTTCGGAACCCAGAAATTCACGATGACGGGTTCTATGTAAATTGTATGTCTATTGGGTAGAACTCGCTCCAAGAGGATTTTTCTGTGGAAACTGCATGATTTTAGAGACTGACATTAGGAGAAAACTACTAAATCAGAATAAAATTTCTATGTATAAATATGCACTGTAAGGTGGATTAAAGTTCGTTAATACACATGTTCACAACTCATTAAAGAAGGTTTGTTGAATCCGTGGTGCATGTAACGTGTTCAGAACACGGAATGTCACGGTGAATGTACCTAGGTAAGTTACATATCTTTTGGGTAGTACTGGCTCCAAGAGCATTTTTCTGCCAAATCTGCCTCATTTTCAAAACTGGCATTAAAACTAACCTGTGAAATCTGAGAAAATTCTTCAAAGTGTCAGTAAGCCTTGTGTGGTGGATGAAAGTGCTGTAATCCACTTGCTAACAACTCTGTAGTGAATATTTGTCACATCCAAGATGCATGTAGCGTGTTCGGAACACGGAATTTCACGGTGAGCGAATCCATGTAAATTACATGTCTATTGGTTAGAACCCGCTCCAAGAGGTTTTTGCCGTGAAATCTGCCTCATTTTCGAAACTGGCGTTTCGAAAGCTCTGTGAAATCAGAGAAAAAGCTTCTAAGCATCAATATGCCTATTACTGTGATGAAAGTCCTGTAATCCACATGCAAACAACACTGTAGTGTATTTTTGTCGAAACTTATCTGCATGTAGCGTGTTCGAAACACGTAATTTCACAGCGGGAGAATCTATGTAATTTACATATCTATTGGGTAGAACACGCTCCAACAGTTTTTTCCTTTGAAAACTGCCTGATTGTCGAAACTGCTATTAGGAACAAGCTGCGAACTCAGATTTAAAGTTTCTAGGTGTAAGTATGCCTTGTATGGTGGATGAAAGTTCTGTAATACACATGTACACAGCGCATTAAGAATGTTTGTCAAATCCGTGATGTATGTAGCGTGTTCGGAACACGGACTGTCACGGTGAGGGAAACTAAGTAATTTACATATCAATTGGGTAGAACACGCTCCAGGAGAATTTTACTGAAAAATCTGCCTCAGTTTGGTTACTGGTTTTTGAAAACGCTGCAAAATCGGAGTTAATGCTTTAAGGTGACAATATGTCTTCAATGGGTTATTAAAGATGTGTAATTCACATGCTAAGAACTCAGCAGTGAATATTTGTTGAATCCGTGGTGCATGTACCATTTTCGGAACACGGAATGTTACGGTGATGGTATCTATGAAAATGAGATTTCTATTGCATAGAACATGCACCAAGAGATTTTTCTGTGAAAACTGCCTGATTTTAGTAACTGACTATAGGAAAACCTGCAAAATCTAAGTGAATGTTTCTAGGTGTATATATGCCTTGTATTGTGGTTGAAAAATCGGTAATCCACATGCTCATGGTCATTAAATAATGTCTGTCGAAGCCATGATGAATGGAAAGTTTTCGGAACACGGAATGTCTCGGTGAGTGAAACTCTGCAAATAACAATTCTACTGGATAGAACTCGCTTGAATTGATTGTTTCTGCGAAAAATTCATGATTTTCAAACCGGATGTTAGGAAAAACCTGCGAAATCAGAATAACTACTTCTAGGTGTATATATGCCTTATATGGTGGATGAAAGTTCGGTAATCCACATGCTCACACCCATTAAACAATGTTTGTCGAATTCGTGATGCATGTAACGTGTTTGGAATACGGAATGTCATAGTGAAGGAAACAATGTAAGTTACATGTGTATTGGGTAGAACTCGCTTGAAGAGAATATTTCTGCGAAATGTGCCTCATTTTCAGAACTGCCATTAGGAGAACCCTGTGAAATCTGAGAAAATGCTTCTAAGTGTCAATATGCCTTGAATGGTGAATGAAAGTCCGGTAATCCACATGTTAATAAAAGTGTAGTAATTATTTTTTAAACCGTGATTCATGTAGAGCTTTAGGAAAACGGAATTTCACGGTAATGAAACTATGTAAATTACAATTCCATTGAGTAGAATGAGCTAGAAGAGAATTTCTCTGCAAAAATTGCATGATTATCGAGTCTGAAGTTTGGAAAAAGCTGCAAAAGGAGAGTAAATATTTGTAGGTGTAAATGTGCCTTTATGTTGCAGGAAAGTTCGGTAATCCACATTTTCACAACATATTAAAGAATCTTTTTCTAATCCGTGGTGCATATACCGTGTTCACACCGTGGAATTTCACGGTGATTGAAACAATGTAAATTACTTCTCTATTGGGTAGAACTCGCTCCGAGAGAGTTTTTCAGCGAAATCTTCATCATTTTTGAAACTGACGTTTGGAAAACGCTGCAAAATCTGAGTAAATACTTCTAAGGATCGATATTCAATGTATTGTGATGAAAGTTCGGTAATCCACTTGCTAAAAAATTTGTAGTGAATATTTGTCGAATCCTATATGCACGTAGAATGTTTGGAACACGGAATTTAACGGCCAGGGAATTTATGTAAATTACATTTCTCTTGGTTAGAAAACACTCCAAGAGATTTTTCCTGAGAAATAGGCCTGATTTTTGAAACTGACGTTAGGAAAACCCTGCGAATTCAGATTACTAGATTCTCGGTGTAAATCTGCCTTGTATGGTGGATGAAAGTTCGGTAATCCGCATGCTAACAACTCTGTAGAGAATATTTGTCGAATCCGAGATACGTGAAGCGTGTTCGGAACACAGGATATCACGGTGAGCGAATCTATGTAAAATACATGTCTCTTGGGTAGAATTCGCTCCAAGAGCTTTTTCTGGGAAACCTGCCTCATTTTTGATACTGGCTTTTGAAAATATCTGCAAAATCAGTGAAAATGCTTCAAAGTGTCAATATGGCTATTAGGGTGGATAAAAGTTCGGTAATCCGCATGCTAACAACTCTGTAGTGAATATTTTTCGAATTCGTGATGCATGTAGCTTTTTCGGAACCCAGAAATTCACGATGACGGGTTCTATGTAAATTGTATGTCTATTGGGTAGAACTCGCTCCAAGAGGATTTTTCTGTGGAAACTGCATGATTTTAGAGACTGACATTAGGAGAAAACTACTAAATCAGAATAAAATTTCTATGTATAAATATGCACTGTAAGGTGGATTAAAGTTCGTTAATACACATGTTCACAACTCATTAAAGAAGGTTTGTTGAATCCGTGGTGCATGTAACGTGTTCAGAACACGGAATGTCACGGTGAATGTACCTAGGTAAGTTACATATCTTTTGGGTAGTACTGGCTCCAAGAGCATTTTTCTGCCAAATCTGCCTCATTTTCAAAACTGGCATTAAAACTAACCTGTGAAATCTGAGAAAATTCTTCAAAGTGTCAGTAAGCCTTGTGTGGTGGATGAAAGTGCTGTAATCCACTTGCTAACAACTCTGTAGTGAATATTTGTCACATCCAAGATGCATGTAGCGTGTTCGGAACACGGAATTTCACGGTGAGCGAATCCATGTAAATTACATGTCTATTGGTTAGAACCCGCTCCAAGAGGTTTTTGCCGTGAAATCTGCCTCATTTTCGAAACTGGCGTTTCGAAAGCTCTGTGAAATCAGAGAAAAAGCTTCTAAGCATCAATATGCCTATTACTGTGATGAAAGTCCTGTAATCCACATGCAAACAACACTGTAGTGTATTTTTGTCGAAACTTATCTGCATGTAGCGTGTTCGAAACACGTAATTTCACAGCGGGAGAATCTATGTAATTTACATATCTATTGGGTAGAACACGCTCCAACAGTTTTTTCCTTTGAAAACTGCCTGATTGTCGAAACTGCTATTAGGAACAAGCTGCGAACTCAGAGTTAAAGTTTCTAGGTGTAAATATGCCTTGTATGGTGGATGAAAGTTCTGTAATACACATGTACACAGCGCATTAAGAATGTTTGTCAAATCCGTGATGTATGTAGCGTGTTCGGAACACGGACTGTCACGGTGAGGGAAACTAAGTAATTTACATATCAATTGGGTAGAACAGGCTCCAGGAGAATTTTACTGAAAAATCTGCCTCAGTTTGGTTATTGGTTTTGGAAAACGCTGCAAAATCGGAGTTAATGCTTTAAGGTGACAATATGTCTTCAATGGGTTATTAAAGATATGTAATTCACATGCTAAGAACTCAGCAGTGAATATTTGTTGAATCCGTGGTGCATGTACCATTTTCGGAACACGGAATGTTACGGTGATGGTATCTATGAAAATGAGATTTCTATTGGATAGAACATGCACCAAGAGATTTTTCTGTGAAAACTGCCTGATTTTCGTAACTGACTATAGGAAAACCTGCAAAATGTAAGTGAATGTTTCTAGGTGTATATATGCCTTGTATTGTGGTTGAAAAATCGGTAATCCACATGCTCATGGTCATTAAATAATGTCTGTCGAAGCCGTGATGAATGGAAAGTTTTCGGAACACGGAATGTCTCGGTGAGTGAAACTCTGCAAATAACAATTCTACTGGATAGAACTCGCTTGAATTGATTGTTTCTGCGAAAAATTCATGATTTTCAAACCGGATGTTAGGAAAAACCTGCGAAATCAGAATAACTACTTCTAGGTGTATATATGCCTTATATGGTGGATGAAAGTTCGGTAATCCACATGCTCACACCCATTAAACAATGTTTGTCGAATTCGTGATGCATGTAACGTGTTTGGAATACGGAATGTCATAGTGAAGGAAACAATGTAAGTTACATGTGTATTGGGTAGAACTCACTTGAAGAGAATATTTCTGCGAAATGTGCCTCATTTTCAGAACTGCCATTAGGAGAACCCTGTGAAATCTGAGAAAATGCTTCTAAGTGTCAATATGCCTTGAATGGTGAATGAAAGTCCGGTAATCCACATGTTAATAAAAGTGTAGTAATTATTTTTTAAACTGTGATTCATGTAGAGCTTTAGGAAAACGGAATTTCACGGTAATGAAACTATGTAAATTACAATTCCATTGAGTAGAATGAGCTAGAAGAGAATTTCTCTGCAAAAATTGCATGATTATCGAGTCTGAAGTTTCGAAAAAGCTGCAAAAGGAGAGTAAATATTTGTAGGTGTAAATGTGCCTTTATGTTGCAGGAAAGTTCGGTAATCCACATTTTCACAACATATTAAAGAATCTTTTTCTAATCCGTGGTGCATATACCGTGTTCACACCGTGGAATTTCACGGTGATTGAAACAATGTAAATTACTTCTCTATTGGGTAGAACTCGCTCCGAGAGAGTTTTTCGGCGAAATCTTCATCATTTTTGAAACTGACGTTTGGAAAACGCTGCAAAATCTGAGTAAATACTTCTAAGGATCGATATTCAATGTATTGTGATGAAAGTTCGGTAATCCACTTGCTAAAAAATTTGTAGTGAATATTTGTCGAATCCTATATGCACGTAGAATGTTTGGAACACGGAATTTAACGGCCAGGGAATTTATGTAAATTACATTTCTCTTGGTTAGAAAACACTCCAAGAGATTTTTCCTGAGAAATAGGCCTGATTTTTGAAACTGACGTTAGGAAAACCCTGCGAATTCAGATTACTAGATTCTCGGTGTAAATCTGCCTTGTATGGTGGATGAAAGTTCGGTAATCCGCATGCTAACAACTCTGTAGAGAATATTTGTCGAATCCGAGATACGTGAAGCGTGTTCGGAACACAGGATATCACGGTGAGCGAATCTATGTAAAATACATGTCTCTTGGGTAGAATTCGCTCCAAGAGCTTTTTCTGGGAAACCTGCCTCATTTTTGATACTGGCTTTTGAAAATATCTGCAAAATCAGTGAAAATGCTTCAAAGTGTCAATATGGCTATTAGGGTGGTTAAAAGTTCGGTAATCCGCATGCTAACAACTCTGTAGTGAATATTTTTCAAATTCGTGATGCATGTAGCTTTTTCGGAACCCAGAAATTCACGATGACGGGTTCTATGTAAATTGTATGTCTATTGGGTAGAACTCGCTCCAAGAGGATTTTTCTGTGGAAACTGCATGATTTTAGAGACTGACATTAGGAGAAAACTACTAAATCAGAATAAAATTTCTATGTATAAATATGCACTGTAAGGTGGATTAAAGTTCGTTAATACACATGTTCACAACTCATTAAAGAAGGTTTGTTGAACCCGTGGTGCATGTAACGTGTTCAGAACACGGAATGTCACGGTGAATGTACCTAGGTAAGTTACATATCTTTTGGGTAGTACTGGCTCCAAGAGCATTTTTCTGCCAAATCTGCCTCATTTTCAAAACTGGCATTAAAACTAACCTGTGAAATCTGAGAAAATTCTTCAAAGTGTCCGTAAGCCTTGTGTGGTGGATGAAAGTGCTGTAATCCACTTGCTAACAACTCTGTAGTGAATATTTGTCACATCCAAGATGCATGTAGCGTGTTCGGAACACGGAATTTCACGGTGAGCGAATCCATGTAAATTACATGTCTATTGGTTAGAACCCGCTCCAAGAGGTTTTTGCCGTGAAATCTGCCTCATTTCCGAAACTGGCGTTTCGAAAGCTCTGTGAAATCAGAGAAAAAGCTTCTAAGCATCAATATGCCTATTACTGTGATGAAAGTCCTGTAATCCACATGCAAACAACACTGTAGTGTATTTTTGTCGAAACTTATCTGCATGTAGCGTGTTCGAAACACGTAATTTCACAGCGGGAGAATCTATGTAATTTACATATCTATTGGGTAGAACACGCTCCAACAGTTTTTTCCTTTGAAAACTGCCTGATTGTCGAAACTGCTATTAGGAACAAGCTGCGAACTCAGAGTTAAAGTTTCTAGGTGTAAATATGCCTTGTATGGTGGATGAAAGTTCTGTAATACACATGTACACAGCGCATTAAGAATGTTTGTCAAATCCGTGATGTATGTAGCGTGTTCGGAACACGGACTGTCACGGTGAGGGAAACTAAGTAATTTACATATCAATTGGGTAGAACAGGCTCCAGGAGAATTTTACTGAAAAATCTGCCTCAGTTTGGTTACTGGTTTTTGAAAACGCTGCAAAATCGGAGTTAATGCTTTAAGGTGACAATATGTCTTCAATGGGTTATTAAAGATGTGTAATTCACATGCTAAGAACTCAGCAGTGAATATTTGTTGAATCCGTGGTGCATGTACCATTTTCGGAACACGGAATGTTACGGTGATGGTATCTATGAAAATGAGATTTCTATTGGATAGAACATGCACCAAGAGATTTTTCTGTGAAAACTGCCTGATTTTCGTAACTGACTATAGGAAAACCTGCAAAATCTAAGGGAATGTTTCTAGGTGTATATATGCCTTGTATTGTGGTTGAAAAATCGGTAATCCACATGCTCATGGTCATTAAATAATGTCTGTCGAAGCCGTGATGAATGGAAAGTTTTCGGAACACGGAATGTCTCGGTGAGTGAAACTCTGCAAATAACAATTCTACTGGATAGAACTCGCTTGAATTGATTGTTTCTGCGAAAAATTCATGATTTTCAAACCGGATGTTAGGAAAAACCTGCGAAATCAGAATAACTACTTCTAGGTGTATATATGCCTTATATGGTGGATGAAAGTTCGGTAATCCACATGCTCACACCCATTAAACAATGTTTGTCGAATTCGTGATGCATGTAACGTGTTTGGAATACGGAATGTCATAGTGAAGGAAACAATGTAAGTTACATGTGTATTGGGTAGAACTCGCTTGAAGAGAATATTTCTGCGAAATGTGCCTCATTTTCAGAACTGCCATTAGGAGAACCCTGTGAAATCTGAGAAAATGCTTCTAAGTGTCAATATGCCTTGAATGGTGAATGAAAGTCCGGTAATCCACATGTTAATAAAAGTGTAGTAATTATTTTTTAAACCGTGATTCATGTAGAGCTTTAGGAAAACGGAATTTCACGGTAATGAAACTATGTAAATTACAATTCCATTGAGTAGAATGAGCTAGAAGAGAATTTCTCTGCAAAAATTGCATGATTATCGAGTCTGAAGTTTGGAAAAAGCTGCAAAAGGAGAGTAAATATTTGTAGGTGTAAATGTGCCTTTATGTTGCAGGAAAGTTCGGTAATCCACATTTTCACAACATATTAAAGAATCTTTTTCTAATCCGTGGTGCATATACCGTGTTCACACCGTGGAATTTCACGGTGATTGAAACAATGTAAATTACTTCTCTATTGGGTAGAACTCACTCCGAGAGAGTTTTTCGGCGAAATCTTCATCATTTTTGAAACTGACGTTTGGAAAACGCTGCAAAATCTGAGTAAATACTTCTAAGGATCGATATTCAATGTATTGTGATGAAAGTTCGGTAATCCACTTGCTAAAAAATTTGTAGTGAATATTTGTCGAATCCTATATGCACGTAGAATGTTTGGAACACGGAATTTAACGGCCAGGGAATTTATGTAAATTACATTTCTCTTGGTTAGAAAACACTCCAAGAGATTTTTCCTGAGAAATAGGCCTGATTTTTGAAACTGACTTTAGGAAAACCCTGCGAATTCAGATTACTAGATTCTCGGTGTAAATCTGCCTTGTATGGTGGATGAAAGTTCGGTAATCCGCATGCTAACAACTCTGTAGAGAATATTTGTCGAATCCAAGATACGTGAAGCGTGTTCGGAACACAGGATATCACGGTGAGCGAATCTATGTAAAATACATGTCTCTTGGGTAGAATTCGCTCCAAGAGCTTTTTCTGGGAAACCTGCCTCATTTTTGATACTGGCTTTTGAAAATATCTGCAAAATCAGTGAAAATGCTTCAAAGTGTCAATATGGCTATTAGGGTGGATAAAAGTTCGGTAATCCGCATGCTAACAACTCTGTAGTGAATATTTTTCGAATTCGTGATGCATGTAGCTTTTTCGGAACCCAGAAATTCACGATGACGGGTTCTATGTAAATTGTATGTCTATTGGGTAGAACTCGCTCCAAGAGGATTTTTCTGTGGAAACTGCATGATTTTAGAGACTGACATTAGGAGAAAACTACTAAATCAGAATAAAATTTCTATGTATAAATATGCACTGTAAGGTGGATTAAAGTTCGTTAATACACATGTTCACAACTCATTAAAGAAGGTTTGTTGAATCCGTGGTGCATGTAACGTGTTCAGAACACGGAATGTCACGGTGAATGTACCTAGGTAAGTTACATATCTTTTGGGTAGTACTGGCTCCAAGAGCATTTTTCTGCCAAATCTGCCTCATTTTCAAAACTGGCATTAAAACTAACCTGTGAAATCTGAGAAAATTCTTCAAAGTGTCAGTAAGCCTTGTGTGGTGGATGAAAGTGCTGTAATCCACTTGCTAACAACTCTGTAGTGAATATTTGTCACATCCAAGATGCATGTAGCGTGTTCGGAACACGGAATTTCACGGTGAGCGAATCCATGTAAATTACATGTCTATTGGTTAGAACCCACTCCAAGAGGTTTTTGCCGTGAAATCTGCCTCATTTTCGAAACTGGCGTTTCGAAAGCTCTGTGAAATCAGAGAAAAAGCTTCTAAGCATCAATATGCCTATTACTGTGATGAAAGTCCTGTAATCCACATGCAAACAACACTGTAGTGTATTTTTGTCGAAACTTATCTGCATGTAGCGTGTTCGAAACACGTAATTTCACAGCGGGAGAATCTATGTAATTTACATATCTATTGGGTAGAACACGCTCCAACAGTTTTTTCCTTTGAAAACTGCCTGATTGTCGAAACTGCTATTAGGAACAAGCTGCGAACTCAGAGTTAAAGTTTCTAGGTGTAAGTATGCCTTGTATGGTGGATGAAAGTTCTGTAATACACATGTACACAGCGCATTAAGAATGTTTGTCAAATCCGTGATGTATGTAGCGTGTTCGGAACACGGACTGTCACGGTGAGGGAAACTAAGTAATTTACATATCAATTGGGTAGAACACGCTCCAGGAGAATTTTACTGAAAAATCTGCCTCAGTTTGGTTACTGGTTTTTGAAAACGCTGCAAAATCGGAGTTAATGCTTTAAGGTGACAATATGTCTTCAATGGGTTATTAAAGATGTGTAATTCACATGCTAAGAACTCAGCAGTGAATATTTGTTGAATCCGTGGTGCATGTACCATTTTCGGAACACGGAATGTTACGGTGATGGTATCTATGAAAATGAGATTTCTATTGCATAGAACATGCACCAAGAGATTTTTCTGTGAAAACTGCCTGATTTTCGTAACTGACTATAGGAAAACCTGCAAAATCTAAGTGAATGTTTCTAGGTGTATATATGCCTTGTATTGTGGTTGAAAAATCGGTAATCCACATGCTCATGGTCATTAAATAATGTCTGTCGAAGCCATGATGAATGGAAAGTTTTCGGAACACGGAATGTCTCGGTGAGTGAAACTCTGCAAATAACAATTCTACTGGATAGAACTCACTTGAATTGATTGTTTCTGCGAAAAATTCATGATTTTCAAACCGGATGTTAGGAAAAACCTGCGAAATCAGAATAACTACTTCTAGGTGTATATATGCCTTATATGGTGGATGAAAGTTCGGTAATCCACATGCTCACACCCATTAAACAATGTTTGTCGAATTCGTGATGCATGTAACGTGTTTGGAATACGGAATGTCATAGTGAAGGAAACAATGTAAGTTACATGTGTATTGGGTAGAACTCACTTGAAGAGAATATTTCTGCGAAATGTGCCTCATTTTCAGAACTGCCATTAGGAGAACCCTGTGAAATCTGAGAAAATGCTTCTAAGTGTCAATATGCCTTGAATGGTGAATGAAAGTCCGGTAATCCACATGTTAATAAAAGTGTAGTAATTATTTTTTAAACCGTGATTCATGTAGAGCTTTAGGAAAACGGAATTTCACGGTAATGAAACTATGTAATTTACAATTCCATTGAGTAGAATGAGCTAGAAGAGAATTTCTCTGCAAAAATTGCATGATTATCGAGTCTGAAGTTTGGAAAAAGCTGCAAAAGGAGAGTAAATATTTGTAGGTGTAAATGTGCCTTTATGTTGCAGGAAAGTTCGGTAATCCACATTTTCACAACATATTAAAGAATCTTTTTCTAATCCGTGGTGCATATACCGTGTTCACACCGTGGAATTTCACGGTGATTGAAACAATGTAAATTACTTCTCTATTGGGTAGAACTCGCTCCGAGAGAGTTTTTCGGCGAAATCTTCATCATTTTTGAAACTGACGTTTGGAAAACGCTGCAAAATCTGAGTAAATACTTCTAAGGATCGATATTCAATGTATTGTGATGAAAGTTCGGTAATCCACTTGCTAAAAAATTTGTAGTGAATATTTGTCGAATCCTATATGCACGTAGAATGTTTGGAACACGGAATTTAACGGCCAGGGAATTTATGTAAATTACATTTCTCTTGGTTAGAAAACACTCCAAGAGATTTTTCCTGAGAAATAGGCCTGATTTTTGAAACTGACGTTAGGAAAACCCTGCGAATTCAGATTACTAGATTCTCGGTGTAAATCTGCCTTGTATGGTGGATGAAAGTTCGGTAATCCGCATGCTAACAACTCTGTAGAGAATATTTGTCGAATCCGAGATACGTGAAGCGTGTTCGGAACACAGGATATCACGGTGAGCGAATCTATGTAAAATACATGTCTCTTGGGTAGAATTCGCTCCAAGAGCTTTTTCTGGGAAACCTGCCTCATTTTTGATACTGGCTTTTGAAAATATCTGCAAAATCAGTGAAAATGCTTCAAAGTGTCAATATGGCTATTAGGGTGGATAAAAGTTCGGTAATCCGCATGCTAACAACTCTGTAGTGAATATTTTTCGAATTCGTGATGCATGTAGCTTTTTCGGAACCCAGAAATTCACGATGACGGGTTCTATGTAAATTGTATGTCTATTGGGTAGAACTCGCTCCAAGAGGATTTTTCTGTGGAAACTGCATGATTTTAGAGACTGACATTAGGAGAAAACTACTAAATCAGAATAAAATTTCTATGTATAAATATGCACTGTAAGGTGGATTAAAGTTCGTTAATACACATGTTCACAACTCATTAAAGAAGGTTTGTTGAATCCGTGGTGCATGTAACGTGTTCAGAACACGGAATGTCACGGTGAATGTACCTAGGTAAGTTACATATCTTTTGGGTAGTACTGGCTCCAAGAGCATTTTTCTGCCAAATCTGCCTCATTTTCAAAACTGGCATTAAAACTAACCTGTGAAATCTGAGAAAATTCTTCAAAGTGTCAGTAAGCCTTGTGTGGTGGATGAAAGTGCTGTAATCCACTTGCTAACAACTCTGTAGTGAATATTTGTCACATCCAAGATGCATGTAGCGTGTTCGGAACACGGAATTTCACGGTGAGCGAATCCATGTAAATTACATGTCTATTGGTTAGAACCCGCTCCAAGAGGTTTTTGCCGTGAAATCTGCCTCATTTTCGAAACTGGCGTTTCGAAAGCTCTGTGAAATCAGAGAAAAAGCTTCTAAGCATCAATATGCCTATTACTGTGATGAAAGTCCTGTAATCCACATGCAAACAACACTGTAGTGTATTTTTGTCGAAACTTATCTGCATGTAGCGTGTTCGAAACACGTAATTTCACAGCGGGAGAATCTATGTAATTTACATATCTATTGGGTAGAACACGCTCCAACAGTTTTTTCCTTTGAAAACTGCCTGATTGTCGAAACTGCTATTAGGAACAAGCTGCGAACTCAGAGTTAAAGTTTCTAGGTGTAAATATGCCTTGTATGGTGGATGAAAGTTCTGTAATACACATGTACACAGCGCATTAAGAATGTTTGTCAAATCCGTGATGTATGTAGCGTGTTCGGAACACGGACTGTCACGGTGAGGGAAACTAAGTAATTTACATATCAATTGGGTAGAACACGCTCCAGGAGAATTTTACTGAAAAATCTGCCTCAGTTTGGTTACTGGTTTTGGAAAACGCTGCAAAATCGGAGTTAATGCTTTAAGGTGACAATATGTCTTCAATGGGTTATTAAAGATGTGTAATTCACATGCTAAGAACTCAGCAGTGAATATTTGTTGAATCCGTGGTGCATGTACCATTTTCGGAACACGGAATGTTACGGTGATGGTATCTATGAAAATGAGATTTCTATTGGATAGAACATGCACCAAGAGATTTTTCTGTGAAAACTGCCTGATTTTCGTAACTGACTATAGGAAAACCTGCAAAATGTAAGTGAATGTTTCTAGGTGTATATATGCCTTGTATTGTGGTTGAAAAATCGGTAATCCACATGCTCATGGTCATTAAATAATGTCTGTCGAAGCCGTGATGAATGGAAAGTTTTCGGAACACGGAATGTCTCGGTGAGTGAAACTCTGCAAATAACAATTCTACTGGATAGAACTCGCTTGAATTGATTGTTTCTGCGAAAAATTCATGATTTTCAAACCGGATGTTAGGAAAAACCTGCGAAATCAGAATAACTACCTCTAGGTGTATATATGCCTTATATGGTGGATGAAAGTTCGGTAATCCACATGCTCACACCCATTAAACAATGTTTGTTGAATTCGTGATGCATGTAACGTGTTTGGAATACGGAATGTCATAGTGAAGGAAACAATGTAAGTTACATGTGTATTGGGTAGAACTCGCTTGAAGAGAATATTTCTGCGAAATGTGCCTCATTTTCAGAACTGCCATTAGGAGAACCCTGTGAAATCTGAGAAAATGCTTCTAAGTGTCAATATGCCTTGAATGGTGAATGAAAGTCCGGTAATCCACATGTTAATAAAAGTGTAGTAATTATTTTTTAAACCGTGATTCATGTAGAGCTTTAGGAAAACGGAATTTCACGGTAATGAAACTATGTAAATTACAATTCCATTGAGTAGAATGAGCTAGAAGAAAATTTCTCTGCAAAAATTGCATGATTATCGAGTCTGAAGTTTCGAAAAAGCTGCAAAAGGAGAGTAAATATTTGTAGGTGTAAATGTGCCTTTATGTTGCAGGAAAGTTCGGTAATCCAAATTTTCACAACATATTAAAGAATCTTTTTCTAATCCGTGGTGCATATACCGTGTTCACACCGTGGAATTTCACGGTGATTGAAACAATGTAAATTACTTCTCTATTGGGTAGAACTCGCTCCGAGAGAGTTTTTCGGCGAAATCTTCATCATTTTTGAAACTGACGTTTGGAAAACGCTGCAAAATCTGAGTAAATACTTCTAAGGATCGATATTCAATGTATTGTGATGAAAGTTCGGTAATCCACTTGCTAAAAAATTTGTAGTGAATATTTGTCGAATCCTATATGCACGTAGAATGTTTGGAACACGGAATTTAACTGCCAGGGAATTTATGTAAATTACATTTCTCTTGGTTAGAAAACACTCCAAGAGATTTTTCCTGAGAAATAGGCCTGATTTTTGAAACTGACGTTAGGAAAACCCTGCGAATTCAGATTACTAGATTCTCGGTGTAAATCTGCCTTGTATGGTGGATGAAAGTTCGGTAATCCGCATGCTAACAACTCTGTAGAGAATATTTGTCGAATCCGAGATACGTGAAGCGTGTTCGGAACACAGGATATCACGGTGAGTGAATCTATGTAAAATACATGTCTCTTGGGTAGAATTCGCTCCAAGAGCTTTTTCTGGGAAACCTGCCTCATTTTTGATACTGGCTTTTGAAAATATCTGCAAAATCAGTGAAAATGCTTCAAAGTGTCAATATGGCTATTAGGGTGGATAAAAGTTCGGTAATCCGCATGCTAACAACTCTGTAGTGAATATTTTTCGAATTCGTGATGCATGTAGCTTTTTCGGAACCCAGAAATTCACGATGACGGGTTCTATGTAAATTGTATGTCTATTGGGTAGAACTCACTCCAAGAGGATTTTTCTGTGGAAACTGCATGATTTTAGAGACTGACATTAGGAGAAAACTACTAAATCAGAATAAAATTTCTATGTATAAATATGCACTGTAAGGTGGATTAAAGTTCATTAATACACATGTTCACAACTCATTAAAGAAGGTTTGTTGAATCCGTGGTGCATGTAACGTGTTCAGAACACGGAATGTCACGGTGAATGTACCTAGGTAAGTTACATATCTTTTGGGTAGTACTGGCTCCAAGAGCATTTTTCTGCCAAATCTGCCTCATTTTCAAAACTGGCATTAAAACTAACCTGTGAAATCTGAGAAAATTCTTCAAAGTGTCAGTAAGCATTGTGTGGTGGATGAAAGTGCTGTAATCCACTTGCTAACAACTCTGTAGTGAATATTTGTCACATCCAAGATGCATGTAGCGTGTTCGGAACACGGAATTTCACGGTGAGCGAATCCATGTAAATTACATGTCTATTGGTTAGAACCCGCTCCAAGAGGTTTTTGCCGTGAAATCTGCCTCATTTTCGAAACTGGCGTTTCGAAAGCTCTGTGAAATCAGAGAAAAATCTTCTAAGCATCAATATGCCTATTACTGTGATGAAAGTCCTGTAATCCACATGCAAACAACACTGTAGTGTATTTTTGTCGAAACTTATCTGCATGTAGCGTGTTCGAAACACGTAATTTCACAGCGGGAGAATCTATGTAATTTACATATCTATTGGGTAGAACACGTTCCAACAGTTTTTTCCTTTGAAAACTGCCTGATTGTCGAAACTGCTATTAGGAACAAGCTGCGAACTCAGAGTTAAAGTTTCTAGGTGTAAATATGCCTTGTATGGTGGATGAAAGTTCTGTAATACACATGTACACAGCGCATTAAGAATGTTTGTCAAATCCGTGATGTATGTAGCGTGTTCGGAACACGGACTGTCACGGTGAGGGAAACTAAGTAATTTACATATCAATTGGGTAGAACAGGCTCCAGGAGAATTTTACTGAAAAATCTGCCTCAGTTTGGTTACTGGTTTTTGAAAACGCTGCAAAATCGGAGTTAATGCTTTAAGGTGACAATATGTCTTCAATGGGTTATTAAAGATGTGTAATTCACATGCTAAGAACTCAGCAGTGAATATTTGTTGAATCCGTGGTGCATGTACCATTTTCGGAACACGGAATGTTACGGTGATGGTATCTATGAAAATGAGATTTCTATTGGATAGAACATGCACCAAGAGATTTTTCTGTGAAAACTGCCTGATTTTCGTAACTGACTATAGGAAAACCTGCAAAATCTAAGTGAATGTTTCTAGGTGTATATATGCCTTGTATTGTGGTTGAAAAATCGGTAATCCACATGCTCATGGTCATTAAATAATGTCTGTCGAAGCCGTGATGAATGGAAAGTTTTCGGAACACGGAATGTCTCGGTGAGTGAAACTCTGCAAATAACAATTCTACTGGATAGAACTCGCTTGAATTGATTGTTTCTGCGAAAAATTCATGATTTTCAAACCGGATGTTAGGAAAAACCTGCGAAATCAGAATAACTACTTCTAGGTGTATATATGCCTTATATGGTGGATGAAAGTTCGGTAATCCACATGCTCCCACCCATTAAACAATGTTTGTCGAATTCGTGATGCATGTAACGTGTTTGGAATACGGAATGTCATAGTGAAGGAAACAATGTAAGTTACATGTGTATTGGGTAGAACTCGCTTGAAGAGAATATTTCTGCGAAATGTGCCTCATTTTCAGAACTGCCATTAGGAGAACCCTGTGAAATCTGAGAAAATGCTTCTAAGTGTCAATATGCCTTGAATGGTGAATGAAAGTCCGGTAATCCACATGTTAATAAAAGTGTAGTAATTATTTTTTAAACCGTGATTCATGTAGAGCTTTAGGAAAACGGAATTTCACGGTAATGAAACTATGTAAATTACAATTCCATTGAGTAGAATGAGCTAGAAGAGAATTTCTCTGCAAAAATTGCATGATTATCGAGTCTGAAGTTTCGAAAAAGCTGCAAAAGGAGAGTAAATATTTGTAGGTGTAAATGTGCCTTTATGTTGCAGGAAAGTTCGGTAATCCACATTTTCACAACATATTAAAGAATCTTTTTCTAATCCGGGTTCATATACCGTGTTCACACCGTGGAATTTCACGGTGATTGAAACAATGTAAATTACTTCTCTATTGGGTAGAACTCGCTCCGAGAGAGTTTTTCGGCGAAATCTTCATCATTTTTGAAACTGACGTTTGGAAAACGCTGCAAAATCTGAGTAAATACTTCTAAGGATCTATATTCAATGTATTGTGATGAAAGTTCGGTAATCCACTTGCTAAAAAATTTGTAGTGAATATTTGTCGAATCCTATATGCACGTAGAATGTTTGGAACACGGAATTTAACGGCCAGGGAATTTATGTAAATTACATTTCTCTTGGTTAGAAAACACTCCAAGAGATTTTTCCTGAGAAATAGGCCTGATTTTTGAAACTGACGTTAGGAAAACCCTGCGAATTCAGATTACTAGATTCTCGGTGTAAATCTGCCTTGTATGGTGGATGAAAGTTCGGTAATCCGCATGCTAACAACTCTGTAGAGAATATTTGTCGAATCCGAGATACGTGAAGCGTGTTCGGAACACAGGATATCACGGTGAGCGAATCTATGTAAAATACATGTCTCTTGGGTTGAATTCGCTCCAAGAGCTTTTTCTGGGAAACCTGCCTCATTTTTGATACTGGCTTTTGAAAATATCTGCAAAATCAGTGAAAATGCTTCAAAGTGTCAATATGGCTATTAGGGTGGATAAAAGTTCGGTAATCCGCATGCTAACAACTCTGTAGTGAATATTTTTCGAATTCGTGATGCATGTAGCTTTTTCGGAACCCAGAAATTCACGATGACGGGTTCTATGTAAATTGTATGTCTATTGGGTAGAACTCGCTCCAAGAGGATTTTTCTGTGGAAACTGCATGATTTTAGAGACTGACATTAGGAGAAAACTACTAAATCAGAATAAAATTTCTATGTATAAATATGCACTGTAAGGTGGATTAAAGTTCGTTAATACACATGTTCACAACTCATTAAAGAAGGTTTGTTGAATCCGTGGTGCATGTAACGTGTTCAGAACACGGAATGTCACGGTGAATGTACCTAGGTAAGCTACATATCTTTTGGGTAGTACTGGCTCCAAGAGCATTTTTCTGCCAAATCTGCCTCATTTTCAAAACTGGCATTAAAACTAACCTGTGAAATCTGAGAAAATTCTTCAAAGTGTCAGTAAGCCTTGTGTGGTGGATGAAAGTGCTGTAATCCACTTGCTAACAACTCTGTAGTGAATATTTGTCACATCCAAGATGCATGTAGCGTGTTCGGAACACGGAATTTCACGGTGAGCGAATCCATGTAAATTACATGTCTATTGGTTAGAACCCGCTCCAAGAGGTTTTTGCCGTGAAATCTGCCTCATTTTCGAAACTGGCGTTTCGAAAGCTCTGTGAAATCAGAGAAAAAGCTTCTAAGCATCAATATGCCTATTACTGTGATGAAAGTCCTGTAATCCACATGCAAACAACACTGTAGTGTATTTTTGTCGAAACTTATCTGCATGTAGCGTGTTCGAAACACGTAATTTCACAGCGGGAGAATCTATGTAATTTACATATCTATTGGGTAGAACACGCTCCAACAGTTTTTTCCTTTGAAAACTGCCTGATTGTCGAAACTGCTATTAGGAACAAGCTGCGAACTCAGAGTTAAAGTTTCTAGGTGTAAATATGCCTTGTATGGTGGATGAAAGTTCTGTAATACACATGTACACAGCGCATTAAGAATGTTTGTCAAATCCGTGATGTATGTAGCGTGTTCGGAACACGGACTGTCACGGTGAGGGAAACTAAGTAATTTACATATCAATTGGGTAGAACACGCTCCAGGAGAATTTTACTGAAAAATCTGCCTCAGTTTGGTTACTGGTTTTTGAAAACGCTGCAAAATCGGAGTTAATGCTTTAAGGTGACAATATGTCTTCAATGGGTTATTAAAGATGTGTAATTCACATGCTAAGAACTCAGCAGTGAATATTTGTTGAATCCGTGGTGCATGTACCATTTTCGGAACACGGAATGTTACGGTGATGGTATCTATGAAAATGAGATTTCTATTGGATAGAACATGCACCAAGAGATTTTTCTGTGAAAACTGCCTGATTTTCGTAACTGACTATAGGAAAACCTGCAAAATCTAAGTGAATGTTTCTAGGTGTATATATGCCTTGTATCGTGGTTGAAAAATCGGTAATCCACATGCTCATGGTCATTAAATAATGTCTGTCGAAGCCGTGATGAATGGAAAGTTTTCGGAACACGGAATGTCTCGGTGAGTGAAACTCTGGAAATAACAATTCTACTGGATAGAACTCGCTTGAATTGATTGTTTCTGCGAAAAATTCATGATTTTCAAACCGGATGTTAGGAAAAACCTGCGAAATCAGAATAACTACTTCTAGGTGTATATATGCCTTATATGGTGGATGAAAGTTCGGTAATCCACATGCTCACACCCATTAAACAATGTTTGTCGAATTCGTGATGCATGTAACGTGTTTGGAATACGGAATGTCATAGTGAAGGAAACAATGTAAGTTACATGTGTATTGGGTAGAACTCGCTTGAAGAGAAAATTTCTGCGAAATGTGCCTCATTTTCAGAACTGCCATTAGGAGAACCCTGTGAAATCTGAGAAAATGCTTCTAAGTGTCAATATGCCTTGAATGGTGAATGAAAGTCCGGTAATCCACATGTTAATAAAAGTGTAGTAATTATTTTTTAAACTGTGATTCATGTAGAGCTTTAGGAAAACGGAATTTCACGGTAATGAAACTATGTAAATTACAATTCCATTGAGTAGAATGAGCTAGAAGAGAATTTCTCTGCAAAAATTGCATGATTATCGAGTCTGAAGTTTCGAAAAAGCTGCAAAAGGAGAGTAAATATTTGTAGGTGTAAATGTGCCTTTATGTTGCAGGAAAGTTCGGTAATCCACATTTTCACAACATATTAAAGAATCTTTTTCTAATCCGTGGTGCATATACCGTGTTCACACCGTGGAATTTCACGGTGATTGAAACAATGTAAATTACTTCTCTATTGGGTAGAACTCGCTCCGAGAGAGTTTTTCGGCGAAATCTTCATCATTTTTGAAACTGACGTTTGGAAAACGCTGCAAAATCTGAGTAAATACTTCTAAGGATCGATATTCAATGTATTGTGATGAAAGTTCGGTAATCCACTTGCTAAAAAATTTGTAGTGAATATTTGTCGAATCCTATATGCACGTAGAATGTTTGGAACACGGAATTTAACGGCCAGGGAATTTATGTAAATTACATTTCTCTTGGTTAGAAAACACTCCAAGAGATTTTTCCTGAGAAATAGGCCTGATTTTTGAAACTGACGTTAGGAAAACCCTGCGAACTCAGATTACTAGATTCTCGGTGTAAATCTGCCTTGTATGGTGGATGAAAGTTCGGTAATCCGCATGCTAACAACTCTGTAGAGAATATTTGTCGAATCCGAGATACGTGAAGCGTGTTCGGAACACAGGATATCACGGTGAGCGAATCTATGTAAAATACATGTCTCTTGGGTAGAATTCGCTCCAAGAGCTTTTTCTGGGAAACCTGCCTCATTTTTGATACTGGCTTTTGAAAATATCTGCAAAATCAGTGAAAATGCTTCAAAGTGTCAATATGGCTATTAGGGTGGATAAAAGTTCGGTAATCCGCATGCTAACAACTCTGTAGTGAATATTTTTCGAATTCGTGATGCATGTAGCTTTTTCGGAACCCAGAAATTCACGATGACGGGTTCTATGTAAATTGTATGTCTATTGGGTAGAACTCGCTCCAAGAGGATTTTTCTGTGGAAACTGCATGATTTTAGAGACTGACATTAGGAGAAAACTACTAAATCAGAATAAAATTTCTATGTATAAATATGCACTGTAAGGTGGATTAAAGTTCGTTAATACACATGTTCACAACTCATTAAAGAAGGTTTGTTGAATCCGTGGTGCATGTAACGTGTTCAGAACACGGAATGTCACGGTGAATGTACCTAGGTAAGTTACATATCTTTTGGGTAGTACTGGCTCCAAGAGCATTTTTCTGCCAAATCTGCCTCATTTTCAAAACTGGCATTAAAACTAACCTGTGAAATCTGAGAAAATTCTTCAAAGTGTCAGTAAGCCTTGTGTGGTGGATGAAAGTGCTGTAATCCACTTGCTAACAACTCTGTAGTGAATATTTGTCACATCCAAGATGCATGTAGCGTGTTCGGAACACGGAATTTCACGGTGAGCGAATCCATGTAAATTACATGTCTATTGGTTAGAACCCACTCCAAGAGGTTTTTGCCGTGAAATCTGCCTCATTTTCGAAACTGGCGTTTCGAAAGCTCTGTGAAATCAGAGAAAAAGCTTCTAAGCATCAATATGCCTATTACTGTGATGAAAGTCCTGTAATCCACATGCAAACAACACTGTAGTGTATTTTTGTCGAAACTTATCTGCATGTAGCGTGTTCGAAACACGTAATTTCACAGCGGGAGAATCTATGTAATTTACATATCTATTGGGTAGAACACGCTCCAACAGTTTTTTCCTTTGAAAACTGCCTGATTGTCGAAACTGCTATTAGGAACAAGCTGTGAACTCAGAGTTAATGTTTCTAGGTGTAAATATGCCTTGTATGGTGGATGAAAGTTCTGTAATACCCATGTACACAATGCATTAAGAATGTTTGTCAAATCCGTGATGTATGTAGCGTGTTCGGAACACGGACTGTCACGGTGAGGGAAACTAAGTAATTTACATATCAATTGGGTAGAACACGCTCCAGGAGAATTTTACTGAAAAATCTGCCTCAGTTTGGTTACTGGTTTTTGAAAACACTGCAAAATCTGAGTTAATGCTTTAAGGTGACAATATGTCTTCAATGGGTTATTAAAGATGTGTAATTCACATGCTAAGAACTCAGCAGTAAATATTTGTTGAATCCGTGGTGCATGTACCATTTTCAGATCACATAATGTTACGGTGATTGTATCTATGAAAATGAGATTTCTATTGGATAGAACATGCACCAAGAGAATTTTTCTGTGTAATCTGCCTGATTTTCGTAACTGACGTTAGGAAAACCTGTGAAATATAAGTAAATCTTTCTAGGTGTAAATATGCCTTGTATTGTGGTTGAAAAATCGGTAATCTACCTGCTCACTGTCATTAAGTAATGTCTGTCGAAGCCATGATTAATGTAACGTTTTTGGAACACGGAATGTCTCGGTGAGTGAAACTCTAGAAATAACAATTCTACTGGATAGAACGCGCTTGAATTGATTGTTTCTGCGAAAATTTCATGATTTTAAAACCAGATGTAAGGAAAAACCTGTGAAATCAGAATAACTACTTTTAGGTTTAAATATGCCTTGTATGGTGGATGAAAGTTCGGTCATCCACATGCTCACACTCATTAAAGAATGTTTTTCGAACTCGTGATGCATGAAACGTGTTCGGAATATGGAATGTCATAGTGAAGGAAACAATGTAAGTTACATGTCTATTCGGTAGAACTCGCTTGAAGATTATTTTTCTGCGAAATGTGCCTCATTTTCAAGTCTGCCATTAGGAGAACCCTGTGAAATCTGAGAAAATGCTTCTAAGTGTAAATATGCCTTGAATGGTGAATGAAAGTCCGGTAATCCACATTTTAATAACAGTATAGTAATTATTTTTTATACCGTGATTCATGTAGTGCTTTAGGAAAACGGAATTTCACGGTAATGAAACTATGTAAATTACAATTCTATTGAGTAGAATGAGCTAGAAGAGAATTTCTCTACAAAAATTGCATGATTATCGAGTCTGAATTTTGGAAAAAGCTGCAAAACGAGAGTAAATATTTGTAGGTGTAAATGTGCCTTTATGTTGCAGGAAAGTTCGGTAATCCACATTTTCACAACATATTAAAGAATCATTTTCTAAACCGTGGTGCATGTATCGTGTTCAGAACGTGGAATTTCACGGTGATTGAAACAATATAAATGACTTCTCTATTGGGAAGTACTCGCTCCGAGAGTGTTTTTCTGCGAAAACTTCGTCATTTTTGAACCTGGCGTTTGGAAAAAGCTGCAAAATCTGAGAAAATACTTCTAAGGATCGATATTCAATGTATTGTGATGAAAGTTCGGTAATCCACATGCAAACAAATTTGTAGTGAATATTTGTCGAATCCTTTATGCATGTAGCATGTTTGGAACAAGGAATTTAACGGCCAGGGAATTTATGTAAATTACATTTCTCTTGGTTAGAAATCACTCCAAGAGATTTTTCCTGAGAAATATGCCTGATTTTTGAAACTGACGTTAGGAAAAGCCTGCGAACTCAGATTACTAAATTCTCGGTGTAAATCTGCCTTTTTTGGTGGATGAAAGTTCGGTAATCTGCATGCTTACAACTCTGTAGTGAATATTTGTCGAATCCGAGATACGTGAAGCGTGTTCGGAACACAGGATATCACGGTGAGCGAATCTATGTAAAATACATGTCTCTTGGTTAGAATTCGCTCCAAGAGATTTTTCTGGGAAATCTGCCTCATTTTTGAAACTGGCTTTTGAAAATATATGCAAAATCAGTGAAAATGCTTCAAAGTGTCAATATGCCTTGTATTGTGATACAAGATCGTAAAACCACATGCCAACAAATCTGTGGTGAATATTTGTAGAAAGCATTTTGCATGTAGCCTGATGGTTTCACGGAAAATTCCGACGATGCAATCTATGTAAATTACACGCCTATTGGTTAGAATTCGTTCCAAAAACTTTTTCCTGAGAAAACGGACTTATTTTCGAGACTGGCATTAGGAAAAAGCTGCAAATTCAGAGTTAATGTTTCTAGGTGTATATATGCCATTTATGGTGGATGAAGGTTCTGTAATCTACATGTTCACAACTCATTCGAGAAAGTTTGTTGAAACCTTGATGCATGGAGCGTGTTCGGAAAATGGAATGTCACTGTGAGGGAAACTATGTAAATTACATTTCTATTGCGAAGTACTCGCTCCACGAGAATTTTTCTGCGAATCTGCCTTCTTTTCAAAACTGGCATTAGGAAAAACTTTCCAAATATGAGAAAATGCTTCAAGGTGTCAACATGGCTTTTATGGTGGATGAAAGTTCGGTAATCCTTATGCTAACAACTCTGTAGTGAATATTTGTCGAATCCGTGATGCATGTAGCGTATTCGGAACACGGAATTTCACGGTGATCGAATCCATGTAAATTACATGTCTATGGGTTAGAACCCGCTCCAAGGCGTTTTTGCCGTGAAATCTGCCTCATTTTTGAAACTGGCATTTCTAAAGCTTTGTGAAATCAGAGAAAAAGCTTCTAAGCATCAATATGCCTACTACTGTAATGAAAGTCCTGTAATCCACATGCAAACATCACTGTAGTGTTTTTTGTCGAAAGTTATCTGCATGTAGCGTGTTCGAAACACGTAATTTCACAGCGGGAGAATCTATGTAATTTACATATCTATTGGGTAGAACACGCTCCAACAGTTTTTTCCTTTGAAAACTGCCTGATTTTCGAAACTGCTCTTAGGAACAAGCTGCGAACTCAGTGTTAAGGTTTCTAGGTGTAAATATGCCTTGTATGGTGGATGAAAGTTCTGTAATACACATGTACACAGCGCATTAAGAATGTTTGTCAAATTCTTGATGAATGTTGTTTGTTCGGAACACGGACTGTCACGGTGAGGGAAACTAAGTAATTTACATATCAATTGGGTAGAACACGCTCCAGGAGAATTTTACTAAAAAATCTGCCTCAGTTGTTTTACTGGTTTTTGAAAACACTGCAAAATCTGAGTTAATGCTTTAAGGTGACAATATGTCTTCAATGGGTTATTAAAGATGTGTAATTCACATGCTAAGAACTCAGCAGTGAATATTTGTTGAATCCGTGGTGCATGTACCATTTTCGGAACACGGAATGTTACGGTGATGGTATCTATGAAAATGAGATTTCTATTGGATAGAACATGCACCAAGAGTTGTTTTATATGAAAACTACCAGATTTTTGTAACTCACTATAGGAAAACCTGCACAATCTAAGTGAATGTTTCTAGGTGTATATATGCCTTGTATTGTGGTTGAAAAATCGGTAATCCACATTCTCATGGTCATTAAATAATGTCTGTCGAAGCCGTGATGAATGTAAAGTTTTCGGAACACGGAATGTCTCGGTGAGTGAAACTCTGGAAATAACAATTCTACTGGATAGAACTCGCTTGAATTGATTGTTTCTGCGAAAAATTCATGATTTTCAAACCGGATGTTAGGAAAAACCTGCGAAATCAGAATAACTACTTCTAGGTGTAAATATGCCTTATATGGTGGATGAAAGTTCGGTAATCCACATGCTCACACCCATTAAACAATGTTTGTCGAATTCGTGATGCATGTAACGTGTTTGGAATACGGAATGTCATAGTGAAGTGAACAATGTAAGTTACATGTGTATTGGGTAGAACTCGCTTGAAGAGAATATTTCTGCGAAATGTGCCTCATTTTCAGAACTGCCATTAGGAGAACCCTGTGAAATCTGAGAAAATGCTTCTAAGTGTCAATATGCCTTGAATGGTGAATGAAAGTCCGGTAATCCACATGTTAATAAAAGTGTAGTAATTATTTTTTAAACCGTGATTCATATAGAGCTTTAGGAAAACGGAATTTCACGGTAATGAAACTATGTAAATTACAATTCTATTGAGTAGAATGAGCTAGAAGAGAATTTCTCTGCAAAAATTGCATGATTATCGAGTCTGAAATTTGGAAAAAGCTGCAAAAGGAGAGTAAATATTTGTAGGTGTAAATGTGCCTTTATGTTGCAGGAAAGTTCGGTAATCCACATTTTCACAACATATTAAAGAATCTTTTTCTAATCCGTGGTGCATATACCGTGTTCACACCGTGGAATTTCACGGTGATTGAAACAATGTAAATTACTTCTCTATTTTGTAGAACTCGCTCCGAGAGAGTTTTTCGGCGAAATCCTCATCATTTTTGAAACTGACGTTTGGAAAACGCTGCAAAATCTGAGTAAATACTTCTAAGGATCGATATTCAATGTATTGTGGTGAAAGTTCGGTAATCCACTTTCTAAAAAATTTGTAGTGAATATTTGTCGAATCCTATATGCACGTAGAATGTTTGGAACACGGAATTTAACGGCCAGGGAATTTATGTAAATTACATTTCTCTTGGTTAGAAAACACTCCAAGAGATTTTTCCTGAGAAATAGGCCTAATTTTTGAAACTGACGTTAGGAAAACCCTGCGAACTCAGATTACTAGTTTCTCGGTGTAAATCTGCCTTGTGTGGTGGATGAAAGTTCGGTAATCCGCATGCTAAAAACTCTGTAGAAAATATTTGTCGAATCCGAGATACGTGAAGCGTGTTCGGAACACAGGATATCACGGTGAGCGAATCTATGTAAAATACATGTCTCTTGGGTAGAATTCGCTCCAAGAGCTTTTTCTGGGAAACCTGCCTCATTTTTGATACTGGCTTTTGAAAATATCTGCAAAATCAGTGAAAATGCTTCAAAGTGTCAATATGGCTATTAGGGTGGATAAAAGTTCGGTAATCCGCATGCTAACAACTCTGCAGTGAATATTTTTCGAATTCGTGATGCATGTAGCTTTTTCGGAACCCAGAAATTCACGATGACGGGTTCTATGTAAATTGTATGTCTATTGGGTAGAACTCGCTCCAAGAGGATTTTTCTGTGGAAACTGCATGATTTTAGAGACTGACATTAGGAGAAAACTACTAAATCAGAATAAAATTTCTATGTATAAATATGCACTGTAAGGTGGATTAAAGTTCGTTAATACACATGTTCACAACTCATTAAAGAAGGTTTGTTGAATCCGTGGTGCATGTAACGTGTTCAGAACACGGAATGTCACGGTGAATGTACCTAGGTAAGTTACATATCTTTTGGGTAGTACTGGCTCCAAGAGCATTTTTCTGCCAAATCTGCCTCATTTTCAAAACTGGCATTAAAACTAACCTGTGAAATCTCAGAAAATTCTTCAAAGTGTCATTAAGCCTTGTGTGGTGCATGAAAGTGCTGTAATCCACTTGCTAACAACTCTGTAGTGAATATTTGTCACATCCAAGATGCATGTAGCGTGTTCGGAACACGGAATTTCACGGTGAGCGAATCCATGTAAATTACATGTCTATTGGTTAGAACCCGCTCCAAGAGGTTTTTGCCGTGAAATCTGCCTCATTTTCGAAACTGGCGTTTCGAAAGCTCTGTGAAATCAGAGAAAAATCTTCTAAGCATCAATATGCCTATTACTGTGATGAAAGTCCTGTAATCCACATGCAAACAACACTGTAGTGTATTTTTGTCGAAACTTATCTGCATGTAGCGTGTTCGAAACACGTAATTTCACAGCGGGAGAATCTATGTAATTTACATATCTATTGGGTAGAACACGTTCCAACAGTTTTTTCCTTTGAAAACTGCCTGATTGTCGAAACTGCTATTAGGAACAAGCTGCGAACTCAGAGTTAAAGTTTCTAGGTGTAAATATGCCTTGTATGGTGGATGAAAGTTCTGTAATACACATGTACACAGCGCATTAAGAATGTTTGTCAAATCCGTGATGTATGTAGCGTGTTCGGAACACGGACTGTCACGGTGAGGGAAACTAAGTAATTTACATATCAATTGGGTAGAACAGGCTCCAGGAGAATTTTACTGAAAAATCTGCCTCAGTTTGGTTACTGGTTTTTGAAAACGCTGCAAAATCGGAGTTAATGCTTTAAGGTGACAATATGTCTTCAATGGGTTATTAAAGATGTGTAATTCACATGCTAAGAACTCAGCAGTGAATATTTGTTGAATCCGTGGTGCATGTACCATTTTCGGAACACGGAATGTTACGGTGATGGTATCTATGAAAATGAGATTTCTATTGGATAGAACATGCACCAAGAGATTTTTCTGTGAAAACTGCCTGATTTTCGTAACTGACTATAGGAAAACCTGCAAAATCTAAGTGAATGTTTCTAGGTGTATATATGCCTTGTATTGTGGTTGAAAAATCGGTAATCCACATGCTCATGGTCATTAAATAATGTCTGTCGAAGCCGTGATGAATGGAAAGTTTTCGGAACACGGAATGTCTCGGTGAGTGAAACTCTGCAAATAACAATTCTACTGGATAGAACTCGCTTGAATTGATTGTTTCTGCGAAAAATTCATGATTTTCAAACCGGATGTTAGGAAAAACCTGCGAAATCAGAATAACTACTTCTAGGTGTATATATGCCTTATATGGTGGATGAAAGTTCGGTAATCCACATGCTCCCACCCATTAAACAATGTTTGTCGAATTCGTGATGCATGTAACGTGTTTGGAATACGGAATGTCATAGTGAAGGAAACAATGTAAGTTACATGTGTATTGGGTAGAACTCGCTTGAAGAGAATATTTCTGCGAAATGTGCCTCATTTTCAGAACTGCCATTAGGAGAACCCTGTGAAATCTGAGAAAATGCTTCTAAGTGTCAATATGCCTTGAATGGTGAATGAAAGTCCGGTAATCCACATGTTAATAAAAGTGTAGTAATTATTTTTTAAACCGTGATTCATGTAGAGCTTTAGGAAAACGGAATTTCACGGTAATGAAACTATGTAAATTACAATTCCATTGAGTAGAATGAGCTAGAAGAGAATTTCTCTGCAAAAATTGCATGATTATCGAGTCTGAAATTTGGAAAAAGCTGCAAAAGGAGAGTAAATATTTGTAGGTGTAAATGTGCCTTTATGTTGCAGGAAAGTTCGGTAATCCACATTTTCACAACATATTAAAGAATCTTTTTCTAATCCGGGTTCATATACCGTGTTCACACCGTGGAATTTCACGGTGATTGAAACAATGTAAATTACTTCTCTATTGGGTAGAACTCGCTCCGAGAGAGTTTTTCGGCGAAATCTTCATCATTTTTGAAACTGACGTTTGGAAAACGCTGCAAAATCTGAGTAAATACTTCTAAGGATCGATATTCAATGTATTGTGATGAAAGTTCGGTAATCCACTTGCTAAAAAATTTGTAGTGAATATTTGTCGAATCCTATATGCACGTAGAATGTTTGGAACACGGAATTTAACGGCCAGGGAATTTATGTAAATTACATTTCTCTTGGTTAGAAAACACTCCAAGAGATTTTTCCTGAGAAATAGGCCTGATTTTTGAAACTGACGTTAGGAAAACCCTGCGAATTCAGATTACTAGATTCTCGGTGTAAATCTGCCTTGTATGGTGGATGAAAGTTCGGTAATCCGCATGCTAACAACTCTGTAGAGAATATTTGTCGAATCCGAGATACGTGAAGCGTGTTCGGAACACAGGATATCACGGTGAGCGAATCTATGTAAAATACATGTCTCTTGGGTTGAATTCGCTCCAAGAGCTTTTTCTGGGAAACCTGCCTCATTTTTGATACTGGCTTTTGAAAATATCTGCAAAATCAGTGAAAATGCTTCAAAGTGTCAATATGGCTATTAGGGTGGATAAAAGTTCGGTAATCCGCATGCTAACAACTCTGTAGTGAATATTTTTCGAATTCGTGATGCATGTAGCTTTTTCGGAACCCAGAAATTCACGATGACGGGTTCTATGTAAATTGTATGTCTATTGGGTAGAACTCGCTCCAAGAGGATTTTTCTGTGGAAACTGCATGATTTTAGAGACTGACATTAGGAGAAAACTACTAAATCAGAATAAAATTTCTATGTATAAATATGCACTGTAAGGTGGATTAAAGTTCGTTAATACACATGTTCACAACTCATTAAAGAAGGTTTGTTGAATCCGTGGTGCATGTAACGTGTTCAGAACACGGAATGTCACGGTGAATGTACCTAGGTAAGCTACATATCTTTTGGGTAGTACTGGCTCCAAGAGCATTTTTCTGCCAAATCTGCCTCATTTTCAAAACTGGCATTAAAACTAACCTGTGAAATCTGAGAAAATTCTTCAAAGTGTCAGTAAGCCTTGTGTGGTGGATGAAAGTGCTGTAATCCACTTGCTAACAACTCTGTAGTGAATATTTGTCACATCCAAGATGCATGTAGCGTGTTCGGAACACGGAATTTCACGGTGAGCGAATCCATGTAAATTACATGTCTATTGGTTAGAACCCGCTCCAAGAGGTTTTTGCCGTGAAATCTGCCTCATTTTCGAAACTGGCGTTTCGAAAGCTCTGTGAAATCAGAGAAAAAGCTTCTAAGCATCAATATGCCTATTACTGTGATGAAAGTCCTGTAATCCACATGCAAACAACACTGTAGTGTATTTTTGTCGAAACTTATCTGCATGTAGCGTGTTCGAAACACGTAATTTCACAGCGGGAGAATCTATGTAATTTACATATCTATTGGGTAGAACACGCTCCAACAGTTTTTTCCTTTGAAAACTGCCTGATTGTCGAAACTGCTATTAGGAACAAGCTGCGAACTCAGAGTTAAAGTTTCTAGGTGTAAATATGCCTTGTATGGTGGATGAAAGTTCTGTAATACACATGTACACAGCGCATTAAGAATGTTTGTCAAATCCGTGATGTATGTAGCGTGTTCGGAACACGGACTGTCACGGTGAGGGAAACTAAGTAATTTACATATCAATTGGGTAGAACACGCTCCAGGAGAATTTTACTGAAAAATCTGCCTCAGTTTGGTTACTGGTTTTTGAAAACGCTGCAAAATCGGAGTTAATGCTTTAAGGTGACAATATGTCTTCAATGGTTATTAAAGATGTGTAATTCACATGCTAAGAACTCAGCAGTGAATATTTGTTGAATCCGTGGTGCATGTACCATTTTCGGAACACGGAATGTTACGGTGATGGTATCTATGAAAATGAGATTTCTATTGGATAGAACATGCACCAAGAGATTTTTCTGTGAAAACTGCCTGATTTTCGTAACTGACTATAGGAAAACCTGCAAAATCTAAGTGAATGTTTCTAGGTGTATATATGCCTTGTATCGTGGTTGAAAAATCGGTAATCCACATGCTCATGGTCATTAAATAATGTCTGTCGAAGCCGTGATGAATGGAAAGTTTTCGGAACACGGAATGTCTCGGTGAGTGAAACTCTGGAAATAACAATTCTACTGGATAGAACTCGCTTGAATTGATTGTTTCTGCGAAAAATTCATGATTTTCAAACCGGATGTTAGGAAAAACCTGCGAAATCAGAATAACTACTTCTAGGTGTATATATGCCTTATATGGTGGATGAAAGTTCGGTAATCCACATGCTCACACCCATTAAACAATGTTTGTCGAATTCGTGATGCATGTAACGTGTTTGGAATACGGAATGTCATAGTGAAGGAAACAATGTAAGTTACATGTGTATTGGGTAGAACTCGCTTGAAGAGAAAATTTCTGCGAAATGTGCCTCATTTTCAGAACTGCCATTAGGAGAACCCTGTGAAATCTGAGAAAATGCTTCTAAGTGTCAATATGCCTTGAATGGTGAATGAAAGTCCGGTAATCCACATGTTAATAAAAGTGTAGTAATTATTTTTTAAACTGTGATTCATGTAGAGCTTTAGGAAAACGGAATTTCACGGTAATGAAACTATGTAAATTACAATTCCATTGAGTAGAATGAGCTAGAAGAGAATTTCTCTGCAAAAATTGCATGATTATCGAGTCTGAAGTTTCGAAAAAGCTGCAAAAGGAGAGTAAATATTTGTAGGTGTAAATGTGCCTTTATGTTGCAGGAAAGTTCGGTAATCCACATTTTCACAACATATTAAAGAATCTTTTTCTAATCCGTGGTGCATATACCGTGTTCACACCGTGGAATTTCACGGTGATTGAAACAATGTAAATTACTTCTCTATTGGGTAGAACTCGCTCCGAGAGAGTTTTTCGGCGAAATCTTCATCATTTTTGAAACTGACGTTTGGAAAACGCTGCAAAATCTGAGTAAATACTTCTAAGGATCGATATTCAATGTATTGTGATGAAAGTTCGGTAATCCACTTGCTAAAAAGTTTGTAGTGAATATTTGTCGAATCCTATATGCACGTAGAATGTTTGGAACACGGAATTTAACGGCCAGGGAATTTATGTAAATTACATTTCTCTTGGTTAGAAAACACTCCAAGAGATTTTTCCTGAGAAATAGGCCTGATTTTTGAAACTGACGTTAGGAAAACCCTGCGAACTCAGATTACTAGATTCTCGGTGTAAATCTGCCTTGTATGGTGGATGAAAGTTCGGTAATCCGCATGCTAACAACTCTGTAGAGAATATTTGTCGAATCCGAGATACGTGAAGCGTGTTCGGAACACAGGATATCACGGTGAGCGAATCTATGTAAAATACATGTCTCTTGGGTAGAATTCGCTCCAAGAGCTTTTTCTGGGAAACCTGCCTCATTTTTGATACTGGCTTTTGAAAATATCTGCAAAATCAGTGAAAATGCTTCAAAGTGTCAATATGGCTATTAGGGTGGATAAAAGTTCGGTAATCCGCATGCTAACAACTCTGTAGTGAATATTTTTCGAATTCGTGATGCATGTAGCTTTTTCGGAACCCAGAAATTCACGATGACGGGTTCTATGTAAATTGTATGTCTATTGGGTAGAACTCGCTCCAAGAGGATTTTTCTGTGGAAACTGCATGATTTTAGAGACTGACATTAGGAGAAAACTACTAAATCAGAATAAAATTTCTATGTATAAATATGCACTGTAAGGTGGATTAAAGTTCGTTAATACACATGTTCACAACTCATTAAAGAAGGTTTGTTGAATCCGTGGTGCATGTAACGTGTTCAGAACACGGAATGTCACGGTGAATGTACCTAGGTAAGTTACATATCTTTTGGGTAGTACTGGCTCCAAGAGCATTTTTCTGCCAAATCTGCCTCATTTTCAAAACTGGCATTAAAACTAACCTGTGAAATCTGAGAAAATTCTTCAAAGTGTCAGTAAGCCTTGTGTGGTGGATGAAGTGCTGTAATCCACTTGCTAACAACTCTGTAGTGAATATTTGTCACATCCAAGATGCATGTAGCGTGTTCGGAACACGGAATTTCACGGTGAGCGAATCCATGTAAATTACATGTCTATTGGTTAGAACCCACTCCAAGAGGTTTTTGCCGTGAAATCTGCCTCATTTTCGAAACTGGCGTTTCGAAAGCTCTGTGAAATCAGAGAAAAAGCTTCTAAGCATCAATATGCCTATTACTGTGATGAAAGTCCTGTAATCCACATGCAAACAACACTGTAGTGTATTTTTGTCGAAACTTATCTGCATGTAGCGTGTTCGAAACACGTAATTTCACAGCGGGAGAATCTATGTAATTTACATATCTATTGGGTAGAACACGCTCCAACAGTTTTTTCCATTGAAAACTGCCTGATTGTCGAAACTGCTATTAGGAACAAGCTGTGAACTCAGAGTTAATGTTTCTAGGTGTAAATATGCCTTGTATGGTGGATGAAAGTTCTGTAATACCCATGTACACAATGCATTAAGAATGTTTGTCAAATCCGTGATGTATGTAGCGTGTTCGGAACACGGACTGTCACGGTGAGGGAAACTAAGTAATTTACATATCAATTGGGTAGAAACACGCTCCAGGAGAATTTTACTGAAAAATCTGCCTCAGTTTGGTTACTGGTTTTTGAAACACTGCAAAATCTGAGTTAATGCTTTAAGGTGACAATATGTCTTCAATGGGTTATTAAAGATGTGTAATTCACATGCTAAGAACTCAGCAGTAAATATTTGTTGAATCCGTGGTGCATGTACCATTTTCAGATCACATAATGTTACGGTGATTGTATCTATGAAAATGAGATTTCTATTGGATAGAACATGCACCAAGAGAATTTTTCTGTGTAATCTGCCTGATTTTCGTAACTGACGTTAGGAAAACCTGTGAAATATAAGTAAATCTTTCTAGGTGTAAATATGCCTTGTATTGTGGTTGAAAAATCGGTAATCTACCTGCTCACTGTCATTAAGTAATGTCTGTCGAAGCCATGATTAATGTAACGTTTTTGGAACACGGAATGTCTCGGTGAGTGAAACTCTAGAAATAACAATTCTACTGGATAGAACGCGCTTGAATTGATTGTTTCTGCGAAAATTTCATGATTTTAAAACCAGATGTAAGGAAAAACCTGTGAAATCAGAATAACTACTTTTAGGTTTAAATATGCTTGTATGGTGGATGAAAGTTCGGTCATCCACATGACGCAGCGCTCGACTGTAATGTTTTTCGAACTCGTGATGCATGAAACGTGTTCGGAATATGGAATGTCATAGTGAAGGAAACAATGTAAGTTACATGTCTATTCGGTAGAACTCGCTTGAAGATTATTTTTCTGCGAAATGTGCCTCATTTTCAAGTCTGCCATTAGGAGAACCCTGTGAAATCTGAGAAAATGCTTCTAAGTGTAAATATGCCTTGAATGGTGAATGAAAGTCCCGGTAATCCACATTTTAATAACAGTATAGTAATTATTTTTTTATACCGTGATTCATGTAGTGCTTAGGAAAACGGAATTTCACGGTAATGAAACTATGTAAATTACAATTCTATTGAGTAGAATGAGCTAGAAGAGAATTTCTCTACAAAAATTGCATGATTATCGAGTCTGAAGTTTGGAAAAAGCTGCAAAAGGAGAGTAAATATTTGTAGGTGTAAATGTGCCTTTATGTTGCAGGAAAGTTCGGTAATCCACATTTTCACAACATATTAAAGAATCATTTTCTAAACCGTGGTGCATGTATCGTGTTCAGAACGTGGAATTTCACGGTGATTGAAACAATATAAATGACTTCTCTATTGGGAAGTACTCGCTCCGAGAGTGTTTTTCTGCGAAAACTTCGTCATTTTTGAACCTGGCGTTTGGAAAAAGCTGCAAAATCTGAGAAAATACTTCTAAGGATCGTATATCGCTTCAATAATGTATTGTGATGAAAGTTCGGTAATCCACATGCAAACAAATTTGTAGTGAATATTTGTCGAATCCTTTATGCATGTAGCATGTTTGGAACAAGGAATTTAACGGCCAGGGAATTTATGTAAATTACATTTCTCTTGGTTAGAAATCACTCCAAGAGATTTTTCCTGAGAAATATGCCTGATTTTTGAAACTGACGTTAGGAAAAGCCTGCGAACTCAGATTACTAAATTCTCGGTGTAAATCTGCCTTTTTTGGTGGATGAAAGTTCGGTAATCTGCATGCTTACAACTCTGTAGTGAATATTTGTCGAATCCGAGATACGTGAAGCGTGTTCGGAACACAGGATATCACGGTGAGCGAATCTATGTAAAATACATGTCTCTTGGTTAGAATTCGCTCCAAGAGATTTTTCTGGGAAATCTGCCTCATTTTGAAACTGGCTTTTGAAAATATATGCAAAATCAGTGAAAATGCTTCAAAGTGTCAATATGCCTTGTATTGTGATACAAGATCGTAAACCACATGCCAACAAATCTGTGGTGAATATTTGTAGAAAGCATTTTGCATGTAGCCTGATGGTTTCACGGAAAATTCCGACGATGCAATCTATGTAAATTACACGCCTCATTGGTTAGAATTCGTTCCAAAAACTTTTTCCTGAGAAAACGGACTTATTTTCGAGACTGGCATTAGGAAAAAGCTGCAAATTCAGAGTTAATGTTTCTAGGTGTATATATGCCATTTATGGTGGATGAAGGTTCTGTAATCTACATGTTCACAACTCATTCGAGAAAGTTTGTTGAAACCTTGATGCATGGAGCGTGTTCGGAAAATGGAATGTCACTGTGAGGGAAACTATGTAAATTACATTTCTATTGCGAAGTACTCGCTCCACGAGAATTTTTTCTGCGAATCTGCCTTCTTTTCAAAACTGGCATTAGGAAAAACTTTCCAAATATGAGAAAATGCTTCAAGGTGTCAACATGGCTTTTATGGTGGATGAAAGTTCGGTAATCCTTATGCTAACAACTCTGTAGTGAATATTTGTCGAATCCGTGATGCATGTAGCGTATTCGGAACACGGAATTTCACGGTGATCGAATCCATGTAAATTACATGTCTATGGGTTAGAACCCGCTCCAAGGCGTTTTTGCCGTGAAATCTGCCTCATTTTTGAAACTGGCATTTCTAAAGCTTTGTGAAATCAGAGAAAAAGCTTCTAAGCATCAATATGCCTACTACTGTAATGAAAGTCCTGTAATCCACATGCAAACATCACTGTAGTGTTTTTTGTCGAAAGTTATCTGCATGTAGCGTGTTCGAAACACGTAATTTCACAGCGGAGAGAATCTATGTAATTTACATATCTATTGGGTAGAACACGCTCAACAGTTTTTTCCTTTGAAAACTGCCTGATTTTCGAAACTGCTCTTAGGAACAAGCTGCGAACTCAGTGTTAAGGTTTCTAGGTGTAAATATGCCTTGTATGGTGGATGAAAGTTCTGTAATACACATGTACACAGCGCATTAAGAATGTTTGTCAAATTCTTGATGAATGTTGTTTGTTCGGAACACGGACTGTCACGGTGAGGGAAACTAAGTAATTTACATATCAATTGACGCAGCGCTCGACTGT